>NC_064438.1:47880862-49162648 GCF_023343835.1 Lagopus muta
TTTTCCATTGGGTATATGTGGTTTAAAATTTGTTCTGTCACTCGCTTGAAGTTCCTTATCCTGCACCACAGACACTATGATACTCTAGCAACTGGAATCATTTACTTCCATCGGTTTTATATGTTCCATTCCTTCAAACAGTTCCCAAGATATGTAAGTATTTACCATATTGATTACCTAATGCCATGATGATGTGAAGGATAGGCTATCTGAAATGACTACAAGTCGAGGTTTTACTGCTTGCCTCGATGATTAAAAATGAATTTTTTTATCTCTTAATCAACACAACTTCTGTTTGTTCACTCATTTTTATGGTTGGAAATGTGCTTGTGTTGGTAACGTCTTGCTGATGCTTTTCTGTCACAGCTGATACAAGACAAATTCTACTTAGGGTCTCTAACCAAGAAATAAAGTTCTATGAAATGGTCAGTCCTCCAAATTCTGTCCTTTTCTTTGAGACTGAAAAGCTTAAATTAACACTACGGTAATATTAGAAGTCAATGTGCTTGTTAAATGTCTTCTGGGAAACTTCTACAGATCTGTTAATGGAAACTGACAGTGCTTTAATAATGTTGTACTGTACTGAATATGCAGACAACTCTTTGAAAGCACTTTTATTTTTTAGGTGACAGGAGCCTGCTGTCTCTTCCTGGCAGGGAAAGTTGAAGAAACACCTAAGAAATGTAAAGATATAATTAAAACAGCCCGTAGCTTGCTAAATGATGTACAGTTTGGACAATTTGGAGATGATCCAAAGGTAAAAAGAAAATACTCACATTGAACTCGTTTTCATCCTATTGTACCCAGCAACACGACAGGCCTTAAAGCACTGATTGGTTTTTGGTTGTTGCAAATTTCATGTTGAACATGCATTTGTGGCTCTTCTGGGTAACGTAGTAGGAATTATGAAAATAATTCTTGCTAATAGAGATAGTTCTTGCTAATACAAGTGAAGACTACTGCAGTAAATGTTTATATAAAAGGCTTATATTTGATTTCCTGTGAGCTCTGGTGTTATTTTGCAATTTAAAATAAATCTGGAGTCGTTGTGGTCAGAGCTAGAAATGCTGTCAAGACATAAATCACACTTAATGTGGCTTTAGGAATGAACCCACTGCAAATCTCAAGTCAAATAAGAGAGCATCATCTCAAATATTTTAAGGTTCTTGTTTATAGTACTTAGCAAAACTAAGCTTCTCTCAAAAGTGTTGCTGATGTTTTTTTGTAATTACAAGACAGATCTAAAACTAGAGAGATACGGTGGAAGCTTACCTGTTTGTTTTGTGTATTGGACAGTTTTATGCTATATCTGCTTCAGTTCTTTGTTGCACATAGGAAAAGGAATTTAAAACACAGCAGCCCTCTGCCCCAAGTAACTCTGAAGAAAAAGTGTCCAGATTTAAAAGAGTGATTAAGTTGGAAAGGTTTTTCTTCTCCTTGGAGACAAACCCTAATCAAACAAAAGCAGGCAAACATGTTTGCGTGGAGATGCTCTGTAGTCAGACTTCATACCAGCATAAAATATCTGTGAGTAAAAAAGGTCTGATATTGTGGTTACCTTGTTGTGTGTTGTAGGAAGAAGTGATGGTCCTTGAAAGAATCCTACTACAAACAATAAAGTTTGATTTGCAAGTGGAACATCCATACCAGTTCCTTCTCAAGTATGCTAAACAACTCAAAGGTAAAATGCTATAGAGTGAGCGAGTGCTGCCTGTTCTTAATTTATGACATCTTATTTACATTAATAGTGCAGGTGCGTTCTGCTCCAAAGAGTTTGCTTTTCTGATAACTTTATTTCTTTTATCTCTTCTGATTGTTTTTCAGGAGACAAAAATAAAATTCAGAAGCTGGTTCAAATGGCATGGACATTTGTCAATGACAGGTGAGATGGTACTGGGAAATGTTCTGGAAGTTAAATGGTTACTTACCACTAATGGTTGCTTACTCTATTCTGTGTTGAAATATTTCTTCGACATTTCTTTGCTTATTATGTGTTTTCTGCTCATACTGAGGACAGCTGAATTATTTCTTGATCTAGGTATTTTTTTATCTCTACCCTTTTACTGCAGAAGTAGTCCATTAAAACCTTGATATTATATGGGAATGCAATATTTATGCTTAATATTGCAGTCAGAAGCAAAGAAAGAAAAAAAAAAAAAGATGTTTATTGAAAGGACCAACACAGATTATAGATGTCAAGACAGAGTTTGGCTTCTTGCCCAGCCTGAGACACGTAGCTTATTCTGTTCATTGCAGGGGAGTTGGACTATGTGATGATGTTTAAGGGTGACTTCCAACTCAATAGATGCCATGAATCCAAATACACTACTGGATTGCATGCCAGAGGATAGCAGCTGTACTCTCCCAAGTTTTGTACACTAATGTATTTGGGATTATGTGGTGTTTATAACTTCTTAAGTATCCCATTTGCTTTCAGTCATCTGTAGCTTGCTGTAGAGAAAATCGATTTGAACTACTGCAAACGTTACTATTTTGCTGCAGCTAAGAAATAGTAATGAACACATCAGTGAGCTGTCAGGAACTTAGTTGGTTTGTTCCTATGGAGAAGAAAAAGGGAAAAGGGGAAAAAGAGGAAAAGAAGCAAGAATCACAGAATCATGGAATGGCCTGGGTTGAAAAGGACCACAATGATCATCTAGTTTCAACCCCCTGCTATGTGCAGGTCACCAACCAGCAGACCAGGCTGCCCAGAGCCACATCCAGCCTGGCCTTGAATGCCTCCAGGGATGGGGCATCCACAGCCTCCTTGGGCAACCTGTTCCAGTGTGTCACCACCTCTGTGTGGAAAAACTTCCTCCTAATATCTAACCTAAACCTCCCCTGTCTCAGTTTAAAACCATTCCCCCTTGTCCTATCACTGTCCACCCTCATAAAAAGCCGTTCCCCCTCCTTTATAAGCTCCATTCAAGTACTGGAAGGCAACAATGAGGTTTCCCCAGAGCCTTCTCTTCTCCAAGCTGAACAATCCCAGTTCCCTCAACCTTTCCTCATAGGAGAGGTGCTCCAGCTCTCTGAAATGTTATAGTTTACTATTAAAAACCAGTGGCTTTGATTATGACACGAATGTACTCAATTGCTATCAATAATATCAGTTAGTTTAGCATTAACTTTGACAAAGGCTATCCAGGGGATAACCTCTGACAGTTCTTATGGTTTGTTTTAAAACTCCAGATGGGTTGTTTCACAATTTCATGCTGGCTGTTCTACTTTTTTAGTATTTTACATTTGCTTGAAAAGCGAGCAGAAAATCTAAAATCCAATTTGAGCATCAATCCCTAAGCAGTGAAATGCAGTGACAGCACACTTCAGTAGCAGTGAACATAAATACTGTGTTTAGTTAAAGCTGCAGGTGAAACTGCTTTGCCATGTGGCTGCCCACACTGGAATGTAACGCTGCCTGTTGCACTCCCAAGTCGTGCTAGTTTTCTGCTTCAGAATTCCAAACTTTGCAGAGTGTGATGTAGAACTGCGAGCATCTGCTCTTTGCATTCTGTGTGTCTGAAATTGCTGTGGTAAAAGAGCACAGTGCAGGAATAGCTTAGTTGTGTAAACTCAGCTTAACTCACTTAAGTGGCTTTTCTAGGTTTCTCCATTGAATTTGTCTGAGATGTTTCACAGAATCATAGAATGGCCAGAGTTGGAAGGGACCTCAAGGATCACAAATCTCCAACCCCCCGCCACATGCAGGGCCACCAACCTCCCCATTTAATATTAGACCAGACTGCCCAGGACCCCATCCAACCTGGCCTTGAACACCTCTAGGGACGGGGCATCCGCAGCCTCTCTGGGCAGCCTGTTCCAGCACCTCACCACTCTCTGTGTAGAGGACTTAAGTTCTTTATGTTTAAGTGTAGTGGGAGTTGATGCAGTTATAGCTGTTGCACATTAAATTTCTATTTGTTTTTTTGTATCCCAGCCTTTGCACTACTCTGTCACTGCAGTGGGAACCTGAGATCATTGCTGTTGCAGTTATGTACTTAGCAGGCCGGCTGTGTAAGTTTGAAATACAGGAGTGGACTTCAAAACCAATGTACAGACGATGGTGGGAGCAGTTTGTCCAAGATGTTCCTGTTGATGTTTTGGAAGGTATGAGAAACATTTGCCAAAAAGAGAGGAGTATTTCTTTCAGCTACGTGATCTGAATCACAAGTAAATGCATATTGCTTTCTTTATGGGCCTTTAGTGCTGTGTCCTAACCAGATTTTTAATTGAACTTTTTCAATGATGATTTTAGTCTGGTTATCATGGTTAGTTTTATGATCAGTGTTTGCTTTGCTAATCATTTAATTTGTTTAGTTTATAACACAGCTAATTAGCTGCTGATCTGTGATGCGTTGTTTTGGTGTGGCGTTTGTTTGTTTTCAGTTGTTATTCCTTTTCTCCCTATTTTTAAATGCTCAGTTCTGTGAGCTCTGGAACTAATGCAGCCTGGTTTCTAGCAAATTACACCAGGGTTGCTGTCACTGAAGTTTGTTTTCAGTAAAAAGCTTAGTTGATTATGGTGAGCTAAGTGTACATTATGAGTCAATTATAATTGAGTTTTCTTTCTTTCTTTTTAAAGACATCTGTCACCAGATACTGGATCTGTACTCGCAGGGAAAACAGCAAATGCCTCATCATACTCCTCATCAGCTGCAGCAGCCACCATCTCTTCAGTCTACACCTCAGACACCTACAGTGCAACAATCACAGCAGTCCCAGGGTTCAGAGCAATCGCAGACTCAGCAGCAAAAAGAGTCACAGCAGTCATCACAACAGCAGCAGCAGCAGCAGCAAACACAAGCACAGCAACCTAAAAAGCCTTCTCCCCAGCCAAGTCCTCCTAGACAGATTAAAAGACCAGCAGTAAGTTTAACTTCGATCTTCAACTTGCATTTTATTTTTAAGCTCATCTGATGTCACTTTTATTTAAAGGCTCTGTTGTGCAGCAGCTTTGTTTGCTTTAAGGATCAGCCCGGTAATTAATTTGTTATGGTAGACTTCTGTTAGTTATATGGCAAGAATGTCAGCGTAGAGCAGCCTTGACAGTTCTGGCATACTGTATTCTCATTTCACTTGAGGCAAAACCAGGTGGACAGGCATCTAAGGCAGCATCAGCTACTGAGGTTTGTGGTTCTGTGCCATCTGAATTTGTTGTGTTACTGTTGAGCAAGCTTAATTAAGGAAAGGTGTCTATTTTCTGTTACCACCTCATCGTTGAAAATAAGAAACTTCATGGGCAATAGAATAATACTGTAAGTACTCCAGATGCTTTTACAAGGCCTTTTACAAGTTATATTTTACAAAGCATAGCCTGCTGCTAGAGGAAGAAAAGCTGTGCTGCCAAATATGTGGTTCTTGCCCTGAGTACTAACTTTAGAGTTATTCAGGATAGAAGGCTGATTAAATGTGTTCAAGAGCTTGAAAACTGAGAGAGCTCTTTATAGACGGTGTGTATTGGTTTTCATGCTTTTTCTACTGTCAGCACAAACCCTGCTTGGGTGGTCGGATCTGCAGGGCAGGGAACTCTTTTCTTACTTTTAGTCAACAAAAATATGTAGGATAGTTTGGCACTTTAGAAATCATAGACAACAGCTGGGATTTCTCTGGGTGTCTCCATCCCAGTTGGAAGTTTTAGAAATGCTTGTTCTAAATGTCTTCATTCAAAGCATTACCAATTGCACCCCATCCTATGCACTGATGAACTATCTAAAGGGGACAAAAGCAGTGCCTTCAGCATGAGCAGTGCTTTCCAGTCGAGTCCTCAGAGCACTTTCTTTGAAGTCAGAGGTTGAGTTCCACCATCTAAGAATTAACAAAGGGAATAAAAACGCAGATAAAAAGGTGAGTCTGATGGAGTGCAGGCATCCAGAACAAAAATAAAGTGTGACTACAGGACTTTGCTGTTCTTCTAGAGAGCAGCAAAAATTGAGAAAAAGAAATGCGATGATCTGAACTCATCCTTTCTTCAGAAAACATTCTGGGAGAGCAAAATCTGTAACATTTGAACAATTTACTTGGTGCTTCTGAAATATTCTTCTTCAGTTAGATGAACCACAAACCTTTTTAAAAATGTTTGCCTCCTCCTATAAATAGGGCTTTGCATGACATCTCCTTCACTTTGTATGGAATATAAATACACTTCATTCCTGGAGGCTAGATTTTCCATTTACATGAGCTCCTAGAACTGCATTACTTTTTACCGAGCCAGGATATTTTCAAGCAGCTGAGGCATTGGCCCGTGACTTACAAGCCCATAGTAGCTGCCTCAAGCATATGCACACGCTCTGCGTCTCTAGTGTTGAAGAGCTCTTGAGTGTTCAGTTGATTTTGCTAAAAATACACTCGTGAATCATGAGATACAGACAGTAAGCTCAGTTTGATTAAACCAAGAATTATTAGTGGGAACACTTCTAATGCATGGAGAAATGGCACTAAATGAGCAATTCCATTATGACGTGCGTAAAGCTTTTTATGAATACTGTAAATAAGAATTAGCATGCTAATAACACTAAAGTTAACTCTGGTCCAGTTGCTCTTTCCGTCCTTGTGGCAGTTGGGATTTAAGACTAAGTGACTAAGATTGTCCTTGAAAAGCAGGGAAGTGGCCAGAAGGTGGCTGGAGATAAGTTGAATTGACTGTCAAAGGGATACAAGATTGAAGAAGTCTTAAGCAGTCCTCAGGTACCTTTGGACAGCAGAAATCTTGAGAATGCTTGGCAGAATGAAGAGGAATTCACTGTCCTAATTGGAGTGAAATGCCATTCCATTCTTCCTGCAGAAACTGAAGTGATGGGAGCTGAGCAACAGTTGGTGAAGACAGAACCATGAGACCTAACACAGTCCCTTGGAAAAACACTCATTCAAAAACTATGTACCCTTCTAACTTTTATCTTCCTTTTAAATGGCTTTCTACAAAAAAAAAAAAAAAAAAAAAAAAAAAAAAAAAAAAAAAAAAGTTGTTTCCTGATTTGCTTGCTTTTCAGAATGTTGAAATGCTTTGTGTTTTGCAGTAAACACCTTTCTTTTCTCCTCTTCCTTTTTTTTTTTTTTTTCTTTTTTACTACAGGCCGTCTCTCCGAAAGAAGAAACAAAGACAACAGGTAAATGCCAATATTTGATTCCTTTCATTTTATGTAAACAGTGCAGTCCTAAACTATTTTAGTATCAATGCTGTATCTGTAAATGCATGCTGAAAATATTTTTTAAATGTTCCTAACTGGGAAACTTGTGGAAATGGAATATAAGTGTGCCCCAGTAGTCCCTTACTACAGTTAAGTCAGTAGACCTCTCACTAAACTTTGCTACTCTTAGCATACAACTCTTCATCATTTGGAGTAGTGCTTCAGCAAGCTGTGGGACCCTGAAAAAACTGATGATGCCACGTCACTGAATATCCACACTAATAAGAATTCTGTTAGTAATTAGTGACATTTTAATTGGCTGCTGGCATGGGTAAAAAGCATCTCCCATGTTTGCGTCGAGTAGCGTGACAGATGGTGACTGTTAGAACGGGACTGTGCGGGGACTTGGGAAAGCACTGCAGAGCCACGGCTAATGAGGAACTTCCAAATGTGTTTCAGAACCACCACCACCATCCAAAATTCCCAAAATCGAAACTTCACATCCACCAATACCTCCTCCACATCCACCTCCAGGTAAGCTTTGATTTTCTAAAACACATCTACTCTTGCAGTTAATCCTTCGTTCATATGGCTTTAGAGGTGGAAGGGAGGATGGGGAGGAATTTGTTGCCTTGATTAAGCAGCTTGGCAATTAAATGCATTAGGTGGATAAGCACAAGAAGGAATTTCTTTTTAGTAGTATAGGCTTTTCCAGAGAGAAGGAAAAAAAGTTCTGATGGAAATAAGAGCATACTTTGTGGGCCAAGCTTTGACTTTTAAAGGGATAGAAGAATGAAGCAAACTCCAGCATGCAAAAAATGACAGACTAGCAGGCCTAGGACTCATGATATGGAAAAGGATGGCAGATGCCTTACTATCAGTATAGCTTCCAGCTGTCCTACAGAAGACCTGCATGCTACATCTTTAATGCAGAAATGTTGCAGGTACGTAACTTCCAAAAAGTAAAGGGGATGCTTTGCTGTGTCCCAAAACTGGGCTCTGTCTGCCAGAGAGCTTTAGCTCTGCACACATCTTACTTTCACAAACATACTGCTATAAAAACTTACTTACCTCCAGTGCCTTTATGGGTTAGCAATCCTTCCACTGACCCTTAAATATTACAAACATTTTACAGAGCATAGTCTGTAATGTAACTGTAAGATGGCCACTTCTGACAGAAATACAGGAGAGAAAAACTATGCTCTGAATTATAGTAAGAACATCTTTCCCCATTTGTTAAAAACTCATTAAGAATAAAGGGATTCTTCCAAAGATCACATTCATCATTCCTTCCAATGTTAATTATTGAAAGCACATCTTAAATCCAGAGTGATAATGGCAGTGGGCAAATGGAGAAATTATCGCCTGTGTAATGCAGTTACACAGTTACAAGTCCTGGAAATGCTGTGCATCACAGCCAGCATCCCCACCGTGCAGCATCTAATGGTGCAGCTGTCCTAGAAGGCAGTTTTGCTGTTTGTTGTTGATGGCTGTTTACATGAGGCAGATCCTTTTGATGCAGGTAACAAACCTGTTCCCTTTCCTACCTAAAATTTTCCTCTTAAAATTTGCTTATATAAGCACATCATTGTATAAGCACTGATGCATTATAACAGCCTCTCTTGCCTGTCCTTTGAGGAAACAGCTCTTGAAAGCTAGTAGTATTTATTGACCAAATGAATAAAAGGACTGGAAGACTTACATTCTGTTTAGCTTTGTCAGTTTAGTTGGTGGATGTCCCTGGAAATGACTGTCTGCTTCTAAATAACTTTTCCTAGCTGAGCAATGGTTTTAGGTGCTTACATGCACAAGTAAGTTGAACGTCAGAAGCCCCAAACCATTTTGCTTGGGCCTTTTGATACAGACTGTATCAAACCATACAGAGATGTTGCCATGAGGTTATTCATCTTACTGTAGAATTCCTTACTTTACAAAGTCTATATTAGAAGGGAAACACATTCTTATTTGAAGGCTATTTAAAGCACATTCTTAATGGAAATGGCCAAATATAGTTCTGTGAAAATCTGACCTTTCTGTGAACTTCATCAGACTGTCGTGTGTTGAGCTCCCTGAAATTAATCAGTGGAACAAAGCTGATCAGATTTCGTGTTCTAAGTAATCTCCAGCAGTTTTTTGCTTTTTATTTTTTTTCTGTTAAAAGACTTGAGACTTTGGCCTGTGTTCCTACATAGTCCTTCGCAACGTGGGAGGCAAGTGAAGTTCAGAGCAATCCCAGGGCACCTCTTGGAGTGTAAAAGGGCAGAAAGGGGATGGGATGTGTAGACAAAAGAAGTTGGAAGCTCTTATCAAAAGCTCTTTGATATGCTGGGTCTCAGGACTTTTAGAAGTGTACCAGTTACGATTCTCTTCTTCCAGTCGGCTGATTGTAGAACAGTATTGAAATGAAAATAGTAGGAAGAAAGGAAGATGCGTTTGAGAGTGGGAAAACTGACCAGGATCTTTGTTGTACAGTTATTTTCTAATGACAGAACAAGGTCTGACCGTGTACCATATGGCACTCAGAGGCTTAGGAAATCGTTGATTACTCTTTTGATAAAATAACTGGAAGAAAATACAGATGTAGTGAGAAGCTATTGCCACCATCAGTGAGATTTTCTTTTCCAGAGCGCAAGCCTCCTTTGACAAGTGCAGTTTCCATGGGAGAAGCAGAGCAATCTACTGCTGTGGACTCGGTCGATATGCCGAAGGTCCAGATTCCTCCCCCCGCTCATCCTGCCCCGGTGCATCAACCTCCTCCTCTGCCGCATCGCCCCCCGCCCCCGCCCCCCACCAGTTACATTACGGGGATGTCTACTACAAATTCGTACATGTCAGGGGAGGGTTATCAAAGCCTTCAGTCCATGATGAAAACAGAAGGACCAACTTACGGAGCTCTGCCACCGGCCTACGGACCGCCGGCTCACCTGCCGTACCACCCTCATGTCTATCCTCCCAATCCCCCGCCACCGGTTCCCCCTCCGCCTCCCGCATCGTTCCCTCCCCCCAACATCCCACCTCCTACTCCTGGATACCCTCCCCCACCTACATACAATCCTAATTTCCCACCTCCCAGGCTGCCTCCCACCCATGCGGTGCCACCTCACCCACCACCTCCAGGGCTGGGAATGCCCCCGGCCAGTTATCCCCCGCCCGCCGTTCCCCCAGGCGGGCAGCCCCCCGTACCGCCTCCAATCCCCCCACCCGGGATGCCGCCCGTAGCAGGACTTGGACGTGCTACGTGGATGAGATAGCATGAGGTGATTGGCACGGGATCCCTTGGTGTTGAGCGGGCAGGAGGAGCTAGCCAAAAGCCTGCTTTGTAAAGACGGGGAGGGTAATTTGTATAATTTAGATGAAGAAATGAGACGGTGAAATGAAAATTTAGCTGACCTGTTTGCAGTCTTGTTTATGGTGAGTTATATAGGCTTCTAGATTTTAATGAGCTTTGCAGTATCTATTCTAACTTTATACATTTGTCTTAAGTTTAAATTGTCTGAGTTATTCCAGCACTGGATTACTTTGTACTAGCAAAAACCTTAACCAGCCATATTGGCTCAATTGTATCAGTAAGAAGTAAATTTCCTTCTAGAAATCAGTGCCTATTTTTGAGTATCAGAATAGCCAGATACCATGGAATTTCATCTATAATAAGAAACTTCATTTTTAGTAATAATTAAAAACAACACAATGTCGAGCATAAAAGCTACTTTATTTAAAGAGAGATTCTGAATGCTGACTGACTGGAATCGTTTTGAGGTGTTTGCCTTGCTGATATTTTTGTTTTGGAATGTACTGGTATCTTAAAGTATTGTTATGTTTACACCTATTTACAAATTCCTGTACATAATATATATATTTTCTAAGTGTGAAAGTCTGAATGTAACAACCTACTGTGATGTACATCCTGGTTATAAGTGGGACTAACTCCATTCACGTCATCTACCCAAATAAAATTGGTTCTGAACTCAGCGGGCTTCCAGGGTTGTCGCGTTCCTCAGTTTGTAACTGTGATTCACACTTCACCGTATTCCAGCGGCTGCCGCCCAAGTCTTATTCATCAGTTTATTGAAAAAGAATGTATTTTAATTTATTCAGCTAGAAGTATACACTATCACAATCCATCTCTTACTTCATTTGTACTAAAATATTTCAAATGAATGTTTTACACACATTATCAAAAAAATCTGTACTAATACTTTCCGTCCCCAAAAAAGCTAGAGTGGTTCAGTAATAGGTAAAAACGCGTGCTAAGGTCTAAAGAATTCTGCTATGTACACAACAGCGGGTGCTAACTTTTCCAGTTCTTTGAAATTCATATACAGAAAATAGAGCAGGGCTGTAAGATCACGGGTTGAACAGAAATCAAACTTTAAACTGATTTCTAAAGCAGCACAAATAGACTTTCCCCACATTATGAAAAATATACAATTTTATCACTTTACAGTCATGCACTTGGTTTGCAAAAGATCAGTAGTAACTCTTCCCCCGCAGTCTCTAAAAAGATAAAAGGTCACTTTAACACTGGTTTATTTCAATAGCTAATATTTGGATACAAATGTGCCGTTCTCAAACAAGGTTGTGCTCAGCAGTCTTAGCAAGGTGCAAAGAGCCGACGGCAGCCGGTTACACCACAGCGTTCCAGAGCCTTCTACAGAAACGCCGCTCCCTTCAGTCGCCCCAACCAAAGCCAAGGATGTCATTTCACTTCCCTTCAAGCAAAGTCCGTTGGTAACGCTGGATGCTTTCTTTGCTAGAGGATTGCAGAACCTAGGGCTTCAGGCTTGAGGAAATCACACTTGGTCTGCTGCTCAACAAATAGCAATTCAGTGGCCGTGATTTCAAGGGAAGCTCCCCTCCAGTGTGATGTACAGAAACTGAAAACTCAGCATGGATCCATTAATTTAAATACGCAGATAATTCGGCTTCCAGACAACTGAAAGTTTAGCATCCAGGTCATCCCGTGAAGTCACCAAGCGTTGGTTTAATCCACGAAGACACTTTGTAGCTCAAATGGAGTTCAGAGCAGCATGCCTAAATACCCTCAGACAGCACCCTACTGTACAGCACTCGTGTTCTGCAAAATCAACGCGCATCTTACACCGAAAATCTATGCTGCCAACCAGAACCATCAATAAAACAACTGTCACTTCAAGAGCAGCAAAGGCTGTTCAGCAGGACTACTGGCTCCCCTGAGAAGTGGCTCTTTTGGCTTTGCAGCACTACTGGGCCTCAATCACAGCACTGTTTCCCATGGAGAAGAGCTCTGCAGGTGGAACAAAACAGGCTTTGCTTGTAGAAAGTGATACAGGGAATACTTGAGAGAGAGCTACATAGCTGGCAGGGCTGGTAATCTGATCAGCAGAGCTCCTGTCTCCTTGAGAGCGCTTGCTAGTCTTGATATAGTCCTAAAATAGCAAGCATGTCATCAACAAAATTAACACCCCAAGAACTCTGGCAACGTTTTGTTGTTTTAGTTAAAATTCACTGACGTAAATTAACCTCGTTCCCAATATGATTAAATTCTCTGCTTAATCCAGAGATTAGATGCCACCAAAATTAAAATGGGCTTTCAAGCTGACAGAAGCTACAGTAACCCTCTGTTATGCATTCCATGCTAAGGAAGAACGATGGTCTGATTTATATCACCTTTTCTGGTACAAAAAGATACAAATTTTGCAGGGTGAAGAAAGGTAATCCAGGGTGACTACAGACCCGAGGTTAAAACACGAAGCAAGAAGGAGGAATTCAGGAAGCTTCTGCAGATGGCAGATTTTAAAGGGGAGTCGTAGTCCTGAATGGATCTTTCCAGACTACACTGGGTATAAATATCACCAGAGTTAGAATGAGCAAGTTCAGTGTTTGCTGACTGAGCAATAGTGAGAAATACACTACAGGCTGGCAGTGTGTGTGTGTGTGTGTTTTGGGGGAGGTCGTTGTTCTTCACTTTTTTTGTTCTGTTTTGATTTCTGCACTCAATAATGAGGTGGTTCTTAACGGTTAGCATGAATGTTGGTTGCATTCTGGCTCTGTTTTTGTTGCTTACAGATCTAGGCTCTGACACCACAAATTCTTTACCCAGGCAGCTGGTTATACTAATTACCATGGGAGCAATTAGCTGTTTCCTATCTCGCAGCGTGGGCCTCCTGGTATTGTATTGGTGCTCCATATTCATCAAGTAGCACAAATGAAGGACTCAGCCGGTAGAGCAAAGTAATTTAAGAGGAAGAACCTGTCTCACTAATCCATCTGCAGCTGTGACTGAGTCCTAGAGAGGATAAGACGAAAGTAATGGTGTCTGAGGTCATTAAATCTTTGAGCTAATCACTAAAATTGATGCAACTTCTGAAGAGAAGGCTTTGATCATTACATGTATCTGTCTTTTACATTATTTTACACCAATGAGCTTAAGAAACAAGTTCAGCTTCCTCGCACTACTGGGAAATACGGGAACACTGAGTGAAATACAAGAACAGCTGCTGTGATAGCTTGGAAGAGAAGGGGTGAGGTTCAGATTCTTACAGCTATACAAGCGGTACTGCACAATAGCAAAATATAAGTCCCATTGTTTTATGTACAACCACTTGAAGAAGAAAAAACCCACTTGTTTTGGTTCATTAACAAAAATAAAGCTTCAGTGGCAGGAAGTAGTCTCACCAGACAGCCTGTGTTTACTGAGCTTTAATCAGCTCTGCAAGGTTGTTGTTGTTGGGTTACCTTTCACAGTAACCGACAGAGGAGAAGGATCCAGGGAGAACATTAAAAAGAATGCCCAAATCTTCCACAGGTGAAAGATGAGCTGCTCTTGAAGATACTGTGAAAGCCATAAGCACTGTTAGGATGGCAGTTTCTGCTGAATTGCTTAGTAGTAAAACCTTACAGGAACAGTGTTGCCATATTTGTAGGAAATACTGATGTGTGACAAAGTGACTTCAGTTCATTCACATGACAGCTGCAGAAATCTCATCATTTGTTCATGAAAAATAGTTCATTAACAGCTCATACGGCGTCTCAAGCTTTTCTGTATGCTGGTGTGATGAGTGCCACCATACAACATACACAGGGGGGCAAAGTGCTTTCATCTCACTGCTCAGCGTTTTACACAGCGCCAGGTGAAAACAGTTCTGTTTCTTCCTTCACAACAAGCACTTCCAAAAACCTGCTAGCAGCTCAGGAGCCTGACAGCCCATCAGCTGGGGAATTCAAATTGCTCTTTGCTCACAAGGTTCCATCAGGTGCTGCCTGGAGCCGCTAACCTAGCTGTGACTCACTGACAAGCAGGTGGGCAGGAGCGACACAAACTGTGACTTCTCCATGGATTAAGGGTTCTTCTTGTTTGTCTTCAAAATGCTCTCAAGTTAGTTAATTCTAAAAACAGACCATACAACAAAGCGGGTTTGAACTACAATACAAACGATGCAATTCTGGTATGACTGGATGGTTACCCATTGAACATCAGTTCCAGAGCACCACAGCCTGGAAATCAGGCCTTTAGCTGCCGTATTTACACTATTGACAGTTACAAAAAAAAAAAAAAAAAAGCCAAAAAAAGGAAACCCTGAAAAAACTCAACCCCCAACTCCCACAGAACGGGCAGCCAGAAATAGTGAGCTCTGCCCCTCGGAGTCTTCACAGAATCACCTCCAGCCCACGGGACAGCACTCCTACAACGGCCCCTTGAACTGGTTTCCCGACAGATGTTGCCTGATGGAGGGTTTGGAGCTTGCAGCATCGCCCAGCTTTCGCCAAACAACCTGTGAGGAAAATATACAGGGCGGGGAGAGAAAAGCAGGAATTAAAACTCAAAGGCCGCCGAGCTGTAGTACATCGCTTACTATCAGGATCCGCGATTTCCCATAGCCGGGCTGTCATTCTCAGCAAGGCCACTTGGTGGCCCCTGTGCATCAGTTTCCATGGGAAAGCCATTGATGCATTTTTCTAATTAGACTCTCGAAATTAGAACCATTTCTGCCTGAGGTAATAGCATAGAGCAAATACACCGGGTTCAGAAGTGAAGTTCAATGTTAGGTCAGCGCTGTCATGCTCACTGAAATTATGTTACCGTGAGGAGGAAAGATAAAGAAGGCATTAGTTAAAATTATACATGAAGGATTTTCTAAAAACATACATTTTATCACCAGTCACTGCTGGGGTGAGAGAGGCTATTTCTAAAAAATACAGAACTGCAAAGTGCTTTATAGGCGCCTTGAGTCTACACCAAAATAATATTTAAAGAAAAAAAAGCTGATGGCAGGCAATTATCAATTAGGCTGTTTGTGAGCATGAAGTTTCCACGTTTTACCTTCCCACTGCCTGGCTAAGAGAAGATGTGGCATTAAGCAGAGGAAATATCCCAACAATCTGACCCCATTTAGTCCGTGCTTGGCTTTGCTTGCAGGGATCCAGTGACGCAATGAAGCATCTCAGCCCTTGCCATGGATGCTTGCGGTGATTAAGCTCTGTAAGGCACACTTGTGTTCTTCACACCCCGTTTAGGATTTATGTGATTTTTTTTTCCCCTTTAAGATTTTCCTTGCTGTTTGCACGCAGGGAAGTGCTGTCTTTGTTCTTTCTGCCTCCCATTGTATCCATAAACCAACATACAACAGCAGAACCATCCCTACTGAATGCAGTAGCACTGTCTTGTCACCACAGCATTTTGTAAGACCCCACTGCAAGCAACTTCAGAATTTAAAAGGAAGATTAGGCTTCTCTCTGCTGCTGTGAGGTACAAAGCGGTGCCACTTGTGCTGACCTCCAGCACGGACTTCTAAAAGAGAAGGCTCCATGAGCATTCCCCTCCCTGCTGCGGGAGCTGCTGCTACTGTCAAACAGCAAATCCCCATCTGCACACGACATGCATTTGGAGCCCTGCTCCTGCAGAAATCCAAACCTCTTTGTTCAAAGCCAAAACACAGCCAAGGTACTTTGAAGCCAGAGGTGGTGGCCCAGCAGCAGACACAGAAAGCAAGCTTTTGGGATGAATGCTCCCTGTACAGTATGGGCTAAGCTCAGTTTACAGTGTGGTTGCCAAACTGGTTAGCGGTGCTAAAAGAACCCCACACATCATAATGCTGCTCAGTGCTTTCAAACAACAAGACTCTCCCTCTGATGTCACATCTTATGGTTTAGGCTCAAAGCCATTCAGGCTGTACGGCTTTGAACACAGCAACCAAATGCTGCTCAGCCCAAATGAAGTCCCTATGGGCACAGTTGGAGCAAGCTGTAAACAGGACTCTCATAGCCAGGGAGAGCCCTTTGCAGGGCCGGTGGTTAGCCAGAAAGCCACTGCCTTTCAGCAGAGGGGAAGTATCTGCTGAGCAGCGGCTGCTTGGTGCCGTGAATGAGGCGTTCAGATTACTGACACCCAAAGCAGGCGACAGCAGAGCCCAACCCTCCCCTGGTGCCTGTGGCTCTTGTATCAAACTGGGTTTGTATGCAGACCAGTGATCCCCCCTGCCTACAACAAAAGAACACAAAAGACAGTACTAGAATTACTGAGATGCATTCTTACATTACACATTTCACGAACAATCGCCTTCTCCTTTTCACTCAGGTCTTCTTCATAGTTGTCCTGCATTTGCCTATCCAAATTTTCATGGACCTCAAGGACCTAGAAAAAAAATATTACAAAAGTGTTGTGCTCCACAAACAATGAATACAATGCTGAGTGTCCTCAGCAACGTGTCAGAATCACAGAAGGGTTAAGGCAGGAAGGTACGTCTGGAGGTCATCTGGTCCAAGCTCTTGCTCCAGCAGGGCAACCAGAGTAACATCACTCATGAATATTTAAATCAGTAAAATTCATAAAGTCTTGAGACTCAAAGATGAGAACGAAACCATGCTGAGGATCCCCATTCTCTCCCTTTCTGCCCTGACAGTTTGCTTGTGTTCCGCTGCCTGCCTCATGTGGCTGACACCACAGCCCCAGGCACCACACGGCCTCCAGCAAAGCATGCTTCTCCATTCCTCCCTTCTGCAGGCAACTGTGGTCAGCCCACAGTTCTTAGGTCTAACGGCTTAACCACCTGAAAGCAGAGGTTTGTGCCACTGAATAACAGAGCACTGCACACCATTCAGCTGATGTGTCTCCAACCAACCATGAACTTTTAGATCTTAAACACACAGAGTCAATTTCACTCACTTTTGGCTGAAAATTGTTTTTACCCCATTTAGTTTCCCCAGGGAACCCCTCAGAGACCCATGGTGACAGCGTGCAGAAGCCGGCTGTTATCCCTGAGACTTGGTGCCCTGAGATCCTGATGCAATGTGCAGCTCTCATTCATTGCCTCTTCGAGCCAGATCCAGCCAGAATGAACAGGGGATGGAAACAAGGGGAAAGCAGCATCCCAGGTCTGTATGCTGACTGCTCTCCTCTGAAGGTGTCTTTCCCAACACAGGACTGCAACCACAGTGCATCCTCTCCACATCCCCACACCCAGGACTGCAACCACAGCAACAGGATAAAACCTGCTGGCACTGATCAGCAACAAATGAACAAGGGATGTGCCCAAAGAGGTATTTTGTGCACGGAAGTGCTACAGCACCCTGCCACCAGCAGCTTTGTAGGAGTGAGGAACCAGCTTTCCTTTCCATCCTGCTTGTGATTACGGGGCTTTTCCCACAATAGTATCAGGAGGAAAGCACTGCAAAAACAGGAAATGTGGCTGCAAAAGCACAGCAACAGCATGAAAGAGTGTGTGGGAGAGGATCTGAGATTTTTCAGAGTGCTTCTGATAGGCAGCTACCAGGGCTGCCTGCTACTGCAGCTCCACTGGGAGCCCTCAAAGGCACTCACTGGGCTCTGCAGGGCAGCCAGGCTGACCAGACAGCCCAAGGCTTGCAAGGAGATGGGGTCATGGCTCCCTGCATACTGGAAAGCAAGCACAGGTCACAGCAGCCAGAGTGTGTGAGGAGGCTTTGTGGCCTGCCAGCTCCATCAGCTGTTAGCACCTCCCAGACCTGCAGAGAACCAGGTTTCCTTGTTCTGGCTCCAACATCGACACCCTGGGCCTCACAGCCCAGTGCCAATGTCTGTGGGCCCTGCAGACATCACTCAAGCTGGCTGGCAAGCAAGTACTATGGGCAGCCCTGGCTTGCAGCTGCACACTGACCCACAGTGGGGCACCCACCTGTGGGGCAGCCCAGAGCCCTCAGGCAGCCCAGAGCCTGCCCACACTCAGGCAGCTCTGCACGAGCCAGGCCTGGTGCAGTGCAGGGGCTCCGCAGGTACGTCTCCGCTGACCTACATACCTTACACTGCAGCCACCCCAGTGGGTGGGGAGAGCCTGAAATCATCACACAGCTCGTGGTCTCTTCCTCCCCATCAAACACCCCCACACACCACACTCTACCGCAGGTGAATCTGCGTGCAGGAATACTCCTGAAGCTCCCAGGGACCTGCAGACACGGTGTGAGGACAGTTTTCTTGCTGAGGTGCCCAGCACTGGCTGCTCTACAGAATGGGATCCGAGAGCAGATTATCTCCTGGTCTGGTTCAGCACAACACTCCTGCTGCACTCCAACTGTGATACATACAAAAATAGGTCATTCTCCTCGGGCCCTTAACCTACTTCCAAAATTCACCAGCTCATTCAACCAACAGGCCCAGTTCCCACCTTTACACAAATCAGGAACAGCCGCATCCTTTTTAAGGGGAGAGGAAGGGCGAAAGAGATGTAAAAATCATGTATGTGCTGATGGAGAGAGCAGCTATTTTTTTTTTTTTTGCTAAAGAGGAGGGAATTAATTATTGATCCGGCTGGACCAGCACATCGAACCCGCTCCTCTGGAGTCAGCGTGCCCCTGACGCCGTGCTGCGAAGCTGTCTGCAGCTCAGCACTGCCCGTGTCTGCAGGGCAAGTGTCAAGGGCAGCCATCGTTCACCACAGTTGAAGATCACATCAGCTCCAGCGCCCGCTGCCACCAGCCATCAATCTTGCAGGCAGAGGAGTCTCAGAGACAAAAATAAACTGTTTTTCTACGGCTTCCATTTAAAATAAAATTGCATTCCCCAGGCCGTGAGGTGTGAAGGGGTGGTGCAGCCCGTTCAGTCCAGTGGAAATGTCTCATTTCCCCTGGAAACCATCCCTCACAACAGACACAAGCCCTCTTCTGACAGGTGTTTTGTCAAGACGTGTCAGCATCTCGGGTTTGCAAAGCCCAAACCGGGAGGATAACACTCAGATGCCTATCCCAGAGAGGCATGCTGGGAAGCAACGCACTCCAAAGAGCACAGCCTGCTCTTGAAGGACAAGCCTAGGAGTGCTGACCCAGCCCGATCCATCTTTGAATCCTGCCTGGCGCCACATCAGCTGCTTAGGAAGGCCCAGGTCAATGTTCCTCAGGTTACACTGCTGGGCACCGCAGCTGGGCCTTCACATAGGTTGTCTCTGGCTCAGCTAAAAGCATCAGCTGCCATTCAAAGGCTGGATTTGATTATATCTTCCTTTGATTTCTGCCATGTTTGAACCCAGGAACCCACAGCAAAAAGACAAGTGTACCCCAGGCTCACACCATCCCCGGAATTTTGCTCTTCACTGAGCATCACTTCAGCACATGGCCCTTTGCAGACACCTCAGTACTACATTATCTCCTGAGCTGCTCTCAGCCGAAGGCGAGGTGTCGAAGGTGACTTCTGTGCAGGGGATGGGCCAAAGACAGGCAATACTCCCTGATTCCTAGCACCTCCTGAAGACAACCTCTTCAACATATTCATCAACGTGCTACAGACGTGCTGCACTTTGCTTCCAGTGAGCACGCGGGCTCATCTTGCTGCCTCTGTGTCACTATGTAAACTGTGAGGAACACCTCAAGTATATTTAGTTCTCTTTTGTGACTGCACTGATGTCTGTGACCAAGACGGTGTCACCTCAGAGTCACCCAGTCCACCACATCCCCTCCCTTCTGCCTCAGTGTGCAGCCCTCACAGGACCGTGCACGGCATATTTAAAAACAAAACCCACCAGAGTCTGCATGACTGCAGGAAGGCTCTGAAAGAGGCTCTGAAAGTTTGGGTCAGCATTTCTCTGAGAGGAAGGACTCTGATACTAAGGAATGCTTTCCTAATGGTGCAAGCCTCGCTGATTTTATAGATCTATAGGTCACATGGGAGACACGGGAAACACATGGGAAGCACTGGGAAACATGGCACAGAGCAGAGTTCTGTTTCAGCAAGTGAAAAGTCTGTACATCCTACTAGGCCTCTTCTCTGGTTTTGGCAGGGCCAAATCCTGCCTCCCTCAGCATCGGTGGGAACAAGAATTGTGTGCTTGGTGGCTCAGTGCCCACTGCAAAGAGCCCAGAGGAGGTGAATTATAGGCTAAACATTGTTTTCTCACATTCGTCTCCTCCACATCTCCCCACGTCTTTAGCAGGTTTGCTCAATGCCTAAGAAAAGTGCTTTGATGTTCAGTGAGATACTGAGATGTAGCATATGTACCTTTTATTCCTGTTAGCTGAAACAGCTGTTAGGAGTGCCAACCTGTCATCTTGCTCCGTATTTAGCAGGTGCAAATAAGCAAAAACTATTTCAGAAGCAAAAATAAAGAAAACTCCAAAAGATGCTCAAGGAAGAACTTATACTAAATTGTAGACAACATTTCATCCACAGAGCGACTCAGTTGCAGGAAAAAAAAAAAAAAAAAGAAGAAGAAGAAGAAGAAGCCTAGAGAACATCACACAACTGAAGAGAGCTTCTCTAGTATTCAATGTTGTATAGACAAAATGCAAAGGTCATGAGCTGTACCACGGACAGGGTCTAGGCTGGTAGCTGCATCCCATTTCCCACATGCAAGGGCTGGCACTGAAAACGTTCCCAGTTCTGCAGGGTGCAAATAAGACCAACTCCATCTGCTGCAGCATGTTGCGGCCAAAACACATTATCTTCCACACAGATTAAGATCCATGATCAGAGACCAACAGCCTCGATTTTATTGTGTCATATGAAGTAGGGGGAGGAGAGGTAGAGACCACAACCAGTTTCCTCAGTCCCTTCAATGTGCAGCTGATCTTTTGGACATAGGCTACAGGGAGGAAAAATAAAAACCTCCTCTCTCCTTGTTGCCACTGACTTAGAGGAGAATTTCCTCCTCACTTCAAATCTGAGAATATTTTTAACCCCAGGTTTGTGAGCAGGACACATCACATTATGCCCTGTGAGATGTGATGGCTGTGCCACCTGCTTTCTGTCCCCAGCTGAGGCAGTTTCTAGGGTTTTGACAAACGTACCCCACCAGCCAAATCACAAAATCTCAGAGGAGAACTTCTTGCAGCCCTTCCTTGCGATCAACAAAACCCCAAAGCAGAGGAATAGTAATAACAATAATATGGGCAAACAACCGGCATCCAACTTCCTTTTGAACCCTTCACATGCAACATTGTGCCAGAATCAATTTCCAGTTTCCAAGAATGTTCCTTATTAACTTCATAATCCTTTCCGTGAGCTTATCAAACTACACCTTAAAAACCATTCATGTTTCTTGCCCTTACTTGGAAATTTGGTCCCATAACCCCTACAGCAGACAGAAATGAAGGTACTGTATGAGACTGAAATGTTCTGCTAGGCATCAGTTTAGCAGATATATAAGCAAGAAGGAACTTACTAAGAAAACACAGGAAATATACATGGAGGCAATTGAACACACTCTGCTGGAGCTCCTCTGGGAAGCAGTAAAAACTGCACTAAAGGTAATTTTTAAACCCTGATGATCCTAGACACCCTTCTCTTAACACCTCCAGCAGTAGCAGCTTTCATTGAAGGTCTCCAACGCACATAGTCACATGTGATCTTGCTGTACTCCAAGCATTTGAAGCAATCATTACAACTCATGATACAGATCCTGGCTACTGATTGCATGCCTCAGCACCAACTTTCCACTTCCAATTGTCATGTTCCCATGAGTTCTGCCTGTCTGGGGTTAGTTGCATTGCATTACACTGCATGGTGCACAGCAGTGTGGAGACTACAGGCATCCTTACCTTCATGGCGTGCACAACAGCCTCTGGTTTCTGACCAACAGGGACGTATCCTGCTGCAGGAGATGAAGCAAGATCAGCTGTCATGCGCGCTGGTCCCTGTTTAAAGAAGAAAAGAAGATACGTTTTAATTGCTTTTGGGTTATTTTATCAAGGAGGAAGAAAATATCCATTAGTCATTGTATGGGAACTGTTGATCACGGCCTGAACCTCTGATTGACCACCTGAAGCAAGCAGTGAGTCAGCCCTGGGAGCACACATGAAGGCAAATCACCTGTGCTACCAGGAAGGGATGGAGCCTGGCTCCACCTGTCCTAGATCCCACTTAAGTGTTGACTGCCACCAAGAAGGGATCTCTCTCTGAACATCACTCCTTGTGGAGCTTACTGTGAGCCTATGACACTGGTGAGCATTTCCATTTATTTTTATTATCTTTCCATCACAACAATCTTACTAAGCCTAACCTTTGCACACCTATTGACTGTACAGCCATCTAAAATTCAGTCTTCTTCAACCACCTGCAAAGATGAACATACCACTATGCCCCCCAAAATGATTTTATCTAATGCCATTTAAGCCTGCCACCACTAAGTCTATGTATACTCAGGCAGGAGATCACTTGGGTTTAAACCTAAATTGGTTCAGGAAACATGTTTTACTCATTTCAGATAACTCTGCGTAAAGATACAATCAAATGGTCCTCATCCAAGGAAGCAACACAAAGATCTTCAACACAAAGAGGTCATTTCTAAGAAGCTGTACACATGAAAGAAACAGTTGGCAGAACATCATCGCTTTTTTGGCAATGCTTTCACATAGACACCAAGTACCAATCTCCAGCTACAGAGAAAATTGTGAAGGCAACCTTAAAACAAGCAGATGTCCAAAGCTAATGTTGGCTGCATTTGTTTCCAAAAAGCTGGCCAGTTCTCTTGCACGAAAGATCCCATTGGGAAAGATCCCAAAATAACATTTTACAAAAGATTTCTCCTGCTCAAACAGCCTCGTAAGCACTTTTGATAAAGACATCCATCTTGGATTGTATGAAACATAATGAGAATGAGATGTGCCCTGCCTGTCGCTAATATTCTGTACTTGCTTTATAGCACTGGAAGAAATCAACAATGAAACCATTGACCAAACTCATATTTAGTCTTCACATCCCTTAGGAAATACAAAGAATGATTATACTGAAGCCTGTGAAAGCAAATTAGGATGGCAGAGCAGTATGTAGCACCATGGCAGGAATGCTTCTGCATGCAATATGTGAGGCACTCCATTACCATCTTTTCCACACTGTGTGTTTTACGCTTCACATCACCGCTTCGCCTTCCAAGCCAAGGCCAGCAAGCGAGCCATGCCAGAAAGGAGGACCCAAGGAGGGGCACTTTGTAGCATCTCATGCTTCCAAACAGTTTGCACTAGGAAAACGATGGACCAGTCCATTAGGCCACGGACAAGAACAGCAGGAAGAGCATGGAGCCTTTCAAGCCTAAGCCACTGGTCTGTGCTTAGCCCACGTAAACCAACAGCCACTTACCCAACTGACCTTAATGAACTGAGCTGTTGGTGACACAACACCTTCCTTCTGAGAGGCAGGCATCTCAGAAAAGGGAAAATCAGACTTAGTAACTCCTCAGTAACTCTCCAAGGAGATTTCACAGACTGATGAAGCATGGCAACCACGGGACGCTCCCAGGGCAGATGCTTGCTGGCACAGGGACACAGCTCACTGCAGCTCTATGGCCACCTGGGGACACATTCTCAGCATCTTGCAAGCCCCGAAAGTTACACAGAAAAGGCAGAGCCTGGGGAGAGAGCACCAGGGGCAGAGTCCAGCCAGGTTACAGCTGTGCCTTAAAGCTGCATATTTCTCTCAGAGCTGGTAAACGCAGAGTCAGCCTCCCACAGAGGTCACAGGCACTGATACTGGCATAACTCCTCTGACCTCGGAGTGAAAGCTGTCTTCCTCCCATTAACAACCAAGATCACAACAACTGAAAGCAGAAAATTTGGGAGTTTGTGGCCATGAACCATACTTGATAAATATCTTTCTCCACAGCCCCCTTTAGAAGCAACACAGGAAATACCAATTGGTGCAACAACCAGAATTTGTTCTGAGTTGAAAGTAATCAGAAAAAGTAAAAGAAATTCATCTGGATAGAGCATCTAACAACACTGCAAATACATTTCTGTGACAAAACCAGAGCAGAACACAAGGTCCCCTGTATGACAGGCAGCAGCAGCTTCTCCTCACAGAAACGAAGCCACTAATGAGCTACAAAGCATCTCCATGATCATAATCACCCTCAAAATTATTACAGAATACTAATGAAACCAGAATGATTAGAGAGAAATGCTTTTTTCTAAAGAGTTTGATCATACTTCGCTGATTACTATACTAACATGATAAAAGCAATCCAGCAAGCACAGTAATGTGTTGGATAGATTGGATCACACAAAAATGCTCAATGGGTCGGTGCCCTTTGGATTGGAGTGGCTGAAATTTGGCAAATGCAATCAGCTGAACTCCACCTGAATGCAAGTAGAGAATTTGACTGAAGAAGAGAAAATTAATCTTAAAGATTAATGCAACAATGGAGGAATGCCCAATCCTTGCTGCTGGAGTCTCAGTACAAGATAACATTATTTGTAAAGCAGGCGTGATTCTTCATCTTTAGGTTGGAAGCCAGAAGAAAAGCCTGTAAACAAAAATGGACATCCAAACTGCTGCATGCAATGACAGAGACTTGCACGAGAGAGTTCAGAGAAAAAACATGACACAGGCTTGCAGCATTCCTACTGCTGAAATGAGAGTCCATTTCTATCAAAAGCCAAACACGCATACAAAAAATGGAGAGGAGTGAACAAGGACCTCACCAATATCTCTGCCCTCTGCAGCTGTAAGATGCACTGGGTAAAAATACCCACAAGCTGCCAGGAAATACTCCACACCACTACAGATACCTTAACGTTTATCATTACACTGAAGTTTTGTTGTGTAGTCATACCCTCACAGAAGGCTCCTTCCAGACATAAGAGTCATTATAAAGGTGTTTAGGTGCTCAACTCCCACTCATTTCAGTGTGGTTCACAAAAAAGTTTTAGCCAAATTCCTATCAGCTTCCTGCACTGGGACAAACACGAAGGAGGCCAGAAAAGAAAGGAGCTGTGGTAAGCAAGGAAAGAAATGACAACATACCCGGCAGGATGTATGGCCAGCCTTTGGAGGATGGAGGAGAAGAAAAAGAGCAGAGTTCACCAATAGTGTTAGCTGGAGGGGAGGAAATGGAAGGAATTGGAGATAAGGTCAAGGTTGCTGAACTGGAAAACTGCCAGCAGTGGGAGAGGAGGGAGGGAACAGGAAGAAAAAGGAGGATGTGCATTTTACCCAACAGGAAAGCAGTTGAGATGTAATGCAAGGGAGGGAGAACCAGAGATAGGAGACTGGAAGGAGGGCAGGAGGGCAGGATGGAGGAGGAAGACTCAGGAAGTAAGCATTAAGGCAGTAGCTGAAATCACTGATGGAAGAGATTCCTCATGTCTAAAACAGACACATTTGGAAAACGCAAGTAAGAATCAACATGGTTGCACTCCACTTCAGCTACTCTGAGCACTTCCATCACTGCAGAAATCTATGCCCTTCCTCTTCCTTAAAGCTGACATTATCAAAGCCATGGAAACACAACTGACTCAGCATCCCGAGGGGCAATAATAGCAAGGTTAATCTGGTTACATCCTAAGAAGCAAGAATTGTCCATATAGGCAAAAAGTAACACTGAGGGCTTGGGGGTATGCAACACTCTAAACTTCTTCTCTCTGTCCGGTCCTGTTAGACATGCACTCCCAGTCTTAGACAGCCTTTCCACTTGCTAGGTTTTTACAGCATTCAGTAGTTCAGGGACAGCACACTTTTCATCTTCCATCATGTGGCCAACATGTCACACAATTTTGTAAAATAATGGTGCTAAATAAACTCAGAAGTAATGAAAATGCCATGCACTCACAATGAAGCTATTGACAAATACGATCTTGACTGTTTTTCTAGTTTGCTTCTCTTGAAGTTGAACCAACTAACAAGAAGCTGTTTCATTTCAAAAGGCGAAGTTTCTTATTCTCTCTGGCTTTGGGGTTGCTCCAGGCTTACGGCAACAGCGACAAGACTAGAAGTTAGCTCATCTAACTCACCAGTTATACAAGGAACTTGTAACATAGAAAGAAAATTACATCTACACTGTGGCTTCCAACGGTCACCTGAGTAGAATTACATTGCGTGTCTCTTCTGCTTCTACCAAAGCCACAGTTAATGTTATCAAAACTAAACAAAACAAAAGGGCTGCCCAGCAGGGAGAATGCCAACCTCAAGAGTGGTTGCATCATAGAGTTCCTTGGAGGAAATATCTTTGCTAAGCACAGTGTTTGTTGGCCACTGCTCCTCTTAAGAACTAGAGGCCCTTCTCCAAGTCTTCACAAGCAAAAGGACTCATTGCCAATCCCAGGGAAAGAGAGGCTGTCAAACTGCTTGTGACCTATCTGAATACAACCTTGTCCCTGCTGTTGGGACTGCAGGGTCATACAAGACTCCTGGAGAGGCTTTCCCACCCACCTCATGGGAGAAACATCCTGAGTACCCAAGAATCCAGCCTCCTTCCAATTGGAAAACCATGACGAGAGCTCCTCCTCTGCCACCCCTACATATAGAGCAATACTGAAGCATCACTGAATGCATCTCCCTTTTAGCCCTCACCTACTTCTCCATTTCAAGCAGACCAGCACAAGACATTTGCTGGCATCTGTGATGGGACCAATTTACTTGCCAGAGCTCATTACATTACAGCTTTATGCTGTATGTGTCCAAATCACTAAAAAAGCCCAATTCTGTTTCAGACTCCCTCAGAAAATTTTCACTGGAGCCCTGCCTGCAGGGCTTATGATTCAAGCTTGACACCTGGAAGGAGATGCACAGTTCAGCTGTCTAGGCTAAGAAAAGAGAAAAGGAACTCTGCAGCCTCCTGTGTCAGAGGACCCTTGAGGGAGGATGCTTTGCACATGAGATAAATCCTCTCTTTCTCTACTTGCAACAAATTGTGCATGATCTGGTGGCAGACTCAAATCTACAAAAACAAAGAAAACAAACTGAATAAAAGCAGCCCCAAAGTACTGCCCCTGTCCAGAACCCAAAGAGGATCAGTGAAGTAACAGTGCTGGTATGAGAAAGAAAATTCAAAAGCAAATAATGCTAAAGATCCTTTTTAATCAGACACCAAAAAATGAAGAGTCGAGACCTTAAATGCTGCTGCTGAAAACATCTGCTGCTGCATATCGAGCCGTGATGGCACTGCTGGTGCCTAAGACCAAGCTGCCTAATGAGTCCTTGCTGGCAGTGTGTAGCTGCATGGGATGTGGTCCAGCTCAGATGCTGAAAAGCACTGTGGTCGATACTCCATTCCTACGTGTTTGGAGGAACAAAATTAATAAGACTATAAAAGCGCACACTGGGAACTCCTAGTAATGACACACCTCCACAGAGGCAAAAAAAGGCTTAAAATACGTACATTTCTTATAATAGATTCTCTGGAATCCAAGAAGAAAAGAGCCTAACTGGTGATGACAGGTGTCTGTTCTTTTATGGGTTGTCGGTTAGAAACCTCAAAAAGGAACAGCGAAATTGCAATAAACAATTTCTTCTTGATTCCTCCAGAGATTGGAAAAAGCACAAGACCTTGGTCCTGACATCAGTTTTCAATCTCCTTCTCCTCAATGACATTCTATGTTTTAATGACATCCTTTCCTACCTCAGCTCCAAGAGAGCTATTCCTGATCTGCAGAAAGACTGTGAAAAGGGAGTTAAATTTTAAAACCCAGAGGAAAACAGCATGCTGATTTTGCTTCACCAGCAGTCACAGCCCAGACACGGAGAATGCTTCAGAGCAAAGTGTGGCACGCAAGCAAACACTAATGCTTCTGAACCTCACATCTTCTTCTTGCTTTCTATTAATTTTTGTCTATGATTTCAAAAAAACAAGCAGACATTTAGGGTTCAAATTTGATTACACGCGCCACAGTGTTCTAATGGCATATCTCAGACAACATTACAGCTAAATGGAATCATATCAGAAGTTTTTATTGCCGAGACAGAACAAGGAGAATTACATTATAGGCAGGCACTGCCAGATAACTCACAATAAAATTCCCAGGCACAAAGATTTATCTCACAGTGGTTTTGTTTGCAGCCTACTTAACCAGGTTTAAATTAAGCTTGGGCCCTTCTTCAGCACTCATCACCATCCAGGTGCTGTACATAAATCAAGGTGTCGACACTGCTCTGTAAACTGGGAGCTGTTGAGGGACAAGGCAACGTAGCAATGTGCCCACAGGCATGTCATAAGCAGCAGGCAGAGCCTGGCAAAATATGGGAAGTCTTCACAGCCAGCTCCAGCCCTGGGCACGTGATGCTCTGGGGTCTCACATCCCTTCACCTGCCACTGTGATGCTGCAGAAGGGCTAAGAGCTCCAACAAAGTGAGCCTGCCTCATGGCTCCAAGGCAAGACCCCACTCCAGAGTGGCATTTTCCTTCAAAGCCCCTGCTCTGTTACCTGAGCATGAGACACCCCGTCCACAGCCCAGCAGCACCCACATGCATTGAATGCCCAGTGCACCTGGTGGCAGATGATCTATTTTGACATCCTGCTGCCAGTCACATGAGAAGAAACAAGCAGGATGCTGTGCGGAAAGACACCAGCTCCCTAGCACAGCACCATGCAGGCCACAGGCGTGAGGGCAGGAGCCACTAGTGCTCTGCATAGCATCCTTCCTATCACATGGAGGGACGCTACTGCAGTGGCTAATCTCCTTTGGCATTACTTCATTTGCTCCCTTTAATCATAGAGAGCATCTGGTCATGCAGTTATTCAAGTCCATGAATTAATCCTTGGCACCACACAGAGCAGGGCTCTGTCTGCCCAGTTCAGCCATCTCATCCGGTTCACGGGAATCCACCTGGGTAACCCAACATGCTTACCCAATGCTCTTTTGATTAACAGAGAAACAACTTCACTGTTCCACTGATTTCTGAGCAGAACATCGAGGACACTAAACAACATAAGAGCTGTTCTCCCCAGGAGACATGCCACACTGCATGGGCTGTGCTGGGGCATGCAAGGGAAGGAAGGCTTCCAGGGACTGCCAGAGTCCTAATAAACAAAGTCAGGACATTGTTTGCAAATGGGTCTCATCTACAAGCTGGAAAGGAAATGCTAATGGTGGGAGCACAGCTCCAGCCCTGCAAAACTCTTCAGTGAATCCAAGCTGCTGGGACAACTTCCTCCAGGAGCAGAAAAAGAACCGAGTTGCTGCCCTTTGGGTTTGCAACAGGTTTGCTGCAGAGCTGCAAGCAGTGCATGACACCAGAAAGCCTCACTGCCAGCTTCAGCTGCTCCCCCAGCCAGGTATCCATTACTGACAAGTCAGATTCCGAGTGGTTTCAGCCTGTAACTACCTGATACAAACAAAAATGCTGCAGACAGAAGTAGTCCTGCTGTACCCATGGCCAAAGTGCACTAACTGCAGCTGACTCACAGGGGCACTATTAGCATGAGTATTTGGAGAGGTGCTAGCTATTTTAGTAAAAAAACACGAAGCCCATTCCATTGCAGACGTAAACACTGAATAATATTAAGACATTCCCAGTTCTGAAGCACACCTGGTTTGGGGTGGCCCTGCTGAAAAGGTTCAGGTGGGCAGAGAACGGCACACATCAGATGCCTCTTGTCCCTCATGGCCATGTAGCACCCCACCAGGGCTGCACCTCATGTGGCTGCTCTGCCACTGCTGGTGAAGCAGTTCTCTCTGAAGTCTGGGGAAAGTGAGGGTCTACAGACCACAGTATTTATCTCAGACCCACTGCTGGCTCCATACTAACAGATGCAGTAATGAATGTGCTGATCTACAGCAGATCATCAAAACATGAATTTTTCCCATCTTCTGTGGTTACCTGTAACAGCAGATGACGAATACAGACTGTCAGCGCCTCTTTTCCTCATCAAACCCCCAAACTTTGACATTGTCTAACTTTGTGCTGGTTGGCTGCTGTAGGGAAAAAGCCACATGCTGCTCAGGTGCACCAGAATAGCAGTTGATGAAGGGCCTTTAAAAATGCACTGACTTGTCCTCAGTCTCTCACTATACGCTCTGAAGTTTCACAATAGCCCTCCTCAGGCTGCAAATTCTGCCACTCTCCCCACAAACCTTTCATTTCATTTTCCCTTTCACCACTGCTGTTGTTGCAGTGGCAGAACGGCTACCATGAATCTCTGCCTTTGTCTGCTCCCCAGTACTCGTGCAGGCAGCAGGAAGAAGTTGCCCTCTGCCTTTGTTTCCCCTGTCTACACAGGCAGTCTGGCCACAGGAAGGCAAACAATGGCCCCAGCAGGATGTGCCCAGCACACACCAGTGGGAGCCACGAGGACCATAGGGTTCCTCTGGGTGCTGCTCCCAGACCCCAGCCCTCACACGACAGGAACTGTCATCTTCGGCTGTCTCAGTCTTATTTTAAAAGCAAAGTCAGCTGTAAGGAGCCAGTCTGGTTTTGCTCCCAGAGATGAATGGATTTACTCCCACACAGGCTCCAGTGGGGACAAGCAGCCCTGCTTTGGGTGGCCTCCACCAGCACCAGGCTTGGGCCACAGCTGCATTGCCCCTGATCTCCACTGATTGAAGGCTATTGCAGGATAAATGTTCTATTTTCTCTGCAGGGAGTGGAGGAGAGAGACTGAGTCATGTTCTTGTTGTTCCTCTGACCCAACAGGTGCATCAGAGAACTGAGATCATCACTGTTCCAGCTAGAAGAATACAGGGCTGTCAGAAGAGGTCCAGTTTAGCTACTGTGTATCTCTCGCTGCCTCTACCAAATAACAGAATCATAGAATCATTAAGGTTAGACATACTTCTAAGATCATCTAGTCCAACCATCAACACATCATCACCATGCCCACTAAGCCATGTACCGCAGGAGCAGCAGGCAGGCAAAACATCAGCCAAAGAGCCTTTGTCATCCACTTCCACCTCATCCAACGGCTTCTCCTTACACCTCCACACCATCAATATTTGGGTTTGTTTTTATCTCAACGTACGTGCCATATGGTAAATGGAATACTCACCTCAGAAGCATCTTTGCAAAGCACAAACGTGGCTGGGAGTGACAGTGTGGTGGAAATTAAGGGAATTAGTCCGACAGGCAGCAGGAGCTGAGGTGAGCAGAAAGCTGCTGCGCAGCCTGAGCTCAGTCTCAGATCTGGGTTTTGTTCTTTGAAAGAAACAGTCACTGGAGACAAATGCCATGAGCAGCACACAACTACAAACTCACACTCACTCACCAAGAGGTGCCTGCTCAGAGTCACTGTGTAACACAGAGGACAAGGGACACCAGTTGTCTTAATGACAGCTCTGGCATTCCTCCTCATTGATGGCAGAGAACTGGTTTTTTTGGACAGATATTTTACAAGCCTCACGAGTGAATGGTTGTTATGGGCTGATCTTTATCTCAGTCTTGCTTACTCACCCTCATAAATCCTAGGAAGCTGCTGCCTGTTGTGTTCTTTCCCTCATTTTGGGTACCTTATCTAAGCCACCCCTTTAGAACAAAAGGAAGCACAATGGCACCTCCATGGTGTAACCTTGCTGCCATCCTTCCCTTATCAGGGAACAATTCTAAGGATGAGCTATCTGTGCTGTGGCCTTATCACAGCGCAGACCTCCTGGTCCGGATGCAAACCACACATCCTTCACTGTTTACTCAGTTGTTTGCTGCCAGTTGTCTCTCTCATTATCAGCACAGGCCATTCCGGCATCCCTAGCTCAGTAAACATAACATTTCCATTACAAAAATCTACAGTTATTTCCACTCAAGGAAGGAGTCTTGTTAAAATCAAATTATCAGTGCTAGTACATTTTAAATCTCAATCAGCTAAGCTAGTTCCAATTGCCAACAACAAGCTGGTTCACCCTTACTGGTGGTTCATGTCAATGCGGATTCGTGGTTCCTCCAGGCAGCTGATATATGAGCTTACCCAATGTGAAGACCTCTACCCACAGGAGCATGAGTAGCCTTCAGGTTGCTCTCACATCCCTGAGCACCAACATGTGCCTGGCATGGCCACAGGGCAGCGGGCAGGAATATGAACCAGTTCAGGGGCTGCACATTTGCACAGGCTGTTGCAACACTCCAGAGGAGGCAGACAGCAAAAGGATCAGAGAAAGGATGCAATTCTGAGCCATGCCCCAGCATTCATCCTCAGCTTTTCTACAGAGATATTGAATGCTCCAGAAACTAGAAACTGAGACTCTGTCCCTCAGCACGAGCTGCTGAAATGTGATTAGCAGTAACAAAATAACAGCCTCATGTGGATGGGGAATTTCCTTTCCCCCTCATTCATTCTCCCTAGTCAGAAATGTAGCCAGCAATTATTAGATGAACTCTCCAGCAATGCCATAGCGTTCCAAAAATTAAACACTGCCTTTTAGTATGCATCTCTGGAGGATCCTGGAGCACTTAGCACTATTGAGCTTAGTGATAAAGAAATGCCTGAAAATCATGTTACAGAGTGGGTCATTACCCACCCAGTCCCTTTAAGGGAAAAAAGGAGGTGCGGAGAGATGAAAGAAGCTACACATGGTCATGGGAGGATCCCAGTCCTGATCCATAGCTGCACTGATAGGTAATGCCAGTTACCTCTCACTAACCACAGGTGGGTCCATACGAACATGCAATGCAGGCTCCTTAAACAATGTCAACAAACAGAACTTCACGTCACTAACTCCTGCTGGGTACTATTAAAACTCCAGAAAACCTCCGTGCTGGATAAGTTTTACCTTCTCTGTGCTCTCCAGCCACCAATCTGAGACTCCTATGGAGCAATTTCCTACACCACATCAGATCAGAGTGCAATAGCACATTTAAAGTGCTGTGCATCCATACGGTTGAGCCACAGAGGAAACACATACAGTACAAGGGGAAATGGATTCAAACTAAAAGAGGAGAGATTTAGACTGGATATAAGGAATAAGTTTTTATAAGGGTGGTGAGGTACTGGAACAAGTTGCCTAAAGAGATGGTAGATGCTTTGTCCTTGGAGACACTCAAGGTCAGGCTGGACAGGGCCCCAAGCACCTGACTGAGTGGTAGGCATCCCTGTTCACTGCAGGAGAGTTGGACTAGATTACCTTTTAGGGTCCCTTCCAACTCAAACAATTCTATGGTTCTATATCAAGACCCAAAGCCAAGGGATTTCAGTAGGAATAAAACTTAGAAATGGCTACATAGTATTCCAGACAACATGGATTCAGAGCTGTTTGATCATCTGTCCCCAAAGATGGGTGAAGGTGTCACACAGCACCTGGCCCTTCCTACAGACATTGACAGGAGTTGACACTTCCTCCCAGGTCATGGAGGAAAGCAGAGGGAAGCACTGGGCTCTAGTGAGCAGTGATGAATGGCAGTACCCACACAGCCACCAGGACAAAACAACTGTGATCTCTTTGTAAAGTTCCCTGACTGCTACATGGGGAAAAAAGAAAAGAGGATATTCAAACTCCCACTTCGTTTACATGGTTTTGTCTTGTTTGGATTTTATTTATTTTTTTTACATCAAGGTTCTTCATTCATTCTGGGTTCTCACACTGAATGGAGTTTTACTTAAGAAGTCTCCCCTAAATTATTATTTCCTCCGCCCTTCTTGTTTACAGCTGTAAGAGGAATGCTGATATACAGAATGACTTAATGACTTTTACCCTAGTGGGCAGCCAAAATACAACTGCCAGCAACACAGGTGGTGTCTCAGGCACCGAGGCAAACATCTGGACAACGGTCATTTGTGCACTGCAGGGCAGCAGGGAGAAGCCCTGACACAGCAGCACAGCACTTATCTCTTGCAAGAGCCTTCTATGCCTCTAATCAAGATTCCTCTGTCATCTGAGAAGAAGCAACGCGGGCAAATCTTGGGAAACATAAAACCTCATTTGTGCTACAGAAAAACCTGAAACAAAAGTCTTGAGAATTTAATCACTAAAGCAATCCTGACTTTGCATTGGCAAAACAATTTTTATGTCACCTAAGAGGAGCTTCTTAACAGTGCACATAAAGGATATTTATGAAGAAGGAGAGGCAGGTGTAACAAGGCTCACCCTTGCTTAAAAACATGCACAACAGTAACCGTCAGCCAAAAAATCTGAGCAGGAAAATTAATCAGTCAAAATTTTAAGAGGTAAAGTTCAATATTTCCAGGGGCTCTCCATCCTCCCAACAGCTGCACCTTTAATCTGGCTCCAGGGCCAGCTTTCAGAGAGAGCTGCTCCCTGAATCCCTGCGTGCAGGTCATACCCACCCCCCAGGAAAGCTCTGGCTCTTACACACACAGACAAAGAAAGGGCTCTTACGTTTTGCAGGGCATCTTGATACTGTGGCAGTGAGGACAGCTGTGACTCAGAGTGGTATGGGGACAACCCTTTCCTCAGAGTCCTCAAATCCCCAGTGCTGGACTGCTGCAAAGACAAAAAGAAAATGGGACAGGCTGTATTAGCAAGAATGAAAGTTACCTCCTTTCTTCTGGATTACCTCTTCCCACAATCACCAGCTGTTCCCATAACTTCTCCCTGCAACAACAGCTCAACTGACCATTATGATACAAGCCGTTCCCGTGCCCACACCTAGAGAAGCATTTGCAAGCAGCTGGAGGTGAAACTCTCAAAGTCTACACCACTAAACGACAGAGTGAGAAGGCATTTTAATTTTACCCAAGCTTGTGCTAGTTAGAACCACCTTTAAAGACGTAAATCCACCAGGAGATATTTTCTGGATCTTTTTAAAGCAACATCAGCTATTCCAGTCTCCCACAGGTGGAGAGCAATGAGAGTTTGTAAACAGTGCTATTGTAACTCATTTAAGCCTGCAAAAGGAGTGTGAAAGCAACAGTTTCTTATTTGGTTATAAATTAGCTTGCAACCACAAGACTTAAGTGGAGCCATATAAATAAAGGTAGACAGCATGACTCAACAAACCATGCAGATAGATGCAATCAACTGCACTCAAAAAGAAGCACCAGGTGTTGGGGAGTGCTGAATAACATCAGGACAATAATATCTGCCTCATGTTATCTGTTCTCTCACTCAGTTGTTCTGAAATGGGATGGTCTTCAAACAAGAGGAGTTTCTCCTTTAAGAAAGCACGCCCATACATCATCAACATACAAGTAGCCAAAATCAAGGACCTGGGAGAAGATTTTATCTTTTTATTAACAATAAATATCCTCATTAACTTCACATTTTTTTAAGAGCATAAAGCAATGCACTTTCCCTCATTTTAAAGCCATAAAAGCATGACCTTTTAGATTTTTACGTTCCATTAAGACTTCTGACTTGCATCTGCTGGAGAAATGATGTTTTCCACTTCAAAAGAACCAAAGAAAAACCACTGGTGCAATAAAATTTAACAGCAAGTCTCATAAATCAGCCCAACTGTATACAAGAAAACCCTCAGTAACCCCAAAGGCCTGACCATAACCAAGGCTTTAGGGACGGTGGCTGTATACAGATCTCAGAAATACGGAAAGTTTGTCTTTGTTTCTCACTCCCATTGTACAGAGAAGAATCAATGCATTCAGAGTGGGTACATCATTTTCTATTGGTGTCAGAAACCTTTTCTTGTAGCCAGATGGTTTGCTTAGTGCTAGTTAAGCTTTTGTTTTTATCTCAAAATGTCTTTTTTTCTACAAGCATTCTGACCCACACATCCTATTTCTTTCATTTTACAAGCTGTGAGGAGGACAGTTCTCAAGAAAGTCATCATGAGAAATGGATGCTAGCCCTCCATCACCTGACATCCTAGGAACTGCTGTATTTCACATAGAGGCATGATTTTAGCTTAGGGGATATCTAGGATTCCTTGGATTTACAAGGCCTACAATTTGTTTGCATTTCACAACAGATCCCAGAACAAAAACAAAACAAAAAAAAGTGCAGAAGAAGCCAACTCCTTCTGTACACAGGAACACCAGAACAAAAATGAGTTCTCTTCACCACGGTAAATACTTTCAAAGGAAGGGTAGAAGGCTAGAAAGAAAGATGGTGAGCAGACCCTTGTTTTCTTGGTAACGTCTCAGATATGTCATACGTAAGAGTTTCCTGGTGGTGACACTGAAAGGATCGTAACCCAGCTGGTTCTGCTTCCACTGCCCATGCAGCCACTTCTTCACTCCTTACGGCACCAGGAGCAGCAACCCCAAGAGAGGTCTCTGCTGCCTGCTCCTTCAGTGCGCCCCTCTCGCACCCTTCCCAGTCTCTGGAATGAACAGGCTCTCACACAGGCACAGGAAAGGCAGCAGAAACCAACATAGAGAAAATGTGAGGATACAGCCATGTACTGGAGACCCCAAGGCCACACATTGCAAACCTCAGCTCCATGCTCTGCCTCGTTGGTATTTAGACTCTCAAATTCATTCCTGTTGCTTCAGATTTCTGCAAACTGCATGAGACATGCAGCATGCCATGTGCTTGTGGGAAATACGAGTGTGGAAACAGGCATGCAAAAGAGACGAGGTGTTCATTTGCTTCTGTCTCCCAGGAACTTGTCCTCTTGCCCCAAAATCTCAAGGGGTTATAGCCTATATTAGATCTAGCATGTGTTTCAACACACTACAGGTCATCCCCATAGGAAGTCAAAATGCCAGCAAAGGAAGCAAGGTCACCAGATCTAGCTCTGGTCAACACACACCACCACTTTGGTTAAAATCATGCTAGTTTAAACTGATTTAACTGACCTGTACTCCTGCCTGTAAGCAGAAATATGCTTTAATTTCAATTTGGCTTAAATTGATTCAAATTGTGTTGGTAAATACACAGATACAGTCAAAACTCTGCTCAAACAAGTGTTCCTAATGGATTAGTTCAATTGCTTTTTTTTAAACAAATCCCATTTATGACAGTGAATTTGTGTGTGACAAAACTATTGTTAGGTTGTTTCAGCAACTAATGCTGATGAATCTGATCTAACACACTCAGTTTGATGGAAAGATCCCCGCTAAGTTCAATGAACATCAAAACGAGCCCTTAATTAAAGAGTAGGAAGGAAAAAAAGAAAAAAAAAAAAAGAGGAGCAAACAAAGAATAGAAAAGAAATCTTAAGAAACAAAAAGGCTGGACAGAGAAATGCTCAGAAGAGGAATGGGGCGTAGGGTGAATTCAGTAGGGCTAGAAAAATCATCGCTTTCCATTATTCATCTGTGTTGGAGATGACCAAAGAACCATTTTTTCCTCCTGTTGTCAGTACGGTTTCCTACTTTTCCTATTGCTGTCAGCAGGACAGCCAGTCTCTTTCAGGAGCACTCCGCTCAACGCAGTTTTACTTCTGCACTTTTTAGAATGTGTTTCAAATTGCATTGAGACGTTTTTGCAACAACTTAACAGTCACAGTTCTGCACTATTTATTTTTCTTGAACTAAAAGCAAAAGCTCTTTTTTTTTTTTTTGGCCTTAGAAGGAAAATTGCTTTTTCTTCTTTTTAAATTAAAATAGAGTAGTGATGCATATTTATCAGACCTCTCAAACATTTATACATTCATTGGACTTGGCTATCAGTGTGGAGCTAACCAGAAAAAGAAAGTGAAACCCTTATTAAAAAGCAATATGACTAATGATGCATCAGAATGAGTAGCCATTACTCCACTTAAGCATAAATTAAAAATCCTGGTATTTGCATTGTCAATTCATTCACAAAATGAAATCTCTTATTACTTTACCCAGTTTTCATTACTGAGATCTAAGTGGAGCCCAAATTGCTTTTCCAGTCAGAACAGCATTAAAAGTACAATCACTGATCATCCCCGTTTATCATCATTGCTGGAGATTATCTCAATTAATGTGCAACGTGCCTATAATAAATTGCCTTTCAGGTAAAAATCACTTCCTGTTTCATAGAATCACCAAGTTTGGAAAAGACCTCTAAGATCATCCAGTTTGATCATCCACCTATCACCAATATTTCCCATTAAACCACATCCCTCAGTACTACATCTAAATATTTCTTGAACACTTCCAGGGTTGGTGACTCCACCACCCCCCTGGGCAGCCTGTTCCAGAGAGGTTTCAATAAATTCATCAACAAAACAATTTCCATTTGTACTAAAACTCTCCATAGGAGAGTGCTCATCTGATAGAACTTCTGGGGGGCATGTTTTCTAGCCTGAGATGCAGTGTGAGGTGCAGTGAGAGGTGAGGGACACTAAAAGAAATGGAAACTGCAGGAGGAGATATGAGGCACACAGTCAGTCTTAATCCATTCAAATTTACAACTTGTGCATCCCAAAATGCCCTTATCCCTGCAAATTCCAACAACCAGGCACTGGTGACTCTAGAGTACCTCTTGCTCTTTTACTGAGATGTTTTTTTTTTTTGTCAAACACTTGTTTCATTCAAACATTTAAATAAAAACTGGAAAAAAAAAAAAAAAAAAGAGGAAATGGAAAAGAAATAGAGAAACATCTCAGAGCTGTACAGAAGTGCAACATCTCCCCTAGGTCTAATGCCACTGCACATTGCTGCCTCCCCTTACCAGCTGATGAGCATAGGAAGAAGCCTGCATACCACCCTGACAGCATACCACTGACAGCTCCACAGCAGTCCTCCACACAATAATTCTTTATCATTTGGAAATAAGGATGTGACATTTATTGCTATATTTTTCAGTTAGGCAGAACTTGAACTGACCTCAGAATATACTGCTGTTGGACCAAAGCCTGAAATCTTTGTCAGCCCTGCTAAGACAGCGATGGACCTAAATATGCCCCTCCTGGAAGGGGAAGAATTTCACCTACACACATCAGTGAGAAAAGAATACAACAAAGAAACCATATTTTTATTAAAAATGAACTGTAGACCCACCTTCCAGTCTCCCTAGAAAATAGAAGTAATTTGATGACTGCCATGGGTGGAAAGTGGCAAGTATTTTCCACACAAAGTAATTTCTCATTTAAACACCTTTGAAGTGAAGGTGCTTAGCAAGCCCTAGAATTACATTTAAAAAAAAACAAAACAAACAAACAAAAAAAAACAGCAAACGCTTGTGCCAATCAAAGTCTTCCATTCTTCTATCAGGGAGAAGAAATGGTACCCTTTGACTTTTTGACCTGATGTGCTGAGTGATTCAATTTGAAAATAACACAAATAACACAAGAGGATGGATGGTGCTTGCAGTATTTTAAGGTCAAGTTACTATGAAGAAACATTTGTTTTCCTTTCTGTTTCTGTCCAGTAAAGTCAGATCATTGCTATGGCCATGTTGAACCAACTGTGAAGATAAAGCACTGAAAACTTATAGACAAGTTAGACAAATTATCTTTTCTGTTACACTTCAGTGTTACTTCTGCTGGAAGGGAGGAAAGAAAGAAGATAGGCATTTAATTCTGCAACACTTTGATCTGACAAAATGGACCGTTCTCAACAGAAGTTAAATGCAGCAAGAGACAGAAATTTACTTGACAGATACTTTCAGCATCTCTGAAAGATATTAGCAAAAGAACCCTGAACGATTTCAATTAAAATTATGTGCTGAAGTGGCTGAGAAAAATTAAAAAGCGACGCTGTCAGCTTCCAGTAATTCATGAATTAGCATTCAAAATAGGGTCGTTACATAAGTAGCCTTTAATTGAAAACACTATTTTCTCCTTTCACTAAGTCATTACAGCTGAAGGCTGAACAGAGGTTAAAAAAGGAAGAGCAATCATAAATGATCAGTTTGACTCTGTGCTCTAGGGAAATAATAAAGCCTTTACTAAGAATCACAGCTTCCCTTCTCTCCCGGAACATGGGGTCACCTTGTAGCAACTCAGGTGTGCACCCACAAGCACCCTGTGCCTCTGAGAGCTCCAAACAGGAGCTTGGCAGATGTGATGTGGTGCTAGACTGCTGGAGACCCACGTCCTCCCAGAGTGCAGCAAGAGCCAAGAGGGACAGTCCTGCTGGAACCTGAGGCTATGGCTGAGCACCTGAGATGCTGCTCGCGTCACTTCTTAACTCATTTGTAATCTTCAGCCCTGTGAAAGCTTCCACTCCTGTCCCCATGCCACGCAGAAGAAAACTAAGCACCAATTCAAAGACCAGGTTTCACACAAAGCCTCATCCAACTCTTTTCTGTTTACCTCTGGGAAGTCCCTCAATGAAGGGAAAGGGAAACACGTCCAGTACTAAGAGCGGGATCAACCCCACAAGTCACCAACAGCAGACAGCCCAGAGAAGTGTGAGTTCAAGGGCTTTATGACTATAAGCATTCCCTACAACCGGTACTAAGTTCAAGAGATAGCAGATTACATACACATCAAATTCATTAAGAATTTCTCCCCTGATAAACATAACTTTAGAGAAATTAAGCATCTTGAACACAACTAAAGGAGACGGAATATTGTGATGAATTCAGTACTGGTAACATAACATTCATTTATTGACATGAGTTCATCAGATTTTCTTCTGACAAATTATTATGCCATACCAACACCCAGCTCTTAGAGAGAGAAAAGCAATTTCCATTTTTTAGTGGCTACTCCATTCTTTCACAAAGCACAGGATTCCCTTCAGCTGTAGTTTACAAGAGGTAACAGCCTTAAGTTGCACCAGGAGAGGCTCAGGTTGGGTATTAGGAAAAATTTCTTCTCAGAAACAGCAGTAATGCACTGACAGGCTGTCCTGGGAGGTGGGGGAGCCACCATCCTTGGAGTGTTCAAGAAACGTGGAGATGTGGCACTGACAGATGTTGTTAGTGGGCATGTGGGGGTGGGCTGAGCTTGGACCAGAGGATCTCAAAGGTCTTTTTCTACCTTAATGATTCTATGATTGTAGTGTGAGCATTATGGTGAAACTGGTCCCTGACTATAGAGCAAGCACCCCATACTAACCACGTATGTCCATAAGAATCTGGTCTTACAATGTGGTGAATTCTCTATATGAGAAACTGTGCACATGAAAAAAAAAAACATTCTTTACATTCTACTTCTGCCCATAAATCTTTGATGGAAACTCTCATGAAAACCTTTTCTGAAGCCTTGGCTTTTGGTTATTTTTGTGATTATAAAAAAGGAGGAAGGGTTTATTTCAGCTCAGTGAGTTGGGCTGCCTTCATCTTTATGGACTGCTGTACTGCCCATTACCTGAATTACTTGCTTGTCAGTGCAGTATAAATTCTTAAACCCACTGGCAACAATTTTCTACACCATAATTGTCCCAGTAATTGAAACTGCATCAATTTTGTCACTCAGCAACCCATTGTTTGCAACAGGGTAATTAAATGGAAGGTTTAGCTCGAAATCTTTTCCTCTTATTCCTAACACATGCTGCTCCTGAAGCAATTTACCCAAAACTTACCAACTTCTCTCATGGGTAAATTTGATTTGTAGCTGGTCAAAACCCAAGATTTTACTAACAAACATCTTTTGCACATGTACAGGATGGAAATAAATAATTAGAGGCACATTTAATACACTCAGATGATTGAAAACTAGAAATGGCCCATATTAGCATGTGAAAGAACAAGCAACCAGAGCTCCAAACAACTAGCACCAGTATTAAGAGGCAGCCCCCAGATCCAAGAAGTTGTTTATGGATGCATCAGCAATCTCTACCTTACTGAAATTTCATGGCAAGCTGCTGCAGTCAGTCAGCTAGAAGGGAATAGAAGAACATTATACAGACATTTAGAACCTTAAACAAACAAACAAAAAGATACTTTATCATCTTGGATTAATTTCTGTCAGTACCACAGATCAAAGTAAGCTGTTCTGACATGCAATATTTGACATAGATAACACAACTATTTGAACTTCAACCCCATTTTCCCATATTAATGAATGAAGCCTTGCAGAAACTATTATTATCTGCACAGACATTAACATCTTATTAACCCGATTTTAAGCATGGTGACCCCAAACAGCTGACTAAGTTCAAGCACCTTGCTTTCACTCACAACTACCGACATTTTAAGACCCACAGAGCTGAACAGCTCTATCAGAACAAACCAGTCTGTAAGGACAACCTGACCCAAGTTCTCCAAAGTCCAGCAGAGCAACTCTTCACACTGTTGAGGTACAGCAAAGCAGAAACACATCTCAAACTAAGTGAAAGAAATGCTGCAGTAAGTCAGCAGAGAACCTGGTGACTGAGCACACAACAGCTGATCCTACTGCTGAACATCCCCTGTCGCATCACCTAGCACAAAGATTGCCCCTTTATCTCATTAGTCAATGTTTTAGGGTCTCATGCACCAGGAAGTCGAGGGATGCGCAATTTCACTGTGTGAAGCTAGGTAATAATTGAATCAAAGCTCTGTAATTGCTGTTATCACTACAAGACATTCAAGCAAAAATAAGCTCAGCAAAGCACACATCTGACTTTAAGTATACATGAAGAGTCCCATTAGCTCCAGTGGCATTTATCAGGCAAGCTGGAAACCACACACATGAGAAAGCAATTAAAAAAATCAACGTGCTTGATTTCTTAAGGATTCTGCAAACAAGAAAAAAAATAAGGAATGAGATTAAAACTATTTAACATCTTTCATGTCATACGAGCCTTCAGAAACAGGAGAGATTAAATTCCTTTACGCTGGCTCATATCCCTGTTGTCCACACAGCACACCCTGAGATCGTTCCTTATGCTGGTGGTAAAGGCCTTGGAGGACCAAGGTGTTCCGATCACAGTTTCCCAATTCCCTCTCTGGTGCTCAACCAACAGGTCACAAACACAGCTCAGGAATCAGCATTCCACTCCCACTGATCCTCAGATTCTCCCTCATTATCACGAACTGCACACGTACAAGTTGAAGGGGCAAAGCCACAGATTTCATCTGCTTCAGTGGTTAAAAAAAAAAACCACACTGGAATTCTCTACCACTGGGGGAACTAACATTTTGGGAGAGATGGTCAGTAAGAGGCCTAGCAGATTTTACCATGTAAAACCACTACCATAAAAAAGTGGAGTATGAGCAATAAAAGCAGTGCAAGTTTTAAACCCCTCCATTCTCTGTAGCAACTGAGGTGAGAACTTCAGCATGCTGTTAATATTCAAGTGTGTCTGCATCTTTTTGCTCTTGTTTTTGACCAGCAGAGAAAGATCAGCTCCACAACTCATTGGAGGCTCAGATAATCAGCTCAAACCAAATTGCAGTATATAATTATAATCACACAACTGGCAGGCTTTGCTCAAGAGAGGACAAGGACTGAGATTCACGCAGTACAGCCTATAACCCAAATAGAAATGCAGCTCACTAGTTAACATGCCAAATGGAGCTATAAGCATTGACATTCCACGTAGCCCTCATCTGGCCTGTGGCTTGTAAGCAATAAGTTTAGGAGTTGCAGATTAATGGAGCCCATCCGTGGCTCATTAGCAGCAAAATCAGTCTCTTGGTTAGTAAATCGATGCAGAAGTTAAGGAATGCTGCCCCAGTTCCACTGTGTGAGTACATGTAGATGTAGCATTACTCAAATAAACAAACTCAGGACCATGCCCTCATAGCACCTTGCATTTTCTTTTCTCAGCTGTGCTCCAGGCAAGAGGCCAAAGGGAACCCCCGCAGCTCCTGGCCAAAGCTCTGCAGATGGAGTTCCTCATATCCCACCAAATAACAGGGCTAGGAGTGAGGACAACAAAGACCTAAATCCCCTGCAGGCTTTAGCTAACACTGCAACCAAGCACTCTGCTGGCCATTTCTCCTTTCTAAGCAGTGCTCAAGGCAGAATGGAATCTCAAACTCCTCTCTTCTGGTGGATCACTCAAATATTCAAACCACTTTCTTGCACCAAAGCGAAACAGGTGGGAAGAATCAGCTGAAACAAGTCTGATTTTTGATGAGATAGTTTGAATGTCTTTAAAAGTCTGCTACATAGTTCTAGATTTACATTTTTGACTTTATGAAAAGCAAAACATAACTGGAAACACATAGTTTTGGCTAAAGTCTTTTTTTTTTCCCTTTTTTTTTTTTGGTCTAGAATTCAGCACTGAACTTCTTCCAGAAGTCTGTTTTTAAGCTTCTGCAACCAATGCTTAGTTTCTCTTTGAAAATCATTTTTCAGTCTTTATCAGGCTGACTGATCACTGAGAAGCTGCGTACTTTGAACCTCTCTACATGCTATAAAGACACAAAATAATGTTACTTCGTAGCCCAATCTAACTGTAATTAACAGCTTTTTTTCCCCAATCCTGTCCTTATAAGCAGAAAAAAGTGGAATCTGGGGAAAGTGTTACAAAACTGGTTAAGCACAGGATATGACTAATCTTGCATTTCACAGCTGGAGGTTGAACTGAGCCTCATTAAACCCAGTGTTCTTGCTCACCCAGAACAGAAACAAATGGGGCATGGAAGATCTCCGTGTAAGTTTCTCTCATGCTCACGCTATTCCACAGCAATACAAAATCTCCCAATTTTGGTGAGTGCAACAGACAGTCATAACAGTGTGGTTCTGTATAAGCTATACCTCAAAGAGAGTGGAATTCTGTAGACAGTCCTCATTTACTGGAAATGAATATTTGAATGAGGACCCAAATGTGCATCTTCTTTTTAATTAATTCAAATCAGTATGCAGGTAAACATTTACACAGTGCACGAGAATAAGAATACAGTACCTCAGAGCATGTCATCTTCAGCATTCTGAATTTAAATGGAGACTAAGTGCATTGGAAAGCTTTCACGTCTGACTTGCTCTCCATTACAAAAAACCCTATTTCCCTTGTGATACTTCAAATTAAAGCAATTATCCTCATCCTTCTCGCACACAAACACCAGGTAGGCATTGGGGAAATAAGACAGGTTTGTAATTTTGCTCCATTGTGGCGAGCACACACAGCACTCCCAGCACACGTAACAGCCTCACAACAAACCTGTGAAGCTGCGGTTCAAGGAGAGGCCCCAGTGTGAGGACCTGATCCCAGCCCTGAGAAAAGTGCACAAGCAAGAACTGTTAACAGCAGGCTTGGCACACAACAGAGTGATCATAAAACAAGAGGAGAGATTGCAGCCTGATTCTCCCGTAGCCAGCCAGCACACTGTGTGCAATTCCTTCCTCTCCTCCATTCTTCAGGAAGAAACTAAACTCCATGGAACCCCATTTACATCCTTATCCTGCGTGGCACTGTTGACCCCTCAGCTCCCTGAAGTCCTGGGGTCCATTTTCTCCTCCTCGTTTTCAGAACAATGTGCCAGAAATTGCTTGCTGGGTGTACGCCTGTCACAAGTGCACAGAACTCAGGCTAAGCATACAGCTTCTTAAAAAGAAGGCTAAGCACAATTTCCAGGATTTTATTTTGGCGTAAGAAGGGGTCTCCCAGGGATACTCTTAATCCCCATCAGCAGGCAGGCAGCCGCTGAGGTGCTGGTAATACTGAAATCTATGTGGCGATTTAATTAAATATTCAGATGTTCCTGGTAACTCCCCGGGGTTGTCCCCTCCCAGGAGAATTTTTCTTATTTCTGCTCAGCACAAAAGCTCCTGGCATTCTTCCTCAAAGAAACATCAGGATCTCATTGTTAAACGTCTGGCCACTCACTGCTGCCCTGAGTATCTCCTCCCTCCAAGCTGGGCTTTCTGAAGCCAAGGTGTGCAACATGCCCTGGGCTTCTCTGAGTAGGAAAATGCTTCCAGCATACCCACCTGAAGGGAAAATCTGGACTGGGATCAGCAGAGACACACCAAGCCCACAGTGCACAGGACTTCATTGCAAGAAGCGAGAAGAGTGGACAAGCCCATGAAGCCTACACATTTTGCAATTTTAGTTGCAAGTGCTTAATTCTTACCACTGTACAGAACGATGTGAAAACATAAAATAATAACCCTAATGATGGCCAAAAGTTCATCACTGTTGTTATCTCTAAAACGCATGCATTAGTCGCAAAACTGCCCAGAACTGACCTTTGGAGCTCCCAAAGCTGTTAAATATAGGTTTCTCCAATCTTGAGGGAAAAGCACATAATTACCAATTCATTTTTAGTTTAAGGGGCATTGTGATGTGGCTGAAGGGGTTTATTTTCAACTCGGACACTTTCAGCTCAGCAACAAAAAGTAAATACAATCTCTCATCACAGGGGTTGTATTTCTGTAATATGGAAGGTTCCCTCATCTCCCTAACCAAAGGCTGCAACAGAACGTTCAGCTCTCCAGGACATTCTCCTCAAAGACAGAGGAAAAACAGGACTTCTCACACACGCTGTGGAACAGATTAAATCCCTGCACACAGCAGAATGCAGCACGCTTCTTCCCTGGAGAATTTCAGACAACAAAAGGGATGCCTGCAAAGCTCTCCACAGCCAACACCCAACGTTCCTGAGAGCTTACGTCCTTGTTCATTACACCTCAACTAGAACTTGAGAAAATAAAGTTGTCACTTAAGCCTATACACAAGAAACACATTTGGATTGTTCTTCTCCTATAAAAGGAAGCTGGAAACTAGCCAAGGATTGCTACCACACCTTGCCACGTTAAAATGCTAGCCACAGTGAGGCTGGCACAGAGGCTCCTTGGGTGCACAGCGTGAGCCACTCCCCTTACCTGGTCTCATGTTTGCAGGACAGAAGCCACCTCCACTTGTAAGAAAAGGTGGCACCATCAGCTCCAAGACACTGTGAGGTCCTTGCTACTGGGGTTATACCACAGACAGCTTCTCAGTAGTGGCCTTTGGTAGAACCTCTCTCCAATCAATATAAACCAGGCAACAAGATCTGTGTGTTGTCAGAACTGCTGCCGGGTATTTTGCCAGCACAGTGGTGCCATTCGCTGTCACTTTCACAGCCATGTCACCAAAACAACATAGTGTAAACCTAAGTCCATGACAGTATCAAACTGGAGTCATTTCTCCAGGTTTTCTTTCCAGAGAAAGGAGGATGGGAAAAGTAGTGATTACTGATGGGTAAGCAATTTGAGAAGTTCATTTCCCAACTGGAAATACACACAATCTTCCCTAGAAAAAAAGAGGAAAAAAAAAAAAAAAAAGTGAAAACAAAAAAAATCCATATATGGCTATCATAAAAAAATTCACTTCTTCGTTTATTTTCCTCCTATCACAAAGTGCAGCTCATGAGAGATGGCACTTCCTTACCACACAAGAGAAGGAACAGCCTTCTCCATTAATCTCTTCCAATGAGTCACCAGAAGAGTAAAGTGAATCACAGCACGCTTGGGTGCTGGTAACATGCACCAGGCAAGGCAGCAATTCCAGCACACGTTGGGAAGCTCTCCAATCCCTCTCAACAAGCTCTTGCTTGTGGCACCAAGCTTGCAAAAAATTCAAGAATCATCTGGACAACTCTCAGTCATACTGTCTGATTTTGGGTGGTCCTGCGTGAAGCCAGGAGTTGGACTCGAGGATCTTCACAGGTCCCTCCCAGTTCAGGATATTCTATGATTCTACAATCCTTGCACGCAAAGATAATCATCACATCTCAGCATAGCCTCACCTGGCAGACACCAAGAAAGATAAAGCAACAAATCTCACTCAGGATGCCTTAGCTAGCAGAGGTACACTGTCTCACGAGTCACTGTAATATAAATCCTCCCATCAAGCTCACAATATCATCTGCAGCACCAGGCTTCTCAGGTTTCTCTGGATGAAGCACTATTTTAGCTCTATGTTTAGCACTTGGAAAGTAGCCAGAAGACTTCCATAACCACCACTGATTTGTTAATCCCTTAATGCACAGGCACTGTTTGTTACTTAGGATGTCAGGTTTCATCACCCCTCAGCACAGTGGTGATAGAACTTCTTGACATCAGACTGCAAATATTATTGCAATGTCAATACTCCCAGGGAGGAAGCCAGGCTGAGTTAAAATGTGACTCTGGTATTGACAAGCCGGTTTGGCATTGCCGAGTTCAAACTGCCAGGATCACCTGGCAACTTCAAAAACAAGAGAAGTGTTGCCAGGATCCTTTTTGAGTCCTTTGAGTCTTAGCCCAAGATCCACATGGTAACAGCTAAACACCTTCCAATGAGATGAAGCAAGAAAGTGTGGTTAAGTGGATTACACTCTTCCAGGAAAGTACTGGGAACAATGTGTACATATGCATGTGAGTGTGTGCAGAGACAAGTTTTCCTTGCTCTTCTTGCTCTTTTTGTCCATAGTTGGTGGAATCTGAAAATGAAGCATAAAGGCAAAAGGGCTGAGCCTATTAATTACTGTTGTTTTTTTTTGTTTGTTTGTTTACTTCAGAAGATAGACCAGCAGAGTGCCGTGCTCGGCCATGGCAGGATGAAGCCAGGCCAAGGGCACATTGAGCAGAGCCTGTCCCCAAATCCATGCGTGTCCCTGGCAGCTGCACACACACAGCCCATCTGGTTATCGATATCTCCAATGGAATCATCTCGGGGCTTCAGCTACCACCCGCCAGCACAGGGGTTGGGAGAAAGACAGAGGGAGTTAAAATTAAATTAGCAATTGATTAATACTTGAAGTCACTCAGTAGCCGTTGTTGAGTGTCATTTGGGGGCTTTAACCCTTCGGTGCTCCGTGCTCCATGCATCACAGGTGGCATTATCAACAAGGAAACTTGAAACTTGGGGCAATTTTTTAAAAGCTCACAATGTGGTCAAAATGTGGATTTCAATAAAATTATGACTCACCAGAATTATTTTATTGACATTTCAGTCAGCACATAGCCTCCTTTTCAATTTTATTGTTTAACAGGAATATTTTGGAAACAGAACAAAAGGAAGATACCAGAGCAGTCTGTTTTTCAGACTCAGTGAAATGCAAAGAAAAAAAAAGAAAAAGAAAAAAAACTGACAAAAAAAGTTTTGGAGCAAAACTATTCCAAAATTTAGTGCTTGAAGTAAGAAGCAAAGTTTATGGAAAAAAAACATTTAACATGCCAGGGAAGTAGAACAGTGCAACAGTGAAAAGATGCAGAGGAAAGGGAAAAAGAGGAACTCTGCCGATGGTTTAAATAGACAGCTCTTCACTGATTTCAGCAGAGCTGCCCCCTCTTTACAAAGAGTGCTGTGTTGTAGGGGATCCAGGGGACATATCAAACAGAAGGATTGTTTTCTTCCTACTGCTTGACATTCCTATATATAGATAGGTAAGCACAAGGAGCGATCAAAAGCCCAGCGGCACGTGGAGTAGACTTTGAAGGATGGATGCAAGCAAAAAGTGCCAGTTTTGAAGATGTCTGCTCTGCTTTCAGCGAGATCACAAATAAAAGCTGTGAGCCAGCACTGCACAAAACTACTCCCAAGGCTGTTCTTTTACTACAGCCTTCTCATTCAACAAGATAAAAGCAAATGTAAATGGGCAAGCAAGGCAAAATCCCAGAGCAAGGACACCGGTGACACCAGGGCCTCATACTGCATGGAGGTGCCCACGTGCCAGCACAGCATGTGTACTGCTGCTGCTGTGCCAGCAGAGACCCCCTGCCCACCCTCTGTGCACATCCAGATGTACTCCTCCTCAACACACACAGGGAGGCTAACAGAGAATTTGCCATTCTTTTCTCTATAGCCAATTTTGAGTTAGCATTACTGCAGAAGGTGCATAGCAACAGAAGACCGAGTTCCATTATCAGGGAGTTCACAGCATTATGCTCTTCACCTTGTAAGAAATCCCTACTGAATTCAGGTGGGCAGACAATTACACAGAAACCAGAGATCAGAGCTTGAGGCCACATTAATACCTACTAGGAAATAAATAACCTACCTGAGAGAGAAGCTTGTTATCATCCTCCAGCAGTTTCACTTTTGTTTCAAGTTGTCTGATGTAGTTGGAAGATGAATCTTTAGGAAAAAAGAAAAGATGTATTTCAATTTCTTGTGTTAGAGGTAAGTGCTGACACATGGCAAGGCATTTCTTCCCCCTGTGGAACACAAGTTTGGAAAAAAACTACTGACTACAAGCATGATGGGTAAGGAGGGGACTCCAGCAAAAGATTTGTTTTTTTTCCACTCAAGAGCTGAGATTTGGTAACAGCAGCTCCTTCTGTGAATCCACCAGTGCCATCAATCTGAGGGAAAGGGAAAAAAGGAAGGAGTCTCATAATTTTTCCCTCAAACAATTTCTGAGCTTTGAAAAATGCTCTCATTCATCTAAAATGCACCAAAATACTCAACGACAGAACAAGATGCCTCAACTCAGGTTCAGATAAACCAACCCCTTAAACACATGCTTTTTTTCCTTTCAAAACCAACTGATAAAATCCACAAAAATAAAATCTGTGCCAGAGTTCCCAGCACAGTAACAGGGTATGAGGCATACAGCCAGGCTCCAAGCTGAAGTATATACATCCTGAAGCATACAGCAGAAATGCCTACCCATGAGACCTCTTTTTTTCTAGTGGAACTATATGACAGAAACAGGAAAGCAAAGTACAGCACAACCCCACATAGTACAGCAATTTTCATCCTGAAGGAATTGAATGGCGAGTTTACCCTGACAGTAAGACAGCAACATCAAGGAGGGTGACCTGGCACAGAAGATAACTTTCCAGAAAGATAACTTTTTGCATGGGGCTTACTGCTAACCAAAACATCTGCTTTTTGTTTGGAAATATGCTTTGAACCAATACACCTGCAAATTTTACAGATATTAAAGGAACTTAGGAGAAACCTTTTAGCCATTTCCTTTAGAGCTTAACAGTTTGCACCAACTGCCTCCATCCACCTGTATGCCTGTAACATTTCTCCACTCAATTTTGAGAGCGGAGGCTGTGAATTGTTACAGCAAGAGAATAAGAAGGAGGGAGTTTTGCAGCTTTAGCATATGAAAAAGAAACCTGAACAATCTCTGCTAAAAGGGCTCTGTAAAATGGAATTATGCTTTCCTTCATTTCAATTATTACAGAATGACTGCAAAAGCCACTATTCAGCCAAAGGACCTCACGCTGAGCATGAATCAGAGAGGAACAGAGTGTAACACAGCACAGGGCTGCTGCCGGCTCCATTCCGGATCAGCTTGCCATGGTCAGCAGGCACCCTCAGCTTCATTTCTGCACACAGAAACACGTGCACATCCACATGTGTAAGGTTTAGGCTCGCTCTGTGCCAAAAGGCTTATCTTCCTCTGTGCCAGCACCTGCCAGAGGCACTCAGTGCAAGCCTGAATGCACTTTCTTGGCCACTCTTTGGGCAGTTTTGCAGAAGAGCTAGCATGCAATCTACCACTAAGCACTGAGTGTTTTGACCAGTCAAGAGAAAAATTGGAATATGCTTGGAGAAGCTCTACCACAGACAAGAGCCAAACCACAAATAAAGGAACAGCGGGACCCATCACAGTAAAGTGCCCAACTCAAGCACGCGCATTCTCAGAGGAAACATGTTCACGGCTTTGTTTTGATAATGCTTTGTACAAAACCAGGAAATCCAAATAAATCCTCATAAAAAAAGCATAAGACGACACCATAGGGAGCTGTGTAAGTTCAGTGAATGGCTTTAGTGGCCTAAAGATTCACAGCAGCGTTGCCTTTAGCTGCAGAGATGGCAAGCTGTCTGCCCAACAGAAGCTCAACCACAAGAGGGGCCCACAGATCTCAGGAAAAGAGGGCAAACAAAGCAGGTTGTGTGATCGATCCACAGTATCTTCCCAACTGAGGTCTCATGCAAACAGTGCCAAGAATTTAGTCATGCATACAGAAATGCAGAATAAAATGCTGCAGATCTCTACTTTAGTCAGCAGGATTTCAGCACTAGCTTCAAGAACTCACTGAATTAGTAATGACCCAATGCTCCATTAGGGTGATAGGGAATTTAAAATCCTTAAGGATCCTTCATGGAGCACAGTTTCACCCCTTTTGTACCCACAGCTCAGCCCAGTAATGCCCATTTGACTAAGCAGTGCCCAGAACAACCTCAAGCTCCATCAAAAGACTTGCTGAAACCCCACCTCTTCCATTTGTGTGCTTGATACAAAGCCTCCATCTGCAGATCTGGCCAGATAAGCTGTCCTCCTGAGCTATGCTCCAGCTTCACCAGGAAGCACGTGCAGCAGAAGTGAGCACCCCTATGCAGTGAATGCAGTGATGCCAATACATCAGCTCCTGATACTTATCTCAATATATTGGGGCATCCAGCTCCAAAGAAGGATTCAAAGCAGTGTCAAAAGACATCTTCTGGGATTCCAGAGACACGGACTGAGCACAGCCTATGTGTGCATACCTTGTACACACAGCAACACTTGCATAAACAAGTGCAAAAATGCTAGACAGTACTACAGACCTGTATGTGTTGCAGGTCACATGCAGACACAAAAAAAAAAAATCAGCCTGTAATGAGCCTTTCTCCTGCTTGCAGTTCAAGTCTGCTTCACAAGCAGCAGTGCCCCCACCGCTCCCCTGCTAATCTCTTATCATTGCTTCATGTTTTGATTGTGCCACATATGGAACTCTATGCCACGCTGCATATAAACAGCAGCAATAACAGCAGCTTATGGGAGCTACTTCTGAGCCCTCCTCCCCACCCTGTGGCCTCAAAGGGCAGAGAAGCTGAAGGAGGTCATTTTTGGCATCCCTACCCTCCAGCACAGGGATATATGTATATGGCTCAAAGTAAAGGCTCACACCCTGAGCTTCACTAGTAATGCTCTTCGTGTGGTAGCTTTAGCATTGCTAACATCTATACAGAGTTAATGTTAAATGGTTGAATAGTGACACAGAAGCTGCTGTGTTTAGGTCTTGAGAGCTACAAGGAGTGACCAAGAGATTGGCCATAGCTGCCTAAGAAAAAGAAACAGTGAGAAAATTATTTTCAAATCCTTTGCAAAGAAAAAGCTATTCCTTGGACATGCTGGGGAGGCAATCTCTATACCTCCAGGAAGGAATGCACACCACAGTCACCATTAGCATTAAAAGCCTGCTCTGAGACTTGCTAGAACTCTTCACACAACACTGCTGAACCCTAAACCATGCCTGATGTCAGTTAGAAAGCACATCACAGTAACATAACATTTAAGTAGAAAAAAATCAACTTAGCTTTTTTGTCAGCAGGAGATGCTCCATGTCAGGCAAAGGCTGAGAAACAGTGCTCAGAACCACCACCACCCGCACTGTACGCTCGGAGACGAATAGTCTCCATCTTCTGGGCCTCCTTGAGCTGAGGTGGACACCAGACGAGCCCCCTGCATCTTGATCTCAGGTTTAAAGAATCCCATGACAGCAGGCAGTAACACTCCAGGCCGAGACTCTCCCACGTTAGATCAAGAAACACATTCCCAGCATTTTTCTGCCTCTGACCTTCCTCTTATCAGTGAGTTTCCCCCCTTGCCTGCCTCCCTCACAGCCGTGGGGTGAGGATGGCCCCGCTGACCCACCCAAGAGAGGCATCAGAGCTGGAATGTTGGCAGCTTGGACCCCCTCGTTCCCATTATTAGGAATGATTAGGAAAATGAATGGTCTCAGCACCTTGTCAAAGCCTGCTGTCAGCCTTGAGGAATGCTGCACCTTCAGCCCAAGAGCTTTCACCCTGGCAACACGAGCCAGACCCCTGGCACACCCAACTGGCCCATCATCTCACAGAACAATACGGCACCCACTTTGAGTCCCCATACACCACCTGGTGCATCACCAGAGTCCTACTGTGTCCTACCCCATAATGCAGGGTAGGACACAGCTCTGTGAGTGCATGGCACAATGAAGTACAGTATCAAGATGGAAGTCAAAGACACGTGAGAAGAAGAACTCAGGAGTGTGTCTGGTCAGCTGTGATGGGATGACACCAGGACCAAAATGCTCTTCTTCTCACACTCCTCAAGGTCATGGGCTGCAGCTATATGAGCAACGCTTGCCTTAGTTGACCAGATGGCACCAGACAGGATTTCCCCTCAAAACTTTATGTCTCCCGCCCACAACCCTTGCACACATCAGACTGGCCACCACTCCTGGAGCACTTCGGGCAGCAGAAGGAGGCCAGGACTGGCCCCAGCACAGCACCTCTGCAGGCAGCCAGCAAGCAACACTGACAGAACTCACACCAAGAGTGCCATAATTAGGCAGCGCTCACTTACACAACGTAATTGCTTCAAGCCAAACTGTTCACAGAGCTGTAAAACCTGAAGTCCTGTTTCTTTAAAGAGCCTTTGAAGAACTAATTGGACATAGCTCCATTATCTCCGTGAGAGGTAAGAGCACTGCATTCCAGCCCATGAAGGAGCATTACTGATATTACCCACCGCCCTCAAGATTTACCATCTTAAAAAATACACTCCATCTGGAATCCACTGTGATGCAATCTAGCTGAATAAGTTTTCTCCACGTAGACAAACCAATTAATACTCATTACAGCTCAATTAAGGCAAGACAAATCACTCTACCTTGTTTTAACTAAATGCCCTTTGATGGAGCAGGAACTGCCTGGCTCCTGAAGCTTATTTAAAACAGAAATTAGAAACTGTTTCAACAATCAAAACAATCTCTCAGCCTGCAGAGCACAGAGCAGCATCATTTTAAAAAACAGTCAGAAACACTGGAGCCTTTCTGATCCTCATTTGAGATTTCAGAGGAAGCTGTCTGAGGGGTAAGTAAGATGAATTATGCATTTATTTTGACAGTAACAAATGTTTTTATTTCTACTTATGTTATTTCTCAAAACTATGAGCATGCAGAGCAGAGGCTTGCATTGTAGCAACGTGGTTGGGATCGAGCCACATCTATTTAAGCCCTTATACCAAAGCTTTTCTTTAGCACTTGAACAGATTTAAGAAATGTAATGACTTAGTACAGTTCATAACAGAGATGCAAGAAAAGGTTAATGTCACACTCCTTGGAACAAGGATGCTCCAGAGCCCCCCAGCTGCCTCAGTCACAGTACCTGCACCCTGCTGGGGCAATGCAAAATGGCCTCCTGCTGCGATTCCTCCCCAGGAAACACATTTACAAGTAGGATTTACAAAAGCAAAGCACAGCTCTATTTGCTTTGTCACCATCCTGCCAACAAGACCCTTCCATCCCTCACCAAAAGCAGCGACCCCAAGGGGATTCTCCCAAAGCCAAGAAAGACATAGGAAGGAGAGATGTTCTGCCAGTCTTATACTTCACCACGACCTGCCTCATTCAGCCTCATGTGATGGGATGCTGGGTGCTCCTGCTTCCTCCCCTTACACTAAAGATCATTCCATAGAAAGATCTTCACCTGTGCTCAATAAAACATTTCACTGTTTGTCAGCAGTTTTGTTATCACACCTCTACTCTTCAGCACAATATTTCAGATTCTTACTGCTCTGTTGGTTTTGCTTCTTGACACAGACAACCAGGCTGAAAAATGGGCCAGCGGCTACGTCTTGTGAAAAAGGTGATTTATTAAGGCAATAGGGATTTCTTAGACCAGCTGGGAAGCAGAGGAAACTCACATCTTTTTGTACCTTGTCACTACAGAAAACGTTCAGAAGTGGACAAAATCATAACCCCTGATTTTTCCTATGCAGCCCCCATCTTTCTACTCTTACCATCGAAACCCACTGATAGAACCACAGAATCATGCAGGTTGGAAAAGAACATCTGACGCAACCCATGGTGACACCTGTCTGAGTAAGACTGGTAAGATCTGACCTCGTATAGTTCAAGTAGTGGTGGTATCTCAAGGTACTGAATAGGTATTAAAACACTATTCAAGACAATAGAGAAGTGCACCGTCAATTCCAAATAACACAGAAATCCAGTCTCAGATTAACACACTTTTTTTTAACCACGCCACACCAGTGGCTGTGTGCTAACAACAAGGCTGTGCTAAGCACTGCTCAGGCAGGATGATGGGACATACACCACTGGAGCTATTTAATTAACGTTTTCAAGCAAGTCTCTAGCTATGAGATCTGAAATTTTCCAAGATTCCAAGCTCCCAATTCAGTTACAGTTCATTAGGCCTGTCTGGGAGCTTAGCAGCCTCCAGCCAGTCTGTAGAAGTCCGATAAGGTCTCTCTGACTTCAGATGTCACTGTTCACTGCTGCAACTCTCAGCCATGACATCACCTTCCAGCACAGCACATCTGCCTACTGCCGCTGTCAACAGCAGCTCAAGAGCTCCTGATACCTTATCAGGATTTCATTAGGACGCAGCTGATAGGAAAGGAGGAGTGTGTGCCTGTGTGTGCCTGGCATGGCAGAGCAGCCAGGAGAGAGCTGTCTCGTCTCTTCAGAAAGTGCCTACCCATATCTCCTTTTTTGTCTGGTGACCTTTATGTTACAATCTTCACAGGGACCATCATTCTATCACCTCAAAGCAGCACAGGAGCCACTGGAGAGCTCTTGCACCACACTACTAACCCATGCAAACCGTACAGCCTGCTTAGTGGGAAGGGGGAAATAAAGCAGCAAAGAGCGTATTATTGCTGTGTGAATTACATTTCTACACAAGAGAATGGTAGAACATTTTGTTGTCTTTCTATAGGAAAAAATGGCAGCAGTGATTCCCAAATTTCTCAGCAAAATCTTCTACCTGTTCCCACTGCCTGCATAGCCCAGCTCAGCCACAGCGATCAGCCACTATTGTTTGACCAGGCTTCCCAGGGAAACCTTTCTTTCCATCCTCCAGAGATTCTGAAGGCAAACAACCTAGCAAAAGATTAGTGTTTAGTTTGCAAGATGTGTTTTAGTGCCTAATCGAGGACAAAACTCTGAAAACAATCAGCATCAGATCTATTTGAGGCTCAGCCTCAGACTGAGCTTTCAAGCAAAATTGGATGGACTATAATTAGATGCAAACCCAGTGCTAGAAATATTTGTGTCCAACACTCACGCAGCCAGACAGCTCTGACTGATGTATGTGTAACAGAGGGAAGCTGATTTACACGAGCTGCAGCACGCTTGCCCTGTGAGTAGAAAAGCCTGCACTGTCAGATGCAGCAGGTGCTCCCTGGATCAGCCCCAGGTGCTGCAATACAGGCAACACCCCCCACAGCTCTGTGACATTGGGCAGATTTCAAGTTTTGCTTGGCCTCTTTAAGACACTGTTTGCTGTCCAACCATGTGGATGGGCTCAACGGATGCATGAATATCAACAGAACAATTTCAACAGAACTGAAGAAAGTTCAAATTTTAGGTGGATCAGAGTGATTCTCCCTTGCAGAGTGTGGTACCAGCACTATTACGTCAGTGCTTACTAGCTGACAGGAAGGGAGACAACAAAGACGCAGAAGCTGTATGAACAGGGCAAGATCTGACTGACTACTGTAGGTGATGCCGTGCTCATGAAAACCTGCAAGTGAAAAACTGAAGAGAAGACAGCATAAGCAGCACAAGCAGACCAGAGGATCTTTGATTGTCCCATTCCTTAGTCAATACAGATTCAATCAAAAACATTCACTGCCCATGGTCAGGGCAATACTGAAACAGTGCAAGAACTGCTGCCACCAAATCCAGCAGAGTAAAGTCACAGCCTACTGACCAGTGCCAAAGTAGTGAATTAGGAGATCATCATAATCTTTCTTATCCAATACCTCTCTGCTATTGCTACAGATGGATAAGGGCTGATCTACCACAGTATAGCCCATGCAGGATCTTCCATAAGGGACTAATTTTAGATACTGAGAGCTAAATCCCCCAAACTAGACAGATCCATGTATGGCTTCTCATTGGTGCAACAGACATCGCTGATGTACAGAAGGGAATGGACGAATCTTTCCACTGACATGACCAGATCCTATGAGCTACTTGGACTGGACCCTTCCTTGGGGCAAGAGAGAGGTAAACTAAGTTGTATCAACAACATTGATTTGGGCTGGAAGTTTCTCACAGCTAATGGGATTCTGCAGCTTTAATGATTATGAAAAGGTTAAAATGACCTGCCAGGCACCCTGAGTTGTTTAAGCTTCTTTTCCTTCCTCGTGCTGCTTTAATCTTGGTAACTCAGTCACGTGACCCAGTTAAAAAAAGCCCCAAAGCCGATTAGTGGCTTCTACGACTCAAAACTACTGGCTATTAAGGACTCAAAACATTTGGGATGGTGTGACTGCTTTGGGAAGAGGAGTCCACTCCTTTTGGGTGCACCTCAACAGATGCTGCAGCCTCCATCCATCAACAAGATGATGAAAGGGAAGAATTCCTGACAGTAAGGATACACACTGTACTGATCTACACCAGTGTCAGACCAGTTGCTTAATTCTTCCCTCCCACATCCAAAACACAGTCTCTCCCATCTCACCTGGGCTACTCTCATAGTAGACCCTTCCCCTGTCCATACAGGCAACTAGCAACTAAAGGCTGACCCACCATACAATCAACGTACTATGCCCAAAGCCTCCACTGGACCTACAGTTTTGTGGCAGCACCCCTCAATTCCTCATGTATAGCAGTTCTGTGGAAAAGGATGTGGTGGACATTTGCAATTTGCAACACGGACAAGAGTCCACATCATGCTCCAGTAAAAGCAGTATATGGAATAGCACTGTGATGCAGAAGCAAGAACCCATACAGGAACTGAGAAAATAATCCTCCATCATCAGTGCTGCTAAGGATCTTGAATGCAGATCTGTGGCCACTTTTAGGCATCGTGCTTCAGGAGTCAGGCAGACTAGCTGGAAGGAATTTAGGGAAAAACAAGGAGGATGAGAGAGTGGAAAGCATAATCTAGCAGGAGAGCTCAAAGGAACACAGACTAGTTAGCCTGGAGAAGAAATGGCTGAACAAAGACATAGTAACGGATTCAAGTGTGTAAATGATCATCAAAAGAAGCAGCAAACAAATTGCTCTCTGTGTTCATCCAGGAATAGCAAGCTCTCTAATAACAGGGATACAGGAAGGCTGGAAGAGATGGCCCTGGGTGGTTGAAACTGCCTCTGATGTTGGCTTTCATAAAGAAGTTACATAAACATCTGCTGGGAGCAGCGTAGGTACAGCTGGGTCTGCCCTGAAGCAAAGGGATGGGTTTGGTGACCCAACAGTGCTTCAGTTCTGTTCTCCATGAATATCCTGAATGCACTACATGTGAGAAAATCTATGGCTACTTCACTTAAATTCCAGAAAACAAATACCACAATTATTTAAAGACAAAAATGAAATCAGTAAGTCCTCATCTGGCACATGAGACCCAATAGTCTGAAACCATTTAAGCATTTTCATTTTGTATCTCCTGCAGAAATTCTCACCTAACTGCACAGTGGCTGACAAAGAAAGGCGAAAGAAGAACAGGTAAGCACATAGAGAACAAGTTCTGGCTTAGAACCCTAGGACACTAATAGGATACAGGCAATAAAAAGGTTCTATTGGAAACAGTTGGCTGCTTTAAAATACCGCTAAAGATTTCAGAGTTAGTTCTGCCAGAAAAGAGAGTTGTCCTCTTTAGGAATTATCATTCCCAGCTTTTCCACAGAAATCAGTAATCCTAAATCACAGAAGGCCAACACGCACCAGGCTCGGTATGACTATAGCAACAACATATGGCCTCTGTCCCAAAGAGAGGGGCTCAATGAATGCAGGCGAGCTGAGGAATGCCAAGAACCCACGTTGGTTTGGAAACAGCCTCAGCAGCAGAACAGCCAAACCACGGTCAAGGTTTGCAGACACTGTGAGAAGGGAAGGGCCTGGAGAAGGCTATGAAGACAGTTGTGTCCACGTACACAAAAATGTTTCTCTCCGGATCTGAACTCAAACAAATGCACACAGATTTCCCCCCAGCTTGGGGGACTGCTGTTGTTGCTCAAAACTTCAGCATATTTGACAAGCCCTTTGCTGAGTATTTCGATTTTACGACAAACCTCTAGTCACAAATAGTTCAAAAGCCTGTGCAGAAGACACCAGGTTAATCGAAAGCCTTGTGAAACGGAAGGAGCTTTGCTTTGAAATTTTAGATTTGTTTGAATCCAGAAGTATTTTCTCCTGAACACATTGGCATTACTTCTCAGGTAAGAAGCCCTACCCAGTTTCAGATGGCTGCAAATTTATATTCAACACTGTGCACACAAATGGGCTGGTAGGCTTTATGCAGAAATTCCAACTGCCTTTGAAGGAATTCTGCTTAGAAAGCAATAGCACAAAGCAGTCCAGCTGCAGAAAGGCTCTCCTGAGTTTACAAAACTACTTCCTAAGCAACCTGCAGGGGAAAAAGACTGATTATAAGGCAAATTGATGTTTTTGTTGTAAATGTATACAAATACTTGCAAAGGTCTTTCTTTGTCAACACCAAGCTGAAACTTCTGCAGGCTCCGAAAACGCATTTCTGATTGTAAATTTGCTCCCCCTTTTGCTTGGGAAGATTCTTCTGGACAATAAACTCAGCGAGCCTGGGAGAGGACTGCATAATTATCCGCTCCACACAATGGAAACCAGCCTCTCCAACACGGTCCTCAACTGTCAGGAATCCAAGCTGGGTGATAATTAAAGCTCAAAACTCCTCTTCTGCAGAGCAGAGAGAAATTAAACTTTAATTTCCAGTCCTCAGATACCCCCGTGATGCTCAAGGAGCCCCCCATTTAAAAAATCCCATAGATGCAAATGATGCCCTCTGCAGTACCAAGAGGAAAAGTTTAATTGGCAGAGAGAAAAACTAATGATTAGGTTAATGAAAAATAGGCTCTATTGACTCAGGCTGCTTGACTATTCCTGATGAGGGTAAACAGCCTTCCCTCCCCCTCCTTCCCCAGCCCCCTTTGTCTGCTGCATAGGACAAGGCTGAAAGCAGAAACTCGTTCAAAAAATGATGCCTCGGTGGGAAAAGGCTGGAGCGAGATCAAAGCGTCCCAGCCAGGGGCCCGGCAGCACAACCTCCATGTGCCCAGGAATTCAGCAACCCCCCCTGCAAGTTGGCAGGATTGCCAGCTGCAGGCTGGGCTCAGGGATCCACCACTGAAGACGGAGGGTGAGAGCGACAGCCGAAAAAAAGCCAGGCAGTGTGAAACACTGCAAGAGCTAATTAAAAAGAAGAAAACAAGCAAACAAGAGCAACAGAAACTGGGATCACAGTCACTAGTTCAGAGGCCAGCTGAGGTCCGGCTCAGGGGTTAAGGAAGACCCATTGCAAGGCTTTCCCCAGGATTAGCAGTGCCAAAAATCTCTGCAGTGCCCCAGGTCACGCTTGGGGTAGATAGGAGGAAACTTCTGCTCAATTGCCCAGCACACACCTGGTTTCACAGCACCACCTGCTTCGGCCATGCTACCTGGGAAAAGACTTGGTTGGGAATTTTTTTTTTTTTTTTAACATAACATTTTTTCATGGTGAAATGCTGATTTATCAAGAGAGCATTTTTAATGAAAACGTATCCAATTTCATGCAATTTTTAGCTCAGGATGAACTTTCTATTAGAACCTCAGAGAAAGCCTAAAATAGCCACAAGCCTATGGCTTAAGGCAATCACTGGGGAACGTATAAATCCCTGCACACTAAGCTCTTCTTGAGTTGGGGATTGTATGCATTGGTATCAAAGACAAAAATTTCTATGGCCAACAATATGGAGCTTGGCTGCACTGCAGGAAGAAACCCTGCATCATTTCCTATTTGTCAGAAGTAACTACTGCTGTTAAGCCAGTGGCTCACACCAGGTAGATAAGGCACCAGTGTTCACCCTAGCTAGGTTTGGAATATGGGCACACTTTGCCACTAGCTGGATTGATGTGCAGATCTCTCAGTGACAAAGAGCTTTTTGGGGGTCCCAGTGAGGAAGCTAATCTCTACTACAGGCCAAAGCACCAAGGGGACCCAGTGTTCTGCCAGCAGTTATGAAGACTTTCAGAGCACAGGTTTCACAATGCGGCTCGGAAGAGGAGAGACCACCAGAAATGCAAGTGGTGGGTATTTTTTTGGGTACTTTGGGTACTTGCTGAGATAACTCTTCCCTCTTCCCATCGCGCGGTTCCTCCTTTTCAGTCAGACTCAGAAAAACAGAGAGACTCACACCGTTGTTCTGCCGACTGTAGTTAAACATTACACGCTCCAAATGCCTAGCGATTTAACTCAGTTTTGATAAACACAGTCCAGTGGCAGCATGACCATGGGAGGAAGGTGCATGTCTTCCATACACCTCTGAGGACTGAGCATAGCCAGGAAAAACAGCCACACATAAAAACTGTGAAGTATTTACAGTTTCTCTACTGTGCAATCCTTCAGTGTCGAGCATAAAGAAGGCATAAATCTGACTCCTGCCAGCTTTCATCTGATATATAATTTAACAACAGTAATTGGGTCATGAAGGAGCCCCCTCTTGCCATCAAATCACACACCATTGCCTGTGTTCTTACACAGGTGTGGGGGAAAATCCTCTTCTTGGAAAGCACTGACACTCCTCTCCCTACCTGCAGTCATCTTCTGCCAGCACCTGCAGCCCTGCTGGAGGAGCTTGCAAAAGGAAATTAAACAGGAAAAGGGCTGTCAAGTGCAATGTGTTGGCTATGCCGTGCTGGCGGATGGTTTGTCAGGGCCAGCTGGAAACAGCAGTAGGCCAGCCAAAAATACGCTGTAACCTAAAACTAAGCATAACAGGGATTCCAGATACCTGCATTGAACGACACGTGGCATAGTTTAAGAATCTGGATACAGCTAACGTATAATTAATGCCTGGAAAGAAAGGCTAGATAATACCTTAGACACTATGTTATTAAAGAAGTAGAAATAAGATAGAAGAGTAGATTAAAACGTATCACTGGGCTGCACTGATGCAATGAGACAATAGAAATAACTGTTTTAAATCAGTTAATAGTATAACGTTAGTACAATAAAAGTAGGAGCAATCATTTAGAAAGAGCAAGTCAATCCTCATATTTCTCTGATAACTGTGCTTTGCTATCATCCAGGCTACTGCTCTAACCCAGGGGTTTTCTGGAGTACACAACAAGGCCAGCCCTACCCAACCACTGGTCTTGTCGTGCACTCCAGAAATGGCTCCAGTGGCCCCATCTTCTGGGAGGATGCTGAGCCATTCCACTGCAAGGGGAACATGAGCAGGGAGCATCTCATCCAACAGGTCCCTGGCTATTGGAGAAACTCATGTTCCTGGGAGAGCTGCACAGTCACCTTGCCCAGGGCAGTGTGGGCAGCCCAGGCATGAGTCCACCAGGGATAATAAAATCAATCCCAAAATTATCAGGCAATCAGAAGAGACTTTCTGATTCCACAAGCTAAACAAACACATGCTATGGCTTTGCAAAAGGACTGTGCAAAACTGTGCAAACATAAGGATACATTTCCCGGATAACGCATTCAAAAGTTAAACCATGCAACACAGTCAGCCTCCACTGTTATTCATTAACAGGTTTATTACTCTTGCTGAAGCCCTTTGGACTAAGCTGACCACTCCCTAAAGGTTGTTAAGGTGCACAGCTCTGGGTTGCCAAAAGCTGCCTCCATGGTTAGCTCCCAGCCCAGTTGCTCAAACTGCACAGACAACTGCAGGAGCCACTTCTGCGTATTCTGCTTTGAATGCGTATTTGGTATCTTGGTTTTAAAGCACAAGTTCACAGGAGTAAGTTGCAAGCACAGACCCCTGCTTGCTCTGCAGTGTCACATCCACGAGTCAATGAAAGAGCCCAGCATTCTGCGTATCCATAACACAGCAGAACAGGGACAAAGGGAAGGGATACATGAAGAGACGAAGACACAGGTATCTTCCTTCCTGGTAGAGATGTCAGCCTCGGTTTCTCCAAATCCAGTACACAACAAAAGCCCCTGCCGTGCCAAGGGACCAATCTCAGAAATTACCTGTGTCCATGGAGGGCCTTTCCCTTTCAGATCCTCCCCAAAGCAGATTTTCCTCCTGCTCTTATTTAAACATGATCTGAGTAAGCAAGCCGACATTACCTTCACAGAGAAACTATTCCATAACCTAACAGCTTTCACCTTGAGGAAACATTTCCCAATGACTTACTCCTTCAGCTAATTTCATCCCATTAATCCTAACTGTTTGTGCTCAATCCACCCCCACTTTTTCCCCACCCCTTCCCATACTCATGCTCAGTTATCAGACCCCCACAGAGGCTGCTCACTCCCTGCCACCAGGAAGGCAAAGGCCTGATCCTGACACTGGCTCACAGTGGGCTCAGCCTTCACAGATGCATAAGGAAAGCCACGGAAGCTGTTTGGACAGCTGGATTTGTCCTCTCTTCCCCCAAGTGTACTCTAAACACAGTTATAAAGGAAAAGTCACCCCTGCCTTGTTGCACAACGTGCTTTGCAGTGCCAATTTCCATCTCACAAGCACACTGCCTGCACAGCGCTATTTGTGTTGACCAACAGGAATTTAATCAACTAACAATAATATACGGGGTAATACTCAATTGTTTGAATCCGCCAGTCAGATGAAAGGATTTACAAAGGCTGGATTTAACTCCCAGCCCTGGCAGCTTTCCCACAGTCTCGCTCTAATCTACTGAGCTAGAGAGAATATGTGAAAACTCCAAAACCTGTGTTTTCCTGCAGGGCGCGTTAAATTCAAGTCTCTCAACTACAGATCTGTACTTTTGTCATGTCCCCTGCTCAGCCACCTGCTCTACCTAACCCTAAGTGAGCATTACACCACAGCAAAGCACACTCAGAGACAGCCAGCTTACGCAATCACTAATTCCATAAGCATTACAATGTCTTTAGTGACAAAAAGGCTAAACAAAGCTCAGAACGGCAGCAGCCAATTCACTGCACAGACTGCACTGAAGAAACTGATGTTGCTTGGGAAAGCCCATGAGCTGCACCATTGCTGGTTCAGCAGTTACCACCCCCCTCAGCAGGTTAGAGAATGTCTTACAACACCGCAAACCATTGACAGGTTTGTGTTTGCTTACTTTGGAGAAGAGAAGCCTTATTACACAAAAACAGTGAAATACTCCTAGATGTTTTCACTAGTAGCCCTGCAATCCAGGACCAGAGGAGGGCAAGTGCTCACTGCTCTGGGAGCCAAGCAATTCGGCTGGAAGAGAGACAAACATGGGGGCAATCCATGACAAATGAGCTAGTGCTGGATATAGGAGGAAGCAAGGAAGCAACTCCAGCCCACATCACTATGTTCCTGCATCCCTTCCAAGCACAGACTGTCCCACCGCTGGGTTGCCTGTTAGCCCATTCCTCTGGCAACCTGGCACTGCTGGTCAGGACTCCAGGGCAGAGGGCCTTTGGCCACAGCCTGAAGGCCATTTTACTTCTGCTCACCACACAGCTTTAGAAGCACTTAGGGTAGGGGAGGACTGGAGCAGTGGCACGGCTCCCCCATCCAGCCAGCCTCTGATTTTGCAGACCAGTGCCTCGGAGGGACCATAGCAGAATGAAGAGAAGAAAAACATAAAATGTGTTGAAGCTCTCAAGCAAGGAGAACATGAAGTAAAAAACACCAGGATTAACCAGCAGTAAAGACAGACCATACTACTTTCCACAGGTCAGTTGCAATATTTGACTTGTTCACAGCCCAGACAGATCCCTGTCAGCTGTTGCAGTGTAGCACTTAATAAAAGACACCTCGGGAGGTTCAGTCAATATATCCACAATGGGACAGTCTTGGAGGGACTGCCAACATGGATCCCCCCCCCCGGTAGGAAGTGAACATGCACAAGTTAATTTCCAAAGACTCAGCTTCATGGCCAGCCGCGGTTTGTGGCAAGAACACAAGAACAAAGTAGGGACAGCAATTTCCTGTGTTGGAAGTAAGTTTGGGCAGAGATTTGATAGCTTTAAACCCCCAGGCTTAGGTCTTCCATTTGACAGACTACAGTCTTCTGCCCCAGGAAGCATCCATCCCCAAACACTCATTAAAAACAAAAAAAAAACAAAAAACACAAAGGAAACATCTCTAAGCATGGAGATGTTTAAATGGGCAATACTTGAAGATGCTTTTCTAGACGAACCCCTTCCCAGACCCATTCACTGCTTCTGACATCCTGAGGAGGTATCAGAGCTGCAGACTTGGGAGTTGAACGGACCACAAGAAGTGAAGAAACAAACACACACAACACCAAGAGGCACAGCAGGTCCCTCCCTCCCCCTGCAATCTGCACTAATCTCCTCCAACGTCTGTGCTGCAGAAGATAATTTAGAGGCAATGGCATGCTCCCTAACACATTGCCTCTCTCACACAGCAATTAAATGTACATCATTGTCTGGCTGTCCCGTATCCTTGGGGCAGGCAGGATTGTCATCATCTTAAAGTCATGATTTACAGAGGTAATAATCATGGCACCAGCCTCATTACATGCCAACTTTCGGGAAATTAGGTGATAGATATTATTCATTAACTTGCCACATGATACCCATATCCATCCATCTGTTACAGCTGAGCTAACATTTTGGTTCAGAGCATGCAAGCTAATAGCTTCTTTAGGAAGGAAGGAGGCATTGTCCTGAAAAGTGATGGGAGAGAACAGGAGGATTGCAACTGTATAAAATCTGCTTACCAAAGGAAAAAAAAAAAAAAAAAAAGAAGAAAGATGTCAGAGCTTGAAAGCTTTGTGAGCAACAGAAGGATGCTCAGGCCAACACCCTCCAAATCAGAGTAATACACAGTGCTCAAAAATGGCATGCACAAGTCAAAAACTTAGTTCCTGGTGGGCTCAGTCCAAAAAGGTGAATATGAAACAAAGTGGATTAACACTATTTCAGGGTGCTCTAGCAGACTGCTTCATGACAGTGAGCTGTTTAGAGCCCTGCAAGGAGCCCTCTGCACTTTGCCCATAGAACTTGCTGGAGTCCAGCTGTCCTACACCATTAGAGCCTAGGGATGCTCCAGCCATCCTCAGCAGCTTCCAGGAACCCAGAGCAGCCTTTAGCGGCCTAAGGACTGTGAAAAGAGGTGAATGCTGAACACCTGCTTCTCAATCAAGTGCTGGGACAGAAACTCCCCAAAGTACACAGGAGAACAGTCACAGAGGAGATGAAGGCCTCCAGAGCTTATCCTGCTCTTCACCTAGGCTCCAGTTTTGCCTCACTGAGATGGACATCTTTTAAGAACTTAATTTCAGGATGAGTCACTGCCAAAAAGGGGGAATAAAAAGGATTCCTGTGAAGTATTTTTCATTATTATCTTTTCAGAGACGGCTGTGTTCTTAGGAAAAGAAACCAGAGGGCAAATGCTGAGACCTCAGAGGCACAACCCTACATTGCACAGACATCTACTCTCAAGTATTAGTCATCCTTAGGCAAATAATACAAATGGTTTCCCAGCAATTGTTTTGCCAGAAGGAAGAGAAAAGTGAGTGTGGATGGTGCTGCTATTGCCAGTGCCAGCCTTTGATATGACAACACTACAAGACTCTGAAGGAGGCTCTCCAGCAATGCAGAAAGTTTGTGCCCATCAAGCTACATCATGCCCAGAGGCCAAATTTATCTTCTCTAACCCTATTCGACCCTTTTAACAAATGCTTTCTCAAGCAGAACACATTAACAAGTACCATAAAAATAAAAGGGTTTCTCATTCCTCCCTCAAATGCAAGGAAGTGCTGTTGTCAGCCACAGGAAACACCAGAGCTGGCTGGGATCTTGTAGCTGGGAAACCGCTGCAAAAGAAGTGGCAGAAGAGCAAGGGACTGGGAGGAGGGGACAGAAAGCAGACTGGGAGCTTGGAAGCCTACTGTACCTACAGGCTTGCTGCTAACCATGGGCCAATGGGACGTGTGGCTAGGCACAGGGAGTCAGCATCCACCCTGGAACTGCCCAGCACAAGGGCAGCCAAAGTCTCCAATGCAAGCAGTGCCCAGCACTCCAGCTCCAAACTGGAGCTGATGATCCCCTCCCCGGCTCAGGGCATTTGGATGAGCAGAATCAAAAGCACAGCATGTGACAGTGCAGAAGCACTTCAGGAGAGGTATTTGCATCCCAACTGTGCAAGGTAAGAAAACTGCCAGCACAGCAGCATTAACGAGTCTGCTGCTGCCAATGTACTTCACAGCACTTACTGAACAGCTTGGTAACCTGAGGAATGATTAAAAGCGAAGTGAAAAGGAACTGTGCTTGTAGTCCATATGCTATGCTGGCCAATTACATATTAGGAGACCTCACCACAGCCTCAGGCTCCTTATCCTTCTCAGACAATGGTTTGATTTCTGGCTGGTCCTGTGTGGAGCCAGGAGTTGGACTTGATGATCCTTCCAACTCAGAATATTCTACAATTCTCTTACCCCAACCCCTTCACTTCAGGCACCAGGTCATCTCCTCCTCACTGCTCCTGGGATCAGGGGGTGGGAACTGGGCTTGAGTTGGAATAATTGTGCTGCGTCGGCTGTCCTACGCCAGGAGAGGTGCAGCTCTGGCTTGGTAGCACACACTGGTGATGTGGGGGACATACTGCCCAAGCTGCACAACCAGACAGAGACAACACATCAACGCTTGTTTCCAACTGTTCTCCAAAGAAGACAAGGCTCTCTACAACACTAAAGGGTTAAGATTCATTCTGCAGCATTGCTCATGACATCTGTAGCACATGATACTGTTATTATCATTACAGGGATGTAATTATTGCATAATTCCAGGATTCACATCAACAGATCTGTGTTCCTTCAGGACTCAGCCGTATTTGCCTAGGGCAACAAGATGGTAGAGAAAGCAAAATGTTCAGCAGGCGGAAAGGGATGACAATATGAACACAGACTAGATATGAAGACACTTAGGCTAGAAACTAGGAAAAGGAGGCAGGAGACTTAGGAACAGCCTTTCAGCACAAACAGTAAGGACAAACGGGCAGTGAGACCCTGACATGGGCTGCTCAGAGAGCTGTGGGTGCCCATTCCTGGAGGCATTCAAGGCCAGGTTGGATGGGACCATGGGCAATCTGATCTGGTGGGTGCCAGCCAGCCAGCCAGCCCAAAACAGAGTGCTGGAACTGGATGATCTTTAAGGTCCCTTCCAACCCAAGTCATTCTATGAAATCATAGAATCATAGAATCACTAAGGTTGGAAAAGACCTAAAAGATCACCCAGTCCAACCGTTCACCTATTCCCAATAGCTCCTACTAAACCATGTCCCTCAACACAACATCCAGTCTTTCCTTGAACACCCCCAGGCTCGGTGACTCCACCACCTCCCTGGGCAGTCCATTCCAGTGCCTGACCACCCTTTCTGAAAAGTAATACTTCCTCATGTCCAGCCTGAATCTCCCCTGGCGTAGCTTGAAACCATTCCCCCTGGTCCTATCGCTAATGACACGAGAGAAGAGGTCGACCCCCAGCTCACTACAACCTCCCTTCAGGAAGTTATAGAGAGCAATAAGGTCTCCCCTGAGCCTCCTCTTCTCCAGGCTGAACATTCCCAGCTCCTTCAGCCTCTCCTCATATGGCCTGTGTTCCAGACCCCTCACCAGCTGAAAGTGCTGAATTGATTTCAAAATGATCCCACCTGGGACAGAAAGCACAGGCCCTCCCAAACAAAATACCCTCCAGTATCAATGTATTTTGTACACAGAGCCTGCTGCCACACGACATGCACACAGGCCTGGCATCACAAAGTAAGGCTTAATTAGAAGTAGATTCCACCCAAATTAACTTGCAAATAGAGACGCAGGAGTGAATTCAGCCCCAGCTTAATTCTACTAAGTTCACTGAAATTACCTCAGAGATTAATGTGGCCAACTTGAATACGTGTCTCATAGCCATCAAAGGAGCTGTGCACTTGCAAAGGGTATAACAGGTCTCTTGAATCTGCCAACCGTGAGCTGGGCACGTTCAGGATGAAGGCAACAGACAGAAGTCCCTCTTGGTTCAGATGCCCTTTAGCACTTCAACTGCTGCTTCTGCAGAGTTTTTGGACCAGGAAAAAACTGACTTTCAGCTTTTCTCCAAAGTAACACAAGTAACACGCTCTCCTTCAGGTCACTGCTGCAGCACGGGGAGGCCCTTGGGAGCATGAGCTTTCAGACAGATTAGTACAGCTTCACTGGAGAGGGAAGGGCAACAGACACCACTTAGCAGACTGCAAGCGGGGCTCATCCCTGAACTGAATTTTCTTCACAGTCTCACAGTCCCTTGATCAGACAAGTCAGCTCCAATATAATGAAGTACAAACACTTTTGCTTTCACTAATTAGTTTTAATTAAGACACTGGATAAAGGGTAAGGATGTCTTTTTTTTCTTTTTGCCTTTACTCTGATTGTCTTCATTTTTAAAGAGGATCTTAAATATTCAGATGCCTGAACCACAGCTTCAGTGACAATATCTCAGGTAAACAAAATAATGGAGTATTTTACAAATATTGGCAAGTTTGCATGTAATTATCAGCACATTAAGGTCCTGCATACCCACCTGATGGATTTATGATCACCAAGAGAGCAAGGAGGCCTTCCTCATACAAAGTTCTAGAAAAATTTAGGGAGTTTATCACAGTTACTGCGTCACCATTGGCTTTTTAAACCCTTTTTGTGTATTATAATTAATGGTTATCAGAGTGATGCACAGCTATAATCAATTGTCTGTGCTTCTGCCCATTAAGGACACTATCAAGGGCAAGAAAGCACAAATAAAAAATAGAAAATGCAATGCTCTGTCCTCTTCCCTTTCAGCCTTCATGCCATGGGTCAGGCCGTTATTCCTGAGCACAAACTGTTCACATTCAATGCAGTTCCCCCCCATTCTGCCAGATGACCCTGAGGCTGTGCTGGGTGGATTGCTCTGGGGGCCATGGGGCAGCCCTGCCATCCTCAGTACTCCCAGGCGCCCGACTCGCTGCTCTAATTTTGGTGCTGACAGCCTTGAGAGCATCTGGGGAAGATGTCTGCTGTGCAGACGCCAGCAGCCAGTGGCAGAGCCCCAGCAAAGCAGCAGAAACCCCCCCCAAGAGGTGCACAAAGGGCAGTGCCACGGGGACCCAGCAAAAAGCTGCAAATCAGCACCTCCAACACCACCGCCTGCCAGATCTTTGGAGCGTGCAGAGCTCATCCTGAATCCCTTTCTTTGGAGAACAGGGAGCTGCTCAGATTGATGCATTCCCAAATCCCTGATTCACTCTCTGCCTCTTTCCTGAAGAGGAAGAGCTACAGTCATCCCTAAATGCCAAAGATAACACAGTTGAGAAAGGGATGCCATATCACACACCAAACTACTGGAGAAAATCCCACTTTATCTCAACAAGACAATTTTCCCTTCCTAGCTCCGGCAGAAGAAAGGCCAACCCCACCTAGCTGCAATTGTTTAACCCAGCTGCAGTATCTAAAGCAACGTCTACCTGGGAAAAAGACATAGGGCAAATACTTCATGCCTGGTTCACTGTCTGTAGCGGGATGCAGCGCTTGGAAGCCAAAAAAATAAGGACAATGGCAGTTATGAGCCAGATCGGGGGAGTATTACTTTGGAAAAACAGCCCGTTGGGAAGATGATACACATCAGAGGGGCAGTTTGACATGAGTGCTGGGAGATGGGCAGGATGAGCAGGTTAGACTTTTCCACCTCTGTACATAGGTGTGGTGCCACAGCAAGACTTCCCTCCTTCTTGTCTTCAGAACACCACAGCTGCACTTGCTGTATTGCCTCCTGAACGCATTTCATGCACATCTATGTGGTCACCCAGGCTCAACAAGTCAGCTTGAAAACATCAGTTTGAAAATCCCTAGAGCCTGACATTTAATCCCAATAGGCTGAACCCACCAGCTCCTGCACAGGTAATGTTGCAAAAGGAAAGTTCATGCTTTTTGTTCCTGTGAGGAAGAACGTTCAATAATATTGACGCTCATTTTTAAAAAAAAAAAAAAAAAAAAAAAAAACTTTTTGCAAGGCTAGACAAAAGATACCACTGTCCTGGGAAACATCTTTCCCACTAGTTTCTCCTTAAGGATTCAGTTTAGGCTTGTGGGAACTTAACACATTAGAAACTCGCCCATAATTTGCATGCCCCAAACAGCAGGAAGATATGAGATCTGGTATTACTGAGATTTCATTCCTTTGGCAAAACATATTCCAGAACATTTACTTGCAGAAAAGTTCACACATCATTACAACTAAACAGCATGCCTAGTGAGTGAAGACAGGGCACAAGATGACACATTACCCTGTGGTTTTATTATACTAGCTCTGCTTCCTTACCTCATTTGCAAAATTAGGGCTGGTCATAATCCTTCCATCAGTCTTTCCTGAAAATTAGGAAGAGGCTGAACCAGATTTTCCAATTAAAAAAATCTTCCCACAGTTTCAGAGATGTGAAGACAGACTTGCCAAGTATTTCATCTGAAGGAGCTTTCTGAAGTACCAACCCAGCACCTGAATGCCGAAACATTCCTTTGCAAGCATGCCCCAGGAGCATACGTGGCCCAAGTGATCCCCACACCCTATGCCCAGAGTACCAGTTGAGAAGGAACACAAGCCAGAGGACACATGAAATTAAAGATCTTTAAAAGCTACACATCACCCACTGCAGCTAGGACTCTACAACTCAAAAGTGCCATTTGGTGATGCTCAATGAAGCCACCTCCGCTAGAGAGCTCATGGTTCAGTTAAACCTTGCTATCCACATTTCACAGATGGGAACTACGATATGGAAGAGCTAACTGACTTGCCTAAGGTTACACAAGAAGCCTGCTGTCAACCAAGTCCAACAAGGCCCAATCCAGCACGTTAACCACATTCTTTCATGTGGTGACCAGTCTGAGGCTTGCAAGTTGTTGCTATTTTGCAATACAAAGCCACATCAAGCCCCTCCTCAGCAGATGCCCACAGCAGCCCACAGTGACAGAACCAGTGACCAAGTCTTACACAATGGCTGTGAAGAGTTTGGAGGTCAGTGCACCTATTTCCCCCACTGCTGGTGAAGCAGCCCCTCAGCCCCATACTTCCCCTTGCCCCCAGTGCTGCAGTCACTGCCTCCCAGGCCTTACCTGCTGGCTGCAAACAGGCAGGCAGCTGTTGCCATAACACAAGTTACCAAGGAAATAGAACGATATGTCATCAATATCAAGTGCAGGGTATGCACAGATAAACCAGCTAATTTCATTTTGGCTGAGGCCACTCCTTTTGTTCTCCAGGACCCATAACCCACCTGTGAACAAGTGACGGGTTTCTGTGGCTTTACACCTTACCATATGCACAAAGCAGAGGCACAGAAAGACTTCTGGCCCACAGAGCTTCCTCATTCCTGCAGTCCAGCATTGCAGGCTGCCCGGAGGGACTGCAGTCTGTGTAGTCGAGGTTTTCCAGACCTAAGAGAACAAAGCCCTGAGCAACATGCTCTAATTCTGTGGCCAAGCCTCCTTCAAGCAGCAGGTTTCACTAGACACCTCCTGAGGTCCTTTCTAGTCTGAATTACTTACTGGCCTTTCCTGAACATCGCTCTGCCTTCCAGTTTTCCCTCACCATCATCACCATAAGGCAGCAGCACAGGCAGAACTACAGCATCTCAGTCTTTTTTTTTTTTTTTTAAACCACCCCTATGGGCAGCACATCCTTCCTGTGCTGCAGCTCTGAGCACACATAGATGTCATAACACACGCTCACAGCTCCTAACTCTGCACGAAACAGCAAAACTTGAAATACAAAGGCAGGTTCTGTAAAGTCTTGTCAAGAGAAATAAGCCCAAGTTATTCATAGAAATGGGGCTGAGTGCAATCGGCCCAGAGTTAGAGAACGAAGACCAGAACCTCACTCTTAACACTGGAGTTACTCAAACAAAGCTCCACCCAATCTATGATTCTCAAACATCAGGCTAGGAATATTCCCAAATCCACAGCCAATAGGAAATTCCAATATTAACTTAAAAAATGAAATTCAAATATTTGATGGAAATTTTTTAAATGATCAAAACATTCAATGCAATTGAGTCAGTAAAAAGATGGCAGAGTTATAAGTTAAAGAAAGAACTGAAAACAGTCGATCTGCAAAGCTCGCTCCCTGCTCTAGGATATTATCCCACACTCCTACTCTATTTTACATGTATTTGCCTGGAGCTGTGGGCAGGAAGGACTCCTCCCAGCAGCACCTACCATACACTGAATTCCCCTACCTGCTGCTCTGAATTCTCTGCAAGTTGGATGGTTTTACTGACCTTGCAGGAAAGAGAGGGTTTTCCCCCCGCTTTTTGTTAAACAAAGTTTTAAAAACAAGCTATCTGAGTGCTCACATTCTTCCAAACAAATTCACACGCACCTTAAAGTCAGGAAAGGGAAATAACCTGACTTGTGAAACAGGCTGGGATTTACTTTATTTTAATTATTAAAAAATGAGAGTGTTAATTTCAGAGCCTTCAATAATTGAGTTTAATTACCCAAGAGACAAAACCGTCAGGCTGAAAGCTGTAAAATATATATAAACAAAACAAGACATATCAGCAGCAGGCAGAATGACTGAATCTATTACCACATCGCCAAATAAATGCCACACTACAGAGCCGTGGCACGGCTGAAGGTAATAAAAGTGACACCGAGCGTTTTGGGAGGGAACAATGCAAGCAGTCCCACATTCAGTTAGAAGCAGGTGACAGCATCCTTTCTCCCACTCAATTGTGCGTATTCCCATTTTTAAAGATGCAGCCCCTCATCTCCTCCAGATCCTTTGTGCAGCACACAATGCTCCCTGCACAGATGGCAGTGACTTGCCAGACAAACCGCTCTGGCTAATTGTTCGTCCCGGCCACGAGCAGCAGGAACGGTGGGAGAGCGCGTGGAGCAGCGGGCCTCACAGCCACAAATCATCCCACGGTGGGCATCTGCCCCTGAGAGCTGAGGGCTCCTCTCTCTCAGCTCTCTACACAGCACGCAGGGGCAAGGAAAGCCTGAAAAAAAAGAGAGAAGCCTGCCCTAAAAAGGCTCGTACACCAAAAAGGGTGGAATGAGTCGTGACAGTGACAAGACTGGCATCTTTACTCTGCCTTCCACGGGAAATCTCTAAAGCACAAAGGAGTGCGTCCCACTCTTGCCGTGAATCACCGCCTCTCTTCGTGCCAATCACAGCCCCACTCTCACCAGTGCTTCCCAGCCTGCTTCTCTTGTTGCCAGTGTTGCTGAAAGTGGACCCTTCCCTTTGATCTAATTAATTTATTTCTTCTCCCAAGCACATTTGGGGGAGGGGAAAGAGATGGGAGCGCTTCAGGAAAGGATCCCAAATAAATCTGCATCGGCAGCTTGTCGCCAAACCACTCCCCAGTAAAACAAATGCCAGGTTGAATTCCATAAGGCACTGACAGACCATTAAATGCAGATTCCAGCAAACAGAAATATCATCAGAAAGGTCACACAGGTAGCAAGGGCGACCTTGTGTTCCGAGCAAGGCAGAAGAACCCTGCCCTGCTGCACTCACTGCTCGCACATCTAGGAGAGGCACTTCTGATGCTCCACGCACAGTCAGAGAGAGACTGGGAAATCTATACCCTCCATTGATGGCGCTGTCATGGAATTCAGTAAATGGATAACATGCTCAGTATCTACTACAGTGAATATAAAAAACAAAAAGAAAAGAAAAAGCCTAAGGCAAGACTAATATTAATACCCATCCATGTCACTCTCAATTAAGTTCATATCTAATGAGCACATTTTCTCCTTGCGCTATCCATTGATGCAATGGCCAATGAAAAGCATAAAATGCTTCCACTGGAAAGCAATGATCCGTGCTGGTGAATGTTGAACCAACCAATTATGAACTTTTTTTTTTTTTTAAATGGAACAAGCAGGGTTTCTACAGATGGTAGTCCATGATGCCAGAAAATGTCTGCATCCACAAAATGTCCAAGCACTCTCCTCACAGACTGCAACCACTATTTGCTATTACTTGATTTGCTATCACTATTACCACTGACTATTGTATGTATCTATGTAACGTGAAGAATATCTGCTGCACCCTAACTGACAGCCGTTTGCACTTGGTGCTGCATTTGCACTGCCTGTTTTCCATGAACATCAGCTGCTGTTCCAGACTGCACAATGTCTGAAACTAAGTGGTCAAATCTATCAAAGCAGCACTGTTCATTACATGGCAGGATGCAATTTCACTTTCTGCTATCCACATGCCCTAAAAATCAACCTATGGGAGAGCTGTATTGCTCAAACAAACAAAAAAGATTCCATCATTCTCAGAGAGCTTGTTTCTTCCCACTGGGAGAAGAAAGCACAGATCTGGGAGTAGCGCTTCACACAGCAGAGCAGAGGCTGAGTCCATACGGCACCACGGTGCTGCAGCCAAGCCAACAAGTCTTGACGTACCACTTCCCTGGAGGAGCTGACGTTACGCCCGGATCCGGCACCACAGCCTGCATTCCCACAGGCATCGGCCCTGGGTTGTGCTCTCTGACAAGGTAACAGGCACACCCTCCAAATCATTTTAATTAAAGCTGAACGTAAGGAGAAGCTGACCCTCCTTCCCAATCCAGTTCACTTCAGAGCCTTCATCACATTAAGCTTTGGACTGAAGATATTAATGAAATCCACCTAAGTGTGCATGGCTGGAGATTCTTGAGACAACTCATGGCTCTGAGGCACAGCACAGAGCCGCTTTGTGTCACCTCTCTGCCTCATGAATCCCTGATACATTTCTTACACTCTTCTTCCCTTTTTTTTCCCCCCCCCCCCCCCAAGGAAGAAATCATTAAATTCCAAGGATGCTGCTCTCATCCCCTCCAAAAATGCTCTGGAGCATACAAACATCCCCAAGAGGACCTCCAAACCTCTTTTGTATGGAGGAGGCCCTGGAGACCTGCTTCCCACTGCTGCACTGCCATGGTAGTGGCCTACCCTTCTCAGTAGGGAGAGCACACTAACCAAGGATGCTTAAACCCAAAACATACATAAGAAAATACTCCTACCCAGTGACAGATCTATTCAGCAGCAGCAACCTGGACGCAAGCTTTGAAGCCAGGTATATGCCTGTTCTGTCCAGATAAATCAATGCCTGTGCCTATACTGCTGGCCCAGCTTTCTCCAGAGCCTTGACCCACCTCCATCCAGCACCTCATCATTTGTATCTCATCTTCCATCTCAAACCAACAATCACAGAACAAAGCACTAATCCCAGTGGGATAGAGTAGAAAGATCATGCTGAACGTCCATCTTTTCTTCCTCTCTTGCCAGCATTTTCTTACTGCTTCCTACTTATCTTAGGCACACTAGTTGTTTCAAGGAGAGAAGGAAACGCACTCCTAAGGTGCAGTTCATTTCACAAGGATTATAATGCCTCAGGTGAATTCTCAGTGAGGATTCCCCCAGAAGCTAATAAATAACAACAAAATAGTAGATCCCACACGCAGGGTGGAACTGTAATTGGAACGAAACAATATCTACCCCTGGGAGAAGGGCAGAAGAAATGCTCTGAGTCGGTTCAGCCTCTAAGAAATAATGCTGCTGTTTTAGAATTACCCATCTTTCAGAAGTCAGCCAAGCAGAAGTGATCCTTTCCAAAGCTATCTGCACTGTTAGCACTCGTTGCCTTTTAGCTAGGTTTCAAAGGAAAGGGAGGCTGCAAAGGAACAGGCTGCATTTTCAGAAGGTGTTTGAGCCCCACCTAGCCCCCACACCCACATACACACACTGCGCTCTGATACAATCGGTATTACAGCTTCAGCTCTGCTAAATCCAATTTATCTGCCAGGTCATAAATCTTGCTGCGTATTGGAGCAGAGGCTCGGTTTCAAGCTCCAAGAGATGCTTCTCCCAGGTAATAAATGTCCCAAATAGGTTAGTTTAACCCATAAGCAAGGCCAAGGGAAACAGGCAGAGTTGGCTCGTTGGCATGTGCAGCTCAAAATGGAAAGTCAGCAGATGATCAAGACCTAAATGTTTAGCAAATAATGAGGAAATAAAAAAAAATATTTGTATTCAACAGTTCCACAGAGTCTGTTAAAACACTCCAGGGTCAAATCTGCACGCGGATTGTTGAAGGATCAGTCATGTGTTATGAAATTCTCCCTCCTAAACACTTAACTTTTAAGACTACCTGGCAGAGACAAAAGACCTGGTAGGAAATCAAATCTGTTCCACAGGATAATTATGTTCCATCCCTTAAAGCTGTTGCCAATACTGAAGAAGTGGGAAATTAGGATTATCGCCTCAAAATGCTGCAGAAACAACCCTGTGTTCTCTTACAACATCACCACCTGGCAGCCTCGCAGGGCTGAGTGCTTGTACAACGCCCAAGCCTGGCACAAGGCCCACGTGTCTGGGGAGGGGAAGGCACAGAAGCAGCAGTAGGCAACAAGCAGAGCAAAAAATGCAGAGAGGCATGAGCCTGAGATCTGGGAAATGGGCTGCACTCTTTTCTTGGCCAGAGGTTATGACAGTTTGGAGGTGGGCTTGATCCTCCGCTTTGAGTGAGCAGCTTTCTGCGATGTACCTGTTGGTCATGTTTTGGTGGCTTGCTTTGCTGAGGTCCCTTCGCTATAGGTGTGACTGTAGGAGGCTGTTATTGAAATTCCTAGTTATTGCAGAGCAGGACAGGGTAGCTTTTAGCAGATTGGTAAGAGGAAGGAGGTTTGCCAATGAAGAACACCTGCTGGGTAACTGGCCGCTCCCATGCAATTGTGTTCTGCAAGGTCTATTTTGAGCCCAAGCCTAAATTGTAAATTCAGGACTGAAGAGGCTCCTCTGTCTTGAAAGGACCCTAAGAAAATAAGAGTGGTCCCTTGGTTGCTTTCATTGTACAAGGCCCCCCACACTCAGAGTCCAACAGCCTTTCTTATGAAATCAGCTGAAACACCAGAAGAAAAAAAAATCCTGAAGCAATAGCAATTGCTGAGTTTTTAAAGAAGTCAAAGTTGAGACACACTCTGGAAATTCAGGTAACTCACTGCACAAGCCGTGCAGTGCACTGCTCCCTCCCTTCAGCCTCCTCTTTTTTTGTGTTTTATAGATAAGACAGTAACAATGAAAGTGCAAGTCAGGACTACAAAAGCAAGGACCTGCTGACATACACGGTACACAGGACAGACACACGTCTCCCTGTAGCCCTGCCAACACAACTCAGTCCAGGCTGAACACACCGCTGTAGCTCTGACAGCACACTGGGACACGGGAACCTCAGAGGCACCAAGGAGGTTTCTCCCTCTCAGAGGCCAAGCCCCAGTGTGTACATGTTGGTTGCACTGCTTTGTTCAAGAAGCTTGTTATTCCCCATGGAGGCTGACACACTGAGCTCCTGGTGACCAGCAGACGGCCTCTACCAACTCCTCCCTCTGCTTAGCATCACCCTCACACAGCCAGCTGGTTTGGGGCATAACGCTTCAAAAACAGCAGCAGATTGATTTGACAGTCCACTGGGGAACAAGACTTCTCTGCAGCCTAGAAAACATGACCTACAAAGAATGACTGAAGGAACTAGGTTGTTTAGTCTAGCGAAGAGTGAGGACATGCATGATAACTATCTTTAAAATACACAACACGTAGCTGGAAAAAAAGTGAATAACCTGTTCTCCCTTCCCACAGCAGATCGGGATAAAGCAAAACTAGACCTAGATCACAATGGTAAAAACTTCAGTAAGAGGTCAGAAGCCTTCTAGTGGGGATGACAGTGCCACCCTGGATTTCATCGACTGGTGGGGTTATGGAATTGCCACCTACAGAAGGTTTTAAGACTGGGCTACAGAAACATCTAGATAAGCAGGTCTTGCCTAAGGGTAGTGAGCTAGGCTACATGACTCCTCAAAGACTCTCTCACACCCTACTGCCTCAATTAGAAACAGCAGATCACAAGTCAATATCACAATTTTCAAACCAGCCAGTTGCACTGAGGTGTGTGTTCCTGATGCTCACAATTCCACCTTAAGTGTGGTCCTCCCAGGACTACTGCTCTGTGGAAGGCAGGTCTCAAATTCCTACCAGCAAAAGAGGTGATCAGAAGAGTGTGTTGGATTTGCACACTGGGCACCACATGGAGGAGGAAGACTAGAACAGCTGGTCTTGCTCATCAGGACCAGATTTCCAACTGACAGCAGGGCTAGCAAAGGATCACACCCAAGTCTGGAGTATAGCCACTGCTCTCATGAATGGCTGCCCCTCGGTTGGTGTGTCACCAATACAGCCTCCACTTGTACGTGCAAATGAAGGAAAATCCAAATGAACAGTTTTGTTACAGGACATCTGAAATTTGCAAGTTGGCTGCTGTAATCACAAGGGCTGTATTCCCTCTCCTCAGATGTGCATACATCACATATATCTCAGAAAAAAAATGACAGGTAACCATTGGTGGAAAAGAAGGTGAGAGAAAGAACCAGCATCTAAGCAGACATTAAGAACATACCAACCTTTTGAACCCAACTCTCTTAAGGACACATATCCACTTCAGCTTCACCTCAAAGCAGTTTCCAGTTAACCTGATGCACAAGGAAAGACAGCAGCCCTTTCCCTCTCCTTGTGCCAAAGGCACAGACACAGGCTGCCCAGTCGGGCAGCTCACAGACGAGCCAGGCTTCACCGATCTCCACACACAGATGGGTCCAGTCAGAATTTCAGCTGAAACGTTTGCTTCCCTCCCTCAAGGATGCTTGAGGAAGCCCCTTTTCTTCCTGCCCAGGCACGGCAATGCCCAGCTCACACAGGAGAAAACTCATTTCTGAAGATTAGGTGCCCAGCCGTCCCACCAAGCCAAACAACCTCCTCCTTAAAGCTAATCCAAGAGTCTGCCTGTACCACAGCTCCAAACACAGCCACCCCTGTAGCACAGAAACACAAGTCGCTACTAAAACACACATCCAGAAAGTAGGTATTCTGCAAACTAACAGAGGTCCATCTGGATTTATCAAAGGGGCATTGGGAGACAAATTTAGCATCTTATTTTAATCATTCTAAATTGCAAGCAGTTTTTCAGCTATATAAATTCTTTGAAGCTAGTGGCTCTCCCCTAATCATCACGGTTTATATTTACATGATGAAGTGTAATGATGCATGTCAGGAATGTTACAGTATTAGTTAAATTAACTAAGACAACTCTGGCTGCAAACTGATGAATTTTAATGTGTCAATATCAAATATGAAAATGCAGTTGTGCGGGTCTCCAGATCTGCGTGACCATATGGTTCAGAATCCTAATTAATGTCTCTGGATTCTATTTCACAGAACTTACAGCTATATGAATTCGATACTTTTTTTTCCAGAATTTCAGGAAAATGTATATTTTTCCAAGCTGTGAGTTTTCAGTGGGAGAAAAAGCTTGAATTCCCTATTTTCCTGATAACTTCATCTCATCTCGATGCGGACCAGCAGTTTTCCCAAACCAGAGGTCAGCTGGAGCTGTCACCCTGTTCCAACCAGTCTGGAGAGACTCGCTTTGCAAGAGCCATAAAGGTTTATTACTAAGAACAAACTCGTTTTCAAATCATTATGTGCTGTGAGCAATCAGACAAGCTCTCCAGGAGTAAACGCAATCCAGCCTTCTGAAGCACAGTGGTTGTGACATGTAGGGATAGCACAGACCCTGAAGCCAGGCACTGCTATCAACACCACAGACCATCACAATCATATGAGTATTGACAGAAGATTTCCAGCTCCGTGGGGCACTGCACAGTGCATGGCTTTGCAAGTTCCACTTTGGGGACAGTGATATTTTCCTCTTCCTTATCTGACCCCATTTCTTAATGATCCATATTCAACATCTCGCTCTAGGCAACAAACAACATTTACTTGTGCTTCTCATTATTTAAACCAAACCAAAATAAAACGAAAGCGCAAACCAAGTTCATTCCAAAAGATCTGGTCAGACAAAAGATCTGTGCCATCCGCTGTTTTTTAGACAAAAATATTTCAGCACAGAAGCTAATAATCCTTGAGTTTTACGTGGCACAAACAGAACAACTACAGCATCACTTTGAGGCTTTCTGAAACACGCGCAATGCTTTCAAAAGCCAGGCGCATTGAGAAAAAGCTCTCTGCCGCCTTAAAAGATCCCCAGAAGCGACCCTGGCAGGCACTGGTTCATGTCCACTACGAGATGGCTTATCTGTTAGCACATCTTGGCATAGCTACATTCATGTAGGATTTCTCCTGGTATTATAGAGTTACATGTTTCTCACAGCATGGAAAGGAAAAGATGGCCTTGAGAGGTTTAAAGATTTAAGATGTTCCTTTTATTTTCTTTCATGAGAGCTACATATAACTACAGGCACTATCAATTTAAGAGCTCAGCTCTGCAAGAACTAAACACACTCAGCTTCCCTTCCACTGTGCCCTGCAGGAGGAAGGCTTTAAAGCATCAGACGATGTTTGTTCCATTTCTGAAAGGGTCAAGAGGATCTGAGATTGGGATTGCCAGATCTGCAGTTTACTGAAGCACTTACTTGAGAGAATTGCTAGGAAAAAAATGACCACAAAAATAATGGGAGTGCAGAACTACTGGCTGTGCTACCAAAAGTGGCATTCAAGAAGCACTAACAAGGGCCAGGTGATGCAGTGCATAGTGACAAATTGCCCCAGTGCGTGCCTCTTGTCTCTAACCTCTAAACTGAAATGCTCTGGAGTAGGCACTATTTCTTCATTGCATACTTGTCCTGCAATTACCACAACAGCCAGTCTCTATTTATGCTTTAGACTCTGGATATGGCTCTTTGATCTAATCATTAGTTCACCAAATCACCAAGGCTCATCCACCCCAAAACACCAAGGATTCTGGAAGAAAGCATGTGGCCTGACTTGAGCAAAATAAAATAAATACACCCATTCAATTTGACAGGTTCAAACTCTCTCCTACCACCCCAAAGGATAAGAAACCAGGAAACCACTTGGATGGCCGGAAGCAAGAAGCAGTTTTTGGCCTGCTTTAGTGCTCTAAATCATATTAAACACTGAATCTCATAGTCTGACAGTAATAGAACAAAGGAAAACAAAAACCCCAGAAGTCCTTTACAGAGCATTTCTGAAGCGAAACAGCTGTATAGACTGCCTCAGCTCCTACAAAAAGTCATTACTAATGCACACACTGCATGATAAGCAGTCAGTTAGAGCTGATGAATATTTGCTTAATACTAAAACCCTAGGAAATTCTTTTTTTTTTTTTTTTTTTTTTTTACAATAAGAAAAAAATTTACTGCAATCCTAATCCTGCTACCAATCTTACTTTTTATTTAAATATTGTTATTATTACGTATTTGTTATTTGCATTATAAGCCTAGTCACAGACAACACACCTTGCCTGAGCTGCTGCTCAGACACAAAACTAAAAGTAAGTCCTTCACTGCCAAGTGACTGCTGAAGCAGGGACAAGAGACAGTTGGAAGCTTTGCGCGGCTGCCGCCCCATTTCAGGTTAGATTAATTGCACCAGGTACACCTGATCATGCACAATATCCCCATCTCTCAAACTGTAAGCAACCATCCCACCTTCCCTGTGGACACACCAGGGATCTGTGCGCGTTCTCTATTAGTGCATGACACCTAATAGCTATTCCTACTCTGGAAGTGCCTACGAAGTCCTAATGGGTTTACAGCTCTATTATCCCAGGCCTTGTAAAAGCAGGGAGCATGAGGTCAGTTCCCACACACAGAGGCAGGTGAGGTTGCACATGTTAACTGTAGTGGTCGCCAAAGCCCCAGGTGCCCCAGCAGAGCATTGAGCATTACCAACAGCTCTCCCACACAGCTAAACAAGAGTTTGGTTTCTGCAGAAGCAAAAATAGAAATGGTTTCTTAAAAACAAAAAAAAAGTGATTCCCAGATCAAAGCAAACCTGTTCTAAGTAGGTATTAAGGAGGAAAAGTTTGCTTTAGGTTTACATTTAGGTCTACATTTGCGTAGAAACAGTATAGTTTCATTACAAGAGAACTCTTTTTGGAAGTTCTGGAGCTTTCAGACTTCAGCACTGATGCAGAACATCACAGACAAATAAGAAATAAGGCAGCAATATGCTGAAATGCTGCCCTGGGAGTTGGACATTCTTAGTCTGAAAATGAAGCACTATTATGGCTTGGAGAGCCATTTCCTAAAAAAATAAAAAAATAAAAAAATAAAAATAAAAAAACACACACACCCCACACACACAAATGCTATTCAACTCTCTGAGCAGTTCTTAAATCTATTTGTAACACAGACAACACAAAGTTTTGAGAATAATCCCACAAGGAGCTCACATACACACTGCTGAGTGCTGCACTGATGCAAGGGGAACTGAGAGGCTGGATCCTAACCCAAAAGACCACTGATTCCCACAAGCACACAGATCCTGCAGTGCATCCTCAGGCAGGGCTGCCTGTAAACTATGCTCATACACTCCGAGCTCAAGGCATTACATTTGACAATGACTTTCCATTGTATTTATTTCCTTTGATCCTTCTCACATTTTCCTGCCTTCTAGGGTCATTTGCTGATACTCCTCTTCCTTATCTTCATTGCTTACTGTTGCTTGCCTTCTTTTGATCCTATTTTATGCTTTACTTTTACTTCAGGCACATGTATTTTAAAAAGCACTATCACAAAATGCCCATTCCTTCCTCTACACTAAAGCACAGCCTCATTTGCTACAGCAGTGTGATGGACTGGCTTCAGCCAAGTCAGGAAAGAGTTTAAACAGACAATCTGTGAGCACAGCTGATTCTGCTTAATTAGGGATCTGCTCCATTGGCAGATCAGCAGAGCCACTAATCAGCAAGGGCTGGTCCTGAGCTGCTGACAACAGCAGCTTCTTGCACTGGGACAGCCAGATCTAAAGGAAAAGAATGTCAGCTTTCTGCCCAAAGCAATGTCTGAACACACACAAGTTGCATCACCAACAATGCCAGTACAGATGAGAAAGAAACAGACCCTTGCTTGCACAGATGCCATCATACTATTCATGTGTACGCACCACAGTGACTATCTCTCTTGCCATCTGGAATAAGCTCCAGTGATGTAAGGCATGTTCCTGCAGCAAACACTAAGCCTGAGCAAGGAGTAACCATGCTGGGTACAACAAACAATATGCAGGCACCAAACCCATAGAGGTGCGGACGCAGTGCTGCAGTAACTAGCCCAAACACACCTTGGGAGGCTCCCGTTTCTGCAGCTCTTGGCCCTTACAAGCATGTGAAAACAGAGCTTGTTTAGCATGGCTGTATCCTCCTCTTCCCCATTATGCATCCTCCTGGATTGCAGAAGCTCTGTTGCTTTGCCACGAGCTGCAGAGACACATGACAAGAAGAAACACCAAGGCATTAAGTGAACCAAAGCCTGAGGATTGGGGTCTTGTTTCAGATCATCTCTTTTGAGGGAAGAATGGCTTATTTTTAATTAAAAAAAAAAAAAAAAAAAAAAAAAAAAAAAAAAAAGCATGCCCTGGGTTGAATGAAGTGGGTCAGCTCTGTGACTTAAATTCTCTCAGTTGCAGCAGCGTGACCAGACACTTAAAACCGACGCCGATAATCGTTGCATTTCCCACAAGAAGGAGCAGATTATGCGCTATTACAACTTGTCAAGACATTAAGCAGATTAGCAGCTGCAGCATGTTTGAACCAGTTCTGCCAGCCCGGCTGGAGGGGAGGGCTCAGGCAGCAGGAGCAGGCAGTGGTGGCCCCCGTTTGTTTTGGAGCACAGTGGGCACCAGTGTCCTTCTGCCCACCCTGCAGTACATGTTCTGCACATTTTGACAGCTCCACGTGCAAGTCTATGCAGTCCTGGAAGCCCAAGATGTGAAGCCTCATGGCATCTCATAGCCTGGAGGTTACGGAAGGTCAGGGGTCATTCTTCGTTTCTTTCAGTACACGGGAGAAAAGTCTTGAATGGTTTTCCTTCCACTGCCACACAGGGCTGCGCAGTAAAGAGGCATTAGAAGCACTGGGTGGAATTCCTCTCCCTAGTTACCACTAGGATGGATCTGTGGACTCAAATATCTGTTTTTGCAGCTCCGATGTCTGTTCTGTAAAACCCTTGGTGCAGCAGAATTAAGGCTCTTTACTGCTGAAAGCAGAGATCGCCTAATCAAAGCACAGGTTAACTCTCTCTAAAGCCACATTGCTTAAGACAGCTCCAGAAGTAGCCCTAAACCAAGCAATAAAATAATCAAAGGCCACTTCACAGGTCACAGCACAGAGCATTGCAGGGGGCCATGGGGGCAGAGGTCAGCCCTCGCTGTGCTGCAGCCCCCCCCGGCCCAGGCACTGCTGTAACCCAGGTCGAAGTCCTCCCTGTGCTACTGCAGGCTCCAATGCAGCCACAAAATGAAAAAACTCAGGAAGGGCTCCACTAAGTTAAGAGGTGTCAACAGATTTTTTTTTCAAAGAAAGGCCAAAGTCTGGTATTCTCCTCTTTAGTATGGCCCAACCCAGAGCACTATTTCCACTCCCACTGGCAAGCACATGAGATGGCTGCCCAGTGAGAAGTACAGCTCAAGGAGCATTTTCACAAACCAATCATCTTATCAGCAGCTTCATTGTATGAAGATTCAAAGCAAAACAAGAAAGCACTATCTTGGCACTTGCCCTGTGGCTTCACAGAGAAGCCTACATTTCCACCTCCTTCGCTGCTGGAAAACCTCACTTTCCATCTGAGAATAGAAGTTGTGACTGAAGTATTCCTGCATGGGGGGCAGTTGGGGGGGGGGGGGGGGGGGGGGCGGAAACAACAACAAGCACCAACCCTTGCAGATAAATAACTTCAAAATAGCTTCAAGGACTCCTCCAGGACTGCTTTGAGCATAGCATCCCCAGCACAGTGAGGGCTAGACAGGTTTAGGTCACCATGTGGCATGGCCCAACATCTGCAGTGTTGCCCATAGCCACCAAAGCTGGAGGGAAACAGAAGGTCAGGTCAGTGCTGTCCTCACTGGGTGCCACTTATTTCCATACAAAGGCTACTGAAATGCAAAGACCAGTAACCATTGCTCTGCTGCTTCTTTAGCAGTAAAGAAAATAATCCAGCAGTGAATACAAGTGCAAAACAAACCAAATGACCTCACTTTGACTTCTTCCCCCTTCAATCTGGCACCTCTTTGATTCATGGCTTTTACATGGGAAGCACAAACATGCAGCCATGGTTTCACCACAGCCTTTACAAACAAGGAAGCTCTGAATTAAAGAGAAATTTCTGCTATAACTTGCTAACTCCAGCACCCAGGAATATCCTGCGCTGCCAAGCACTTCTTTCTGTTTTTAATGCCGTTCAGCAGCAAACTGCTTGTGTTCCCCCATTTGTTCTAACTCTTGAAGAGAAACAAACAATGCATGCTCACTATTTTTAGTTGTGACCTCAAATAATACACTGCTTCAGAACATACGCTCAATTCACACATATGTAAGCACGAAAAATGACTCACAGGCAATGAATAACAAGCGTTTGACATTTAAATGTAACCTATTTGTAAGAGCAGTTAACATTTGTATTAATTAAGGCACACTTGAAGCAAGATTTTTCTGTTGCCATTCATCCAAGTATATATGAAAATTATCTGTCTCAGAAAAAAAAAACGTGACAATTATACACAATTATCTGCTGCACTTTCCACCTGAGTGCCATTCAATCATAGAATCATAGAACAGCTAAGGATGGAAGGGAATCTTAAAGATCATTTAGTCCCAACCCCCTGTCATGGGCTGGTTGCCCTGCACCAGATCAGGCTGCCCACAGCTCCATCCAACCCAACCTGGGGCACCTCCAACTCTCTGGGCAGCCTGTGCCAGGGGCTCATTGTTCTCTGAGTTAAGAATTATTTATACATCTAGCCTAACTCTCCCCTTTCCTAGTTTGAAGCCATTCCCTCTTGTCCTATCACTATCAAACCATGTAAAATGTTGGTTCCCTTTCTGTTTGCAAGCTCCCTTCAAGTACTGAAGGCTGCAATGGACTCTCCCTGAAGCCTCTTCTTCTCTAAGCTAAACAAGCCCAACTATGTCAGCCTTCCTTCATAGAAGAGGTTCTCCAGCCCTAGCATCATTTTTGTGGCCCTCCTCTGGACCTGCAGCCACCCCATGGGCCTGGACACAGCACTCCAGGTGGGGCCTCACAAGGACAAGGTAGAAGTGGGGGGGGGAAAAAGACAGCATTGCTCCAGGGAATTTTAATCCAACATTTTTGCTGAAAACCTCACAGAAGCACCAAGTCCTGGATGTCAGCAGGCCTGCAGGGCCTGGTGCCCAAGGTAAGTTTACAAACCCGTTGTATAAATGGATCTGCAGAGCTCTTCTCCTTTAGAAGAACAGTAGCAGCTTACCACATCATTAGGAATGCAGGTCTGGAACCTCATGGGATCCCACCCATGTCCCGTTGTCCCTTTGGCTTCTCTGTTGCTGAAACAACCAGTGCACAAACAGGTCTGTGCTTGAACCTTGGGTCCGTATCGGAGCAAAGCACGCTACACAAACTCAAATTCCCTCACAAGGCAAAGGCATTTTTTTGGTATCTATTTTCCATTAGTAGGAGATGCTCATAATTAATTCATTCAAGCTTACTAACATTACTCTTGCTTTTGTAGCTGTGAGATTATTACTGGAGCAAGCCCAAGAAGGAAGGCAGGAGTGAGGCCCTCTGAGAGCAAGTCATGCCACAAGTTGTTATTTAGAGAGGCAACCACACTTCTCCAATACTCAGACTACATCCCTAACAGAAACACTGCATTTCCTAAAGAGAGCTTCTACCAATACAAATCAACAAATAAAGATGTGCCTGCAACCAACATAGTTTTCAATTAAACAGTAACTGAATAAACAGCACGAGGACAGCCAGAGACCTACTGCAAGCCCTGGACCACTGCTTCACACCTGCCTTCAGAGCCCAGGTCAGATTCCAAGCACATCCTCCTGTACAGCCTTTACTTTGAAGCAGCACAAGCTCAAGTTTTGTTGTTTTCTTCCTGCTGTTTTCAAATGTAGGAGCGAGAAGCACACTGGCCACACACCCACAGCTGGTACAGACCTCCTGACTGTTGCAGGGACTGGAAGGTGTTTGGCAAAGAGCTCCACAGCCCCAGGAAAAGGACACAAAGCATGAAATGGATGCTCTCAGTAGCTGCTTTGTATCACCTAGCTAACATCTAAGGAGGAGGTCATGGTTGCAATATTCACAAAAGGATATGTGACAAAGTAGCATGCATTTATCACAGGTGCAATTCTAGCAGCAACAAATTTGCTGCTAGAATCCCCTCCAAGAGTCAAGAATCCAAGCAAGAACCCCCTCCATCAATATGTGACCCAACACAGCTCCAGCCTTAAGAAAAACTTCCCCCCCCCCCCCCCCCAAAAAAAAAAGCATCACACCTTTGTAGCCTTATCTTTTAATGCAATGCAGAATGTTGTTCTTCGTCTTAACGTTGGTAGCTTTAGTTATCAAGGTTTTCCACCTTGGTATGCACCATCAGATCTCCTTCATTCCAGTATTTTGAGGGGGGAAAAAAGAGCGCTATTTAGATGCAAGCACTTCAGAGCGAATTTGCATTGTTCCTAAGAGAGCAGAGATAGTGTTAAAAAAGAAAAAAAGAAAAAAAACCCAACCCTAAGATACCAGGCATCATTTTCACTTATTTATTAAGCCAAGGATCTGTTAAAGTGCAGACTTCCCCTGTGCCAATAACACCTGGCAGTACATAAGACAGTAAGGACTGTTACTGTAATGGCTTTTCCATTGAAACAGAGCAAGCACTTGACTGCACTCCCAAAGAAGTGGAATATTATTCAGCGAGGGAACGCAGATACACCAAGAGGTGAAGCAGGGTGAAGGCAAAGTGCAGGCAATTAGTATTTCCTTGGCATAACTGCAATTTGTGAACTCACAAAAAATCCCCATCTAAACCCTCAGTTAATTTGATCCAAGCGTAAGTCAAGCAGGCCTGTCACATTCCTGCCCCCAGGAAAGCATCAGGGCCACCGATGGATGAGGATGGAGCCTGCAGGAAAGTGATCCGCTCCCCCAGGGCGGGCAGCCCCCCCAGCACCACGGGGTCCCTGCAATCTGATCGAGATGCAGTCAGCAGAGAAACAAGGGAGGAGAAAAACCTGCAGATGAATAACAAGGCTCTTCAAAGAGAAAAAAAAAGTTTTCCCATGGTTTAAAATTACAATCTAAACTTCAGTAGAAAGGTGATAGTGGGTGCCTTAGAGGTACAAGGCAGCATTACATCAGCCCCAGAGCACACGCCCTGGTCCCTGTGGTATGGGAATGCAACTGCAGCCCTGTCACAGGTAATCCACTTTCTGAAAACATACTGCTGACCCATGTGCCCAGGTGCCCCATCATGTAGGTGGTCTGCTTCTTCACAAGAAGGCGGCTGGTATATCTTCCCTTTCATGTCCTCCCTCCTGGAGAGGCTCTGGGAGCCTCACTGCTGGGCAGTCTCCTGCTTTGCATGCCTGAAATGCAAAGGGAGGGCTAGGCACAGCCCACAGAAGGGGCAAGGAGTTTCTTTGACAAGATAAACAGTGATCACTTTAACAGCTCAGGCACAGGACACCGCTTCTCCTGTGAATGTATTTACACTTAAATAATACATCTATATGACCAAAGGCAAGAGGTGATCAAAAAGCTGACATTTCAGCTGCACGACGCAGAAGTAAGCCTCCGTCAAAAGTGGCCTGTCAAAGGGGAAAAGCAAGAGAGACGGTCTGATTTATGGGTTACTTTCAGAATGAGCGCTGGGGGAGTTTTCACAGTAGCCCTTGAGAAGTCTCTGTTTATTTGAGGAGCTCATAGCAGCACGGCCACAGCACAGGCACTCAATTCCATATCCCAGATGGAGCCAGATCCACTCCATCAGTATTTATTTACATTTAGATGCAAAGGAAGGCTATCCAAACAAAAGCCAAGAGTGTCCAGCAGATAATTAAGTGCACTAATCACAAACATATTTAGACAAGAAGGACCAACTCGGTAGGATGAAAAGGCAGGCTCATTCCTACTACAAACAAACTCCAGAAGAACCCCTCGTGCCAAAGAGCCAAAGACGTACTTAGCAGATACCATCCTCTTCCCCACAAAACCTCTCCAGGACAGATTTTTTGCAGCCTACCCAGCAGGATGCTTCCTTCGACCTGCTGACAGGGAGCTGAACCAGCCTCAGGTACGTAGGCAGCAGTGAGCAGCAGGGCACCAACAGGCATTCCAGATTCCACACGCTCACTGCTAACTGTTTTAATGAAATCACATCTTATCTATTTTTACTGTTCTCTGTATACCTGCTCTGTTTTCATATACATAAATTATTCTTTACTTCCTTCCTGAAAGAGCTATTATTTAGCAGCCTTGCTGGCATTAACTATTGTATCGCATTCCCCCAGAGGTACATTAGAGCAATGATAGACTGCAATGCCAACACAAAAAATGCACACACAAACACTCCCTATACTAAACCTTGCAACGTAACCCATTTGAATGGAAGAGGCAATATAAATAGATCACCAACCTAAGCCAGTAAAGGCATGGTGCAGGCAGCAGATACATTACTTCCTCCACTTTACAAAATTAAAATGCATGGGCTATAATGATAGCTCTGCTTGTCCTGAACACATCCAATGCTGGATGGCCAGACAGAGATATTGCCATGATTGCTTCACAGATAGCAACGGGTCAGGCAAGACTTGCTTCAGATTCTCCCTCTTCCAGAGTACTTTCAAAGTTGTCTTTATTTAATCCTTAAATTATCAGAAGAAGCCCTCTCATCTAATCTCAAAGAAATCACACTGGGCTTTAAAACTGTCCTCCCACCATTTCACAGAAGAGACATCTAAGGTAGTGTCTAAAGATCTCCTGCTGACGTTGTAAACATCAACAGATGAAAACATCAACCAGTAAAAAAAAAAAAAAAAAAAAAAAAACCAGAATATTTCCATGTCTTGGCTGATCTGAACTGATGCACCAGCAATTGATACACATGCACATTAAAGTAGTTGTTTTATTTTACACGCATCTTTTTTAAAGACTCCGCGCTTATTTCAGCATCTCTCCCCGAAACAGATTTCTGTGGACAACTCCTCCAGAAAGTTACACAGACTTCCCATACCCACACAAAACCGCTGGTCTCTAATTAGAAATTCAACTGAGTTAGCATTATAATAAGCCCAAAGAAGCTGCCTATGGGCACAGATTTATGTAACTCAGGCCACGGTCTGGGGCTGTGGGAACAAAGTACTCTCCAGGCCAATGCTGGCTCCAGTGCACTCCTCACAGAGGTCAGGAGAAGCTGAGTGGCCCCATAGAGGCAAGGCCAGGGCTGTCTAATCCTGAGGGAAGGTGATGCACAAAGTTGGTGTAACAACACTCAGTTTATACCCATAGGGAAGATGTCCAAATGGCACTGGACATGCATTGTGACCACAAAACATGCAGTGTGCATCATTCGCTGCCCATATTCTGACCACAAAAACTCAGGTAGATTTGCTCAAAGCAACAGAAACTTCCTCCTCAGGTTCACACCTTTTAATCGAGAGGAGGAGACTAGTTAAGCGGGGCTTTGACAAACAGGGAAGTCAATGGCTTCTCTCCAAAAGCCTGGAGGCAAAAGACAGATAACAAGCCCTGGCTGGGTGGTAGGAGGGAAACCATATAAAGCCGTGGGGATACGCTGATATGCTGGCCTAGAGCCCACTATGGACTCACCTACAGTCCAACCTCAGCCCAGGTCCCAGTGGAGAATCTCCAAATCACCTTTTATCAAATGGGATAACATCACAAGGATGGGAGTTCAGTTCCTTCCAGAAAATTTCTGTTTTCTGCTATTTCTTGGGAGTAAGTGTAATCTCCTATTACTTCTTTTAAAGCAAATGAAGCTTCTCGTCCCTTTTCACCCCCAAATACAGAGCCAGGTGTTCCAAAATACAAGTCACAACACAGTTAAGAAAGGCTAAAAAGAGAAAACTAGAGAAGCAGGAATCCCAAATGGGTTTTGCCTGAAGGCAAGGGGCAAAGACAGTGAGAAGCAGTAACGTAAGCAACATCATTTTACAAGATTCAAAAACAAAAAAATAGGTCACCTTGTCACTACAGAGATTGGGTGGGATTAGCTTAATACCAGCATGTCCAAATAAAGGTCAGAGAAAGCTCATCTCATCAACCAAGTTAAGAGGGTATGGTCATTAACTACACAAACATCATCTGAGAAAACAGTTTGCTGTCTCTTGGGCCTGAAGACGAGGCAGATACCACACAACAGAGTCCAGGATAAGGAAGTTTGCAATGGCTCCTGGAGAAAGACTTCCAAGCCAGGGATTAAAAACACAGGGTTGCATGGGCTTGTCTGGATTTGCAGTGTAAATCTGCCAAACACTTCAATGCATATATTTGTAACATGGAACATGTATATTTTCCAATTGGAAGCTCCCACATTACACTGAAAGGACAACAAGAAGCAGCAGGATGCCAAGAGGCCAAAGCTCCTCAAAGTGCAATCCTTGCAGGAAATCCAATAACAGAGCACACCACAGCATCACATTTGCTGTGCTGTCAAGAAGAGTCCTAACCCTTGACCTATGATGATTCATCTTTGTTTACAACCTCTGACATTTTCCACCGCCATTCACACAGACACATTAGCAGGATTTGACCACTGCCTAAAACATCCAACAGGGATAAATCAGCATGGTCCAAACTCCTCTAACCCTTTAGCCTGGCCCACAGGAAAGGGATCCCCATCCAAAAGATGACAATGACAACTCTGAATAGCTCCACAGCACCCAGGAATACCCCAGATGGAAAAATGGAATTATGGAAATTCATTTCCCCCAAACACTCCACTTTACATGCTGCTTTGAGCTGTAGCCCTGACCTTATTTTTGCAGGTAAGACCTGCAAAATCCTTGCGCACTGCAAATATTCTTCCCATTAGTCACCACAGAAATTAAATTGTGTTTGAAGACAATGACCAATATGCACATAACCCCTCCTCCTCCTGTTCTCCCAGCTTTCACAACTTGTCTCCCTGTCCCAGCATCCCCACTTCAAACGCTTATCAGAACCAGCCCCAGGTTATCCAAAAGCTCTCTGTAAGGCTGTGGCAGTCACTCAGCTGAGAGACAGAACAGGCACTTGGTTTGTGTTTGTATCAGCGTCCCTGGCTTCAATGCCTGGAATTAGGCTCTGCAGATTAGGCAATGTGCTGAGGCTTATCTCTGTGTCTAATCACTAATAAAGTTGCAACCTGGTGCATTTGCACTATACGAGGCCTCGCTCTACAGCATGGGCTTTAAAGGTCATCTGCCACCTCCAAACAGGGCTGGGTTTGTTGCAGCAGGCAACCCTGGCCCGGCAGGTCCCCTCCCGTTCCCATCGGCTGCAAAAATCCAATTACGGGCACAATGGTCCCAGCCCGCAGAGGATCCCTGGCCCCTCCAAGTGCCTGCCTCAGCACCCCCCAGACAATGCCTGCTTTTGTTTCAGCCTTGCTATTGTTTGGGATTCTCTCGCATCCGTGGACACGGGATAAAGAGCCACGTTCAGAGAGATGTTTATGAATGAGGTCTCAGAGCTCTACGGTGCAGCAATACAGGGCTTGACCGTGGACAAAAAGGGTCACGGTTTCTAAAAGCCATGCTGAAATTAAATCATTGAAGATGCAACATGCATCAGCCAGGAATGAAATGTTCCAAGCAAACTTAAACTGAAATCCTACTCCTTCCAAAGTCAAGAGAAGTTCTGCTGTGGACCTCAGCAGTCAGATTTTCTCCCAAAACATTTAGACTTTGTAAAATACCCTGCAGATTCCACTGCTTTGAAGACTTCACACTATATTGATTTCCGAAGTGGGAAACAAAATAATTTGAACTTAATGAAAATGTTTCCCCATAAAAATACAGTAGAGAGCAGCAGGAAATATTCAGATATGTGCCAAATATACTGGATGAAAAATACTACCTAATAAACATCTAAATAGCCTCCATACGTCACAGAAAATGCTCCTTTCTTCAGTTAGCATAATGAATTCTTTAAACTAAACTCATAATGAATGAACTTCATTTCATCTGAAACCAGGACAAACAGCAAAGATCTACATGTCCTCCGGGACCTCCCAGAGTTATGAGGATCTTATCAGCTTCCTAAGAGCCTGAGATGAGCTCAGGCAGCTGACAAAGTTCAGCTCAATTTCTGAAGCACCTTCAGCATCACATATCTTGTTAAAATTCAAGATAGCCTTAGCCAAAACCCAGCTTATTTCACACAACCAGGCCTACAAGGGACAAAACCAACTGCAAACCCATCCATCGTCTTGGAAATTACTCTTTGTGAGACACTGCTGCACAGAAGAAGATAGTAATATTGAGAAACCTTTCTAGCCTTTAAAGAGTAGAAGCAGACATATAATTGCATTCAATGAAACATCATATGGTAATAAGCAGCAATGGAACAGCCAAGTATAAATCTCCCATTCAGTAGAGTGTCACATGTATAAATCTATTTACCAAGGATTACTCTGTATCTCCTACCACAATAAATCACCAGGAAAATGTCTCATGCACTGCTAGCAGAGCAGGGATTTGGAAAAGCAGACAGGCTTCATAGTGACTGCTAACTAGCCAACCTGAGACTTTGTTACAAACATGTAATTAATGCCCTTAGTGGGCACGCTTGCTTCAGTGTTTGGTAGGACCAGGGCTAGGTTTGCTTTGTAAAACCAGTCCTTCACTCTCCACGACAAAAACACCGATGGACACAGATACAGCATTAAGCCTACAAACAGGGCACAAAATCTACCGAAGGAACCACAGAGGCTCTTTTGACTTCGCAAGACTTCGGACTGATTTGCAATTCTTTACCACCATTTATAAAAGAACGTTATTCTGGCCTAGTTTCAGTTTAATGTAAATGTTTTATGTAGGTTAATCCCAGATAAATAACTGTTTTCTTGCATTATCTACCTCTTTCACTACAAATTATGGGCCGTCTTAGTAAGATTAAGCAGTGCAGAGCCAACTTTTCTATTGGATGCTCCAGTTCCTAGCTCCACAAGGGTGCCATGACACACACTGGAATATCTGAGTGTCTCCACTGCTGTGCTCCGCCTTACCAAAATCTCTCGCTCATCATCCAAAGTTTGTTATTTAAAGCCATGAGTACAGCGTGGTTCAGAAAAGCTTTTGCTCTTTGCTTAAGTCTTAAGGCTAGGCTGTTCCAGAAGTTGCAAGGAAACAAAAAAGATCTCATGCCTGTGTAGCATTTAATAGACAAGTCCAAACTACAAACACTGGCCACTCACACAACAGACAGCCACTGTAATTCCCTTTAATTCAGTAGGATACACTTGAGAAGTGGAGCAATAAACTGAACACAGCTTCAGTGCCAGAACACACAATGTAGGGCAGTTCCCATACTTATTGGTCTATGGATGTCACATCAGAAGGGAATATTAATATTCTTCAGATAACACATATTGCCACACAGTTCAAATCTTTCTTTTGCTTGACTTCAGCTGCCATTCATACGCTAGGTAACAATTTGATGAAACCAAACAATGTCCACACAGTCATAAACTGCACAGCACAAGACCACAAACCAAACTCACCCTTGGTATAAATAACTCCACTAACTGTTTGTATAAAGCCTCAGAAATACGCCTTCCTCCTTGTGGTCATATCTCAAAATCTGAGTTTGATCTGCATGTGGAAAGACAGAGTAAACAAGGCAATTGCCTGTGAAAAGAAAAAGAATCTGTACCTTTTTTCAAGTGCCAGCTAGCTTAGTGAGGTTTCCAGCATGCCAACAAAATAATAATCAACAACACGTAAATCTTCCCAGGAAAATCCTCTTCTAAATAAAACTTCTGTTGAAAATACATGGACATCCTCTTGTTTCCAATCCTTACCACAGAACTTCCACAATAATCAACGTCCCATCCAATCCAGATCTGGAAAAACAGGTTCAGGAGCCCCTTAGTCTCTTGCCTTGACCATCCTTGATTAAAGAGAGAACAGCCAGCAGCACAAATACTGCTCAATTTAACAAACAATCCTTGCTAGTACATCTGTGGCGGCATCATAAAGATCACCACTTCCACATCTAGACACTTGCAGGCATTTGCTGGGAGCCTCACTAATCCACAGTCCTTGGAAAAGCATTGAGATCTTGGAGCACATTTTCTGGTTAGGAATACATTTTGCCTGCAAAAGCAGCATCCAAAATGTTCAGTTGCACATGCTTAACTCACAGCTAACAACAGATTTCTCCTTTCTGACAAATCCATTACACACTAAGTTCACATACAAAATATTTATAAGATTTATCTACAATCCACACAACGTTGCAAAGCTCACGTTGCAAAGTGTTCCGTTACATAAACGCATACAAATAAGAGAGCATCCTGGTTGAACCTCTGAAGAAACTGCTAGAGAAAAATCTGTCTATACCATCACACTGCTTGATCCCACCTACTTGGCAGGGCATTTTTCACAGGCATCACTCTCACTGCCCTTTGACACAGGCAATTATCTGCTCCCAGTCCTGGCTGACCTCACATTCCTTACCCACCTGAAACTCCCATGTAAAGATAACAGAAGTTTTCATTCACATTATCTTAGCCTCTTTGTTCTGGAGAAAGAAATGATATTCATAATGCCCAAACTGATTTCATCCTGGTTGAGGATTAGCCCTTACCTCTACTGCTGTAGAGCAAAAAGGCAAGCAAAAAATGACAAATAATTACCATGCTTTTTGCTTTACAATGGATACTCAGAGGTTTGCAACAACCCTTTTGCTGGATTTGAACTACAGTTAATTTCTGAGCATGTTTCAGATACCCTTGACAAAGCCTACTGAGTCCTGCAGATAAGGCCCAGGACTGAGGGTCAGAAAATGTTGCCTGCTCTTTAAATACTTAGGCTAGTCATCATCCAAACCATAAGAAGGAGAAGAATGCTACTTCTCAGGTTTATAAATACGCTATGAGGCCAAACTCATTAATGTTTACAAAGCACTCCTAAACTCCTTGTCTGGAAGGAGTTACACAACCATAAAGCATTATTCACGCTGTTCTAAGGCAGAAAAGTACGTATTACTGCAAATCCAGCAGCTTTTCATGCACCATTAAGGTTTACTACACAGTCTTAATCTAATCATAAGCACTTCAGAATCTAGATCTGTCATTCGTAACATACAGATCAGACTTCATCACAGAATAACCAACTGGGTCAACTCTATACAGCACAAGACACACACATGCTTTTTTCTCATTCTACTCCACCTCTTCAAATGAATTATGTGGTCCCTTTCCAACCTGTTACAGTTGGAAAGATCAGTGTGGTAGCAAGGTGATGCAAGAGTGAAATGGCAAAAGGAACAAGCAGAGAAAGAATACTCACCCACCTCCACAGATCCAAGCTCACAGGAAAAATTCCACAAGGGAGGGATCTCCAACCAGAAATCCTTCCCCAGTGGCAGTCAGCCATAAATGGGATCTAAGAGAGGTAGAGCCAGGCTCCATCCCTTCCGGTCACACAGCTGAATTGTCTTCACCTGTGTTCCCAGGGCTGAGCTAGTCTTTTCCCCAGGTGATCAATCAGTGGTTCAGGCCATGACTCAGCAGTTACAGTACACAACCTAAGCAATTCTATGATTCTATTTGTATTTTCAAAACTCCATCATTATTGGCTTTCCCGTCATCTTGCATTATGTTCACTCAGGATTTCAACTCAGGAGTGCAAAACTCAGGTAATGGATCTGTTCATGCATTTTTAGAAAGCTGAGATGGGAAGGCATGCAAGGTCCAGGTTTATGTCTTTACGGGTGTTCAGAGAGGAAACTCATTCCTTCAAGCAACTTTTTCTGCCCATTATTATTATTATTATGAGATCTCCTTCGTGTGCAATTCTGGAAACACATTCATAAGTAGAGGTAGACTTGCTTTTGACTTGCTGATCAAAATACAATCTTTATACCTCCAGGCATCATCATCAATGCTGTGTTGGAGGGAGTTCAATCCAGTTGAATGAAATTGGCTGCTGAAATCCACAGCTAGCTCCCAAACCACAATTTTGGCTAACTCACTTACTCCTTCTCTTTCATCGGGCACCCGCTGCACCCCTTCCCAGCGGTCTCCAACTCTACCTAGAGCTGGGCAGGCAGTTTCTGCTGACCACTCTTCTACCATTAAAAGGACATTTCCCTTATCAGCTCAGCACAATGGCACCATGAGATTCAAGGAAATAAAGCCAAGCTCAGAGGAAGTTATTCCCCCAGCTGCACTCCTGCTCTCTGGCAACTTGCAGTAGGTTCAGAGGATGGGCACCTCCACAGCCCCTGTGCCAGGACAAACTCCACAATGCCCTCGGGCTCAACAAAGCACACCCTTTGTGATAGAATAAGGCCTCTGCTTTCATTAGCTTTGATATGGCTTTGATTTAAATCCAGATATTAAACCTGTCATTTAAAAAGAAAAGCACTGCTGCACTTAAATGTAACATTCAGGGAGTCTTACCCTCTACATAACAGTCCTCTTATGGGGCCAATTCCAAGCCTTTCCCAAAACTATTGTGTTTTCCTCACTTCAGACTGCAAAAAAACAAATCAATAAAAGACAGTCCTCTATTTTTATCCAAATGAGACAGAATGAAAGAACAGGACAGCTGATTTTCCGTCTTCTGTGTCCAACCTGGCAAGATGCTCTAATGGGCTGAAAGGAAAAACAGAAGCTTTTCCACATGGGGAACAACTGAATCAGCTGCTGTTTACTTGATCTGCTCCTCATTTTATAGGTCTGTGAGCAGACCTGACTGCACAACAGTGGGATTGCAAAGCTCACTGGACCTATGCTGTCAATATAACTCTGCAGCAACACCTTCTCAGGTACAGAGCCACAAGGCAAAGAGAATTAGCTACTCACTTCCAAAAGCAAAGTCTAAATCTAGTTCAGAATATTTAATATTCTGAAAAGTCTGAGCACCTGTCCTTCAAACAGAAGATGCTCGTCAAGGTATTTCAGGTGGATCCCTAAGAAGTAAGATCCTAGGACCACCTGTTATTTTGCAAACCATTGATCTACTACTGCAGAGCCAAGCAGGGCTGTGACCTGTACGTGCCACCTGCACTTTCGCACCCACACTTGGCTCCCACTTGCTTAGGCAGCACATAGTTTTGCTACAGAATGCTCCCATGCTTACAGAAAGAAAAAAAATACACAAGGTACATAGCTTAAATTTAAGCACAGATTAAACAACATAGCTGCTTAGACAAATGCCGTTTTAAAGAACAAATTTCCAAAGGAATGTAATTATGCTTCTTAGGGTTAACAAAAGGACTTGTGTGATCCAGTTCCTATTCCTTACTGCGATGCAAGCAAGGGATGGATGTGACTGAATACAATACCCACCAACCCACAGGATCTGCACCCATGATTTTAAATAATTAAACAGTATTCATTCAGGGTGATCCTTCCCTCCCCGGCCCCTGCTGCTTAGCTTTACATATAGAAAACATTTAGTGCACAAGGCAAACAACAAACAGGAATATAATTAGTCCTGTTTAACCTAATTGAAAAGAGAGAAAGCAAAAGCTTGCACTGCATGGATAGCCATAAAATCATAAAATGCCATTTTTCTTAAGTTCGTATTCCAGTAATTATCTTTTATACAAAGAACAGTGACTCATAAAGCTGCTTTTTCATTTAAAAAACTCCACAAAAAGTCTGAAATAGAGGAGCTCCCTTCTCTTTTTTTGGTCAACTCGGGGCTGAAGCAAGAGCTTTATGATCTGTGGGAGTGAAAAGTCATTAGGGTTTCAATTCCAAATGAAAATTAAGGCTTTTAACTTCCCATACTACTCACACTGACAACCTTTCATACATAATTGCCAAGGAAAAGTTACTGTGGTCTTGTCACCCTCCTAATGATTGGGTGATAGGCTGACAAACAGATCCTCCCTACAAATTCCACTCTGCAAATGGCAATAAAAGCCAAAGGTGGTTAAGAAGCACTGGGTTCACACCCCAGAGTGACTTTGATGACTTTTTAGTCAGAGCTTATTAGAAGTTACCAAATTAGTGGAGTCAGAAATAGAGCAATCAAGGGAACAGGTAAGAATCTAATTGAAAGAGGAAAGGTGTCTTCAGCAATTATGACAAAGACTCTGCTTATTTGAGCTGAAACAGAGCAACACAACGAGGACTCATCTTCTTCAGTCGTGGATCTGCTCCTCAGCCAAAACTACACCAGGCTTCTGGATAACCAGCATTTTAAATATATAACATGACACCAAATACATAAATATGGCATGAGCAACGCAAATAGGATGAGCCAAAATACAACAAATGCTGTCCTCACTCTTTGAAAGGTATCAAGGTAATTTGTTGTCCTGATAATGCAGAGAAAGCAAACCATCTTTCTGCTGTTGTCTTGCTTGGGTCTAGCTGTGAAAAGGTAAATAATGTCCTTTGTCTTTTTTACTCTTTATCTTCTAATTTGGGAACAGAACTTATTATTCAGTGAGGTTCTATTTTTTACAGATGTCTGGAGACTGTTCACAGTTCAACATCCTGATGTCCGAAACAGAAAGAAGAACCCCAGCATGTAAAATACGTTTATCCTAGTGAAGTCAAAACAGGATTTGAAGGTATTCCAAACTAGGAATTACAAGAGTCTGGAGTTTTAGCTCCTTTATGGGCTGCTCCTTCCTTGCTAGCTCATTATAACTGAAAATCCGAGATGTTTGTTATCACTGGTATCATAGCAATAATGAGTCTGAGGTAAGGTCTCATTCTGCTGAGCACTATACAAACATTATAAACAATCCAACAACTCGAGTTCATTGGAGAAGATAAAGGAAATTTATCATTCTGATTCTATAAGAAGAGAACCAGAGACTTACCTAACACTACATCACAAGCCGCATTACAGAGAAAACGCATCAAATCTGGAGTCCCGATCCAGCACTGCAAATTGAAAACCATTCATCCTTCTGTTATTTTATAGCTCACCCTTAAACAAAGCCATAGTAACTGACCTCATAAAAAGAGTGCTGTATTTTTTTTACAGAAGGCTTCAAGATGAGCACTGGGTGACTAGTGAACACAATGGAATCTGGAGAAAATATCTGTACAAAATGTAAAAAAGATCTTCCAGAAGACAACTGGATACATCTGTATTCATGCAGCTGCATCAGTGTGGCCTGGAAGACTGAAAACTTCAGGAATGATGATTTTTTAAGTGGAAGCTGCAACGACTCCAGAAGGTAAGATCTCCGCAAAGTGTGTATTTTCATAGAATAGAATCGGAGAATCATCAGAGTTAGAAGGGACCTCTGAAGGCCATCTAGTCCAACTCCCCTGCAGTGAACAGGGACACCACCGCTAGATCAGGTTGCCCACGGCCTGATCCAGCCTCACCCTGAAGATCACCAGGGATAGGGCATCAACCACATCACTGGGCAGCCTGTTCCAGTGCCTCACCACCCTCTCTGTAGTAGATTTTTTCCTTATATCTACACTAAATCTACCCTGCCTGAGCTTGAAGCCATCTCCACTTGATTGTGTCACCACAGACTCTGCTAAAGAGTCTGCCCCCTTCTCACTTTTAGCTCCCTCTTAGATACTGTAAGGCTGCTATCAGGTCACCTCTCAGCCTTTTCTTCTCCAGGCTGAACAGCCCCAGCTCTCTCAGCATCTTCGTGTCAGAGGACATTGAGAGGAACGATCGCACAAGCTTTAAAAACTGACCCCTACATTTTAAGAGGTGCTGCAAGCAGTTAAGAGAATGAAAAGACAAAACTCTAGGAAAAAAATTACATCACAAATGCTTTCAGAATTGGCAAACAGAAAGCTTCCTGCACTGGCAGAAATTCCCACCTGGTTTGTAGCCTCAAAAATCAACACTGAGATAGGAAGACCAAATAACTGAAATAAAGAAAGTAAGAGCATAGGTACACACGGTAGCAAAGGACAGGTGTATCAGCAGCAAATAACTGACTCACCCCTGCTCTAGATATGAGCTGCAAACAGCAAAATGAACAAGAGGACATTTTATCAGTTTTTCACAACATGCCATCCGTGTGTGATGCATGAGCCACTAGAGAAGATCATATAACCAATAACTACGTATCACATTCAATAGCAAACAAGCTTTTAACTCAGTAGAAAGGGATTAAAAGCTCTGCAGATCCAAAGCATAGATCAAAGTTATATTCAGCTGCCGGGAAACATATAAATACAAGACTGCAAGCCCCTGTAAGGGAGATAAGAAAAGGAAACCAGGAAGACAAAAGAACACTGTTCATCACAAAAGTGCTTTAAGATTGCACATAATAATAAGATTCTCAATACCTTTGTTAGAACTGGAAAAAGATAAGGATTGTTTTGTTTCTGCTTTTTTTTTTTTTTTAATTATTGATACCCTTAGCACATGACCCTTCTACTCTAGCACAAAACTGAACTTTCCTGCAGACTGCTCTGGAGCCATTTCCAGTAGATCCCCCTAAAAACAAAAGTGGGAATAACCTGCTTTGGCAGGGGGGTTGGACTCGATGATCTCAGGAGGTCCCTTCCAACCCCTACAATTCTGTGATTCTGTGAAAAGTAGTAAATAGCTACACGTATATAACCAGATCTACACAAGAATCAAGCAGACTATTTCCTAAATAGGACAGATTGTGTCCATTTGTGAAGATCACAAACATGAATCTCCTGTGCATGAAAAACTAAAGCAAGTGTAAAGAGCTGAAGTCTTCACTCAGACCAAGTCAAGCAGCATCTCTGAGGGCACTGAGATGTACCACACTACTAAATGGTCCACAGTCTGATACAAAGTCATGGCCATCCTTCAAAGAGCACAGTGTGACAGGAGTGGCATTTATAGGACAGGACATTATCAATAAGTGTCACAGAGTGAATGAAATGTACCTTAGCTAGTGAAAAACTGCACATGAAAGATGACTGCAAACCCTCGAGGGACTGCTTAGCACTTAATGGAGAGTCAGAAAGCAGGAATGCTGGTTTTAACCTTGCATTCATGATACACAGCAACCTGTCTTTAGATGATCCAGGGCAGAAGATGTAGGGAAGGACAAACAGTTTTTAAATCTAGTCAACTCCAATAGATCATAAAAAGATACTGACAGCAAGCCTCCTGCTGGAATGGTTTCCATAGAAATAATAAGCTTTGGGGACTGGAAATGCTGTAAGGCTTACTTTTCTTTTTCTCTAACATAGTGGCTTGTTTTTACTGATCTACTGTGAGTGGTCCTTTTGCCTGCTCCCTTCCCCAGCAAGAGGACAGCACAATGTCACAGCTCTCCTCGCTGCACCAAAGCGGAGCTCATGGCACAACACAACTTCATTTCCTTGCCCAGAAGGCAGAGGCAGACAAGTCTGCCAAACCCCAGGCAATGGCAGCCATGGAGCACCCTACTGCCCTGGAGATAGCTTGAAACATGTAGAAGAACATGTAGAACATGTGTCTCATGTTCCATACAGTATTTCTCTGCCTTCCATAAACATTCAAAGGCCACCAACTTCCCTGCTCGAGAAAGAAACCACAGCAGCAGAGCTTTTGGATGAAATGGGGAAAAAGGCATCAGCATGTAGTCTTGAGTGTCGCTGCATGGAGCTGGGGGATGGAGTTGAAGGGCTTTCCAGAGCAGTCCTAATTTGATTGAACTAATTCTGCCAGCGAGCCTGGGCTGACACAACTACAAAAGACAGATAACATGTCACCCCTTCAACTGCAATTTACAGCTGGCCAATGCCCTGATACCATAAGCCCAGCAATCATCACTAGGGCTCGCTCCTCTTCAGACAGCACAGACATCTCTCACCATGCCCAAAGCAGACAAAAAGGAGACATCCACTCCTGCAAGCCTATAGAAGACCACATCTCCTAGCCCAGACAACACCATAATTCACACCAGATACAGGACTGCTTCTATCTGAGTGTGAGATCCTTGGACGCCAAGCATCTATAGTCACTGCCAAGACAAGTGACACAACAGTACTGCTGACAGCACTTAGCACATGGTGAGCTAGTCTCCCAGTCTCAAACCCAACCAATAAGATAACCTGTAGTCTACCTCGCCAGCAATGATCTTTCATAAAGACCTTTGCAGGAGAATCCTTGAGCAAGGTGAACATTGGGTACGGCTGGCCAGGACAGTGAAGGTACACAAACAGTGACAGCAGTAACCTGCTGGCTTCCCACAGACAGGCTTCATGAGGCCATTAGTGCTCCACAGAATCTGTGCAGGTAGGGGTGGATTTGCATCCTCAGTTTTGGCTCTCAGAAAACCTTCATTCTGGCAGGTATGAAGATTGCACCTTTCCTTGAATATCTCCTTGAGTAGGAGATCTCCTTGAATCACTGCCTGGGGACATAAGAAGTCAGCACATGTACTGAGCTTTTGGAGAGTGGCAAACACCAGGGCAACAAGCAACTTAAGGAGGGGAATAGTATCCATAAACCTGTATGCATGGGGACTGAAGTAACATGGCATAAATGGCCTTGGCCCAGACGTGACTCACCATGAAAGCGTACAAAATTACCTGTACAGCAGCCCTCAATTGCCATGGTGATAAATGTTTCCTAATGTCTAAGAGCAGCTGAGTCCTGAACTCCACACATCTTATTCACTAACAAGAGCATTCATTATATTTAAAAAAAAAAAATCACAAATGAATTGTGGCCATTTTAAGCCTTCCTCAGATCAAGGGCTGATTTACACTCTCCTTTCAATGGAGACTACTGTGCTCCAAGTGCTGTTAATTCAGAAGATGGAGGTCGCTTGCTTTTTTTTGCTTCACAATTCAGTAGGCAAGGGAAAGACAGATTCTCTCAGACAGTGTTACTTTTTCTGCCAGGAGTTATCTATTCGCAGAAGTGGGTCAACTTTCTCTTGGTGGACATGTTAGTGTGCGAGTGCCTAGCAGCGCTGCCTGCGAATTTCTGTCCGCTCCGCGTGCGGAGGAACCTCTGCGCATAACTATTTATGGCAGCCAAGCGTTTCACGAATTGCAGCAAGTTAACCACAAGGGGATGATGACATTTGGAGACAGGGCAGGATGAATTCTGGCTCGCAGACAAAAAGTCAGGTTAAAAATACAGAATGCAGAAGCAAACCTAGCCAGTTGCTGCTAATTCGCAGAAAAAAAATGGATACGCGGCCCCCAGCTTGCCCGCTCCATGCTAACAATGCTGTGTGTTTTGCAGTGGGACACATCACAGCACTTCAGCCAGTTTAAGTGTCTCACCTGTGTCTTGTCCATCAGGGAGATCAACCACCCTCTGCCCCCAGAAAACTCTCCAAAGAGCAGCTCAAACACAGTAGGCTGAGATGACAACACCGGCATGCCGGGCTGCAGACACGTCTGTGTGAGCTGCCAGCAAGGCCCAACTCTGGCCATGGCGGGCTGCAACCTGAGCCTCCTTCTCCATACCTCCAAGGCAGCCTTACCCCTGTGTAAGCATTGACCCTCAGCTTTCAGAAGCAATGCTTCTCAAGCCCCTCAGCCCTTCACGCACACCGAGTGCAATACCTGCCAAGGCTGCATTTTGGGTTCCCATGCCTGCCACTTAATTAGATCAATATTTAATTTTATCCTCAGTTTTATTTGATGAAATGCCTCCAGAGGACCAAATCATTTACATGTAACCAACACAAATTTAACCCCCTTATTTTGATTGCTTTTGACAAGTGTAAGTGGATAATTTCATCAAAGGCCTATGGCAATTTACCTTTTAATCAATACAAGTTTTCCTTCAATGGGACAGCTGAGAACAAGATAACTCTTCAGCAAGTTGTAAGAGGAAAACAAAATTGGAATGTACTACTACAGAGACCATATTTCCATACGTGGCCCAATATTAGTGCACTGTATTAGTTTCTTGAGCCTTGCTAGCCTTAAATTTGAGAGCATAATTAGGGCTGGCACACACTCAGTGACCATGCAGGAAGGCTAGAGCAGACAGTGATAAAGCTGAAGACTCTTGGATAAAAAGCCAACAACTGCTGTACCCTTAGTGTCCAAGACATCAGCATTCATAAATCTATAAACAGAACTCAACGAACTCACAGAAGAAGTGCAGAGGCATTTCTACAGAGGTTTTACATTTAGACCAGGGAGAGTCTCCTTGTACGAACAGAAGGAATCTGTATGTAGTGGCCTACAATACCAGAAATACTAGCATTTTAAATATAGTAATATCAGGAAAAGTTAAAGCAATGTTCAGAGGACAAAAGGCATTCTTGATATAAGAAACCTATGAAATGGCCACGTAGCCAAACGTCTGTCTCACAGTTAAATCATGGCACGGGCCATAGAGCTCTGACAGTCAGCACTGCAGGTGACATCTGACTTACTGGGAAAAGTGAATCTCCTGTCTTTCATCAGTGCTAGCACAGCTGCACTGGAAGAGTAGAACACGGTCACCACAGCTCCTCTAGTAGGATTGCTCTTACCTGACTAGATGGTTGCATATAAACTAACCATCCAAGCTGCCTTCCCATCAGTACAAAGAGCACATACGATACAACGCTTCTCCTAAAGCAGACATAGACATTTCAGTGTTATGACTGATGTCACCATGATGGCCTATAAAGGAAGCCCAAGGAGACACAGATGTTACAGCCTATGTTGTAGATACTTCAACTTAAATCTGATGAACCTCACTTCTGCGTGTTCTCATCTCAAAGGTCTCATTAACATGTCATAGTAAATAATATGTATATTGATTATAAATACACTAATAAAAACAAAGGACTTTGGCCTAAAGGGTATGAGAAGAAGTACAGAGTGGCTGTACACCCAATCGATACTAACCCACAGGGAACAGCTATTTCTCTTTGCCACCATTTTAAATGTAATATATTGTACCCTCTAGGTAAACATGTGGACATTTACAAGTGGGAATCAATAGAACTAGAGCTTTTCCCACCCTCTCATCCAGAGAGGCCATTCCTCTTTTCTCAGAGCAGACAGCAGCGATAGGCCAGAGATTAATGTCTATGCTATGATAAGCTATCTGCTGTGCCCATCACTTGCCTCAACACCTCTCTGGCCATTTTTGAAATGCTGATGCTTTTAAGAATTATTCTTTTCAAGAGCCTATTCACATTGATAAAGAAATAAATAACCATTTCATCCAACTGGAAAATAAGTCAAAGAGACAAGGGCAACAGCCTGACCCATTTTTGGAACTCAGAGCAAACAGCTTCTGCAGCAAGTGAATAAGAAGTTGTGACGATAAAATTTACTGGATGGCATGGGTGGGGAGATGAAAGCCCAAAAAACTTCCCATGCATGCGCTGGATTTTGTCCCAGACACATCAACAGCTAGCAATCTGTATCACTGTGGGTTTGCAGCGTAGGCGAGGAAAGCCACAACATGCGCTCACCCATGTCTCACGGCAGCGTTTCACCAGACTGGCAGAACTCACACCCTGCCAGCCTGCAGGACTCACAAGCCACCTGGACTGACTTGCATGGAGCAACCATCAGCAAGGAGGACTGAGTCGTTCTGAACTGGCAATAAAAGCACAGTGGCTCTCTCCATCTCACCCAGATGTACACATAAATCCTACCAAAGACAACTGTCCTCCTTTAGGTTGTTTTTGGATAAACAGATGTTCCAGTTAGATCTAGAGGAGGTTAAAATTAGTGGGAGCTGTTACACTGCTTCAGGGAGCTTTGAGTCACTCCCAGTGTTCCCACACACCTTACAGTCCAGGGATATACCCCCATGGGATCTGAAGGCTTATTTCAGCCTGCAAGTAATGTTAATATCCCCCAGTATGGCTGTCTTTGTTGGTATCTTTTTCCCCTCCAGGGATTTTTGGAAACTTTATTCTGGCAGAAACAAGGCAGTAGCAACAGCAGTAGCTCCAACTGGGCTGCCTAACCTGGAAGTCCATATAGACTATGCACATACACAGAGGTTCCTGCTACGTACACAAAGTAAAGCCAATGCACTCACAAGCAAAATAGCGCAACTGTGCTCCAGTATCTGTCCTGGACTTGTGGGTAGGCTTATGGGAACTGTGGTGTGTCACTCAACAAGGATACAACTGGCCAGCTCTCATCATGCAGTCCGGAGATGCCCATACCCCTACCACCAAGACTCCCAGCTCACATGTCACTAAGTGGAGAATGAAAAGACCATTTACCTTCAAATAAATAGATGTTCTCTCAGCTTATAGCAGAATATCCGGAATTGTATAAGATTGCATGTGTCATCTAATATCAACTACTTTCACACTACTAGTTATGCTTATTACGCTATCATCCATGAGCAGATCTTCAGTCATCAGGTTGCAGGTATCAGCTTTCAGAAAGCCAGTTTATAAAATTAAAGAAACTTCTATAAACCAAGGGAAGATGAACCACGTTTGTCTGTGGGTTGTTTTTTTTTTTAACTAGTATCATTTCCACTGGACTCACTGTACAAACTCTGTACAAAAGAGTCTGAAGTTCATCACCTCACACTGGGCTAGTACACTGTGAGCAATAAATAGAGTCCTGGTTTACCAATTCACTTCTAAAGAATTGATGAAGAGAAAACAAATATTTAATCAACCTTTGGTTGCTAAGATTTCATTTAAAAGCCGCCATTCTAGGGGCATTTAACAGACAGCTCCCACACTCCTTCTTTCCCATGTTCTTTCAGAAAAGCACTAACTTGATGAAACGGTCCTGCAGAAAACCGGGGTATTTAGGAAAAAGGGATAAAAAGGCCAACATCTAACCGACAGAGGTCAAAAGCAGGGTTGGCACCAAAAGGGATGGAAGGGAGCTGGTGCTGCAAAGGCTTCGCAGTGACAGCTTCTCCACCGACCTGACTTACTGCATTTTTTTCCACATTCACCTGCCCTGCTCTTCCACATTGTCACAGGCTTAAACGAAAACTGCCACTCGGTCCCAAGCAAGCCTCCCCACCACACTTCTTGCTGTCAGTCAAAAAGGGGCCTGATAAGCTTCACATTTACATATGTATGCACAGGAATTTCCAAAGGCACACTGAGGGAAATGGCCTCGCTGAATGCCAATGCTATCTGAGAAGACAACTATTTAAAGCCTTTTTACAGCTTCACTACCTAAGTAGAGAAATCAGGTTTGTTTGCATCTTTCCATCTATTATTACCCTAGAAAGTGCAGATCGTATCTGTCCCAGCCTCAGAAATGAAGCCAGGCTGGTTGTAAAGAGTTCAGTTAGCTTCAGTACTTCCCAGAGAGCATCTTCCTCAGCTCAAACCCGGCACCTGGGAAACTAAAGTCACTAAAACCAATGGAATTAGTCAATACCAAAGAGGGATTTGCTCTGAGGTTCAGAAACCAGAACTGCAAAGCCCTCTGTCCCAAAGCTGTAACAGCACACTCAGCGTCCGACAGGTGCTCTCTGGGCCTCTTTGAACAGCAAGGCTTTATGAAAACGCAGGAGCAGAGGCCATCTGCAGCTTTACAAACAAGACACGGCTGATTTACACAGCACTTAAAAAAAAAAAAAAAAAAAAAAAAAAAAAAAAGATGCTTGCTGTATCCTGCAACATCTGGTGACTGCATCGCCCTTTCAACCAGCAAGCCCTGACTGCTGGGCGAGGTGGCAGGAACATCTCCAGCTGCGAGTGGAAACATGCAGCTGCGGCAACAGGACCGAGCACAGCAGGTTCTCGGACAAGCACGCCACTAGAAAACTGAGCTGTTTGGTGCATGTGCCCTCAGACCTCTTGGGGCATTTGCCTTAAGGCACCCAAAAAAGGCCCTGCACTCACTGGCCCCACGAGGACAACTAAAAGCTCCGGGCACTGAAGGCAGTTATTTGGCCAACGCACCCAGAAGCCCCATCCCAGTGCCCTGTCCTGGTTGGAAAAGAGGATTAAGAACATCAAAAGGATTCTTGTACACAACAGTTAAATAGATTGATGCTTGGTTTGACTCCCATCAAAACCTCTTGGCCAAAATAGGTCTTGTTGATTTTAAAGGAAAAAAATAATAATCTATTTTAAAGATATTCCAATATTATTATAATTATATATATTATATATTACTGGAATATATATATATGGCCACTATTTGACAACAGGAGAAAATGTGCTTGAATACAAGCGGTCAGACATTTGGCATAGTTTCACTGTGGAGCTCGCTTTTAACTTTAATGACTGGGTTACACAAAATCATGAACACTGTTCCTTCGAGAGCAGACTCTTACCTGCAAACCAACCTCCTGCTTCTGAAGAGGAACAGGGGGAAATGAAGTCCCAGCTCTTTCAAACCTTTGAGCACCGCGCAGCCAGGCAGCTTGCCCTGAGAGCCCACAGAGCCAATAACAGGTGATGGGGCAGCCCTATGCTTCCATCAGCTTCTTCCAAAATCGCAGCTAGGCTTTTATCAATCTTATCCAAGTAACAAATAAACAAGCCCAATGTCACTCAGAATATGTAAAGGGGGAAGAGACAGGAGGGAGAGATGGGAAAATCAGTGACTGAAAACACAGCCTGCTTTTTTTGATGTGAAAAAAAAAAAAAACAAGAAAACAAAATCCTCCAGATAAATGCCTCCAAGCCAAACAGCAGCATTTAGCCAAGCAGCGAGGCGAAGCTCAGCGACCTCCTCCCTGTACCACCCCTGGCTGCCCTTCCACAGCAGGGCAGGGGTGAGGATGGCAAGATCTCTCCCCCACAGCACTCCTCACCCCAGTACAAGGCAGGTGTGCACGCCGAGAGGAGGTGGGTTCAGGGAAAGGCACCTGCTGTGGGCAGGGTGGCGAGGGGGGCAAACTCACCGTTGAGACCGTTGGGGATGCTCCGGTGATGAAGAGGCGCAGATAGGTCATCCATGGACCTCCGCATGGCTCCAGCCTTGCTGTCACCAGCCTTGTGATGGTGGAGGTGGTGATGGTGGTGGTCGGGACTGCCAGCGCTGCCCGTGCTGGAGGTGCTGCTCCCATCCCCCACGTCCCTGGTGGCAGAGCCGCCGTTGAGGTTGGTCAGGCTGGCCTGGCTGTCGATGGAGCTCCGCGAGCCGGCCCCGCTCCGCTCCTCATCCAGCATCAGCACCATCTCCTTCAGCTCCACGTTCTCCCGCAGCAGGGTCTCCTGCCTCGCCTCCAGGTCCTTCAGCTTCTGCTGGTACATGCCTACCTCCTTCCACATCACACTGGCCGTGTGCCTCCCGAACCTCTGCCATTCCCTCGACAGCTTCTTGCCTTTCTGTCGGTCGTCGTCCAGGAAACAGCAGAGCTCCCGCAGCTCCTGGTTGTCGTCCTGCAACTTCTGGTTGACCTCCTTCAGCCCGCGGATCTCGTGCAGGTGGAGCTGCAGCCGCCGGTTCACATCCTTCATCAAGTTGCCGTGTTCCACCATTAAGTTCATCTTTTCATTCTCCACTTTCCTCAGTCTTTTCACCAGCTCTTCCTTGCCCCACCTCAGCATCTCCTCCTCCGAAATTTTGCTCAGGTCCTCTTTAGACCCCTCGAGGGAATTTTTGGCCATCATCTGTGCCTGGAAAGTGTCTGCTCTTACAGAGTAGCAAACGGTTCAGGTTATATGGGTTATTTTTGTTCGCTTGACTTCCTGGGACTGAAATTCACTGCAGCATCTTAAGGAAGAAAAATTATAGTTCCCCGTAGCGTGCTGGACAAGGTGGTACAGCAAAGCCCGACTGGAATATCTGCTTCCCCATAGAATCCATAATAAAAAAGCAATCCAAAGGGGGAAGAAAGAAAAAAAAAAAAAAAAAAAGACGCGCCCCCAAACGGGGCTGGGGGCGGCGGGGAATCGGCCGCCTCCGAGCGAAGCCTTCGCAGGGATCGGCCAACTTACCCTGGGCGAAACAACTACGAGGCGACCGGCCCCCTCCTCCGGGGCGCTCCGTCCACTTGTTCCCCGCCCCTCCCGCCGCTGCCCGCCGAGCCCGGCTGTGGGAGACGAGAAACGGGCTCTGCGCTGCTGCTGCCGCTGCCGCTGCCGCCGCCCCGCTCGGCCGCTGCCCGCCCCCAAACCCGCGGCGACGTGGGGCCGAGCCTTGCGCGGCGGCGGCCGATGCCGGTGGTGCGCTGCCGAAGAGCGGCGGGGGAGCCGGCGCCTTCCCGGAATGGCTCAGCCCTCAGGAGGGAGGGGAAGGGCGGCAGCACCGGGCTGGTTCCACCTCCCGCCGGGCAGGGAGGCGCGGCCCGACCCCGGCTCTAGACCCAGCCTCAGCACGACCGAGCGGCGGTGGCGAAGGAGGAGGCGGCGAGCGGCGGCTGCTGGCGGCGGAACGGAGCGGCGCGGGGCCGAGCACCGCCCTCCCGCGCTGCCCCATTGGCTGCCGGGGCCGGGCCGGGCGCTCGTGGAGCCCCGGTGCGCCGCGCCCCGCCGCCGGCTCGGGTTACCGGCACCGCGGCCGCGCGGCCAGCATAGGGCCGCCTGGCGCCTTCAAACGGCAGGTACAAAGGAACGGCTCCCCACCCCGCCGTGCTCTGCTCGCTGCGGCCGGGCTGCCCGTATTTCCCATCGCTGGTTGGCTTTTTTTTTTTTTTTTTTTTTCCACCCCTCTTTCTTCCTTTCTTTTCCTGGGAAGCACCAGCTCGGGGAAGGGTGGGGTCGGACAGGCAGGAAGACGAGCCCGCCGTGCGGCGCAGGGAAGCGGCGCCGGAGCGGCCCCTGCTACACTGCCGCCAGTCGCTGGGAAACGCTCGGGCGCAGCGGCGGAGCTCCGCGTCCCTTCTGAGCCGCCTTTGTCTCCGGGTGCCCGCCGCAGCCTCCGCAGCCTGCAGGTTGCTGGAACCTTCGGCCTCCTCCCCGCTCCGTCAATCCTAACCCTTTCCCCCCCCCCCCCCCCCCCCCCCGCTGTGTGGGGCAGAACTGCTTTTAAAAATGTGTTGTGCTATTCCTCGTAGCAACCTGTCCAGGTTCCTATAATCTTTACGATCAGGTGTGCCAGTGTCACTTCCAGGCATCTCAGACAGAACCCAGTAAAGGGTACAGAAAGTTCACAAAGTTAAAGTGGATTTTCTAGGCAACATGTAGGCAGATTTCCTACATCCTTGCATCATATCCCCTGACTTTTAGTCTAAAGCACTTTTCCTTGAAATATCAGCTGCTTTTGGCCAGCATCGCGTTGTGAAAATGCACCAGGGCAGTGTAGTGCTGCCAGTATTTCCCACATGAGCCTCCTTTAAAAACTCCGGGGAATTGCCAGCTTTGTGTTCCCAAGGTACCTTGGTAAATGATTTGACTCCAGGGTTAACTCAGCACCGCCTCAGGTTTCTGGCCACACTTCAGAGCTGGTCCAAGACACCCTCTAGCAAGGAAGAAGCATCGAATCTACTGCCAGAGCGTGGGATGCAGAGCAGATGGTCTGTGCATGGAGGGAGCATCAGTCCAGAGAAGGATGGAGAATTGCAACTTCTGCCTTTTGGTGCTACATTTCTAAGTCTAATCAGCAAATACGCAGTTCCTTTGATTTTCTTTTGCGTGCTGCTTGGTTTCTGAGCCCTGGCATATGTTGGCAAACTAAGAAAACTGCCCACTCCCAGATTCCCTAGCAAAGTTCTGAATCCTGAAGGTGTTTAAAGCCATGTTGGATGGGGCCTGGGCAGCCTGATCTGGTGGGTAGCAGCCCTGCCCGTGACAGGCGGGCTGGAATTAGTTGGTCTTCAAGGTCCCTTCCATTCTAAGACCTATAATGTCCTGCTGAAGCACAAGACTTACCTTCTTCTGACAGAGCTCATCTCTTCTGTGGTGACTTTCGGTCCTTTTCCTTTCCCCAAACAGCTTATATCCTTTTGTTATCAATGACTGGTCCTAGGGCTTCATGCGGGATATGCAGGTTGTCAATCCTCAGTCCCACCCACAGACAATCATCGTAACTTTTACACAAACCCAGTAATTCCCTGCAGAGAAGGGAATAGCACTGCCCTCATGCAGTAGGCTTTTGCACAGTATCTGCATGCTCCCTTCAGTGGGATTGTTCCTTACGGGTGAGACAGGCTCAGGAGGCTGGGGCTGGGCAAGATGGCTGAAGGGCTGCCTTGCCTGCCTGAGAAGCAATGGAGAAAATTGTAACGGCGTGCTGTGAATTCACTGTGGAGGCGGTCAGCTGGGGAGATGTGGAAACCAGCAGGTGTCTGTGCACTGTCCTGAGCCAATGAGAGCTCTCTCAGGTGTGAAGCAAGTCTGCTCCTGCTTCCCTCTGACATCCCAGATCTAGGGCACCAGTGCAAGAGGGGCCACTGGCAGCTGGCTGCAAAACCAGGCTGTGTCATGGAAGTAACACCTTTCAGAATGGGGCACGCTCAGGGTTGCATTGCCTCAAGAAGGCATCCTAGCATTCCCCAAGCCAAGTTCTTCTATTTACAAGGCTTTAATCTCATCCTTCCCTACAGGAAGAGGAAAGTGCTTCTCCTGGGCCCTCCCAGGCGGTGATCTGACTCGCAGATCCCGGCAGTGGCTGGGGGAAGGAGGAGCAGAGTGGGGATCAGCTCCCAGAGGCCTTTCCTCACCCACAGCAGTCAGAGGGGAGGAGGAGGCCCCGGCAGCTGCACCATGAGCACAGGTGCAGCCAGGCCCTGCAGGTGCAAGTAAGCTCATGGATGGTCTTGGCCTGGCAGCGTATCTCTGGGGCTGCCTCACATTTGCACCATCCTTTTCCCAAGAAAAGCTGTTTTGCTGTTGTTGTTGTTGTTGTTGTTTTTCCCAGATGAAAATTTCAGAAATTTAAACTCTATGGATGGCTCTGCCAGCAGACAGGGGGGCTCCTCAGAGGAAGTGAGGAGATTATTAATATCCACAGAGGAAGTCACTGTGATGATTGAGGCATGCTTTCAGTTCTCTGTGTCTGTGCTTTTGAAAAAGTTATTGGCACAAGTCCACTCTGCTATGGTGCACAAGGGGTTTTTTTTTGTTCCTAAGTCCAGGTAGATTTTAAAGCACAATGACTTGTTCTTGGACATCTGGAGAGCTGCGTGGTCTGGAGGTGGCACTGAAACTGCCTATAAAGGTGCTAGGAAGGCATTTATCTGGTGCTGATGGACACCTGACAAAAACATGCGTTGACCTGCAGCAAAGACAGCAGGTGGAGTGGGCAAGGAGTGGGCCTGAAGTGAGTGGACATGATGCATCTCTTCCACTGTGCAGCTTCCCTTCAGGGTGGGTGCTGCGTTGTAGCAGAGGAAAATCCCTTTAGCTTGGAAAGGCAGCAGTGTTGGAGCAAAGGTGCGGAGTTTGCCAGCATCAAGCTGTGGCCCAGGTTATCCACCTGCATAGTGGAAGTGATTGTTTTAATACCTTGGAGGGAAAGGACTAAGTCAGTGCACCGCTTTGTGATCAATAGCTGAACCTGTGTTGCAAGCAGATTTTTAATCAACACAAATAACACACATTGTTGGAGTATTTTTGATGGGTCTGTGCTTTTTATTTTCACTTATCAAACCCAGTTTTGCAGTGTTGTTCAGAAGGAACTACAATTTCCCTGTGCCAATTTAAGATGAAGTACAGAAGTTGGTAAACAGCACACCACAGATTCCTTTTGTTACATTTGGCCATGGGCCTTCTGCAAGCTTTGAGTGAAAAGCATTTTCAATATGCATGTCTTCTTATGCTTTTTATACCCATGAAATAGAGCATCAAAGCCTATCCCTTGCACTGAATCAAACAAATGCTTCCACCCTCTTCAGTCAGGGATGGAATTTTAAAGCGAATCATAGCATGATAAGAATTTTAGGAAAAAGAAAAAAAAAAAAAAGAATAAAAAAAAGAATCTACTGGGTAAATTTGCTCTTGATGTTAACTCCCGAACTCAGCAGGTGACACAAAGAATGAGTTTGTGCCCTGATACTTCACAGTGATATAGAACCTCATTTAAGCCTTACCGAAGCATTCCCTCTACAGGGCTACATTAGTATTACAGAAAGCACTTCAAGCTCAGGTCTGAGCTACTGCTTTGCCCCGGGGAGGGCTGGATCTCACAGATCCCACTCCCCTGGTGTGGGAACCCCACACCTAATGGAGGAATCCTAGAGGGACTTTCATATGACTTTGCTTTCCCAAGAGAGCATAGGAAGTCCACAGCACTGTGTGTGCTGCAAGGCCTTGTGCCAGTTTACCCAGGCTGAGGACCTGTCTCATAAAGCCTGTGCTCCGTGAATCATTTACACAGGTTATAAATCCTCCACTGCATTTGTATTTTCTCATAAATCAGTGCCAAGGACTAATCCTTGATTAATGTTTTGAAATATACCATCCAGGTTGTGTCAGTAGAAGTTCTGTTTTGTGCAACAAAGCTGTACGGTAACGAAAAACATGCAGTGCTCCTAATCTCTGCTATTAAGATAGGGAACTTGCTTCTAGCCTGATTAAGCAGTATTTTGAGCCAGAACATTTTACATGACTCAGCTACCTGAAGAACTGCCTTGGGTCACTGTTCTTTCTTTTCCCAGAGACTGAGTGTACAATCCAGGCAGATCAGCTGAACTTTGCCATGAAAAGCCTTCCTCCCTCTAGGTGCCCATCTGGCTGAGCAGAAAAAGCAGCCTCTGACAAGATTGTGCATCACTTCATAATGCTAGGTTCTGGCAATATTACTGGGCCATCCAGTTCAGTCTCTCTGCTTATGAAAGTAGTATGTATTAATGAGGGTTTCATCTTGTGTCCACAAAACCTTTCTATTTCGTGCCCTGCAACTACTAGGAAAATTATTAAATGCACCAACTTGTTTCAAAGCCTTCAGGATATTTGGAGAAGAATACTGTTGTGACCTGCAAACTCTTTCCCATGCCACAAAAGCAGGTCCTGTAAAAGGCATAAGCCTCTACATGGTACATTCAAATCAAGCAGAAGGAGCCTGTAAAAATCTCCAAACCCACACCAATCACCAAAGCTTCATTTTCAGTGAAGTTTGCCTGTTTCTTACAATGCAATACATTTTTTTTCCATCCTTATTCTTTATGTTTATTGAATCTAAATCCTAAAAAGAAATAGGCATATGTGCTGTTCCTAGCTGAGAGTTGCAGGTGATTGACACTTCCCAAATGCAGACATAATAGCTATAGCAAAAATTTCTCTGCTATTTAAGAGTGTGTTGAGGATCCAACTTCATTGTGCAGTCAGAAGGCTGCATGCAGTGTCAGAGCTATTCTTCCAAGTATTAAGAAAAATCCCCCAACTCCTCTTACAACATATTAATCACCTGGACAGCCGTGTGCCTCAAGCTGAGTCACCTTCTCTGCCATCCTCTACCCAAAAATAAGGAGTGCAATAAGTGAAACCAGATGTGTGTCAAGAAATAAAATTTGGAAAAGCTTTCCATATCTTCCTGAATATGTAAGATATAGTAATAGGAATATGGCAGACTGGATCGCAGCACTGGCTCCTGTATTGTCTCTGCCAGTGGCCAATACCAGATGCTTATGAGAATTCTGTGAAAAACCTGCCCATAGGGTGAGTTTCCTCCTCTCTGCCATCTGGTACTGCTTGGCTTCTTCCCAGAAGTAGTAAGATTTACATCTCTTCCAAAAATATTTGCAGTCCTATCTAACATGGGAAGAAGGCCAGAGATAGCTTGATACACCTTTTCCTATTGTAAACATTTCCCTGTAAACTTGGGTGATCCAACAAATACATGGGAGAAATGAAAGCAAAGGATTTACTACACTCCTCCATTACCATGCCATGATATCCTGGAAACCGAAGTCCACCCGGAGCTACGTGCAGGGCTGACAAAAGAGGGCTTTGTGAATATGGGGCAGAACTAGGTCCCCACAGCCTGGAGGTGCTTGCAGGAGGTTGCTTTGCAAGACAGAAGCACAGCACTCGCCGTTTTTAGTTGCATCTTTCATGTGCACCAACTGCATAAAGCTCAGGAAACTCCTGGGATTTAGATCTGCGCCATTTAAGTCACTGGTGATTTAAACAGTGGCTTTGCTGAAAGTGTATTCATATATTCTTATTTCTTCCTCTCTCTCACTGCCTCTACGCTTTCCCTACGACTTTTACCAGTCCTTTGCAGATGTCTGGGATGAGGTGCAGTGTTGTTCCGTGAGCAGCAGTGATTTTAGATTACTGCAACTGAATGATCTTTGTCATCGTTTGTTTAAAAAAAAAAAAAAAATTAACACAAAAATGTAAAAATACTAGTGCTGTTCTTAAGGAGCACTGTGGACTGATCTTCCTTGGGTTTTAGTTTGTTCCATGACCAGGAGGATGCAGCAACCACCCAGGCTCTTCTGTAGTGCCCCAGTGCTCCCTCATCCATGCACATCCTACTTTCCTCTGGCACAGCTCCGTGTTTGGGCAGCACTGGGCTTGGCACTGGTAGCTACAAAAGAGGCACCTTGCTATTCAAGCAAACGAAGCCATCAGTATCAGCAGCATGAAGTCAATGGAACCTCAGCAGTTCCACAATACAGCAAATAAGCTGTTATACTATCCACCATGTTCCTTACACTCTTTTTTCTCAGTTCTGTTGTGCATCAAATGAACAAATTCTCTTAGCTGTATTGATGGACCAGGAAAACATAAACACCCAATTGTGTACTGTAAGCAAGGCCTTTTGGTACTGTACCCTTCACTCAGTAGTAAAGCGTTTTTTCTGCTTGCAAGACAGTGACCGTGCTGAGGACGTAATTTTGCCTTCTTTCATAGCTCCCTGAAGCCACTGGGATTTTATAACAGATGAGAATGACAGAGCCATGCCCTAAAATGCTGACACTACTTCCATATATCATAGAGATATCTGAATAATTCATAGTGTCAAGCAGAGCAAGTTAAAGGAACAGTGTCGTAAGTGACAACATCCAGCTTTAATACATTCCATACCAAAATGAAAACTCCACAAATTCCTTTCTTTGGAAAGAAATGTGATCAGTTTCTCCAAGCAAATCTACAACAGTGTTACAAAATGTGAAAACAATGGGATTTCACCATGACTGAGCATGTTACCTGTTACCTTTGCCTTGTGTGATGTTTGAAATAAAGTGAAATTGGAGCCGTATTAGACAGAAAGACAGCGTGTTCTTCCCCAGGGCACTGAAATGTTGCTAAAGTCACCAATTTGCTGTCACAGTTCTTCAGGTTACATCTCACTTTCTATCCTTCCTGATAACTATTGACTTCTAAATCATTTATTTCTGAAGAAAGGTTGGAGATTAAGCTGAAGTAAAGAACCCTGAATTCTGAGGCTGGTTAAATCTAAACCAGGCACATGTTCTTCCAAAGGGCCCTCATTTTTACAGTGCACAAAATGAAGGCTCAAGGATGTGGGGCCCTTTGGGAAATCATGCTTGAAATTCAGATAAAAACAATTCCAGCTAATCTCTTCTTCTGCATGTGAAAATAATAATAATAAATTCCTATAATTTGTAGATTTGTTTACTCCTGTAAGCTTCCTGCCCTTTATTCTAGACCAGCAACCTTCCTTTTGTCCAATGCTTTGGGCCTCAGCAGAGTAGAGATACACTGAGGCAGGGGAGGTGTTGCAGACACCCACATCTTGCTCAGCACATGACAAATTGGAGGTCTCCAAAACGGTGCTCCTTGCTGTTGATATGCCCAAATCAATCTCCCCAGCCTGATTTGCAGCCGGCAGCCACAGCAGGTGTTGGTGTGCAGGTGACTCTGCCTGGCTTTCTGCATTCTGCCCACGTCCGCTGCCTGCTATAGGACAGGGATGCAGTTACAATCGGGGATGCCATTTGAATACAAATGGGAGGAAGAAAGGCACTCTCACCACCGGAGCCAAAGGAAGCCCCAGGTGGCAATGGGGTAATAGGATTGTGATTGCAAGGTTCAGCGTGATGGCTGCTCCTGCCACTGCTTCTCTCCAGCATGGCACAGCATTATATTAAATTTCCTGCACGCCTGTCACTCTCCTGATGCCGTTTGGCACTGCCTTCCATGCACACATAGTAATGCCAGTTTCCTTTGCATTTTTCCTCGGACCAGCAGGTTGCTGAGCCTTTGTATTCACCGCTCTTTTTCAGCTGGATCTTGTTCACTGAGGCAGCAGTGCTTGGCTCTGAGTCGTGCCCTCATGCAGGCTCACATCACTGTGTGGGTAGTTCTCTTCAGCAGAGAAGTAACACTTGGTAACACTTGGAAAGTGAGGAATTACTTGCTTTAGGGCTGTGGTCATTTTTAATTGTGTGGAGATAATCTGTCAGATTTGGGAGCTCAGAGCAGCAAAGGCTCCTGTGTTCATATTCATTCTTCTAGCATCTTCTCATCATTTCCTATGCAGAAGAACTTGATTCTTAGAGCAATTCATATTTTGGGTCCAACTGGAGTTTGTCTTTGCAGATACTGCTTGAAACCACACTGCAAGTACCTTTTGATAGCATGCAGAGTGTTCCAAGCTTAACTGATGGGTCATAGTTGCTAACTTGAAGTTATACTCTCTGCTTTGCCTTCATTAGAAGCAAAAAGTTTCCAGGAACTGACAACTCAGGAAACTGAAGTTTTAGCTAAACAGAGCATAGCATAGCACACATCAAAGCAAATTTACTGCATCCACGTGCTCAATGCAGTTCTACCCCATGTCCATTGGGTCTATATTATGGCTGGGACCAGCAGCATCCCCTCTGAGGATCAGCCCTGCAGGTGACTCTGTCCTGGTCCCTTGCCCATTTGAGCCATAGTGCCTTGGACAACCCACTTAGTGTTTCCACCTGGACTATGTGGACTGCTGCTCTCCACTGACTGGTGTAACTGGCCTGCTACTGGGCAGAGTTGGCTTTAAACCAGTGGCCCAGGAATAGAAAATGTTGTGCGATGCTGGCAAATGGTACAGTGCCACTGAGGCACTGCCACCAAAAAAGAGACTGGATCTGGTCTGCCCAGAAAGCTTCCAAAGCTTTACCTTAGCAGTGCGTAATTTTAACAAGTTTGGCTCTGGATATCTGAATACAGAAACATTCAAAAGCAAATACTTCCTCTATGGAGAGAACCAGTAGATTCTGCTGTCTGAAGTGCCTCTGCTTTGCCTGTGGCAGTGGGACCTGCAGAAAATATTGAAGGAGGGAGGCTGCAGAAGGCAGAGTTTCCATGATACTGGGAGGCATATTTCCCTGCAAAACCCGCAGAGAGAAGAAAGAGAGAAAAAGAAAGAGAGGAGTAGTTCTTCCAGCAGTTTAGGGCAGGGGTGTGTGTTAGGTCCATCTCCATGGCAGGGAGACAGGATAGCAATCCCTGGAAGCAGTTTTGGTTTGGGGAGCAGGGAGAAGAGATCAGCATCTCTCAGCTGCTCCTCCTGTGGGTGGAACCCTTTGAGCACTCAGTGCTTCCTTATCCCGAGGACCTGTGTGCTGATGGTCACTCCTGGAACTATGGCTTTGCCACATCTGTGATGCCACAGGACATGTGAATCACAGAAGCTAAGCACACTGACATCATGCAGAATGCTCTGCAGACAGATTGATGTTTCTCTTTCACTGATAAGCAAAGCAAAGAGTTCCTATACACAGCATGGTGTCCCTGAGAGGAAGGTTTTCTGAGTTCTCTGTTACCCTCATGGGAGAATGGAATCTTCTCTGTCCTGTGGACCACAGAAGCAACTGTTGCACAGATTTAAAGAATTATTATTACTATTATTTTTAATACAAGATTCTCTCAGAAACACTCAGAGTTACGCTTCTCCACCAACACCACTGGCAGTTCCGCAGAGAAATCCCAGCCTCATTTTACCATCTGAGTAATCTAACCTTACTGCAGGGGAGACACAACTGGGCTTTTGTTCTCCTCCCAGCTCATCTGGCCCGACAGACTGGAAAAGCCACTTACTTGGGAACAGACACCCCTGCCCACTTGCTCACATTCACTGAGCTGGGCAGAGCTCTGCATCTCCAAGCTGAAAGGTGGGGGAAGGCAGAGAGGAGGCCACGTGGGGTGGTTTTATGTGTTATTTCATCAAGTAGTGATTTATTGCCATTTCCATCCCAGGAGCAGGCTGTTTCAGAGCTTGTAAATGCAGTCTGGCTTCTGAGCACTGAATGGATCAGACTTTTATAAGTTGAGGCCAAAACCAAAGTGTATTTGAGTGCTGGTGTTTCAGTCTTCCCACGTATCTTCTTAGAGGTGGATTATTTTGCAGTCCTTATGCTCATTGGATACATTAGCCACGTACACCATTTTTTATTTCAGTGGGTGAGGCAACTTCTCCCTGCAGATAAGAAGCAGCAGGCTCAGATGACTTGCACTGATTTATACCTGTCTGTAAATGGTGTCCCTGTCCCAATCCTCAGCTATTTTAGGAAGTCACATGTATTGGTCTTATAGGGTATAGTAAAGATGTGAAGCCTCCGTCCCATTCAGAAGCCCACTGGGAAGTAGAGGGATGCAGGATCCAGCACAGGGGACATGTATCACCCCAGCACAACTGTGCACCCCAGTCTCCCTACCACATGTCCCCAGGCAGGCTTCTGGACAGTCATTTTAGTACCAGACTGTTGGACCTTTGCTCACTTCTTCCAGTGGAGATTTTTAGACATGTGGTCACATCTGCTCAACACTAAAGCAGGAGACATGCTGCCAGGGAAGCAGGCAGCTTGACGGACCAGCAGCAGTGCAATAGGAGTCATTGTCTCTGGGTTACCAGTTCAAACCAGTAACAGGTTGTGACTGGCAGCTGCTACCTCCTGACAGCTGCTAAATAGCCTGTGTAAATTGGGTCAGTGCCTTGGGTCAGCTTTCTCATTAACAGGTGTCCACAACTCAACACCACAAAGAGAACCCAATTATCAGCCTCATCCATGACAGTGATTTGGAAGATAAGGGCACAAATGAATGCCTCATCAGGATGTGAGTGCATTAGGGAGGAAAAACGTTTTATGCTAAGCTACTCCTTCCTTCCAGTATCTCTGGGATAAACAGAAGGATTTTAAGCCTTCAGAGGCACCAGGCCAGCACCTTTCAGCAGCTTCAAGCACTTGTTATTGTTATTGCTATTGCTCGTGACAGCAGGTTAAAAGACTGCAGGTCTCTTAGAAATCTTTAGAATTCTTAGGAAAATTGTTCCTGCCCACCAAGAGCTCACTGGTAAAGCAAGAGATGGCAAATCTGCATAGGCAACCAGCCAAAGAGGGCAACGACTTAGGAGACCTTTGGATGCTAACCTGGTTACCCACACCACCATTCACATGCTTCAGATACTAGGCTAATAGTTCTGTTAAAATAAACCTAAAGGTTTAAAAATCTCAGAACTGGAAATTCTATACATTTGCAACTGAAGCACAAATGGCCCAATACCACCAGGAATGTGATTTAGGCTTCAATGCTCTGCAAATATTCCTTTGGCTAAATTAGAGTAGGACTTGCTTTTTGTCTCAGTGTTACCTCTCTTAAATGAGAGTTTGCAGTTAATAAATGAGATCAGATCTTTCTAATGAAAAACATTATGTAAACTAAATGCATAAGGATTTAACATGAAAGTTATGAGAGGGCTATCTGGTGCCTAATGGAACTTAATATTTCCTTCTCTCAGACCCTGTTTTACAAACCTGCACAACTTTGGCTACGAACCTAGCACATACCAGTTACTGCAGGAAAAATGAGCCACAAATGAACACGGGACAACTAAAAAAATCTGTGTCCTGTCCACTTTACAACATAAGCAGAATTCATCAGTTGAGATCCAGCCCTCAGATCATCCCATGTACTGGTAGCCTCCTGCTCCAAAATGGGAAAAAAAACCCTGTCCAACATGGGGGAAGATGTCACATTATATGTGCACCTAACAGCTCATGTCCAATGCAAGAATCATAGAATCATGAAGGTTGGAAAAGAACTCCAACATCATCTAGTCCAACCCCAACCCATCCCACCATAGAATCACACAGAATCACAGAATCACAAGGTTGGAAACGACCTGCAAGATCATCTAGTCCAACCACCCTCCCATTCCTATCAGTGCCACAAGCTACTAAACCATCTCTCTCACCATGCCACTGACCATGTCCCTCTGTGCCACATCTCCACAGTTCTGGATCTCCTCCAAGGATGATGACTCCACCACCTCTCAGGGCAGCCTGTGCCAATGCATCATCACTCTTTCTGAGAAAAACTTTTCCTAATATCCAACCTGAGCTTCAACAGGCAGACTCACAGCTGCTCGTTTTACAAAGAGGAGTGTCCAACAAATAGCCAAGGGCCAGCTGTGCATGTGGTGTGGTGACGTGGGCCCTGTGCCTCTCTTGTCCTCGTCCTTGCCATTGTCACTCCGGCCTCACCAGAGCTGAGTTTGGTGAATGAAACCAAAGAGCTGGGCTCTAACAGCAAAGTTTCCAATTTGAGCTTTGTTGTTCTACACATCACCAAAGGTGTTAAATAAAATTACCATTTTCCTGCAGCCCTGGCAACATGGTAGTTAGAGTGATAATAATACAATTATTACTGTATAAAAATGTGAAATCAGCCTTGAATCTGATGAGGCTGTTATCAGTGTCCAAGCTGATTGTGTTATGAAAACTGCACAGGTAAGGAAAAATGTATTTGTTTTTTCAAAACGATGCACTGGATAAAATTTAAATTATATTCTTTTGAAGTCTTAGAAGAAAGGCACAGTTGTTGTAGCTATATGATGTTTTCTCTTGTCTTCACTAGTATGTAAAAGAATCCCTAATAAATTCCTCATTCCTTACAAAAAACCTGTGATAAGACAAAATTCTTCATCAGTTACACTGAAACAACTATAAAAACAATTTATTTACAATGGCAGTGACTGTAAAATTAAACTCAGGGATGAGACCTGCTTCTTTCTGAAGGTCTCTGAATGTCCTTGGAGTTTATGAGTAATAAGTCCTCATGGGACACATGGAATTCATGCCCTTAATCCATTCTGACTTTAAAAGTCCATCTTCTTTTACAGAATGTCTCATTATACAAGTTCTTGCTTCAGCAAATGTACTTCCATCAGTTTTCTCTGATGTCTGTTTAATATAACATCTTCTGAATTATTTAATGAGCAAACATATGGATTAAATAAAGCAAACACATCTTCCAGGGCTTATATGTGCTTGATCAAAACTTTGCAAACTTTCTGTGGCTCATATTTAAGATCCCTAAGCCTCAAACCTTGGCAGTGTGAAAGGGAAGCAGCTTTTCACAGGCTTTCACAGGCTGACCTGGTGAATCCTATGGGTTGGTCAAGTACTCCCAGAGTTCACATTCACCTCTTTTCTCTGCTCCATTACTCCCCTCTATCTGCTCTGCCTTTTTATAACCAAAGGTCTGAGCTTTTTTCTGTGTTTTACATTCCATTTACTGCTGTACAATTCAGTTCTAGGTTATATTTCTGTGTTTTGGGGCAACATGTAGCCTATTGTCAGTGTTTACTGGTGTAAGAATAAGCCAGCCTAGAGTTCTCCTCCGATTAATTTGAATGTAATTCTGCATTTCATTTCCCCTGACCTTTGAAATCTCCCTTGTGATTACTCATCAGAAAACCTTGATAAGATAAATTAGAAATTCTTTTAGATCTCAGATCAGATTGGAATAATAATCACCCTTCTCCCCAACTATCCATCTCAGGCTTGGTCACTTTTTTTTTGAACCTGTGTGTAGTCCAAGTCATATGAGCCATAGAAATTAAACCAACCGAATTTCTACAAATGAATTTAAGCATTTAGGTGTAGAAAACAATAGTGTGTCCCCCTCCTCTTCCAGATCCTAGAATCCAGACGCTCTGACCACAGTTTTAAATTATTGGTGACCCCTTTCTGAACTGCTTTGACACGATGTTTTCTTTACATGCTTTGATTAGGCTTATTTGAAGCTGAAATGATGAAGTAAATGCATCAGCTGGATGTGTCAGGTAAAGCTGCAAAATTGGAATGTTATTTTATTATTTGTAGCAATTTAAGCGCAAACCAACCAAAACCAAATAAAAACCATCACCAGAGTAATGGTTATCTGAGCCATTTACCAGATTTGTTTGTTGGAATTCAACACAAAAATTGTCAAAGTTCAACAAGGTGTAAAGTAAAGCCAGGCTCCAGCCAGGAGAGCCCATGCAAGACCAGTGCAGAGTAGAAGCTTGGGGATCTCTGGCAGCAGAACAGCTGATATTTATTTTAAGGTTGAGAAGAGTGGGCAGGTATCCAGGAGAGACATGAATGAAATGTCCTTTTGTACAGCCTCTCTTCCTAGTAAAGTGATTTACTGGTTAGGAAGAAGTCTGAGCTTGTAGCTGGTCAACAGGAGACACAAACAAACAAAAAAATCTCTTGTTGGAATTTAAGGTCTCGTTCATTTCATTAACTGGATTGTTCCCAGTACTCCCTTCTGCAGACTCAGCCTTGTGCTCTTGGGAAGGGTCACTCCCCACCCTGCCGGTGCCGCTGACCCAGGGGCAGGCGAGGTGACCTCTACATCCATCCATAATCCCTGCATCCGTCCCTGCCAGCTCGCTGAGCATGGCTGCCCAGGAGTTTCCCACAGCCTGTATGAGCTCTCCCTGTCCTTAAGTGCTGCATGGGTGAGTGGCAATCCATGTCTCCAGGGACAAAGCAACCTGGCTGATATCCTGGCCCCAATGAAGGGGGGGTTGTTCTGCCAATGATTTATCCTGTTGAGACTGTGCTGAAGGACCTGAATTCTCACAGCTGTATTACGTTTGGATTTTTTTTTTCTTGTTTGATGTCAAAATAGTAGAACTACATGGTAATAGAAAGTAAAAGAGCTACAAGATGTCGCAGTTCTTTATGTGAGTATAAAGGAGACAGAAAATCATTTTAGCTCTAAGTTCCATGGAACAAATTTTCATGAATACACTTCACAAGGTACTCAGTTTAGTTTCAGTGAGAGTTTGTGCACCTCTTTCCTAATGATCTGTGCTACACAATTAAATTTTATCTTGCAGAAGAAGACCAGGTCAGCTCCAAACATTTTGCTTGTTAATAGTAAGTGCACACAAGGAGCTTATTAGAAACTCAGCATTCTTTGCTTGATTTTCCAGCTAACTTTGCATCTCTACAAAGATGAGGAGACCAGCATCCTAGAATAATGCAAATAATAGCAACAATATAACTTGGAAGCTGTTAGAAAAGTGACTTTATTTCATTTTATTTGCATTTGTGGTTGCAGCTAAATTATTTCCTGACACTTCTGCATCCTTTTGCTCCATTCTTATACCCAATTTAGTATTTTACTTTAATGTTTTTTCAGTCTTTTATCTGACTTGGGCATTTCCAGTCCCAACAAACATGGTGAAAAGGCAACATTCAAAGCCACACTTGCATCCTTCAGCTCAGTCAGAGTTTTTCAATAATGTCATGGATTAGCAGTGGAGCCAGTACAAAAATGCATTGTATTTACACTGCAAAGCTGGCCACTTACCCAAAGAGGTCATGTCAAATGTTTTTTACCTTTCCAATAAAGTATTACCTTATTGAAGCTTGCTGAGATCTAATCTCCTGGACATTATATATTTTAGATGGATGGAGGAGATTTGGGGTCTGACTTGCATGCTATGACAAGGTCCCAGTCCTAGAGATTCCCAGTCAGCAATTACAAATGTCACAGAAACTTTATGGCATCAGAAATTACTGACTGCATAAAAACTTCATCTGCTGCATGGTTTGAATTCAATCCATGGGGCTACAAAATCTTTTAAATCACCGAAGGCAATGTGAAAATCTCAACACTGACAAGGTGGAAAGCTCCTGTGACCCAGATACTTAGGCTTGGTGCTGAGACACGCCAGGAGCCTCCCAAAAACCCAGAGCTCTGCTTGCATGGGAGGAATTTCTCACGCACAGAGGACAACCCAGATCATAAGCAAGAAGGATGTGAAATTAATATGGGGAAATAGGATGACGGGAAGAGAATGTGCACTCATGTGCAAGTGTGCCCGTGTGCATGAGGGAGTGCATTGGCTTTATGTGCAATTTTGAAGCACTGTTCTAAAAGCAACAGACAAATAATCCAAGCATATATTACTGCTCCTCTGTTGCGCTGCTCATTGTGCAGACAGCGTGGCGACAAGGGCAGGAAAATGCCCAGGGAGAGAAATGCAGCAAAAAAAACCTCTCCTACATTCATATATATTCTGCAGTATTACCCAAAACAGACAGATGCCCAGCCATCATCACGGATTAGCACATCAAGTGATCTCAGAGCAGTGCTAACAACACAACAGTAATTGTAAGGCATGAGGTTGTTTTGTTTTGCATGTAGTGTATCTCGATTTGATGGTAACCATTTTAAAGTCTGGAAGAATTTTGCACTCACTAAGCTGATTTTACAAGCAAAGAGAAGTGCTTGTCAGCAAAGGTTAATGTAGCTGTCACTGCAGGAGAGCCCTGTGGGTAGAAAGAGTCTCATCTGGCCGTTTTTTAAAGGGCAAGAATCATTGGAGTAAAGGAGGAATTTTTCCATATTTAGAAACCTTTTGCGTAGTTGTGGTGAACTGCTGCATGTTACCGCTCTATAGGAACAGCTGCTATATTTTTGTGATTATCAGTATTTGTTTCTATTGCTTGTATCTCAGGGTCTTATCTGTTGTTCTTCTCCAAAATGAATTGAATTTGAATTGAGAAGTTGAAAAGAGTAATTCTGGGTGTCTTTATTGCTGGCATTAGTACTACATTAGAGAGATGTGGAGCAGGAAGGACTGTCTTCCTGTTTTACTGATGGAAACAGGAGCAGGGAGAGACTAAATGTGAGACCAGACCACTTACTCCAAAATCCTTCTATGTCTCACCAGCATCTTCAGCACACTACTGACACATAACAAGGGAGTTGAATCCAGATCTTTAGCTTTCAGGCTGCCCTTAACCACAGACTGGACCCAACCCTCCTTAAAGCATCAGAGGTGAAACTCATACAAGTGTAAGGCATGTGTAGCAATTGTAACAGGGAGAAATTTGGCTGTGCCAGGCTGTCCTGACCATGCAAGATCTCATGGTGAAGATGTCCAAGCCCTCTGGTGAGTGCTCGCAGTGTCCCCAGGAAGCCCCTGTCACAGCCAGGGGACATGAGTGCTCTGTTTGAAAGCAAAAGCGTAAAAGAGATCCTAAGATTTCCAAATAGCAGCTGGCTTTATTTCCCCTGGTTGCCAGGAGATGGAGTCGTGCAACATGAAGTACATGTGCAGGCAACGTTTTGCTCATAGGCAGGGTCCTTGGTGAAATTGTTCTGGAAATCTTTTCTTGAAGCTTCCAGAGAAGAAAGCTGCCAGAGTCATCTGTTTTGGTGAAAGCATGCGGAGAGGCAAGGTCAACTGTGGTTGTTCATCTTGTGAGGGCAGTGCTGTGGACAAGCCAGTTTCTCAGCAAGCTAGGATAGAGGCCAATGAAGATATCCTTTGATAAAGCTCACGTGGCAACTCTTCATGGTAGCACTTCTTAGACATTTCTGAATGAGATCTGAGGCAAAGACTTAGGGTCCTCAGGATATCAGAGCGCCATACACGTGTTGCATAAAGCAATTAGCAGTGTAACAGAAGAAAAAGCACTCCTACCTGACCCAGAGTCCCTTAGCTTTGCCACACTGGATACCAAAAATCATCCAGTAATTGCGGACTATGGGTTGACAGGTGGACAAAGTGAATGAGTCTCAGGCATTGTTATACCTGGTGGAGCTTCACACACGATAGCTGAAAGTGACCACATATTCTCATTATCCTAACAGGCCAGACATCTCCTCAGGCACTGTCTGGAGACTTCCTGCCCTGCGGCACCCCGAGGCCTGCCTTGAACTCGGAGTGACTCTGCGTGGCTTCCCACTCAGCTCCCCACACAGAGTGCCTGAGGGCACCTGAGGAGCTGTCTCCAGTCAAGGAATGGATAAATGCTGGCTATTCCACGGAGCATTGCCTGGGCTGCATAAAGCAAGGCCAGAGTTTATAAATGGCATCAGATTTTCTGCAGCTGACGAACAGTCAAAGCATCAGGAGCTGTGATGCTTTGCTCAGTGCTGATACTTGCTCCGAGGGGATTTCCTTCTCTTCCTGACACAGATGGTGAGCTAGGTCCTGCTCACCTCTAGCTTGGGTTACTGCAGCATGCCCAAGGGCATCCAGAAATAGCAGTGTGATCTTCAGTGACCTCCCTGTTACCTCTGTGTGTAATTCAGGCTGTTAACTTTGACATACATTAGCTGTAGTTAGCTCAAGATCTCCTTACCTCACCTGCACCTCACTGCAAGAGCCGCTTTGTAAAATACTATTATTTGTAATCCAGTAAGAGTTGGGCTACTATAAAATGTAAAAATCTGCAGTAATGTTGCTCAGTTTTGGGGAAAACAATACGAATCTGTTTAGAATTCCCTTGGTTCTGCATTTGTGGCACCTGATCAGGCCCTTAATGAGGCTACAAGCCTCTCTGGAGCCAATGAGTCGATCATTTGGTATCACTGTGAGAGAGGACTGAAGATATCATACAGTGGCAGAGAGCAGCCCTTGGCCAAAGCCCTCCTCTGCTTTGTGAAAGGAAACAGTCACACACATTTCTTCTCAACTTTTCTTGGAGAATGTGGAAGAAAGGGCACAGAACCAGAGGACAGAAGAGCACAATACCCCTGACCTTCTTTAAATGACATTTTTCTCTAAGTAAACTGAAAATTTGCATATTCCTTTAGCAGTACATGTTGTTCCTTGCATATTTCATGAGGACACTGTAGCTGATGGGAAACCTGTGGCAGTGTGGTTACTAGCTGCCTGCTAGTGCTGGGCCAGTTATGCAAAGGGCACAACCACCCAAGGGCTCCAAATTTGGGGCAGGATTCTCCAGGGGTCCTAAGCTGTGCATTGTCTGCACTTTCATGCTCCTTGTCCCTCCAGAAAAGAGCACACTAAGCCATCCGCATGGACTCTTGGTATAGCTGGCAGTGTTATGGACTTCATTGCTCACTCAGAAATCAGAAATAGCACTTTTGTAACCTCTCAGATTTTAGAACAGCATCTATTCTCTTTCATTGCAAAACAACCTTCTGATGCTGATTATTTTACAGAATTTTTCAAGTTGTAATTTGTTTTTATTGGCTGTATCTTCTATTTTCAGCTATTAGAAAATATCTGAACAACCTGTTTACAACTCCTTGTCCTTCAGTAAGGGTGGAGTAATGTCAGAGTTGGCTGTTGTTAGCTTTGTTCCATGGAAGTAATGTTTTTGTGGCTGTTAAACAGGAAAAGTCTTACTTTGTACAGGGTAGGGGTGGGACTGAGTGATTCAGGGACAAATGCATGGATCCAGAGTGAACCTTTCCTTCTAACAGGCTCAATTTAAGAATAATCACCTTCTCTTTTGATGGAATATACATGCTTCTGTAAGAGCTTTTTTTGTCTTTCAGAGCAAATTAAAGACAGGCAATTTTATGACGTTTTGGATCACTGATGAGGAAAGGCTCATTTGTACAGCCCAGTGAGCAAGCCTTTTGGTTGTTTCTCATTACAGACAAATTATGTGGTTATATGTAATACACAACATAAAGCATTCAGATGTAACATAAAATCAATATAGCACTTTCTGAAAAAGAAATGTACATTTTAACGTCCTTATTATTTCTTCTGTGCCCAAAGAGGGGGAAAAGATCCGTGCACTGTAGATCTTGTAGAAGATAGACAGACAAAAATCATTCAAGGGTTGATACTTATTGTTCTGTTTCTGTTACTGCAGGGACAACAGTAGTAGTTTTTTAAAAATTGTTTCTGTGTGAGCTGATAAGAAAACATGGTCTTTCTGTGCGTGCCACACATAAGGAATGCCTACTGCCCATATGGTACGCTTTGGGCTCCTGTGTTAGAGGTCCTGTGTTAGCAAACTGGGAAGAAAAGAAGCAAAGGAGTTATTAGGTTTCTGTAAGACAGTGATGTTTACTCCCTGCTTGTGTATAACATGAGCATAAGGATGAATGGAAAATCTTTCAGCAGTGCATCTTCTATGTGGTCATCTTGGTTATCATATGCAGAGCTACGGCTGAGCTAGGCTGATTTTCACCACATGCAGGGCTGCCCTGGTGTTTTGTCCAAGCATTTGCTGTGACATATGACACAGGGCATAGGAATGTGCACTGGAGGGTATGGCTGAAGCAGTAGGAGGTGCTTGAGAACAACAGGATTAAAGGATATGAGGGACTCATTGTTCTATTACCAGGAGAAATGAGGCCTCTGATACTGCAGTGGAACATTTTGTTCCACATCTGACTCATCTTGGTATGTCCAGAGGCAGCAGGATTTCCGCTACTCAAACCCTTTGATGGTACTCTTGAGGTAGCACGTGCACCAGGATGGCTTATTGGGTTTTTGCATCAAATGCTTCCTTAACATCAAAATGCATTGCTAGTGTGACTTCAGCCATTGCAAAACACGTCTGTGTTCCTTAGCAAATCAGCTTAAATAGGAGAGGCCCTTTTGTTTTTGACTCTGTTGTACAACTATTCTTATAAGCATCTTTCCAAAGGCTTAATATATTTTTATGTTGTTCATGTGAATATTAAAAGCCACGGAAATGAACAGCATCCATGCCAGCAGATTGCTTTAAATCTGCTTAGCATGGATACTGCTCTCTGAAAGGAATGGTTTACCTTGCTCTCCTCTGTCTGTGTGTCTGTGGCTTTGGGTCTATGTTACGTACACGCACACATGCCTTTTTGCTGTTTCCTCACAATCATTGTCTGTTTTTGTATCCCCACAAATAAGGAAAGCAAAACAAATGAGAAAACAAATGAAGAATAGAAGGATTTAGTAATTAGACACATAATGAGAAGGCAAAGCCTTGCTTCTTCTACAAAGACTTATAGCTCTGTATTTAATTCCCAACTGTTACGCTTTAAGATAGCATTCACTGTTAATGTGGGGAGGAGCAGCATGTTCTTTGGTTATTCAAGTTTATAGCACTGAACTCCTCAATTCTGACCCAAACTACACCTGATGGTGAAGTTTCCAGGCACTGGGTCGAGTGTTGGTGATTTGATTTAATGCAGTTTGCATTTCTAAGCAATCTGTCCCACAAACACTAACAAAGTCTAACATACATAGAAAGAGTGAAAAACGTAGTTGTTGCATATTCAAGGGGCTCATTTTGAGGGATATAAGATTGCAGAGCATCTATGGCTATCAGTTGCTTGAATTGTCTTAAGGTTTGCAGGTTCAGTACAGCAAACTGATCAACAGTTTTCTTCATGTAGGCTTTTTTCTGTCCTAATGTTGTGCTATTTGCAAGCAAATACTGCATTTTCACACCACCTTCAATTACATCCATCAGTAAAAATGCTGATCTTGAGGATCAATTGATGAGCTCATCTGGACTTCAAGGGAATAGGAGCAATCCAATACCTTAAAAAAAAAAAAAAAAAAAAAAAAAAGAAGGAAAGAAGGAAAAGAGGGAGGGAGAGAGGGAGGAAGGAAGGAAAGGAGGGAGGAAAAGAAAGCAAGAAAAAATACATTGTATTTTCAACATTTGCAGCAAAAATATTCAACAGATTTATTCAGGTCATTAAGCAAGTGTTCAAATTATGCAAATTAAAGAATAGATATTCATACAAAACATCCTGTGTGCATGTTCTCCCATGACTATGTGATCTTGGTGAATGGTGCCTAAACTAAAGCCCAGCCCCATTGCTCCGCAGAGAACAGATGCACGTTATTGCTCGCAGGTAGCAACAAGGGCAACACATTAAATTCAGCACCTTGGGTCAAGGGCAGCAGTTCCATTCCTGAGCTTCATGTTTAGTGCTGGTTTGGCAAGGAACTCATATAGAAAAACACAACAGTGATTAAAAATATCAATACACTTCACCTTGGAAGACTGCCATTTTACAACAGGGAGAATCCAGGCAGAAAACTAGTAACTTGGGAATGATCACACAGTAAGCCTCCAGGCAGGGATGGAAATAAAAGCCGGAGATGTGCTCTCCCATCTACCGCAGCAGAGATTCTTCAAATGCAGCCCATAAGCTCTTACCTGTGGCCTGGCAAGTCTCAAAATATGGCTCAATATAAATGAAAACGCAGCCATCCACCCCTGACAGAGCCAGCCTGTCGCTGAGGCCAAGGCAGCTCCATCTCCATTTCAGCAATGCCCTCCAGATGAATTGCTTCCCAGTCCCCAGCTGAGGTGAACCAAAAAATGGCCCAGTCTGAATGAACAGCACACTGGGAATTCTGATGTGAGGGCATGGCTTTGAATGCACACTGTGGACTTCAAAGCTATCGCATGCCATCTCGCAGTGATGAGCAGATCAGATCTGTGGTTCTTTTCCTTCCAAGACTCCCTGTTAAATATGCACAGCTTTCCATTTTCTGTTCATTTCTGAATTGCATGGATGCCAAACTGATCAGAGGTTCTGATAGCAAACGAAGAGGCTTTTGGAGAAACCTCATTATCCCACAGTTTATTTGGTTACTGTGTTTCATTCTTTGCATATTCATCCTACAATAAGAATATGTTTGTTATGTTGTTTTTTTTTAATGGGACGTTCAAATACCATCACAAACTCTGAGACAGCAGGCAGTGTTTACCACAGCAGTGGTATCCGGGATGAGTAGGAAGATGCATTTACATCCGTTGTTTTTACAGAAAAAAAATGGGGTTGCATAACTGCTTTTGATCAAAGTTTCCAAAGGCAGCGACTGGTTTGTTTGTTCTCCAATCCGCTCACCGGGGTCATCCATGAAAAAGGGTTTTTTAAGTGGTAAACAATAAAAAGGGGAACAAAATTGTAACAAAGCCCATCAGGCGTTCTTATTATTTGTACAAATGCAAAGTTTTTAGTGACCTTAGCAGCAGTTCCATAAGCATATGGAGAGCAAAACAAACTGTTATTAAATGCCGTTACACATATGGTCTCCTGACAGGATGTTCCAAGCCATGCCGCGATTTTACAGCCCGTATGCAACGTGTAGCAGTTCTTCGTCTCAAAGCAGGAGTCAAAAATAGCACGTCAGCATGGACTCTGCATTCTTGGTCTCTTATGGGCAGTCTGCATTGTGCACTGTGTCTAGCTGCGCTGAGCAGCAAAAAAAAAACTCCATCTGAGTGTGATTTGGTTTTGCTGGTTCGTAATATGAAACATGATGCATGAGATGCAAGAACATCCCAGCACTTAGAGCAAGCATTTCACAGTTTTATGCCACAAAACACTTAAAGATAAGGAAAGTGTTATCAGGAACTTTGGTAGGGAGCGTGCAGCCGGCAGGTAGGGCAGCGGGGCCACGCAGGGCGTTGCGGGCTGCGGGCTGGAACTCCCCATCTCACCTCACGGCGACGGAGAATGAGGCAGCAGCAGCAGCCACACCGAAGTGGTTTTTAAACTTCTGCCAGCGGTATAAACGCTAAGCGCCGTTATGTGGGGTGTTTGGGTCGTACAGAACAGCCCGCGCAGACCGGAGCCCGGCAGGAACGCATCAGAAGCCCGAGGACTGCTTCCAGCACTGCGTTCCGGCTGTACGCACTACACCGGTTACACAGCCGAGCGGCCGGCAGGTTGCGGTCGGCTTGGAACCAAACCGAGTCTCGTTCCCCGAGCCGTCCCCGCAGCGTAAGACGATGCGCAGGCGGTGAAGCTCCGCACGGAGCCGCTTTCCGCAGCCCCCGCTCCCCTCGGCCGGGCGGCGCTCGGGGCGGGCGGGCGGGCCGGCGGGGGGGAGGCCGAGGCTCGGCGCTGCCCCGCCGACGGCTGCGGCGCCGGGATGCGGGCGCTGCGCGGGGCGGCGCTGGCGCTGCTGCTGGCGGCGGCGCTGGGCCCGGACGCGGGCCGGCCGCATCCGCAGTGCCTGGACTTCAAGCCGCCGTTCCGGCCGCCGCGGGCCCTCGCCTTCTGCCGGCGCTACGGCGCCTTCGGCTGCTGCGACTCGAGGCGCGACCGGGCGCTGCTCCAGCGCTTCTATCGCCTCAGCGCACACCTGGACGGGCCCACGTACTCCGCCTGCGCCGGGCACCTGCAGGACTTGCTCTGCCAGGTGAGGGGGCTTCGGCTCTGCGGCATCAGCCCTCGTCTGGGCGCTTCAGGCGTGGCTGCGCCGGTCCACGCAGGGTGCTCGGGGTGTCGGCGCGGCCGCGGGCGCACCGGCATTGGCACGGCGCCGCGTGACCCGGGGCAGCGCTGCACACCGTGCTGGGAATGAGGCTGTCAGCCCACGTGCGCACCCTGGATCCGTCAGCAGCAGCTGCCCCTCGCCAGGTTGCTCTGGGCTTCTCGGCCTCTGGATCTGATCTAACATAGCAGCAGTGGCGCTCTGAAAGGTGGGGGTGTGGACAGTTACATCTCCCAGGGGTCTGTATCTGGAAAACCCCCAGGTACAAAACACGCTCCTTGTTCCCCACAGCGTCAGGTATCTCTCTGTGCAGGGTCACAGCACCCTGACGTGCGCCATCCAGGTGTCAGCAGTCCTGATGTGATGCCTGACAATGAGGCCAAGAAACCTCTGGCTGGGAGATTCTCACTGGGGCGGCTGTTCTGGAGCTGGATATGGTAACGGGATGATCACACATTGTACAGAGCAAAGTGTCCAGCCCTGTCATTGGCCGTGGCCTCGTGTGTATGAAAATGCCCCCGGGACAGAATAGTAGCAGCTCTGTGTGCTGTGTCAATGTAAATCTGAAATTAATTCAGGCAGCAGAGCCCAGTCTGCCATGTTCAGATGGGATCAGAGTGGCTGACCAGAAATCCTTCTTGTAGCATTTTCTGGGGAATATTTATGTTGTTAAAACTGTGAAGAGAAAGGCGACCCTTTCCTATAACAGCCTTCTACAGATTTGACTTTCATTTCATCCCAAATTGTACTGAAAGCAAAAACCTTTGAATATGTTCCTGAGACAGGCAGCATCCAACAGACCATTTGCAGGTTGGAGACTAGTAGTTAGCAGTGCCCACTAAGTGCTCTTTCTGTCTCCTGCATACGTCAGAAACCTGGCTGTTGAAAATTTGTTCAGAAGTGGTGAAATCTCTCAACATGGAAAAAATGATTCACTGAAATGTTCTAATGAGCTCAGTGCACCACCAGCCTGAGACACGGCTACAAATGGCCGCGCAAGCACAACATGGGAGTTCAGGCACTGCGATTGTTCCAGAGCACTGCTTTCACTTATTCACCATACATGAAACTTATAGCCTCTACCTGAATTAATAAATGGTTTTCTGTGAATTATTCAGCACACTTCTGTCCCTTTCTGCTCACAGTTTGTGATTTCTCTCAAATGTAATCAGATTATTTTGACAAGTGTTTCTTCTTGTACTTGAGCAACCTGTGGTGACAGGAGCAGGGAAGTTGTACCTCTGTGCAACCCTTAATTCTGACATTCTTGCTGCTTTCTCAAAGCAGGCTTTCAGAGAACCAGACACATCTTGGTGTCTCCTTTTCCAGAGTGTGAAATCCAAAGACAGAAAGGAAGGCAGCTCTGATACAGGCCTTGTCCTAATTCTCTTGCTTAAATTGGTTTTCTTAGGCTAAATTTTCATCATGACAACAACACCAGCAAACACTGCAGCTGTTTTCTGTCCCTGGCACACCTCTGTGTTCATGTAACAGAGCTGAGTGCTGTTATCACATCTGCCTGTAATTTCTAAGTCATGTGCAATCTCCTTTTTACCGCGTTAATTGCTTCTCATTTGAAGGCATAAAAACCTTCATTTTGCATTGAATAGCTTCACATTATGAGGGGAAAGCTAATGATCTGTTGTACGGTCTTTCCATTAATTGTGGCATGTAATAGAAAATAAAATAAAAAATATTGTGTGCACTTATCAGCTAATTTAAATACATCAGTATTCTGGATCTTATGCCTTTTCAGCTATTGAATAGCACCGTAATCTGCATTAGAATTTAACTGCTTATAGGTTGATTTTTTTTAACTAAGTTGATTTTACTTGGAAGCAATGCCATCCAGGAATTAAACAATGCAGAATGTATTCAGGAAGGATAGTTTCTCTTCTTGCCTTTCTTGCCTCAGTTATTTATCTACCCTATAAAAATAGCTGAGCATTCACTAAGTCATGTTAAGTTATTTGGAGAGCACTTTTGAGATGCCTATTGGGAAGATGCACTGAAACTGGAAAATATTATGTGTTTAATACATGGAAAAACTCTTACAAATCAGAACTGAGTCACTTTGGTCAGTCTGTGATTTACAGACCATTTTACTGGGTTGCAGTGACGAAGAAAGAAAATGCATTTCTCTGGAGGAGTTCTTGTAGTGGAAAATACAGAGTATGTAGATTTGAGTCAGTCCTTAGAGCTCCAAGGATTCACTTTCCCTAAATTAGGGCTGTCCTGCAGCTCTTCTTGGGATTTAGGGGTTTGCCTGGATTATGGCCGTCTTGTGATCTCTGTCTGAAATCCCATTACCTGAGCTTAGTGACCAGTTTAGTCAGAGTGGGATGCATTTTGACCTCTTTGAGCCAGATACATCAAATGTCTATACTCAGAGATCCTGTGTGCAGATGCAGGAACGAGATAATCTGTAAGGTCCTTTCCAACCCAAGCCTTGCTATGGCTTGAATCTTCCCAGCTAACTCCTTGTGTCACTGCTGTGCTGTGGTGAACCTGCTCTGTATCTCATAGTCAGAGCATCCAGTATAGAAATGCTTTTTTTCCAGTCCAGCCTGGTAAGGCGATACAGCAAGATGTGTGTCATCATTGGTTTCCTTGAGTTAGTGCTATGGTTGGGATAAATGCGTACGTACATGAGAAGCTTGTAGGAGCCAGCTTTCACCAGAAACACCGAAGATCATTTTTGTGAATGCTAAACCCACTTTCTGAGATCTTTTCCTCTGTTAATATATTTTCAGAATAAACCATAACATCTGTTGTAATTAAGGTGAAATTTCTCCGATTAGTGTTGCTGCTCAGCTGTTTTAAATCTGATCCACAAATGGCTTGAGGCGTTTTCTGTCTCTTTCTAGGAATGCTCTCCATATGCAGCTCACTTGTACGATGCTGAGGATCCCTCCACCCCTGTGCGGACCATACCAGGACTTTGCCAGGACTATTGTCAGCAAGTATGGCAAAAATGCCGGTCCATTTTTCGCTATCTCTCTACAGACCAGGAGTTAATTGCACTGGAGAACAACATGGCAAAATTCTGCCGCTACCTGTCCCTGGAGGACACGGATTACTGTTTCCCACACCTGCTGGCTAATGAGAACCTCAACCAAAACCTGGGGTTGGTGACGGCTGATGCAGAGGGCTGCCTCCAGCTCTGCCTCGCGGAGGTGGCCAACGGGCTGCGCAATCCCGTTGCAATGGTGCACGCCAACGATGGCACCCACCGCTTCTTCATCGCCGAGCAGGTTGGCCTGGTGTGGGCCTACCTCCCTGACCGGTCCAGGCTTGAAAAACCTTTTCTAAACATCAGTGAAGCCGTGCTTACCTCACCTTGGGAAGGAGACGAGAGAGGTTTTCTAGGTATTGTCTTCCATCCTAAATTCAAATTTACTGGTAAAGTGTATGTCTACTATTCAGTTGAAGTTCGTTATGAAGAGAGAATCCGAATCAGTGAGTTCAGAATTTCTTCTGGTGACATGAATACTGTGGACCATGGTTCTGAAAGGTATTGTACGCACCTTTAATGTCTTTAAGATCTCAGAAGACAGCTTGTGTGTTTTTAAGGCTTACTAACAAATAAAGCTTATTTAGCTCAATATTGTTCTTGTATTCCAGTGTGTTGGCAAGGTGATGGGGCTTTGAGCAACCTGGTCTAGTGGGAGGTATCCCTGCCTTCAGCAGAGGGGTTGGATCTAGATGATCTTGAAAGATCCCTTCCAACCCAAACCACTTTATGATCCTATGAAGGTAGCCAAATTTCAGTCCTAGCATATTGAGACAGTGAATATACGTGTCCTCTGTGGGTAAACTACAAGTACTTAGAACAGAATGTTCATGATTCTTAATTCCAGTATGTCAGAAGTTTTAACTGAACTCTGAATGAACATTACTTACAGTTAATGTTTTGGTTTATTGATTTTCCTTTGTGATAGACTTCTGCAATGCATGAGTGAAATTCATTTCAAAGATAAAGGTTCCCAAAATTACTAGAAACAAACCTGATGATATTGTACCAAAATGAATTTGATCCCATGATTTTTTTTTTTAATGTGAATGAGAACTTGACCATATGATATTACAAATTGAGCATCAAATTAAATAAAGTATAAATAACTATGCTATTACTGAGAGTATTTTGATAGGACAATTAATTTGAGTCTGACCCTGCAGCTGATCCACGTTAATACACACAGATAATTAAAGGTTTGTTTGCGAAGACAGTTAATGGATTTATAACCTGCTGCAGAACCATGTGACTGATCCCCTGTTTGAAGAAGACCTTGAATAGAGTTAATTTTGAGATTTTTACTTTATTACATTGTATTATGGGCTTTGTTGACTGGTTCGGTAGTTTAAGCCTGCAGATGTCAAGGCCTCTCAGCTGTTTTGTTAAAAAATCATCAAGCTCTGTACTTGTAACTCTTTCTGTGCTCATGTAGCCATTGGTTAGTATAGTGAAAGCTTAATAAGACAAACCTCTGGTCCTGTTGTGCTTGTGCTGGCACGTCTCTCCCAGACTTCATCCTGAGAGGTTTCTTTGGGTAGTTGAGAGAAATCCCTGGAAACTGAAGTAAAGTAAGCTTTGTTTGTTACACCTGGGAATCTCCTGCTTGTGTTCCTGACTTTACCTTTCTTTAAAGTTATATTTTCATACACTTTGGCCTTTTCTTATTAAGAAAGAGAGGCCAGCTGCATTAAAAGCAAACAAACAAAAAACAGCAAAAAAAAAAAACAACCAACCAAAACCCCAAAAAAACCAAAACCAAAAAGATAAAAGTAAGAGCTGCTCAGGCTTTAAAATGAAGTGAAGGGTACTGACTTGAATAACCTTTGCTTTGTGGGGATGCTAATCGGATGGTGGTACTGCTTTTACAGTTCTCGAAGTTCCTGATGCCCTGTGTATGTAATTCCCCTTTAAGGATCCTTTTCTTTTTAAGCATTTAGCTATTATGTAATGTTCCAAAAGTCTTAGGTCGCCTTGAAAGCGCCTGTCAGGATTGTGCCAAATGCTGTACAGATGCAGAAATGGAGTCCTTTCCCTCATGGTTTGTGGTCTGATTTGAGCTGAAATTCCTTTTTCTAAAGGAAAAAAAAAAAAAAAAAAAAAAAAAAAAACCAACAAGGAGGAAGGAAGAATCAGAGAACAAGTATGATTACAAATATCTTCTGCCACGTAATTTCTCAGATTTTCCTTATTACACAATTTGGTGATTTTGTAATCTGGAAAATATGTCTGAATAATATGATGGTAGAAAAGTTAAGCTTAAGCAAGATTCAGTATGGAAGAATATGCACCAAAGCTGACCTGCAGCCATTTCTGTGTCTCAAGAACAACACCGTGTGGGTATTACTCTGCCTTTTTCTTACAACTTGTGCAATAGGTAATGCGTTATTCCTGTTTTCAATTAGGATAATTCTGGAAATAGAAGAACCAGCTTCCAACCATAATGGAGGAGAGCTGCTCTTTGGCGATGATGGTTATCTCTATATATTTACTGGAGATGGAGGCATGGCTGGAGATCCTTTTGGGACCTTTGGAAACGCCCAGAACAAGTATGAGCCCCTAAAACTTTGTATCACGTGTCCCTTCTGCTGCCCTTAGATTAAGGCAAGCAATTGGGGGAGGCAAAATTTGGGCTGTTTTCTGTCCAGAGTTTACTTTTTCTCTGATGCTGCACTGATGTTTGTGCACACCTCCCATGGAAAGTCTTGTGTTCTCTTTAAGAAATATATATACAAATATATATACATAAATATATATATGTATCTAAATGAGAATGTCTGTTGAACTGCTATCTAATTTTATTTCCCTTTTCCTTCCTTCTCCCAATACAGATCAGCACTGCTGGGCAAAGTGCTGCGGATCGATGTGAACAACAATGACCGGGGGCCTGTGTACAGGATCCCCCCAGACAACCCCTTCGTTGATGACCCACAGGCTCGACCTGAGGTCTATGCCTACGGAGTGAGGAATATGTGGCGCTGCTCATTCGATAGGGGAGAGCCTGATACGAAGGAGGGGAAGGGGCGTCTCTTCTGTGGGGATGTAGGACAGAACAAATATGAAGAGATCGACATCGTAGAGAAGGGGAAAAACTATGGCTGGAGGGCGAGGGAGGGATTCAGCTGTTATGATAAAAAGCTTTGCGTCAATTCTTCACTGGGTAAATATATGCTCTCTTGAAATTACGTGCCTCTCATACTGTGCAGTATTCAGCACTGTCATTTTTAATTCCTGCCTTCAAAGCCTGGCTGCTTGACTGAAAGCACTATGAAAGGCTATGTGGTCTCAGTCTAGGATGGAACTGACTTGGGGATAAATCCTGGAAGTCCAGAGGTCACCATTTTTTGAATTAGGAGACAAATGAAATGTCCTAGCTGTTGCTTTCCTTGGCAGTATAGTTAGTCAAATATTCTAGAGATTCCTTGATTTGGGGGGAGAATTTAATCTTTTCCACATCAAATAAGCTTTCCCGCAGAAGCAAAAATAATTTCACTACTAATGTCCTTCTTTAAAAACAAACAAACAAACAAACAAAAAATCCCCCACAAAATAACAAATTCTGTAAGTTGACCATCCAGTATGCACGCTGCTTTGCAGGTAACTGAATGTACATTTTGTTTGTATTTCTTCTAGCCGTGCCAAAAATCAAAACCATAATTTCTTTTTACTTTTCAAACTTGAATTAAGGTATTTGCTGGCTGACTAAACCCTGGTGTGTGTGTGAGTGTGTGTGTGTGTGAAGCCAGTGCATTGTGTTGCAAGGTCTGATCTGGAACACGTCTTGTGCTGAAGTCTCCACTCAGATCCAGGTACTGGCACTGACTTGCACTGTCTGAGATTCTAGTTTTTTCCCTTTTATGTGTTAAACCTCCTGTTTATTAGCATAGCTACAAGTATAGTGGGAGCACATAAGTGTTTCTTTATAAAACTTCTGAAAGCCTGGAGCAGGGTTTTTGCACTTCCTTAGCTGAAGCAGTTGTCAGAGAGCCCCTTTAGTGCTGTCTGTGTGATAGCACCTCTGCAAGTGTTCTTGGTGAGCACTTACTGAGGTCTCCAGGGACTCAGAACAATTTGTGTTGCTTTTAGAGACCCTTTTGTTAGCACAGTGAAATGTCACAGCCCCTGTACAGTGGTAAGAACAGTGTAAGCTTAGGAAGCACCTGCCTCATATGAAATACTGCTGCTGTGCAGCTGCCAGGTTTGCTGATACAGAAAGGGAGGAAGGCTATGAGGAAGAAGAGGGGTGCAAGGATGGACCACGAGTTTCAAAAGGGAAAAAGGAGAACAAAGAAGTGTCTGACTTCAAAATCAAGTCATCTGCCTCTGTTTTGTCCCTGACTTGTGTTTTACCTTACATTTTACAGTGAATCTGCCAGCACTACATCTTGACAGTGCTATACCATAAATATTTGATGGTCCCTTCAGGTTAAGTTCCCCCATTTCATAAAAGCACATGCTATTCATGCTGACATCTGACATATCTTTTCATCAGTGCCTGCAGTCTGGAGTCACCTGTCTCTTTTTTTTTGCCTTTCACCAGTGAAACACAACTGCACTAGGCAAGCAGCTTCTGCATAGATGAGTATCTCTGAAAGCAGCCTGCAAATTCATAGGGAAGCTGTTGAGAAATTGGCAAGAAGCAGCACTAACAGAGCCTGGTTATGGAAGGAGAGTCTTGTCTCGGATGAATGGTCAGGTGTCTGGAGGATGGAGGGCATTCAAGTTTATCAGGAGTTTCTCTTATATTGGTAGTGTGATACTAGCCCTGAGCTGGCTTGTCCTGGTTAGCACAGCCAGTTAGATGGGGGTATCAAATATGGTTCTGAAGAAGTGAGAATCCACACAGATTTGGCTTCATCAGCAGTTCCTTTGGTTAGAAGGTACTCAAGGGAAACCTGATTGTGTCATGCAGAAACAACTAATCTACATCATTTGAAACACAAGGTAAGCCATGCACCTATTCTCTTTACAGATGATGTGCTTCCAATCTATGCATATCCACACAAAATGGGGAAATCTGTTACAGGAGGCTATGTCTATCGAGGCTGTGAGTTTCCAAACCTGAATGGCTTATACATATTTGGTGATTTTATGAGTGGGTAAGTGAATATTCAGATGCTTACTGAGCTATACCCCTAGCCAAAGTCCTTCAGTAATGCTATGCCTGCCTGCAAATGTATCTGCTACTGGCTGCTATCTGCTGCTGTGTGCTGCTTGTGGCAGATGGCTCACGTGGCATATTTTGTACAGCTTCTACTCCATGCTGCTGTGTAGAAACCTGACTTCATGCCAGCAACTGTTGATGTCACTGGTTCACATTGTGTCAGTACAAATATCGGAGCAATGATATGGTACTCATTTAAAATACTAAAAGTCATGTACAAAAGCATGCAAATGCATCCTAAAAAAAAATCTCTAAATTTCCACAAATCTTTGGTGTAGCCAAAGATATATATTTTTTAAAGTCCAGTAAAATCCCTTAAATTCTTGCCTATCCTTTCTCCAAGTGCTTGTCTTACCCCTGAAAGACCAGGGATGCATGCGTGATTAATACAAGTGTTTTGACCTCAGCAATTCTTTATTACTTGGACGAGCTGCAGTTCATACTTCTGCTAACATGGGCAGGAAGCATTAAATATCCCCTCACGTTTCCTAGAGAATGTTCATAAATAATTTCCTTGATTGTTTGGTGCAAATAGGGTTTTGATTTTCCTTTTGCTTCACAGACGCCTGATGTCTTTGAAGGAGGATCATACTACTGGAGAGTGGCAGTACAGTGAAATCTGTATGGGGACAGGACAAACCTGCATGTTCCCCGGGCTCATCAATAACTATTACCAATACGTAATCTCTTTTGCTGAAGATGAAGCAGGTAATCATTTCACTTACATCACTTGTGCTTTTCTGCTTTATCACGGCAGTAAGAACCATCCAAATTGAGGATTAGCTCAAAAGTTTAGAATTTGGAGTTTTATGATTTGAGAGTTAAAATCCGTTTTCTTTTATGTCTAACATTCATAGAATGTGCAGCTGATCTGCAGTGCTGTGATGAGAAAGATTCATCACCTTTAATAAGAATTACATGGCTTAAGAAAGTATGATAAAGGCAGCTGGAAACTCAGGCAGGAGTCAGTTCTGAGAGGCAGCCCTTTGCCTTTTTCTTGTCTTGTTATAATGGAAATTGGTAATAGCAGTTGAGTGAGTTTTCTTTCTCTAGAGTGAACTTTTTTCTCCTGTACCTCTTCAGCATGCAGGCAGCCATGTTTTACAGGTTTACCACACAATTAATCTTAGCAAGCTTTTCTTCATGGAAGCAGTTATTCTGGGGGCTGCTGCTCTGATGAATATTAATCCAGCTGGAGCAGTGGATGTGTTGATGTGGTGGGGGCACCTATTTTTAGCTCATTGCATTCTCAAAAACCAGCAGCCCCATCCCCTGGCATGCTGGGGGCACTCTAGGCACCGCGCTGTCTGTGGGATGCACGTGTGACAGCCTGCATGCTTTATGGATCGCACAGACATATTTCTGCCTGGTAATTCCCAGGAAAGAAATATGGGATGTGGAGGGAGAGTGCCTGTGAGGGCTGCTTGTCCTGGCCCCTCCTGCACAGCAGGAAGAGGGGGATGGAAATGCAGTTAAGAGAAAACACATCAAGTAAATGGTGATGGAAATTGTTTGGCTGAAGGTCGAGCTCTACCCATGCAGCTTGACAGAGCTGTCACAAATCCAAATGCCTTTCGTGTGAGGTACGCCTCACTTTGTGAGAAAGCAAAAGCAGAATTTTGGTCTCGTGTAATTCACCCCAAAGGACTGAGGCAGTGTGAACAGTCTTAATGCCCTTTCATTTCAATAGAAGGAATTGAGAGTTTGACTGTTTTGCACTAGTGGAGTTAAAGGATGCAGATTTGACCGAGGTGACAACTAAGGCCTGGACAGCTAAACATGCAGTAGAAATCAGTCAAAATAATGTTTAATGATGAAATGTAAAACTTTTTTCTCACTGAATTTATTTTTTGCCACTGGAATGCAGGCAAACACTCATTTCAACCCCGTTGCACTGTTTGTTCCAGCAGCCAGACCTCTCTCTGTCAAGTCTCATCGTTCCCTGATGCTCTCCAACTTGCGAGTGCCAATGGACTCCATGGGGAGATTTCATGGCTGTGTGTGTTTTTTTTTCCTAGGAGAACTTTACTTCATGTCTACTGGCGTACCAAGTGCCACGGCCCCACACGGAGTGGTGTACAAAGTGGTGGACACCTCCAGGTAGGGGATGCGCTTGCTGCAAAGCCTGAGCTTGGTGCTGTGTGTCCAGGTGCCCCGTGTGGCCAGGGGTGATCCTGCAGTGTGCGCTTGGACAGAGCAGAAAGACAACAAAACAAAGCATGTCAAAAAAGCGCATTCTTTGTTGTGTATTTTAAGAGGGAAAATGGCTTGGACAAGGAATTAAACTGTCATCATATCTTCTGGATCCCATGCTCTTGTATATGAGACTGAGTAAGGCAGGGAATAGCTGTGTTTTGTGGGGAGGCTTACACTGTTTTTTCCAATTTCCTGTTTTTTAAACAGTACTATTATTGGGTAAACTAAATAAACTGAGATGTTTTTAGCTAGATATGTGGAAAGAGACTTTGTAAGAATCACAGAATCATAGAATGGCCTGCGTTGAAAAGGACCTCAATGATCATTGAGTTTCAACCCCCCCCTGCTATTTGCAGGGTTGCCAACCACCAGACCAGACTGCCCAGAGCCACATCCAGCCTGGCCTTGAATGCCTCCAGGGATGGGGCATCCACAGCCTCTTTGGCAACCCATTCCTTCACTTTTATTTTTCAAATAAGTTTGATATAAGTTTGATTGACTTTAGCTGTTTGAGTATTCTCCTGAACCAAACTGATTTTCTATTTTTATGTTGGAAAGAGACCTCAAGCTTAAACAGACCTCAGTGCTGTTGCCTGTATTCCTCTGTCTCCTCCTCTGTCAGGAGCATTTTCCATTAGCTAATGCTGTGGAATAGTTCCTGTAAACTGCATAGAAAGAGGCTTGTATTACGCAACCTTTGCAAAAATGAAAAAGCAGAAGTCAAAAGGCAAATCACAAGTTTAAAAACAAGTTGATACAGTCTGTAGAATGTAGCAATACGAATGAGTTCACAGGAAAAATAATTAAAGTGGGAAATATGATGTCCCTATGCCTGAACTGAGAGAGGAACTCATTGCCTTCCACAGAAATGCAAATGCAAACAAGCCTAATTACAAAGGAGTAATATCCTCCAAATGCATGCATCGTGCATTTTTGAACGAGTTTGAAAACCTCTGAAGAAGGCTGCGATTAAGAAGCAGCTTTCATAGCAAAAAGTGGTTATAAACTGGATGCAACTTCTCAGAAGTGAGCTGTACTTCCAAGACAAACAAATTTGTGTCGAAGTAATGTGTTGTTCTAAGAGATAGCTTCTGTCAGAGATGCTTACAGTTCCTGTCTGAAACTAATGCATTTTTGGTATTTCTGAAGTGACAAGTCATTGGCAGTGACAAATCGCAGACCTCTTTATTCTCCACCTGGCTTCTTTCCACATTTGTATCAACCATGATAAAAGGGAAAGTCTTTTGTTTTGGCTTTGTGTATGAATAATAGTCTGCTATTTCGCTTCCCTGAAGACAGCCAGAAAACTTGCGTTGGTATGACCTTTGTGTCAGATATTCAACATACCCTGTCTAGTTTTGTGATTTTTAGTTTCAGTCTGATTAATCTCTTTCTGGATTGCTTGGACCTGCCAATGTTTTATTTCCTTAATGGATTCAGCAATAGCAAACAAAAACACAGCCAGAGGACTCCTCTGACTTGTGAATATTTGGACTTTGATCAATGGAGACATGTGATAGTTTAATTATGTTTTCTACTGTAAGAGATTATTTGGATCACTTAAGCAGACTTTTTTTTCCAGTGAGCATTACATTTGTCAAAAGAACAATGGGAAGCAAAGGCTCATGATGCCTCTGGAAAGGAATTAATTGTGCGCTGTACGTGTCCCTTTTTTCACAGGAGAGCACCACCAGGAAAATGCCAAGTTGAGCCTCTGCCAGTAAAAGTAAAAAGCAAGCTTGTAAAATTTGTGCCAAAGGAGAGTAAGTGTCATTGTTGCTGGTTATTATGGGTGTGTGTTAGCTGGCAGTAAATATAAACTCAAAGCTTGCATTCTCCCTCTGCATGGAGACCACCCAGAACGGCAGGCTTCAGAGTATCTTTGAGATTAATTCTTGCCAGCTGGTTTGAATCTGAGGAGTTCGTTCAAATAAGGCATAAGGCAGGAAATATTTCCCCTCTCCCAGGCATGTGAAATCTCTGCAATTTCTGTACCTTTTTGCCTTTTCCATACTGCATAATAACTGTTTCACTACTAACAACTACCTTTCCCCATGACTGTTTCTGTATTGAGAACCTGCGTTCTGTCGTGCTTTTCAGTGACAAATGATTTTTGCAGTGCCTTCAGGAAGTGAGGAACACTTCAGGCAATGAAGGATATCATGGCTAAAGGGTTGGGAAATAGCTCATTGAGCAAGATGAGGTCTGAGGCATTGTTAGTCGGGAGAGAGAAAATACACGATGAGCAAATGCTCACAAAAGACTTGGTGTGATCAGCCATTCAGGTGAACTTTTGGCTTATCCAAACCCTCCAGGGCTTTTTGATTGCTTCATGCTGAATGAAGTGCTGTGCTGCTAAAAGTGGAACAGTAGAAGCTGCAGATGAAGTTGCACTAAGAGCTATTTACACTCAATGCGAAGAACTAAGTACACCATCTGATCCTCATAATTACATTTAACAATATCACATTTCTTTTTCCAGTGTATTTTGTTGACACGTGTTCTAGACAGTTCTCTAACAACTTTGTAATGAAGTTGATGTTACTGTAGGAACTCTAATGTCAGGATACTCTTATTTAATTTTTTATTACATACATCATGATATGCTGCATTTGAATCATTGACGAGTCACACAGCTTTCTCTTCATGAAGGAATGAGGGCACTCAGCACCTTGTAAGATTGAGTCTTTAGGGTGGAACAAGATGTAAGGCTGATTATTAACTGTTGACATGCCTGAGCACTCAGCACCTCCGCAGAAACATTTTTTGCAAGCTGTGCACACCATTTCAAAGCGTTATTAATTTTGTTCATTTTCAGCCAGCTTTGTCTCTGTTTCTTCTTATGCATTATTCTGTATGCAAGTCCAAAATTCAGTTTTTTTAAACTATATATGTAACTAATTTGTGGTTTCATTTAGAAGGTAGTTTTCATCACATCATAACGCAGAAGCAGTGGGTGAGATTCCACTGAGCATTTCAACACCTGCATTCACATTTAGGTGCAAACCAAGCATGAAAATTTTGATTCAGGAGCATGAAAACAAGGAGGTAGAGCTGTAAATATTTTGTTGTTTTGTTGGTGTTTGTGTGAATGTGACAGAATCACTAAAGCATGTGGCCAGCTTTAGCTTGAGGAATGCTTTTGTTGGAAGTGTATTTAAGAAACAGCCTGATGAAGAGTAACTCATAAAACAACTTGATAGAGTGGGGTGAAAAGCACTCCCAAGTGGCCACTAGCTTTTGTGCAGTCCTACATACCACTGTATGAGTTCCAGCATTTGTGAGTGCTTTGCCAGGTCAGGCAGTAGTAGAGTAGAGTCTGAGGTGTGTGCAGCTAAGACTTTCACATTTACTTCTCGCCTTCAGAACTTCAGTTTCCAGATGGGGGAACACTTTGCACACCAGAATTACCATTTTCCTCATAATAGCATTGTTTGGGAAGCTCTTTCAAAAAGTGAACCACTGCATAGTTTTGTCTTTAGAGAGCAATGGTTATTAGGACATTTTTTCCCCCAAATCCACTACAGAACTATTGATGAGAATGGATAAAACAAGGAGAAGAAAAAAGTTGTGATAGCTTTGCAAATATATGGACACTGTCACAGGTCAGTTGATTATTATTCTGAGTAATTCCGAATTGCTTCCCTCTGACAAGCTAAAACTTATTTTTAAGCTAAAAATAGAGTATATGAATAAGCAAGTCCAGTTACGCCTGGAAACTGTGACAGGAAAGAATTTTCAGCTTTGGAGTTCAAGGCTCTTTTTCTTTTTTTCATAAGGAATTAAAAAACAACCCCAAATCCTGTTTTATGTGTTGTCCTGGCAACTCCGTTCTTTTTGCACATTCCAGTTACCAGAGAGAATTGATTTTGAATGTTCGCGATTTCAGCTCCTCTGAATAAAGCATCTGGCACAGTGGGGAGGCCGGAGCTCTCAGTCTGGTAACGATCCAGTCATTAGTAATGAAGAGAACAGAAAAAGTGTGTGAGCGTGCAGCTCTAAAATGCTTTCCACAGGGGAGAAGGGGACTCGAAGAACTCTTACCTGAGAAGCTCTAACTCTGACCCTTTAATACCCATGCTAAAGTTTTGCCAGTAGTCTGCTTGGAAATTGGGTAATGTTTCCTTCCTGAGAGTCTTATTTATTGGCATTAAGCAGTGCAGTCCTCTCTGCTAACTAAAAGCAGCAGACATTTCTAGTTGATGAAAATATGGGCTTACCGGGAACATTTTGCTTCTCAACAGGACCAAGTAAATAAATTCCAAGAGAAAAGTTAAATCAGCCAAAAATCAGCACTGTTTTTGTGTCATTATCTTAAAGATAATGCAGTGTCTGCAGAATGACAGACCTATAATTTCCTGGTTTGTTTTTTTCTTTTTTTTTTTTCCCAACAGAACTCATTGTGAAGACACCAACACCACGTCCCCGACTAAAGACTACAACTGAAGCCCCGAGAAGAGGCTGGCCAGATCCTGCCACGTCCCACACACCAGCTCTAGACCGAGTGGACCAAGCCCCAGTGAACCGCAGCGTGATGCTGGTCCCCACCACAGCACGAAGCCCCAAGCCTGGAAAAAGGGAAAGGAAGGGACAGCGCAGGAAGAAGAAACCCCGCAATGGGGCTGTGCGGCTGGATGGTGGCAGCCGTGGACGGAGCTGGGGCAGAGTAGAGGTCTATGTTGATGGAGAGTGGGGCACGGTGTGCGATGATGGCTGGAGCTCAGCAGCCGCTGCTGTGGTGTGTCGTCAGCTGGGCTTTCCCTATGTGGTGCGGGCCAGCAAGAAGGCAGAATTTGGGGAAGGGACTTCGCTTCGTATTCTTCTGGATGATGTCCAGTGCTCTGGGCAGGAGAAGACACTGCTGGAGTGTGCCCACGCTGAGGTTGGTACGCACAATTGCTCCCACGAGGAGGATGCTGGTGTGGTGTGCAGCAGGGAGGAGGTGGCGGACTGGTGATGGGTGCTGGAGAAGAAAGCTGAGGGACAGAGAGCACTTCCTCTTCCTAATCGACCCTCTAAAGCAGCGTATGTATTGAGGAAGGCTTTCTCTGCCTAGGGGATGCTGCACCTATTTGAATTAATCTTGGCGTTTTCTTCATCCACATGCATCTACCTTGGAGGGAAAGAAAAAGTAAAATTCACTGGTAACTTGAATGTGTCCTGGCCAACGGATGGGTTTGTAGGGGGTGTTTTACAAGAAGAAAACCCAAACCTCCTCAATTACAGATAAGATAACAGATACCTACAGTTGCCCGTTTGCCATACAAAATGCAACATTCCACAACCACGCTTCACAATATTTGGCTGAAAAAGAAATTCCCAAGTGGCTGTGTTTCAGTCTTTCTTTTGCAGGTGTTTGCATTGTTTTCCTTGCTTTGCTGGCTGTAGCTCTCAGTGGTGGTTCTGAAGTATGCATAAATCAGTGCCTTTCTTTGCAGAATAAAAAGTAGACATTTTGGCTAACTTTCTGCACACTAGTTGAAAGGAAAAAGATTCTCTTATAATGCTTAACTTTGGTATACATCTATGGATTATCAAAGATAACTACATCTAAGCAACAGTCAGGTAAATTAGGAAAAGCTATGGCATGCTGCCTAGAAAACCCTTCTTCAGGTTACACTCCTCTGAGAGAAAAGAAAATCAGGTCTTTTTTTACATGAACAGAAACATTACCCAGTTGAACACAGAAGATACTTTGTACATGTTCTCCACTTTATCAAGCACTGTGAAACCACATATTTTTGCATTCAGTTTTCACAGCTATGAAGGATGTAATGTAATGGGGTAATAACCCTGTAATTATTTACCCCTTTTCAAAAAATGTTAAAAATAAATCACAACAACCCACATTTGTCTGAAATGTGTTTTTACCTTTGGAGACACCGGAGACACTATTTTGTGCTCTTATGTATTCTCTCTGCATTTGATAGAATTTGCCTGGTTATTATTTTTATTCCTGACATGGTTAGGGTAAATTCTATTTTACTGCTCATAGAAGAACATGAGAAAGACAAAGTGAAAAAATGTAAAATGCCTTTTGCAAGTCCACAAGCAAGACCTTGTGTCTAAAGCTCTTCCTGTGGATGTTTAATTCCCCAGTTTCAAGTTAACAGAGGCCTCCTGAGCCCAAAACATAGAATCGGTAAGGTTGGAAAAACCAAGAAGATCATCTGGTCTAATCATCAACCCATGCCTGTGATCACTCTCAGTCATGTCCCTCAGTGACACGTGTGCCCTCCTCTTGAACATCTCCAGGGACAGCGACCCCACCACCTCCATGGGCAGCCTGTGCCAATCGCTAGCGCCCTTTCTGAGAAGAAATTTTCCAAATATCCAACCTGCAGCTCCTCTGGCACAACTTAGAGCCATTACCTCTTGTCCTGTTGTTAGTTACATTGATGCGTATGACAAATAAATAGTTTTTTCCTCAACTTTATCATGTATCACAGAACCATAGAATGGCTTGTGTTGGAAGGGACCCCAAGGATCATCGAGTTCCAATCCCCATGTAGCCATTAGATTATTTTTGATATTAAAGAATACCATCTCTATAAAAAGCCAACAATCAGAAAAATAGCTCTGTCTCCCTAGTTCTTATTAAGTGTAAAGGGGAGAACGGGCAGATAAAGCACCTTTTGCAAATTACTGCTTTCATTAGAAAACCCACCAGTGCTGTTAGGAATGAGCTTGTTGTTAGGCCTTTCCCACTGCAGTAACAGTGCAAGTGCATCTGTTTAAAGTGCAGAAGTTTGCTTCAAGCACATAAAAAAGTTAAAGAAACAAAAGAACACTTTGGAAATACTTCTATTAAGAGACCTGGCAGCTCTTGAGTTGATGGGGCCAAAGGGTTGGAAGAAAGTAGAAAGTGAAGATAAAATCTTTCTTCTTCAGGATGCCTCTTCCGCTTCTTTTGGTTTCTCAGCCAGATTTCAGCTGGCTCTAGCTGTGAGATTTTAAGGAAAATCATGATCATGATTATGCTTGAAAATTTCTGAGTAAAAAAAACCTCTCAGGAATAACAGAAGTAACAGAGATGATGCAGGGATGTCTGCCCCGGTGCAATTAGACAGAAATTTCACCTTCATTTTCCAGGCACGTAGCTATTTGTCACTTAACTCTTCACACCCCACTACTGTTCCAGCCCACTTGAACTTCCTAGGCAAAGCAAAGGCCCCGTTGTTGTGCCACAGCACCTCTACCTGCCTCTGCTGAAGCCGGCAGCATTGTGTGGCATGGGCTCTGGCACAGGGCTGCATGCCTGCTGCTTACTGCTGGGCCATCTGGGTGCAGACATCATGACAGATTTATTCGTGAGCAGAGGTAGAGACAAGACCTGCAAATGTATTTTCTGACCTTTGCCCTTTCTGCCAGCCTGCAGAGGGGGAAAAGGCACTCAGGTGTGTGCATGCCAGCTCAGTAGGGTGTTAGCACATTCATCCTGATTCCTTCCAAGCTTAAAATGTGTATAACCAAGATGTTATAATTGCAATATACTCAAAAGAGTAAGGCAAAGCTGTATAACCAAGATATTATAATTGCAATATAATCAAAAGAGTGAGGCAAAGCAAACAAGGATCACAAAAGAGAATAAGTAGAAGAGCTTACCCTTGGGTTGAGCTCACTAGAAGATATCAAAGAGGAGGATCTCCAGAAGAGATCCTTCCCCTCTGGTAGCCAGCTCTTAAATAGGTCCAGGAGGGGTGGAGCCTGGCTCCACCCCTTCCGGCAGCACAGGTGAATTGCCTTCACCTGTGCTCCTCTGGCTGACTCATGGCTCACCTCAGGTGATCAATCAGAGGTTCAGGCCGTGACTCAGCAGTTCCCATACACTCCACCCCTTCACGGCGTGAACCAATGATCAGGTTAACAAAAGGGTAAGCTTTCCCTAATACAGAGATCCGGTATATCGCGACGCTTATACAATTTTATCGCGACGTATGTTGGTACAGTTCAAGACAAGTGATGATTAGTGGATGTCCATATTCTTCTATGGGCCAGTGCTCGATGATGTGCCTGGAGGTATGAAGTCCTGAGGTGCAAGTCCATTCTATGTTCCATCAGTCCCATGCAGACCATCACCGGGTGTTGTACGTGATCTGACAGCAACACTGGAACGCTTGATGGCATTTTGTTCCTTCCGGTGGTCCTGAAGGCTCACAGACTCACGGGGAGTAATACAGATGTTTTACAGGTACCAGGAGGGGAAGGTCTGCTCTCCAGGGCAAGATACAGGCCGTATTTCTGTCTTGGGTCAACACTTCCGCTTGTACTGGGGCACGTCCTGGCCGCCTGTACCACACCTTTTTGCCGGATATCTGCGGCTGCATAACGATATCAGGCACCAAAGGAGGTGTCCTGATCTGCCACAGGGACATGATGGGGGTCCCTTTAGCAATAAAGATCGGAGTGTTGACCATAATATCAGTAGGCCATGTACCTATTACTGGAGGGACTACTGAGCCTCCCACCTCCAATAGTCTCCCCCAAGGTGCAAGTAGGCCACACCACTTGGGTCCTACCTGCACCTTCCAGGGCCATTTTATTTTATGGGTACCTGGCTCTAAGTTTTCAGGGGCAGGGAGCAGAAGATTATTTTCATTACCAATTTGGGGTCTTACCTGATGATCAGTGCCCGTAATTTGGATCCTAAGCGGTTAATAGTGGCCATGCCACCATGGAGGCAGCCAATTGTCTTTCTTTGGTGATGAGAATGTCCTTGCCAAGTCCTTGAAAATAGTCTGCCATGCGATATGGGGAGAGATTGCCCATAACACGTAAGGGACCCCATTTTTCAATGATGGCAGCTAACTCGTAATAGGGCGATCCCTCAAATCCTGGGATCTGCCCTGGAATCATTTTCTCTAGGGGAGTATTGTTCTCCCCCTTGACCCATTTATAGAAGTTCCACAGGAAAGACATGTTAATTTCAGTATAATCAGCCTGCCTGGCTCGCCAAGTGTATAACCAAGATGTTATAATTGCAATATACTCAAAAGAGTAAGGCAAAGCTGTATAACCAAGATATTATAATTGCAATATAATCAAAAGAGTGAGGCAAAGCAAACAAGGATCACAAAAGAGAATAAGTAGAAGAGCTTACCCTTGGGTTGAGCTCACTAGAAGATATCAAAGAGGAGGATCTCCAGAAGAGATCCTTCCCCTCTGGTAGCCAGCTCTTAAATAGGTCCAGGAGGGGTGGAGCCAGGCTCCACCCCTTCCGGCAGCACAGGTGAATTGCCTTCACCTGTGCTCCTCTGGCTGACTCATGGCTCACCTCAGGTGATCAAACAGAGGTTCAGGCCGTGACTCAGCAGTTCCCATACAAAATGTATCTGTTCTAAGTCTTGGTATTTGTCAGTCTGATCTCCTGATGTCTAAATGAGCCTGTACAATTCAAAGCACAGAAGCGCACCTACATTTAAATACCTGATATGTCATGTGCACTTGTATAGGGCTCTTACTGGTAGCATTTTTTGTCATTTCAAAATGCATTTACATACCTGGATGGCACGTAAATTGAGCTGTAGGTAAGCTGATCAGTCCTCTTGCTACATTTGAACATGCCGCTACATCAAGTTGCAGTGCATGAACAGCTTAAGGCATGTGTACTGCATTACTAAGCAGGATGGCCTGTAATTAAATAAAACTGAAGCCATGACTCAAGGCCATAAGATCCAGAAGTAGCACAGTGAGTGACACTGGCTCTAGCACAGCAGTGTAGAGAATGGGCCAGGGGACCCCACTGTTCATGACGCTGTGGAGTTTGTCCTTGCTGTACCTCCCCTACCAGCCTCTCCTCCAAATCTCACCAGTCAGTGCTTTCAGTCAACCTGCTGGCATCAGTTCAGATGTCTGAGAGAGGCCCAGCTACATATCCATCCTGCTGTGCTGGCCTTTGGCAGAGCACTGCTCAGCTGTGATCCACAGAGAAATTCAGCGATGCTGGGAGAAAAGCAGTCCCAACCATCAGTACTTAGTCTCTGAGAGCTGCCAAGAGCCCCCTCGAAAAGGTCAGCGTGGCATGTGTGATGCATTCACTCTCCTAGATAATTTCTGATACACGCATACATTTTTCTATTAGAAGATACCCAAGCATTTTTTATTAAGAACTGCATACCAAATTTAAATTTTAAGCTTTTACAGTCAGTTCTCATCTGTTAAACAAATAAGACTACCAGCTCACGAGATGCATGTCAATACCTTGCTGCCTTGTGCATGACTTTCCCAGGTTTTTCTCATCTCAATTTTAATCTGGGGCACAGGTGCAGCTATGCAGCTGCTTCAAGCAATGTTTTAATGCAATCAGGAAAGCAGTTAGGATGGAAACTGCCAACTTCTTTTAACAATGTTGTAGTAAATAGAGACACTATTTTTATGGACAAGAATCTCCAGTGTTCAGCCAGGTGTAAGCACTGATATCAAGCACCTCTTCCTCAGGGGCGTTAACTGATGGCAACACCTGAACCCTTGGACTGCCTTCATTCAGCATTAAGAGCCTTGACAACTACTTGCTAGTTCTGCACAGGAACATTGTATTGACTGGGAAGGATCAACGTGCTCTTCCAGAACTGGATAACTGCTGGCACTGCAGCATCCCAGGGCCCTGTTTGTAGGCATGCAGAATATTTTCCATCTGTGGGTATTTTAGTATCAATGGTGAGTTGAGCTGCAATCCTGTAGAAAGAAAGCTTACGAATATATATTTTCTCTATTGAGTTTTGCAATCCTTGGAGCAGAGCACTGTGTGCTATTAAAAGTAAATGGTTACTTGCCACAGTATAGTGACCATGTGAGATGAAGCAAGAGGCAAGTGGAGGAGCAGAGAAAGTTATTTGTCTCAGAAAAAAACATCTTGACTTTTTACCTTCTGTATACCAAAACCTGCATGTCTGCACTAGGGACCCCATGGGCACAGCTAAATCCTGTTTCCTGATTCCAACAGAATGTTATCTATAGGATTTCTTAAGGTCTGGTGGTAGAGCCAGACAGATAGCCTGAGAGATCTAAACAGAAGGCAGTTCTCAGATCCCACCTTGACAGTGTTTCCAGCCTGGAAAGGAGTACATCCATGTGTATTCCTGCTGTACATGGATGAAGCATGTTGCTTATGTGAGCCCCAGATCCTACAAATACCATATGGACCTTTAAACAGGGGGCTGAGGTTTTCACCTGTGAATTCTCCAGGAGAAATACTGATTTAATCACCACCTGCACTGAAACAGTAGTATACAGCAGATGGAGGCATTTAACAATGAAGTCAAAAGCTCCTAATAGAGAGATGCATTTTTTTGGCAACTTCAGTTTGCCTGGGGATTCCTACCTCTCCAGCTAAGCACTAGGAAATCATCCCCAAGCACAAGCCATGCCTGCACTATGCCCTTACTGTGCTGTCCTCACTTGCAGGACATAAGATATGATGCTGGACCTCTGAGAGAGAGCAGGAAATGATTTTTAATAGACAAAAATAAGACAAGAGGAGTTTGCATTAACTCTAGGTCCAATTACTTTTTCAATTTTACCTTGCAAATTCATAGTGACAGTTCCCAACTTTCTGCCACTCTTGGCTCTTTGTGTTTCTGGGAACACTCATGCTGGCAAAATGCTCATGTGATAGCAGTTCAATCCCCAGCAGAAAAGTGATGCACAGGCAAGTGCAGAATGCCTGACCTGTGCTCCTTCTCTGTGTGTCATTTGGGTGCCAGGCAGATGACAAACAGCACAATGATTTTGGATTGTGTCTTTTATTCTTGGGAGTAGAAACATGTTGGAATACAAGCAAAAGAAATTATTGAAGCTTGTTAGAATGCAAACAAAATTTTTATTAAAACTTATCTTTAAAGGCTGAAATGTAATTTCCACAGCCTTCTCAGACTGAGTACTTATGAAAGGTGAATTATCAGCTGATGACTGCATTTACATGAGAGGCTTGATTATACAACTTCCCTGTTTTAATCAGGGATGAGGACTACACTGCAGGGCCTCTCTACTCCATGAAAATGTAAAAAATATCAAATATTAAATGCTCCCCATCAATTGCTTGCAAGCAAGGTAGAAGCAGAAATTTTTTTATCAGAAATATTCTGAGTGAACTCGAGTGACCCTTACAGATAATTACCTTCTATCCCTCTGTAACTCTGAAAGAAAAATCATCAATGAACCCAGAAAATCGATAATTCATCACAAAGCTCAATGAGTGGCTTTGGGTTTCATTAGCTAGCTCCAGTTTTTAAACACATCCTCTGGCTGATGCCACTCTTGTAATGAGCCATTTCTTTCCCATTGATTGCTATTCACATTACGAGATCATGATGTAGACTGCCTGACCAAATGGAAAGTTAAGATTTCTTTTTTCTTCTGAAAACAAGAAGTTATAACACCCCAACCTCGACAGGAAATAAAATCTACTTTCATGTCAGATAAACTGGAACAGCAGTTAGATGATAGTGTTGGTCTTTAAGAATACACCAGCAGTGCAATTTCTGGATTAAAAAATATTGGTGTGGAAATCTGTGTACCCAAAACACAGGGGGAAATCGTTTTGGGGTCGTTGCCCCAAGGGTTGCCATCTGGAGAAGAGAAGGCTCTGGGGCCTTCCAGTACTTGAAGGACGCTTACAAACAGCATTGGGACTGATTTTTCACACAATGGGGTAGTGATAGGACAAGGAGGAATGGTTTTAAATGAAAAGGGGGAATTTAGGTTAGATGTTCAGAGGAATTTCTTCACGGAGAGGGCAGTGAGGCACTGGCACTGCTGCCCAGAGCTGTGGGTGCTCCATCCCTGTAGGGGATGGGCTCAGACACAGGGTTTGCATTTGAGTAGCGCTGCGTGGAGCCAGGGTTGGACTCCAAGATCCTTGCGGGTCCCTTCCAACTCCGTGATTCTAAGATATTCCGTAATTCTAAGATTCTATGCCCTCCCTGCAGAATACAAAACATTAAAGCGCTGGGGGCCGTCGGAGGTGACCGTGGAGCAGCCCTGCACACCCACACGATTCAGAAAAGCCCTCGTGCTCCTGACCAGCTGTCACACTTCGGGCCGGAGCCGCTCCTCCTGCAGCCCCGAGCGGAAGCAGTTAACAGCCAGCAGCCTCCGCCCTGCCCGAGGCCGTGCCGCGCCGGCGCCGTCCCCGCTACAACCGACCACCGAGCGGTGGCCATGGCGGTGCTGGGCGTGCTGCTGTTGCTGGCGCTGCCGCTGCTGCTGGCGGCAGGGCTGTACTGCTGCTACGTGTGGCGCGTCCATGCCGCGTACGACCACATCCCCAGCGCCCCGCGCGAGAGGTAAGGGCCGGCCAGCCGCCCCGCCGGGCGCCATTTGCGCACGCCGCTGTGACTGCGGGGCGGCAGCCTGCTGAGGGCCGCCGCTTTGCTGACGCGGCAAGGACGGGTGTGACGAAGCGGAGATCAGCAGTTTCGAGTTGTGCGTTCGAGTTGCGCTTTGTTTGTAGGACGCTGAGCCGACAGCCGGCAGCGGTGCAGCAGGGGCCGGTGTATGGGAATGGCGCACCGCCCAACGCCGGCAAGAAGCCCTGCGCCCCCACGCACCCAGGCAGCCCCGCAGGGACACCGGGCCCGGTTGCTTATCTCCAAGTGTCAGGAGAAAATCTACTTCTGTAATCATGGTCAGAAATTGAGATGAGAGTTAGGAGGGAGCCTGTCATACCTGAATCTGCCTGTCCTCATCTTGGGAAGTGAGTTCACAGCCTAAGATAATGGCAGTTGAGTAATTTCGTGGCTGTTTCTCTTTTCCTTCTTCAGGATTTGAGGCTTGGAGGTGGTGATAGAGGCGAGGACCCTCCTCAGGAAGGTTTCTAGCACTGATGTCTCCATACAAGAGCTTCCCTATCTCTTGAGCTCACAGTAATCATAGAATTGCAGAATTGTTTGAGTTGGAAGGGACCTTTAAATGTCATTGGTGCAACACTCATGCAGTGAGCGGGGACACCCACAGCTCCAGCAGGTGCTCAGAGCCCTGTCCAGCCTGACTTTGAATGTCTCCAGGGACAAAGCACCCACCAGCTCTCTGGGCAACCTGTTCCAGTGCCTCACCACCCTTATAAAAAACTTTTTCCTCGTATCCAGTCTAAATCTCTGGTCTTTTAGTTTAAAACCATTTCCCCTTGTCCCATCACAACAGACCCTGCTTAGAGAATCTGTTCCCTTCTATCCTGATAGCTTTCCAGAAGTATAAATAGTCAGTGGCTGCAAAACCCCCATGTCAGTACCAGCTGCGCAAACGCTTCCGCTGCCAAATATCCAAGGGAGGAAAGATCAAATACCTCCAGCTCTGAAAAGTACTTTATAAAGAAAAGCAGAACATGGTACTGATGTAACCTCCCTGGGAGTCAGGGAATTGTGAGAAGATGGGGCCAAACTCATCTTGGTTGTGCAATGGACGCAAGTTGCCACAAGAGAACTGCCAATTAGGTGTAAGGCAAAGCATCTTTACTGTGATGTAAAATGGAGAAACATGGATTTGAAGGCTGGACTATTATGTGGGTAAAAAATTGATCAGATGGTTGTCACAAGAGGGTTCTTATCAATGCTTCTATGTCCAGATGGAGCCAGTCAAGAGTGGTTTCCCCCAGGGGTCTGTCCTGGGACCAGTGCTCTTTAGTATATCAGTGACGTAGACAGTGGGATTGAATGTACTCTCAGCAAGTTTTTTGATGATAGCAAACTGGGTGGTGCAGTTGACACAACAGGAGGAAGGAGCACCACCCTGAGGGATCTGGGCATGCTTGGGAAGCGGGCACATGAGAACCTAATGAGAAGTTAGACGTTCAGAAGAAATGTTTTACTGAGAGGATGGTGAGGCTCTGGCACAGGCTGCCCAGAAAGGTTGTCAGTACTCCATCCCTGGAGGCATTCCAGGCCAGGTTAGATGGGATCCTGGGCAGACTGATCTGGTGGGTGGCAACCAGCCCACAGCAGGGGGTTGGAACTAGATGATCTGTAAGGTTCCCTCCAACTTAAGCCATTTTATGATTCTCTGGGTTCACAGAATCTGCACAAGAACTGGATAAGGCCCTGAACAGTGGTAATATAGCTTTGGCCTCAGGAAGGGGACAGAATGATGGCTTCCAGAGTTCCTTGCTAACCCACATGGCTCTGATTTTGCAGTTCCAAAATGGGTTTCATCCAAATGTTAACACTTCTCAGATGAGGGTGTACAGAGGCTGGCTGCTGCCCAGCATGCTGCCCACCAGGTGTGACCCCAGGCTGCTGTCAGCAAAGCTGCACCTCAGCCACTTGTTGCACAGCCTGCATCTTTCCGAGGTGTCATTCTGTCCTAAGTGACTTCTCCTTTGTTATTGTCTCCTTCCTTTACCTTTAATAAAAGCTTAAGAAAGCTTTGTTTCAGGATGAAGTACAACAGGATCTTTGCAAAACCTCAGACCATGTCTCAGCTCAGCTCTTACAATTACATAATGACAAGATTATGTTAACACCCTTGATTTCCTGGGCTGATTTAGTTTGTTAGAGCTAACACATCTCTAAATGAGGCTTGTGCATGATTGGCTAAAATAGTGAGTCATAATGGCTTTGTGTCATTTCTGTCGTGTGAATCATAGAATGGTCTGGGTTGAAAAGGACCACAATGACCATGTAGTTTCAGCTCCCCTGCTATGTGCAGGATTGCCAACCACCAGACCAGGCTGCCCAGATATCACACTTGGAAAACACTGAGAGCTAGAGAAAAGGTCGTCTCTTCAAAAGTTTGCTTCGTGTTAGAGTTCTATTAGGAGGAAATGGAGAGAAGGATTTATTTGTAAATGCATGGTTTTGGATGGCAGTGCCACTTAACTATATATCCCAAACCAAGCCCTTGCTTGATTCTATCATGGCATACAGTGACTTCCTACTAGTGAATGAACATTCTGTGCTTGTTACAGCACCTAACCAACTTGGGAGTTGACGGGATAAAGGACAAAACATCCCGGAGGACTCAGCTGTCACAATTCCCCAGTGACAGGGGAGCTGTGAGCTGGACTGTACTCGATATGCTGCAGGTAGAACTCTTCCCAGAGCTTTGGCTAGCAAGGACTTTGTCTTCTTACACATTTTTATAGTCCAGTTAGAGAGGAGGAGTCAAGCAAGAGAGGATTGAAGATTTCTGCAGATATTACGTAGTCTTGTTGAGTGCTTGTTATTTTAACTGTCTGCTGGTTCCAATAGAAATAAAACAAGAGCCTGTTTTTCCCCTATAGCTTGTTTGTACAGAAGAGGATGATAGCATGGCTGGCTGTGTCTCAAATAGAAAACAGATCTCAAGCACAGCTTGTTTGATTTGGAGAGGAGCTTGGCCAAATCTTCCTTCAGATGTGTGCAAAGCCAGTGGGAATTTCCTGCTCACATCTGAAGGAAGAAATTGGTCTCTGACCTTTGCATACAGCTATTGTAGTTGAAGGATTAACCCTTTTATTCACTTCTTTCAGTTTCTATATGAATCCTAAGCTTTTCTTAAACATTTCATAGTCTTGCTCAGAAAATATATCTGCTGTGGGCGTGCAGCTGGCAGGACTTTGTCTCTACGCCAATCCCCTGGCTGTGCACCAGAGGGTTCCTAGCATACCTAGGTGATGGCTGCATACTGGCACAGTTATGTGTTATTTCTGCCTTTCCTTACAAGGAGTAAGAATACAACCAGTGCACACTGCATCCACTGAGCAACAAGTCTGTATGCTGAGTACTTGGCACATGAGCATGTGGGGATATAAAGGGATGCTGAAATGGGGTTGGTTTTTCTCCTCATGCTTTCTGTAGCAAAGAATCTTGAGCATGTTTGAAAAGCAATTTACTGTTGTTTCTGTTACAAATAGAGCATCTACCCAGGGCAATCATCATTCCAAATCATTCTTTTAACCATTAGACTGCAGCAAAACACCTAGGTCTTGAAGCTCACTTCACATCCTTCCAGTCATCCTTCCCTAAGTATCAGTGCTGAGGACTGCAATCAGTACAAAATCCTTTTGGCATCCTCATGACACTCTTAACTTCATTTTCTGCAGCTTTTTACTTGGACATCTGCCAATCTTTTGGAGAATGATGAAGAAAAAGGAGTTTCTACATGATCTCTTTCTGCAGTGGTAAGTTGACACACATCAGTAGGTTAGACTCGAGTAGCCCTGTAGTAAGTTGGGAAAATAAGACGTGGAGGCGTTGAGTTATATACTTACCATCATTCAGAGGGTAGGTAGTAGGGCTAGATAAAGAACGCTGGCATTTCTCTTATTGACTTTATTCATTCAAGTCTGCAGTTGTGCCCTGTACATGCTGCTTTGGTCCTTTGAAGTTCTTAGGTCTGAACTGGTATTGGTGTTTTGTACCATTTCTTTCCTTTTTTTTGTAGGTCAAAGAAATACGGACCTATTGTGCGGGTTAATGCATTTCACAGAGTCTCAGTACTGATTTTTAGTCCTGAAGGAGTGAAGGTACTGCAAAATAAAACAGAACGGACAGTGGGAATCAGTCCTCTAAAAAGGGTGGTGGTGTCTGATGATTAGGGCAGCATGGTCCAGCTAACTTGTGCCTTCTGGGAGTACAACTCTGCCAGTTTATGAAGGAGAAGTGGCCTGAACTTTTTTGCAGTCTGTATTTATTTTCTTGCTTGATCAATTGATTTACTTTGTTACTTTTCTTTAAACTGCAGATATAGCAAGCACCCTCAATTTCTGAGAAGCAGACTATCTGCAAGAGCTTGATATCTCAAAAGAAAAGGCACAAAGGAGCTGAATTTTTGTAATAATCACAGAGATAGCTTCCAGGTCACCAGGCAAAAAATGCTACAGGCATGCAAAACAAGTTATCAGCATGGAAACTGGGGAATCAGGGCACACCAAATAATTCATGTAGTCTTCAGACTGTGTGTGAATGTATGAGCGGCTTTTTATGTTTTGTCTGAGAAATGAATGGTGCTCAGTACTCACCAACCTGAAATCTTATTTTAGGAGTTCTTGATGTCACCAGAGTACCCAAAGGACCGTCTGATATATGGCCGTATCTTCAACTTGTTTGGTGTGAGGTAGGCAAAAAACCACCTGAAGCCACTGTATCTCAAAATAAGTGAAAGATTAATAAAGACACAGGCATGACTCTTGTGTTGAGTCAGGCTGTTAATATAAATGACTGATTCCAGGTATACTTAAGCAACAAGTGCTTACTAAATTACATTGAAAGTCTATATGGCAAGTCAAACATCTTCCCGATCAGGCAGGAGGTTGTGATGAATGTTTTTTACCTTGATTTTTTTTTTCCCCTGTGAATGTTCAGTTAGTCTGAGAAGAGTTTTCTCAAGACCATCATCAAACTTTTCACTTGAACAACAAACTTTCATTTGAATGCACTTGAGTTTCCAGTTCCTAAGCAAAATGAAAGAAGAGGGGATGTTTTGCTGTTATCTTGATGCTCCTGAAAATAGAGTAATTAAATTACGTTAATTATTTTTGTTACAGTTGTTTTGGAACCTGCACAATGAATCAGCATCCTGTTGCACACAGTAGTCCACACATACCATGCAAACCATAGATACAATTCAGTTGTTTTCCACAACGATGCATTCAAAGCAACAAAGTACTTCCTGCTTATGGGAAAAATACAAGAAAGTAGATGTGGAAGAGTTTCTGATGGGACAATTTGGGCTGACTCCCTTGCTGAAAAGTGCTCCTTTCCTTGTTTTCTTAAATGCTAGGTTTTTGGGGAATGGCTTGGTAACTGATCGTGACTATGAGCACTGGCACAAGCAGCGGAAGGTGATGGATCCAGCTTTCAGCAGAAGGTAAGGCAAATATCTCTGGGATGATCTGCTTGCTCCTGCTGTATTTTCATGATTGTAACCACTGTTGATGCATTTTTGATATTTAGAAAGAGAAAACCCTCTTAAAATCTTATTTTGGGTATAGCACACTATACAGCGTTCCCAAACTTTCCCCATGGGAGTGACACTTATGTAAGCTCAGTGGTGGCAGGGAGTTCCCAGGGTCGTGCATCTAGGAATGCTGCAATGGTTGCTTTATCCCATTTGAAAACAAACCTCAGATATTTGAAGTGGGCAGGCCTAACCATTCACCTGTCTGAGTGATTCCCTGTGGGTGAGAGAGATTGCTGTGGTCTAGTTTGCTCGCCTGTACAAAATAAATACATTGCATTTAGGGTCTGGAGGTTTGTCCATCTGCCTCAACATGCTCAGGCCAAAGCTGTTTGCTGTGACAGCTGTTATTTACATGGTAGGATAGAGCTGGGTGGCTGCAAGAGCACATTTTGTTACTTCTGATTTTTAAAGTACTAAGGCAAATTTATTATAAATCTGAGGTTAAACAACATTTTAAAAAAAACCATTATAATTTCCTGTAAAAAATGATAATTTTGCCTGAGCAAAGGTATCCTCCCCAGAGTCCCCATCACTCATTTCTATTAATTGTTCAGCTACCTGATTGGTATGATGGACACTTTTAATGAAAAAGCAGAGGAGCTGATGGAGAAGCTAGAGGAAAAGGCAGATGGAGAGACAGAGTGTAGCATGCTGACGATGATGAGCCGGGTGACTTTGGATGTCATTGCAAAGGTACCAGCTGTCTGCTTTCTTGTTTCCTCTGCCATTAGCAGGAGGGAATGAAAATAATGGGATCAGGAGCTGGAGCCAGGGTACCTTTACCTGGGAACGCCCCAAGAAGTGGGGCAGTAATTGTGGCACACCCATTCAGGCTGAGATATCGGAAAGGGAAGTTAGGGAAGGATTTATGTTGTGTAAGAGAGGCCAGCAGCATGCTGCACAGGAAGCTTTTTGCAGAAGCCCTTAAACCTCGTGACTCCCATCCCTCCAGACTAGAAGGGCACACTGCTGTTTGTTCATGGGTGCATATTGCATTACTATATGTCAGCATGAAATCTGCCTTGCCATGGCTTTTCCCTTCTTTGTGTGAAACAGTTAAGGAATAATTGGGGGTAATAACAAATATTAATTCCCCTTAGAAAAGGAGAAAGGCTAATCTAGATATCAGCCTTCCCTCACAGACTCTTGCAGACTAGCCTGAGGCATTTTTCTGGGAAAAGACAGTGGTGCGAGGCAGTCCTGCTTTATCATGCCAGCTCTTCTGAGCTGGGAGGATTCAGCAATGGCTGCTTTTTCCTTTCCCTCCCCTCAGGTGGCCTTTGGCTTGGAGTTGAATGCCTTAAGGGATGACCGGACGCCATTCCCACATGCTGTGACCATGATCATGAAAGGAATGACTGAGATGCGCATCCCTTTTGTGAAGGTCTGTGTGCTCCTTGCATCCATCCCCTGTCTGCATGTCCAGCTGGAAACTGCCTCTGTATGAGACTGGAGTTGTGTGTGGTCTTAATCTTACAGGGAAAACATCATCAGTAGTTCTTTCCTCCAACATGTGTTGAGATAGAATTAATTAGCACTTTAAAACACTTGCAGAATTAACATGTTATTAGTTAGTGCTTCATTTCTATCATTCTGCCTTTTTCCCTCCCTGCATGTTTTCTCTTATGTGCTTTTACACTTTCATGCCCATTACTGCAAAAGTTGGGAATTCCTTGCCCAAGAAGCACTGCAGCCTTCATACAAAGTGGAAGAGATTTGAACTTCCTTACCATAAAAAAAGTATTGGCCAGTGGGGCCAGTGTTCATGGACTTGAATTTTGTGTGTGAAATCTGGAACAGTTAAGCTCCATAGTTTCTCAAGAAAGCTGTCATTCAGACTTCCAGAGCTCCCACTTTCCCTTTTGGGTCCAACGGGTGGATTCTGTATCATATGTTACAGTTTCTTTCCTCAGAAAATTGAGGAATTTTGCTCATGATGATCAAAAAATTAGCCCTGACAAGGCAGGACATCAGCATGCACAGACTGAAGTAGTTCTCATTTTAGTCCAAACACTTCAGGAAAAAGTCTGAAGCACTTTAGGAAAGTTCACTTTGTTCTGCAGAGAGCAGATGTTTTTGTGGAAAATGACATTGAGGTGCCATTTAAAAAACAACACTGCAAATGTTTCTACCAGCAAGAGGAATAAAAAGACTAAATAAATTCTGTATTCAGTACATGCCAGGAAAGCAGAAAATGATAAAAGAGGTCCGGGAGAGCATACGGCTGCTGCGGCGTGTGGGCAAGGAGTGTATTGAGAAGAGGAGGGAAGCCATCCAGAGTGAGAAGGAAATGCCAACAGATATTCTTACGCAGATACTGAAAGGAGATGGTAGGAAGCACATCGCTGTTCAAGTTCATTTGTCTTTGGCTTGCTTTTCCTGAGGTTTGGAAGTCTTAGTTTGGGGACGTGAACTTTGTGACTCAGTCTGCCTTTACTGTCTTCAAGACCATGTGTTTTGTTTTTTTTTAACATTGAAGAGTCATAAAGTGACTTGTTTAGAAAATACCTTGTTTCTTGACATTGGATCAAATACTGATCACAGGTCACCTCTGAGTAGCTGTCTCAGTGTTCCTTCCTAATCCATTCAGGAAAACATGCTCAAAGCAGGACAGGGTGTCCTGACTCTTCCAGCTGGAGCACAAATACATTTCCTAATCTCATTTGTTTTTCTGTCTTGACAGCTCTGGAGAAAACTAGAGATGATGAAAACATGCTGGACAACTTTATCACTTTCTTTGTTGCGGGTTAGTAGCTGCTTTAATATTTGGATATGTTGTGTGGGAAGCTATATTCATTCTTGTGCTGCCCACACAATTGTTATTGGCTTTGCTCGCTCCTTGTGATGCTGCTGTGACCAGGAGTCACTTGGTTGGTGCATTGGAACTGTTGAATCATGGCCTGAACCTCTGATTGATCACCTGAGGTGAGCACTCAGTCAGCCGCAGGAGCACAGGTGAAGGCAATTCAGCTGTGTGACTGGAAGGCGTGGAGCTTGGCTCCACCTCTCCTAGACCCCATTTAAGGACTGATTGCCACTGAAGAAGGATCTCTTTCTGGAGATTGTTCCTTGGGGGGTTTCTTGCTAGCCTATGACACTGGTGAGCACTTTCATTTATGTCTGATTATCTGTTCCAACATGATAATCTTACTAGCACAACGTCTCTATGTACTTATTGATTGAACAGTACTTTGCAACACCTGTATACTTACTGATCTCACAGTTGGTAAACAGCAGCATTATACTGGAGTAAGAACAGCTGAGCAAAGTCTGAAAAGAGCTCTTAGTTTTCTCGCAGGCAGATGATGTTTCGTCCTTGTTCTGTCGTACCAGCATAGTGAATAAAGCCAGGCTGTTGTTGCAGGAACAGCTTTGCCTTTGGGGTGCGAGGCTTTTTCATGTGGTTCTGACCCTTCCATCTCATGTCCTGCTAAGTCCCACTGAAAGCATCTTTAGTATGTTGCATGGGTTTTTGCATCACCTCGCCCACATAAGCAAATGCCATCCTTGCTGTAGGGGTAGCGTTCAGTGCTAGCTGGGAGAGGTCAATGTCAAGACTATCAGGAGAAACAGAGACCCAGATAGTGAGCTAAAGGATGTAGAAAAATTGATCTGCACATCAGTGGGATTTAGGTGACTTCCTGAGATGACGCTTTTCTTTCCCAAAGGAAGGTATTTTTTAAACAAATCTTCACGGAATTCTATTTTCTGTAGTGCTTTAAAATAGTATGTGTCCCTATTAATGAAAAAACATTAAACATACCTACATAAAGCAAACATTTCAAAGACAGAAGCTCTGTTTTCCTTCAATGTCGGTAAATATTTGCTTCTCAGTAGGGTTGTGTGGCTGGTGACAGGACAGTGACGGAATCACATAGGCCTCTTATAAGTGTTAGCACTGATCTTGCTGATAGGTAGTTTCTAATCATTCAGTCATGAATACAAAATCTACAGCCATGAATTGATCAAGGTAACTGCTAAAAATGCTAGCTATGCTTCTTGAAAGGTGTTTATCACATCCCTTTTAGTGTTTCATTTAACTTCTTAAATACTTGAAATAAAATGTTTGGGGTGTGACTTTTAAAGTCTCTTGTTGGCAGTAATGTGACCAGACCTTAGTATCATCTTATTACTTTATACTAACCTTTGAACTGATTCTTTATGGTTCTAGGTCATGAAACCACTGCCAATCAGTTGTCGTTTACAGTAATGGCACTGTCTCAGCATCCTGAAATAATGGAAAGGTAGGTGTACTCTCATTCACTGTTGGTTTCACGGTGAACCTAATTATATGGATTACCAAAAAACTTAAGGTAAATTCTAGCCTTCTTTCCAAAAGAAACAGTTTCATGACTCAATATATCTGACATTTAAAAACAAGCAGAGGGATGAATTATTTCAATTCCATCTAAGTGTTTGTTTTTTTTTTAAAGCTGGTCCAGAGTGCTGCCTGGCTGCGTTGTTCTGTGTGCTTTACTGCATCCTGATGCAAGGCACAGGTTCAGGCAGGCTGGCTGGGAATCAGTAGGCATTTTGCCTGAGGATGAAAATCAAAGTGCAACTCAGTGTCTGGAAAGTAAAAAATGTACTTTGTCACTTTGCCTCACAAGAAATAGGTGTCTGCAACTAATATTTTTAAATTTCTCTGCAGAGTACAAGCTGAAGTGGATGAAGTCCTTGGTGCTAAGAGGGACATTGAGTATGAGGATCTTGGCAAACTGAAGTACTTATCACAGGTACTGTAGGAGTGAAGTAAGATACCAGTCAGAGCTGTTTGGTAGCACTCCTGTTTGGTAGCACTCCTGTTTGGTAGCACTCCTGCCATGTCACGCGACTGCCAAGAGAAACCCCATGCTTTTAAGATTTTAGGAGCAGCACCAAAATGAGAGGCTGATGGCATTTGTCCTCAGAGAATAAGCAAGTAGGCAGAAAGCTGTCTGCAGCAGCCCAGCCTTAATGGGAAGCCTTGATGCTTCTAGATTCCGTTCTGAAACCCCAGGATTCCTTTGCTTCTTACTTGCATTATTACTAAGCAGAGAGCTGGAGTTGCTTAATCCCTACCTGTTTAAGCTGAAACTGTAGTCGTATTTTAAGAAGGGCTTGCAGTGTGGAACCCAACCTTTGCGTAAGTCCCACGCAGTTCCCAAAATCTCAGCTCTATTTTTGTTTGATTGCTATTAAAGCATTTCCAACTATGATCTCACCGTAGTGCAATAAACGAAGTGAGATTTGAAGACTTCCAAAAATATTGGCTGGTTTTTGCAATTTCAGTTTTTTTTTTTTTTTTTTCAGTTGTTAAACCTTATTCAGTCACTGGGGGGGGGGGGGGGGGGAAACAAACAAATGTTTGGTCCTAGAAGAAATCTTGTGTGTAAAAAGTTGGTAATGAACTGTAAAGCCAGGGGTTGGCTACTTGCCAGCATTTGTCACGTATGAGAGACACCAGTAACCTTCAGGAGAGGCTGAATAGACAGACCTGGCAACTATTCTCCTTGCTTCCATTTCCCTGTAATTTTAGTAATCTGCTATCACTGCTTTTCTCTTAAACTGCCCCGTTGAGACTCATGTTTGTCATTTCCTGTCCCTCAAACTGCTGTGCTTTGGTGGCAGATAAATTCAAAAGTGCACTTCTTGTAAAGAAAAGACATCACTGTGTGCTTACTGAAATCAGCAGGTTTCTCTAGGCTTGTCCGAGCGTCATCACAATTACATCACTCCAATTAGGACTAGGTATCTAAGCCTTTCAGTGTTAAGACAGATTACATGAGAGCCTCTCAAAAGCAGACAATTTATTTAGCAGAACAAGCTTGGATCTGTACAAGCAAAGTCACAGTCACCATTAGTCAGAGAGCTAGTCTGTCCATGGAGGATCAGAGACCATGGGACTCCTCTCTTGTCATTCAAGCAATTTTGAATCCTTTTGTCCATGCTTCTTTTTCATTAATTCATTCTTGCATACCCACTGTTAATTGCATTTGCAATGCGATGCTAATGTGCACTGTTAATTAGGCTTCACTTTCATGAAATAAGCCATTCTTACAGCTCAATGCCATCAAAAGAAACGGTCATGTTTCACTTTTTTTTCTCACTGTTTCCTATTCATTTTTCTTTGCCAGGTTGTTTTTTGTCACTTTGGTGCTGTGACCTGGCACAGCTCCCTGAGCACCAGATAAAGCACAAAGGCAGGGGCAGGAGCACAGTGCTGAGAGTGGGGAGGAGGTGGCAGTAGCCACCCGTGCTGCTGGCAGCAGCTCTGAGCACTGCTTGTCAGGTGCATGAATTTCATTCACTCTCAGATACTCCCTTTGAATTTCCTTCCCAGTAATATTTCACCTAATTGTTTTCCCAAGTTTAGGTGTTAGATCTGCTGAATGCATTGTGCTTGTCACTTCTTTATGTAATTTCTGTATCAGTGATAAGAAAGAACCAGGTCTGAAGGCAAGTTGACTTTGCCAATTTTTGCCCACAGGATTCTGAGGAAGGTATACCAGCATCTGTTCTATAAGCCAAAATCTCCCCTTTAGCCAGAATGAAAGGCTATATGAGTAATTCATTATGTTTCTGCACTGTATTAAATAACTGATCTCTTGTGCTTTTTGCTGACACAGGTTCTGAAGGAATCAATGCGTCTGTACCCACCTGTCCCAGGGACAGTGCGCTGGACAGGGAAGGAGACTGTCATTGAAGGTGTCAGGATTCCTGCAAACACAACGCTACTTGTAAGTCTTGCAGCAGCATCCCCCATCAGCAACATGTAGCTCTTGCAGGATCCACGTGTAACAGTATCAGAGTCCAGAATACTCCCCCACCATTCCTACTGACTGTTCGGTGAAATTTGGGCTGGGACTCGGATATGAATTGGGACCCTGGGTCAGTTTTGCCTAGGGGGTGCAAGATAGCTGTGTTTTTGCAGCTGTGACAGCAGAGAGTCATTTTCAGTGAGCTTCTGCTGACTAATGCAGATCTGCCTTCTTGACAGTTCAGCACATATGTGATGGGGCGGATGGACAGGTACTTCGAGGATCCGCTCTCTTTCAATCCAGACCGATTTAGCAAAGATGCACCTAGGTGAGTTTCTTTTTACTTCCAGATCATTAAATATGTAATATTTAGTATCTAATACTTCAGGGCGAAGAAAGCAGAGGAAAAATTTTCCCATTCCAATTCATGTTATTTAATATTCATGTTGAGGTCAAAACCAGACTGCAACAAAGCCAGGATGAGTATTTGCTGTACTGCAAAACAAGGATTTGATGCATGACAGCCTTTACCCAGGAAGCTTGAAATGGATGGTAGTGTGATGGAAGTATCAGGACAGTTTGTGCTGAAGCCCCTACATCTAACTGCTTAGGTCTGAACTTTGTTTCAGATGAGAGCTGTTCTGATCTCCAGGACCAAACAGCCCCTTGCTTATGTGGTTCAGATGTGCGTGCAGGAGCAGCAGTTGGATGGATTGTTAAATCCTCACGATAGTCTGGAGAGCATTTAGGGTGTGCTTGAAATATGGCTTAGAAATAAAGTTTGCATGCGGCCATACTATGCAAGCTGAGCCAGTGGAGTGCTACTTACAGCACTGTTCAGAACTCTGTTGGCTCTGAACCAAAAAATTCTAGTTTGGAGATTGTCTTGACAGTTCAGCTAGGTGGGGTGGCATTTAACCATTACCTTGCTGTAGTGTTGAAGGATTTGCATCTTTCTTTATGATAAAACAGTCAGAATGACAGTTTTGATTGTTTTTCTTTTTAGGCCATATTACTCCTATTTTCCATTCTCACTGGGACCCCGTTCCTGTATTGGGCAGGTGTTTGCACAGGTGAGCACAACTGTAATGAGAATCTGTTAGTGAGCCCTGGGCCAGGTCATAGTATACTGGTACCTTGGCCCTACTGACAGTGCACTAGCCCTCTACCCCTCAAAGGGAAGGTGCATAGCTTGCCCGTGATAGGGGACGTATGTACCTTGCAATCAGGAATATGCTATGAGTTTATCTAAGTGTTGGTGCTCAAAATCATCACATTAATATGGTTGAATCACCAAAATGGAGTTTGTTTGTAAAAACAGGGACAGATCTTTGTGTCTGTCACTTGTCTTCAAATCTGGGAAGCCCCAGCTGGCTGTGTTCTTCCTTCCCATTCTCACAGCCATTAATAAATCTATATTGACAAAGCAGTAAGACATAGCATGCTAAATTTCAAATGCTGCTGTCAAATCTATACTTTCTGTCAATGATAATGAGTTTGCTTTCCTTCTTAACAGATGGAGGCTAAAGTGGTGATGGCAAAATTGCTGCAGAGGTTTGAATTCCAGCTTGTACCAGGGCAGAGTTTTAAACTTTTGGACACAGGAACCCTTAGGCCACTAGATGGAGTAATGTGTAAGTTAAAGCCAAGGAGCTCTCCTAAGGGTTTCACCGTGTAACCATCAGGAAGGGCAGCATGAAATGAAAGTGGTTGAGTTACATCAGATTTTGAAGATTTTCTCCCTAACTGGAGGTTAGATTTTTCAGGCACCTTTAGACTATTATTAGACAGAAAAATTTCCTAACTTCCTCATCATTTACTGAAGAAAACTTCAGGAGATCTGCTCTAGAGATGTTTGAAAATCTTGGAGCTGAAATTATGCCTGGAATTGCAAAGCATTCTGTTTTTCTGGGGGACTCTGGTTGTTAACAGATGTTGAAAAGGACATCCTCTCACTGAAGTATCCCTGGGAATACACAAACCTAAGGCCAGATCCCAGCAGATAGCTTCTACTAATTTTATTTACAACACAACATGGTCTAAGTAAGGCCTTGTGTGTGGATTTTCATTTTTATGCAATAAAAAAACACAGAATGCAGGACTGAACTTACAAAGAGAAGCTTGGAGCCGTTCTCCTGGTCAAAATAATTTTCCTATCTCTGCTCTACATGAGGAAAAATGATGGAGAGAAATGATTTGAAACAAAAATCAGACACTGTGATCACTAATTGTCCCTGTTGCTTCTGCCTCATTTTCTTCAATGTCTTTTACTTCCAGTAGCAGTCAGTGTTAGATTCACAATCCAGGCAAGGCTGTTTCTGTGGGGGAGGACTTGGGTTCATTTTGTCCTGCATCCTTTCCCTATCTGGCTCACTGTGAAGCTACTCCAAAGCTTGGACTGGACTGCCTCATAGCTACAGCAGGCCTGGAAGTGCCTGAAGTCAAATGCTGCTTAAACTGTCCTTGCCTCAAAGAAATATGTATGCAGCCTGAGCCAAAGGCAAGAGAATATCCTGCAGCTGCCCCAAAACTGTTTGCTCTGGGCTGGCTTTCAGCCTGGCTCTGCTATGGGAAAAATGATACTGTGAAAATCTAGAAATACATGGATTCCTAATGTGGGTTTGATCATAAAATCTGTCATGAAGTGAAGGGAACTGGAGACCCTTAGCACTGTTGGTGTTATCACCTTCTTGAGAGAGAGGACTCGGAACATACACTGTCAAGTTTCTGTGCTGGGTTTCACACCAGGAAAGTGACTTCTTAAGAGATTGCTTTTGTTTGTTTGCATTGTGCATCACCTTGTGCAGAGCAGCAGAGGGATAACAGGCCATTAAGAGCACTGCTTTTGGCAACGTCAGCAATGCTGTGCAGTATACTAATATTACTTCTACCCAGAGGTAATAGCACTTGTACTGCTAGGGGTTTAGGCTGCCCATAGAACAGCTCTGCACTCCCTTTTGCTGGAAATCTGCTCATATTCTCCTGTGCATTAATAAAACCTGATGTGGAAACCTGAGGACTTGCAGCTGGATGTGTGCGCTCAGAGCGGGTTTTAGGGTGCATGAGATGCAATACTAGTGGGGCTGGGTGTGCAAAGGGCTGGGTTTGGAGATGTCCGAGGGAGGGATGCATCTTGGCAGTGTTGGGGGCCCTGAGGGAGTAATGGAGGGCAGTGGTGTATCCTGCTGACAGCACGCAAACCACTTGGCGTGGGATGCAGCTGCCTCTGCCTTATGACGAGCGAGATGGAATGTGTTAGGGGCAGTAAGCATGCATTTCCTTCTGCTCCCTCCATAGTGGGGTGCTTTCAAGGACTCAGGGCAGACAAGGGGGTGTTACCATGTTAATACCCTGCAGCAAACCCCAGTACCATCCAGCTGCTACAAGCCTTCCCCCTGACCCACTGGCCAGCAGCTCCTGCAGGACTGTCGCCTGTAAATGTGATCGCCTTCCAGCAGATGGCAAGCTCTCATCGGCGATGTATCGAGCAGCAGCCGTGCTCCTCAGGCCTGAGGTTCTGGAGAGACCCAGGGCTGCAGCTTCATGAGCACTGCAGAGAAGGACAATTTCTCTCTGCTCCCTCTCCCAGATGCACAGGTACCTGCTAGGATCCTAGCCAGGAGCCCAGGTGAGGGCTGCCCCCGGATGTGAGGGCACCTGTGGCAAGATATATTCCCAAATTCTTGCAGTGCCTGAGCCTTCCCCATGTTCTGACAGATGGCAGCTGCGGGTTTCTTTGATCAGAACTGTAAACTCTGCCTACCCCTTCTGGGTTGTTGCCCAGAGCTTTCATGTGTGTGAGGAGTTTCCCTTAGGATTTATTCCCAGCTTTTTATGCTAACCCAGGATCTTCATCTTACCCCTTTTAGTGTGGCAGACAAGTAAGAGAAGCAGGGAAAAGGCCACTGCCTAGACTCTCTTGGGATGGGAAGGAACCAAGCAGGGGACAGACACTCAGAGGAGCTCTGCCTTGCAGGGGGAGGCAATTCCCTTTATATGGTGAGGGAGAGCCTTTCTTATCCTTGCTGGTCTGGAGCATCACAGTTCGGCACTCACACCCCATGCCCAGGAGCACAGCCAGCATCAGAGCCAGGAGGGAATAGCCTCTGGGGGAACGAATGCAGACAGGGAAATGAACAATACTGTCCTTATTGCTGGGGCCAAGTGTGCAAAGCATGAATTGGGATGTTTTGTTGCCTGTCGGGCTCATTTATCCAGCTCCCATTTGCCTCCTCACACAACAGCTTTTGCAGTGCTGTTTGGTGGTGTGCAGCACGTTCAGTCACTGCATGCCCACCACAGTCCTGCCAGCATCTCAGTAGGAAACCTGCTCATGGAAGCCAGCAGGTTTCTCCATTTCGCTGCCCGCACTGCTTTGATCTCACTTGGCAGGACCCCGATGACATGTCTTGTCATTGATCACTGCCTTGTGGCAGCCTTTAGGCTACCAGGTGACACGGGGGCTGAGCGAACCCAGTGCTCCATTTCATTCCCTGTGATTTTGGGTTCTTGCTGTGAATTCAGCAGTTATTGTGAGCTCAGAAAACTGAAAATAAAATGACATAAAGAGGTCAAAACTAGGAGACTAGAAAGCTTCCTGTAATGTCTTCCTTCCCACATAAGACTGTGCCCCCGAACACAAGGAGTCTGAGACCACAGAGCTGTGGCCTTGGCAGGAACCCATAAGTGCTAACATAAAGCAAACAAATAACCGATCATTATTACTGTTTTGTGTCTGTGAGTCTTGTCTAATAGGTCTTGATATTGTTACGGTGCTGAGGACAAGCTGAAATTAAATAATACTGCATTCAGCTGGCATCCATTCCCTTGGAAACACCGGTAAAAATGCGTGTAAGCATTCTGCAGTGACAATGAATATTCATTAATATGACACTTGATTTGAAAATAAGGACAGTAATTAAAGAGCCGTTAAGGCTAAAAAGCAACAAAGGAAACTCAACTACCAGAGGAGTTGCCTTGGGATCAGGCTGTAACTCATCCGTGCCTGGATAGGCACAGGAGGACAGAGTGTTTCTGGATCATTTTACACGGGTTTCATAGGATGAGCAAGCAGTGTGTACTGGGAGGCTGCGGGCCCTGCCTGCCCTCCCCATGCTCTCAGCTGTACATTTCTGAAGATTTTGGGCTTTTCGGCCTCCATTCCACTGTGGTGCTGCTGCTCATATCCACTCCTCCATATTTCTCCAGTGAGAGACAGGTATCCCGTGGCATTCTTTGGCATCCCTTCTCATTCCATTGCATGGCATCATATTTCATTCCATAGGATCCCACGCCGTACCATCTCACCCCATCCCATTCCACTGCATCCCTTCACATCCCATCCCACAGCATCACATCCCATGGCAGTGCATCACATTGCATCGTGTTGCATCTCATGCCATCCTGTTCCAATCCATCCCATCCCTTTCCATCTCATCCTGTCCCATGGCATCCCATCCTATCACAACCCATCCCATCCCATCCTGTCCCGCTTCCTTTGTGCAAACTCAGCAACACAAGAGAGCTCTCTTCTTCACATCACAAAGGCGCTGAGCTGGGTGTGTGTCACCACTGATCCCTACAAGCCAGCACTGTGTTTTGTGCCTGGATTGGCTGCTTTGGGTGAAGAGGGGGGTGGAGAGGGGCTTTTTTAAACTTCCATTTGTCTTGCAAACAGTTACAAACCCACGCCTTTGCCAGCATTGTGCCGTTTCAAACAAATTGACTTTATCCTAAGAAGAGACAGCCGATACCTGCTTTTATTAAAAACCTGTCCGGATACTTCTACCTCAATTCTCACTGCTTAAGCTTTATCTCTCCGAGCCGCGCTCTGCGGTACCATCAGCAGGAAGGACGGCGTTCAGACCTAAAACTCACCCGCTCCTACAGCTAACCCGGCGGGCACGGCGCTGCGCCGCCCTCCGCAGCTCTGCGCTTCTGGGAGACGACCTCGCTCCGCGACACCCGCAGGTGCCGGGGCCGCCCTGGGCGCCGCCCGCCCGCCCGCCACTCCCGGCCTCGCCCTGCCCGCCCCGCCCCTCGGTGCCGCTCGGCTCCCGGCGCGGCGGAGCGCGGCACATCGCGGCACATCGCGGCCCCGCTCCCATGGAGACAGGCGGGCGGCGGCGGGGCGCGGCGTTGAGCGCGGCGTTGCTGGCGCTGTCGGCGCTGGCGTTGCTGCTGCCGCCGCTGGCGCTGCGGGCGGGCTCGGAGCTGCCGCCGGGTTTGCTGGAGGAGCTGCGGCAGCGGCGGCGGGACCTGCGGCGGCTGGCGGCGGGCGGGGCGGCGGCGGCGGCGGTGGAGGGCGGGCTGCGCTGCGGGGACGTGCGGAGGGCGGCGGGCGCGGCGCCGGTGCTGGGCTCCGGCTTCACCAAAGTGGTGGTGCGGGCGGCGCTGGCGGGCGGCGGGGCCGTGGCGCTGAAGTCGGTGCACGGGGCGGGCCGGGAGGTGCGGCAGTGCGAGCAGCGGTACGGGGCGCCCGCCGGCTGCCGCCGTCTGGCCGCTTACAAACTGCTGAAGGAGGTGACGCTGCTGCGGCGCCTGCGGCATCCCGGCATCGTGCAGGTACGGAGGGGCCGGGGGTGCCGGCTGCTGGGCGAGAAGGGTTCGCTGACGGCCGCTCCTCTCTGCAGCTGCACGGGCAGTGCTACGACGCTGGCGGGGAGCCCGAAGCCGGGGTCACGGCCGTGCTGGAGCTGGGAGCCCCGCTGGAGATGATCCAGCTTCTGCAGACCCCCTGGGAGGAGAGATTCAAAGTAAGAAAACAGAACGCGGCGGGGGCGTCGGTGGGATTTCGGAGCTCGAACCGAGTTAAATGTGAGAAGCGCCCGATGGCCGCTGGGCGGGCGGGGCTGTCAAGCTGACGCTGTGCGCTCCTGCCGACGGACCTCCGCTCATCCTGCTTTCACCCCTTTGGAAGGGCATGGCAGCAGCCCGAGCATGGAGTTTGCTGTGTCCCTTCTGTAAAGCATCTCGCTGGGGCTGAGGAGCTGAGTAGTATCAGCATCCTATTCTGTATTTCTGGCTCTCCCTCTGTGTTGTCCCACTCTATAGGGAGGTTTCGTAGCAAGACCGTGGCTCGCTGCGAGCCCTCTGTGTTCTGAGCAGAGTTCTCAGGTACTGCCGAGACACGAGCACTGCTGAACTCCTTTCTTTATGCCGTAGGAGTGCATCCCTGTCCATGAGCTCTTCCTCAGTTCTAAGTGTGATGCAGGAGCTCTTCAGCTCCCCAAGAGCTTGGTTGGGCAATGGTTGATTTACAGAGTGCCTCGAGGTCTCTGCTGGGGATTCACTGCTGCTTGTTTGCTTCCTGAGAGGAAAGGAAGCATCATGTAGAAGTGTGCGCACCTTGATGTCAGTAAGAAATATTTGGGGCAAGAGAAAAACACAGCAAAACTCCCCAGACAAAATCCCTGCCTGCTTGTGGTATGCAGTGTTGGGAAGGAGCCTCACCATACAGTGAGGAGTGTGGCATCCTTAACCGCAGATGTGAGACAAAAAGCTGGGTTTTCTCTGCTTGCTTCCCTGACCAAGCTAAAATGGCATCAAAGCTTCCAGAGTCACATCTCTCAACCCGTGGAGTTTCATGTCAGCCTACAGGCAGGGTTATGCTGGCTGCTGCTTGGCTTTTCCGGCACTTAGTCTTAAAAGTACTGATCTCTTGTAGAACCAGGAGCCCTCTGTACTGGGCTGGCTGGTGCTGAGGTTCCAAAAGAATCTCAGAATCATTTGAGTTGGAAGAAGTCCTTAATGGCCATCCAGTCCAACCCCCTGTGCTGAACAGGGACACCCACAGCTCCAGCAGGTGCTCAGAGCCCCGTCCAGCCTGACTTTGAATGTCTCCAGGGACAAAGCATCCACCACCTCTCTGGGCAACCTGTTCCAGTGCCTCACCACCCTCAATGTAAAAAGACTTTCCTTATATCCAGTCTAAATCTCTGGTCTTTTAGTTTAAAACCATTTTCCCTTTCTCTGTCACAATAGACCCTGCATAGAGAATCTGTCTCCTATCCTGGTAGCTCTCCAGAAGTATAAATGGTCAGTGGCTGCAAAAACCCCCATGTCAGTACCAGCTGCACAAACACTTCCACTGCTAAATATCCAAGGGAGGAAAGATCAAATACCTCCAGTTCTGAAAAGTACTTTATAAAGTAATGTAAAGCAGGGTGCCTTTAGCTACTGAAAGGAGTGGCATTGAGGTTTGGTGTGCTGGTATTAAGCAAGTTTGTAGCAATCTTTTGACTGATGAAGACAATAACACATAATGTAGACTGGTACTGTCTGGTCCTGTTTCTTAATGAGAGCATCTGAAAGGATGGGATTTCCCCTCTAATGAGCTCCAGAGGAGCTGTGAATGTTCCAAGTCTAGATTGCTATCTGAGGCGAGAGGGGAGCTGGGTGTTCCCACGCATGTGTGGTGGTGACATAGCTCCTGGTGTGGGGCTCATGGCATGGAGGAGGAAATGCTGTGGTGCTCAACCTGAGGGCTGCTTTGGTGTGAATGCACTTCCAGTTCTGATTTGTCTGAACGTTGTTCAGCAAGCATTACATAGGATCAGGTATTGTCTGAGCTTCCCTTGCTGCCAGAAAGTTGCCATGAAAGCAAAAAGCTGGCAAGAAATACATTGCATGCTTTGGTTGCTTCTTCAGAAGCATGATTGCGTGCCCAAATTCGTGCTGCTGAGCAATGCAGCAATGCGTGAATCTGGTATTAATGACCGTGGGGCCTCGGTCTGTATGGAGCAGCATGGGGGAAGGGAGGGGTACGCATTAATTCTGTGCCAGAGTGGGGAAAAACCCTTCTGATTTCAGCTGGCAAATCAGTACCGCTCCTGGAACACGAGGGCTGCTATTGTTTTCCTAGCAGCTCTCTCTTCCAGTTCCTCTAACTGCAAACATCTCTTTTTGTATATACACATTGGCAAAAAATGCTGCTAAACTTCTTACTGCAGTCCAATCCCATGGCAATGTTGATAATAAATTTTGTAGCATACATATAATTATCTTTTATGTACTGCATGCCTTTTTGCCTTTAATTTCATCAAATGCCCTCCCCTTTGTTCTACTTGCAATTTAATAGCTGTTTTTCATCTGTTTTTCCCATGCATATTCATCTTCCCTTTCTCAGATTTGCCTGGGCCTTGTGGAGCTGCTGTTCTACTTGGCACACTCCCCTCTGGGCTCAATAGTCCTCTTGGACTTCCAGCCGAGGCAGTTTGTTATGGTGGATGGGAACCTCAAAGTGACAGACATGGATGATGCCAGCACTGAGGAGCTGTCGTGTGAGGAGGATAATGACTGCACTCTTGACTTCCCCACAAAAAGCTTTCCTCTCCGGTGCTCTTCAGCTGGGAAGTGTGAAGGAATAAACGAGAAGAGGAACCTCTTCAATGCCTATCGGTGTGTGCAGGTGGTGTGGGATCACACAGTGCCACGTGCTCTTCTTCCACATGTGCTTCCTGCTCAGCTTTGTTAGATTGTGTCTAAGGATGACTTTAAAGCAAATTTATTTTCCTTATAAGGCAGGAAAATGGTTGGGCTGTTGCCTGGTAAGGAAGCAGGCTCCTTTCTTCCGCTGCTGCCCTTTTCCAATGCCCTCCAGGAATTTGCCCTAAAGGCTGCACCTGTGAAATCATTTGCCAAACAAGTCCTCCAGAAAGCCCTGGCATTTGGAAGCCTGAGGGCTATGTTTGCCAAAAGCAGCTCAGGTTATCTGCCAGGGTGCACCAGCTCTGGCCCACTGCTGGTGGGAACAGGCCGGTTCACCTCTACATGGGGCTGTGGGTCTCTATGAAATGGTAGGAAGCTGTGGGATCACCATGGGCAGTGGGCTGAGACTGCTGCAGACCGCTGAGTCACTCTCACTTGGTTTTCCAGGGTTAATAAGAATACCCTGTATACCCTGTCCCTTCAGGGCAAGGGAAAGGTCTTGCATGAGCCTTCTTTTTTAGAGGTCTTTATTATTATTTTTATAATTTATTATATTGTAATGGGAAATCTGTTACACGAAAGCCGACTTGGGGAATGAGAGAAAGCTGCATTTCTGGAGCCTTTACAAACCAATGTTAAGCTGCTGTGTTCTAATCAGTCCGTGGGATTTTTGCAGGTATTTCTTCACCTATCTTCTGCCACACTCTGCACCACCAGCTTTGCAGCCCTTTTTGAGTGATATTCTTAATGCAACAGGTACCTTCTCATATTTGTAAACTGAGCTTTCTTTATTGGAAGACTCTAGATGGCATGACTTACTTACTTAATTACTTGTCGTTATCATCTTTTCTTTCAATGCAGGTAACTTACAATATGGAATAAATGAAACCCTGAGAGCTTTTGAAAAGGTTTTACATCTGTACAAGTCTGGGCTCTACTTACAGAAAAGACCTCTACTTTTAAAAGGTATGGGAATTTGAATGCTTTACCTGACATAGGGAATGTTAGGGATGCTTGCCCTACTGAGACTTGGAGACTACTTGGACTACTTGGAGACTGGTCCAATTCTGATCTCCTGTGCATTCAGGTACTGTGGTCACTGGGAATAGAATGAAGGACCAAAAATTTCTATTTTTTACCCCTCATTTGAGCTGTCTTGTGTTGTGTGTGTCTTGTGCATGGTTGCATTGTTTTGCCAAGTAAATGTAATACAGACAATGTGGCTAATTATTCTCCCTAGTGGAAAGCTTCAAAGGTCCAGTGGTTGCCATGGCTTACATCTTCCTGAGTGTCCCCTTGACATGATCATAGAATGATTATGGTTGGAAAAGGCCAGTAAGACCACGTAGTCCAGTCATCACCATCATGCTCACTAAACCGTGTCACTCAGTGCCACACCTGAATTTTGGAGGAGTGAAGGTGGCTTCAGAGTGGAAATCTTTTACTGTGTGTGGAATTTGCAGTTATGAGCAAAGATATCCAGTCATGTGCACTGAAGAGCAAGCAACTTTAATAGGAAACGCCAACATTTTCCTGTGCCACCTACCTCTTGGCATAGCAGCTGACCCAAAATGACCAAATGTATCAAAATGATCATCATCCTAGCTGTGCATGAAGGTGGGGAGAGACACTTAATGAACTCAACAGTATCCTTAACGTGGCCTGCTTGGGCTTGTTGGGTCAATCAGTCATTGTCCTGTTTCCTTTTAGAGTATCATCCAAGTGCAAAATACTAAGTTCATTTTGCAAGTAGTCTCTGAAGGTGCAGCTGGAGTTTCCCCCACATGCCATCTTTGTGTTCCCAGACTACATCTCCCTGCGGGGATTCCGGACGGAGGAAGCAGAGCCCTATAAGTGCTGGCCTTCCTACAGCCACCTGGGCTGCCTGCTCTCTGTCCACAGCCCTGAGGAGGCCGCTGCCATTTGTAGCTCCCAGCCACAGTGTCAGAGTTTCATCATCAGCCAGCAGAGAACATGGACAGGTGAGCTGGGGACGGGCTTGGAATCATCTTGCCATGTGGTGCCATGTTGCCTTGTTCTCTGTCCTCCTCTGTAGTGCTCTGTTTTGCTGGGTGTGTATAAGAGCTGCCTATCTTATTTAGGAGATCAGAAGTCTTCTGTGATGGGCAACTGAGGTTGCCTAGAGTTTTTCATGGAATCATATAATGGCTTGGGTTGGAAGGGACCTTAAAGCCCATTCAGTTTCAACTCCCTGCCATGGTCTGTTTGCGGCCCACCAGACTGGGCTGCCCGAGGTCCCATCCAACCTGGCTAGGGATGGGACACCCACAGCTTCTGTGGGCAGCCTGTTTGTGAGGAGATGAGAAATTCTATCTTCCTTCTGTAGGCTCTTCCCTCTACGCTTTTTTTGCACAGGTTTATTGTCGAACAGTTACTTCATACAGAGATGGCTTCATTTTTGGTGTTATGCTAAGTAGTTCCTGCGGTATATGTAGTTTGCAGAAAGCTGCTGGTTTTTCTGAGATGAAAGAAGCTGTGCGAAAGTAGGTGGTTACTATTGTTGTAATTAAAAGGCTCAAGGCTTACAAGTTGTTATCCCTTTTATCAAAACTAAAGCTCCAAACCAGTGGATTTCAAAAGTATCCCTGTAATTAGCTCTGATTACAGCCTTTTATTGCTAGCATGTTTTCAGAATTATTATAAATTACCTCATTTAGCTGACACTTCAATCCTGGGATAAATTATTAAGCTTAAAGTAAGACGCTAAATGAGATAAATGGGTGTTTTCAGTGTTGGAGCTGAAGGATCACGTCTTGCTGGCTCACAACAAAGCCAAAAATGCTGCTTTTCCATGGGTTTGTGTGCAACTGATATATGGCTGATACCAAAGTAGGAGCACTGCACTGGTGCAACATCAGTCTCCCACGACCACTTTCAGGCTAACAATGGGCTCTGAGAGTACATCTACAGCAGGGTGGTGTAACCCTATCCAGGAGAGCTGTGTTTTTGTGTCTTTTGGGATAAATAGAGTGGTTCGAGGTGAACGAATCTCTTCTGTTAAACTTGTGCCTATATTTCCTTTCCAGGACGCCCACTCGCCTCATTTCAGAGCAGCCCAACTGATTTAATACCGGATACTACTGCTGTAGTCTATATTAAACGATCAGCTTCCTTAGGGAGAAGACTTTAAAGACAATGAGATCACATAGGACAATCCTGGGAGGAACAAATCACTGGGGAGAAGTTCATCTCCTGAAAGGAATAACATGCTTTATTTTGCTCGGGTTGTGATCTCCCCGCCAGCTCAGATTGAGTCAAATACTGCTGTCTCCTTGATCAAAGCTCCAGTTTCTTGTTGCAGAGTGCTCCTTCCCCGCAGCCCTGCTAGCTTGTTTAGCTGTTCCCACACTGCTGTTCTGCATAAACAATCCCAGTTTTAGTCAAATGTGGCCAGGCTCTGCAATACCTAGCCTTGTTGCTTCAGTAGTCAGCTTGTCAGCCAAGAAATAGCAATAGCTGCAGGGACCTGGCTGGAGTAAGCCCAGTTTGCTCAGCAGACTCCAAATAACTTAGAAATAGCACACACTGGAGAATGCAGCGGCTCCTCCTGCAGCTACCAACAAGGTTTCACACCACTGTAGATGGAAGGGCTCAGACCTCAGTGAGGGGGTGCAGACTGGGGTCTGTATCCAGAGGTTGAAGCTGGGGATGGCCTTCTGAGGAGGGTCATGGTTCAGCTCCTTTGGGTCAGAGAAGGGAGACCGTGTGGAGGTCATCTCTGGAGCCCAGTGTCGGGATGCTTGGATGCACGATTTGGGTTTGACCAGGTGTGATTTGCAATACCAGCTCCCATGTATCAACCTTGAAGGTTTTTCTGTTACTTTCCGTGAAAGAGCAAGACATTCAAATTATTTATGTACAAAGTGTAACTCTGTATGGTAAAGAATGACTGTGTTTATTCTAAGCATGCTGTGAATAGTTTTTCTTTTGTAATAGCCTATGTTTTAATGCAACCAAATGCAAGTGTTTCCTACCTTCAGCTCTCCCAGCATTGTTACCCATTCCTGAGGACAACCTGTGAGCACACACCTGCACATGCTCCTCCCTGGGCTGCCTGCAGGCATTGCCCTTTTCTTTTCCTGCATGCTGAGAAAAAGCCCAATTCTCTGCTGAACTCCCCCTGTTACAGGGGAAGTTTCCTAGCCTGGTAAGGGAGAGCTGTGCTGCAGCATCCCTGTGATACAGAGTTGAGTTTTCCTCCCAGCCTACACCAAGCTCCTGCCAGGGTTCTGCTGTGTTTGCTGTGAGCTGGTCCTGGATTTCCTGAGGCAGGTGTTAACCATTCAGCTCATTAGTACTTGCAGCAGTGGGGCTTTTCTCATACTGTGTAACCCCTGCTGGTTGAGTTGAGGCTCAGGGACTCTGGTTGTAATATCAATTAAGGAGAATTTCTATTAGCATGACAAGAAAGCTCTTCTTGCTGTGATTATCCTATTGCTGCAGGCTTTTAAAAGGGGCATGATGGTGGACCCTGGGGAAGGTGGAGAGATGGTCCTGCCAGGGGTCCTCCGTTATCTTGCTTTCACCTCACCAAGCATGGCTTTGGTTATCTCCTTTGTGGTGCTTCACATTATCAAGATTTAATGAGAGTTTATTCTATCTCTCTCAATATAAGGAGGTATAAATCAGAAGTGTGTTCCCCAAAGTAAAGGTAAGTGCCAGCATGGGGTCACTTCCAAGAGGAAGAAATAGGGGATGTGAACATTCATAAGTTGCAGTGATTCCAGATTGTGCTGGGAAGGTCTTCCTGGCCTCAATATTTCTCCTGGTAAAAAGCTCTGGTTCTGGGAGCACTGAGTATCTTGTATTCCTTGTTGCATGTTTTCCCATGGGGTTTTGATTGTATAATTTCCTGCAAATCAGTCAGGACAGCCTGGCAGCAGATGGTGCAGGGTGTTACAGGGTGCTTTGCATAAATGCAGATCCCAACATAACACCTGCAAGTGTCAGAATCTAGAGATGGGCATGATTTTATCCTCTCTAATGTTTCGAGCACACAGTGCTTAATAGTAAGCTACTAATAAAAAGAGAGCTTGAGCTCCCCAGAATCCTAGTTGCTCCATCTGCTCTTGCTGCAGTGGCTGACATCTGTGGGGACTGTAGTCCAGCCCCTTCAAACGAGTGGATACATCCCTGGAACCTGCACACTTCTTAATGCATTCCCTATCCTGCTTGAATGCATGGGGCAGGGTGATTCATAGAACCAATGAATGGCTTGAGTCGGAAGGGACCTTAAAACATTCAGTTCTAATGCCCTGCTGTAGGGTTGCCTCCCACCAGCTCAGACTGCCTGGGGCCCCCATTCAACCCAGCCTTGGGCACCTCCAGGGATGGGGCACCCACAGCTCTCTGGGCAGCAGTTTCAGGGCCTCACCATACTCGAAGTGAAACATTTCCTAATACCTGACCTAAATCTTCCCTCTTTTAATTTATCACTATCTGTCCATGTAAAAAGACTGTCTCCTCCCACATGTCCCACTGCTTGGCTGCTTCCACCTTCCTTCGTGTCTTCAGCAGTGCAATGCCTGTGACGATGCTGTTATTTGTCCTTTGCTCCAGTAAAATGAAAGGGTAAAGATAAAGATCTTCTGGTCAAGGCTTGGGCACACAGTTGTGTCCATTTCTGTGTCAGCAGCTACAGCTGGACATACATTTGAAGAAGCACAGTCAGTGGAGAAAGTGGCATCCAACTTGCTTCTTCCCAGCTTATTGCTGTTATTTTCTGCTGTGAAACCTTTTCCAATGGCAGTGCCAGTTTCAAAGCCCATGAAACCCATCTTCTGCTCCCTAGAGCAGCTATAAGCTTTCAATTCCAGTGAAAATTTCAGTGCATGCTTAAAATCTCTTTTAGTAGCTACGATACACGCAAAACTGAGATGTAGGCATTTATTGCCCTTAAAACTCACCGTTGCTGGAGTCAATTTGTCTCTGCTGTCGCTGATCAGTATTTCAGCTAGCATCATGGTAACAGAGAAAAGTGCTTAGAAGGAAACAGCAGGGAACCAATTGCAATGGAAACCACGTGTGCTGGAGGAATAATATTTACCTAAATGTGTCTATCACATCTTCCCAAAGGATGCTGCTATTAGAAGAAAATGGTTATGAAAGTGTTGCCACCACAGATAAAAGTAATATCATATTTTAAAAACACACACTTGAATGTGTTCTTAATTAAATCCATATTGTGATAACAGATATAAAGCCACATCCACAGAGGATAATACCACGTCCTCCTAAGACAGAAGCTACAGTTTAATAAATATCAACAGGTGCTGTATGACTCACGTTAAGTATGTTTGCACACATGACTGGTGACTTCATGAGCTGAGGTGTGGACTGAGGGGGTAGAACTGAATAAAGAAAAAGTAAATTCTGGTGTATCATCCAGATTTCTGGTAGCACCCAGAGTAATACCCATGTTCTGCCGCTATGCTTCTGAAGACTTCAGTGATGTTCTATGGGGGTCTTCTCCACTTAGCTTTAGAGACAGAGGTGCTTTTTAAGAAATACTTGGCCTTTCTGGGCATCGTGTCCCTGCACTGCATCCACCACCACAATGCCTTGTCCTCTCTGATTACCAGTGGCCATAATACCATCCTCATCTCCCCCAGCAAATCTCCCCCAGCTGCACGCTCAGGTTTCTCTATGCTCCTATTTACCCTCCATTCTCTGCCTTTACTCTCCACCTGCTGTCCCAGCTCATGTACTTCTCACCCCTGGCATATCTCCAGCATCCATGCATCTCCCTGCAAACTCTAAAACTTGCAGCTGAGCCATGCATGACAGCATGTCCAAGGAGCTCTCATTTCATCTGCTCTCAGAGAGGAAATAGTTCTGCATGGAGCGGGACACGATCTGGTGGCACCTCAAGATCAGTCTGCTTTGATTTTCAGCCTGTTCATTGATTACAGATGATTTCTAGATTAGAAAGTTCCAAACAATATAGTAATAACACCCTGTAAAAAAACTGGGTAAAAACTGTGCATTAAAAACATGGTGATTAACTACACTGGGTTGTTGACATGGTGCATCACACCTTCCCAATCCAAGCTTAGGCAAGGCTTAAGAAAAGGCAAATTCCTGAATTGTGTTATGTTTACAAACATTTATTCCCAAACCTCATCAGAAACAGTGGAATTTTCTATTGAACTTCTCAGATAAAATTTGTTGCCCTACTTGCAGTAATTGGAAATATGAGATCCATCCTGAAAATGAATTAAAACATCAGCTACTCCGAGAGCTACAAAATGTACAACGAAATTTCCACATTCTTGTATCTGTAAGTTAGTTTTCCCACACAGTGTCTTTAGCATGCGGAGTGTTTGTCTCTGCTGGGATTGTTTGTCTCTGCATATTCCCTCCCTGCTTCAGATGACAGATCAGAGAGTTCAGGCTGAGATTAAAAGCTTGATAATGAAACCTGGGGACGCAAGTTAATCATCACGTTGGGTAGCCAGAAGAGTGTTTTATGAATGTCTTGGGGACACTCGGTTGCAAAGGAAATTTTCTGATTGTTCAGATGGAAAATGCCAAAAATACTTCAGATAACTAGCTGCTGTGTTCTGCTCAGTGTGGTTCCCTTCTCATTTGGAGAGGGAGTCATGAACTCCCGCTCCTAATTAATCTTGCCCTTGTTTGTTTCTTCTGATTCTTTCAATACATGAGGAACAATTCATTGTTCCTCTCAGTGAAGTCAATGTCATGGTTTGCATTTTCATGGGTTGACTATTTCACTTTGTCTAGAAAAACTACTGCTATGTGACTGTAATAATTGACATTACCTTCAAATCAAAGTAGTTGCACCAGTCTCGTTCCACTCTTAGTCTAGAGCAGTGTCAAACCCAAGATTTTTCCCAGTACTGCTAAAGATCAGTTTGGGATGTGCTCCAGAAATGATGCATGGCCTAATTGCAATTGAATGTTTGTTCACTTGCTATATGGCAATGACAGTTAAAGCTTCCAGTGAAAGCTTTACGAAGTAGCAAAGTGTTCTATTTCCACTCAGGGAATCTTATGTAGAATCATAGGATTATTAAGGTTGGAAAAGACCCAAGGAGGCTGTGGATGCCTCATCCCTGGAGGCATTCAGGGCCAGGCTGGATGTGGCTCTGGGCAGCCTGGTCTGGTGGTTGGTGCACATAGCAGGGGGGTTGAAACTAGATGATCATTGTGGTCCTTTTCAACCCAGACCATTCTATGATTCTATGATTCTATGACATCTAAGATCATCTAGTCCAGCAATCAACCCATTTGAAGCTTCTTCCAGCAAAGCATAACAAACTTGCCCATGCTTTTTTTTTTTTTTTTAAAAAAAAAAAAAAAAAAGGAAGAAGAAAAAGTATTAATGTTTAGTAACAGCATTTAATTCAATCATTCTTCTTATTTGTTTGTTTATATTTAAACTGGGTGCTTTATTTTGAAAGAAATCAGTGATATGTCACTTTAGCGGTGCTTCCTTCATCTTGCTAAGATAGTGCTGGAGCACAAGGGTTAGTCTCTCATCCTCACCTCCTTTGCTTTCCCACCCATGGAGCCCATCACTCAGTGCTAATGGAAAAGCACTGCGTGTGTGAAGTGCGAGGGGGAGAAAGGATGGTCTGCAATGCCTCACTGCAAGGGTCCTGCAGGATGTCACCAGGCTGTCAAGGGAGCTGCCACCCTTGGGCAGCGGAGGTGGGGAGATGTGCCCCTGGTTCCAGCCTCATAGCACCAGGGCTGCCCGTGCTGAGGCAGCTGCCCACCCCTCACTGTCTGCCCTGAGGCAGCACCCACACACTGGGACTGGCTCCCTGCCTTTCAACACCTTGTGACCCAAAGCATCTATGTCCTAGTGCTGTGTCTGATGACGAATGGCTAGGAAGCATGCTGGCTGAAACGTGCTGTAGGCTCTGCTCTGTTTTAAGGACAATTATTTTTATAATGGGATTTTTGTTTGGAGCCACTGACTGGCTGAACAGCTTCAGTCCTGTTAGGCTGTAGATGAGCTACCTTAGGAAAGAGGAATTTTTCCCATGCCAGGAACCAAATCAAAGTGTTACCTGCATCCTTAGAAGTGCAGTTTTACCTTACCTGACCTCCCATCCTACGGAGGACTCTGAACTTGAGAGGATCAGCCTTGCACGTTCATGCACAGGAAAAGAATAGGGAGAACAAACAGAGCACCCCACCCTCTTCCACTTATTTAAGATCAGAAAGAGAGTGTAGGCTAAGCCTGGAGGAGTGGATTTATGGATGCAGAAGAACCTAGTTATTAAAACGTTATGAAAGTTTTCCTCTCCTTTAAATGCATAAATATGCAGATGAAAGGAGGCATGTGATCTGGCCACCAGCCATGCTGCTGCAGGCTCAGCCTAATTATCAGCTGCCAGCTCCGCTGCGTTTTAAGTGGTGAACATGATTAAAGATGCAAAGACAATTGAAGAAAGTTAGATCGGTTCTTACGAGGCCTGCTTCTATTTTGTAACCACATGGCAGCTTGGCCTTGAGACTGAATCTGCCCTTACAAGCTGAGGGAGAAAAGTTCTGCTGATCAGACGGGTTTTTTTTCAACCACAAGCTGCACGTGCTCTTGAATTCATCGTTTTTATAGCAAAGCATTTGCCAAGGTGGGCTGCTCTCCTTCCCCAGTCTGAGGGAAAGAGAGCAGGGAGTGCCAGCAGGGTCACCCCATCAGGTGAGAGGGGATCGAAGCCCAGGGTGTTGTGACCCTCCCGTACAGAGAGGTGCTGACTGGTGCTGAAGGCATGCTAAGACAGACTGCTGGGCTTCTCCCTTCCTTTGGAAATGGAAAAATCGTTGAGAAAGCCAGATGGCTTCTTGTGTCTGGGAGAGAGCCACGGTCCTGTGGGCAAAATGGAGATCTGGGATTCCTCTCCCCAGCACTGCCATTTTCCTAGCTTGGTTTCATTGCTGCTGCAGCTAAAGCGAGGCCAAGCAGTCTGGCAGTATTCATCCTTTTGTGATCTGTATTCACAGGGGGACGGAGCCTGGCACTGCAAAGTGACAGACCTGTCAGTGCTCACACATCGGGTGTGAATCCCGCACTCTTGAGTGTTGGCCTCACGCTTCCTGCAGCCACAGCTCTGTCTTGTGCCTGTCTGCAGCCTCTCCAGCCCTGGGGCTCTGCCTGGAGCTGCACCATGCCCTGGGGCTGAGATGCAGCAGGCCCCTGGGGCGCTGCTGTTTCATGGCCCTGTTCCACACAAATGTGCTGGGAGATGGAGCTGTTCCCAGCCACGTCTGCCATGAGGCTGAGCTCCTGGCCTGGTGGGTGGCCAGCAGGGTGATCCATTTGATCACCATGGGATATCTGCTCCTGCACAGAATAAACAGCATCCTCAAAGGGGCGATTGATTATAAAAGCAGCCCAGGGTGAGCAGACACGTGAAATGAATCCTACTCAAGGAGTCTCGTGTCAGTGCTCGGCCATGAGTACTGATAGGGATATGAAGTGTGCTCCTTTTGCTGCTGGAAATGTGACTCTGTCCTTGTGCTGAGCTCCATGTCAGGAGCCGGGCTGTCTGCTCACCTCCTGATTTATGAGCTAGATACTCATGGAGCCACTTTGTCCTTTGAAAAGAAGCAGGCACGGATGTGGCTCTGTCTGCCCAAGATTAAGGCCTTCTCCAGTTTCTCACTGATTTAACCACCTTCCAACATATAGATCTATGTGAGACAAAAATGGAAAACAAGCCTCATTATTATGTCTCTTACCTGTGCAGCCCCCTTGGCCCTGCTGCACTGGCTTTGGGCTTCTAGCCCCCTTATGTCCTATTACATTTGTCATTATGTATTTCTTTGTCAAGAAATAAACCGGTAAAGAAATGCAGCGTGTCTATGCCAAAGCTATGCCTTACGAGCCCCCCTGTAATTTTGTGTTCCCCTCAGATGTTTCTTGTTTAAGTAGTAGACTGCAGCACCACTGTAGCACTGCTCTTAAATAACCAAGGATCCCTGAAGAACTGTTTTGTGATTACTGGTTTGCTAAGGTTGAGATTTGCATTTTCCCCATTATGCACACTCCGTGCTGCTTCCCAGATCATGTTCTCCCTTTTAAGAGTAAAGCAGCCTTCCCCACAAACTACTCATTAAAAGCTGTTTCAAATCACAATCTCTTTCACCATTTGACTAAACAAACATTCCTTATTCTGGAGATTACTCTATTGCAAAAGATAAGGAAAATGGGCCAGATATCAGTGTTAGTTATCCTATAAAGGGCATTCCAGACTGATCCAATGCATACAGTCAGGCCATGAAAGTCTGCTTTTTCTGAAGCATTAATAATGCATAAGCATGCTGCTCTTTCTAGTCTCAGCCAGATGCCTCTGTATTATGAGCCCATTCTCACTAATATATTCTCTGGTAGAGGAAAAAAAGGATTAATCACATGCAGAGAATGGCAGGAATACATATATTTTAATAATTCTCTGTTTTCCATTCCTGGCATTTGTTTGCATTTGAAGATGGGCCGGTCTTCTCCCCAGGGATGGGAAGGAGCTGCCCGGCAGCCAGCATGCTCCCGCTTGCTGCTGGCTCAGGGCTGGCTCCCAAGGCATTGCAAGCAGAGTAGTGGGGCTGCTGAGAGCCTCTACTTCCCAAGCAGCTCCCTCAAAGTCAAATGTTATCAGTAGATTTGCATCTTGATCCAGCTATCACTCACCATTTATCTGCACTCCAGCCATATAGCTGTGTAGGAAAAATACATGTGATTATACTTAAAGTGCAGTTCGGGTAGTAAACACCTCCATGTTTATCAGCAAAGTGCAGGAAAGAAAGCAAATTATTGAATCAGAGTGACAACAAACAGGAGTGCCTGGGTCTGACTTTGCCAAGCCAAAGCAGTGGCTCACTACTGTAAGAGGTTCACGATCTCCATCCCTGCCTAGGTGCATCATCTGCACCTTGAGCTTCTTACCTAGTTTTACCTACTAAAAGCACAGAACAACCACTAAAATCACAGAAAACTTTCTGAGCAAAAAAATGAAAATATGTGCATGAGCAAGAATTACCTGGTTGGAGATGTGCCAGGGGAGGAAGAGGCTGCCGAGGATGAGTGGCAAACAAGCAGTGATGGGGAGGTTGCCTTAAGCAAATGCAAATCCATGCTTCTGGAAAAGTTTTCCCACCGCTTGTCTCACAGCAGCACCAGGAGCCAAGCTGCTCCATGGACAGCCTGATCTGCAGGCAGCCAGAAACTGACCTGAAGAACATTTTAAATCAAGTGAGCTCCCTGGTATGGAGCTTGTGGTTGTGTGAGTGTGGTCAGGAGTGCTGGGCAGCAGTCAGAATGTGGCTGGGGACCAGGGAGCTGCACAAAAGAACACTTCTCCTGTGCAGTCTTTCGCTGACACACTTTCACTAAAAAAATTGCACTCTGACCCTCTGTCAGTGGCTGGGTCCTTAGCCGAGGTTCCTGCAATTTGAACTGCTTATCAACTGTGTTCTACAGGGCTTGAACTTGAATGTACATGCCAGCTCTTTTCTACAAGTGATTTCAGAAAGCACATCAAATTTTAGCCCACCATCTCCTTACGATGCTTGGACTCCAGTGTCTGGTTGTCCTGCTCTGTAGTAGTGCAGCAGAGCCTGTGCCAGCTTGGTTCCCTGAACTGCCTCACTGCATGGGCAGATGCACACTGTGATCAGGAGTGCTGCAGGGCAGGGAAAGCACACTGGGTGAAGCACCCAGCTAGGGATGCTTCATTGGTGTGTAATTACAGCTTGTGCTCTTCAGGAGACTACTGGTAAAATTCTCAGCCTCACAAAACCCAGACTAGCTGGAATACTGGAAAAAGAGATTCTGCAGGTGCAGTAACTTGTATTCTGAGGCACAGTGAGGAAGGTTGGGGTGGTAAAAGTGCATGAACCCAGATATAAGAGGTCACACACATCTTTTCTGTAATCACTCGGGGGCAGGTTGCTGATAACAACAATCTGCTTGCCCTGAGAGAAGCAGAAGCAGGGATGCTCTTCCCCGCTGTGCAGGATGCTCAGGACAGAGCAGCAGTATGCTCTCTGTGTGCTCAGCAGTCTGGCATTTTACTTTCCTGTCTATAATTGGGTGTTTTGTGTTTAAAGTGAGCACTTGCGATCATTTCGGACCAGGCAGGCTGCTGCTCAGCAGAGTGATGTTTTCTGGATCAGTTGCTGAACAATGGCACAGATCCATTCCCACACACCCTGCAAACATTAATGCCTCCAACTGTCCCAGTTTTGCTTATCACACGTCTCCTTTCATTCACCCTCCAGTCAGCTCTGCTCCACTGCATTGCAGCTCCATGATGGCTTCGCATCAGGCGGCTTGAGTGCAAGTTTGTCCCCATGGGCAGATTTTTGTCACCATGAGACTTCTGAAAGCTGAGACCCCTACTGAAGTGCCTGGAGAACTGCAGTGCTCAAAGCCCCTCACAATGGATTTAATTTCCTTGCAAGACATTTACAGTTTGGGTTTGTGTGACACAAAGTACATTTTAAATGCAAGATGAATGTAAGTCATTTTGATCACCCATCCTCATACTGGAGATGAATTTTTCCCTCCCGTGAGTCAGTAGAAGAGATTCTGCAGCAATGCCTCGTGTTAACAGCTAAAAAATTGTTAAGGAAATATTCAGAGGTTTAAACAGGTTTTAACATCTCCGGATCCTTTTGGAATTTTCTAGAAAATGAAAGAAAAAAGAAAGGATAGCTGGATCACCTGGCTGATATGTGAACAGCACCGCAGAAAAGCTGTAAAACTGAAAATGGGTGTTGGCAATGCGCGTAGTGCAAACAAGCATAGGGGTTTAAGAAGAACTTGTCTTGCAAACAACCTCTCCATATTTTATAGCAGGATTGCCTTGCAGTCATGGCACCAGCTTTCTCTTCAGTTGCACTGAAACAGTTCTAGTGCTTCCTTTGAGTTAACAAGGGACAACTTTTAGGATGGCTTCCAGGAACAGCAGCTGGAATTTCCCAGCCTTCCTCCTGGTAGGGCTGGCTGCCCTATGCTGCAGGGCTCACCTCGCGCCTGGCTGCAGCCCCACACGGAGCTGCAAGGAGAAAAGTGCTAAACTGACTTGAAGCTGGTTTAATTAAAATGATACCCATCTCGCTCAGGTAAACACAAAACAAGGAATAAGAATGTATCCATGCTTTAAATCCTGCACAACATAGCAAAGGGGTGGTAAACAGAAGGTTGAAGCGAGGGTGAGCTGGCTCGTGCATGCTGGAGCTGGAGGCTGTGTTTTGCGTTCCATTGAAAGGTGAGGTGGAGCTGCAGTGTGCGTCCCTCACCAAGATAGGCCTTGTCCCATTCAACAGACAGCGTGGTGCTTCCTGTCCTCATATCCAAGTCAGGCTCAGCAGATACAGCTGCCTATGACAGCCCAATTGAAAAGCCAGAATTGCTGTGCAGTCCAGTCAAGGAGAAATGGAAGGAGTTTGTAGCTCTTTCTTTCATTGGCTGAGTGAGTGAAATGCTGAAAATTATTAGTTCAGCTAATCTGGTCTGCTCAGATTGAAAAACTGAGGCCCAAAGAGCACGTCAGTCACCTACTGTCACCCACCCAGTTTACAGCAGAGCTAAACGTAATGCACTCAGTGCCTGAGGGTGTTTTGCTAGTGCTTCCCAGGAGGAATATGTAAAGAGTTTATGAACACAGCACTGGGCAGTGCTGGTGGGGGCTGCTCAGCTCCTGGCCTGGGGCTGGCTTGTATCTCTGCAGATAGAGCACATCCCCTGCAGCATGATGCAAGCAGCTCTTTCTGCAAAAGATTGTACAGATCTGACAGATTCCTGGTCTAGCACCTTCACTGTTAAGTTAGGCTTTATCCACATGGCAGGCAGAGTATTCAGCAGACCCTGACACGTGGTGAAGTAACACCTGAACAACTGCTATTGTAACTGGTTATGACAGAGAAGCCTCATACCTTAACTCAGCAATAAAACACAGAGACAATGAACACACGGGGGAACTCGAATTCTTACTTAAAGTCTAAGCAGTAGCACATCAGAGGAGTCACACAATTAAGTGATTTCACTCTTTCCACCTTCCATTAAGCAATCAATGAAAGTTCTCCCTCTAGGGAAAAAGTGAGATGAGGGGGGAGCGTGAAGCCCACTGTTTTGCCGGTGGTGCCAAAAAGAAATACATCATGATTTATATGTTAATGAGCCATTCTCGTTAGGCAATGCATTCTGTAAGGTGTTGCAATGGGGGACTGTGAGGTTTATCCATCAGAGGAAATTAATTCATCATCAAAGCGAGACAGAGAGCTCCCTGGTGAGAGCCGTAAATAGGGCATTTGGAGAGTGACAGAGAGCCGGGTGGCATGTCCCTGCTAGCGCTCCCATTGACAGTCATGTCGCCTCCTGCTCTCAGGCTCCAGCTCATGCACATTAACCATAGCTGGTTTCACATTCCTGGTCGGTATCCAGTCGATGTTGGTTTCAATTAGAATAAATGCTTATTGATTGAGAAGAGATGGGCCGGCTGATTAGCTCCTTGGGAAGCAGAGCATGCTTGGCAGAGGGCAAGGCTGGGCTCCTCACAGAGCCAGGAGCGCATAGGGTTCTGAAAATTTGTCATGGAGAAGTTTTCTAGATTAAATCAATCCACTGAAGAATCCATCTAATAAAGATAAATGGCTGTCTTCATTAGGGAATTAATGATAGGCCCGATAAAATCACAGCAGGAGTCATGTTGACTTCAGCAAGCTTCCAACCCAGCCCAATATTTGCCTCAAAGCAGTGGTTCCCAACCTTTGTGCAGGCTACATGTGTGCATAACCATGCGGTGAGATGCAGAGCAGGCACTGCTCCTGAGCTGGAGCTGTAGGTGAAGATCTGCAGATGGAAAACAAGCATCTTTCAGATAGATACCCCCACAAATAAAATAAAACACAAGACAAGCATTTTAGGCAGTATGGTTAGGTTGTGATTGGACTTGATGATCTTTAAGGTCTTGAGTGATTCCATGATTTTTATTTACATTAGCGAGGACATTTTTTTAGACACTACGCGAAACAGTCTTGTCAAGAGGAACACTCCAGGAGCATGAAATCACGGCATATTTTCCCTTCCCCAGTCCTGCATGCATGATCGTGAACGCAGAGAGATCTTGGTGCTGCGATTGACTTTGCTGCATATTCGGGTATCCGCAGCATTTAAATTGCTAACTGTCTCATGCTACGTATGACCCTCACAGCTGATGTGATTACACACAGTTCTCCTGCTTTCAATAACAGCGGCGAAGTGCCCGCATTTATTCCAGTCGTTCACACACGATTAAATTATTCGGGTCTGTGTCCATTCCGAGCTCTGGGCACATCGCGTTCAAGCAGACCCCGGCCCCGGGCTCCGTCCGCGCAGTGCGGGCTGGGGAAAGCCGCTGCAGCGGTCCCCTCCTGTGGTCGTGCTGGGCCGGTGCAGGCAGGGCTGCAAGAGCAAAGGCAGAGCCAAGCATTGCGCTCATCTGGGGTTTGAAAAGGGGTGGGGTTATGGAGGGAGAGTTCTGTTCTAAGATGTGGGTTTTGTTTCTTTTTACTCCCCTTTCACCCTTTCTTCTGCCATTTGAGTTCCGTCAGACTCGAGGCCAGCCTGTGCTTGGCCCGATGCCGTGGTTTGTGGGCCGTGCAGGGATGTGGGACGGCTGCACAAGCTCAGCCCTCACCCTTTGCCATCAGCGAGCACAAAACCCAAGCGCTCAACACGATCGGAAATCTTCAGCAAGTCTTTAATACTGATGAATCCACAGGAGCAGCAAGTCTGTAAACGATTAATGAGGACCTTTATTATTCATGCTTGTGTCAGGTGCTGCCAGAGAAAATCTCACTGCAATCTGCTGTGCTGCTGCCATGTGCAGGTGCTCTGCAAGATGTGGCTTCGGTGCAGTCTTGCTTTGCCAATGCCAGATGTAGCATCAGTGGCAGAAAAGTGCTGCTCAGACATCACTGTCATTTTATGGGTTGCTTGTTTGTTGTTGTTTGCTGTAGACCATTAGTGGGTGGGTTTTAAGGTTTAACACTCAGGACAATTGATATTAGTGTCTGTTATAGGTCAAGCAGCACACTGCACAGGAATATAGAGTAAAGAATGGTAATAGTCTTTCCTAGTGGTTGCATGAAAAGATTTCATCTAGTATTCTGCACATGGCCAGCTGTAAGGAAGGAAATTCCCTTGGAATCTGCACAGATGAGCAGCAGTCAAACCATTTGCTCTCAATTTCCCCAGATCCTAAGGATTTCACACCTGGCCTAAGCCTCTGGAGATGAGCCTGTGATGCTCTGCCCAGGAGGGACGTTTACAGCTGACCTGTGTGGCTCTTGGATCCTGCAGGCCCAGCTCTAATTACCTGCATCATTATCACAGCTTGCCCTGCTGCAAGTGTTATTGAGGAGTATGGGGATTCACTAGGAACACTCATTCCAATGTAGAACAACGTAATTATTGCCATCGGAGAAAGGAATGACTAATAAGGAGCTTCAGAGAGTATTTCATTCATCCTTTGCTCTGCGGCTTCAAAGACAACTTTAAAAGGCATAATTAAACAGCTCAAGTGCTCAAACTGCCTTGGCTCTTTTAGTAAATTTCTTTCCAATATCGAGACATAAAGTGGACAATAATTTCCCAGCACGCCAACATCTCCACCCTTAACGAGCTAATGGAGCTGACAGCTGTCTGCTCTCACGTTTTGCTCTTGCTGTGCATTCCTACCTGTTGTTCAATTTTTTTTTTCCATCCTAATGATATTGCCCAGACTGTGAGTAACAGCTCTGTGCCCAACTCACTCCAGTGTTTCTTTGCAGAGCAGCTCTCACATGTACCACAGAACGCTGTCATTTTAATGATTGTCTCCACACAAGAGCACGGTGCCCTGCCCCTTGCCATCTCCCTGCTGTCAGCACCATCAACCCACACCAAGGATATTGCTTGGCTCTACCTGCTGTGCTGGTGGGCACATGGAGAAGGGCTTTTCCTGCTCTCTCGTTCTATGGCTTACAGCATCCCCACCACTGTTAGTGGGGAAAATGAATAGTCAGAGCATCACAGCATCCCTGTATCTTCTCACAAATTTGTCCTTGCAGGAGACTCTGCAGCGTTAATGCTATATTTTTTTATAGCCAGGCATAAACCTAAGGCACAGGCACACAACTAACTCTCACTGGATTCAATGTTTTCTAGTATTCTGCATTTCTGTCTGTCTGCTTTAGGCTGCCTTTTCAGCAAAATGCCTAAAAATGAGTTATTCCTCTTAAAAATTTTTGAAATGGTCGAATTTGCCCACAGATGCTTTTCTGATCTTTTTGGGTTGAAATCCATTTCCACAAACAGCAAAGCCAATGGCTGGAATTCCTGTGCACCTGCATATATCAAATGAGGCCGTTAAAATTAATGGAGGAATACCAATGTAGAAGAGGGATAATGAATTTGATTAGTTTTATTACTTCCCCACTATTATTGAGGAGAGGCTGTACAGCATTTTCAAGCACATAAGAGATCAGCAAATGTAACAATGAATATGGTGTGAGCCTAACAAGCTTCTTGAATGATTAACTACACATCATCTGTCCCACACTGGAGACCAATTAGCAAAGGCAGACATTTTCATGCAGGGCAATCAGACCTCGGCCAGACATTGTGATCTGATTTTCAAATGGGAGATTTCTGAGCTGCCCAGAAGTAAAGCTCAAATCCCTACCAAGAAAAATGCTGCTTAGTAACAGCAACACAAAGCTTTGCTGTTCTTGGTGGTCTGTTATTGCCTGGCTATGAGGAAATGGATCTCCAATTGTGAATTTTGTTAGAAATTAGTATGTTTTTGACTCATTAACATTTATTAAAACATTTTGTTTGTTTCTTTGTTATGTTAAAAACACCTGTATCAATTACTTAGTTCACTACAGCCTGTACGGGAACTGTTGAGTCATGGCCTGAATCACTGATTGATCACCTGAGACAAGGACTGAGTCAGCCATGGGAACAAAGGTGAAGGCAATTCAGCTGTGTGACTGGAAGGGTCCTAGATCCCATTTAAGGGCTGACTGCCACTGGGGAAGGATCTTTTTCTGGAGTTTTCTCCTGTGAGCCTGGGATGGGGGTGAGTATTTCATTTTTTATTGTCTTTTTCCATCACAATAATCTTTTTGACTACAAACCTGCTATCCTAACCATGCCACTCTCCTAACTGTATTCTAACTTTTCTTAATTGTATGCGATCAAATTCTATTTCTGCTTTGTGATGGAACTGCTAGAAAACAGATAGCAATTTGCAAAGGCCCATGAGAGTCTTTCATTTTCTCTTGATCCTGTCATTGTTATGATTAATTTGTAGGTGAGAGAAGGAATGTTGCTTAGATTGGGACTGAACCTTCAGCTGATTAAAAAATGATAATAATAACAAAAAGCTGATAATACTGGTGAACTGAAAAATAACATGTCTCTATGAATCATTGTACGAAGAAGAGGTGTGTAGAAACCAGGCAGAAAATTCAGGTATTTGTGCTCTTGGCTATACATATGCTATAAAATAAACTATAATGTATATTGTATGTATGTAGCATATATACAGCTCTAAATTAACAAAGCAGTGTTAATTTTCTGTAGGTCTAACGTTTGACGCCTGATTGTTAGGAAAAATACGCACTAAGGCAACGCCACTGTTGCCCAGGAGAGGGCAGTCACAGACATCCGCAGCGTTCAGAGGCGCTCGTAGGGAACTGCGCGCGCAGCGAAAGGGATCGTCTGAAAACCGTGAGCATCACTCACGTTTTTATGGCCTTACAGACGCCAGTGCTGCTCCGACTGACTTCAAACCTGTCCTCAGACCTTATGAACCATCGGGCTGAGGTCGGAAACCACCCTTAATGCTCCAGCCGAAGTTTTTACAGCCTCCTAAACAAAGACCTAACTGGCTTATCGGGCAGATGGGAGGTATGGAAGTACTGCATAAAGCAGAATGTAAGTGCACAGGGGCGAGTGGTAGGCAGGCATCTCCCACAGCTCGTGTGGGTGCTGTAGGAGGATGTCAGTAGTCCGGCGGCACTGAATCACAGAGAATCCAGTCGGAAAGGTGCTGTTAGTCTCTGTTGTTATGCTAATAGCAGGTGGAAGGCTACACATATTAATTGCAAACCTGTTTAGCCTCACTGCTTTGAGCCAAGCAGGCACCATAATGAAGCTGAGAAGCTTTGTGTTTTATTTTAATTAACTCAACAAGAAAGGCAATTTAAATGAAATGTTTTCTGTTGTGTTCTCCAGTGCTAATCAGCAGCTCATTATCTTCAATCACATCGGCATTGCTTTTTTTTCCTTTCCTAGTTAGAGAGGCACAGCATAAACAAGTGGTGGCACATGCTGAAGGTTGAGTGCAGCGATGTGAGATTAGAGAGGAGAGGAACCAGCTGGCCATATGGAGGGAGACTTGGGAGAGCTGAGGCCTGTCAGCAGATCCACGGGCACCGGTACTGACATCCATCAGAAGAGCAGATCTTCCTATTGGCACTGGTGGTGAAGATACCCTCCAGGATGGACAAATGTGGATGCAGGAGGTATCCAATGAGGCCACGTGCAATACTGACGCTTGTCTCCTTTATGTATTGTTCATCACTAATGCAACAGCCTGTGACACCTCACCATCTGTGTCAGTGCGGGTTTGGGAAGTAATTTTGAAACATCAGGTATCTATGAATTTCAAGGCTTAATATGTCACCTTATTCTTGTGCAATGCCAGTCCTGCAACATTCAATGTCTACGAATTCAGTCATGCTTTTCGTATAGAGACTATTTCTAAAAATAGGGGTAAAAATATGAGACAGTACTTTGCAGAATTGTATAGTGAGAGTTGTAGGTAATGGATGACAAACTGGAGAAAAGCTACCCGAAGGAATGAAATTTTTGCTTGGAAGATCCAAGAAACAATAACAAAAAAACCAATCAAACAAAAAATACCAAACAACAACCTGACAAATTAAATCCCGATGTAATCTAGAAGAGCCAAACAAAAAGCCAGGCTTGGGCTGTGGTTCTATTAAACCACATCTAACTAACCAAACTTGCAGAACCACCCCATGTCTGACTTATCAGTAATCCCAATAAAGTACAAGAAGAGTTAGAAGTATTAGCTTTTGTTGTATTCCAGGAGAAATAATTCAGTACAGAGCAAATGCAGCCAAAAAAACAAAACAAAAAAAAAAAAAACAACCCAACAACACGAAATTCTACTTCTGGGTATTCAAAGTGCTGAGAAAACTGTACAAGGCCAAGCTGTGAGTGTTGACCCTTAGGCTAATAGCCTAAGATCTGTAATCCAGTGTCTAAAAATCCATGGGATCCTGTGGTTCATTGCACTCTGGTTCTTCCTGGTGTTAATTTCTGTGCAGTTCCATCCTGCTGTGTGTCGATTTGCCTTGGGATGGGTTCAGCACGTGGTGCCTGTTATGTCAAACAGACCTTACATGAAGGTTAGCACTTGTTTTTTGTTATTATTTCTGCCTTTGAAATGGTCAGGAAAAATATGGTCCCTCCAGCATTTATTACATGAGCACAATTACTTTATCACTCTTCACATTTTCAGAAAGCCACATCCTGAAGATGGAGGTAGATGACCACTGAAAATATTTGCCAGGGGTGCTGAGGAGCAGCTGAATGTTTTGGAGCATCAGCCACAACCAGGGTACCTGTGCTGGAGTGTGCATGTGTATTTCAGTTTTCCTGGCCATAAATGTAGATACCACATAATGCTGAGGGTCAAATTCAATCCTGGCATAGCTTCAGTGAAATTGGATCGTCTGCCTTTGGGTTGCTGGTGCTGTCTGGTGTTTAATTTAGATCATATTCAGTCTGAATTAGTGCTTGCTTCACCCAAGCAAGGCAGGCTTTGCAAATGGGTTTTCTCTTCACCTCACTTCATGTGAGTCCTCGTGCATATTCTTCCATCTTTGAGAAACTGCTCTCTTTAGTTTTATTGTATCTAAGGGAAATTTTCATCAGCAGAGAGAAGAATGTGGATCGCATCTCTGCGAGGGAGCACCAAAAGAAAAATTCTGCCAAGAGAAGCCGTAACAGAGAGCACTGTTGATGTAGATAAAAAGTCTGCCCTGAGGACAGCTTGTCACATGGAGCCTCTTGTGCCATTAATTACAATTCTGAGGTGCAGATGAAATATGGATGTGATAGAAGAGGTTTGCTTTGTAATGTGTTGCTGGATAATATTTTTAAGGAGACAACATTGTGCCAAGTCTTCAGCTCATACATAAAAGTCTTTCTTTTCTTGTTGCAAGAAAAGACTCCTGACATCTCAGTCCCAAAGCACTGGGTACTGCTCTGGTTATATTTCCAAAAGCAGGTTGTTCCAAAGGGTCCTACAGGAAGGGCTGCAACACAGATGTTATTCCCACAGGAGTTCTTTCTTCCTCCTTGCCATCCTCATCAGACCTGTCTTGGCTGACATCTTCATTGCTGATGAGCAGAAGGAAGTAAAATGCTAATGACTTTCCTAGAAGATGATAATAAAATAGGTTTGTACCTGCTGGTTAGGACATAAAAGGACAGCATAAAGGGAAGTAGCAAGGTTAGAAACACAGGCAGAAAATAACACAAGGAGATTTGCCTTGGGAAAAATGCAACCAAATGCACTTGGTGGCAACACAGCTTGGAAGAGGTGGTCAGCAGGCTGGGCAGGGAAGGGATGGTGTGAGCAACAAGAGCAAGGTGTGATGGTAGGTGGCACATCAGATGTGTGCTTGCAGTGTGACTGCAACCTAATGTAGGGAACCTGCTTTGGCAGAGAGGCTGTACTCAGAGGCCTCCAGAGGTCCCTTCCAAATCTTACAGCTCTGTGATTCTGTGGTATGCTCTCTGTGCCCACATTGCTTCCAGAACTGTGAAAACAATCCCAGATTAATTTGTTAGAGAATTACCATTCAAGTGAAAATCCATACAAACTAGAAAATAATACTGGGAAGAATTTTACTTCAACTCTGGTCAGTATGTTGTACACAATATCAAAACTGTAACAAGACTCTCGATGAAACACATGGAATTACTAAATACAGAAGTAGCCAAGAGCTCAGTGGGGACAGGAATTCCAATAATACACAGAGCAAAAACAAGCATTGTGAAGCAGCTCTGAACTAGGATGGATTACAAAGGGAAGCTTTGCTATCTATGGCTTATAGAGGGAAACTGAGGCACAGAGAAATTTAATCTCTTGTTTAGTGTCAGGGAAGAAATCTCTGTCAGAGCCATGAACTAAACTTAGCCTGCTGGGTCTGCATTCCTGTCCCGAGCACCACCGAGCAATAAATAGCAGGGAGCAGGAAAATGGAAAGAAGCCATGAGAGGAGCTGAGTCTCTGCTCTGAGGTCTCTGGTGGCAGGGCAGGTTAGTGAAACAGCTGGGCAGCAGGGATTGCAGCAAGAGCTGTGCCTCCCCATCCTGAGCAGTGTGGAGGGCTAGCAAATGGAAATGCGGAAGGTGAAATTTTTTTTGTCCTCCCTTTGTGCCCTGTTTTTCTGGTTGCGGTAACACCAGCTTGCCTCTTGGGTTATCCATCACAACCCCAGCACATCACGGTGGTCACCCACCATCCTTTCCCCCTGGCAGCCACTAATCTCAAATCCATGGCCCCATTGCCCATCCATGTGGGATTAAGGTGCTGCTTGTGCTGCATGGCCACGCACACGGGCTGATGGAAACCCCCTCACGCTAACAGCCTTTCTCTGGTGCAGCAGTCTTCAACCAGGCAAATCTCATCCCCATTCTGAGCCACTACTGTCTTCTGAAAGCTGTACGATCTTGGAACCAGCCAGCAGGTGTGGGACTTATTACAGAAGGGACTGTGCAAGTCATGTTACTTGAGGAAATTGGGATGAAAAGGGACATTAAGCTGCAGGAAAGCACAAAGCCAAGCACTTTCCTCAGACTGTGGTGTTGAGGTTCCAGGGGCTCTCAGAGGAAGCAGGTGTTTGGGAATGCTGTGTCAGGAAGGTGTTTGGGGATGCTGTGCCCATGGGGAGACAAGAAAGCCATAACATTTGGGAACTGAGCAGCTGTTTCTGAGTGCATACATACTGAAAGGAAAACTGCTTGGCTTACTCTTCCTTCCCTCTGAGGAAAAACTCCAAACAGAAATATGATTGCCTCACTGCACTTTGTAAAAAAAAAAAGCAACTTGACATTTGACCATATATGTTCTACTAAGGGACATGGTTTAAAGGGGAAATACTGGTGCTGGGTGTGCAGTTGGAGTGGAGGATCTTGGAGGTCTTTTCCAACCTCAGTGATTCTATGATTCTGTGATTCGTAAGTGGTGTTTCCTTAGATGTGGGCTCTGCTGTGAGACAGATTGCTCTTGGGCCTCTGCTACTTTCCTAACTAAAAGATCAATGATGGATTAAATTTCAGTTCTGCAGCCTTTGTATTTCTTTGATCTATTCCTTGTAAGCTTAATATTTTATCATTAATAAAGTTTTGTAAATTTAAGTGTAATTTTGTAATGAAATGTTTGGTGCTATGCACTGACAGCGTGCCCCAGGAACGCCAGAATCCCTGAGCAGCTCAAGTCATTTCTGCAGATCAATAAAACAATAGGTGAGGATTGGATCCAGGCCAGGGTGAGAAGGACAGCATGGTGGTGTGCCTGGGCTAAGGGCTCATGGACAGGCACAACTTAGCTCTGGAAGGGGCAGCCCTGGGGCCAAGAGACTGCCCAGGATGGAAGCTCTTGGCCTCGCTGGTATTAAAGGCCTGGGATTCCCCTGGCTGCCCCATGCAGCAAGCTGTGATGTCTGTGTACAGAAATGAAAACAGGAGACAGCCAGTCCTGGAGCGGAGCTAGGTCTGAGAAAGAAACAGCAGCTTCATGCACCAAACTAGGAAATCACAAGGATTATTGCCCCTACAATTTGAAATATATTCTTCCTTGGGCAGGCTGTGGCATTTGCTTGTGCACTGAAAGAAGCACTGTGCTGCAGCAGCATTGAGTATCTTGAAAAGAGTCACTGAAGTGCCTGCAGCCTTTCAGTGTGCATCCTGGCCAGGCAGAAGCTGTGATCGGCTAAGCAAGTGAAAGGACACATGTACCTGAAGCCCCTTTTCCAGCAGTCCTGTAGCAGCTGCTCCTAACCAAAACCCCTAAGTGATCAGCCTGCTGGGCAACAATATTTTTCCATTCACTGGGATTTCTAGAAAAAAGGAAAAAGTGAGATTCTCAGATTTTTCATGAGCAATGACTGAAAAGGTTTTTTTTCCTTTTTCTTTTTTTTTCTTTTTTTTTTTTTTATGTTGGCATTGTTGCAACTTTCACTTTTGCAGTCAGACAGCCTGGTTCCATGAATTCCTTTGCTTGCCCCTCACCCATGATGGGTGACACTGGGGAAAATCCCTTCCCTGGGAACCTCTCCTTATGGTGGCAGCAGGAGCCTTGAGATGGCCCCTGCAACTCATTCCAGCCCCAGTGTGACTCACAAAGGTCACCTAAGTGATAATAATCTGCTTTATTTGTTATTCCCATGGAGTCTTGTCCTCTTTGCAGAAATTGCCAACAAGGTCACCGCTTCCGTTAATTGTAGCTGTGTTTATTGTGAGGTGGAGGCATTCCCACGTGACCACAAATGATAGCTCCTCTCTGGTCATTCCTGCTGGCAGAAGCCCTTGACAAATGATTGCAAAGAAGCAAATGAAAGTGGATTGTAAAGTGCATTGCGTTGCATTCATAGATAACCTAATAAATAATTTTCCCTGCTGTTCAGGTCTGATTCCATTAGCAATTCCTTAATTATTTCTGTTTCCTTACCCAACAGGCCCACACCCAGTGCTGGGGAAAACAGTGCCTGGTGGAGCAGATGAGTGGAGAGATTGGACAGAAATTGTTGCTGCTCTTTGGTGCTCACTCTGCTGCTGGCTATTGCAGAAAACACAGGACAGAGGAATGCCTATGGGGAGAAAATCCCAGACAATTTTTCACAGTACAAGGTTGCAAGAGAAGTGCTTGTCAGCCGTGATTTTGGCCATGATTACACAGCCCATCACTTGCTGCTTGTTCAATCCCATTCTAGGGTGTGTATTTGCCAACAGCTGGAGTGTAGTTTGCTCTTTCTACAAGCACAGGATGAAACTTGGACCTTTTGTTGACCCACCATGGCTACCATTAGCAGTGACAACTTTCATGGCGTGTTTTCTGCTGGGCTGGTGAAATCTTCTTTCTAAGTTTGACACAAATCTAAGTAGGCAGAAATTCACAAGGTTAAGACTAGCATTTGGGAGGCAGTATTTTGAAGGTGGGAATGTCTTCAACTCTTGAAACCATTCTGTGTTAGAATCATAGAATCGCTAACTTTGGAAAAGACCACTAAGATCACCTAGCCCATCTGTCAACTCATCCCCGCTGTGCTCACCAAACCATGTTCCTCAGTGCCACACCTACAAAGCTCTTGAAAATCTCCAGGGATGGTGACTCCACCACTCCTCTGGGCAACATGCAACTCAGGGCTGGTTTCTGTCAGGACTGAAGGCAGGTGGGAGCACAATCCCTTGATAGCTGTGTTATCGACCTGCAGGTGAAGTAGGGAGCTTCACTTCCCCCACTTCAGTGTTGCCAGGATGAGCCAATAACACAGAGTGCTGACACCTCACATCTCCTCATTGCTGAGCCAATATCCCTGATTGCTGCTGGCTGCAATTAGCCCCTGGAGCACTTACAGCTCACAACTTATGCTGCGGCTTTTGCCTTCAGGAAGGATGATATTGCACCTCCTTAATTCCTCTTGGGATTTCCCAGCTCTGAAGTCCTTTGTCAGCTAACCATGGTTATACAGGCTGTTCAGTGAGGTTATTGATTCCTCTCATCCCTGCCTCCTTACTCAGCTAGGCTGATTTATAGGAATTCTGGTAGGAACCACTAAAAACCTGGCAGAGCTCATTAATTTGTGAATCTTATAAAGACTTCCCTCATCACAGAGAACATCTGTTTGCCGGAGTGTTATTTTTGCAGCTGCCAAATCAGGTTTGCAAGACTCTCACATTCTCTGCAAACCCAAACTTGATACCATAATATTTACATTCAGAGCTCAACACTCCCTTTTCCACAAGATCTATGCAGAGTGAACACAGCTACGCTCAGCTGTGCAAACCTCAGTTCCACTGAAATAGCCCACATTAATGCCACTAAATCCAGAGAAATCAAGATCAAACCTAGTTATAGACTTTCTCTTTTGCTTTTTATGTTCACCATGAGGCATTTCATTAACATCTGGAACATCAGCAGAGGGAAATCCCATTAACACTAATTGTGCTATGCATGAATATCTCCCACAAATTGATGAGAAAAATTCTGCCTCGGTCCTCCAACTTTATCTTTCCGATGTAGCATTTATATTTCCTGATGTAATTTCAATGGCCTTCTGCAACTCATACCCCAGAAATGCAACTGCTTGTAAATCAGGTGAGACCAAAACACCGCTGAGATTGAGACCATCCGCTTATTTCTTCCTTAAGACAAATCTTCTTCCAAGTCTTTGATCTCTTTATTTTATTTACTGTATATCTGCACATTTGCACAAAGCGTTCTTGTTGTGAGCCAACAATTGCCACTGTCAGGCTTATATTTCTTGGAGGAATTTCTCTCTCATTCTCTTTGAATGTGCAAAATTATTTTTGCTGCCGCTGGGCTGGTGTCAGCTGACACAGCTAATCTTCTAATCTTCTCTCTGGGGTGACATCAGAGGAGATGATGGAGACATTTCCTTTCTTGAATACAAATCTCAGATTCAATAGTGGCTAGTGAAAATCTTATTAATAAAATAAATTAAAAAAAAACACAAGCCAGATTGATATTAAGGACTCACATGTGCAAAATCATTATATATGTAGGGGGATATATATCGAAGACGTATATATGGTATGTATATTTCAGGGGAATGCTGTTATTCTTCTGCTTGCTGCCAGCTGTATCTTGCTTTCACCCCTTACTTTCCCTTCCCTGGATATGTTGCATGAGACTGTGTCAGTGCATCCACTTCCCTTGCAATGACATTATTCCACGCCCCATCTGTCATGTCAAAATGCAAAAAGGATGTGTCAGGAAACAACAATGAAATAAAATCCCAATTATTGGGACTTACTTTCTTATCTTTCACTGTTGCACATGCAGCTGGAGCTCCCCAAGCATCCCACTGCTAATGGAGGCCAGCCTGCAGGACTGCCCTTAGGGCTGTTTAATGTCATCCACTGACACCACTCTGCTGCTATCTGCCTGCATCACTCTCTGCATCCCCCCACCCCCTCTCCACTCTCTCACAACTACTACTGGTACCCAGCGGGCAGAGATCTCTTCACGCAGCTGGGAGAGATCCAATGGAATTTGCATAAATTAGTAGCAAGAAGTACATTTTAGCCATTCACCATTTAAACTGCATGGAAATAGCAGTGATGCAAAATATAAATTCCTGCTGAACTGGGCAGGAAGGTGATTGTTTTGGCCTCATGAAAAACTGCAGACTGAATAACCAGCTCTGACCTGGTTAGCTGACATCACTCCTGCTCCCCACCACTGTGCTGCCTGCTGTATAAGCGATGAAGCAGCCTAGTGTCCAGCTGGGAGTGATTGGGTCAGATGTAAGACATCAAGGAGCAGATTTCCAGAGATGCTTAGATCAGAAGCCCAGTGGGATGTGTGTATAGTCAATAAGTATGCAGAGGTTAGGCTTAGTAAGACATAAGATCAATAAGCATACAGATGTTAGGCTCAATAAGATTATCATGGTGGAAAGACAATCAAAATAAATGAAAATGCTCATGTTGTAGGCTTGCAGCAAACTCCACAAGGAGCAACCTCCAGAAAGAGATCCTTCCTCAGTGGCAGTCAGTCCTAAAATGGGGTCGAGGAGCCGTGGAGCCAGGCTCCACCCCCTCCTGGTCACACAGGTGAATTGCTTTCAGCTGTGCTCCCGCGGCTGACTCAGTGATTGCCTCAGGTGGTCAATCAGAGATTCAGGCTGTGATCAACAGTTCCCATACAGATATGTGAGTATCTGTGGTAGAAATTAGGTCCCTGCTATGTATCCTGCTTGGGTTGGATATTGGGGAAAGGCTCTGCCCCAGAGGGCGGTGGGCATGGCCCTGGGATGTCAGAGTTCAAGGAATGTTTGGACAGCACATACAGACATAGGGTTTAGATTTGGGTGTTGCTGTGCGGAGACATGAATTGGATACGATGTGGGTCCCTTCTGACTTGGGATGTTTTATGTTTCTATGATACTCATTGAAGTGACATCCAATATTCATGACTGTGTGCTGCTCACTGTGCAGATGCAGTATAAAGACAGTGTGGGCAGATGCTCTGCAATGCCCTCTGCCCTTTGCTGGGACTTGAGCTGGGCACCCCATACTCCCTGCCTCTTTTCCTTCCTGAAGTATCAAGTGAAGTGTTTTTCCACAGGAGACCAAGGGAGGCCGGGGCCAACTTTCTGTAGGCAATACTCCACTGCTTCTTTCCGCATATTAAATTTACCATTCCTCCCACAGCATCTGTCATTGATCTGATGCAGAAGAGTGTGTGCTAGGCAGCAGTATGGAGAGCAGGCAGATCCACGATCTGTTTTCTCTGTGCATTGAGGAATAAGCATCCCTGGGGCTCCTCACAAAGCCCAAGAGAGAGCACTTACTGATGGATATTTATCATGTTAACACCCACTATAATACTCTGTGCTTACTTCTCACATTTTATTGTTTAGTTCAATTTTAAGCTTTAGTATTTTGCCATGTGTAGCAGAAAAGCTAATTCATAGCCTGAACAAGTGATGGAGCACGTGGTCAGAAGACAGGGCCAATCCAGGGGAGCTCAGGTGCGTGCAATGCAGCTGAGCGACCAGAAGGGATGGAGCCAGGATCCACCTCTTCCCAGAACTCATTTAAGGGTTGGCAGGAGAGGTAAGAGTGCTTTGGTGGGGATCCCTGTTTACCTGAGGTCTTTTGAAGGTAAGCTGCTTTCTCTTATTTCTGTGCCTATAGCTGTTGCATTTGTGCTAATCCTCGCTTGCTGCAGCCTTGGATCTTGCTGCTCTGCTGTTGCTGTTGTGCTTTCCTTTGCATTACACCATAATAAAGACTAAGCTTGTTCATAAATTCCCCAGACTTTCCCCTGTCAGACTTCAGTTTTCTAGGCTTGGCATCTTTCCAGGCTCCTTTCAGCCTGAGAGATAGAGAAGCTTAAAAGAAATACTAATTTTTGCTCTAAAAAAAAGAGGAGAAAAGAAGTTTTACATTTTCTGAAAAAATAGTTCTGCACCAAAATTTCTAGGTATTAGAGGAAAAGTTTTAATTGAAAAACTTCTTATTTGAGGTAAGCGGTGATAAGTATCCACGTAAGATCTAGAATGTATTCAACTTCTTGCCCAACGGTTATTACTTTGTTTCAGTGTTTCATAGAGCCCTCCCAGGGCTCAGCAGAAGTGGGGTGCCAAGTCCCAATTATGGCTCTGGTTAACATTGCTGTAGTAGTTGTAGATGTCCTTGTCCCTTCCCTTGCCCTCTCTGCTGCCTCCTCTGCCCAGAAGGTGTTGAGCCAAAGGCCAAGTGATGGGGGTGAGTGAGGCACAGGTTTCATCAGCCATTTGTGCGGATGAGTTTGAGCAGAATCACAGGCTTGGGAGCTGGTGTGAATTCGCTGCAGGAACCGCTCCAGCACTGCTGGAGGACTCCAGCCAGCAGCAGAGGAGCACTAGCACACAGCTGGAAGAGGTAACCTCAGAATGAGCCACAGCTGCTTGCTTTGAGTGCAGGGTGGGATGGCCGGCCCTTGAGCCTTTACAGGCTCAAGGCATACTCAGGCAGCTGTTTCACTTTATAACTGTGAGTGGGCCCAGGAACTTGTGGGGTTTGAAGTTCAATTGGTGTATATTTTTCTCTAGAAATGGGAGTCTGTGTTTGTACAGAGCCTAGCTAGAAAAACATCCGTCAACTCATCTTGGAACAAAATTTTTCTGCACTGGAACTGTGTGGGGAGAAAAGGGCACTCTCTTCTGGTGTAAGTCCTCTGCTCTTCCCTGGTATGTACAGAGGATGAGAACAGGTCCCTCCTTGGTTCTGTATCTCCCAGATCAGAAGTAATTCCTTGTAGGTGGCAGAAGAATGGGGAGGATGTGAGCGAGAAGGATGGATGCAATGCCCTGCACTACTTATGTGGGGAGAAGAGCACAGGCTGTGGATGTGGTATTTTCTCTCTGGAGCTGACACTCTGAAGAATATCTCTAGGCTGCTGCATGAACGCGTGTGGACATAGTCTCTTTCAATGGTTGTCTGTGGCAAAGGAATGCAGATTTCATGTCAGCAAAACCCCGCCAGCCCATGGCACACAGTGCTAGACAGAGCACCAGGAGCCTCTTGGTAGACCCTGTGCAGGGAACGTGAGGCATCATTTTGGGAACAAGTGCAACCCTTTCAGCTTCTGGGTTGCTGCCTGCTATCTGAGACTCAAGCTACCTATGGCTAACTGTGCTGCTGTGTACTCAGAGGGAAGAACCTGAATGAAACCAGCCTAGCTCTACCAGAGATGCTGAGCGTACACATAGTGCACTTCATATACATTAAGCTTTTTTTTTTTTTTTCCTTGGGAGCACTTTGAAGTGGGATGTTTCCTAGATTCCTGCAGCAAATTGCCCACGTGCTGTGCCACAGGCTCCGAGAGCACCTTCCAGTGCACCCCAAATGGCTCTGGTCCCCTTCAACTCTTGACCTCCAGCTCTGCACCCCACATACCAACATTTGTGATGCAGTATTAAGTAACATAGGATGTAGACTGCACTACTGACTGGACGTGGCTGAAAGACCTAGGAATTTTATATAGAGCAAATCCTATGGAAACATTCCTGAAGATTAAGAAGCCAAGCTTTAAAGGAAGCCATGAAATGCTTCATTAAAACTGTATTTTAAGTGAGCAGTGGTCACGAAAAGTAACAGAACAATCTGCCCTCGGAGCATTGCCACTGCAAAATGCACGCTGTGGGACAGCAATGTCACGAGTGCCGTTTCCCAGACTCTGCAGTATAAACCAAGCAGGTTTATTCCTGGCCCCATATCCAGCTGTGCTACTCCAGCCTTGTCGTGTCCCGGCTCCGACCCTTGGCTGTGCCTGCAGTGCTGCTCCCGCACAGCCTGCGCTCCGGCACAGATCTGCGGCTCAGCTCTTAAAAGCTGTTTCATAAATATTCCATGGCCTTTCAGCCCGGGTAATGTGCCTCTGTGACATTAAAGAGGAAACTCCGTGAAGGGGAGGGATGACAACAAATTTATCCACCAATAGCACACTCTTTTGGCACAAAAGCACATTCTTATCTTTACATCCCATAATGAGAAGGCAGAGACGGGACTGTTGCTGCAGCTCTCTGGGTGGGTAGCCATACCGTGGAAGAGCCGTGTGGCTGTAAATCGTGAGATATTTTCCACCCCTGCCTCCTCCGGGAGAAGGACCTGCGCTGCTGTTTGCTCGCCGTGTTTTCCCAAGCCCCCGGCGAGGAAAGCTTCTCACACAATGTCTGACTGCGAGGGACTGCCCGTGGGTAAGAGCCAGATTTATATTTACTGCAGCGTCCCGCTGGCTGGCTCGTGGTCTCGGGTTGCAGAGCCCCATGCCAGCCCTTTGCTGCTGGGCAAGGAGAAGCCCTGGTGCAGGGCTCAGGCGCTGCCAAAAGGCACGGGGTGAGGAAGAGGATGGGCAGGGTGGTGAGGGTTGCTGGTCCAAATGCTATCCTCAGGTGACAGTGTGGGCACAAGCCACCTCTGCTCACAGGGGAGCATCTGGGGACAGATCCTGCAGGACGTGTCATGGGGACACGTTGATAAACCTGCATCAACGGCATGGCTGCGGCAGGGTAGATAAATGGAAGTGGTTTGTGTGCTGAGGGAAAATAGAAGTGTGCCTTGCTTTCAAAATAAGGGCCTGGCGTGTTCTGCCTGTCTGTTACTGTACCTGGGGTTGTACATGTCAAAATTGTCTAAGTGAGAGCAGGTTGGAACAAAGTAGGCTTCTCAGTTGATTTTTTTTTTTTTCTAACTTTGAGATGTCTTGTAAACACTCACTGTGCTGCCGGCATGGCAGGAAACTCTTGTCATAATGCTAGAGCTGTGCTCTGCCAAGGCAGTTTAATAATAGAGGCATGGGCTGTTGGAAATATCTTTTGTTTTCTTTTTTGTTCTTGTGCCATGGAAAATGTTTATCTTTTCATGTATGTTATATTCATTTATATACATGCATATAGCACAGTACTGGTGCTTTACTCTACTTGTGGAGGCCGTGTGACAGAAATTAGGTGGCTTAAACACAGAAGGTGGTTGTGGCAGTGGTGTTGGTTTTCTTTGATCTTAGCTTCCATTTTGCACAAACAGTCCCAAGTCCAGAAATGCGCAACTGGAAAAGCATAAATTATGTATGCACTGCAGAGTGAGCTGCGCCATGCACAATCTCCTGTGTCCACACACAGCTCCTGCCACTGTCTAAAGGCAAGAGGGAGGAGGATGGGTTTTCCTTGCTCATCTTCTCAAGGGGCTGCTGTGTGCACCAGCAAGGCTTCCTTTCTTTGGTACAGCTAGCTCTGAATTAAGGCCTAGTCTATTTGCTTGTGAAGCACATTGAGCTGTGGGATATTTCAGGATGACAGTGACAATATTTGGCATCTGATATTAATGATGAAACTGATATTGAGCACGTAAAACATGCAGTGTGCAGGATGTCTCAGTTACCTTCGCCAATGAGGGCCCAGGAAGTTACCTTTAGGAAAGTGCTGGTAGATGCAGAAGCATCTTGCTGTGGAGACAAAGCCAGCAGGGATGTGCAGTGTGGATGCAGCTCAGAAGAGTCCTGACACAGTAGGAAAAAGATTTGGTTTGTTTCTCCTTTCTCCCAACCATCCTCCTAGCCCCATGGCTCATTCAGCACTAGAGGCAGGCTGGTGGCCTTTCTTGCTCCTTAGGAGCAGAGGTGATAACCTCAAGTTGCCCCAGGGGAGGTTAAGCTTGGATAATGAGTCGTAATGCACTGGCACAGGCTGCCCAGGGAGGTGTGGCAGTCACATTCCTCGAGGTGTTCAAGAACTGTGTAGATCCGGTGCTGAAGGACATGGCTAGTGGGCATGGTGAGATGGGTTTGGGGTGGAGTAGGTGATCTTAGTGGTGCTTTCCAACCCTAATGATTCTATGGTTCTATGATTCTGCATGGTTTGTGAGTCCTTCAGTTCCCAGCAACTGGCTCTTCCCATCCACATACTATGAAATCAAGAAATTCCCTTTGCAGTCATCTCTCCTTTGCAAGCCATTTCAGAGTTTAAAACTTCGGCAGTAGGAAATCCATAAAAAGTGTTGCAAGAAAATCAGCATAAAACTTTCTAAAATAATGTTAGCATTCAGCCATATGGAAACACCACCTCGCTGAATCTAATGATCATAGTAAAACTGGTGGTGTACTTCTAAAACCCTTATTTCTGAATTTGGCGAGGCAGCACAGCTGCAAGGAGCTGCTGTAGTGGCGAATGTCATGAGCACTGCAATGTGGTTGGGATCTCGAGGCCTGTTTACAACAGCCCGGACAGCCACATGCAAGTGAGTGTGCATATGTATGCATGCAACTATAAATAAGTTTAGCCAAAGCACGGTATTAGTGTCAAGTCTACAGACTGCCTTGCCAGCCCCTCTGCAAAGGGTATGCCTAACGAACAGCATCGAGAACTGGAGGTTGTAGTTACAGTAAATACATGCCAGGATTTTTACAGTGCTGTCAGCCTACACAGGAATGTAGTAAGAACAGCTGCGTAATTGTTCCCTCCGGGCTGCTGTCTGAGGGAACTCTCAATACAATCTTTGAATTAAAATCTTTCAAAATCTTTGAATTAAATAGCTGGATATGAATGTCTCAATATACGTACCAATAATTATTCAACAAGAAGCTTTACTCTATAGGAATACCTATAGAGTGATTCTATACTGTGAGTGATTATGCAGTTTTCAGGGAAATGGCAGTGGGATTTTCAATCCCTGGTTTACGTTTGATTGCAGCGCTGATTTGGAATGGAAACTGAACCTTTGATTAAAACAAAGTTTTGTTTCATCTTCTGAATGTAGCACAGGAGACATAAAATCCTAGCTGTCAGATTGCAGGTTAAATGTAAGCAAATGAGTCATTTTGGACTGAATTCCTACCAAAAAAGGCATTTGTGAGTGTTACTATCAAAGTGATCTATTGGTGAGCAGAAATCTAAAACTTACACTATAAGTTTCCTGTTGAAACATGGGTAGATAAAGCAGAAGGAAACATCAGCCACCTCAGGACAATGGCACTCCTATTTCTATCTCATTACTGATTATTGACATTCTGATGCCATCCATTAGCACTAGGTACATAGATTTTTCTGCCATTCCTACACACAGATAAAAGAAAAGAACATCAATTATTTAAGTGCTTCCCCTCGTGCATTATTTCTGTCTTGTAAGGATCCGCAGCTTGGTCTCTGTGTGACTGAAGAGCTTTTCATGCACCCAGCATTTTGATTAGGAATATATGAGTCACGAAGGTTCTGGTTCTTAACACGATCCCTTTGACTTCAGAAAAACCTCTGAAGTCATACAAAGGTTCTTAAAGTGCCTCTTCCTCTATTTGCCCCTCTAGGCTGTATCAGCCACAGACCAGTTCTAAGTGGTGTGGCTGAATTTTTGTGGATAACATCGCTGCTGCAGAAGCACGAGGCATTCGGTCCCGAGAGATGAAGAGTCTGTTGCTGGAGAGGGGGTAGTTCTTAGGTTACCAGGAATCTCTTATGTACGTACTTTCTCTGTTATACCCAAAAACAGGACAGAAAAGCAAAGAAGCAGAATTGAGTCAGCTTGTTCTGTGGCAGGTGGCATGAAAATCTGACTGAATTCCCTTCAAATTCCTCCTAAACTTTTGCTGGCTTTGTGTCAATAGAGGAGGAAATAAGACCTTTCAACTGAAGTGTGTTCTTGACTCTTTAGCTAAATACTTCCTTTCAAAGCTAAAATTACATGTTTCTAACATGCCTTTAAGGGAGACTGAAGCCAATTTGCTAAAATTGCTGCTTGCAGAATCAGGATATCCCTAAGCCCTGCAGGAATGTAGGCTTCCTGAGCCTCAGTCCCATTCTGCAGTGTCATGGTGAGCTCACTGAGCTCAGCAGTGCGCCTGCACTGCTCTATCCCTGCACAGCCTCTGGGAATTGCTCTCTGCAAGTGAGGCATTTTGAAACAGCCCCATGATCCCAAATATCAAATGCAATGAGGATTGGTCAGGAGTTATCCCAATTGGGCAGCATCCCCTGTCTCATGGCCTACTGAAGCCCAATCCCTGCATGCAGCTGCTCCCTGCTGAGTTGGGCTGGCGATGTGCAAACTCTCTGATTTCAAAGCAGTGAGGCTGCAGTGACCCAGCTGCAGTTCCTTATCCGTATTCTCAGATCTTTTGTTGGGGAAAGAGATAGAAAGAAAATGTTCTTTTTGGTTTGGGATCAACCTGAGGACTTCCAAGCCAGTGCAGTAATTCTGATGTGCTGTGAAAAGGAGTGGGTCAAAGGGCTGACAGCAGCTCCATTTCTCTTCTGTGAAGTGCCACAGACCACAGATCTGACTCTTTGTTGTCTAAACCAAAGAGAAGAGCAGTCTGCTCTCTGCTGCAGCCAGGCTTGCTCTCAGTGTGGGCTTGGCTCAGCTCCAGCACAGCACACAGCTGTACAGAGCTATGCAGCATGGCTCCTCATGCATCCCTATTTAAATGTGGTGGGTGAGGTCTCCACAGCATGTGTGCTGTGCATTTTTGGGCTCCACGCAGAAGGTATTGCAGCTAGCAGAGACATTAATGCTGTTCAGAAGTCTAGGTTTGTTGAAAAGTATTGAAATAATATCTGGAAGAGCAAGTGAGGTTTTCCTATCCTTTCCCATCTGTTTTCTGAGGAGGGTGGTGCTAAAGAAGGAGGCTGCACATTGTTTCTCGACAGTCCTAGCCTGTGACATTTACAGGAACTGAAGACATGTAAAAACCAAAGGATGTGTTTTCCTCTACCTCCTCACCATGTCCCACAACATCTGCAGCATTTGCAGCATAGTCTGTGCTAAGCCATTGGTGTTTAGGAGCTATAGCTGCCTTTAACACTGCTTGCTGTCTGGGACCCTCCCTTGCTTCAGAGCTGTTTCACGGGCATTAATTTTAGAGGGTGGAGCACATTTCCCTCCTTTTGCAATTTGGGCTCCAAAGTGCCACTTTACCCCTGTACTGACTCAGTGAGTTCCTAGCTTCTCATTTACCTCTTTAGTCACCTCTGTCCCCTGTCATTTCTTTCTTTGCTGTCTATGGTCAGTTCTCTCACTACCCATTGCTCTCACATTTAAATTAGCAGAATTCAGGATTCCCTGAAGTCCTTCAGCTGAAACTTATCTGACAGAATGATGAGATTCCCCCCAATTCCTTGCTTTTGTGAAATGGGAGAGAAATGCTGGGAGAGAGGAATGGGCTCCTGATGCTTGCCAGGCACTGGTTGGGGACCTGCTGGTGGAGACCAAGTTCATTTCCTTGCAGGAGTTCTGGGCTCCTGTGCTGCGTGGGAAGAGCTCTGCATTACTCATGTTTTGTCCCAGCATGATTGCTGAGGGAGATGGATTTGTATTTGTACCTCATTCCAACTCACTCAGTGTTTCATCCTTCTCCCCCTGAAACATTCCCAAATATGACTTAGCAGAAGTCACTGCCATGTGTGTGGTATTAATCAGAGTTTATATATGAGGCACTGAGCTTAGCAAGATTAAACCAAAACTAGTTCTGTCTGATGTGTGTCCGTAACTCCAGCTGCTGAGCCACATCATAATGCTGCATATATTCAGTCCTCATTTGCAGCTATGAGAGCCGGGCATGTCTGTAAATCATGTAATCATGGTCCCTTGTTCAGTACCAGGAGATGAGGAAGGCTCTGCTGTGACCACTTGAGAAAATCTTGGCTTCTGTAGCTGCTCTGTGGGGCAATGTTTCCACCTTCCAGAGGAACTCTGTGGTGAGAGGCAGATGCAATCCAGTTCCTGGCAATTCTTTTCAATCCGATCTAGCCTTGTCTTTGATTGTCTGGAATTGCATCCTTCAGTATCTTCTACAGGTGAAGCTGTGATCTTACAATAAACAGCTTTCTGGGAACAGACTAGTCAGAAAATATAAGAAACTTCTATCACCTCATAACTAGATCTGTAGTAATAAATATACTTCCTCAATTTGTGATAGTAAAGCACCAGGTTACTACTAACTGTACTGATCTCCTCACACACCAGAGGCTGTGGCATAAGCAGCTTGCCCCTGGGACACAAACCCTGTCATTTTCTGCAGCTCCTGTTCCCCATAACCAAGTCAGTCCCCTTGCTACAAGAGTCAGCTGCCCCTTTCACACACATCTGACGTAGGCATGAGATTGCAATGTGTTTGTGCTGCAGGCATATGGGTCCCATCTGGAAAGGGTTTTGAGAAGGAAATGATTGTTTCCTACATCTATCATAAATTCTGAGTGGTATATTTAGGCATAGCTGTTTGAAAACAGACAGTACATTGATGAAATTGAAGAAATTTCACTGGGAAATTTCACCTAAAATGTATGATTCATTGTAGTGCTGCCAACCCTTTGATGTTATCCATGAGCCTTAAGTTTTGTTATCTTTTTGTCTGAAGTCAGGTTTCTTGGGTCATGAGCTTTTGAGGGTCATCAGGATGTCTACGTATCATCCATTCTCACCCATTCAGCAACAAATGGGGTGTCTTCTGTCACTGGAGCAGGGTTTTTTTGTTTGATAGATGTTTTTTTTCTGTTTTTTAAACATCTAAGTCATAGGGGGAAGTATCACATGGGAAAGAGACAGAGAATGTGCAATGTCTGGAACTGGTATGGCAGTCTGAGGCACACAGTGCTTGCATGTATAAGCCAGAGAATAGTATTTCTCTAACAAAAACTGCTTTTTTAGACACCAATCACTTTTTGTTTGGAGTCATTTAATGAAAAAATTGAAAAAAAGTCTAGGGAAAGCATTCAATCTGCTCTCAGCTTTTCACTAGAAGAGCAGTTGTTTTCTCAGCAAACTCCTCTCTTGCGATTACTTGGTTTCTTTAGACTTTTGGGGAGCCTCCCTGCACATAAAATAGCTGAACAGCAGTCCTTTTTTTCTACTTTCCTAATTCCTGCTCACTCTGATGGTTTCTCCCATGTACCCAGTAAGGATACTATTGCTGGAATGTGACTGACACTTTTTGGTTAAGGCGTGGTGAGTCTCCCCTTTATGAGAGCCTCATTGCTCAGATCTCTTGAAGCTGAACATCTCATTTTGTCCAAGGGGTAGGCGTAAGCTCAGAAATAGCCAGTTTTCATGTGTTAGTTTTACTTCCTCACTCAAAAATGTGTCTCAAAGTTAGGTGCACGATTAGAGTTTGATTCCTTTCCCTAATGAAGTTCAGCAGCTTGGCTGCTCTAGGTAAGTGCAGAATCTTTTAAGATTTCCTTGTTCTGAGGCAATTGCTCAATTGATGATCTGACTTGTGGAATTAAGCCTTATGCAGGGACAGAGAAGAACTGGAAGCAACAGAACAAATTAATGAGTTGATCTGAAGGTCCACACCAGGGCACGCATATAGGCAGGTGTTTTTTATTGTGATTCAGAGTGTGTGTTTTCTTGGGAATGAACCTGACTGGCATTTGGGGTTATTTAAAGCAAGGAGCCAGAAAATGGAGACCAGATTTTCTTGCTGCTACTCACCGCAGAGCTTTGCAACAGGCTGGGGGCCAATGCATGCCTGCTACACCTCTACAGACTTGGACTTGTTCCTCTTAGAGCAGTTGCTCCTTGCTTCAGCTGAACTCTAGATCTTGTCTCCATGGTTAACATGAGACCACTGAGGTTTTCATGTCCATCAATTTCTGTATGTTGGTCAGGTATCAAAATGGTGTGAAAAGTTGTCAAGATGGATAATTCTTCTCTGAGCTGGGTTGACAGCCCTCTGCTTGGAGCTGGAGACAACTGCTAGTTCTTACTTATGCTTCCATCATTTTACAAAAGCCATTTAGCAGAACTGAGATATTTCCTAAACAATTTCCTTCTCTAAATTCTCTGGATAGTGGTGAAGCTTGGCTGCCTTTCCTATATTTTATGTGAAGTTTAGATGGGGAGGAGAGATTTCTTCTACATACCTTCATTTTGTGGGTTACCCATTGACTCTGTGGGCACAATGTGATCTAAAAATCCCATTTACTGCACAGCTGAGAGGACTGGGAATAGGAAAACTCATTTCTTCCTGGTACTTCCTGAAACATTATGTATTCTTGGTGGAAATGCAACAGAAATTCAGTGATATTACACATCTCCAGAAGTGAAATTCCTTTGTGTTTTTACCTCCCAAAATGTATTGTGCAATGAAACAGTGCCCAGGAATTATGGACACTGAAAACTGCCTGAGTAGTACTTTAGGCAGATGCTACCAGGGGCTTACCCTGTGCCTGTAAGGACACTGCTGTTGGTTCCCAATGAATTAGGGCCGTCTTTTGTTCTTATGTATTACTTTGGCCAGACAGTAGTGCCCCAAAATTTTCTACCTTCAGCTGCACTTGCAGTTCTCAAAGGTCCTAAGTATACAGTGTCCCTGCTGAGGTGTGTTGCTCGTTAGGGACATTCAGACTGAAATCTCTCTGGCCCTTCCTTGAGGTCCTTCCATCCCTGAATATTTGCTGCTTCCTTCCTTGCCCAACCCAGCAGCAACTCTTAGAAAGCACCTTTGTTTTTATCCAGATAAGGGGTAGGGATACCAGTCATTGAAATTTACAGGAGCAAAATTTTTCCACGCGTTCATGAAGTACGTATGCAAAGGTCATTTTCTGCTTGAAGAGGAGATCAGGAGAAATTTCTTAGTGCTGCTTTGAGGAAAATATCTTCTATTTTCACATCTTTAATAAAAACTGGTTTCTGTAATTCTTTTGCAATAAAGACAGAATTCTACCAAGTATCTGGTGATGACCCAAACCACAACAGTGAAATATAAGCCACTTACTCATGTCTCTAAAGGGAATTATAGCCTTTAGCAGGGTTCATTTGAGGCATACTACTTAAGGTAATAGGGCAGGACAATCTCATTAAGACTTATTTCCACCCCATTTAAAATACGGATTCAGAAGTACAGCTGCACTGCTTACAGAAGAGATTAGAGAGGTGAACAGAAAAAAAAAAGTCCATCACTCCAACAGATACAGCAAACAGATTTCCAGCAGGCTTGCAAACTGAGGAAATCAGAATGAACTTTTGTCCTTATTACACTGCATGTTATTTTTCCCCCCTGCTGGTTTTAAGAGATATTGCATCACTTTGGGAAGAGGAGGGGGGCAAAACAATGGCCTCTGTTCTTCCCTGCATTCACTTGAGTTGTTTTAGAGATGAATTTTTGTCCATGCTCGTTTGGGAAATGCATGGCAAGGAAAAAGTAAATTTTCAAACATTTTGGTTTGTGTGGTAAATTTCCTAAGTAGTCTGCGATGCGTTCAAAGCTTCTAGAGCACTGTGTTTGTCCTCCCCCGATGATGATATGGGGAGACAGTAATCCCTCTAAGTGTTGCTTTTTGTTTCTGTTGGAGTGATTGCGGGTTATTCTGAAGAATTTATTTTCTCTGCTTCTTCATTGTAAAAGAAGTTGACGACCCTTCCGCTCTGGATAGCAGAATTCGCTAGATAGCAAATGCAGCAACCCACTAAACTAACAGTCGTGTCTTTTTTGTGAGTGGCAATGGATACACTTGGATGCTTCAAATACTAGAGCAAGCTGCACCTACCAGAAGAGACCTGTGGTGACCATGGCTTGAAGCCCACGGCTTTTGGGATCAGGTACCCTGTCATACACAGCCCTGCTCCATCTCCTCTTACAGCAGGCAGCAGTGGGGACTCTCCGGGGCTCAGCCTGCTGGGAAGGTGAGCTGCAGGGTGCACTGAGAATGATAATGTGAACAGCAGAGGACAGGATCATTAGCATGTCCTTACGGTGTTTCTGAATGGCAATAAATGTATGTTGCCATTCAGAAATATATGAACAGATTTCTTGCTTCTCTCCTCATTGCACTCTCACCCTTATCAGATTTGGATCATGTTTTTTGATTTACTGAAACCACAGTGCTCCCAGAGGTAAAGGCGTTCTGCCTCCTCCCACACTTCCTAGCAGAAGCTCAAATGGGAAGTAGATCCAGCATTGCTGCTCTGTATGTCTTCATTGGCAGTTGTTAATGCATAAACATGCATGGCACTGCTGTGGAGGCCAACTAAAATCTGTGCGTTGGAGGAAAACCAAGGAATTGAGTAGAGAGAAAAATGCAGTTGGTGCTTCTAAGGGCTGATCACCATAGTATCAAACCACTATTTACAAAACTTCTTTGTGGAGAATTTTCCATAAGCTCTTTCCTTCAGTTTCAGTTAAACTCAGTGTAGCCACTGCTCTGGATTTAAACTTAGCTTTGAATGGCCTGTAATCTAAACATGGAAACGTTTAAGTCATGTGCTAAAACAAGAAAATGAACTTGTGGGTGAAGGTATATGGTGCAACCCAGAGCAGTGCGAGGCCCCTGAACTGGTTCTGTTGGAGCTGCATCCCTGACATTCCACTGAGATACCTTTATGCAAACACCAGAGGTGTGTCCAGTGAGAGACCTTCACACAAGCCCCAAAGACAGAATCCCAGGATCCCAAAGGTCAGACAAAGCAGACAAGGGTGCAGTGTGTCCCTGCTGTGTTGTTATAGCTGCATTTCCAGCTTTCACAGAGCATCCATGCCCCGTCCTCTTTCCTAGGATGTCAGTGTGCTGCAGCCAAGAAGGAGCAGAATAAAATCCTGTCTGGTTTTGGTGACTGTTGTGTGAAATACAGATCAGACCCTAATACAAAGGGTGAGGATTTAATTGGGTATCCAGGTTTCATTCTGCTCTAATCTGGAATTATTAAGGAAATTTATATATTTAAACACAGTGTTTAGCCTGACAGTGCCCTTTTGAAATGCTTTATATAAGCTCATTAGAAGCTTCTGTACGATCTCATATTTATTATAATTAGCAAATCTTAGTAGATCAGTCTCATTACAAGAAATATTTTCTGTTCCGTTCCTCCTTTGTTCCTCCACCTCCTGTCTGTCATAACCTAACCATAGCCACAATTAGATCCTTTCAGACATCAGCTTTTTGCTCTGATGGGCTCTGAAGAACAAATAAGAAAAAGAAAAGATATAGAAAATTAACCACTGAGAAATCAAGAGGCTCTTAGAATAAGCGCCTCACCAGTGTCAGGGCTTGCAGCAGTGCCAGTGGCATTAATGGCACTAAGGCACTTAATTCCAATATGATTCAGAATCATTTGTAGCTATCGGCTTATTCCGAGTAAATCCTCTTCCTTCCAGCTCTTTTGTTTGCCATCCCTTGACAAGCCACACTGCATGTCAATTAACTTGTATGGTATGTGAAGGAAGGATACATTTTCATTGGTATCTGAAGATTCATGCATGCAAATGCTATTGTAGAAATACTAACGATGAATAGTATTAATAGCTAATGAATCCAATCCTTTCTTTTATTATTATTTTTATTTATTTGAGACCTGGCTTTGATATAAAATATGCACAATGAAAGGGAAAGACCTATTTTTGAGATTGTTGCATTCAGCAACAGTCTAGCTCAGCTAGCCCCAGCCACAGCCTGGACCTCAATTCTTGGCTGGAATTCAGCCTGAGGTCCTTGTTTGTAAGTGAAACAAGGGCTACTAAAGCCCAAAGGGCTCTTGTGATTCCCAGAGTGAGCAGAGGTTTGGGTATCTGAGTCTCAAACCTCATAAGCACTAGGTTTCCTGTACATTGGCCAGTTCAAGACCCACATGCCCAACTTTCTACTCATGTGTGCCCACAGATGCCTGGGTGCTGGCAGAATGGAGATTGTGGTTGTGTTTATGCTACCACAGCCTGAGAGGACCCAAATCCTCTTGCAGTGGGGCTCTGAACTTTCAGGTTATAAGGGGACATAGTGGCTAAGAGCAACTTTCCAGCATCCTACTGCCTTTTGCACGTATGGTTTGGTTGCCTGTTTCCTTCTTTCTGTTAAAAAGAATCAGGAGGCTAGTACAACTAGCAGCTGCCTCTGCTATGCTGCAGAAAACTGCATCCTGCACTGCTTTGTCTAAAAGATAGGAGCTAGTCGAACTACTGCTGGAGTGGGCTCTGTACTGGGGTCTTGTGAGAAGACCAGTAGAGCAGCATTTAGGAAGCAGTGCAGAAATTGGTGCCACCCCCTCAGCATCTTCCCTTCTCCCTGGCAGTGCTGTGTGTCCATGCAGAGGAGAGGCTTGGTCCTCTGCCAGACTCTGGCCCTTCTCAGTGTGCCTGCATGGCCAACATCTTCCCTGCTGTGCTGTGCTTCTGCTCCGTGTGCTCTCTGTGCCTGATAGCTGGAAAAAAAAAACCACTTTGCTGCTCTAGGTTTATTTATTTATTTATTTATTCATTCTGGAAAGGGAGAAAATGGTGCCTACCAAGTCTACTTATTGGCTTAACAACTGTACAACAACGCACCCAATTGCTACCATCTTTGTGAAGAACCACTGCAAAAAAGTGCCAGGAATCAGACCATTTTCATTTACTGTAAACATTAAAATTGTCACACAAGGTTCAGAAATTAGGGGTTAGAGAGTTCATCTTGGGGACCTGAGAAATAAGGTTATATGTCTATTAGGGGCCTATTCCACAGCATTTAACAGTTAAGGTTTAATGGTCCAATGCATGGACATTTTCTAGTTTTGTTCTTTCCTATTTGAGTTGCTATTTGAGTCACTGGCCCCAACTGAGTTGCTTTTTTTTTTTTTTCCTAGCATATGTCCTTTCACCCTAATGCACTCCAGAGGGCAGCCTGCTGCTCAGGCATGTGGAAATCAATCTCAGAGTGCTTCTTACAGACCCCAAGTGCAAGCCTCGAGCAGTGCTGTCTCCCACTGCCAGGAGCAGAAATCACCACTTGCTCGATGCACTGAGCTAGTTTGCTATCCTGTCTGAAAACATTCACCATGAGTCTGCCGCATCACACGTTCAAAATTTTTCCTGGATTTCAGTGAGCTTAGCTTGGATTTACTGTGTTAAGTTCTCATTCCTGAAGCCTCAAGTTCTCATCTCTTATTTTTCTTCTAAATTCTTTGATCCAAACATGCTTCAACTAATGAGTGTGCCTTAGTCTTGTTGTGTCTGGCACAAATGTAATCTTTACGGCACGTAGTGATTGAACTGGAAAACAGGATTGATACCTACTTCCACTGCCTCTCCAGGAATGTATTTAGGACACAGGCTGGAGATTAATGCCTTGGCTGATAGTAAGGAGCATTAGGAGCAGAAGAGAGATAGGGTCAGATTACATAAAAAGAGAAACACTTGATGTAGAATCCAGTGCTGTGGAGAAGAGAGCAGAGTATCTCATGGCTGAACTCAGTGATGTCTCAAAGCTGTTCCATCCGAGATGAAGCCAGCAACAACTTAAAAACTAAGGTCTGTGTTCCAGTTGGTCACAGAAAATACAGAAAGGGGGATAAATACTCTCTGTAACCCTGGCTGCCAAAGAAAATGCAAGAGAGATTATTTTCAGCTGCTTACTCATTCAGAGGGAGCTGCAGCACATAGCCTTGCTGTGATTTTTGGCTGCTGGGAGCCAGCAGCTTTTCTCTGTGAGCTTGGAAATGTGTATCCAACTCATGAGGGAAAACATGGATACATCGAAAGTTTCCCAATGTTGCCTTGTTAATGAGTTCTGTGCATTCTGAGCATGTACAGTAGGGTCTGTTGGAAGGGAAAGTGTTTGGGGAAACTTTTACAAATGAGAAAACAAATAGGCTGGCATCTCCTGTTTTGCTCCAATAAGCGTGCTCAGTATTGTGTGCAGATCTGCTACAGAAATCACAAGCCTTGTCAGAGGCAAGGGCATTTCGTAATACAGACTGTGTCTGCAGAGGAAAGAAAGGAGGCTGCCAAATAATATTTATGAGTATATCAATAAAATACTGTTTTGCTACAAAGAAACAAAAAAAAGCAAAGAATTTGACTACGTGGCTTGTCTGAACTGCGGAGACCAGCCATGCATTCTGTACCCAAAGGACTTCATTATCATTCCTCAGTCATTCAAGCAAACCCTAAAGACTTTCCAAAATGACCCTTAACCACAAAAATTAAAACCATTTTTATTCTATTAGTTACAATGGAGTCCTTCTAAAGGGGAAAAATATCCAAAATGGGATCCTATTGGGAGCTATGGAAGGTGTTTCTAGTCTTGGTGCCACTGGTCTATCCCTGCTCCATGGCCTTAGCTTTTACTTTTGTACAAGGAAGGTGAAAGCTGCTATCTATTCTCTCAATACAGTACTGCTGCAGCCACTCAAGCTGCCCATTTCAGAATCATAATGCCTCTCAACAAGATGAGTTATGCATTCATAAATGGACACTGGCACTACCAGAAGCCCCAGTTTCATTTTCTCCCAATCCATGTGTAGTAGAAATGCTAAATCATGGCCCAAATCAGTGATGGAGCACCTGGTGGGAAGGTAGGAGCAGCCCAGGGGAGCCCAGTTACATGCACCTGAGTGACCAGAAGGGGTGGATCCTGTCTCTATTTAAGGGTGTTTTGCTGGATGTCCCTGCCTACCTGAGGCCTTTTGAAGGTAAGACGTTTCTTTCTTTTATTTCTGTGCCTATGGCTTTTTCGTTTGAGCAAATCCTCCCTTGCTGCAGCCTGGGAGCTTGTTGTTCAGCTGTCATTGCTGCTCTTTCCATCACATTGTATCACAGCAGTTTACAGCACTGTGATTGAAGTCCTGGGCAGCGTACTGAGTATGCATGTTTTTGGGATGGGGAGTTAAATCACATGAAGGCTTCTTTCATGGAATTAGACATACCTTGGGATGCCATTTGGAACAATTATTTATTACTTGCATAAGTTAGAGTGATGCAAAGATGTCTGCCAGTGAAGTTTGACACACTCTTGTTTCTTTTGTAACAAATCCGGCCTGAGAAAGAGACTATTTCTTTTTTTTTTGTTTTGTTTTGTTGTGTTTTTGTTTTTAAAATGCTGTATACTCCAAGAGTATTAATAACTGTGATTTACTCATGAAATTTTAGAGCAGGAAGAAGTTATGCTTGAGTCTTCCTGCTATGAAGGGAGATAGAGTGCCCTAATACGTTTAGCTAAAGAAGCTATAACCCATAGAAGAACAGACTGAGTAAGGCTGGAGAGATGTACACAAGCTGGTATGGGTAATACTGAGCCAGAGAACAGACTGTTTAGATAGAGGCCCTTATGGGCACTCCACACCAGCAAATGAATCACTGAGAGCACAACTGGCTGTTTCTAGTTTCTTTTGGCTTTTACCCTTGAGAAGTATATATGAAGCACTACGTGTAAGCCCCTGAAATATCCAAGCGCTCTTGGCTGGGCAAGGGGGCCCACATATACATATGTATAGTAGTTCATTCTCCCAGCATTGTGTCCTCAGGGGGGTGAAAGGGGGGATGGATGGGGGGTGCTCACCTCCTGTGGTGCTGCTGTACCCTTGCTCCTGTGCTTCTTTCCAGCTCCTCCATAGGAACAAGTATTGCATCTTCTGATACTCCAGTTATTGCTCTGGGCAAAATCTGCCTTCAGCGTTAAGGATCACAACTTAATCCAATAATTCAGTTCAGTGATGGAAACCAATAGGTAACACAATATTTGTTTTTATCATTATCATCAGTGTTTGGAAGTAATGGGCTGTAAACCCTACATGATTTGAGATAGCGTTGCATTAACAGTTATATAAGAAAAGCAAGGATGGCTCCAATAACAACGCTTAACAATTTTCTCTATCACTTTGATGACTGTTCACCTCGAATGGAAAGTGCTTTTATGCACCACTGAAGCACAGCTCCAGGCACTCAGAAATGCTTAGATACTGCAAGACGTAACGACTGTGAGCGCAGCCACTCTCCAGCACGTGCTGCCTGGGACCAGGCCTGGTGCAACTCATTGCCTCTAACACCTCTCCATTACACACAGATCATGCAAAATCTGCTCTGTGGCACCAAGTGTGGAGCTGAGCCCTTGCAGCTGTCTTCCAGTTTTGCATGATTACCAAACAGATCTTACACTAAAATCCTTGTGTGAAATTGGTGGTAAAATATATGCAGGCCTAAGCTTGTTCTGTAAGCTTCTATGGGATCCCAGAGCGTGCGCTCATCTTGTGGTGGGGATGCAGAGGTTGTAAATTGAGAGGTGATGCTCAAATCCAGCAGATCAGCATAAAGCCCTCAGGGTGTTATTCTTGCTGCAATTACAAGTAAAGGCTACCAGGGGCAATAGGCTGCCACGCATGGAATAGAAATGTTTCTCCTCAGTTGTTTGTGCAGGTACTGCAGACAGGGATAAATTGCTGTTGCTGCAAAGCTCCTGGTGACAAATTGATCCCCATCTATGTCTCCAGCTGCCTGGAGCATTTCTTTGTGGGAGACAGTGGTGGGGTTCCACTGTGGTCATTTTAAGCTGATTTAAGTCTCCTTGTGTGACCTTATCTTATACTCCTAGGCACTGCTCACACACAGCCTCACTGATGCCAGTACCAATAAGTGCATGGCTGGGACGATCTCACTGTCTGTCAGAGGCTGGAGACGGGGAACAAAAACTCCTTTCTGAGCGCTTCCCATCCAGCTCAAATACTGTGACTCACTTCACCTCATGTGGAACCGGCTGCTTAGAAAAACCAACACTGCCATCCTTTTACCACATTTACGAGATCACAGCCTTCAGATACACAAAGCATTACTCACTGAAGCTGATTCCATTAATGCTGAAGACACAGCTTGTCCTTACTCTGTACGAACTGCAGAAAAGTCTTCATTATGAGAAGATTGTGGCTGCAGTTCAAATGCATAACATTTCCTAGTAAAAATATTTCACAATGAGGCAATAGTATTATTAGGAGTTTGCATGACATTACCATATGCTTTATTTCTTCTGCTAGATCCTCCCTATAATAGATATTTTGTACAGCTATGAAGAATATAAAAACCAATTGTTGCTGCTATTGATTTCTGCTAAACCAGTTACTTAGGAAATAGAGAAGAAATCCCATGCTGAGTTGCACAACCCGATCACATTATCAATGCAAAATGACAACACAACACCCCAAGTCAATCTAGAGTGAAAGCTGAACAGATTTTCCTCCAACAGGTTTCTGTCTGAACCTGCTTCTATGCAAACAGAAGCTCAGTCTGGACTAAACTAAATTAGTTATATTATCTTGCAACAAGATATTATCCCAGTTCTTTGTGTTCCCAAAGATATAAACTAAACTGGAATTGTTTAGTCTGGAGAGGAAGAGTCTCAGGGAAGGTATTATCCTGAAAGGAGGTTGTAAGGACATGGAGGTCAGCCTATTCTCCCAGGTAACAGCGATAGGATGAGAGGTAATGGATTTAAGTTGCACCAGGGTAAGTTCAGGTTAGGTATATGGAAAAAACTATTCTTAGAAAGAATGGTGAGGTATTGGCACAGGCTGCTCAGGGAGGTGTTCAAGAACTATGGAGATGTGGCACTGAGGAATGTGGTCATGGTGGATATGGGTTGGGGTTGGACTAGATGATCTTAGTGGTCTTTTCCAACCTTAATGATTCTACAAATCTATATCAAGTTCTTAGGTATCTATTTATACTTCCCTGAGCATAAGTAACATGCTTCTCACAGCTGAATCAGATTTATCAGGTCTTCTCCTATTTAAATAGTGTATGTTGCTGGATAGTTCAGTAGATAGACAAAGTACTCCTCCAGGTGGTGTCCATTTTGTGGTATAAGTGGTTTGGCAGATCCAACACAAGCCCTTCAAACCGCAGATTGTTTTATTACTGGATATGCACTCTCCCTCTCCAGTGACCTTGCTGTCCTAAGCGGGTTCTTATGACATCACCTTAATGCCGTGGCTTAAAAACAGCTTAATTAATTTAGTGTCTATGCATCGCTGTCTGCTGCCATTGTAACCTTCACATAAATAAAGATAAGGCACCAGCTGCCTCCCATGCAGAGCCCTCTGGGTCCCAACCACAGCCCCCCAGGACCCCCTCTGCGGAACATGAAGTCCATCCCCGAGGAGCCGGCCCTGGCAGAGCACAGCGGAGCACCAGACTTCTGTGCAGGTTGCTCATTTCTTTCATTACTCCACATTGCCAGTGACATGAGGATTACCTTGTGTTTTATAACAGCTGGGATCTTACCTCCATCTACAGAGTAATTAATTTTCCTTAAGTGTGATGGTGCCTTGGTGTTAAGCAGTAAGTAGATAGGGTTACTGTAATGATGTTTTCTGCGGTCTGGGTGTGATACTGTAGGATAACATCTGTTTCTGTATTGTCCTATTTTAAATATACTTGTGGCAAGAAAAAAAATTTTCTGACTTAATACTGAGATCTGAGCTCACTGTCTTGTTTCTTTTAGGTAAATGCATTCACAATGGTTGTTTTAGTGTGAATGTAGAACAGAAAATGGCTTTCCTTTTGCTTCAGTGCAATCTGGAATGCAGACAGGTGGCAGTAACACAAAAACACAACTAAACCAACTGTAATGCCATTAATGGTTTAACTTAACTTTAATAAGAAGGGATTTGTTGCTTACCAGCTTGAGATTATAAATAACTACTTTCCTTCAGTAAGGAGAAAAACAAGATATGTAATCAAATGCCTGATTTTAAATTCACTTAATTTTCCCAAGTAGGAGGCTTTCAGGCCTTCTTTTTATGTTACTCATCAGCTAATAAAAGAAATCTCCATCTAGAGATCTAGCCAAGAAAATCCAGGATTGGAGCTCCAGCCAACATTAATCCATGCAGTTTAAATAGCTGTATTGTCCTTCTGCTGCGTTACACAGCTTGGCGCATACTCCAAAAACAAAAACAGATTTTAAATAGAAGAATGCATTTCATTTCTACCCAGACTTCCCCAGAAACCCCAGATTTCCTCTCCTAGCAGTGCCCAAGGCTGCTGCTTGCACATGGTGTTGGCTTTGGGGTCCATGGTGTGGTCCTGGGAAGTGCTTTTGGTTCTTCCAGCGCCCTGCCAAATGCCTCCAGCAGCCATTCAGAAAGCTGCCTCAGCTTGGCAATTGGTATCACAGCAGCAAATAGTATCATCTGAATCATGCAGGTTTGAAGCCTAGACTTTGCAGAGCAAAAACAGGTACAAGAATTTCCTCTGACAGCCCTGTTGCTGTGTCAGACATTGCACAACTTATTAAATGGGAGCAGCTGAGACAGCCCAGTTAGGTAAGAAGCAGTTGGAGCTGGCTGCTTTGGTCAGAAGGAGCTTTGCAAATGTGTTCTTTGTTCTCATGGCACAGTGTGAAGATGGAGGATAGCTGTCATGGAACTGTGGTGCAAGACAAGTGTAGGGCTGTGGCAGACATCCAGGGGCTACTAGATAGAAGATAGAAGTACAGTGAGATTTCTGATACCATCTGAAAGTATCCAGCTAGGAGGCTGAATACAAGCGCTTGTTGAACAGTGGATATTTTCTCCATTATTTAAATTGAGTTTGAAATGCTCTTGGTCCGTGTGTTGCCCATGGTGTCTAATAGATTCAGTGGGGAGCAAACCCATCCTCATGGGCTCCTTTTGATTCAGAACAGATGGCTATTACTTTTAATCATAATGCTGAAATCCTGGTTGCCCAGCATGTGTAGGAAGGGAACCCCCAGTGTGCCAGACACTTGAGAGGTGGGGACATGGCCCTGAGTGGATACCACAAGCTGTGAAGGGAGCAGTCACTCTGGGTTCATCCTGCGTGTGTTTTGGTATTGGCATTGCATCCTGTGGGTGCTGCACACTTCTCTGGCTTTTACTGCATGTTGATCTTCACTCTCTCCACTCCCCTTCCCCCCCCCACCCGGCCATGTCATCCTCAAATGTTTTTCTGTCTTCTAAAATCAGATTAACCAGCTGCTCATGCTCTTGGACACTGACTCTGGGAGATGTACTTCAGATCTTAAGGTCTATCTCAGCTTTGTATTTACCCTTTTGACAGCTCTGTGTTCAGAATGAAGGGATTTTATCAGCTCAGCTTGCTGGGACATATATTCTGTTTTTGCAAGAGGGGTCCTGTTTATCTCCTCAGGCATGCGGTGCTGCGCCTCTTCTGTGTAACATAGGGCTGGAATTGTTGCTGTGATGGGAAGATGCAGGGCATATCTATGCCAATGCTTTTGACCCGTACCATCCTCCAGGGTGTCACTGGGCACTGTAGGATGACAGCAGGTTGGTGGGTTGGAACCTCTGAAAATGGCAAACTGCACCACAGTCGGAGCTCCCACTTCTTACAGTGGACAAAGTGAGGAGCTGATCTGTTCCTAATTTGATGTAAATATGAGGTAAAATGTGTATGTGAAAGTGACCGTGAAGATACGTACTTGCATTCTGAGTCTGAGTGCAGGACAAGCCTCCAGTGAGGTGAGCTAACCTCTCCCATATGCAGTGCTAAAAGTGCACCAAGTACACAACTGAATAAATACATCCATTATTGTGTTTGCAGTGTAGTAAAAAGAACTCGGCAAACCTCTGAATAGCATCAAATGTATCCAAACTAGATGATAAGGAGATTGTCCATGGCTATGTGCATTTCAGAATGCCTGTTAAGCTGGTTTTAAAGCACACAGCTAGAGCTGATTGCTGATGAAATCAGCAGCCCCTTTAAGAATCAGATGATCAGTGAACAGCTGAAGTATCATGGGCAGAACAAAGCCTGGGCTTCACCACCACTGCTTTTCTTGCTGTTCCCCAAGTTCCTGCAGTTTTAGGGCAACTGCACTTGTAGAGCAGCAATTACTTTAAATTCACGTCTTCCCTCATAAATTATTTCTGAAATGCATATTTTAAGTAGGACAACGAAGATATATGGACTAGAAAGGCTATTGTAAGTGTTGGTGGGGATTGTCTTGGATTTGAATGTCAGGTATTTTTATGAGGCTACTCACTACAGCAACACCCATTTGCCCAAATTAGTAGTGATAAGCCTGATCTACTGTTTACAAGGAAAACTCATATTAAGGTAGCTGAAAAAGAGCTTTCTATATTCAGGAGGGATCAGAATTTTCTTTTTTTGCCTGGAAATTATAGTGTTCAGTGTAACAGGAAATTGCTAAGGGAAGCATATTTTTTTTTATCATTTCTTCTCTAATGGCTGAGTATGGTTGTGAGAAATGAGCAGTGTGAAACATTTTCGATTTATAGCCTGGAAACAGTCTTGCGTTGGAGCATTTCTCAGAATATTTCCTTAGATCCATGTGCCAAAGTAAGATACTAAAACTGACTTTCTTTTATCTTTTTATATATTATGGGCCTAACTTGACTGCTTTTTCTTAACCACATTTCCTGTTGTTTTCGTTGTCCTTCTGCAACATGGACAATGCCATGTAGGAACGCTCCCTGGTACATTTATTTACTATTTTTGACTGATGAAATCCACATCACAGTTTCTAGGCTGATGAGTACTTGTATGTAGAAGTACCACTATTGTATTTCTGCTGCTGTCCCATCCTACTTCATGTTTTGCACACAAGTGACACTTTTAGAATTCAAGTTTCTTAAATAAACTATGGTCTGACATTTGCTCCATGTCACTTTTTAGCATCCTTTGTTAGTAGTTTAATCCAACAGCATTTCATTAAGTTACTAATAAGGCTCAGCCAGTTTGGGAGTTCAAGCTGGAAAGCCCTGCGCTGCAAAGTTTGGGTCTGGGCTCCTGTGCTGGGGTGCACATCTACGTGCCCCTTAGTGAATGGGGCCACACTGTCAGCCTACATGAGCCACTGCCTTCAACTCCTCCATCACTAAAATGAGGAGAGAAGGGTTAATTTAGCAAAGAACACCCTCTTCTAGGACTCAAGTCATTTCACTGATATTACAAAATCTTGGCCACGAAACTCTGATTCAGGCAGAACTGTGGATGGGAAGACCTCTGTTACAGCTAGAATACTTTCTCTCTCAGTAACTGAAAAATCTGCTACACATTCCATTTTGAATTCAGCCTTCTATGCAGTAAGGTTTTAATGATCTTGCTGTTGCCAAAATTTACTTTTGAAACCACAGTGGAACAATTTTATCATGCCTATTAGGTAATGCACGTGATTTTGGGGCACAAATTCCCAATTCAGTGCCCCCAGACTGGACCTTACCAATGTCACAGACGTTCATTTTCTATAAATTCCATTAACAGTGCTCTGGAAGCCAAAGTTTTGTTCAGTGCATCCTTGCTTTGTATGCGTTTGTCATATCTGGTCATTACTTTTTAACAGAAAACTTTCTGTCTTATTAATTGTTCTCTAAAACAAAATTTCAGAGCCAAATTGAAGAAAGATCATCCTCTGTTAACCAGTTTTTGCTCTTTCATGTTGAGGTACTTAATAATTATTCCTAATGATTCCTAAATATTCCTAATTATTCCTAAATGTTCACATTTAGTCTGGTCAAACTAGGGAATTTTAAAGTTTATGGGTCTTTCAAGTGCTGCTTGATCTATAAATCGTTAATCATTTCATATTTTCCAAGGACCAGGAAAATTATTAATACAGGGCCATAGTAAATACATAAAATCAGCTTCATGAAAGCCTTGCCCTTACCAAAGACACAAAACCAATGGATGACTGAAGTCTAGGCTGACTGTCCGTTCAATCCTCAAACAAATGATTCCAATGAGGCACATTCCTGTTGGGATGGGATCTGGAGGGAGGGGCCAATGGTCACATCAGAGCTGCAGTTGCTATTTCGGGCTCCCATTGCCAAGTAATAGCCAATTCTCCTCTTTTAGTGACTCCTTCAGTCAATTGTGTTCTCTTGCCGTTTTTCACAGAATTGCCTAAGAAACAACCCTGAGCAAACCGGAAGATTAATGACATGGCCTAATTGGTTTTGCCATCCTTAGAGATGATGGGCCAAATTAATCTCCGTTAGAGCTCCATTAATCTTTATGGATTTATACCCGAGATTAATTTGTCCCCATGATACTCATCGCTCGCTGTGTGGGCTGTGGAAAATTACTCACCTATGCATGTGGATTTTCTCTTCCAGCTGGAAAACATGGGCAATAACTCTGAGTTCAGGGAATATAAATGTTTCAAGTACTGCTAGAATTTGTTAAAATGGATGACACTTTTAAATAAAATGCACATTTTATTTCTGAATGTTAGTTTCAGTTTGTGCTTGTTCTCTTGCCTCTCAGTGAATCTTGGATAGAAACATTTTCCCCATGGGGTGCAGACATGCCTAGTGTTTATTCTGAGTGATGTCTTGGCACAGTCCTGCTGGGTGGGAGTTTATGTGCTGATTATCCTGGGCCCAGGGTGTCACCCTTCGAGTTTTAAGGATTCACTCGTGCACACACGGGGGCAGGACTTGGCCTTCTGCAGTTCTACTTTGTTCAGGCCAATTTCCACAGCTGTTCCTCAGTGTGAAGCTCGCTGAAGATAGCAGGAGTTTTGCTTAAGTCAGGATTACAGGATTAATCCCTCTATCTCCGCTCATGTTTATTTTGGCAGCCACTTAGGTGGGAGATCTCCAGAGCTTCCTAGCTCAGGTTCTCTCCCTTCTGCTCAGAGAAACACATTGAAATGTGTCTCTTATAGATTAAAGCAGCAATTGCATTTGGCTCCTGTGTTTGCAGAAAAATGTCCTGGTAATGTCACCAATTAGATAAAACCGGGACTTCACACAGATAATAGAAAAGAATCTGCAGATAAGGATTGCAGCAATTTATTGTAGTGGAGACCCATGCTAGAGGTGAATAACAAGCAATCCATCAGGTAGACGATAAAAAGTACACTTGAATTTTACAACCCGTTGCCTTATAATAACCCCAGGCAACATTACTCAGGCAGAAAAATATATATGTTGAAATCTGTACTTCACCGTTAATGCATACTTAATGTGTTCAATTGGCTATATTAGCAAATATACGTATAATAAAGTTGAAGGATTGATTGTTGTGTTTTTTTCTAACAGGAAATTATGCAATCAGATTTAATGATATTTGGAAAAAAATAAAAAGTACAGTGTGTTCAGCAGGAGATAATTACAGGGTTTTGACGTTACTGTGTTACAGCTTCTTTGAATGATTTACACATTGCTGTGTATGTGGAGATATTTTTCACTTATGCATTTTATTTTACAGATGGTATTAGTTATTTCTTCTTAATTCTAGATATATAAAACTGTTCTACCTACTTACTGGAATTCCACTGGACACACTAAATATACACTGAAATCATCGTCCTAATTATTTATTTGAATTGGCAAGGGAAAATATTTTTAAAGTTTAATGAAGCCAGCAGTGATACACAGCTTCGTGTCGCTGAGCAACAGTGCTGGTGGCCAACGTATTTAAGGGAATCACCATGTTGATGCCTCAGGGCTCCGTTGTACCTCACAGCAAAGCTCAGGGATGCAGGATCAAAGAGTCCAGTCTGCATTTCTCATAAGGAAGTGGCAGCTTGCAGGTTGGGAAGGAAAGTTTGGAGGACAGCATCCAAATTCAATAGGTCCCCAAACCCACAGAATAGGCAGTTCTCACTTTTCTCACTTCCTTCAGGATGTAAAAGGTAGAGCAATTTGGGTAGGCAGAAGCGGAAGCTTGAGAGGAATGTGGAAAAAAAAAAAAAGAAAAAAAGGGAAGGTCAGCATGGCACTTCTCAGAGACATTAAGTGAGGTAAAAGAACATCAATGTGATTAAAAGAAAAGGTTTTACATAACTCATAATTGATCTGTAGAGATAACTACTTCAGAGTATTACTGGGGCCGAAAGCACAAAGTATTCAGAGAACAGCTGGCAATAAGAGAGGCCATGCAATCATTAGCTGCAGGAGGTAGAATTTATTTACACAAGGAAAAAACCATGTATAATTCTTACTCCTGCTGCTAATGAAGATATATATGTATATATATATTCAATCTTCCAGGGACTAAGTAGCAATACTGGAGGTACAATTCTGCTGAGGACAAGCTATCTTATAAATGTCACTGTGTCACTTCAATCGCACTAGCACTGGGCTAGCCAGGCTGCAGGTGTGCATTCACTGGGGTGATGCTCTGTAGGAAGCAACATGTTCTCTCCTGTGTTGTGGCTCCTGACTGTATCTGGCCCAAATCCCAACTCTGTGGGAGCTGAGAAATAAGCATCCATATAGTATTCAGCCTCAGTGTCCTCACAGTGGGATGGAGAAGCCGTTTCCAGTGGAAGGGAGGCAGAAGACCACGCTGACCTTACTGTGCCTGCCCAGCTCTGTCTCACGGCGGAAGGGAACAGAAGCACAGTGCAGAGCCTCAGCTTCCTCTGCTGCTGCTTCCCTGATCATGCAGAGGACAGAGCTGCACAGCACAGTGACCCCTTTATGCTCCCCCCAAAACACAGCTGTACCAAACGGTCATCCTCTGTTTGTGCCTATTTTTGAAAAGCCTACTCTGTGCCTGCTGAGAGTTATGTTTTCGAATGTCCTGTACTCTCTGAGTCATATTCCCATCATTCCTATACCTCACAATATTTTCCCATTGCCATAGTGACTGCTTGTGAGGAAAGCACAGCTGAGTAACTTCAGGTTTTTCCTGAACCCAAAACTGCCTGCCAGACTGGACCTCTGCTTCAGTCTGAGTTACAGTAAGCAAGCAGTGCAAACCAAGCGGTGCATTTTGTTTGTAAGAGAGTCATAATTCCCCTCTAACACAGAGATGAGATGGCTACCTGTCAGGTCTAATAGTCCTCCCACCAAAGGATGCTGGTTATTCCGATCCTAAATCTTCTCTGGAAGCAGGCAGAGCCTCCCTAGCTGAATTCTATGAGAGTAGCCAAAATAATATTAATGCAATGGTAAATTATGTACTATTCCTTTGCTTATTTTTCCCCCTCCCTGAAGCTGAATTCTGTAAAATTAGAATGAGTCTGGAGCACCTCTGTGTTTCTGAACACCTCCCTCTGTCGGACACAGATCCAAATGTCACAGCTTTCTCAAATGTCACATTGGTGTGTCTGAGCAGAGCAGCAACCCTGTATTCCAGAAATGGGACAGTATCATTTTAAGCACTATGGCTTAGGTTCTGGAATAAAGCATCCATACATAAATATGCAATATATAAAATTGCACATTCAAATTCATATAATCTCACCGTCCTTTATTAAAAAAACCCACATATATTAAATGTATATATGTAAAATTATGTTTCAGGTAATGTAAAAATCAAATTGCGCTCCAAGAAGCTACCTCTGTTAACACTGTGAAGGTAAGTTCAGAAAAATATGTGCCCAAGGCTAATAATCATTTCAATACCTGTTTAGGAAAACAGTGCCTCCAAGAAATAAATCATATTTGAATATTACAGTTTTACGAGGGGAAGGGAGGACAGTTTGTACAGAATGCTTTTGGATGTAGTTCTCTGCATACTGGGAAAAGAGTGGCATAAGTGCTTTTCATCTCATACAAGGGAGTATTGTAAACACACCCAAACGTTCAATGCTGTTCACAGCAGTACTTTGTGATGTGAGGCCAAACACTGAGTGCACTCCAAAACACTTTCAGATGTGCTGGTTACAGACGCAAGAAGCATCAAACACAGAGCTCTCCTCTCTGTAGCAATGTGTCTGCCTGCTGAACAGCGATGAGGAGTTGTTAACTGAAAGCAATACTGCGGTCTGTGTGAATAGCCTTCATATTTCATTGGCTTGGCCTATGGCATTGGCATTGTAGGATTGGATCCAAAAAAGGGAATGGAGTAGAAAAATCAAATCCCAGCTGTCCCATGTATTGTTTTGGAAGCTGACAAGACTGAGGTGTCCTCAGAAATGCTTTCCCAGTCCTTTGGTATTCCACTACAGTAACTGACATGACTTTTTGCCAAGTTCTGGGTCTGCTCTGTGTCTCTGTAGGGAAAGGGGCATGAGCTCACTTTATAATGAGCACTGCTGGATTGTTACTGCTTAGCCCTGACCTGATGTGCTGTAAGAAGGAAGACTGATTCTCTATCACCAGGCCCCATTTACATGGTAGAACCATATACTGGCAAGCAAGATTTAAATTCCTTAGGGAAGAAAACAGAGCAGTGAACCCCTACTTGATGTTTAAGCAGGCAGTCAGCCTTTTAGGGCTGGAGTCCTCATTTTATTATCCCAGATTGACAGCAGCTGTGAGAGAGTCTGTAAGTACAGCAGGATTATTTGAGGTATTCCTGCCTCCATTATGTGAACCAAGCAAAATAAATGAGAGAAGAGCAACAGAACAATGTTCGTGGAATTGGACCTGTTGTTTCCATTTCCCCAAATGCTTTAAGGGCTGAACAATAACAGAGTGAGGCTGAGAAATTTTTGTGGGTTCACCTAGTCCATCTGACTCAATGCAGCATCAACTGCATCCTGTTAAACAGGGCAGGTATTTGTCTAACGTGTTCTTAAAGGCTTTCCATCTGTAGTCTGTAACTTTCCTAGGCAGCTTGTTCTGGCGCTCTGCTGCCCTTACAAGAGAGAAGGTTGGAGGTTTTTTTCGCTAGTGTCTAATCTGAAGAAGAAACCTTCTTGCTACAATTTAAACCCTATTTAAACTTATTCTAACTGCCTTGGCTTTTTCTTTCTGATATGATTATATGCTCAGGGAATTGTATCACACCCTTTCCCACCTTCTTTCTGGGTGTGACAACCCCAAATTTACTCAGGCAGCCCTCTGCCCCCAGGCTGTGCTTTCAAGCTCTCCCTAATGATTCTGGTTGTCTTGGGAATTCCATCCTTGTGGCAGCCTGTGTTTACTTATAATATGGTATTCAGAACTGATCTCTGTGTTCCAGATAAGATGTTATCAATACTGAGTATGGTGAAAGAATTACATCATACTTCTGATGGATTATTTATCCATATCTGTTTGCTGTGTGCCTTTCCCACTCTGCATAGCATGGCTAACTAAATGTTCAGTCTAGCCTTGGTAAAACTATTTCTCAATCAGTTATTACTCACCTTCCAGCAGATAATACCTGTCTAAATGCAGTCTCTTGTGGCAGACCTCAATACCTTTTATCTTGCTTTTACAGACAGTTCCTTCAAGCTGCCAAGATCTCTTTTTAAATTTTAATCTGCCTATTGACTGGTGTGCAAGCTGTGACCTGCCCATTTAAATAAGCATCTTCTCTACTCCCTTTTTCCTTCACTAAAGAAAATGTTGTATATAATAGTAAGGACAAAGCCATGCAGGATTGTATTTCATCCATTCCTCCACTTTGTGTCATTTCTAAGGTATAATTTACCTGTACGGTTTTGCACCTGTTAGAACAGGTGTAGCAGGGTCACCAGGGCTGTGCTTCCTCATTTGTTTATGAGAGTTCTATAAAGCATTGCTGAAGAGAAATTATATGGCAACAACAGCTTTCCCCCTATCCACAACACAATGCAGTCATAGAAAGAGCTAGGCTCATTTGACAAGTTTTGTTTTTACAGCTGCAGGTGAATCTGCAGCTCCTATGAATTTGCAAATGCAAAGGCCTGTTGAACTGTAGGTTTAATGAAGACAGTTAGAAAAAGTAGTCATTAATCACTTGTACCTTGGTGTCATCTGTCAGTAGCCATCCTGCAGCCAAATAGTGAGCCAGAATTCCCCTGTTCTTCTTCACGCATGTTTGTAGCATGGCATCTTGTTATTCCTCTGTCTCTGCATTTTATTTCATGCTTTTGTCTTTGATTTTGCTTCAATGCACTTTTGCCATTCATCCATGACTATCCTGAACGATCTGATCACTTTCCATGTACTTTCGTCTGGCCAGGTCAGAAAGGGTCTTGTATGTAGCCATGAACTTAATTACTCCTTTTTTGCTGCATTTTCTCTGTTTTTCCCTGCACTGGGATAATGTGAGTTTTCGAGATCCAAGGAAAAATATGCAGAGATGGAAAAACCCTGGGTTTCAAGCATCATATGCCATATTTTCTAGCTTCACATGGGAGGAAATCATAGTTGACTGAGAAAACAAAGGGTCTTCCTCTGACAAAAGGAAAAAGTTCAAAATGCTAAACTATATCTAGGCTTTCCTCTAGTTCTGTTGTGTGAATTGGATGCAACTCAAAGCACGTGGTCCATTGAGAATACAAGCAAGAGAGAAAAGGACATTTTTCCTGCGGTCCTGATCTACTCAGATATTTTACTCTGCTTTTAATCTCTAATTGCACAATTTTTCACAAATGTACATCTATAACTGTTGAGGATTATTAGTCATATGTATTCTTTTTCAGCATAAAGTATTTACTTCTTATTCTTGGATGGTCTCCAAATGGCATTTATAACAGCGAGGCTGGCAAAATACCTTTTGCAGAGTATTTACAGGTTTTCTTCAAAACAGCTTACTGAAATGAAACTAATGCTGTGAACTTCCTTTAGAGATGTTATCCTCTTAATTGGTCAGATGAAGCTAAATGGCACCAGGATTCTATTCTGCCAAAATGCTTGTCTGTAACTGCTGATGTGTTGACATAAATGATATCATGAAGGAATGGGGGAGATGTTCTAGAAATGTAAACCTGACCATTTTGAATCCAGAGTTCCACTTTTGCCAAAAAACTCTTTGGCTGAATGAAGTATCTGATGAACATGAGACAGTGGGTTAAATTATCTGTAGTTATTTCTGTATATAGCATCATAAAGCTAAATAAGCTTTATACAGCTTTTTAAATTTTTCCAATAAAAAGTCATGAATTCAAAACTTCAGCTGAAGTTTCGTGCTCTGCAAGGCTGCAGTCGCTGAAGGCTGGGCCCCTTCTAACTGTGCTTCGGTCTGGGTGGGCGCACTCACCTCTGTGTGGGAATATTCATCTGAAGCAGTTTTTTTGTGAAAAAAAGCAAAATTCATTGTCACAAGATTGCTCAGACAACTGTAAAACATATCTTGAGCTGTTTATGGCCCGAATACTCATTAAGCAGCTCCTGATGTGCAGAAGAGCTGTGTAAGAGGATGAATGTAAGGAGCAGGCAGTGAGTGCGGCGTTCCAGAGCTGTGTTGTGACGTGCAGAGCAAGGTCCCAGCTTGGCAGCCCTGTGGTCACACAGCGTCCCTTGGCAGCCACCAGCTCTCTGCCAGCCAGTGCACACTGCAGGGGTTTTGTGTTCTTCATTCTTTCATTCATGGCTGCATCTGCTTGTGTAATTTATGGAGCACAATACATATTTTTCTTCTGAGAGTCATTCTGTTCTTTATTCCAGTATTTATTCTGTCAGAGAATGGTGGGAGAAGGAGGGGTTGTCGGGCATCAAAGAGTTGAAAAGAACTTGTCTTCCTGCTCTTTTTCCCTTGAATTATGACTGCAGTAATGACAAAATACTTTTAGCTTCTCTCCTTTCCCTTAACCGTAGCTGTGATTTTTCTCTTACTCCCCTGAATGTTTGAGAGAGAAATGTCAGGTGGTGAAGTACTTAAGAATCAAAATGCTGCATCAGGAAATGTTTTTATAATTATTAAACTCCGTAAGAAACAAATGGCAGATTGTTCCCTATGCTGCAGTGCTGGCAGTCAGGAGCAGGGCCTGGGCAGCTTCTCGGGGCTTCACTTGGGCACTGTCACTACTGCCCCCATTCTTTCTCTGTTCCTCACCCTCCAGATGCCGCTACCAAGAGCAGAATGTCATGCATGGCTCCCCTGGGCTGATCAGTAATCCTACATCTTGCACTGCCTCACAGAGGATCTGAAGAACAGCCACATTCTTTCCTCAAAAGCCAAACATTTCATGACTGTGAGCCTGATCTCAAAACTATGACTGCTCATGTTCCTGGGCAACTTAGTGAAAGCTTCTTTGGTCCAATCACTGGTTTCATTTTGTCTTATTTATATTTTATGTATCAAAAGAAGATGAAAAGTGTAATTTCAAAGTTTCTGGATATGCTGTCTGGGAATCCTTAGGAAGAAGTTACTTTAAAAAAACACATGTAACACAAAATTGCTTTGATTGCATTGCAGGCCTTGCAGTAATTGCTAAGACCAGAACAGAAAAGTTTCTTCCAAGCCAGGTTTTGTTCCAAAGTAAATTTAAAAAGTTTAATTCCAAACAAAACTATACTTACCCACAAAAACAAAAGTTACATCCCATGCTGGATGTTAATGTAAAGCGATGCTGGAAACAGTAGGAAAGGATTGTTCCTTATTGCTTTTTACTCAAGCCAGCCAAGTTTATACTAGCTGATGATTTAACTGCTTTCTTCCATCCCTAGGTTGTGCCGAGGGATCTTGTAATGGGAAAGCAGAAATGGGCTGAGGCAGCAAAATCACTGCAGGGGTGTGAGGTTTCAAAGTAGGTGGTCCTGGGCTCTGGTAGATATTGAAAGAATCTCTGAGTGTAGTGGGCTGAATTTTCCACATATCCTTCGTAGGTCATCTTCTCTAGCAGTGCCTCTCTCCTCCGACAGCTCAGGAAAAGCTCATTAGTTCAGGGAGTTGGAACCAGGAGCCTGGCTGTCTCTCAGAACATGCTTGTCTCTATTTGTTCTTCACAGATCCCAAGGAACTTTAAAATGTCCTGTCTGGGTACATTTTCAGTAACATAAATTATCAATTTTAGCTCTTACTGCAAGTATAAAAAATGACATGAGTAAGATTGGTGAGTCCTTCATAGCATTAGCATGTTGAAGTGATGTGGTCCTTCATCTTATACATAGATTTTTATGTGTGCTTTATTGTTTACATGGCTGACAGTAAATTTTCCTAATAAGCATTGGTTCATACAATGCCTTAACTGTGCTGGATCCTGAATCAGTGAATAGTGACACAGGAAGGCTTGAAATTATGAATATTCTGTGATAAGTCACAAGTTAAAACAATCCTTCTCTGACTAAGGAATGAGCTGAATAGTGCTGTGATACGTTTCTCTGTTCCAGAGTGCTATAGGTATATGTTTGCAGACAAAATCTTTTCTCTTAGAATGTACCCAGCCAATATACTTTGTTCCTTTCTGCTTTGTATTTCTGCATTTTATACCTTCTTATAAATTCTCACTATCAAGTTAAAATTCTTATTCTAAAAACACAATAGATTGAGTATTTTATTACGACTTTGTTAAAAAGAGGTAAGCTGTGTATGTCTTAAACAATCTATTTACTATGTTTAATTTTTTTTTCTTTTTTTTTTAAATATATCTATTAACCTCTAGTCTTGTTTTTCTGTGATACAACTCAGAAGGCATTAATTTATATTGCTATGGCTTTGTATAAACCAGATTTCATATTGCAACAAAACATGATTTAAGTAAACAAGGAAGATAGGCCTCTGGATTATTTATTGTCACTGTGATCTCAGCCATGTGCAGGAGGGGTGTCTATGCTGTGCTAGACACAAAAGCATTCCTTTCTGACATTTGCTAGAAGTGTTTCCGAATAACCCAATGTTGGGGCACCCTGGGGTTTCTATGGGTGCAGGAAACTCCATCTGCTGGGAGGGAATTCCGCTGGGAGTGACGCAGCTGCGTGGGGACAACTCTGCTGGATCCTTTGTGTTGAACTGCTCTGGGTGCAACCTGTGTCAAAGTGACAGCACCACAAACCAGATGAGGTTTTAAAGAGCTAAAGTTTCAGCCTCTACTTAGGACTGAAGCCACTTGATGCAGAGCTGCAAAGCTGGGCTGGAACAGAAAAAAGAAGTAATTTTGAGAGTGAATGGGTAATTACTTTATGTGCTGCTATCCATCTTGCTCCTTTTCACTTCTCTCAGAGTACTAATATCTCAAAAATGCTGTACTCATCAGCATGTATTGCACAGAGGTGGGAATGGAGTTGCATTCCTATGCATCTGTAGTGCACACTGCTTCCCATTGGTTTAGTATCACAATGCCGTGGTTGTTTAGTACCACAATCCGTGGTTGTAACAAGTCTGCAGTTGACCATTGCAAATATTGAAGTGCATTGAACCTGAGTTGTTCCGGGGCCTTTTGAAAATAAGGATGTTTCTACACAGATACTATGCTTGAAAGCATTTCATAATGTGCTGCATAAGTAATACCTTCAGTGTTTGCAGGCAGGATATTCTAATAGTTCGTGCACCCAGGTGGTGGTTATTCTGGTTTTATTCTGCCTCTGACCTCTCTGTGTGACTTTGGCTGTGTTGTCTCTCATTTTCTGAATTCCCTCTCATTTTCTGAATGTGTAGAATGAAGGTAGTATTTAGTTTACAAAGGCGGTGCAAGCCTGAAAGCATCGCTGTGTGTTGAGCAGTTCTTTGGATGGGAAGAATCATAGATGTGCGAAGCATTATTCTTTTCATCTTCAAAGTGTTCTTTTCATATTTACAAATTAATTGATTTACAAGCCACTATTATTTTGTCTGAGCAGTGTGACTGAGGACGCTCTTACTGGAACTGTGTAATTTTCTCTATAATTAATGTATGTCACTCTGACCAACACGATGTGTACAGACTTACTGTAACACATTTTCATTTGGATAGTAAAACATGCACACCTTTGATGGTTTCAACCCACATTTGTTATACTGTATTTTTAATGTGCTCAGACTGTGCTTGTCTGATGGTGATTCTCCCCTTACATCCCGTCTTCCCCACATGCAAGAAGTGCGCTTTGTAGTGACATTCATTCAGACCCCTGCTGTGGCTGAAGCAGTGGAGTCCTGCTATTCAGATGAACGATTATTCCAGCAGCTGAAGTGTTTTCATAAAGGGGACCGGGAGGCAAGTCTGCTGGAGAGCAGTAGGAGAGGAAATCCTTATTTGAGCCTATGATAGGACCCTGACAGAGAGCCCCACTCTAATACCTGGAGATTGTCTATTGGTGAGGAAAAAGCTCTTCTGAAGAATAAAAGCAATTTATTCACCTCACAGAATTGTCTTCAAAAAAAAAAAAAAAAAGAAAAAAGAAAAAAAAAAAAAGAAACTTTTCACTTTGTGCTGCTGCTCACTGATGAAGAAAGGCAAAACAGGAAAAAAAAAAAAAAGTCTAAATGAGGATTTAGGCAGACTGCAGGCAGCTAATTCCAGAATATAAAGAAAGAAAGGGACAGACTGTTTTGCAGGGTCTGTTGTGACAGGACAAGGGAAAATGGTTGCAAACTAAAAGAAAGGAGATTTAGATTGGATATAAGAAGATTTTTACTATAAGGGCAATGAGGCACTGGTACAAACTGCCAGAGAGGTGGTGGATGCTCCCACCCTGGGGTGGGAGGATGTCCCTGGGGACACCCAGAGTCAGGCTAGACAGGGTTCTGAGCACCTGTTGGAGCTGTAGGTGTCCCTGTTCATTGCACTGGGGTTGGACCAGGTGGCCTTTAAGCATCCCTTCTAACTCAAACAATCCTATAATTCTATGAACTTAACCCCAGAGCCCTCTCCTGTGTGCCCATCTAATCCAACAGTGCCACAGCCCTGGAGCTCATTCTCCCTCCCTCCAAAGGCTCCCGCACTGTACTGCTGCTTCTGCACAGTGTCCTTCAAAATTCAGGCAGAGCACCATGCCAGCAACATGGGGCCTGTACTGCTGCATTACCTTTATCCTGGGAGATGTACAACTGGGAGAGGATGAACACTGTGACTCAAGGAGCCCCCACACTTGCACAAGCATGCAGTTTGAGGGCTTCCAGGCTAGAGCAGAGATGGACTGCTACATTAGGTAAGACTGTAGATGGTGAAACAGACGCTTGTCTCAAACTGAAGCAAAATGAATTACAGAACCAACTCACACGGCAGTGAGCATGGCCTAGAATCAGATGATTTCCAGCAAGCTCGAGGGACTCATCAGAAGTTAGTCACAGTAAAATAGATGCTATAATTATATCCACTGATAAATTTTAGTGAAACCACCACATCTGCTGACAGTGCTAGATGCTTTGAATATTGAAGTTTTCTCTGGTTACAAAATAGGCCCCGTGTGTGCAACAGCTGTTCAAACTTTTTTGATCTGTTCTGTGTATATGCGTTACAGTGACCTGAAACAAAAAGCTTTCATCCTCTGTGTTGAACTGAGGCTTCAACTCTTCTAAATTCTGCAAAGAAGGGCTGGGAGTGCCTAAGCCCATCGGCAGACCTGCACAGCAGGTTTTGCTGTGAGGACCCAAACTCCAGTGTCCGTTCCTCACCAAATGCCACCGAATATACTCACTGAATGCAGTGGTGTCCTGCACAGATCAAGATGTCAGAGGATGAAAGGTAGCCTGTCAAAGCAATCACCAAAAAGGCAAAAACATCCTGACGCTGTTGTATGACACAGCCAAATAAGTGACCTGCAAAGAAAAGTCACTTTTGAAAAATTCTTTGTTACTGGTCAGTTGGAATGTGTTTGGATTCAGATTTTTTTCTCCCAACATTCTTGCTAAGTGTAGATACTATAGGAATAAGATTTAGAACCAGTGCTATTGTTTTAGTGGACTTTAAAATGATACTGTAACTTGGTTTTTTTTTTCTTAGTATTGGCATTGTGATGGAAATGGCTTGCTGTAATGTTACCTGCTACATCACATCAGAATGCTATACAACTCTATCCTGTTGAGAGTTATGAATTGTTACACTTCTCATATGAAAATGCTACAGGATATTTTACATATTTATTAGTAATGCAAAGAAATAGAAAAAAAAAAGAAACAGAAATACATATAACATCAAAATTATTTGATGCCAGCATGTAAATGGGGAGTGTAAGCAAGGTTTCCTTCTCTTAAAATTGAAGTATGATCTCCTGAGAATTCTGCTAAGGATATATGAAAGCTCTTTTGTTTTCATGCATCAAACAGTTATTTATATTACCCCACTCAATGCAAATGATACAAAATAAAATGTCATACAGAGTTTTTAACACTGTCAGCAGTAGTTTGCACAAATGTACAACAAAACCCCTCAAAATACATCATTCCTACTATATTGCTCAGGATACTACATTCACATTTCTGTCATTTGCCTTGGATATGTACAAATGATTAAAGCTACAGCTCACTGAAGAATAGACTGTAGAAGAAGTGTTTGCATTGTTTAGCTCCACCACCAGAATGCCCGCTGAAATATTAGTGAATTCTTCAGATCCATTGTTCCATTGTTCATGCAGCCAGATAGAATTTTTCATTTTGTGCCCCGTAGTGCAGGTTAGTGTAATAAGATTGTGAGAGGTCTAAAAATCATTGTAATTAAATTGTGTTTTAAATAGTGCTTTCCTTTCCAGCACTTGCCCTCTGAATATAACAGCATCATAACTGCATCTAGAAATCCGAGCTGAGATCATCTTTTATCATTTCACTGAGATGATTTTCAGTGTAGTGAGCAGAAAGGCTTCACTGTCGGCTTCACAACACCTTCACAGCTAATTTCAGTAGGCAATCCATTGTGAGGATCAGGTATTTTCACTTTCTTCAAGGATGCTGTGCTCAGATCAGGTTTAGGTCCTATTTTCTAAGTGAATTTTAATTTGCTCTCTCTGAAATGGAGCTGTATTGCCCCTTTTTGTTCTTTCTTTGGCAGCAAAACACACTGTAGAAGTTGCCAGGTGTTTACTTCTCTGATTTTTCTAACACTCCGACATCATTTTTTGCTACATATATAGTACTTCTGATATCCTTTACCATGTGATTCATCTGATGCTGCAATTGCTACAGAACTGCACAGAAACTGTTTGATATTAAAATCATGCACCGCAGTTCAGATTTCATAGATTAATTTTCCAAAATGTGCACATCTTAAGGAGGTATGGATGAAGCTAACGTTGACAGCTCCTGGAGAGCATGCTGCTTGTGTTAAAACTATCTCTAGCAATTGGAAAATCAGTGCATTAGAACATGCCTCAGCCTCAGAATGGGGAGCTTATGACAGTAATGATGCTTTAAAATGAACTTCTTAATTGGTACTAAAAATGAGCTTCATTTCTCTAGTACTGTACCTTATCTGGAAAAAAAATCCCATGCATATGTACGTATTTGTGTGTATATTGTTTTAGAAAAATATGATGTTTTGGAAAAGTTTGATGGATTATGCCTGAGAAGGCCATGGGAAAACCTAAGGGACCTATGTTAATTTTAAAGATTAGAAAGAATTATGGCTGACTTTAAACATCGTATTTTTGAAGTCATTTTCATTTTTATTATAATTTATTTTTAGCTACACAACTACAAATTTCCTTTCTTTTATAGCCTGCAGCTATAACACACTGCGGTCTCTGTCAGACACAAGCACCATCACACTGGTTTGGAGATCTCTTCAATTCTACCAATATTGGCAATGGCAATTCAGAAGGGAGCAGTTTTCACCCCGCTTTAATATGGAACTGATATCCTAGCCTAATTTTACAGCATATTTTTGTGTTAGCACTACTATGGCTCAGTGGTTGGTGCAAAGACTTGTATATACAGAACTCAGGCCTGTAGCTGGATCCACATGATGGAACTGTCATGCAAAAAAAGCTCCTTAAAAGACTGAGACGTAGAGGCACACTTTAAGTGTTCTGGCATTTCTGAAGAGGAAAGGTGCTATAGAAATGCAACGTGTTGTTTTTGTCATGTCTGCAGAGGAGCTTGAAATAAAAATGGCTTTTGTTCACTGAACGCGTCAGCATTTCTAGCACAGAAACTGAAGCCAACTTTTACGCGGCCTAATAGTAATAGAACAAGGGGGAATTGCTTCAAACTAAGAGAGGGGAAATTTAGGTTAGACGTTAGGAAAATATTCTTTACTCAGAGGGCAGTGAAGCACTGCTGCCCAGAGAGCTGCGGGTGCCCTGTTCCTGGAGGTTCCCAAGGCCGGGCTGGATGGGGCAGCCTGAGTTGGTTGGGCAGTCAGCCCACGGCAGAGGGTTGGGACTGTGCGGACTTTGAGGTCCAGCGCATATCTTCACCTTGTTAGTGTAAGAGAGAGTCAGTCACAGCACTACGGTGACAGTTCTATCCTGTGGCCAGAGGAGCCGCCTCCGAAACGAAGAGGCCGCAGGGCCAGTCCTGCGCAGCGGTTGCTCCAGGGGAAGCAAGGGGAGCTGTTAAGCTGGCAGAAGGGGAACGCTGAGGCAGCACCGAGCAGACAGGCTACCCCAGTCCGACCGCCAAACTCCTGCCGAACGCATGCCGACTTGTAATTCCCCGCATCCCAAACTTCACCCTCTTACGCCGACTTCAGCCTTCGGATCGCTTCGGGGCACCTTCCCAGGGAGCTCCCCACCCCGTTCCCTCTCGGGCACCGCTCAGCAGGGCTCACCCGGAGGTGCCCGTGCTGCGGGCTGCCGCCGAGGAGAAGCGGCCGCAAGACGCCGCTCTCCGCTCGGCTTTCTCCCCGCGGTCTCCTCCGCCGGCCGCCCTCTGACGGTGGAGCGGAGATCCCGGGCCGCGGCAGCTCCAGCCGCGCAGCACCCGGCAGCGGGGAGCGCCCCGCCCCGCCCCGCCCAGCGGCCGCCCCCTCCCGCAGCCCCGGCGCGGCCGCCGCCCCATCCGCGGCGGAGTGAATGGGTTGCCATGGCAACTGAGTGAGGCAGGCAGCAGGCCGCCGCGGCCCCCGCCGCCTCCGCTCCTCAGAGCGCGGACGAAGCGGCCGCCGGGACGGGCGAGGGGAGGCCGGCGGCGCAGCGGCAGGATGGAGGACGGCTTCTCCAGCTACAGCAGTCTTTACGACACCTCCTCGCTGCTCCAGTTCTGCAACGGTGAGAGCGGGGCGGCCGCGGGGAGCGACGAGGTGCCGGCGTCCCGGCGGGGCGGGGGCGAAGGCGGAGGCCGGCGGCGGGGAGAGGAGGGCCTGCGGGCAGGCCTGACCGCACGGCCCCGGCTGAGCCGCGGGGAGAACGGGAGGGAGGAAACTTCGCCCCTCGGCCTCCCCGTTACGCAGCTCCGGAGCCGCGGGGAACTTCTGCACCTGGCCCGTAGGAATTCGCGTACACGCGTGCGTGCGTGGATGTGCGTGCGTGTATCCGCTTCAAGCAGCCGGCAGCGAGCGGTCGCGCACCGCCGTGCGGCTCTGCGGAGCGCCTCAGCCCGGCGGACGCCCCTCGTGTGTGGCCGCGCTGTGTCACACCGAGAGCAGTGAGCGCGCAGCGTCCCGCCGGCCTGGGCAGGTGGCCCTGGGATCCCCGAGCTGCAACCTTCTGAGCAGTGCTGGGGCAGCTGTTCTGCTGTCACCTGGTTCTCCTTTTTTTTTTTTTTTTTTTTTTTTTTTTTTAACGTTTATGTCACTTAAGAGGCTGCCTGGTGTGATGTGCGTGGTGGCCTGGAAGGTGAGCTGTTTGGCCCGCCGTGACAGCTTGTGGAAAAGACAGAAGGAAGTGAGGAATTTGTCGGTGTTATCAGAGGAAATACTTGTGAGGCTGGCCTGCGTGGCGCTGGGGATTATGGAGCTGGCTGGTGTTTGCTGTTATGGGGTGAAAATACATCGTGTGTGCTAAACACTGCTGGGAGTTGCTCCTGGAAAACTTAAGAATTGAAAATCGCATATTTGGAGATTGGTTACCACTTTTCAGCAGCAAAATAAGGAGCTTTCCTAATCTCAAATGTCAGTAAAAACTGACCTGTTAATCTCTAGTTCCTCCAGGTTTTAACAGTGCTCTGGCTTTCTGCTGTCTGAGCAGCTGGAGCCAGGTTAGTATTAAATCGCTTTATGGCAACAACTGCATCAAAAAGCTTGTATCAAACAGCTCTTCTCATATCTTCATTTTTTCCACATCTCGCAGGATTCTTTTTGTGGTGTGCTGTATGACAGGGGTAGGATTACAGAAAACACTACTTTGTGCGGACCTTGATGTTGTGGGAGTCATTTTTTAGAATGTGAAGAATTGAGCTATGCATTGTGTGGGGCTGCAGTATTCTCCGAGCTCTTCCAGAGGGAAAACCATGACTATGTACGGGGGTTGTGTGCTAATAACAGATGCCTGTTTTGCCTCAACTTAGTAAATATTTCACTGCAAGTATTTTTTAACAAGAAAATATGCATTGCATTGATTCATTTCAAACTCTGTACTCTAATCCATTTGTAAGCGAGCTGGCTTCCTACCAAAATCCTTGGGCTCTGCTTTTGCTGTATTCATGGCAGTAGCATACATGTGGGAATAGTAGGAGTAAAAGCACTTTCTGAGCAGTTTGAATAAGTGGAGTATCTTATTTCTGAGAACTCACAGTTCTGTTGATTTTGTAACCCTGAGCACATAGTATGTGAGATGAAAATACACCGTATATACTCATGTTGCATATAGGTTTGAAAACCGTAGTTAATCCTTAAGTTTTATCCTCTTGAATGAGTTGCTGAAGAGATTATTTGCCCATTTGTCATGCAATTGTCAATGCAGAGCTCAGGAAACTGTTGTTAACTTGAATTATTCTGTGTTTATAAAAGAAAGTGGTTTGATTCAAAGTCTTTCCTTCAACGAGTTAACATTCAGTGAGACTTCATTATACGAGATGAAGCAGAACAAGAGAATGGGGTCTTTGAATAGTGCCTTGAGATGATCAGATATTTCATACTGACACACGTGACCCATAAGGGGAAAAAATGCAGATGAAAAATACCAGTGAAGGTTTTAAGGTTGAAAGTGGAAAAGAAAACTGCTTTGGAAGGAAGTGAAAAGCTCTTTCAAGTATAAGGGGTACTGTGAAAGGTGATATGGGCCATGAATAGGGCAGGAATAAAGAAGAATCAAACAGTATGAGCAGGTGATAGGCATTTGAAGAAAAATATGACTTAGGTGTTGGGCAAAGCAAAATAAAGCAATAGTCGGTAAGCGCTTGATTTGGCTATTGTTGTAGGTTGAGAAGTTTTTCCTTCCGAAGAGAGGAAATAAGGATTAATTCTAGTTTTACAAGTTGTAGTGGAAATACTCAGTCACAGCCTGAAGCAGTGATTGAGCACCTGGTGGATGGGCAGGGCCAACCCAGGGGAGCTCAGGTGCACGCAATGTACCTGAGTGACCCAAGGGTTGGAACCGGGATCCACCCCTTCCCAGCCCTTATTTAAGTGTTGGCAGTGGAGGCGAGGGCACCTCTTGCTGGAGTTCCCTGCCTACCCGAGGTCTTCTGAAGGTAAACTGCTCTTTTCCTTCATTTCTGCATCCATGGCTGCTGTGTTCAGGCTCGTTCTCATGTGCTGCAGCCAAGGACTTTGCCACCCTGATATCATTGTCCCTTTATAGCATTACACAAGTACAGACATAATGGGAATTATTGGTTGTCTGAAGATGAAGAAACAAGAGACTGTCTATGTGAAAAGATCAGAATACAAAGCCAGCGCTCCTATAAGGATAATGCAGATAACCTGTGGGCAGCACAGGTGGCCTGGGCAGTGGGAACGTCTCCACTTGGCACAAGGACAGCTGTGTTTTCTCCGTGTTCCAGTTCTTTCCCTGCTAGGGACAGGTGGTGGCTGCCGAGGGTATGCAGAAGCTTCCCTGCAAGGGGAGGAAGGAGTGCAGTGCTCGGAGGTTGTGATGGGGTAAGGGAAACAGGGTCTTGGTTGTTGGAGGACCTGGTTAGAGAGGAAAGAGGTAATAGGAGGGCAAATTGGCAAGTTTACCCTGAGCCTTCCTTTTTCTCTAGAAATGGTTTGGAGTTCAGGAGAAGGATTTTTTTTTTTATACTATACCGGCCTGGTCCATGTGATTGTGTAGTAACGTGTTCTTGTAGCTTACAGAGTATACAAATATTGTAAATGGAGACAGGAGAGAAGAAAGAGGCAAAGAAAACATGTTCATTTGGAGCTGCATGTCTAAAATCTAGGACAAATATTTAGCACATCTAGTTCAAAGACACCTACTTCCTTCAGCGCTTTTACAGAGCAGTGGGATAGAGTTGGCATTTGAGAACCACTATGTTAATGGATTCAGATGTCAGTCGGAGATGGCATCAAAGCAAGAAATATGAACTTGCAACGTGCTTTTTAATCAAGTTATTTCATTCTTCTTCCCTTAGCTGTAGACCCAGAGGAAACAGTATATGCCTACCTCACTGATATTTATCATACTATCTAGAAATCTCCCTCTGTGTTTTTAGAGGATGAGCTCTTCAGGGTAAAATTTTTGCCTATTCTTTTTTTTTTTTTTTTTTTAAAACCAAAGATACCAAAATAACTTGCTAGTGCCTACCTAAGGATGGTTCTCAACCGACATCTCACTTTCTAGGTAATTAATGCTTTGTTTATTTTGCATCACATAAATGGTAACAAATAATCACCCAAGCTTCATCTGGATTAACTGTGCCAGGTTGTAGATACCCTCTGTGATGTAACTTTTCTGTAGTTTTTAGTTTGAAAGCTGTAATGTTCATTCACAGTCAACCAATATTTTACTAAAGCATTCCTCAAACTGAAGAGTAGAGCACTGGTAACGCAGTTCAGTGTCAAGCTTTTTAGTAGCTGTGTAAGAAGTGATAAAGAGAACCACACTGCAGGTGAAATTCTGCAGAACAAGGCACATCCTGCCATTATGTACAGTGCTTATCTTGCCTCCTAATCACTCTTGCAGCTCAGAAATTCACCTGTTATGATTACAAACGTGTCAGATGGGGTTTGGGCACTGGTGTGTGGATCCTCTGACCACAATTCCCTCTCCAGTCACAGCTGTAACTATGGTCTAAGAAATGTGGCCTGTACTACACTGATAGCTGTGGGCATCGTATTTGGGGAGTCAAATATGAAAGGTAGAATTAGTGCTTCCTGCGTTCTGCAAGACGCCTGTGTGATCTTTGAGGAGGAAGGGAGAATTTATCCTTGGTTCATTTACAACTAACTCATAGTATTCTTCACTTGGCTAGTGGGGAAATAGTAGCTGTCAAATGGTCACTTCTGCAAACAGCTGCCTTGCTCAACAGAAACATCAAATTTAGAGTATTTGGGAGAAGCAGTAAAGAAATGTAGAACAAATTCTTTCTAAATGGAATTGATTTATCTCTAAAGGGTTATAATGTTATATATGTATAATGTTAATTATTTCTTTTAAAGCGCTTACCATCAAAATGGTTAGTACAGTTGTCAGTAGGAAAGTATGGATTTCATGGAAATTTTGAAGTGATTTTTAACTGTACCAACATCTATTTTAAAAAGTCAATCAAATAAACCCTCAACTTTTAAAAGTAGCACCTTACAAAGCTGCTGCATCATATTATTAAGGTTTTTGCTAGGTAATAGTGCTGACAACTGTCTGTTTCTTTCCTTTCTCATTCACCCCAAAGTTATGAGAAATAGACTGTGTGACTCTGCTTGCGTACTTGGTGTTGGTTGGTTGATTTCCAAGTTACCTGAAAATTATCTGCTGCTTCTCCCAAATGAATTGAATATGTGTACATTTTTTCTCTGACTCATCTGTCTACAAGCATAAGGATGCCCTAATGGTGAGGAAATGAACCCCACAAACAGGAAACCTCTATGGATAGTATTATTTTGGCAGTTTTCTTTGACATCTGACTCCTGCACTTCCTCTCCCTGACTTTCCAAAATACATCCAGTTGCTCTCTTCCTACAGCTGGACCTAAATTGCACAGCAGTATGTAGATTAGGGCATCAACAATGCTAATCAGAGTCTTGCAGTTTTCAGGTCACTAGCTCAAAGCCATCAAGGCTAGAAGGGGTTGTAATTTGTTTCACTGTCACCACTTTCAGGAATAATGCAAAGAGAAAATGGATTTGTCTCCTTGGACAAATTAATGTACTGCATGTAGAAAAGGATGTTGCAAGTGTGTTCAAAGTGGTGCTGCAAAACATGTTAATCACTTTACTCATGTTTATTTATTTTGTTTCTCAATAGCAAATAACATGTTGAGGGAGGAAGGCATACCAGGCTTTCTTGTGTTTCATCTCTAGACTTGTTCTCTGCAGGACCGTGGCACGTTTTGGACTTGTGGAGATGACCTATATGAAGCTTCTGTCAGTTTGGTAGGACAGCAGAAGATTTTATTAGCAAGAACTGCTTGGAGAACACTTTATCATTGCAATTTCTTCTGGCTTTTACCAGTTGGACCCTTAAATGTACTGCAGAATTGGGCTCTGTTAGATGTTTGCTTCATGTTTCAAACTATACAGCACGTAAGATGAGCTTCTATCAAGTTGCTTCTAGGCTTCTATTCTGAGATTGAGGAGAAGAGTGGCATACAGAAACATGTGCATCACGTGTCTAGTAATTGAATGCAAAATGAACCATTCACTATGAAATAAAATTAACTTGCTGTAATGGATACTTTCACAATATATATTGTTACACTACTAAAGCTCAAACTCTTACTATTAAGATGCCATATAAGTAAAATGAATTTGTTGCTCTATAATTAGCTATGTATTTCCAAATAACGAATTACTAAAAGCTCTTTTTCATCATGAATAACATTAATTGTAGTTACTAAAATTGGCAGGAGGGAGGAAGGGTGGCTTTTTAATTTTTTAAAATAAGCTTTTAAAAACAAATGAAAATATCGACCAGTCGTGAGAGAGTCCTACTGTGTTAGTCTAACCTCAATAGAGAATCTGTGTCAGTGTTAGCAGGATGGGGAGAAACTGCAAGTATCAAGTATTTTTTCATGAATAAAACAACATAGAGAATTGTAAATTAAAGCATTGGGCTCTCAGCAGCAAAACATGCTTTATCTGATCTTCAAGCTTTTTAAAAAATTTAATAGTACTTTGCACAACTGAAGTGCGTGTTTTAAGTTCTAATTAAGAATACCCAAACTCAGATTCTTTTATTGAAGCTGAAACCACGTGCAAACAATTCAGATAAGGATTAAAATTATATTAGAAGTATATTATTGATGAGAGAATACATGAGGAGGAAGAGAATGAGTACTGCAGTCAGTGACATACATTTTAATAGGCTTTATTCTGACTTCTGTTTTTCCTTTCCTTGGAAATTCAAGCTGAAATTTTTAAAGTTTCATGCTGAAGCTCGTTGGTCGAGAGAAGTAATGAAGAACCTGTCATTAGGTAATTAAAATCATGAGAGAGATGTGAGAGAATAAGTAGGAGTATTGCGTGAAGCAGTACGATGACTGTATTTTAGTGGGGTGTTTGCTGTTTGCAGATGCCACTAATTGGGCGGCTGGAAGGTATTGCCAAAGCTTAGAGGGAGCATGGAGGGGACTGTGCGTGATGCTGCTCTTCCATGAAACAAAATGAATGTTCATCCATTATATAATTAAAATGTGGAAGTAGCTCCCTGAGGTTTTTTAAGGGACATGGGGTGGGATAATGATATGTTAACATGATTTCACTAAATTAATTCTTTGGAAAGTAATTAAGTAAGATTGTCCACACTCCATTACTTCCAAAGACTAAAATCTGACATGGTCCATCATTTTCTTGTCTTGCTTCGAAATGACTGCTTGTTGAATAAATATAACATACCAATTTGAAAACCAGTAAGTGAGGTTTCAAACACTGCCTTTAGATGTTGTGGGATATGAAATTACATTTTTGGATCTTAAATCTGAAATAAATACCTCATAGTAATAGAACAATTTGCATTTTTTAGTAGCATAGATGCTGTATTTGATCGTAAACGTGGGAACTTCCTACAGGCAGAGAAGAACAATTTTCTTTCCTGGTTTGTATACGAAACATTATTTGTAATCTACTTGTTTGTAGTCACCTGAGTGTTAGGAGCCCTTTCAGTGCGTCAGCCTGAGTGAAGCCATAAAGTTTGAAGTTTGTAAGAAGCAGAGTAGGTGAGAGTGTTTCAATGTGTAAATAGGAAGAAGAAAAAGAATCATTGTTTCAAGCTAATAATGGCATTTTTTTAAATGAAGACTGGGTAAAAGATCTGTATTTCATGAATGCTTTGCTTCTTTTCCATAAAACTGTGGTTAAACAACAACAACAAAACAAACAAACACAAAAAGTCCAATGCAAAACAAGCAGAAATAGCTCTGGTGATTTGCAGCTCCCACACACCCAGATGGGGGCAGCTGGGCAGTGGTGCACTGATGTCTGGCATTTTCCTGGAGGTCTGGGAAAGTTTTTGTACCCTGAAGGCAGCAGAATTAGGAGCAGCTTCCCCCTCCTGGGGGGCAAATTGTCTTGAAACCTGAGAAAGATGCTGACAGGCCATCAGTTTTATACTTACTGTATGTTTTCTAGAAACAAATACCATTCTATTGTTCTTTTCCCTGTCCAGCATTTTGCAAACCTATGAGTCTCTAGGAAGAATTTTTCCAGCTCCCAAGTGACAATGCTGCTTGAAATAGCTTGCTGGGTCTGGCAGGTGGGTCTTCCCTCTGACCCTGAAGTGTGGTTTGTGTAATACGCTGCTTGGCGTGGTCCTAAAGGTCAGCTTACGCTGAGTCTGTTGGCCAGGGATGGCTTCTTGGGTGTGAGTGAGCTCTGCTAGATGGGTGGTCTGGCCAGCTTGGTTGGGTCACAGGGGGCAATGGGGTCTTTATCTAAACTGTTAAAAACCTTACAGGCATTAGCATGTCCTGAGACTCCGGCCGATCTTTATTGGATTTGATGTCTGCATTTACATGTTAAAGAATATCTGTCTTCTTGCTGTACAACTTTGAAATATAGGCCAAAATAATAGGTCAGTGACAGCCAGGACTTTGCTCAGCTAATGTGAAAAATGAGGCCATCTTTTTTAGGTTCCTAACCACGAGCAGAGAAAATTGAATTGTATTTTAAAATGGAATGTGAGGAGTCTGTGTCTGTGGATTATCTGAGGCCTGGATATTAAAGCGTATTTAAAATAGCTGAGAGCATAACAAGGTGAACAATGGCTGATGTGTTTTGAGGTGGGAAGTGAAATGCTGCTGCTGTACAGAACATAGGAGTTTGGCTGTGGAATTCAACAGAACAGTGGTTTCCAGCTCTGAAAACGCACGTGACCAAACTCCAGTGGTGTCAGAGTATGAAGATTCTTAGAAATGCTGTCCCTCACAGGAGGAAAATGAAATTACACCACGACAATTTAGAGATCTCTCTGTAATTCCACATGTGAGACAAATTAGTTTTTTTTTCTTTTTCCCTTTTTTGCTAAATGGATTTTGTGTCATCCCTGTGGCAGCTGCTTTTCAGTTTGGAAGTTCGTGATTTCCTCCGGGTTCAGATATTTTAATGAACTAATTAGGGATCCACTGGGACAAAAGGTTTTATACGTACAACTTTTAAGTTAAGCATTTATATGTTTTGTCTGGCTCAAGGCCTTGCTGCACTAAGAATTGAGAAGAGGTCTCTTTTAAAAACTTGCTCTTTTTGTCTGCTGTGGCAGATGGGTAGGTGGGGTCAGCTACCACTGGCATGCAGATAAATCTTTGTGTGAATGGTGTGCTGCAGGACCTGCAGCTGAAGGGCAGAAAACTTTCAAAGAGATTTTGTAAGATGCCCTAGCTCTGGTATGCTGTATTTTAGCTCTCTGTGTAAATTAGCATAAAATGTGTTGCGATAGGAAACAGTCTGTAAAGCAAATCCCCTGATGCCCGTCCATGGAGGTGTTCAAGGCCAGATTGGATGGGGCCCTGGGCAACCTGGTCTAGTATTTAATGGGGACGTTGGTGGCCCTGCCTGTGGTGGGGGGGTTGGAGATTCATGATCCTTGAGGTCCCTTCCAACCCAGGCCATTCTGTGATTGTGTGACTTGGTTATCTGTTCCTCTCTGCTGCTGAGTGCCAGGACCAGCAGGGGCACAAACGACCTCAGGATGTTCCGTCTGACCATCAGGCAGCACTTCTGTGCTGCAGGTGTTGGAGAACTGGCTGCCCAGAGGCTGCAGAGTCTCCTTCTTGGAGGATTTCAAGAGCCACCAAGGCATGATCCTGGGCACTGTGCTAGCTGCTATTCACTACTGAATATTAAAGACTCTCGACTCCTTTGAGGAAATATTAATGGATAGGGCAGAACTAAAATCAAGGCTCTAAATTTACAGCTGTTCTGCTTCGTTGAATGATCTAAGAATGGTTATTTCAAACACGGTAGGTATGCATGCAGCAGACTACCTGGCTATTTTGTTATTTAATAGCTCCGTGTTTCCACTTCTGCTTTAAATAAACACAATCCAAATGTTAGTGTTTATTTGAGGGGTAGTTTTTTTTCTATTTGATTATTTACTGTATGCTGTGTTTTGCTTAGACTTTTTTTAGTGATTATCTGGAAGAACAGGTGTGTTATCAGCACAAGTTTGGAGGAAAGAAAGTCTTTCAGAACTAATCTTTCAGCTCAGCTGTAAATCTGTTATCTGAACTGTATTTCAGTGGTCTTCTGTGACCTCGGTGATTGGTTTTGGATTCTGTAAGCAGTAAACCGAGACATGGGGTTAAATATTTGGAGATGAAGTTGAAAAATGTTTACTGTTGTGTTAAGAAAATGCTTAATAACTGAAGTTCATTGCACTTGGAAAACATTTATGGTCTCCAAGGAGCAATACATTTATATTTACTTTTTTTTTTTTTATGGAGTTCAGTGGTAAAATGTAAAGGTGAAACTTTAAAACAATGAACAGAACAGAATGATTTGTTCTCACGTTGTCTCATGTGAGTTATTTGAGAGATGCCATTCTGTAGCTGTGATTCCTAGATAGGATGTTGTTGCCAAGACCGTAACCTCGTACACGAAGACATACTTCTGAGTGAATAATAGGCTTGCTTCTAAAATTTGTTTAAACAGGGAGATTAAATACCAGGGCAACCTACCTTTTTTTTTTTTTTTTTTCCTCTCTCCCTTTCTCCTTTCTTTTTTTTTTCGACCCTAGAGCAAAGCTGTATAAAAGGAGAAATGATTCTTTGAATTAAGCTGCTACACTTGGTGAATTTATCTGGTTTCTGATGCGTATGTATGCATTAAGAGAATCATTCTAACTACTAACTTTGAAGACGAATTTGGATATGTTGCTGCAACTTTTTCAAGTAAATAATTCAACATAACATAGACTAGGGGGAGTTTATGAGGGATATGAAAGGTGCCAGGCTTGACTCTTCAGGTATTATCAGGCAAGGGGTATAAGGGTTGCTCAGGAGTGAAGGTTAAGAGGCCAGAGCTGGGGAAGCTGGGCTGTGGTCGGATAATACTCAGGAGGCTGAGGTTCTTATTTTCAGCCAACAGCACCTCAGGCAGATAAGCTAACGTGAGCTGTGATCAAGTTCTTGCTTCCTCTCCTGCTCTGTGTGGTTTTACCCAGTGAACACTTGACAGACTAATTTGTCAGTTAATTTAACATGCTAACCCAACAGCAAAATCTGTGCTGTGTTTGTGTGTGGTATTTTGTTTTTGCTGGGTTAGTTTTCTGCCAGGTCAGAGAATTAAATCAGCTTTGGGAGGCAGCAGGAGATAAATTATGGGAATAATGGGTGCTGCAAACTAAATGGGGGCTCCTCGATGGGCTCATCTCATCTTGCAGAACTGAACCCGTGTTTTGTCCTTGCAGCTGCTCATCACACCATGTGTTGAATGGCATCAATAAATTAATTCCAGTTACAAAGAGAGATGGGTATCATTTCTACTGTGGCAGATAGAAGTGATACCCTGCCCCCTCCTTCCCTCTTTTAAATCTTGTGCCAGGTCTGGTGGTGGAAGGTGAAGCTGTAAAACCACATGCAAGCCAAGACAGGGGAGAGGCAGGCAGCCCCTGCAAGACTGTAATATGGACAAAGCATGATTTGTAGTTTAATTAGAAGTTCGTATAGGTGGAAAGCTACGTGTGGATTGCAAATACAATTTTTGTTTCGTTACCCGCTTAATGCACAGTGGACTAATGCAAATTTTTTTTTTTTACAACTGGTATTTCTGCATTTCAATATGGAATGCTTAGCTTGTGTGCGTGTGTGTGTGTGTGTGTGTGTGTGTGGTTCTGGCCCCTGGAAGCCATAGATCTCAATATTTTGTAGTTCTTATGTTGTTTGCAGAAGATGACATTTTAAAAAATCAAATAGGCTGAGGCACATAGGGATGCACTCAATATTTTTATATGCAGAAATTTTCATTCTTAATTGCATACTGTTTTTATTCTTGTATTTTCCAACTTTATGTGTTCCTTAAAACTTCCTTTTGTACTTTTGCCATAAAAACAAAGAAAGAAAATGAATGATCTCTTCTTTATATTGCCTTTCTTGAGAACGCACTGTTTTGGGGGGCACACAGGTCAGATTATTCCATAGCTTTGCAGGAAAAAGCATGCCATCAAGATAGTGTGAATTGATCAGTAACAAATAATCTGTGTGCTGCTGCTCTGTTCTCAGAATCAACCCTGGGTGGTTGCGACTGAAGCATTTCTCTTGATAACAGCAGGATCAGCCAAAGGGGAAGAGGGAGATCTGCCAGATTTGTGCTTTGAGTCCTTTAAACCAGAATGCTCTTGCAGGATCTACCAGGCATCTTTATTGGTGCTGTGTAGGAAGGGCTGGATTAGTACCTTGAACAGTTGTGTCTCCTGTTTGTTTACTCTCATTAGGTTCCAAGAGTTTAAAGTAAACCTAAAGCAGCTTCAATGATTCTTGCAAGGCTCTGTAGGATTTTCTTGAAGCTCAGGCACCGGGTGCCTGATGCTGGGTCATTAGCCTTGGTGGCTGTGACTTGGAAAGTTATGAGAGACTTGTGCGCACGTTGTTGCAGAAGGGCTTAAGTTCAGGTGTTTTTGTTTTTGTAGTTCTTACAAAAAAAAAAAAAAAAATGTTTAGCCTCAGGGAGGCCCCTAAATCTAAGCCTTTTCCTGCCTCCTGAATTTGGCACTTGCTTCTCTTGGTTTAAGTCTCTGGGTGTGTGCAATGTAAGCTTTGAAGTAGCTGCTGCCTGACTGAAGCCTCTCTGAAGGCAGGCAGTTAGGTAAGTCAGTTTGTGTATTTGACTGTTATTTCTTTCCAGCACGTAGATATTTCACACAATACACAATAAGTGAAACTGCCTATTTTTAGTGAAAACCACAGCATTTGAGAATTGCAAAGACTGTATCTTTTCTGGTTTGATTTTAATTTTGAATAATGATTAAAATCAACTGTGGTGAAAAACTTTTTTTTCCGGAGTTTTAATAGTTAGCATTGAGAGTGGTTAATCCATTTAGGAAGTGGATGGAATGTGACATTCAAGGAGTAGGTATTTTGTCACAGCCCAGTTCTCTTGCACGATGCCCTGTGGGCCACTGACAAGAACTGGGAGAGGCGAGGGAACATCCATGGGAAAAGCAACTCGAGCTTTTGGATGTCTATCGGTGTGGATCTACACGTTGTCTGCCAATCTGATACTCAGCACAGTGAACATTTGCATCACATCAAACATTTGCAAAGTCTGTGGCAGTGTGCGTATCCCAAACAGCAAACGTGGATGCATTTCACTTCTCCTAGTGGGGCTCTTCAGATGCTATCTCAGCACTGCATGTATGTTTCCTAAGAAATAAAATATGCATAGGTTACTTTGGCTGTTCCTTATTTCCCAATCTGACTTCCTTTTAAAGAGTTGTCTTGAGGAATCATGGAACCGTAGAATGGTTTGGGTTGGAAGGGACCTTTAAGGTCATCTAGTTCCAACCTGTGCTATAGGCAGGGATGCTTCCATCTAGACCAAGTTGCTCAAAGCCCCATCCAGCCTGGAGGAGTAGATTAAGAGAAGAACGAATATATTGGGGTGAAATAAAACTCTTCCAAACATTGTATATTGGAAATGCAGGACAAAGTAAATCTGGTGCCCGAGTGTGCTTTGTGGTGCTGGGACGGCTCATACGCTCTGCCTGGGTCTGGGCTGACTGGGAGTCTGTGTCAGAACTGTTTAACAGCCCTTTCTGACCCCTGAGGTGAACAGTGGAAACTGTTTCTGTAAGCCAATGAAACAAAAAAGCCTTTGTTTTCCTTCTGTGCATTAAGATTTATCATTACTGCAAAAGTAATTGTAGTTTTCTTAGTAGAAACTTCACTTGTTTTATGCAGTAGTGCTTATTTGCAATTAGTTAGTATTTAGTTATTTAGTATTGCTTTTTATTTGCAGTCTATTGCACTACCCTTTCTTCTGCTACGTATTTATTCAGTTTTGCTCAGTATAGAATCATTTGTAATACTAAAATGTTACACCTCTATAAAAAAACTACAAACATTCTATGCTGAAAATAGGAATTCTGTGCTTCTCTTGACAAATTGTATGGAAGAACTGTTCCTCTTTTGTCCAGTTATTGCTGGGGGAAATTGATTTGTTGGTTGCATAAGTCCCTGTTACTTATCCTTTAGTGTCTTGTGCTTGAGAGATGTATGCCATGCCGAAATGTTTATTGCTCATCTGGAGGTAACAGAAGTTGCGTCTTCTCTGAAATAAAGAATGCAGATGATTCCAGTAGCCAGCCCCAAATATCTCCCCAATCTCAGTAGCATCTTGCAATTTGCATCAGTAAAATTCCTACTTCCGTGGCTGCAGGAGCAGAAACATGAGGCAGCGAAGTGAGCACAAGCCTTTGAGACTCCTCCTGGGGTAGCATTGAATGTGGTGATGTTGATGGGCTTCTGTAGGCAGAAAGCTCCGGAAACAAATGGGTGTTGATAAAATGAATGCCTTTTGCAGATAGTTTTTTTTTTTTTCCTCCGCATTTTTGACAGACTTCCATACCTTAATTAGCTGGTGAAAAGGTGTGGGCTGGCGAGGCATTGGGTATGAATGATACACAGTTTCACAGCTTGCATTTTTCTTTAAAGCAACATTGTTGCACTGAAGCTACAACTCCCTGAACTGTTGTACGGAGCTGGGAGGAGCTGCATCCATTTGAAATAATCCAGGACTAGCTGCAGAAGCTTCTGGCACCTCCATTTCTTTCAGAGTAACTCTCTTGTTCAGGTAAATTCTTAATATGGCATATTATGCATATAATCTTAGAACAGTGTGCATTAGCTTCCAGTTCAGTCCAGTGCCTTATTCACATTCAAATTTCTAGAATAATCATCTTTTTATTGCTCTGTATACTCTGAACATTATCCTTCCTGCCCTTTGTGTCTTATTGAGAGGACAGGAAAGATCAGCTGAAGGAGATGTTTTTGTAGTTTCTGTCAAGGACAAGGACGAAAGATGAAGGCAGGTCTTGAATGCAGCGTATGAATCTTAAATGGAGTGTATGCTGGGTGCTGTGCCTGCTGTGAGCCTAATCTCCTACTTTCTACCTGCAGTCTGGTTCTCAGCTCCTTCATGAAACAACCAGGGACCCAGTCTTTGCTCTGCAGCTGCTCTGAGCTCACTGCCTGCAGGATCTGCTGCAGGATGCACTTACCCGCGGTGCGGGTCGGTGACTCCTAAACGCACCTCGTGGAGGTAATTACATCAGCGTGTGCTGACTTGAGACATGGGGTGAGCTCTTCCATAAGGAAAGTCAGTAGCAGAAGCAGCTGCCTGCCTTGCAGGGACTTGTCCAGTGGCATCTCCATCAACAGTTAGGAGCTTGCTGTGAGTGCCTGGCAGTATTTTGGGTGTTGGTGTGGAGTACCAGCTGTATCTCTACTCTCATGCACAGGATGTGTTTCTGTAGGTCTGCTCAATAGAAGGTTTCAAACAGCTCAGCCCTTTTTTCTAAAACAAGGGAAGGGGAAGAAGGATCTGTGTTATCATTTCTGACCTCCTATTTTCTCTTCAAATTTCTGACACCATTTTGATAACTGGAAAGAATGGGCCTTTCCCATTGTGCTGCTGGCCCCTCCTGATTGCTGAGCCACCAGCTTTCAGCAGTTCAAGCTTTGCAGCAGAGACAGGCAGCTGTAAAGGCAGTAGGTCTGTCTATTGTGCACATTGTGATCTCCCTCAGCATTGATGATGATCAGGCTTCATCTCAGCAGTACAACCCTGATACAGGGCAGTAGGGATAGAACTGGATGGATGTTACCTTCCAGTCGTGATGGATGCAGGGAATATATTTTCTGCTCTTCTCCAGCCCTTTTGCAGCTCCCGGGCTGTGTTCACAAGAAACTGGAGGTGGAAAAAATTGGATATTAGGAAACATTTTTCCTTCAAAAGAGTGCTAGTGCATCAGAACAGGCTGCCCATGGAGGTGGTGGAATAACTGTCCCAGGGAGTGTTCAGGAAAAGGAGCAGAGGTGGCACTTAGCCATCATGGCTTGGAAGATGTAGTGGTGATGGGTTGGCATTTGGACTAAATGATCTTAGACATATTTTTCCAACCTTAACGATTCTATGATTCTGAAAGCTGAACTGGAGGAAGAGCAGCATCCTGGGACAGGGAGCTCTGTGTGTTGTGCAGGGGCTGTTTGGTGAGAGCCAGCAAATGCTGAGCAGGTTGTGAATGTGCTGAAGAGCAGAAGCCCCCAGAACCTTTTCCATGGAAACATGGTCCTTGCTGATATTGCAAGGAAATGCAGGTGTCTTGGGTCTTGCTTTGCTCTGTTGTAGGCAGTTATCTGTGGGGAAAAAAAGCGTTGTATTACCTTCTGATGTGGAGCCATAGCTAATGCTGCCTTGTTGCTGTCAGCTGCTTCTGAGGCTGAAGTAGTAAGCAGATAGAAAGCTTAACATCTATGGAAAAAAGCTAGAAAAAATTGGTGAAATTTTTAAGCTCTCAAAAGTTAGACAATGTTAGAACTAGAGATGTGTAATGTAGCTTAAAATACAACTCTTATTCGTGTTTTTTAATTACATCAGCACTCTTTGTAGTTTTTTTAGGAAGTGTGCATCATTTTATACAGTAGACTTTTCTGGAATCCAGTAAATCCAGTAAATGTACTTATGGTCAATTTTAAATTTGGGAAATACAAAGCCTGTAAATTTGACAACTCTTTCAAAAGCCTCTTTTCCTGGCAAGGAGAGATAGAAAGGCATTGAGGTGCTTGCAATACAATAACAACATACAAAAATTAATAACATTTTTGAGTAATTCTTTTAATGAACCACTGAGAACTGGGAACTGTCACAGAATAACTGCTCAAAACGTTGTTTTGTCAAATACTTTTTTCTTTTTTTTACTTAATAGTGTGCTTGTGAAGTTGTCTTGCTTCCCCCTTTTTTTTTTTTCTTTTAAATGGAAATAGTGTAGTGACCTGGGGGAGTGAATGCCTTAGTGATGCCTCCTGTTGCAGCCTTCGTTGCTTGATAGTAGCTGGGGATGCTGCCTGATCAACTAGGTTGGTTTTGAGAAAATGTTTAATGAAAACAGTGAGGAGTTGTGTCACTGGGGCCCATGGAAATGTACCTTTGGGTTGAGCCTTTTCTCCTGCAGATAGAGCCTGACACCTGGGATGTTTTACTAAGAGCTAATGTTAAGTGTCATAATGTAACATCTGCATAGGTTACCAGGGGATTGTTTATTATATTTTTGTATCTAGCATAACTTCAAGTATTTTCTGGCTGAGCCTTCTCTTTTCTGGGCTTTATTCTTATCTGTCTTCTGCCAAAATGAAGGATTTTTTTTTTTTTTTTTTTAAGCATTTTCTGCTTGCTTTTTCTGCTTTAGGAAACTGATGTCCTGCAAGCAGAAAATGTTTTCTGTATGATGTATTCAGTGCACTTGGGACAAGCGTTTTTTGATGTATTTCAACCTTTTTCCTACCTCTCATAAATCCATCAATTTCCAAGTTCAGCACGTTGCTCACCTTACTGCCTCAAATTCAGTTCTGTGTCGCATTGAGGCAGCTATACTGTACCTGGGTCTCAACTTGGGTGATTCTGAAGCTGAAATAAACTTCACGTATTTGGAGACAGCTGTAATCAATACTGCTTTAAAATAAAAGTTCCTATTTGAATCATAAGTAAAGGCTGTAATATTAAGTAGTGCCCTGGCATGTTTTGAATTTGCCTCCTGAGGTCACAGACTTCAGGAAAAAGAAGAGGGAAGGAGGAAAGAGGGAGAAGAGGGAAGAATTGTGTATTTCCATGTTCATGAAAGAACCATCAAAGTGTTCAATGAGCTTAATTCAAGTGGCCATACCTGCCCTAGCTTGTGTCTGTGCAACTGAGTACAGAGGTCCAACTGCAGAGCTGAGAAAGCAAAGGAGAACTTTTGTCCTAAGGATGTTGGACTTTTTGCCTTTGCTGGTAGGTTCTAGCTTACCACGGAACTTGGAGATCAGAGACTTCGGTAACTGCAAAGTGATGAGCTTTATAGGCCAGGATCTCTGTACTTCTCATTGGCACTGGTGTTTAAGTTTAGTGCCGTTGGAAGAATTTGCTCAGCACACCCTCAGCCCATCTAATCTCTCAAGTGGAACTCTTAGGGCACGAGCTCTGACTGCCACCAGGAAGAAAGCAGTCCCAGAGAGCCTTCGAGGCAGAGGATGACTGTGTGCCAGACATAGGGCCTGCTCTTAGCAAAGGGCTCATGTTACGTTCTCATGCTAACAGATCCAGCTTTGAAGAAAACAAGAATCCTCTTTGATATCTGTCAGAAGTAAATGGAAGGAAGACTGAACACCAGCTGGAGATGAAGAATATAGGAAAAAATTCCAGTCTGTTGTGGACTTCCTGGCACTTTGTCCCAATCCAAGCAAGAGTGCCACAAGTTCATGCAAGTGCTTCTCAAAAACTTTAGGCTAACTGGCCACAGTGGGGAAAAAACTCCTACATTACTGTGAAAGGCAATACTGAAAAAGATGGGATTTTAATTAAATCTGAAAATAACTTCCTAAAACTAGAAGATTTTTTGCTTTAATATTTAAATTGTTATTTGTCTTAGTGACAGCCTATGATGAAACCTAATGTTATACTCCATTAATTTCAGAAACTAAAATATTCAATAAGCTCAGAGTTCTGAAGAGTAGTCAGACCAGTCCTTGAAGTGAAGCCATTAGCTGAAAACAAGTAAGCAGAGTTTGCAAAAGTGATAAATCTGCCTTTGAATTCCATTCAGTTACCCTTTCTGCAGGTGTAGGAAGAATGTTTTATTCTTTTCATGTTATGTTGCTTGGTCTGAGTCCACAGAAAACAATTTGAAAAGATGGCAAGTCTTCAAGAAAAGTAAAAGCAGAATGTTTGACAGAGGGTAGTATTTTATGAATAAAAGCTATTGATTAGAGGCTGACATCTTCCAATTCTTAATTCTCAAAGAGCTCAGTTATGAAACATGATAAGACACAAACCATTTCAAATTGGTAACAATGGATTTCTAACTATTGATGTTGTCTCAGTTTTGATAGGTCTGGAGGCTTGGCAGCTGGGGGAGGGATGAGCAGCGCAGTGGGGAAGGCTCCCCTTGGAAAAGCCTGTAGATGTGTTTTATTTGCTAATTTCTGAATTTCAACAATGCTTTAATTTTTTTTTTTAGAAACTTTAGCATATAATCTTATAATTTTCAATAAAATGCAGATAATAGAAGTTACAGGTAAAGCCATCAATTGCCTGAGTAAGTTTGTCTGCTGCAGTTCTAATATGGAAGTTAGGAAAATGAAGGAATGTATGCTAATAGTAGTTGCTTAGATGCTTATGTGCTGCCACTTCGAATGCAATGTGAAGGCTGCATTTAATTGCAAATCAGCCAGTGGCTGATGTGTCTCAGTGGTTTCCTGCTAGTGATGATGATTGTCTCTTTAAGAAAATAAGCACACAAAATCCAAAATAAGATTGGTCTGTAGTGAGTTGTGACAGGTTGACATCAGTAACTTTTAAAAGTTTTAGAAGATGTTTTAAGTGAGCTTGCTTTCCTTCTGATCTGTCTGGATTGCAAGTATAAGTGTATCTTTCCAATTTATTTACCCAGGAGTTAGTTGGAGAATCTGGTAGAGGCATTCAGTTTTCCTAAAGACAGTGAAAATGTATTGAAGCGTTGGTTGATAAAGTTTCTAAGAAAATGTATTGTATGTACTGATGCGTGAAGTTTAATTGCACATGGTTGAAAACCCATTCAGCAGAAGCAAATCTTGCATCTAGTTTTTGTTTTTTTTTTTTTCCCCCAACAGTGCTAAATAAAGTCTCACTAGTGTACACTGGGTGTACTAGGATGAATTTGAATTCATCCTTTGCTAGGTTTTGTAAGGTGACTTGTTTAGTAGGAGACTGTGTGACATGTATGACAGAGGCATTGTAGGTGCTCTCACACATTTCACAGTGTACTTTTGTTCTCCTTGGGTTGCGATAGAGGCACACCAACCATCACCCAGAATGTAAAACAGTAAAACATAGCTATGCTCTGCCTGGCTCTTCCTGAGGTGCCTTTACCATTACCATACCCATTCCTTTCTTTGAGTTCTTGTTACGCTGTGGCTTTGGCTTGGTAACTCTAGACTGATCATATGGGATCATTTTCCTCAAACTACTAACCTTGTTTTAATATTACTCTATGGAAGACTGTATTTTATTTATTTTCTTTCTTTATTGTGCAGACTGCACCACCACATCATGGAGCAATGACAATTTGTTCAAGCTTTTCCTATTGAAGTGCACATTTAACAGGGCCAGCACAGCAAGTCTGATCTGTAAAAACATTTCATGGATAAACCTCATCTGAGGAAAGCCCCTCTAATTTCTTGTCAGGCCAAATATTTCTTCTGTTTTTTCACTTGAGTGCTATTAACTGGTTGAGTTCCAAATAGCATCTCATCTACCATCTGCTGGGGAGAAACCAGTGAGCTGCTCATTACAGCTTGTCACCCAGAGGCAGGTCAAAGGCACGTGCTGGTAATTTAGCTGTAGCAGTTGCTGACTTTTTAGCCACGAGGAACTTATGGAGAATTTTCTGTTAAGATAATTTTTTCTCTCATTTTGCTAATGAATGCGATGCACCCAGCTGTGAGGTGGTTCTGAATTATGACTGCTGTTGTGGATTACCTTTCTTTCTCATTCAGCTTCTAATTTTAGGAGGTCGAATTTCTTTTCTTTAGCTTTCTAGTGATAAAGCTGTAAAAGGACGAGCTATTCCTCAATGAATGTTTGGAAATACGGTGATATGCTTTTACAGATAGTTAGCTGTGTCAGAGAAAACACTGTTCACAAATATAACCATCTGTAGTCCATATAGAGTATACACATTTGAATTGCAGTTTTGACAGTGTGGCTTAGGTATGGTCTGTTCTGCCATAATGATGATTTCAATTATTTTTACTTGGATCACTTTTCTCATGGATTCCCAGTGCAATTCAGGGCACAGCATTAGGCAGGTGTGTGGGACAGTGTTGTCTTCCTCCCTTCCTACACATAAATAACTTCTGAGGACATGGAGCAGCTAATCTGGTTTGTTCAGATTACTTGCTGTGAGATGTACCTGACTGTACCCAACCAGGACATCTCCTTGTGATGATAATCACTCGTAAGTACATTCATTTGGATAGAGATAGAACTGAAAAGTTGTCCTACCTGTTCAGAATATATGCATATGTACGTATAGGAAACTTTATAGATGGCATGGCATTGTGTCTATAGCTATCAGGTTTGAAGATGAGATACAATTTCATGTTCCTTTGAATCAGTTTTTCCATTTAAAAAAAAAAAAGTTGTTTTCTCTCATCTTTTTATATGTTTAAAATGCAATTAGAGAATCTTATGTAGAGTGCATTCCTGCCCAAAGTATGTAAAGATGTAAAGTCCATTCTGCTGGCAGCAGTTCTGTTTTCCAAGGTTACATGTAAAGCAACATAATTTTACAACTTTAAGTGTAATTTGTCCATTTTTTTTTTTTCCTTTAACCACACCAAATAACAAGATTAGATAGGATAACATTATTTCAGGCTTTAAATCCACTTGCTTCTCACAGCGGAAAGCTCTAATCTGGTCAAATCAGGGTCTAGCAGAGCAGTCTGGTATGTACCAGGCTTTGGGATAAGCTGTTGCACATATGTGTTGTCATTGTCCTTCAGAGACAAGCCTGGAGAGCTGCTGCTGTGTTTCAGGTAGGTATAATGTTTTGCATTAGAAAATTGGATGGAGGGAAGATGTGATACTGTGTGGTACTGTCAACAGTGATCCTTTAAGCAAAGGAGCTGTGACGTTGTGTTGTCAAAGGAAACTGAACTGCTGTTTTATTTTGCATTGTTCTCCTGCACAGTAAGCCCTTTGGTCTGCAAATAACTGCTGACATTATGCCACAGAAGCAGCCACCAGAATGTTAGGGACTTCCCAGATTCTGAATCTAAGCCTAGCAACTCTGTTGCTGCATTCCACTGTTCAAGTGCTGCAATGATTTGTTCATTTTATTTTACAAGTTGTTTTCATCTTAATCCTTGGATTTTGGTGTTTTTTTTTTTTTTTTTTTTTTTTCCTTCTTAATTCTCCTTCTAGCTCTCTGGTGTTGTCAGTTCAGCCAGACTGTATTGATCAAATATGTTGTGTGGCTGATGCTTGTGCCCCAGACTCAAAGATGAATTCAATGAACCAAAAAGGGAGGGCAGGATTTTGAAAGAAGCAGAAGATGCTGACCTTAGGGATCTTTCTCTGTACTGTTAGTTTCAAGAAAAACAGGGTGCATTGAAAGGGGTGAAGTGGAGAGAGATCGTTGAAAGTCAGTGTTAGTGTGACTCAAGGAGCCTGCAGAAAACAATTCCAGTAATTTGGCTGGCATGCGAGATCTCAGTGCTGGTGGGGCAGGAAAAGGGGAGGTTGCCAAATGTATAACCCAGTGACATGTGCAGCATCTGACACTTTTGTGGAGTTGGTGAGGTCTGCAAACAGAAAATTTGTCAAGAATTGCAATATCTTCAGTATCCCTTACTGCTGCACTTGGTCCAAATCAGCCCGCAGTTCTCTCTGCACTGAGCAGCTGGATGTGCACTGGTATCTTGGCAGCTCCTGCCTTCTCACACATGCTTGGCTGCATGTCAGGGGAGGACTCTTCCCCGTGCTTATTTCATAAGGCTATAATGGAACTGAAGTTATTAGTGATTTCCAAGCAATGTAAACAGCTGGATCAATTAATTTAGAAGTAAAGACAGTGATGTGCTTGCTGGTATTTCAGGGAACGTAACTACTGGCTAAGCTCGTTTCAGACTTGCTGGCATGGGCTACATTTTTGTGCTAGAAAGGCATCCTTATAGGAGATGCTGCCTTTTCTCTGCCATCCTTTGCCACAGTTTCCATTGTTTGGGTTTTCTTTTAACTTTTGCAGAAGGCCTATGCTGGAAATCGCTGCCCCTGGAAGGCTCGGATTTTCTTTTCTAATATTCTGCAGTGAGTCTAAATTCAAGGACAACCTTGGTCAGAAGCACGAGATGCTGCTTTTAGTGAGTGCTTTTAGTGAGTTGGGCAACCACACCTGTATTGTGCTAGGTTCTTTGGAAACACACAGTGAGCAAAATAGGTCCTGAAAAGTTTTGGAAGTATCTCATATACAACTTGATCCTGTTAATTGGTACTCTGAAGAGACAGCATAAATTGAATAAACCCAAATCTGTTTGCCAGTCACTCAGTATCTAGTGTTTCCATTACTTAATCAGCTGTTATAGTCTGAGCTGGACAAGATAGTCTCAGAATTAGTGTCTGCATGAGGCAAAGGTGAAACATGTTTGTTTAATGAAGTAGTTCTTATGGGGAAAAATGCCAGGTCTGTTTTAATTTTAGCTTTTTAATATTTCTGTTTAACAACGTGTGGAAAATAAGTGAATACATACATAGCTTACTCATCTCAAAAATCGATGGACGTTCAACAGTGAAAAAATAGATATTCAGGTTTTATTTATTGTTTTTCTGATGTTATTGGTGGTGTTATCATTGCTGTTTTTATTTTTCCTCTCCCTCCTCCCCTGCCCCCCCAAAAAAACCACCCTAAAAAGCAAAATGCTATTAATTTTGTGAGATCCTTTATTTCCTACATCACTAATTTACAATTCAGATTTAGGTTTTCCATCAGAAAACAGCCTGCATTTTAGTATGCTTGCCTCCAACTCGCAGTGTAAGTATGCCATTCTGCTTTACCTTATATACAGTTAAGAAATCTTTTAAATCATTCTTACTTATAAACAGTGTGCACATCCTTTTGTTGGCTGTACTTCAGATGTTTCTTCACATTTGGCAAAGTAATAAATTGCTGAGAAACTGGAAGATACTCTGGAAGCAGATTATTCGTCTGACTCAGTATTGTCTTTTATTTTGCCACAAGAAATCTTTCCAATCTATGAGATCATGGATTAGCTGGTTGGAAAATTTAAAGAGCAGCACAAAGAACATTGCCTCTTTCTGTCTTTCTTTCTTTTTTTTTTTTTCCTGTATTCACTTTGAAACCTGCAGAATCTCAGCAAAGCATAAATGATGAATGATTGTTATTTCCAAATATTAATGCAAATGTGTATTATGGATGATAACCAAGCATCTGAATTGATATCTCCTTCTTTTGTTTAATTCTGGACATTATGTATGGCATTAATCTGATGAGCTAGTGATCTAGACTTGCTTTACAATCTACAAAAATACATGAACACTGGTAAAATGTGATTTCAGTTCAGATTTCTAATTCAAGGGATATAAATTTAACTTTAAACACATTTTTCTTCTTTCTATTCCTATTTTTCTACCATTTCTTTTAATTTTTCTCCTTTTAAAAAAAGCACTGATGAATTCTAGCATGCTTTCATAGAATTGTTAAGGTTAGAAAACACCTGTGTTAGGCCAACCCTTGATTCTTAACCACCATATCCACTTAAATCAATGCTACCCACTTGGGTGTGATGTTTGCGTGTGGCTGAAAATGGTGATGGTGAACGTTGGCTCCATCGTAATGTGTCAGCAGGAACGTTTAGGGTTTATGGCCTCCTTCATGCACCTCTCAAGATAGTGAACAGCTGTGGGTTTTATGAAGGATGAGGGAAGGGCGTTAAATATACTGACACTGTTTAAAAAAACAAAAGTTGCTAAATTTACTGAATTTATGGTGACAAAAAATAGCATGTTGACTCAACTGTGTTCTTACACTATTGTAAAACTACACAGTAAAACTGCAAGTTATCGCTGCGTATCTCTGTCTGTCTGGATATTTTTAAAATGCTTTGTATTTCCTTGGAGCCACGTGAATTGTTTTGAAGATCTTTTAATCATTGCAACAAAGTGCCTTTCTCTTGGTGGCTGTAACTGAGCTGTAAAACCAAACATGCGTAGCCCAGCATTAGGACAACACGCGTGGATGCTGAGTGGAAGGTGGCCTCCAGCTGAAGCATCCCAGGGCCAACCCACTTGCTGCCTGTTGGCACTGAACATTTCTCAGCCTCCTTCTGTTTCTGTCACAGCCTCTTTAGGGATAGCTACTTCAGAAAGTGTGTTTTACGCAGGAGAAAATGTGGAATAAGGTGCTGTGGAGCTTGTAGCTGCTTTACATTTAATATTGGCTTTGGAATGATAATCATGAAATCATGGAATGGATTAGGTTGGAAAGGACCTTACAGCTCATCTGTTTCCAACCCCTGGATGTCAGCGGGCTGCCGCTCACCAGCTCAGGCTGCCCAGGGTGCCACCCAACCCAGCCTTGGGCACCTCCAGAGCTGGGGAATCCTCTGGGCAGCAGAGCCAGGGCCTCACTGCCTTCTGAGGAAAGAAGGTCCTACTCAGTGTGTACCACATGACAAGTGTTTGTTACAAAATTGTCACATTCCCCTGCTCTTTGCTATGAAAATTAGTTTATATGCTGCAGAGGCAAATCACAAAGTAGGCCAACAATGCAGCTTTTGCTTTTGTGAGCAGAGGAGAAAACATCTGTTATGACCTCTGTGGTGGCTGTTCGGTTGGGTAATATGAATTAGTATTTCTCTTGTTTTGGTACCGCAGCACGTTGCTTATCTGCTTGCGTTTCAGTTGCAACTCTATTGCTCAACATTCCCTGATCTGGAGATCTCAACTGCGGGGACATTCCAGCTTCTCCTTGCAGAATTAGGAGCACATGCTTGTGAACACTGTGGTGCTTTTCTTTCTTCAGAAAAGTAGCTCTGTTATATCCCTTGCATCTCCTGTAGCTTACTGCTATACATATGCGGAGAGAAAGCAAGGTCAAATGTGGCCAGGCTCTCAGACATTTTGTCTTCAGCTGTGATCTTACTGAAACTTGCTAGAGGTTCTGTTCTTTCCTGCATGTTTGGAAGAGATCTGGATCCTGTGAAGTAGTGGATACAAAAAAAGGCAAGTTGAAGCTGCAGCTGGAATGAGAGTTCCATTTCTGAGGAGAGGGAGGAATGGTGATGGGGAGGCACAGATAAGCTGTATCCTGAGGAAGGAGTTGATTGGTGTTTTTTGTTAGCAAGGATGCATGGAGAAGAGTCACAGTGACAGCTGGGAGAGGGGAAAGAAGAAACAGATGTAGGTTGCAGTAATTATCAGTGGGAGTGATTTTTTTTTTTTTTTTTTTTTTTAAGGATCTGTAAATAAAAATGCTGCTGATTTACTGTTTGAAGATTTATGGTTATGCAAAATTATTGTTTCTTTACAATTTGAAATGAATCTAACTGATACTTCAGTGAGAATGTTTCTTCTGTAACACCAGGGGCAGACCATTTCATCACCAGCAAATTTCTCCTCAAGTTCTCATCTTGAAAACATGCTATTTTTTACTGACTGAATTCAGAAGAAGATATACCGTGCCATATTGAATTTGGCAGAATGGTTGAAGTTTGATTTTTGGCTTGTATTGCCAATGAAATAAATGAAGTTTTCGATTCGGTTGCCTATTGTCCAGTATGCTAATCCATGTTATTTCCAGCTGAGTTAAAGTGTAAAGTCATTAGAGCAGCATGGGCCTTTTGTTTGTACAAGGAAAGGTTAAGTTCTACAGGCAGCTCATACTGCTGCCAGCATGTCTGCTAATCTTATTTTTGGGATTAATTACCTGCAACAGCTGCAGCGCAGAGTTCTGCACCGAGCGGGTTTGTGACTATGCCAAAATTTGGAAAGCGTTTAGGCTGTCTCAGAGGGAAACTTTTCCAGCATTTTTCGGGAGTTCCCTTGTAGTTTGTCTGAACAGAGTGCTTACATTTAGACTGTGAACACAGTGCTAAAAGCTCTAATAGCCTAATGCTGATATTTACCGTATGCTCTGAAGGTTCTGTAAAGAATTAACAAGTAACTTAAGCTATGTTTGTCTGTAACTATTAATGGATGGTCCGTATTGTTATAGCATTTAAGTTGTTTCCAAGACACTTTGGTAATTACAGATAACTGCTGAGGGTGTGAGAAGTACGTGAGCCAAAAAGCAACAGAAAGGAACCAACTTGTATTTGATTGGATTGGAGATGAACAGAGCTTTTCATTTTAAATACAGTTTTTTCCCCAGATTTTTTTGATTAACAGTTTGTATGTATAAACTTCTTTGGACATGCCTTGAAATGCATTCAGGAGTTGAAACTGTTATTTTCCTGTTTGAAGGATTTGTTTTAAAATTCACTAGTGATTATGCACAAACCATTTAACTTTCGTTTTATGCCTTCGTACTTTTGGAGTGGAAACATCTGATCTGGAAAGGAGGAAAATCAAGTACACAAGAAATGAAAGCATATAGTACCTTCTTCATAAAGAGCTTGGCTTCAACAACTGAGCGGAACAAATGTATGTAGTAGATAGTCGTGAGGCAGAGAAAAGTGAGTGATTGTAGGTGGCAATTTAAATACCATTTTTAAAAATAAAATATAACGTACTAAATACTCAAATGAAAGCTACAATCCCATAATCACTAGACTATTATTACTGAGAATTATGAAGTAAGTTAATACTAATTCCTTTTAGTTTTCAAATCTAGCTAGTTAAATAAACCTTATGGTCCTCTTTTTAAAAAATACTTTTTCTTTTTTCCCCTAGTAGACATCAACTTGGACATATTCGGCATTGCTTTTTCTCTTTTTTTCTTTTTTCCTAATTGAATACTGTAAGAAATTACAGTGTTTCTATTTGATATGAAATGTAGTGGAACAAAAGTACTCATTTAGGAAAAATATTCTTATTGCTAGTTTGGAGTGGAAAGAATGTGTGGCCCTCATCAGTGAGCTGCAGGCTTTAAGCTTATGTGGGTTTGCTTCCAAATAATGGGTGAATTGTATACAAAGTAATGACCCTTTCTGAAACGTGGAGATTAAGAGTACGGTTCTTGAATAATTCTGAATTTACTTAATGTTTCTATTTAGGCCAGAGGGAATGTTTTCATAATATGGCTCGTGTAAATTGGGTTTTATGAAACAGGATTAATGTGTTTTCTCAGTCAAATGGAAGGTGCTTGTAAAATTGAGTCTGTGTGTTGCTTATGTGTCTAATAGATAGGTTCTATCACATATCGGAAATAAAAATGTAGAAGGGTATAGAGAATATAAAGAGTTGTAACTCTTTACCTAAATGACTGCCAACACTTGAAAGTCCTATGAAGTAGGTTATTGAATATTTGTTATTGCTCCAAACTGCAGTTCAGAACACATGGATAACTGATAGTGGGATTAAGAGAAAGTAATCCGGAAACCAACCTTACTTATCATACTTCTTTCTGATTGTTATTAGAGAATTCATATCTCTACTTTTTGGTCACGTAAAAGCTTTCTTCCTCAAGAGATCATCAGATCTGAGTAAAAACCTTACCACCAGGCATTTGTCCGAGCTATTCTTTTATGGTTATGCAATGTAGGTAATATAGGTTTTTTTCTGCTCCTTTGCATAGATGACAGTGCCTCTGCTGCAAGCAGTATGGAGGTAACGGATCGCATTGCCTCTCTGGAGCAACGCGTCCAGATGCAAGAAGATGACATCCAGCTGCTAAAATCCGCCCTTGCTGATGTGGTTCGACGCTTGAATATTACAGAGGAACAACAGGCCATGCAAAACAAGAAAGGACCTACCAAAGGTTTGCATTTCAGATATACGTAAAATGGGTAGTTCAGTTCAAAGAATGTTTTGTGTGTACTAGTTTATTCTTCAGATTTTTGAAGGGTCAAAGTCAACAACTTGAAACTCAGAAAGTTGGAAATCTGACCTATCAAAAAGAACATGTACAAGTCTAAATTGTTAAACCTGTAAGTCTTCTAAAGTCCTCGTGAGCCGGTGAAGTGTTTCTGTATTGCTATAACTTCCTGACTAAAATTAATTTATAAAGTCTTTGGTGAATGTTTCGTAATAGCTAGTATTGAATGTCGCATATTCTATTTGTAAAATTCCTAAGTTTTTTTGATTGGGGGGAAAAAAACAATTCAAATTTAAAGAAAATATAGTTTTATTTCAGTCAAAAATTGTGTGGGCATACCCAAAATCAGAACTTTGAGTTAGCTCAATGGTGATCTGACTGGCAAGGTGTTGCCCAGGTTCAAAGGAAAAGTACAGCCACCTTTGGTGCCTGAATCAGTTACGGAATAACAGATCTAGATTCCAGATAAGATAGACATTGCCACTCTGCAATATACTGTGTTATGCAAATGTTGCAGAGTGCTCTCACCTGGTCCTTTTCCTAAAATAACAGGTTGATGTGTGTGCAACAGAAAAGCTTGAGTGGGATATCCAGCACTTCAGTATAGCAAAGGATTACTAGAACCCCACTGATGTTATGTTTTGTTATCTGTGTGTGTGTAAAAGCATAGGAAAAAACTCATTTGAAGCTTAGTGGGAAATTTTAGCAAATATTTTTGGATTGTCCTGGGAATAAAAGTGATGACAATCTAGATGTGGGAAGTCTGTGTATAACAGACTTCATAGAATAATAGAATGGATTGAGTTGGAGTGGACCTTAAAGATCACTTAGTTTCAACCCCCATTATGTGTAGAGTTGCCTCCCACCAAATCAGGCTGCTTAGGGCCCCATTCAACCGGTCTTTGAATGCCTCCAAAGATGTAACATCCACAGCCTCTCTGGGCAGCCTGGTCCAGCACCTCATGCCCTTGGAGTAAAAAATTTCTTCTGAACTTCACAATCAAACTCTCCCTTCTTTTAGATTAAAGCTGTTCCTCCCTGTTCTTTTACTATCAAACCATGTTGGCTCCCCTTCTGTTTGCAAGCTCCCTTCAAGTACTGGAAGGTTGCAATGGAGTTTCCTTGATGCCTTCTCTTCTCCAGGCTAAACAAGCCCGACTCTCTCAGCCTTTCTTCATAGAAGAGGTTCTCCAGCCCTAGCGTCATCTTTGTGGCCCTCCTCTGCTCCCGCATCCTTCCAGTACTGGGGACCCTAGGCCTGGACACGGCACTCCAAGTGGGGCCTCACAAGGGCAGAGTAGAGGGAGGAAAAAAAGAGAGAACACCATTTAGATTGCTTCAAGGAATTTTAATCCAATATTCTTGCTGAAAACCTCACAGAATCACCAAGTCCTGGATGTCAGCAGGCCTGCAGGGCCTGCTGCCCAAGGTACATTTACAAACCCTTTGTATAAATGGATCTGCAGAGCTCTTCCCCTTTCAAAAAGAGGTAGCAGCTTACCACATCATTAGGAATGCAGGTCTGGAACCTCATGGGATCCCATCCATGTCCCACTGTCCCTGTGGCCTTTCTGTAGCAAAACAGCCAGTGCACAAACAGGTTTGCATGTGAATCTTTGGTCCACATCAGAGCAAAGCATGCTACACGAATTCATATTCCCTTATGAATCAAAGGCATTTTTTGGTATCCATTAGCAGGAGATGCTCACGGTCTCTCTACTGTTTAAATTATGAAATCTGCTTCTTTTGGGGGGTCCTGACATGTGTTAATACAAATTAAACTTTTAATTTATGTTGAAGGGTCTTGTTTAATTACGTGTTCATACCTTTTTGGAAGGGGCTGGAAATTGTTTGACCTTTGCTATATATTTGTGATGGATATTTACTTTTAGTCATTGATTTAACAGAATATGTAAAAACTACTTGGTTTTCTGAACTGAGATCTTGAGTTTGTTTAATGGAAATGGGGAAGGAGGAAATATACAGAATTCCAGAACCAGAATAGTTCATTGTAGATGATGCTGTTTGTTGGATAGAATATACAGTAAATGTCCTTGATCTTGTTCTCCCATTCTCTTCTCTTTGTGTTGTATTCTCCTCATTTTTAATTTGTTTGTCTTATTGAAAAAGAAAGTTGAATGTTTCTGATGATAATTCCTACTAGAACAAAATGTTCCACAAAATGTGGTAGTACAAGAGATGAAGTGGCTTTATGTTGCTTTCAAAATAGATCTTATCTGGCATGTGAAGGAAATAAAGTTTAATTACTATTTCTGAATTGTAACCAATCAGTTCTTGCCTGCTGACTTTGCTTAGTAAAATACAGAGCCAGATTTTCATGGATTTTGTGAACAATTGAGTTCTAAATCAGGAAATGTTTTCTTACTTATGGCAGAAAGTCAAAGCCATACTTAATGTACCTTCAAAAGAAACTTCTATAAGCTGATATTTCTGCCCTTCTATGGCTTATTTTTTTTATGTTTGTGGTGTAAATACTTCTCTGGATGTGAAATTACACTATAACAAGCCTTACATGTGGTAATGTAAATATGGCTCTATAAAAGCCATCATACAAATTACTGAAATGAATCTTGATAATTGCTAACTAAATCCACTCAATTTCTTTAATTTTATTATACACCAGTTGTGCCATCATTGTATGGTCAGCCTTATTTAACATATTTTATTACATGAAACCAAATATGAAGTATCCTGATTGTTTCTTCCAGCTGCTATGTCAAGTATGATGCATTTCCTATTTTTTCTGTAGTAGGCACAGCTACTTCATAAAAGACAGCCCAGAAGACCAAGTTCAGTTTCAATACTGTAATTCAGAAAAGCATTTCAGTGGCCTCTTGTGGAGCCTGTTTGGGCATGGTGGAACTGGGACTGTGGCTTCTTGTGCCGTTACGTGGGCTGAGTGGCACTTGATTTACTTTCTTTTTATTGATTATTTAATGACTGATTCTATGTTTACAATTTTGAAAAGTAGAAATTGATCTCAGTGTCATCAAAATCTCATCCACTGTTGTTTGAAACATACCATATGATCTTTCTTTTGTTTCCTCTGTGGCCTTTGATTAAAGTCTGTGTGAACTGTGGGAAGGCTCTTACCCTTGAAACAGAAATTGGATCCCAGTGTTCTGTTTAAAGTCTGAAATAAAGTTCATGAGAACTCAATTTTCTGAATACATCTTAAGTGAAATTGGCTAAAAGATTTTAAGTGGAAGGCTAGCAAATAGTAATGCAGAGAAACTTGAGCTTGTTTTCAGTCTCCTTCTTGTTCTAGACTTGAGCTAGGCAGCTTAAAAGCAGCATATGTTACAGACACAGAGCTGCTTATCTTTTGTTTGTGAAGCTCCTTCACCAGTGTGGCTTTTTTCTTCCTTATTTTATTCAGCTACTTTGTGGAGTTCAGTATGCTTCCTGCTTTTGTTCTACTCTTATTTGTTGTTCTTTCCTTTTGTAATTATTGGTTTGTTTGTAAACTTAATGGCCCTATTAATCCATAGATCAGAGTATGATTAAAAAAGCTGCTGCTGAGGCTGGTAAACATGTCAGTGCTGCTACCACAGGTAAGACCTTGAAGCAACAGAACTTCCCAAATAAATGTTACTGACAAAGCATAGTAATCTGAGTGTGTTTGAGTTACTGACATCCACTGCTTCTAACAGTTAATGATGTGTTTGTAGTTGTTTGACTGTTGCGTTAATTACCACTGGTGTGAAATAGCTTTGTAAATAAAACCAAATAGCTCCAGAATAAATAGTGGAATAAGTGAATAATCTGTAGTTTTTCTGTGTGCTATATAAGAATTTTGTGTTGTTGCTTTCAACGGTACTTGCTCATGGGGCTCAATCTTTAAATCTCCAGCTTTAGAAATGTGGAGTCTCAGTTTGCTTTGGATTTAGAGCAAAGACCTTTGACTATCGAAGTTAGAGGGGTTGTTGCTGGCTCCTGCTAGTTTCAGTTTCATGGGGTCAAAAGAATAAACCAATGCCAGTTGGAACTTGCTTCATCTTCCCTTTAGCAGGTATTTTTATATAACAATAAAGAAAAAAATATTTTAATCATTTGTTTAACTTTCGTTATTATTCTAACTTGTGATCTCAAAGCTTCACAAAAGTTTTGTGAGCTACAGAGATTGCGTCAGGAAACAAGTGTACAACTGCTGAACTGTAGCCATCTGATTCTATAATGAACAACACAATCTGTTTTGTAAGTTAGCTATTATGCATTAATGCATGTTTATTATATTAGTACATTTCTAATGTACAATCCTAGCAATTGGCTAGGAAACATAGTAGAGTGAAATACTGTAGAAGTAAATAGGATTGTAGTATCTGTTTCCTTAGCTGTGAGAAGCTGAGGTACAGTAGGTTTCAACTATTTTGTTGTGCCTCTTGTTGCGGGTTGACCCTGGCAGGCAGTGGAGTTCCCCACAGCTGCTTACTCCTCCCCAGTGGGATGGGAGAGAACTGGAAAAGTGAAAGCTGGAAAGCTCCTGGGCTGAGATAAGGACAGTTTGGTAGGAGAAGCAAAGCTAAGCATGCCAACAAAGTGAAACAAGGAATGGATTCACTACTTTCTGTTGGCAGGCAGATGTTCATCTGTTGGGAAAACAGAGCTCATCATGCATAATGATGGCTTGGGAAGACAAAAGCCAATGTTTGGGATGTCCTTCCCTTCCTCCTTCTCTCCTTCGGCTCTTATTGCTGAGCATGATGCCATATGATATGGAGTACCTCTTTGGCCTGTCTGGGTCAGCTCTCCTGGCTGTGTTCTCTTCCACTCCTCGTGCAGCCCCAGCTCATGGCTGGGAGGGCAGTGTGAAAAGCTGAAATGTCCTTGGCTTAGTGTAAGCACTGCTCTGCAGCAACTTAAATATCAGTGTGCTGTCAACACTGTTTTGGTCACAAATCCAAAACACAGAGCTATAGAAGTGGCTATGAACAAAATTAACTCTAGCACAGTGAAAAATCAATGCAGTTCTAAAGGCAGCATTAGCATGTTAAAATAGGTCATGGAAACAGGGCTGGAAGGCACCATGAGTTCATTCAAGTCTTGTTTCACCTTTTCCTAAAGCTGCCCATAATATTAGAGTGCTCTTGCTCTTTTTAACTTTGGTAGGAGTGGTACTGTTGAAACTCATCAATCCCAGCTTCTCTTATCTTCAGGGAGCCTAGAGTTTTTCTTTATTTCTTTGTTGACTTGTTTTCATGTCATCCTTCAGTCATCTAAGCCAAACAAGCCTTATTTCTTCACTGTTTCCTGATGGGAAGTATATAATAAATAAATGGTGAATGTGTAACAAACAGTTATCTATCATAATGCAGTTAACTGCTTCAGTACGTGTCAAACAAGTAGAGCTCATCTTGAAACTTGCATTCATGAGTAAATCTTATTTACTGATTCAATCTCCTCAAGTCACAGGCTTTCATTCTTTTTTCTTCAGTATATGAGAACTATTTGAGCAAGTCAATACATGTTTAAATCTGTGCTACAATAAGATGCAAGCATGTTGCATCTTGTATATCTATGTCTAAATGCAATTGTTAGGGATTTTTGTTTATTTTTTTAGATTATTTATCCTGAGCTTTTTTTTTTTTTTTCTGGAGTATTTCACAGCTGTTTTCCCTGGGCTTTGAGATGATGCCAGATTTTTCTCTTGTGTTTCTTAAGTGACTTATGGGCTTCTACTTTCTTTTGGGTATTCTGAACCTGGAGACTTCTGGCATCTTCACAAAGATGGCTTGTAATGTGAAGTGATGTCAAACTTCAGGTGATATATAGAGCTTTAGTTTTCTTCCCTGCTGTGCAGAGAACACTGACATGCTTGTGTCTATGTTTCCAAGGTTTGCTTTGTAATGTAACTTCTCATGTAAGTACTCACTGCTTGCAGTTTTAACCGCTTTTTGTTTTTGCAACTAATTTCTAATGCACTGGAATGGAACTTTTCAGTTATTCTACTAGTAATTAGAGTTTACATATGCATAACACTTTTTTTGAGCCAATGTGATCAGAGTGCAGTTAGATAATGTCAGCTGATGAGATCCACTGTTTTGATGATTTCAATAGCTTTTTCTGATTGATGAATAAAGTTCCTCTTTGTAAGAGGAGCCTACAGTCTTTAAAAGAAGTCAGATGCGTGTAGCTGGAGAGTAAGGATTTATTAACAGATTATTTGCTTGTGGAAAACTTGCAAGATAAAGACCAGGAGTTTCTGGAATTGTGGCTTACCTTTATTTCTAGCACTCTTCAGAATGTCATCCAGGTGGGCAATAGCAGGATTGCTTATGGTGGCAGCTGCTGCCTTTGTGCCTACCTGTAAGCTCGCTGAGCTAGAACAGAATTTTACAGATGGCACAAGCTATGGAATTGTGTTCTTAAGCCATGTGCAGACAGTTTGATATGATTATGAATAAGAAAATATTTAAAAATCATCTTAAAAACCCGTATTCACATACATAACTTTGGTAATAATGGAGGGAAAAAAGGGTATGCTACAGGTATTTAAAAATATTTTTTTGGCTTGCTGGAGAAAAAAAGAAGAATATGTAAACAATGATTGAATCCTCTGCTTGTTTTGCAGCAAGACCGCTGGTACAAACCCTGCCTTTAAGGACTACTGTTAATAATGGAACTGTGTTACCAAAGAAACCAAGTGGCTCTTTACCTTCTCCATCAGGAACCAGGAAAGAAACTGTATCACCAGCAGCAAAAAGGTATGTCTGCCTTGGAAACATTGTAATTGTTAAATTGAGGAAATATTTAGAAGCTTGAAGAAGACCCATTATGTGGTTTTTCTTACTTTCAAGGCAATAGTCTAAATACTTAGTTTAGAATGAAAAGAGATGGAGTTCATTATAGGAGATTTTAAACTCATTAGGTTTAATTAATCATAATTAAGTTTATTATTCTGAATACTGAAAGAACACACAATGCTTAATCTACCAGTTTCTGTTACTTTCTTGTTGCTGCAGTCTAATGAAGAATAAAGCTTTTCTACTCTGTTGTTTAGTCACATGGCACGAAAAGTAATGCAAGGAGTTTCTAATAGTAAGAAGAAAACAGTCTGTAGAGAAACTGTTATCATTACAAATCAGTGTGTTACCTTTGGTGATTTTGTAAGTTATCTTAAAAATGTTACAAGAATCTCAAGGAGAAAAATTGGATCTATCACATTTATGCAAATAAATCTAGCTTTAGGTACTCACTATTGCTGTTAGATGATTAGAATATGTCTCAATTTCAATTGTGTGTTTTGTAGGTTACATATATAGCTGATCATACACCTAGATTATAAGAAATGCAACTGACTTGCTTGAGCCAAGTTCAAGTTAAATGTGACAGATCTTGTGCTGCTGCTCTGCTGTGATGTTTGCCTGTTGAAATATACACATGTATTAGATGCCATGGGATTTTTTTTTTTAAACGTTTCTTTGGTTGTGTGTCATCGTCAGCTTTTTGTAGAGACAATGCTGTAAGGTCTGAGGAAGGCAAGTTGTGGAGATGAGAGTTTTGAAGCTTCTTTTGTAAAAGGTCTCTTCTTAAGGAGAGGTGTTAACTAAGTATACTCTGCTCTGTTACTGATTCAAGGACCACTGGTTTTCATACAACTCCAAATTTTGTTATTGTAGAGAAGCAATTCTATGCAGATTTAAGATTAGAAAGCGTTTTTTGTTTGTGTCACACAAATAGAACTGGGCTCCTATGAAATGGGCCTTACTGCAGCTGCAGGCTTTGGCAAGTTTGCCATAGATAAGAGAAGGTGAATACAATATGAATGTATCCATTATCAGAAATATGTTATCAGAATTTTTTGCAAGTGGATGGAAGAATGTGACTTTTAAAGAGAAAATTGATCTGTATTTTAAAAGGAGTGCTATTTTGTGTATCGTGAATTTTAAGGAAATGCACAGATTACTTCTTCTTAATTCTCCTAAATTTATTCCTGTGAATTGAATGCAGAGTTTTAAGTGGTATTCAGTTTAAAACAAAACAGAACAAAAAACAAGTGAGCCCAAGTATTGGCAGGCTTCCCTTGTGTACGTAGGGTGGGACTCATGATTCTGCGCACTTGTTATCCAGGGTTCAACATGGGACTTTCTGCTTCAGCACAGAGTCAGATGCAGGTGAAGATCATTCTGTGGCTTGTGGGGCAATGTCATGGCTCCACGCATCCTTGCGATGTATGGGAATGGCATCCTGCAGCCTTCTCATCTCACTCACTTACTGTCTGGATGCCCTCAGTGCTTGTGGGAAAGTCCTTATGGAGAATCCTTGGGGAGTGAGTGTTGTATAACAGCCTTGGCTCATCTGTGAGTGAAGTCTTCCATGGGATAAGGATTTTAACATCGTTTTATTGTGCTTTATCCTTTCCCTTTGTTAAAGGAACTAGGCTGAAGGTGCTTGAAGTATACAGTATGAAAATGTATATGCAGTTTTAGGAAAGAAATACATATGGGCAGTCTTGCTGTTATAGTCAGAAGCTTGTTACAGATTCCTTACATTTTAGAAATGTGAGATTATTTCAGTCCTGAGAAAAGTCCAGGTCTGTGGAATTCCTATTCCCTTCCTATTCCCTTTAACACTCTAGTATGCTGTACTGATTCAATTTAGCATGCAAAATTGCTTTAAGGCATTTTTGTCTTGCCTGGATATATACTTTGAGGGGAAGGGAGTAGAGTGTTAAACTCCTTACCAATGAATTACTATAGAAACGTCTTAGTAAATTATTCTTTACTGTTTTTAAAAATGAACTTTAAAGTAACTTAAGAGATTTTGTGTTTTCACAGGATAGCATGCACAAAATATTCAGTGTTCAAAGGTGGTATCTTAACTGCTCTAAGAAGCTGACTTGCCAATAGTCAAGTAGATAAGCTCATTAATATGAATTCATTCATCCTTTGCATTTATAATGGACCATTTTACATTTGAGAGCTGTGAGTATGAGTAAAAGTAGAATTGTAGAATGGCTTAGGTTGCAAGGGACCTAAAAGATCATCCAGTTCCAAATCCCAGTGAGAATAGGGGGGTGCAACATGGGAAGTGTAGCAGCAAGGTCAAATAGCTTTCTTTCCTCGGGAGACAGAAGTTGTCTGTGGTAAGAAGCTTTAATGAGCATTGAACAGTTCATAAATGGTGTGTAGTTTTAAATAACTTTTAAGAACTTTTAAAATTCTGGTTTCTGATAAACAGTCGTGTTTTAACAGTAAATATTAAGTGATGTTTTCAAAGCTTATTTTCAGCTTGAATTATATGTATTGTGTATATATATTTGTATATATATATGCAGTATAGGTGCGGAAAGAAAAATAATATTTCAAAATTTGAAAAGTGAAAGAAAATTAGTAATATTAAAAAGAAATAGCACCTTTCTATTTGAGTCTTATTTTAAACCTGCAGTTTGCTGCTGTAAATTACAAACATCTGCTAGGACTACTATAACAGGAAAATAACTTTTTTTTCTTGTGAACGCATTTTCAAAAGAGGCAAACATCAAGGTTAATGGAGTCTTTCCCAGATGTTTCACTCAACACTGCTATGAAAAGGGGATTAAAAAGAAGTAAATTCTGGTTTGAAATATTTGGTTAGGAAGTATATCATAGCCATTTAAAACAGCGTGTAGTGCCTATCTGTATAAACATACACAAATGATCTCTGCAGGGATCAAATGTGCATCCATACGTTCTATTGCTTAGAAATAGATGTGCTTATTGACATGTCTGCAAATACAACCTCATTTGTATGTGTTAGTTAACTCATTTGAACCCACAGATTGGCATGGTGCTCCTCCTTCTTGCTAGATTACCAAGGAGATGCAGTTCAGAGTTCACTACGTTTCTCTGATTTCCCTTTTAATATTTGAAATGAAAATGACTACTTGTGCAGGAATACAACACTGGGGCTGATGAAAAAAAAATTGAGACTGAAAGGGTGGAACTAGCAGACTTTTATTCAAATTCTGCCACGTTCTCTGAATGACCTTATGCAAATCATTTAACCTTTATGCATATTGGTTTTCCATATGTAAAGTGTGTATCTCTGGATATCAGTAGGCTGTTATGGCCTAACGTGTTAATTAGAACCAGATCTGTTAAGGCACTGAGTAACCTCAACTGACTCTGACTTCAATTTAGAATTGAGGGCACCAGCTCCCCTTTGGCATTTAGATGTCATATAGCCAAAACTCGACTATCTAAGCTAAGGAAGGAATGAAATAACCTGAATAGAGCAAAGGCACAAGTACAACACACAGGTCAATCAGGCGATAAAAATGTGGTAATAATTAACACAATGCAAGACTTAAAATAAAAATGGAAAGGATGATGCTGGTGATATTAGAACCAAAAGTTCTTATCCAGTGCCAGCATGTGATGCACAGCTACACGGCTACCAGGTGCAAGCTGGCTGATGTGAAACTGAAGTGAGTTACAGATGGGCTGGGTAATCAGCTGAAACAGATAATTAGGAATTGCTTGTCTTTGTAAAGTGTTTGCAAGTCTTCCTTGTCCCCTTGTCTCAGGGACTTTGATTTTTTTTTTTTTTAAATTTAATGTGTTTAATATTTTTAATCCGTGGAAGTCAGAAATTAAGCTATTCTGATTACTAGTTTTTTTTGTGTGTGTACTGATCTTTATTCTGAACTTCATACATAGAGTAATCATTTGAAAGTTTTGTTCAGCATAAGATGAGCTTTTTCTATCATGAACAGAACTTTCCCTTCCCCCAGCACTCTTCCTTTCAGAAGCAGTGTGGCTTGAAGTTCATTGCTTAACACTAAATTTGCCTCTGGAATGTGTCCAGCACACAGTAGTAATGTTTTGAGTTCCCTATTAAAGTCTAGGTTTTTGTGACTCATCTAGGATAGCTTTGTTTCCAATAGTTGAAGGGGAAAAGAAAATATAAGGGAGGAGAATGCAGTCGGTACCTTTCCCAGTAGGGATGCTGCTGCAGACTGTAGGCTAGCATATACTTTCTCTTTTAGAAAGAGCCAATCAGTCATTCTTTGTTCTTGAGCAGATTGTAAAGTACTACAATGCTGCAAAACTCTGACAACTGAGATCAAAAGGAAGAAGTTGGAACAAAGAAAACATAAAAAGCTTTGTTTGTAGGGAGAATAAAATACTTTAATAAGATGAATTCCTGTTCTTCTAAACTCTAAACACATGGCCCCTAGGAAATTGTTCGGTCTCCTGGAATTAATGTTCTACATTCTGTTCTGAGGGCAACAATGGTTTGCAACTGGCACACGCAAACTCTGTGTCAAACCTTCAGTTTAGACTCCTATTTAATGCTTGACTCTCAAAAAAACTGTTTTTAAATAAAAAGAATATAAATATAAAAATCCTATCCACTGAGCTTCAAGCAGCAAAGCCATTACACTACTTCACTATCTCTAACAATTAAAGTTATTAGTGTGCTTTGCTCAAAGGCGTAATGAAATTGAAGTCATATATTCTCAAATTCATTCTAATTGATTCAAATGAGAGTCAGAAGGAGTGCTAGACAAGTCTCAAAATATTAGTATTGTTTCACTACTGTACACTTTTTAAATGTATTTTATTGTAAGAGCTTTCATGTGCTTTCCCCCCAGAAATTTGATCATATATATATATATATTTATTCTGATTTGCTCACTGCAATTCAATGATGCAAGCATGTAAAACATACATGCTATGCAGTGATGTGTGTATATATGTATGAAGATTTATTTTCTTGTGTTTATTGCTTTCTTAACAGTCTTGTGTCTCCTAGCTGGATCATCTGTCTGTTTCCTTAGCCTCTTTCATTTTCTTTTTCTGTGTTTTTCTCAGTAGCTTTAGAAACATTTAGTGTATTTGGAGCCTTGCTAAGATTTTGTCATTCAAAGATACATTGGTGTTCTTAGGTGGTTTGAAATGATCAGACACCGGAGCCAATAATTTGCTGTTGTTTATTCTTGCACGTGACCTCATATCTTAAATGCATGCAATGATGTCTTTTAATGGAAGCTTGTTTTAAATGTCTTTTCCATGTTTTATTGTTGCATTCACTTTTTATTCTGCTTTGTTTACGCACCTCTCAATGTGGATTAAGCAGGTCTGTGAATCTTCTCAATGCATGCAAACTGAAAAAGCCTGCTCTAAGGTGAGGGATTCTTAATAGCTTTGTAGTGTTGAAGCTCAATTGCTTTTCATTCCTATTCTGATTCAACACATAGAAAGTGGCTGTTTTAGTGGCAGCATTAACAGTGTAGAACTGTAATTATTCCGATTTTGAACACTCTCATAAGTGCATTTAAAACTTATTGCCGATAAACGCATTACTTATCCAGTGATGATTTCTGATATGTTATCTCCATTCTCTTATGCTAACATCACTTTTACTGTATTTCATTAACTCACGTTCCCATCTTAAGCTTAAAAATGGTGCTAACAAATGTTACCTTTTAATTAAAAAATTGAAGATGTTCTCCTTTCATATCACTAATGTGGAAGCCAAACTCTGGAATCCAGTCGTGTTCTTACAGTCTTGTAAGTTAAATGAATATTTCCTATCATTTTAAATTCTTCCTCAGGTGTCCATATGTCTGCTGTAGCCATACTGATGTTAAACACCAGAGAAACCAAAATGTGTATTTGCCAAAATTGAGTTAATGCAATGGAATTAAAATATCTTGCTGTGATCATCTTTTTCTGATCATTCTCTAGTATATCTCGCTGGGCTTTTGCTGTTGGTGGAAGTTTGAAATTTGTCAGAAGATAGTTTGGCTAGTTAGCTTAAACACTAATGGATCTAAAATAACTTAAAAGAGTTCTGTTCTTCTATTGTGGTAAAAGAAGTTTTTATACTGATATGAGGCTTCATCAGTAAAAAGATATCATTGCACTTCTAAGCTTTAGGCCTGTTCATTTTTTTTATCCATCCATTCATCTTTTGAATGTTGATAACTGTAAAAAAATAAAACCCCAAGCAATATTAAATTAGTTTAAAACTGCTTCCATAACTGCTACAGTTTTTCTAACGTCAGCACAATTTGATGATTTCCTTCATTAAATTTCAGTGCTGGCCAATACTGTGTCATCTTTTTCTGTTTAAAGAGATGATGTCAAAATAAGAGTTTGATACTACAAAATCACACAGTGCTGATATTTTGTGGTAGTAAAATTTAGTGAAAGGGCACAAGCTGACAAAGGTACTTTATGTGGAGTAAAACTTTTCAGTACCATGGCTGCTTTATGTTAGCATGGAGTAATATTATGGAATGGTGTTAATAAGACAGAGAACTGTTAAATGTTTGTAATATATTATCAAATATGTGGAAGGAATGTTTTTTTTTTCTTTTTTTCCCCCATGCATTTGGCATTGAGAAGACTTGGGGAGTGTATGGCTGGCTTAGGAAACAGTGATGCCATACGTGACAACAGAATTGAATTTTCACTGCCTTTTGCTTCTCCCATGCATTATTTCAGTCTGTCCCTGTGTGCAACTTAGCATTCTTCTTGCTCTCTTACATCACTCTCTGCCCAGAAACATTTTTGTTTCAGCTTAATCCTCTGAATGGTGCTTGTTCTTAATACAAAAACACAGCACTGAATATCTGCACTACCACTGCACATTCTGGAAAGATTTTTGTCAAGCCACCTGAGATGCATCACATGATGTATCTGCTCTGCCCTGAATGCATGGAGCTTCCTCTCAGAAAAATGTCATCTTTGCAGTGACTTGAGCTCAGATCTATCCATTGTATTGTACAGTTTTGTGTTTTGATCACACAGAAAAGTCTACTTTTCTTCCTTTACTTATGAAGAGTTGATGCTTCTATTTTTTACACTGTGTGAAGTGAGGCAGTCTGAGAAGCTGACTGAGGTAATACGATAGGGATGGTTTTTAGAAGTTGATGAGGAGGCCTGGAATAGTCCATGGTGATGCCTGAACTGAACCTTATGGTAAGCAGAACACCCTGGAGTGTAAAAGGTAACAGGGCTGGGGTTGGCAAAGGAACTGACTGGAATGAGACTGGGACCTGGAGGGCAGGAGCAGAAAAAGCCAAAATGTTTATATGGACAGACACAACATAGGATGTGGGGAAAGGTGCATAAATGTCCCTGCTCTTTTCTTTGGAGAGTGTAAAGCAAACAGAAGGCAGAGTTGGGAGAAAGGAGGTACCAGCATCAAATTCTGTCCAGCTGGTGGTGTGGAAATGATTCCTGCCTCATCCCAAGCACTGCTGCCAGCCCTTCTCTGCATCCCAGGGAAAGGAGTAAAGCGAGGGACCTAGCCTAGCTCATTTGTCACCTACTCCCCTTGCCCCTAGGAAGCATTGCTTTGGAGAAAAGTGGTTTGAACTAATGGAAAACCATAGTAGTTTGTCACCTATGTTGTATGCTCTGTTATACTGCTCCTGTTGTGCCTTGTGGTTCTGTCGGAGAGAGCTGGCTGTCTGAAAGTCATGCAGGAGCTTCCTTACAGCCATCTTTGCCAAAGGGACAGTTGAAGAGTGGTAGAAACTTAAGCCTCTGAGATACTCCTTATCAGGGGCAGGGAATGTAATCTATTTGTACATGCAGTGTAGAAGCATGTTTTTTTTTTTTTTTTTTTACAAATGAATGGAGAGCTAGCTTACATTTTCATAGTTTTTCTTTAGAGTGTGTTAAAACTCACTTTGAACCACAGTGTAACTGATTTTGAATGAAGATGCTGGTTAGCTTGCTAGCGCTCAAATTTTGACCTATTTTTGATGTTTTCTGTTGTCTGCTGGTGTTGTATAATGTGCTTTCTTTGAGTTCCTTTCTTTTTGAGAGAATTTTAAAGCATAGGATGGTATTCAAAGATTTGGGAGGTGATATGGAAAGTAGGTGTTACAGATGTCTGATGTTAGTGTGGCCCCCTTTTTTTTTTTTTTTTTTTTTTATAACCGGGCCAAAAAAAGTATGTTAATCTCTGTTGCAACAGGTGCTCAGCAGAACTGTTACGTAAGATCTTTAACAAGTTGTTTTCTGATTAAAAAATAATGTTGCTATTTTTATGGCCAGCTTTCTATTTGATACATTTCTCAGGAGTGTTTGTCATTAGGTGTGTACTTCTACAAGTTCTACTGTTAAGCTTAATCTCTTTTTCTCATTAGTACTGTGAAGAGAACCAGCTCTGCTGAGCGTGTGTCCCCAGGAGGCCGGAGGGAAAGCTATGGAGATTCCAAAGGGAGTCGCAACCGCACTGGATCCACCAGCAGCTCATCCAGTGGTAAAAAGAACAGTGAAAGGTAGTGTTTCTTGAATGGCCATCTTCATTCTTTTTTGCTTTCTGCTCTAACAGTGAAATTTGTTTCTTCAATTCAGCAAATATTAGAATTTGTTTGTGTTTAAAAAAAACAAACAAACAAACACAAAACCTCTACCAGTTGGTCAAAAATACGTATTTTAGGAGACTTCAAATCTTTCTTTTGAATTTTTCTTTCTGAAAAGATCTTTTTTTGAATTATTTCTGCTCTCTAGATGAGGCTTAAAGCAGAATGCATGTCAGAAATCTAAAAAGGCAATATTGAATGCTCACCACCTCACACATGTGGAATGATATCTAGTTGATTTATGAGTAATAACTGTCTCAGTTTAAGTCAGATGAATGTGAAATGGAGAAATAGACTTATGTGCAGGCACTATCCAAAGAAGCAGAATAAAGTGATTTTGCATCTCTGTGCATTTTGATGGTGCTTCTCGTATTGTATTGACAGTAACAAAAGGAAAATGTCTTTTCCAAGAGTTTCAGAATAGGATGTCTTGAAGATATAGGTGATTTATTGTTTGTGGTGAGATCAATGTTTTGACCAATTGATTCTTTCCCGTATTTCCTAGACAGATTTTGGCCATTGGCCCATGGCCATTACACCTGATCTCTGTCCTGCTACAGTTCCTTATGTACAAAGAGGTATTAATGGTAGTTTTGAGATTCTCAGATGATGTGGCAAGAGAAACAGTGTTGATGAAGATTACAGAATAATGTAATTCACCTGTTCTGTCTGTGCATGAATGCCTTTATGAGAGTCATTGGATTGCTGATGAGACAATGGTAGGGCACAAAACAACTTGTTGAACTCAATGATGCTTATGGCTCCCTTCCAACTTGGGATATTCTATGATTCTAAAACTTCTTATTTAAATCTCTTTGGCATCTTCTCTCAGTGTGGAGACTGACTGAGGCTCTTGTGAACTAATAGGCAACAGCCTAAATGCGGGTGATGAAATTACTACTAGTTTTGATTTGAAGCTATCCCTCTCTACTTGATACCTGTATAAAGTGCAATTTATCTGAGATTAGTTTTATATGAAAGCTACTAAAGAAACCAGATGAGAATATTAAATAAATTTTTGATTACTTAAAAGAAGAAAAGATACAACTTCTGGCAGCTACATAGTGGTCCCATAAACAAGTGATGTTAATAATGTATGGAATGCATTATTTAAATGAAATTTCCTAAGGATCTAATTGGGAGCCCATGTTAAATAGCATAAGGTGGAGCTAGTGTGGCTGATGTTGCTGTTAGAGCAATAATTGTGTGATTAGAGAGTTTTCCCAGGAGATAAAAGGCCTGATTTCTTATATCACATGCAGCCTGTGGATGTTCAGAGTCGCAGCTCTTACCTCATTGAAGAGTGTCTTTATCCTGTGGAAGAGTCTGGGTAAAGTCTTCCTCATAATTGCTGCTGAAGGCAGGCAACTGTGCAGAACATAGAGCAAGAGTCATGGGACTAGAAGAAAAATAAGCGTGATTCTATATGCCAGGAGCCAAAGCTGTCCTCCTAAAGCTAACTATATGTGTGTAAGAATGAAGAAGAGAGCATTACTGAACTACTCACAGCCTTTTTCATTTCTCGTGTTATTTCTGCTCTCTAGATGAGGCTTAAAGCAGAATGCATGTCAGAAATCTAAAAAGGCAATATTGAAATTACTATTTTTCAACATACTTCTACGTGCAGTTGTAGCCCATTATGCAATGTCATATTGCTTTAGAAAGGTATTTTAAGAAGCTTTAATAATAAAGGATGAGGAAGTGAGGACTGTAGGCTGAGGTTTCCCAGTTCCCTGTCACTCTGAGCAAGAGGTAAGTCTTTGTTAAAATTTAGGTAAGTAGGAAATGATTCAAGATCATGAAAAAAGAAAAGGAGCAGTCAAAGTTCTGTCTGGTTACGATTTTTTATAATTAGAAAGTACACATGGTTTGCTTTATTACTGTAATGAATCAGCCCTTTGCATTAACTTGTATAAGTCAGCATGGACAATTCAGAACTGGGAGGTCTTGTCTCTAGAAATGTAGCATTTCTGACTAATGCTGCATCTCATAAAGATCTTATTTACTATAAATATCTTCACTCATAAGAATTTAATTTAATGTTGGTGTTAAAAATGGTAACACATCATGGTACTTATTTAGATTGGCTTTGTGGGCCAGATTGGTGCAAGAATTTTGTTGCATGATTAATATCCAGGCTGGTGGTATTAGAAGGTGCTGTACCAGGTGAGCCCCAAATAATTCATTTGTTGGTTGGTTCAATTATTAGATAAATATGTTATTTTAACACAGCAGAGTCAAATCAAAGGAAAATGAAAAATACTCAGATGGTTTGTTGTGGCTTCAGTTTCATTTGTAGAGAGGGGGGAATCTTGCTTCGAAAAAATCCTGTGCAAGTATGCAACCAGTTTAGTTTATCTTCCAACTGCACTTTTGGATGTGAAGTGGAGATTGCATTTCAAAGCTCTGTGGATACTTCATCCTTTTCATGCATCTCTCCACTGAAGTTGCAGAGTTTTCAACTCTTTTGCGATCACTAGGAACGATGCTGTAGTAACCTGATGTTTCAGAAATTTATTGAGTATGAAGGATATAGACCTGGGAAAAAGATAACTGCTTGATACGACTTAATGACCCTTCTATTTCATTAGAAACAGCTCCCTCAAGATTAATTACACAGCGATGGAGGGTAAAGAAAACAAAACAACTGTTATTTCTTGAGATTTCTTCTTTTTGATCAAGATAGCAGGGTAGTACTATCCAGAGAGCAACTCATCTTTTCTGTCTCTTCCTTATCCGCATGTATTTAAGTATTTTTCCCTCACTTTTTCCCAGATAGTTTTCTCAAGACAAAAAGGCAAGCTGATTTAACTTGTCTTCTGCATGCTGCACTGGGAAAGAAGGTGCTTTAATAATGATAGATATGTGTTTCCTGGGTTTCACTGGATACCGCAGTTCATCAGGAACCAATTGGGCAGTTCCAGCTTCTATGTAAACTCTTTGGGAAAGCACCATTCAAATTTTATTTTATTCTTAAGTTCAGAGAGAGCAAAGTCATGAAGCAAATAGCTACATATACTGTAGCTCTCTCTGTGTATACAAAGAGATGTTGTATTTAAGAATATATTCCTAAGTTTTAATGATATCTGTAGGTCTTTTTAGGATGACAAATTTATCTGACTGCAAACCAAAACTTGAGACAAATGCTCTAGGCCAATTTCCATGTTCTCCTACTAATGCTGCAGGAGGGGAGGATCTGGTAATAGTAGAAAATCTGTATTTGTAAGAATACAAAAAGAAATGTTTAAAAACAAAACAAAACAAAAAAGTGTTGATATTTGTCATTAAGGAACCATCATGAACTCTGTTTATAATTTTGTCTGCTTTGAGATTTACACTGTAAATAATTGAATTCTATCATTACTTATATAGAAATATATTTAATTTTATATTGCATCAACAGCTTTATGTGTGGATACTTTGCATGGGCTTTTTAAAATAGAAATTTCTTCATTATTTTTGCAGCAAACCCAAGGAGCCAATGTTCAGTGCAGGTAGGAACTTTTTAGCATTTTAAAACATTTAAAAATTGTGATAATTTTATTTGCCAATATTCAGGAACTGGTGTTGGGATTCTAAGCATGACACTTACTGGGTATATCAATAATGTATATAGATGTAGTTTAAAAAAAAAAAAAAGAGCAGTTTTGCTCTACTTTTTATTGGCCCAGCAGGTTTATTTAATTTGGATTCTTTGTAAGAAGACAAAGAAGAAAAAGGCAATGTCTTCTTACCTCAAATGTGTCTTCATTTTGGAGCAATATTAAAGTTCTGTTAATTGAAGTATTACTACATTCCAGTTACAATGCATTAATTTAGTCAAGCTGTACTTGATTGCTCCCTTAAAGAATTCCATATCTATCCCAATGCCTTGTAATACAATTTGTCAGATTACAAATGAAGGTGTATTGAAGCTATGGTTTTGGAGATCTAGAATTTAAGTCATGTTTTTTTTTTTTCCTTGTGTATTATCTTTATTACAAGATTGCAAAAGCAAAATATGAGGTATTAGTGCAAGAGCCAGTCCTTGTCCTTGATGAAGATAAGAAACTGAATACGATGTCTAAGTAATATTTGTCCTGGAAAAACACAGGTTTAAAATAAATCCTTCATTACAATAGAATAAGTAATGGAGAAAATGGCTCATTTATCAATTTTTTTTTTCATATTCTTGTTGTTTATAGTTGTGTAACAGTAAGCTTACATTAAGCTGAACAAGAAAATCCCTAGTTTACCGAATGGACTGATCAGCATCCAACAAAGCTCTTATGCCATTCTTCAAGAGTTAGTATGTTAACTGGTTTTGAACTTGGAAATATGTAGAATTGAGTATTTAAATACACTGTGACAATACAATCACTATCTACATTCCTTTCCTGAAAACATTGTTTCAGAAAAAGAAATCTTGAGGATTCACATAGAGTTTGCAGTTCTTGCGTAGCATTGCTTATGTGGTGCAAGAGAAGAAAAGGTGTTTGGAATAGTTTTTGTTGTAGCACTTCCCTAGATAAATGTTGGTAACTAAACACATTATACTGTTTCTATCTTCCTTTGCCCTCCTGGGCAAAATTCTTACTGAAATTATTATTCCTAAGAATGTTATACCTGATATTTTAGTTACTGTTAGCATATAGTTGCATAGTAAAGCTTAAATGCTTTTGAAAGAGAAAGGGACTGAACAGTGCTTCTAGGTGAAAGAAAGGAGACGTTTGTCTGTAATGACGGCTCAGGTTTTGTCAGGAAGCAAGGTAGCTCCCAGCAGAGTGCCCCTGGACAGCCTGTAGAGCAGGTGTATAGTGAGGCTCTTATACTGGAACACATCTTTATCTAGCCCTTCTGTCTCTGTCTCTGTAACCACAAGGGAAGCGCCGTGTGACACACTGCAAAGGTAGGCTTCACTTCCAAAACCTCATAGCTCTCGAAGCAAAATGGTGCCAGCGTGATAAAAGCTTTATGTATAAACTGCAGTTTTGTTACTTGCATGCATTTTGCAGCGTTAAAACTTTTCTGGTTCTTTTGAGTAGAACAAAAATATTATTCCATCCATTATACAATCTACTGAATTATAACCTGCAGGTGCACTGTAAAAATAGTAATGGGTTATAATTGAGTCACGGATTTTTCAGGAGAATTTGAAATAGAAAAAAATATGTTGAGAGAGCTATATGGCAACATGTGGATGTTCACTGTGTTTGAAATGGTGTTCTGCACTTTTGCTGAAATTCATATAGATTTGCCCCTCTGGCTTGTTTTGCTGGTAGTCTAACACAATGATAGAAGCCTTGTTTTTTTCCCTTTGCTTTTTCATATTGAGTAGAACTTAGTTAGATTTTTCTGAATGCTAAGTAAGCAGATTTAGGCCTCCAACTAATTTCTCAGTGCTTTTTGCTCAATGTCATAATGCGGAGTTATATTTGGTAAACATGCCATAGTGTTTTCTAAAATTGCAGCTAAATTGCAGTGTAAATATGCACATTTTTGATGCATGTTTATGTCTGTGATACAATCACAGATTTGTCTTGCTTTTAGAGATAGCTTATTCCTAACGGTTTTTCCACTAATCAGCATCTTTCACCTTTGCAACAAATGTAAAATTTCATTTTAAAAATGTTTATTCCCAAGGCAAAGTCTTTTACAGGGTTTCTACTTCTGTGTAGTCATACAGTTTTATGCAATCAGTAGTGATTGTCTTTGCTGATCGTACTAGCATTCATGTCTTCTAATTTCGATTCAATAGCTATTAATTTTTATAGTTATTTTCAACGGCAGTTCTAAATTCACAATATTGCAGATGTAAAAGATACATTTGTTTAGAAGTTTCACCACTGATCTGTCTTTGTAGTTTTATTGTCTGTCTTTACAACTATCTTTGCATAGAGCTGTGCTGTCTTAAAGATTTAGTTAAGAAAAATAAAAGGGGACTAAGTAAATAATATACTTGTATTACTAACAAATATCAGTACCTGTAAAATTAACATTACCAAAACTTCTAAATAAATATACAGTTCTGTGCCTTGCTAGTCATCCTAAATTCCTGTTTACAGTTAGAGAGAGGCATGCTAGAGACATAATATATATACTTTGGCCTTGGACACATGCTTTCAAGTGTGATTAATTCCTCTAAAAGTACCTGCTTCTTCCTATTTACTCTAAAAAGCAGTTTTGAATGACCAGGTCAAATGTGGACAGTTCCACTGTAGATGCTTAAAGGCAAGTTTTGTGAGTCCCGTGATGTTTTCAGTGAGAAAATCAGCTCGATGAATTAAACTGTCATCCATTCACAGCCTTTGATAAGCACAATCCAGACTTGTCACTGCTGAAAATCTATTAAATTCCAGTGCACTAGTATCAGTAGCATTGGCTTGTGTTTGAAGCTCATTAAATAGATGCTGCATGCGCATACAAATAGTGCTGTAATGCTCTGCTATTTAATGCTCTATCCTCTTTATTTTCCCATACAGATCTATCAGAGTAGATTTTTAATATCAATTCCAGTATTCTGGCACTTCTTAACAGGCTTCATGAACTCCAGCCATCTGTCACTTTTATTATTCTCTTGTTTTGGTGTTTTGTTTTAATATTGTTTTGTTGTTCTCATTATATGTCGTTGTTTTCATTATATCTGTGAACTCTATACACTAGGGGATTTTAGAGAGCCCTAGCTGTAACTTTACTGTGATCTCTCCCGAATGAATCAGCCTAAAAGCAAAATACACATGTATGTAGGTAATATAACATAGCTATAAGATTACTTTGTTCAACCTATAATTTTTATTCATTTAATCGAAATTTCTGATGTATGCGTTTCCAATTAAAATAAAGCCTTAATTTTCAAACTAAAACATAGTATACTTGTAATGATACTTAGCGATTCATAGCGTAATTTTAAGAGTCCTAAAGTGTTAATTTTTTTTCTATTTACATGATTTTGTTACTTTTGCCCTTCCACTTCCTCTGTGCCCACGATTATTCTGTCTAGTAACTCTACAGATGTCACTGACTCCAAAACTGCTTGATTCGCATGAGAACAAGGCTGAATTCCTTGATCTGCCGATGGAGCAGCAAGAGCCAGCACGTTCTGAATGTGGACAAACTTCACCAGAAGTTCACAGGACACCCACTTTGGCCTTGCCTGTTCCCAAAAGTCCTAGTCAGACCTTCATGGCATTTGCCAGATCTCCTAGTTTTATAAGCCCCATGAAGTCCCCAAGTCAGTACTTCCAGATCTGTTATTAATCCCTCCTTCTCCTCCCCAAAAATATTTCTTCTGAATTCAACAAATTATTTTTAGTATTTTCTTTTAGAAATTGTTTACTTGTCAGCTAATTCAGTTTTTGTAGCTTCTCTCCTCTGTCATTTTCCTTTCTATAATGTGCTGTCAATGTTGTCACTCCTTCTCAATGTTTAGTGATTCTTAAAACATCTTTTCTTGCATGTACATCAGCATGATTTCTTTTACTAACTGTTCATGTTCCTTATTTCAAATGTATCTCTAACACTGTATCAAGTGTAAAGCGTGTCTTTACACTGATATGCAAAGAATGCGACTGAGTGTTGGAAAATACTTCAGATGCTGATGCTCCATTGTAAATATTGATTAAAAAATAAAATTAATTTTAAGTGACATTTCTGTGTTAATTGTAATCTTTGACGTTTTCCCCTTTTGAAACATTTAAAAAAATGTAATATGTAATTTTCTTTAATTGCAGTCCTTAGACCTTTTTTTAGTTCTTCATGACATTGTTAAATTCTAATTCTTTTCAAAATATTTAGAGGAAAAAGGGACTTTACTTTAAAAGAATATATAATAATAATAATAATCCTGTATAGTAAACATGATTTAGGGGAAAAGAAAGCTGCTTATTTTATATGTTTGTGATTGCATGTCATCCTGTAATTGTAACGCACCAAAGTATTAAGTGGGAAGGGATTGAGGAGCACTGGAGTTCTCCACTGATGTTTTTTTTGGTGTAACTCTAAACATTTCTGACCTTTTGTAGAGGAAGGATATGTAAAAATGTTTCTTCGTGGACGTCCTGTTACCATGTACATGCCCAAAGAGCAAGTGGAATCTTACAATTTGGAAGCAAAAGTAGAACTACCAGCCAAGAGGCTTAAACTGGAATGGGTGTATCCTTTCTGTGTTGGAGAACTACTTTAAGTCAATGATTTCTTTATGATGTGTTTTAAATAAATTTTAGAGCTGAATATAGCAAATGTAAGATCTCCTTTAATGAGGTATGCTTCATTAGCGAAGTGCAAGGTGACATTCCATTCGAATAGGTGCTCATTTCTCAAGGCCTGCTGTTCTGCACTCAGTGAATTACAGGGTGGCAGCTGAAGACTTTGCTTAAACTTTGCCTGAAGGTTGAGTTTGAAGCATGCTAATGAGCTGAAGATTAAAGTAGGCATGCTGCATGACTGTAGTGAACAGTGATTATTAATTATGGGTATGCATAAAACAATCTAAGGTATATTTTTGCTGACTCTCAGCAATAATTTATCATTTTGAACTGTCTTGTGTAAAAAGTGCACCATTTGTTACAGCAACTTCTTATAAGGACAGCTGCAGTATTTGGATAATACTAGAACTGAACAGTGTCTTGCAATTGATAGGAGCCAGCAATAAAGTCCACAAGATATCAAATAAAATAATACTTACATTTAGATTTCAGCTGTGCTTAAGCAGCGTAAATGTCAAATGACCAGAATTTTCCACTGATATCTCTAAGTGGATACAATTACAGAATTCTGACTTGGAAAAAAAATCTAGAGTTTAATCACATAGGGAAATTGTCACCTTTCAGTTTTATTAGTAATAAGAAACATCTACCCTTAGGAAAAAAAAAAAAATTACATTTGTGTATTAAAAAAAAATAGGTGATTTATAATAAAATATAATCACAAACATCTGTTTGTAAGATCCACTACCTTTAGAGAGATTAAGCCTTCATAAGGACCTCTATTTTAAGAAAAGACTTTTTTTGGTCCCAAGCAGTACAAATAAGATGTTGCTTTGTCTTCATAAAAAAAAGAAAAGCTGCAAATATTCTTTTTCTAAGTTGTATAAATAGAACTCCATGTGGTTTCAGATTGCACACAGAATCTCCAAGAGTCCCATTGTATTCGCTGGAGATTAATGACAGATTTAGTAACCATTCTTGCTATTCCTTTTGCAGCTGAGCTTTTGTGGGTCCTACCCAACTCTGCTGGAACTGCATAGATAATGCATACAGAAATAACTGAGGGTCAATTAAAAACCAAAAATATCTGGGCACCACAGATTAATAAAATAGTTGATAATAGAGTAATAAATTCTGCTTGCAGCATTCTGCCAATGAATCATTGTACGTATATCACAAAACAACCGAATGATGTCTTTTTAAGTTTGCACAGTCTCCCCTTTAAGGAAGGGGGCAAAAGAATGACATGGGGAGTGATAAGATACTTTCTGAAGCAAACAAATCCCACAAAAACCAAAATCAAAGTAGACTGCCCTTAGCACTGTATACAGGGAAGCTGATGCTAATATTACAGACTTGCAACAAATGATAATTAGAGTCATGGTTTCAGTCTCATTTATTTCTCACCTAAGCATACCTAAATGACTATTTCCTGGATGGACTGTTGTTGTTGTTTGAATATTCATATGTCCTCCCAGCTGTGTATCTGTATATCCAGCATAATCCCACTTTAATGTTTAGTATTAATAGAAAAGGTATGAATTTAGAAATAGGAAGGGTATGAAGTGCTCCAACTAACCCTAAGTGGTTACAGAGGAGAAAAAATATTATGCTGTTTTTTCCAGATTTTTTCTTTGCAGTTAAGCCCAATAATGCCATCTATGCTTCAAAGTTACGTCAATGACTAGGTGTCTACAGGACTCAAAGAGGAATAGATTAGGGAATAAAATAATGCTCGATTTAGAGACTGTAATGGAGAAAAGATACACTCCTGCTCACGTTTTAAGGTAATTTGAGGAGAAAGGTAAAAAGGGGAAAAAAAGGACAACAACTACAGATTCAGATAATCAGATACAATCAGATGTGAAGAAATAGAAATGCTGAATGATAAAGTGTGAGGGAGGGCTGGAGCAGAGGTGGCAGTGCCAAGCAGGACATCAGCACTGGGTAGATCAGGGAGAGGGCAGCAATTTGCAGAGATCGTTTGAGAGCAGCTCGTTTGGTAAGCGGGAGGTCTGAAACAAAGGCTGCAGGCCAAGAGAAAAGAAAAGGTCAAGATAACATTTGCTGAAGTGCCAGCTCACCAAATCAAAGTTGACGGCACGAAATCTGAGTGTGGGAAATTGTGAGGAGGAGAGATCAACCCCAGGAGTTTAAATCTGAGGAAAAAGGATGGCTAGAAAGAAACTGAATGTTTGACAACGGCAGTCGTGCGGTTGAATGCAGCATTGTTCCCAACAGGAAGAATGGTAAAGAAAGGAGATTTTTCCTAAAGAATGCAATCTTTTCCATGTAATAGCTTTTTCTAGGCACAGTGATTTCTTCCTCATGAAGGTCTACAAAATATTTTTACCTTTTTAAAAAATTCTATTTCTTACACTAACATGAGCTGCTAATTTGTTACCAACTTGATTATGTTTTGCTGTACTCAGTGAATGTTGTTGACTTCAATTGGTTGTGCCTTTACAGAGAACAATAAGTTTAAACAAATTGAGTAAAGTCTGTGATCTAGAGTAGTATCTTATCTTTACAGACATGTTAGGAATTGATAATAAGTGCTTTATAACTTAAAAATATTTGTTACTTTTTTTTTTGTAGTTAATTTTTATTTCTTCAGATTTAAGTATCTCAAATTTAAAGGAACTTTGGCTAAAAAATGCCAAATTGGGAATTTAAATGTTGTATTTTTGAATTTTAAAATATATTTTTAATGTTTGTGCATGCAGTTCATTACATATATTAAAAACAAACATAAGAAAACAGCAGTCAGCTGTTTTTATTTTTAGGAGTAAAATAACTGTAGTCCTTACATCCTGTAGTCCTGTGCTAACATGGATCTTTTAGTTTGGCTGTGTTATCACTGATTATGGAGGGAATAGTGCACAAATATATTTATAGTATCAGGTGATGGAGGGTTTCAGCAGTACCTTTCTATATATCCATTGTGGCCAGATTCTCCATAATGATTGAATTACAGTGCTCTTCTGTTTTGCCAGGATTCTGCTAATATTGTTCCTCTCTTTTACCATAAAAAGGGAAAGCCAAAATAGTTGTAGTCCCTGATGACTTCTCATAAAAATAAAACTACGTAATTTGACTGAATTCGCATTCAGTCTAAATGAGATTATTTCTGGATTAATTCCAGTTAGTTTATTGAATTAATTTTAAATTAGTGTTGATATGATGAGCATCAGAATCTGGGCCACTGCCTTTTAAATGCTACAGAAATAAATCAGAATGTATGATGTAACTGTTCTATGTTTTTTTTATCCATCTGGTTGGTAATGACCAGGATAATGAAATCAATCAACCTGAACAAAGGATAATGCAGTCCCCCCTAATGTAATGCAGGGAGATGTACTGAATGGCTTACCAGTGTTTCCATCAAGTCCAAGTTTTTATTTTGTCAACCCGTATAAGTGGTAAACGCACTTAGGACAGCATTGGAATTGCTGTGCTGTCTTAGTCTCGCATTTAGAAAATTTTGGAGGATACTGAAAGGGTGCTATGGCTACAAAATGCTGCCTTTGTCTTTTCTACTGTGTATTTTTTTTATGTGATATGTAGATTTTTCAGGCACTCAAGCAATGAAATGCTTTGGCTCTCTCTACTGTTCTGGAGGTTTTTAAGTGATAAAGCTGTGCTCAAGCGAGGAGAGGCCAACTATCAGGAATTTTGTTTCATTTTTCCTTATTTTTAACATTCTTAATTCATAAATAACGTTACTGCAGCTTGACAAACATGCTAGCTATGGATATCGGGGCCGGGACTGTCGCAGTAACCTGTATCTTCTTCCAACGGGTGAAACTGTGTATTTCATCGCATCTGTAGTCGTGTTATTCAACGTTGAAGAACAACTTCAGAGACATTACACTGGTCATAATGATGACGTGAAGTGGTGAGTTACCTATTACACTTCAGATTTCTTTTCTCTCAAAACAATATCTATCCTGTAATACTTTATTATCTGTTAAGGTAGTTTTGAAAATTCAAATGATGTAACCTCTCAAGTCAGGCATATGTTGGTTCTGTATGCCTAACAGTGTACTTGGACAATAGCATAAAGGTCTGGCACCCATTATAAAGGTGTATTTACTTGAGAAAACTTACTTGCTGTAACTTGCTCTCTTTACATCAAAAATACAAACATGAAGAAATCTGATCATAAATCTAATTTTAATTGCTCTGTTTTTGGACTAATTAATTATTGACTAATTTAGGTTCCCCTTGCTTCCTTTTTCAAGTAGGATAGAATTATTAATCCTCATATACGTTCTTTCCTATTTTCCTCAGCAGTTTTTGAGCATGTCTGTACCATGGCAGATATCCTACACGCTGCTTCAGAGCTATCCGGTCTGTCTGCCATGCAGGCATGCCAGCTTGGGCTTCAGTGATTTCTGTTTTCAAGTTTACGGGTGCTGGATATCAGGAAATATCAATATCATTGAATTGGCATGTAAATACATGGTTTATCTTGACTGTATTCATCTAATTGCTGAGAAAGAGCACCCAGATTATCTGATGAGCCCTAACGTATGAACTGAGCTTGACATCCCTTCTTTAAATTTAACTTTATGAAACAGCTGTTATCCATGAATCCCCAAAATAGACCTGATAATCAAATCTGTGTTGTGTGTTTCATAAAACTGAATTATTTGTATAATCTAATAGTTTTACAAGGAGATTTTAACTTGGACTTGTTCCATCTCATTTTTTAATTTTTCTAACTCTTCAGAAGTTTCAAATCTTTCTTCTTTATGAGAAAGAGGGATACAGTTCTCTGTTAAAAAGCTGGATGAATTATTGTCACCATTCATTTCTCAGGGTATTTCACGTGTAGAACGGTATGCAGAGCAGCTGAAGTGAAAAAAGAGTTAAGATAAAAATTTAGGTGAAAGTGGACTCTGCTCTTCCCTCTAGGCTGTGCTTTAGTACAGAATTTAGTACAGACTGCTTTTTTCTTAGAGAGTTTCTTCGCTGAGTACAGTGTTAACAATTTTAATTTTAGAAAACAGTCTGATTCTTAATTTCAGCATTACTATCTCTCAGTAACTACAGGACTTTTTTTCTTTTTTCCTAACCTTTTGAAGAAGAATTTGGTGTCACCCCATAAGAGCTGCTGAATATCTGGTCAACACATTCCATTAAGTGATTTGTCATATGTTTGAGTGAATAAGTGTTTGATCTGAAGGACTGTGTCTAGAATGTGCTTACCTTACTGACCAGACCATCATATTTTTAATAAAAAGCATAAAAATAATTTAGCCAGTTCTGGTTTCATGCTTTTAAAATGTTGATATATATGTTTGTCTAACTAAAATAAGGCTATTTGCTTCAGTATCTGGTGAAAATTTAATGTATAATAAATGGATTTAATGGCTGTTTCTCTTTTCAGCCTGGCTGTCCATCCTGACAGGATCACTATTGCAACAGGTCAAGTTGCAGGTACATCCAAGGATGGAAAAGTGAGTAACCCCTTTGTTGACATACCACTGTGTTTATTTCACAAGTATGTATAACTGAGTAGATACATGTCATATCCTTTTCGTGTTGCATTTGAACTGGTTTTAAATGGTGGAGTTGAACAGAATTAAAATTTAATTTGAGAATGCCTCTTGCACAATATCAAGTTTAATTCTATTGCATTATCAAGATCAGTCAGTCATTTCTGGTTCCATTACTTATACAGAGAAAGGAAATTTGGGAGCTGGTCTCTAAAAGAGATAGAAAAGGATACAAGGGAAACCTGAGAATGAAGACGGAAGTGGGAAAAAGAAGAGAAGCAGGGGGGTTTCATTGAACATTATAGCACTTCATTCCTGACCACAGCTACCAAGACAAAGTATAAATAAAATGGACACCTTTTTCCTGGGGAAAAAAATTTCATTATCAGGACAAAAAATGATTTCCTTATTACTGTCTCTATTGTGAAGCTCACTTACAAGCTATAAAATTATTCAATTTGTTACTTATCCTTGCTTTTAAGACCTAAGACAAAATGAGAACGAATGAATACAAGCGGAGGTAGGAAAAGGGTGAATAAAAAGTTTCTGTGTAATATGCAGCTGATTCATAGTGCTGCAAAGTTTTTGACAGACATCAAAGAGGAATTGTAAGGGAAGTTTTAAAAATCATGCTTATATTGAGGATTTAAGTAACCGACAAAAACAACACCCACTATGATATTTATCTAAATATAATATTATCTAAATTATCTAAATACAATATTCTGTTACTCACTTGGCTTCACTTCTGTTGTGTGTTGGAGAAATCTCTGGTATTTCTTTTTTTGAGCTTCATAGATGCTTATGTTTATGACTGTATTTGTGAAATAAAATCTAAAATTTTGATGTATATGGCTAATCCTATGTAAAAGTCATTTCTATAAGAAAAACCCACAGAATTAAATATAGCTTTTTTCCTTTTTCATTAAGAGGAGGGCAAAAAAAAGGTTCTGTGTTAAATTGCTAGCTGTTTTGAAGATGAAACTTACTCAGTGTGTGCTTACAGGGGTTGCCCTCTAGTGGCTTTGAGATACATTTTCTTCTAGTCATTGTGTATGCACTGGGGGTCCTTCTGTGTTACCGATGTCTGCAATTGGGGGGAGGGAAGTGCATAGTTTTCATGGATGAGCAGGTGTTCTTGGGCTATTATAGGTACATTAATTTGGTTAGTAGGAAGAAAAACAAGCAAACAACTTAGTAATTATAATTGTAAAGAACGATCCCAAATATATAATTCTCTCCTATGGCTATTTTTATGACATTGGCATTAATTAGTTTGGAATTTCTTAACCTTTTTGCACTCGCTCTTTGATGTAGATTGATCTAGTGGTTGACAAAACCCTGCTCATGTCACAGGGGTTGGAGCTTGATGATTTCCTTTCCAGCCTAAGCCATTCTATGATATGAATTATTATGTTTGATGATCTTGGACCTGCCGGTAGGTCCTGTGTTGCAATGCTATCAATAAGTTTTCCCTTTACAGACACTTGAATATTCTTCATTAACTTCTGTGATCTAGCAGAGATGGATGAGATTTGATATGCTGTACACTCTGGATGGTCAATTCTAGATATTGGCTCTAGGCATAGTAATGAGCAAATAATTTATAGTGTATGTGGTCAACTCTAGACAAGTTCCAGTAGCTTTCATAACTTGTATTAAAATGTTTTTTGGATGCACTCACAATTTTATTTTTAATCCCGATGTTTTTGTCCAAAATTGTTTCAACAGTTATGTCTGTGTCTATTTTTACAGCAATTACCACCACACGTACGTGTTTGGGATTCTGTAACTCTGAACACGCTGCATGTCATTGGAATGGGTTTTTTTGACCGAGCTGTCACTTGCATTGCTTTTTCTAAATCTGTAAGTAGAGTAAAACAATATTCATATTGAGAATGTCTGCTAAACAGGTCTATGGAGCCTTGCAAATTCTAGCTTCCTTAACAAAACCAATGTCCAAACTTTCTTTTAGTCTCTTTTCTTAAGCTGCTTATTTAGAGGAAGAGAGCTTACAGTTGTTTCCAGCAATTTCTGCCATTATTAAAGTTAGCAGTATTTCAGCAGTCTTAGAGGTCTACCTTGTGCATACCCTAACGTGGAGTCAATTTCTTCAGGGACAGATGTTTGTAGAAGAACTTATGTTTTTTCTTTAATCATCTAATTGAGATTCTCCCTCTGTTAAATAAAATTAAGTTACTTTCTTAGTGTTGTTTTTTCTCCCAGAAAGACTAATGAAAGACCTTTATATTGGCCTGTGCCTCAGATTGTGGACTTAGAAAGTGGGAGTACCATGGGAGAGGCAAAATCTTTCACTTGAAAGCAGCAAAGGCATATGGTAAAGGGCATTAAAGAGTTGTAATCAAGTGGTTAGCCTCATGGCAACATACTTTAAATTCTTGTCCACCAAGGTGAAAAAAAAAGATGACATACGTGGTATCTAAGTCCTGTATAAAAACATGAGTTTGTAAACTGTCACACAAGTTTAGAAAAGAGTGTATATATTGCTGTCCAATTGTCTCATTGACATTTCAAAAAAAGAGAGGAGTAAATTATGTGTTTCATAGGCAAAATGTACATCAGTGAAAGTTTCCACAAGTACATGAAACTTATTGGTGACAATATTTTATAGGAATTAAAGTGTGGAGTAAATTGGGAGAGCTGAAGGTGAAAGAATGCAGATCAAGATCAGCTTTGGAGGATAATGTTTGCTTTATAGTAGAGTATTGTTATTGGCAGATGTCACAAGAAAGTGAGTGTTTAATGTGTTTATGCTGTGATTTCACAGTCATAGCATTGTTTCAAGCATCACTTCCCATTCTATAGCAGTGTTGCTTTTCTCATTTCAGACAGCCCTGTCTTCAGGCTGCTAATTCCTGTCTGTCTCCTTTTGGTTTGTGTTGGCACAATTATTTCTGTAGCAGTGTCTGAGATATGTACTAGGGAGCTAATCCATCACAAAAGCAACCAAGCAAACTTTTATAATACAAAATGAAGTAGTTTGTTTGGGCCTCTTTCGTTCTTTTTCCTCCAAAACCAATCTGTTCCCTAAACAGGGAACAGCCCTGTTGATAGCCCAAACTTTTGTGCTGGCAGCAACAAGTGGCTGTGCTATGTGTGGCAGATACAAAACTCTCAGAATTGCTGCCAAAGGAATGCTTGTGTAACCATAGGCTTGTTCTGTTCCAGCAAGCTCAGGTGCAGTCAAAGCTAGTGTGGTTAATACCACCAACAATGCGATAAATATGCACGTCTTACTGCTTTCCAACCTATTCAAATATCTCTTGATTATTTATTCTACTATAGCCAGAAAACTAGGAATTAATCCCTCAAGATAAGAAAAAATGGTCTGAATGCTACCTTTCTGTATAGCTGCCACTTGGAAAAAGATGTCAGTGGTTATACAATTGTTGCTACTGAGACCTGTGATGTCATCATCTCCCCTCAGTTACGCTGAGTATCAGTTGGATCTTCATCAAGTAATCAAGAAAAATGGGTGTGGGGAAGATCTAGCTAATCTGGTACATGAAGAAAGGCTAAACTGATTAGGGCTGTTAAGATTAGAAAGGCTGACAGAAGACCTAATTATGAAAAAGATGTCTGTCAGAAATAAGTCATTTATTTTCTATTTTGTTCCCTAATTTTGATCCATTATTCATATATAATGAGTAAAATCATTCCCTGTATCCACAGCAGATCTGGCAAGAAGTAATTGGCCAAGAAACAAACTCAGTATAATCACCAGGAAAAACCTCAGAGGTGCAGATGATGATGTGTAGTTTGCTTTGGGAAGATCTGTCACTAAATTTTTAAAGAGAGACACTTCATTCCTTATGAAATCTGATTTTCTGCACTTTGCAAGTGTTCCTCTTCTAGATCCCTTTTAAAAGTCCAGTGAATAATTACATTTCAGGAAATTCTCTAGGATAATTAGAATTGCAGCAAACTGGTAAATAAGTCATATTCATCTATATGTATTTAATTATTTTGAATGTTTTCCTGTATGTTTCTAATGTTTATTGGTTGCTACATTAATGTTTTCCATGTTTTGCAACAGAATGGAGGAAGCAGCCTTTGCTCAGTGGATGACTCAAATGACCACGTGCTTTCTGTGTGGGACTGGCAGAAGGAAGAAAAGCTGGCAGATGTGAAGGTGTTGCTATAAGATATTTGTACCAAGCTCTTACGTGTAGATCAGAATTTTTTCATCATAAAATGTCTTTTATAAAGAAGACATTGTGCCTTTTTAGCTCTTTCCATTTTATAAAATCAAAGAACATGAGGAAAGGGAATGTTTCTTTTCACTATTGATTTCCCAAATAGCTTTTTTATTAAAAATAAAAATAAAAATGCTGTGTTCAATCTTGAATTTAGTAGAAAGGCCTATGCCTCAATGGGAGGACAAAGTGCTGAAAAGAAACATCTTAAACTAAGTTTCATAAAGAGCTATGCACTAGCTGAAGTAGTTTTGAAGGATAACCTTAGATACCAACTTAAAAACACAATGTCTTTTGGCTGTTTTTCTTCAGAATATTCTATTAAAACACCTTAATCTACTCTGACAAATAAGAGGATTAAAAGTTTTTCTTGTATGAGGAGTTGATCAATTTATCTAACTAGAGAATAATTTCATCTTTGTTTTTTTTGAGTTTTAAATTTTGATACGCTGTTTTTCTTTTTTCTTTCAAGTGCTCTAATGAGGCTGTATTTGCTGCAGATTTTCACCCTACTGATACAAATATAATAGTTACTTGTGGAAAATCACATCTTTATTTTTGGACGCTAGAAGGGAATTCCCTTATTAAAAAGCAAGGATTATTTGAGGTAAAATTTTAATTTTGTTTATACTAATTGTACAATCATATGGAGGTAAGGTTTGAGGAAATCAAAGCAGCATGATCATGATTAAACTTGAAACTTTATAGAACTGTAGACTGCACTTGTGTTATCATCAGTTATGATGAATAAGTCTTTGGAGTGCAATGTAAAAGCAACTTGAGCTTCTTTTCAGGGCTGGTAAGTGCTGAAGTAATTTCTTTGCCCACTGGATGTTTGCATGGATTGTCACTACAACGAAATTTAGAAATGCAGTTGTATTCCTTTTCATATATTCTTTATAGTACCTAAAAATAAAATAGTACCTGTAAAATAAGATTACTTTAAAACTCCTTATGCTTACCTCAAGTTAAGAGAAATAGAGATGTCTTTTTAAATTATTTTTTAAATTATTTGATTGGAGGGAAGACAATCTCCCTCCTAGTGCAGTTATAAATTCTGTGAATATCTTCTGATTTACTTCTGTTCTGCTCAGATACGTAGGCATACGTAATAAAATCCAGATTGAGCTGGATGCTATTTGATAAATATTTTCATTTCAAGGTCTTGATAAGGCTTTGTTCTTAAATACAGACTAAGCTTCACAGCAGTGGCATGCACAAAGGAGCAATGTTTGCAGTGACTGTAGATAACTACAGTAGGGCCCAGTTAACTGCTTGTGGAGTTGTTAATTGCAAGTATAGTAAAAAAAAAAAAAAAAAAAAAAAAAAACTGTTTAGCTATGTATGACCATGCAAACTAGCAGTCAATAAACTTTGTAAATAATATCTTGAAACATTATTAGCTTGTAAAATTTGTCCTCTTATACATTTTTTGCTATTTGTTGCTGCCAGCACTTTAAATTCAGGGTCTCAAAACAAAATTTCTGTTATCAAACCTTAGGATTCTTTCAAGAGGTGATTTCTTAAGCTTTATATTGCAGCCAAACATTCTCATAATACTTGTTGTTAAAAATACTCGTAACAAAGCTTGCATTCATCTTTGGCCATTTCTAAATACTTTAAGAGTTTGAGATATGGAAGTAATTCTGTTCATATTTGAACATTCCAGGTCTTGGTTCAGGCAACCTCACTGGATGCATCCATAACTTGTAGCTGAACAGTGTCATTTTAGGACTCCATCCTCAAGTGATGTCATATTCTCATATTGATTCATATGCTCATATTGACTGTTTAGACTGTAGGAATGTTCTTAACTCCATCTGATTAATAGTAGAATTATATAAGACTAAACTAAATGACTCAAATGCATACAGTTAAGAATGGGTTGTGTGGTGCTGTGAGTGTATATTTTTCATAACCATACAGAAACAAGAGAAGCCAAAGTTTGTCCTGTGTGTGACCTTTTCTGAAAATGGTGATACTATTACAGGAGACTCGAGTGGAAACATTTTGATTTGGGGGAAAGGTAAGAAAAGATTGAAGTTAATAGTGAAAATTTATTATAAACAACTCTGAATTTTATATTACACTTCAGTGTATTCTCATTTTAAGAAGAATAAATTCTGTTTATCTTGTGCTTTGTAAAAGCCATTCCAGTCTGAATTCTCCAGCTCTTAAAAAACTTACACCTGACTGCCGCAACACAAAGTTGTGTAGAAATGTTCCTTGTGATCAAATGTTGAATCACAAAGCTTTACTGGTAAATAAGAATTTTAATGACAGTAAGAAATGTCAGGAAAAATTAATTTCCTTAATCAAGATGATAACAAGAAACACTGTTAAACATAATCGATGATCTCAAACTCTTACTTATGTCACCACTCTGTATTGTGTTTGCAAAAATTATGCCTGTTGACATATCCTTTAAAGGAGAACAAATAGGTTTGTTTCCTTAGGATGCCAGGTTAAAATATATGCATGTGGAATTGAATTCTGCAGCTTTATTTCAAAAGAACAGATGAATAGGACAAACTTCTTAAGATACATTTTCTAGTAAGAGAAGACTATTTTAAGCAGCAGAAGGCAAATTCTGCTGGAAGACAAACAGTAGCGATATCCTAAACATTTACTTAGTATGTGAGATGCAGTGCATAGAAATAAGGAGAATCTCCTAAAGGAAGCTTATTAGTAAAAGAGTAAGGAATATGGATGACAGTGGCTCCTTGTTTACTTTGTGCCTTTTCCCAAAATACATAAAGTGAGGGACAGACAACCTGGAAGCAGCACGGTGAATCAGTTACACAGTTGGACCTTACTCATTTGTTTTTTGTAGACTTTTGCCATCTGAGGACTATTAGCTAAGAAGCTATTAGTTTTCTGTTTGTGCTTTTGGGCAGTTGGTATATTATGGCACTGTTGTGGATGGAGCTGAGTGTTGTTTTTGAACCTCAGTTTCTTTTTTTTATTCTCCTTGTCTTTTTCCTTTAAACCAAGACATTTGAGCACTGCAATGAAAATAAGAAACTGTGTAGTCCCTCCCCTTCCTGCTCTTGGTTATTTTGGACTGACAACAAACAAGGGAGATAGTGGCAGCTGCTGGCGTGGCAGGGTCAGTGCAGTGCTCAGGTGCCAATTTGCTTCATGCCAGTGCTCTTTTCTACTTTGGCTGCAGGTGATCTGTCCTGACCCCATCCCAGAAACAAAAGGGAATTACTTTCTATCTCCTCGCCTCTGTTGTTTTTTGGAGTTGGAAAAAAACAAAAACAAACAAAAAAAAAACAAAAACAAAAAACCCAAACGCCACCACCTTTGTTTTTAATTTCTTACTTTAGTACAGCTTAGTGCAACTAATTTTCTATGTTTTTGCTGTTTTTCACTCAGAGCTTTATGTTCAGGGCTGGACTGATCCCACCAGTACAGAGCAGCCCTAGGGAGAAGTTCCCTTATTTGAAAGCATTTGTAGCTGACACGTTGTGTCCATAGGTGTGGCTAGAAGGAAATGTGATTCTGTGGCTGACAGAACAATTCTTTCTTCCTAACTTGCACCCATCCCTCACTTGGGCTACATTTAATACATTTTTAAGTAACAGAACCACAAATAATTTATTTATATTTCATAACTGTAACAATTCTCAAGTTAGAGATGTTTAATGTAGTTGTTTTAGAGGTGTATTGATGCTAAATAGGTACTTGAAAATACTACATTCATCAATAAAGAGGTACTGGCTCTCTTGGGATGTGATTCAACACCTTATGCTAGACCAGAAAAGTCTTGTCGCCTTGTCTTCAGTACAAGCAAGGTTTCTGATGACTGTGAGGTGTCCTTGGATGATAAAAAGTGATTGGGTTGTTTTGTTGTTAATAATGTGTGTAGTGCTACTTCAGATCAAACATGAAGTCAACTTCCCAAGAAAAGCGTTAAGGGAACCTGTTGAGCTTTATTTGTATTTGGCTAGGAGTATGAATACTTCTCATTTTTGCCATGCAGGAGAATATATTCTTAGGACTCATGTAGTCTCTTTTGTGGATACGAGTGTTTTGGCACAACACTCCATTCCTACCATTAGCATTCTTTAGGTGCAATCCTTGGCAGGTAGAGAAATGGAGAAAGAAATAAAGCCCGGGGAAAAAAGAGCTATTAAGCTGAGTGCTTCACTAGCAGTGTTTCTTCTCCTTATATCCAGGCACCAACAGAATAAGCCATGCGGTTCAAGGGGCACATGAGGGTGGAATATTTGCACTCTGCATGCTGCGAGATGGCACGCTAGTGTCAGGAGGAGGAAAAGACCGAAAGTTAATATCTTGGAATGGAAATTACCAAAAACTTCACAAAACTGAGGTGAAATCACCTATCTTTAAATTTACTCTGTTACTCAAACTGAAATTCAAACTGCCTTTTGAAATCATTTTCTTTCCTTTCGGATACGCATTCTGTGAAGAAACAAATCCACAGTAAAATGTGATATCCTCTGATAATAAGCCTGTGGTACCTAATAACCTGTTCACCTTTTTTAGTATTCCTTGATATTTTAAAGTTTACATTTTTCTCTTGCATTTTATATTGGAGGCTAGTAGTGAATCTTTCAGAACCTATGCTGCAATTAAAGGCACATACCTTGCAGGTGTACTGTATACAAGTGATAAAAAGCCTGATAATATCTCTGAATGAAAACACTTAATCTGATATCATAGTTGCAGTTAAAACATGATCAAGTTAACGCTGCGTGAAAGAACCTTTTCTCTTTGAAATTATTGGCTTATCTTTACAAATATAATGTTCTATAGATAAGAATTGTTTGATGCAAGCTGTTATAAACTTCTGGAAATCAAGAATGTGTATTCCATCCATTTTGTTTCTTTGCTGTGCAGCACTTTAAAATGCATTTGCTAGGCCATATGCCTTTAAGAAAAAAAGTCATACTTGACAAATCATCTTATAGTCTGACCACTATGTTGTCTGTTCTGAACACAGATTCCAGAGCAATTTGGTCCAATAAGAACAGTGGCTGAAGGAAAAGGTGATGTTGTGCTAATAGGAACTACCAGAAATTTTGTCCTACAGGGGACACTGTCAGGAGACTTTTTCCCTATAACCCAGGTAAGCTGTTGCCTTTCAAGTCTTTAGGTATGTAGTAGCTACAAAAGTATGGAGTCAACCATAAGTTTCCTAAATATGAATCTATTTCATTTGTGATTACAGTACTTTTGGCAAGAAATGTAACTTAATAGTTATTGCTTTGGACAGATGCTAACGTAGTTTTCTAATGTGTTAATACGTAATTTACTCACCTTAAACTTCTTTAAACGTGCTTAGCTTTATTGTTATTGTCCTCATTTCAAAATGTGTTTGTTTGTATAGGGTCACACTGATGAGCTGTGGGGACTTGCAGTCCATTCCTCTAAACCTCAGTTCTTCACTTGTGGACATGACAAACACATTACCCTCTGGGATGCTACGACTCACCGTCCTATCTGGAACAAGATTATAGAGGTACAAGTTTTTAAACGCAAGTTGACTCCTACAGCGCTTCTCAGTTTGAGTTTTTAATACAATTATTGGTGTGAAGTATCTTAGTGTTAGCTCTAAGAATCAAAAGTGGGTGTAAAAATTTTTCTGAAAATGGAAGACTATTAAAACCAAAGTTTTTATGCCCTGGGTTGTGTGGATGTTTGTGCTGCATCACGTTGAGGTGTGTTACTGACTCTCAAAACTTTTTTTTTTTTTTTTTTACTAGGAAATGTTAGGAAGTATTTATAATTTAAAAGTATTTCTGATCTGGTTTGCACTTGCTGGTAATAGTGAAAAGCAAAGAAGAAAAGAATCCTTTGGTGTCTTTTTTAGTTTTTATCTGTGTTCTATATTTTATTGGGATTTTAATACATTGCATCCACAAAAGAAAACACATCTTTTGGAATGTATTGTCATGTCTCTGATATCAGTTTCATGTCTAGGTACAGAATACAGAGTACAGACTTGGTTTTTTGTGGTACTTAGGCACTCATCTGCTCATATGCACACTCCTATTGGCTACGTGATAACACGATCTTAATTTTTGCATGGATCTCCAGGAACAGATTTTTTTTGAACAAATTTTTTGACACCAATTCTATCTCTAAATATTTATCCAAAAGACAACATTATTTTCTCCCAGAGACTGAAGTGATGCTTTTGTTTCTGATTTGAGATGCCACCGTTGCTTTTTTTCTTTTCCTCTAATCAGTCTTCTATTCACATCTTGTTATAGGTGCATTCTTTGGAGATGAGTATACTGAACAGTATAATCCAAGCTTTTTTTCTTTGTTTCTTATCTCTCTTCTGTATAGTGGAAAAATTGTTTCACGAAAAAAAAAGAGCCAGAAAATGGCATGCGTATATATATGAAATACTCAGGTCTACAAATAAAACTGTAGCCATTAACTTACAGATGAATCTCATATTGCTTTCTGTGCAATGTAATAAATAATTATTAGTTCACATGAGGTTTCAAAACTCTTAACTATGCAACTTTTTTCATGAGAAATTTGCTCATTATTCAGGCCCCTATAACATTTAAAGTTAAAGCTAGTACTGATAATAGTAAATACAGTATGTGTGTTAATGCAAGAAGATCAAAAGTCTTAACAGAGTGCTATTTGCTGTCTTTTGTGGTATCCTGTACCAATTGTATGCATTTGTTAAATCACTCTTGGGGATGCAGATAAAGGTGTTTATTCTGTCCAAACAAGGTCATATGTTCTAGGACCTGTATTTTTGTTGACGTGAAAAGCTGCTGAATTAAATTGATTGAAGAGTCCGAATCAAAAGTTCTGCTGCTCTCGAAATTAAGCAGCACTTTCATAGGTCAGTGCCTAGGTTATAAAGACAGTTTGGTGCAAAGAAATTAAAGAAATAATAGTAGTTTTCTTATTAAAATGGGAATCAGAAATACTAAGAGTTTGGCTTGAGTGGCAGACAGGTAATTATATTTTCTTACCTCCTGATCACTTTAGGATTTAAGATGTGATAATGTGATTTAGATTTAAAAATAAATTACCTTGCCTTAGTCCATAGGAATAGTGCAGGCTCATTAAATCATGAGACTTGCTAAAATCTCAATGTGTTTGCAAATCACATTATTACCAAAATGCCAAATGCAACATAAAATTATTACTAGCACCCTTAGATTATGAAAATCATTGATAAGTTAAACCAAATTGTCTAGGGCCCATTCTGGTAGGCTCCCTAGATGTAAAGGTATGGTTTTATGCATACAGCCTCTATAAAGCTTAAGGAATAATAATCAGTATTTCTGATATATTTGTTGTGACAGGAATGTTTTCTCAGGCCTGTAATCAGAAGAGAAGTGCAAAATTTGGCACTTTGCTCTCCTGTATTCTAAAGAGGAGAGCACTTACAAGTAATTATCTCATTACTTGAAGATGAGAATTTGAACGGATCTATTAGCCAGATAAGCAGCTGTTTCAGGAACAAAGCAGTCATCAGCTCAAAAAGGTCAAAGTTTCTACTGGCTTATCCATGGTGTCCTCTGAAAAACAGGACTGGAGTGCAGCTGATTATGGCTTCCCATGAGCTTTGATGAATATATAGCTGTAGTCTTGCAAATATAAAGCAATCTCCTAGAAAATTTTTACTGAAATGTTTAAGAATTGCTTTGCTCACCTTTATTTATTCTTTTGAGAAAGGCTGATGGCAACAGCAGTGGGTCCATTACATCGGAGTTGTTTTTTCTTCTCTAAGTGCATACTGTTTGAATCAGAAAAGAGTTATTTATCTATCTTGACAATAATCTCCTTTTTAGAATTGCATATAAAAATAAGAAACTCAGTTTGTATCCTAATCTGCAACTAATCTGTAAGAGATGCATACTTTTGAGTGATATTCTTACTTGTTCATTAAGGCATCAGGTAAACTGCAGCTTTGGTAATTAGTTCTTAGGTCAACTCTAATTTAACAAGTTTTTTTTTTTCTCTTACTTGTTTGTGATTTGTTGAGAAGTTGCCAATGCCAGTGTTGTTACTATGAAATCTTTTGACAAGTTACTTTTAGATTAGATAGTGAAGAAAGCAGTAGCCTTGTATAGAGAGAAAAATCTATTGGGTAATATTTCAGTCAGCTAAAAATGTATTTTTTTCTTCTCAAATTTCTACTTAAAGAAAAAATGAGAAAGAGAAGCTTACTCTGTTCCTGCAGAAGATAACTAATTTTATTCTTTGTTATTAGTTGGCCTGCTAAAAACAAATGTTTCCTTGTGCAACATTTTAGGATCCAGCGCAGTCTTCAGGTTTTCATCCTTCAGCAGCTGTCGTTGCAGTAGGGACGCTAACTGGAAGGTAAGATGTACAGATATATGCCTTGGGCACCAACAAACAGCACGATTTTTCCAGCTCACTGCATCCAAGTTCGTGTTCTTGACTTGCAGATGTGTGCCTGATATATGTTCATCCCCCACTGATTTGAATTGGATTTGAGATTTATTTGTGCTCTTTTAGTGATGAGAAATTCTAGTCTTGGAGTAGTGCTCTGTTTGCAGAGTATTGCATGAACATGGAATGAGGAAATGGTGTCTGTCCTGAGAGTGTGAGTCTCAGATCAGTGCCAGGAGGCAGATTCTGGCAGAACTGGCAGTCTGGGTCAGCATCAGATGGTGGATGGGAGGTGCTCTCATGGTACCAGTGACCTATGTGTTAAATCTGTGTCCATCACGGCAAAGGAGAGTTGAATGGAGGAGTCTGAGATAAGCAATTACATTTGCTGGTGTGTACAGAGAGCTTGTCTGAGGCTTAGAAGGCAGCATGAAGGAAATCCCTCAGAAAAGAAATGTTCATTTGAAGATTTAATAAGTGGTTTATTATTTCTGATGCACTAATGACAAAAAGCTTTAACAAAATTTCAGCAAATGTCTCGCTGTGCTAGACATAGTGTTAAAATGCATATGAAGAGGCTTCTTCTGCCTGAAGAGTGTAATCTGTAGACAAGACAGACAAAAAGCAGGGTGAAAAATAGTACCTCTGTTTTATACAAGGGATTGAGCCACTGGTCACATCCTGGATCTGTGGCAGACCCCTGGTTTAACTGGGATTGTCCAAGTCATAACAGAGTGCCTTTGCCATAATTTCAGCCTCTACTTTAATGTCACTTGAGGGCAGACTTTGCCATTAGTACTGAAAGCAGTTGTGCTTAAGTGAAAATATACAGAATGCTTATAGGCTGTGAGCCAAGAGTATTTGATTATTTGTCCCCAAAATTATGTTAGAAGCCTTGTGAGGATTCTTTACATTAGATTATCATCAGCACTATATTTTGTCATTAATGCTTTGATGCAAGTATTGAAATGCAATTTTTATATTTGTCCCTTGTACATAATACCAAAATTAAATTTTAATTAAAAGTAAAAAAAGCTGATCATCATGTCAAAAGAGAATGGTCTAGATCCTTTTGTTCTAGGAGTTGATGTACTCATCAATTGAATTGTTAATATAGCATAGAGGAGTCTTAAAGGAAAAGGGTCATTAAATATAATTTTTTTTCCTTTATTCTAATGAAGAGTATAACAATAAAATCTGTGGATTGCTATCTGGATCAATGTCAGATAGTTATTCTGGTTAAAAAACATTGGAAAGGAACTGTCCTGGTATAGTAATAATTAAGCAAAATGAGTAGGAGTTGCTGTTTTTCTTTCACTGGTGTGAAACTTAGGCTTTTTTGACAGAACAAAAGTTGGTTAACGTTGTAGTAAATTTAAATTTCTTATGGAATGGCTTATTAGTCTCTTTCTGTATTTACAACAGGTGGTTTGTGTTTGACACAGAAACAAAAGACTTGGTCACTGTACACACAGATGGAAACGAACAACTGTCAGTAATGCGTTACTCACCAGGTTCGAGAGCATTTATTTGCTGCTTTTTAATTCTTTGCATTTATTTATTTTAAGATTGTTTCCCACTTGAAATACTTCAATTGAAAATAAATATGCAGTGTAACACTGGCCCTGTATGGTTGATGTCTTACTCTCTGGAGCCCACTGCCTCCACTCTACTCACTGCATTTGTTCTGGCTTCACTGGGAAGGGGAAAACAAATGCAACTGAACTGTGCAGGTTGTTGCAATCAAGTTAACTCTAAGTGGGCTGTTGCTGTTTCCAGAAGTGTCATATATTTCTAATAGCAATATTTTCTATATGAACTTGCAGTGTTATAATAGCCTTGACACACACACACCAAACACTAAAAGTTTTCAAGACCATCCTTTTTCAAGATCACAGCCTTTACGTACAGTTCCTATAGTATAACTTTTCCTACTGGAATAATTACAGTTGTATGTTGTGTTTTTAGATGGGAATTTCCTGGCAATAGGTTCCCATGACAACTCTATTTATATATATGGTGTGAATGAAAATGGAAGAAAGTACACAAGAATTGGCAAATGTTCGGTAAGTAACCTTTCTTTTTCCTCCTGGTTCAGTGACAGCATAAGTATGTTTTGTAGCACTATTAGTGTGGTTGTCGTTATATCAAGAGAGAGATACTGTTCAGTTAATGCTGTATTTTTCTCTTGTAGGGTCATTCCAGCTTCATTACTCATTTGGATTGGTCTGTTAACTCACAATATCTTGTGTCTAATTCGGGGGACTATGAAATCCTGTATTGTAAGTAAAAATCATACTTAATCATTTTGTATACAGTTCATGCAGTCTAATTCAGATTTAAAATTTAAATGAAACATATAGCTGCCAAGATAGACCATATGTTTTAATTCATCTGCTGCAATCAAAATCTATCTGATTTGAAAATTAAGTGTTCATCATACCTTATTGTTTTTTTCTTTTTTTTTTTTTTTTTTTGTAGGGATCCCTTCTGCTTGTAAACAAGTAGTGAGTGTTGAAACAACAAGAGATATAGAATGGGCCACGTACACCTGTACTTTAGGATTCCATGTTTTTGGTAAGTATCTTTCCTCTCAGAAGCTTTTATCATTCTTGTTATTCACAAATATTGTGGATGCCAATTTTCTCTTGTGAAACATGACTATTCATACTTCAGGGGTAAATACAGAACTTCTGTTATGCCATTCTTTTTGCAATCTGTCGTTGTCTTTCAACCCAGAAAGGCCGTGATTTAATATTCTTGCTAGCTGCAAGTATAAATATTAAATTAAGACACAAGTGAGAGGAAAAGGAAGAAACTGCACTCTGCCCTTTCTGTCACACTAGTGCTGCCTTCTCATCTCTTTCAATTTCAGGTTCCATTTCTATTGAGTTGTCAGTCATTTATGTGGCCACTGGGCCAAATCTCATCAGACCGGTTTCCTTGTGCTGGTTACTTTGCAAACACAAAAGGGATGGCAGACCTATCATTATGTAGTTCAGTGTAATTTGATGCCAATTTGATGGAATATGCAACAATTAAATGACATGAAAGAAGTAAAAGTGTAATAAAATCATGGTGAATTGTTTCTAAGAGTTTTCTACTGCTTTTGAAGGAGCTGCGTCCTATTGTGTGCAGTATTTTTATTTATTTATTCCACAGTACGTGCAGAACTACACAGATCGTCATTAAAGCTGAATGCAAGAGCCATAGGAAGCCATAAAATATGTTCAAAGATGAGTCTGTTTTAGTATAAGCAGTAAGCAGAGAAGATTTTTGCCTTTGTTTCAGGCAGAATAAATGCACTGATGTGTTTGAAACCAGCCAGAAAGGACATGTTTTTACAGCCTAAAAGATGGGATGGCAGTAACAATATGCCAGGAAGAAACATTCAAATTTGGTAGTGTTTAACTGACAGGCACTGCTTGAGTATCACAACAACACAGCCTTAGTAAGAGGAGCAAGGCTGCATGTTAACATCATGCTTTTCTCACACGAGGGATGGAAGCCTTCATAAAACTGTTAATGTGTTCAAGTCCACAGTGCTTGGGGTTGGATTACATCTGACAGATAGTTACAAAGTCTTTGCATTAAATGTCAAAGATTCACGTGTGGGGAACCTATGGAAACACTGCAGACGTTTTTATTCTTAGCCTTCTATGCAGAACAGGTTTATTTTAAACTACGTATTGCTGTTAAAGCAACAAGTATGAGAAATAAGTAAGGGTAGATGTTAACATGAGTAATTATCACAATTATTATTTTATTAATGTAATAGAAGTTGTGAGGAAGTTAATCAATAAATAAAATTTTAAAGTGGAAGAGTGTAAATTATTCAAAAAGGGTATGTGATATAGAAGTAAAGAACCCAGTGCTGTATGTATTGATGATTCATAAATACAGTGTTAGGTTCAGACTGGAGAGGTACAAGGATAACTTAATAATTATAGGTGAAGAAAAAGAATTTTAGTGAGGACAAGGTTGCCCATCCTCACAGAGGCATAAATGATTTGAATTTTTCTAATATGTAGCAGAATCAGTCAAAGCACAGGAGCTGCTTTAAGCACAGGAACTGGATGTGAAATTTTAACAATTTCAGTGTCTTTGGGGAAAAGAATTGCAGTGCAGTGGCTACCCAGCAAGGTCTCCAAACTATTTTCATAGGGAAAATAGATGAGGAACTAGAGGGGAGTTTACTCCAGGCAGAATTCAATTGAGGTGGAATGAACTTACTGAGTGTGTGAACACATCCTGTATAGGAATTACTGGAATCAGGGAGGTTATACAGGATGGAAAATAAAGCAACAAAATGAAATTAATGGACTTCAGAGAGGCAAAATGCATTAATCCAAAGTTCTGTCTGGGAATATCTGAAGTTGGAAAACAGGAGTTGGGGAAGTGTAGTAATTTTTAACTAATCTGGTGATTGGAAACACTGCTAGAACAGAGGAAAGATAGAAATGGTTGCAAGACAGCAACTTGGTTAAACTGTTAAACTGGTTAAACCTAAAAGGAAGAGGAATACTGAGAGTAGAATCTGTTGGAGAATGAACCAAATATCCCGTACAGTTGTGGCATGTACAGTAATAATTGAAGGAACAGTATTGAGATGCTGCATGGAGAGGAGGAAGAGGAGAGTTGATACTGTGAAAGCTGAGGTGTGAAGACTTTTTTTTTTTCCTGTATGTGTCTTAACTAGAAGACCTATAACCTGGGGCTACCCCAGTTTAGTATCAGTAAGGCCTGTACTTTGGGTAGGGAGGAATTAATTTCAAATTTAGGTATTTTTCAAAGTATCAGACTGTGACAAACATTGTTATATCTCTAGAAACAACTGATAAAAATAATCTCAAGACCATCAGTATTTATTTTCAGGACCTTACCGAGAAGCAGTAAGATACTGGAAACATGGAAAAGGGTGGAATTAATATCTGTCAATTCATGTACTTCAGAGCCCATGTGGAGAGGATAAAGTGCAAAGTTAGTGGCTTTAAAAATAAACTGAAGAATCTTATAAATTATAAATTGGAAGCAAGTCTAGTAATGCTGAAAGTCACTCTGTCCTTCAGTACATTGTGGCCTCTGAGCAGCCAATATGAGCAGTTTTAAAATGTTTGCCAGGATTGCCCCACTGGCTGTAGAAGATGCAACCATGTCATCTAGGACAGGAGATATTTAGGATACTGGTAGTTCAGTAACTGCTGGCTGACTTGAAGTAGGGATATTTTCTCACTCAAGTAGAACCGTGTTAAAAATCACAGATAAACATGCGTAGCATTTGCAGTTCATCATAATCAAGGCTAAATGGAAAATGAACGTTGATCTGTTGAACACCTGTCTTCAGGTATGGAAACAAGACAGTCAGCCTAGAACTACTTGAAAATCAGCACCATGTAAGGAAATGCATTCAGTGTGGGATATTAGTGATACAAACACGTGCACAGGACAAAAGAAAAGGCTTCCTGATCTGTAGGCTCTTGCAAAGAGCACCTTGGGCTGCTGGGTACAGAACCAAAGGCCTTAGGTCATATTGCATGTTTGTTTTGTCTCTATTTTAGAAAAATCAGTTTTTGAGGATGAAGAACAGGAATAGAAGAAATGTTAGGGCTTTGAAAAACATCAAAGCATTGCAAGCAAAGCAGAGATGAGGCTGGCTGGTTGAAAAGTGTCTAGGAGGCTGTACCATGAATTTTATTTTAGACTCTGAATAGCATGGATGATAAGTGAATGTAATTTGTAGGTGGCACAAAGCTGCAGGATTAGTAAGCTGACAAACAGAAGAATGGTATGAAAAAATAAGGTAATTCTATGGGAGACATAAGGTTGTAAGCCTTGAACAGCAGAACCCAGTTGTACAAATAGAGAATAGAGGCTAACAGGCAAGAGAGCAGCTCTGTGCAGAAAGATCAGATTACTCTTGCATGTGAACTGAAAATGACTCAACACTATTATGCTGTTATTAAAAAAGGCAGATGCATTAGAGGGGCATGTAATGAAAAGGATGCCATGCAAAATGTGAAATAATTGTCCATTTATCAGCATCTGCTTCAGTAACAGCTGGAATACTGCTTCTGGCTTTTATGCATGGGACCAACAGATAACATAGCCCAAGTGCTGACAAACAAGAATAATTACACATCTATATATTGTTCTGTGAGAGGAGATGGAATGAATGAATTTACAAAAAGAGAAGAGCATGGCATCATTCTTCAAACGAGAGGATGGAAGTGGTCTCTTATCATTTCTGCAGAGGATGGGGGAGAAAAACTGGGCTAATTTTTCAGCAAATGTGATTAACTTATGCACTAAGAAAAACAGTGTGGCACTGAAGTCATTTTGAAAGAGCACAGCATTCCCAAAGTAAAACAAACAAAACTGATATAATTCTTTCCCTGTTTTGAAATAACAATTCTGTTCTTCAAACCACTTCTTTTGGGGGTTCTCAGCTTATCATCAAAACATCTTGAGAAAGCTCCTGTCTGCTTTTCAGCCTGTTTTCTCTCAAGGCAGTTATTTAAAACAGCTTTTCTGTGTCTCTTCATTCTACGTAGCATTCACCAGTAGCAGTTATTGCATTTCTTCTTTGTGCATTCCTTCTCTTTCTTCCCTGCCTTTTATTTTGGTATCCCTTATGTAGCAAAGAGATGTTCCCACACAGGTCAGAATAGTGAGTAACTGGCAGTCTGGCAAATCAATACCGTTTCATTGTATTTACAATAATGTGCAACTTCTTAAAGATCACTTGCATAAAGACATGATGAAATCACTTCCTCTTACTGCTTTTTTTTTTTTTTTTTTTTTTTTTTTTGCTTCTGTGGAGGGATGCAAAGATTACATTTGGGAAGAACTGCATGCAAATCCAAGCTAGTTTGTTTAGCTACTGTTCCACAGTAGGGATAGATTCCCATTCTGATGGGAAAGGGGTAAGGGAAAACTGAGTGTGCCTGCCCTGCCATGGGTGTCCTTAAGGAAAAGGGTAGGAAAAGCAGCAGGGAGCAGCAAATGCCTCATCCTGAAGCATAATGGCAGAGAAGGGAGAGCATGCACTCAAGTGGAATTTGAAAGTGTTAAAGATTTCTTCCTTGCATGGTGGTGTCCACAGTTGAATCTTAGAGCAACAGTTTTTGCAAGGGCAGCAAGGAGTAGAGTATGTGAGGAAGAGTTACTTATGTAAGTAACAGTATTTAAAGAAAAGCATTTACAATTTTAGAGCAGTCTGTTTCTTTTTGAGGGATTAATTATTAAATAACATTTAAAACCATATAATTTGTTGAACCATAAGTCAAGAAGTAAACAAATACACACAAAGTACATTGAGTCGTACGTGGATAGTTACTAAGGCTGCAGTAATGTGAAGAAATGTTTATCACTTCTGTTAATAAACAGAAGAGAAAACAAAAGCAGTGATGTGTTATTTGGTACATAAACATACCAAGATTCTTTTAGGCTCTGAGACATGTCTGTGATTCAGCACAGTTTCTTCCTTTTTTTTTTTTTTCCTTGTAGAGTAAATAGCACTTTGCTGACTGGAGAAATTGAAATATTTGTGTACTTGATTTCCTGTTGTTAGGACCTGCTCTTCTGCTGCTTCTGAAGGATGCATACTAACTCAGCTGCAGTTACTTCTATAGTTTTTTAAACAAGTAACAATATTTAAACAAAAACTTCAGCCACTTCTGTTTCCATTATAGAAGCACTTAATTAGTCCTCCATGTTTCAGGTGTGTGGCCTGAAGGTTCAGATGGAACAGATATCAATGCTGTTTGCCGTTCACATGGGAGGAAACTGCTGTCAACTGGGGATGATTTTGGCAAAGTGCATCTCTTCTCATATCCGTGTTCGCAGTTTAGGGTAAGGAATTTCAAAACAATTCACTTTTGTAACTTAGAGAAATGTATTAAGTGTTGTTTTCCTATTTACAAATGAAAAAGCATGGTTAAGTATCCTCCAAAGGAATTTACTTAAGTGTAACGTTAAATTTTAATTTAATATTGGAGTATTTTAAGAGTGATAGGAAGCTTTGGTTTCATTGTAGCTTGAATGTTATGATGGTGTGTTTTCAGGACGCTTTACATTCTCACTTCTGTGGTGTTTTCTAGGCTCCCAGCCATGTGTATGGTGGACACAGTAGTCATGTAACTAACGTAGACTTTCTCTGTGAAGATACCCATCTCATCTCCACAGGTGGAAAAGATACAAGTATTATGCAGTGGCGAGTCATCTAGAAGAAACATCTTTGTGAACGTGCACAGTTGAGTCGACCATGCACAGAACTTCTGTATAAACTGTATATTTAAAACTTAACAGTATGTTTGCAGTTTAGCCTGGTCACTGTGATTTTTGTTTAAAAAATTCTTACAAACCTCAGGAAAATTAAGCCCTGTGCTGGTTACTTTACTCAGTTTAGTGATTTTTTTCATTGTTGTCACACCTTAAGAATGATTGTTTTTCTTTTGTGTACAATATACAATGCAGTACAAGTTTAATATTGAAATGTGGCTTGACAGTTTGCAATGCAGCGGTATCAGCGGAATGTGACTATCTTAAATGTTATCTATAAACACTGCTAAAATGGTCACAAAAATGCCTTTCAAAAACTGTATATATGTGCTTACTTGTTTCACTATCTACACTTTGTACTGTATATCTACTTATTTAGAAAAATCTTTGGCAATGTCAAGGTACTGAATTGCTTCTGGTAGAGGATGAGGAGTCGATGCAAAAAGCATAAAGGAGATGCAAGCAGTAGTGTTCTGGATCTGCAAATGTGAATGCTGGCAAATGTACGTTCTCTTGGGAGTAGCACACTTTGAGTACCACCTGTGAAGAGTTATATTCCTTTTCAGAGGAGTGGAGCAGCAGGTATGATGAGCTGACTATCTCAGCAGGGTTTACAGATGGCCTTTGTGGTTCAGGTATTCCGGAGAAGTTTCAATTAAAAATCTTTTTACTTGTATATGACAAATTTCTTTTTGCAAACGAAACAAAAAGCTTGACCACATCCCCGTTATTGGTTGATATATTTAACTAATATGTATATTAATCAGCATGATGCTATATTGTACATGTATAAGATTTTAGCAGTTCATAACAAATGGTAAGGCAATCCAGCTTTACTTTTTTATGCTTATGGATATTGTATATTTGTATTTTAAGACCAAGTAGACCAAGTCTAAAGATATCTTTTTAAGTGTACCATAAACCTGCATAGGGTAAAGGAAGTCTTCAAACCTACATGAAATATTAATGTGTAACTTCTGGCCCCTGTGTTTTGTGCATGGATGGATATTTATAGTACGAAATAAGATTGTGTTTTGCAATGAAGTAATAGTGGAGGTGGTATAAAATGGTTAAGAAGGCCTTACCAATGGTGATTGTGACACAGATTGAAATGTATTGTTTACTTTGGGGAATGTATCTGAAGAATTTTAAGAGAGAGGAGTCTTCAGTGGACTCGAAAAAGATATTAAAATTTTGCTCGTAATGGACGCGTTAATTCTCTGGACTCTAAAGCACTGGTTGTTTAGAGTGATTTAAATGAAATGGAATCAATAAATTTTGAAGCTTTTTTTTTATTACATCTCCAACCTCCTACACTGAAAGTGCAGGACACCAATAAACATGTATTAAAATGAATTTTCAACTGTATTCTTACTGTGTAGTACAATATATTTGCTTAACATTAAATGCTAGAAGAGACAGGCTTTTATCTAATGATGTACACTTGTGAATTTAAGATTAGAGTAGTTTTTGGAAGTATTTGGGAATAAAATATGTGATATGTAATTTCATGCATTAGCACGTGTCTGAGAACATGAACTCCACACGTGGAGAGTGAAGCTCTGCTTCCACAGAAAGGGAGAAGTACACACTGCTTGCTTTCACCCATAGGCTTCCTTGGTTCTGCCTGCTAGTACATAACATTTCTCAGTGCTTGACTGAGAGGAGGGTCGTTCCACTGCACAGGGTGATGTTTGCAGCAAGGACTGCTGACACATCTGTGTTAGGAGCTTGTCCTCAGGTAAGACTGAAACCAAGATGTCAGTCGCTTCAGACAGATGATGTTTAGTGCTGTTGCTGAAGAGATTTTACTCCCAGCTTCTTATTCCCGTCCCATACAGTGCTACAGGAGTTAATGGAGATGTACATTAGGAGAATTACAGAACAGCAAATGTGTTTCCTCGGTGTCTCCTTGGGTTTAGCGATGTGGCTGTGTGAATGTTTGTACTAAGGCAGAGGAAGCTGCAATGTGAAGGAAATACATGGACAGAGTAGTAGTGGAACAGCTTCTTGCAGTGGCAACATCCATCTCCCACTGTTTGACATCTGTGAAATTAAGGCATATTTCTACTCTTCCTAATGTTAATCCAGTCCAGAGAAGCTGTAATATTCAAATGCCAGGTTTTGTGTAGATAGCTAGTTGATTGTCACCATACCTCGTGCTTATTAATTGTTTTGCTTTAGCACATGGACCCTTTCAAGTTCTTGCTTTTTTTTTGCTTTCAGAATAGTAGTTCCCTTGTTGTTGCAGCAGAGAAAACAAGAGCTGTCAGTTGAGTTGGCCGTTCCTTTATCATCTCCCTTCTCCTGTGCTCCTCTTTGGCTGTATTTGGGATCCCCTTCTTCACTTAAAGCTATTATTCCTTAAAAGAAATAACGGAGTTTATCCCTAGGGTTACTAATCAAAGGGGATTATCAACAGTCCCATCCCACATGAGTTCCTGCTGCTCCTCTGTTTCTAACTTTCACTGTTCAATCTCTCTTTGTTCCTCTATGAAAACAAGACAAATGTATTAGCAGAACTGGCAAATGATGAGTAACTTTTGGAGCCAAATATCCTTTTGAAGACTGTTGAAGTTATTTGCCTTTCATTATCCATGAAATTCTACACAATTTAACCATTGTTATGTATAATCTTCAGCTCTTCCCTGTTTTTCCACCCTTGTTCTTTGGTTCTTGTATTTATTTATCTCAGATATGTCCTTTTTTTTTTTTCCCCTCTAAAAATAGAAGGAGAGCAAAGAAAGGGTTTATTTTTCAACTTATTTCAATCTTCCAACAGCAGTTAGGACTCCTATACCTATGTTCCTTCATCTGATGCTGTTTCTGCAGCAGTTGCCTTTTCTTCGCCTTTCCATACAGCACAAGGATAGCTCTCCAACTTACAGGGATGGCTGGGCTTCACATCCTTCTATGCCTTTGAACTTGGCTGAAGCAGGTTTAACTTAAAAAAAAAAAAAAAAAAAAAAAAAAAAAAAAAGAGAGATTCATCCCCATTGCTGTCATCTATCAAGCATTCAGCTTGTCCCTTTCAGCTTTCTTAGGCTTCAGTTCCTGTCTCTCTTCCCCTCATTTCAGGCTCTTCTGTGACTTCAGCTCCCAGAGCACATCTACCCTAGTTAGACCTTGCCTTCACGTCTTGCTCTCCTTAACTGCTTACAAAGCCAGTGACCTCTGGTCATTTGGGGGCTGAATTCCTGGTTTCCTTCTGCATCCTTATTTATGCTGCTGCTTTGATTCTAGACTATCAGTATCTGTGACTTTGCATCTACTTTCAGCTCCTTCCTCCTCGCCCTCCTTCCATGATTCTATTGGTGTAAAACTGCCACATTTGCCCAAGATGAGGATCTTGTGTATCCCTGAGCATGAGGATTTTTTGAGTGATTACCTACTGGAGCTGAAGATAGCTATTTAACTCAGTCTTAAACTACTCAGAAAGCAGTACCTATGATTTCAGAAGACTTTCCTCCCTCTTGTATGTACTTAGAAGCCAAGCATAGAATCAATCTGCTATTTAGAATCACCTATTTTCAAGTAGAAGATTTTCATGGTTTTGTTTATCTCCTACGACTGTTTTCAGGTATTTATTTTATTCCTGAAGGGTGTACATTATAGCAAAACTGCAGCCTTGTTCTACTTAATTATATTTTTTACTGGAATTATTACCTGAATATTAATTATTACTAATATATTGATGGTAGTGCTGAGGTTTGACAAGTGGTTAAAATCCAGCAGGAGCTGATTTTCTGCAGAAGAGTTCTATAAAGTCAGTTGCTGTACTAAACAAACCAAACAAACAAGAAAAAAAGCACACAAAAAGATAAATGTAAGAAAAAACAACTTTTCAATGCTAGTGAACTAAAAAAAAAAAAGTATATTTCATATGCTGAATGCATGAAGAAAATACTTTTTTTTTTAAAAAAAAAAACTTTTAATTAATACAAAGTCAGATTTTCTATATGAAAAGCTTGGATTAAATTTGTTCTTCAAAAGAATTAAATTTAGAATATGTTCTTTCCCTTCAAAATGATTAAGGTGACAAGAGTTCATAAGGGAGACCAGAGATCCTGTCCCGCAAAGGCTGGCACTCCTCATTTCCTCAAGCTCTGCTCAGAGAAGCAGGAGCTGTTCTGTTTTCTCCTACATCCCTGGAACCAGCACTGTTGACAGATCACTTGATTGCATCCTCAAAATTTCTACAGATGGCATGGAAAATGTCACTTTAATTACTAGTGAAAAGAACAGGCTTGTGAGAAGCCTAAATAGCAATCTTTTCCTCCCATTACTGGCCTGGATTCCTTGCTGTGCTGAAGCAGCATCATCCTTTCCATACTGCTCACCTTGCAGAGGGCTGCCCTGCAGAAGAGATGCTCCAAGCCAGGTCCCTGCATAGCCCCAAAGGTGGGAGGTAAGAAACCAGATCCTGAGAGTGAGGACAACTGAAACAGGAAGGGTCTGTCTGCTTCTGGATGAATGTGATCGACTGCTGGATGAGTAAGAACGTTACTGGTTCATGTTCTTCATGAGAGGGATTTATGTTTCTCCTTAGTCATACAGTTTTGCTGCAAATACATTTTTCCTAATGGAACAGCTTTCTTAAAATATAGATTGTGATAATTTCCATTGAGGTATTGAGGGCAGCTTGGAGAAAACTGCCATCTAGCACTAAATTTGGTAGACCTGTTCTCATTTGCGAGAGCAACGGTTCATTTCTAAAAGCCTCCTGGGGGACCTTCGTCAGCCAGGATGTTTCACAGCACTTGGTCTCCTGCCAGCTGTGGAAGGCATAAGCATGTATCTCCTTTTGGCAGAGCATTGTGACACTCATTGGCACTGGAGGCCATGGGTCTTTCCTTAGGACCTTGTATTTTGTCTGTTTATGAAAGTCATATGTACTCCATAAAGATTGCTCCTTCCCACCAGCTCCACCATCCAACATTAGCAGGTTTGTTTTTACCACATTTTGGCTCTCTACAAATTACTTTAACTTAGACACTTCCATTCATTTATTGTGGACATATTTGCGCTCCAAGGTGCTGAGCTTACAACCATCAGAATGGCTCCCTGCTCTCTGGGTGCCTGTGCATGTGAATGGATTTTTGGCAGTAGCATCTAAGAAATAAACATCTGTGGAATTACCTAGAATAACATTTAGTCAGAGGAAAGGAGGCTCAGCTGTTCTTGGAGTCCAGTTATCAGCACTGCATGTGCTAAGTTTGCTCTAGATTCCAGACTAGAATCTAGAGAAGAGAAATCTAGACTAGAGAAATCTCCATCATGCTGTGCTGTTATCAGGGATAGGAAGCAAAAATTAACAATCTGGATCAGTTTTGCAGCCATGTTAGATGGTTTTGTCATTGCCCTTGTGCTTCTGTGACACGTTAAAGAGGGAAGTGCCTGCTGGAGGCAGCCTGAAGAGCCTGCAAAATCAATCACCTTGGCTGTTGGCTGCTCGTTCTGGATTCAGTTTCTCAAAAAGATAGATGTCAACATTGTAGGGCTCCTTTCTTCCTGCCCAGCTTCTCCTTTTCAGCAACTTCCACTGACATCATAATTCTGAATTTATGACATCAGTGTGCAACCACAGGAGAGGTGATTATGCCAGAGATTCAAAGTGCTTTGGCTGCATGACAGCACCTGAGGAGAACAGAAGCCGACAGCAGGTTGGTATAAGTTATAAGCCCTCCAGCATTTCCCATGTGCACGGCTCCCACTCAGCAGAGGTGTGGCCATACACAGGCAGCAGCCCGTAGCCCTGATCATTACTGACTTGGTGAGTGCAGCTAAGACCCTGCTTCAGGGTGAGGGCACCACTGCCTCTACCTTAAAAGCTGATGCCCAAACAATCTTGACCTTCCAAGAGTGGGATCAACGGGGTTTTAATGATGACAAAACAAAAAATGATACCGCTGCTTGCTAAGTTCAGCAAGGGTGCAGACAGTCCCTGTGCAGAACTACACTGTTCCCTAATGCAGAAGATGCCTTATCAAAACCCAGGCCTTGGAAATGCTCCAGCGGGTTTAAACCATGAGCTGAGCTCATATTTCTTCACAGTAGCTGAAGTAATTTGTTAAAAGGAAAGCTGGAAGTGTCAGGGTTGTTTATATGTTCTTTTCCTGCCCTTCTGCCCTCGCTGGTATGAAAGCACATCTCTGGAAATGCTGCTGGGGTGGCTGGATGCTGTTTTCTCAGAGCACCATGCGTACTGCGTGGTCTTGGGGAACATTCTGAATGGTTTAGCTTTTGCACCCTGGCTTCCTGCATGCGGGTGGGTCACTGGTGCCTTTGCTTTAAGCTCTGTGGAAAAGCTCTGAAGGAAGATGATGATTGGCCTCAAGCAGATAGATAACACCAGAGCAGAACCCCAGGGATCGTGCATAGCTGAGCTTCTACCAGCTTCCTGGAAGGCTGCAGCTTTCTTCTCGTTCCCTTTTAGTGATTGTAAACCACGCTCTCCTGAGGTTCAACTGGAAAAATAAAAGTGCTGGTGGGCTCTCCCCCTTTTCACAGAGATGTATGGGCCATGGGAGTGAGAGTACACCACGGCCCTGAGAGTACAATGGTCCCATCCTCTCCTTATCTCTCATTTTCACTTGAGGAAGCGTAACTAAAACATAAAATGGAAGCATAACATCAGTGCATTTATTCTTACCTAATCTGCTTTTTCTTATACTACTCCCCTTGTCTTCTTCCCACTCCTCACTCTTTCCTCATCTTGCCTTTTCAATCTTGTTTTCTTTTTCTCTCCTTTTCTCCTTCAAAAAATCCTCAACATTTGTATTCTCTCATTTTTCTTTAGGGTCCTGTTCCTTTTGCCTCCTGATAGACTCTTCTGCCATCTTGTCTCACTGTTCCAATCTTTCTACATCCTTTGTTTAAACTAAAGGGAGATTTAGATTGGATAGAAGATGTTCCTTTTTATAATAAGAGTAGAGAAACACTGGCACAGGTTGCTTTTAGAGGTGGTGGATGCTCCATCTCTGGAGACACCCAAGGTCAGGCTGGATGGGGCTCTGAGCACCGGATGGAGCTGTGGGTGTCCTTATTCACTGCAGAGTGTTGGACTGGATGGCCTTTAAAGATCCCTTCCAATTCTAATGATCCTGCAATTCTAGGTGGAAGAGAATTTGACAATTACACCCTCCTTCCCAGCAAGGCTGCCCAACTGAATGTTTTGGCAAAGTGTCACATTGCCATCTAGATAACAAGTTTTCAGAAATACATGCATACGGATGTCTCTAGGCATTGCTCATCTTCCTAGCACTGCTCCAGGTTTTCAGCTGGCATATTGAATTCCTCTGAATTGCGCAAGGATAAATCCTCTATGCTTAGGAAAGTCCTTCCCCACAAAGCATGTAAAAAAAAGCTGATGTGGAAACTTGTTTTCTCCGAAAAGAGCTCGGTATTTCTGTGCAGGAGCCTGTAGGAAAGCCTGAGGCTTTGGAGGAAAAGCTCTGAGCTGGATAAACTCAGTGAGAAAAAGGTCACCAGAAGGCTCCAGCTGCAGGAGAGCAGCTCCATGGCCTTGAGCTGCTGCTAGGCAGAGACGTGCTGAGGATTGTGCTCCAGGCAGTGAGGTTCTTAGGGAGGGCCTCCTCCTCCCCAGGTGAAGGCTCTGAGCTGACACGCAGCAGGCTCTGATCTGCTGGGGACAGATCCATTGGGGTGCTGCCAGGAGCTGGCAGGTCCTGAGGGATCAGAGAGTTGTTTGTGGCCCTGAAAGAGAATTTGCAATTAGGGGGAGCAGGAACGAGGCCACCAAGAGGCCAATATGCTCTGATGTGCCTAGGTGTCACCCTGGGGCAGAGAAGGGTTAATCAAGACTCCAGGCTGGGCTGATAGGCATTCTCATAGAGAGGAACAGGCTGAAATCTCTTTGAACGCATAGGTTTGTTATGGCAACGCAGCATAAGTCTGTCCCAGCAGAACGTGGTTAAATCATTTCCTCAGACAACAGGGAGAACCAGTGGGCAGGACAACCACCAGCCCAGGCATGCTGATACCAAAGCCTTATGGGTTCCAATATTGCATAGGTTCCTAACACTGCTCTTCTGTTTCTGTGCTGTTAGTAGATAGCAAGACTGGCATGTGTAACAGCACATCTCTTCTGCTTTTCTCTCGTTTCCTAATAGGAGAATAAATAAAATGGCTGATACGAAGGCTCGGCAGCCCCACATACTCTGCATTCCTGCAGCAGTTCCCACACCGTGCCTTGGGCAATTCAGGCTCCCACCCCTTTGCAAGAGCAGATCTTGCACAAGTTCACAGAGGTGTGCCCACGCATGGTGCCTCCTGGCAGCAGGGTCAGGCATGGCAGCGCTGAGCCATGTGCTGTATGACTATTACAAACCTGGCTTAAGAAATCATGGGGGGAAAAAAACCACAACAGATGATGAATGTGCCCACGTATGAATTCACTCTTCAATCGTGATATAAATTCTAGCACAACTATTGTGAAATTTTCTACTTTAATAAGCATCCTCCTTGCCTTCTGCTGACCCACATATGTCACATGAGATGGTCGGTGACCAAACTCCCAAAGATTAGGCAGAAGACAGTAATAAGAAAATAGGTTTCATTTTTGCATGAGCTTGCAACCTTCAGCAACCCCATCACACGGGCAGGTTTCTACAAGCCAACATCACTCAGTGCAAATTGCACATCAGATCTGTGGTCTGACAAACTTCTTAAGTTTTGCAAGCCAAGTATATTGTGTGTTTGGAAATTTAGGGTAATTGCCTGTAAGAGATGGCTGTTAGCCTTGGTTTCAAACATACGTGGCTCCTTAGGAATAGTGGCAGCTCTGCTTTTAGGATTGCCCACGAGCTCATGTCAATTGCTGGATGACTTGGGAAAGAGGTGCACAGGTGCAGTGTGGGATGGGGGGGCACAAGCTGATCTCTGTGCTAATCAGGCACAGAAGGTGGTTCCTCCCTGGCCATGCAGTAACTCTGTTCCTAATTAACTTCTGAACATCTTAATGGCCATTGGAAATAGCAGTTATTAGATATGCATTAGCTACCAAGGAACAAGCAAGCCCATGAATAAAAGGCACAGGCATTATTAGTACTGTGATTTCTGCTCCTGTCATCTGTTGTTGTTGTTATTGCTGTAGAGTATTTTCATTTGGTCCTGCAGCTGCAGCAGGGCTTGACAAGCCAGTGATCAAATAGGTTCCCAGGGCATCAAATCTACGGGCTTGATTTTTGCAGTACTTATTCTAGTGGCATAGGCTGCTGTCACAATGAAAATAAATGCTGTACTGGCCTGAATAAATAGAAACCTTATATTTCCACAGAAACAAAAATGCCAAGTACTTGCATGAAGAATTAACCCATCACATTGCCCCCTGCTTTGCTTCCCAGCCCGGTGCAGACTGCTTCTGTTCCTGACACAGAGGGGAGATTTATGTTAGATGTCTGGAAAAAATTCTCTACTCAGAGGCCCTGGCACTGCTGCCCAGAGAGCTGGTGGTGCCCCATCCCTGGAGGTGCCCAAGGCCAGGCTGCACGGGGCCCTGGGTGGCCTGAGCTGGTGGGGGGCAGCCAGCCCACGGCAGGGCTTGGCACTGAATGATCTTCAAAGTATTTTTCAACCTAAAGCCAGTCTACAGTTCTATGATCTTTGATACCCACCTGGTGCTTGCTGTGGGATTATCTGTGATTACATGATTGTTGGATGGATTTGTTATATGTCCAAATGGGGTGACACCTGAACTGGGAGCTGGACTCAGTGATCCTTTTGGGTTCCCTCCAACTTGGGATAGTCTATGATTCTGTGGGAGACACCAAGACACCATCAGCACATTTCCTTTTAAAGAGCCTCTGCCCTCTCAAGAAGTAACACTGACATTTCAGGGATCTACATATGAAAAACATGAGAAACAGCTGCAGTATTTGGTGCCCCGTTGTGCCAGGTCCTCGTGGAAACGATGGCGACAGGTTGACACTTGGACAAGATGATCTTGGAGATCCCTTCCAACCTTAACGATTGCACAGTTCTACGCAATACAGAGGGTAGTGCTTTCAACATCATCTTTTTCTAGTTGATGGTGTATGAAAAGGGGCAAAGAGAGGCGATGAGGGTCGGGGGAGCACCCCGCTGCGTACCCGCGGGGACGCTGCTGCCACGAACGGCCGCGGTGCCGGCAGGAGGAGCGGGGTGCGTGGGAAGGTGGGTGCGGGACAGAGGCGTCTGACAGCCAGCCGGGAGGGCGTGGGGAGCAAGCGGGCAGGGCGCGGGCTCCGACAGCACCGCTTCTTGCGGTACTAACTGGAAATACGATTTCTGCCGTTCCTGCCATCCACACAAATTCCGCGCTGGAAGGGCGGCTCTCGGGTCTCCCGCTGCAGCCGGCGCCGGTTCGGGCGCTCCCATCTCTCGGCACCCATCCGTGGGGCCCGGCCGCCGGCGGAGGCTGCGCGGGGCGGGGCGGCCCCGCCGCGCGTGGGAGCGGGGCGGGAGGCGGCGGCGGCGGCTTTGTCCTGCCCACACGCGCTCACTCACACGCAGCGCAGCCGGGCGGGAGCCGGCAACATGGCCGGGCCGGCGGAGGGGCTGCCCGCCGCCGCGCTGCCCGGGTAGCGCCGCGGGGCCCGGCGCTGCGAGTGGGGCGGCGCCCGGAGGAGTCCCCGCTCCACGCCGTCCCCGGGCCCCGGCAGCCGCCGCCGGGAAGATGAGGTGAGCGCGGCGGGGACGGGGGGCGAGGCGGAGGGGCGGCGTAGCGGCGCGGCGCTTCTCGGTCCTTCGCCGCGTGGGCAACGCGAGCGGACGGCGGCGTTTTTGGCACGTTTGGCCGCCGCCGCCTCCGTCCGTCGGACGGATCACCTCGGAGGGGATCTCCGCTTAGTGCCCGTATCCTGGGGCACGGCCTCTGGCACGGCGCCCTCGGGGACGGCGGAGCGGCGTAGGTCAGCTGCGAGCCGCAGTTCCCCTTTCCGAGGTCGGTCGGTCCATTGTGTCTCTGGAAAGCAGCAATCCACCGATTTCCTCCGGCTGGAGAACTGCCTGTGGAAGGAAGAGCCGTTTGTTTTGGTCCCCGCTCTCCCCAGCCCGTCTCTGCCCTCGGTAATTCCGGAGTTGGCTGCACGTCTCGCAGCGACCCAGCCCCGATCCCGCTCCTAATCCCAGTGATTCTTTCCACTTAATTATTATCTTTACGAAGGTCATACCGCTCTGGGAAACCTTAGTAACAGCTGCTCTGCTGTGGTGCACGATCCCTCAATTGCAAGGTTTGCTTTGCTCCTGGAGGTGCACTGAATGCTGACAGCCTCTGCCTGCATTTAGGGCTCCATTTACACCTAAGGCTATCACCAGGTGCAAGCATCGATTTGTTTGGCTTAGTTTCCTTCTTTTGCTTAAAATCGTGTTGCTGGGGAGATCCAAGAAGCGCGTGAGCCTGAGGTGTGATGTAAACATTGTCCTGGAGCTCCGTGCAAAGGTATTCCTTCACCTGGCCGGCTGGCGGTGCTGCTCAGAGGCCTCCAACGAGGTGGGTCACCAAGTGCAGGGTTGGCAGTGAAGTTGTCCCCTGCTGCCTCCCTCTCGATCAGCAGCGTTGGCAGGGCTGCTGTGTGCAAAGAGCACCGTCTCTGGAGGTGTTCAGGAAAAGGGCAGATGTGGCACTGAGGGCTGTGGTTAGCAGGCATGGTGGGGATGGGCTGATAGTTGAACTTGGTGATCTTAGTGGTTGCTTTCAACCTTCATGATTCTAGATTTTATGAGTACAGACTGCGTGTTGGAGGACTATAATGCTCTCCGTCAGAGGAGGTGTGAGCTGTGGGGCACACAGGAGCGGAGAAGAGGCCTGACTCCACTGCAGCTGGGATGATTGGGGTGTTCCTCGGGCTGGACCAGGCTCTAAAATTAATCTAAAAGCCCCTGGCAGGCTGCACAATCATTTAAAACCTTAAAACATTTGCCTAGCTGTGTTTTATTTATACCGCATTTTGTGGTGAATAGATGCCCTTTGCTGTCCCTTGCACAATTGTGCTTATGGGATGCTTGCCATTTGTAAGTATGGATTTCCATTTATGTCTTGATAATTTCTTTTGGTCATCGTTTCAAAGATACAAATATGTATAAGGGGGATACGCCACCGGCCTTAGGAACAGAACAGGATGTAATAGATATTCTATCTCAGAAGTGATTTAGGACTCCTGGGTGGAAAATGCTCTAGTGCAGAGATGTTATTACTTCATAGTGTATGAAAATACTGCTGTAGTAAGTAAGTATTGCGTGAATGACTTATGTTCACTCTTACAAGACACAGAATTAGCTCATATTTGAGAAGATGTCTCTAAATGTAACTGTATATGAAAAATCCTCCCTGTCTCTTTCCTGTGATGAGGGTGATTGTTGGTTGGCTGTACGTGGTATGGTCCTATATTCATGGCATAAACTTGTTTGAGCAACAGGAACCATGTATTCGTCATTCTTCTTAAACCTCTTGTTTTGGATGTCAAGAAGCAAAGATTTTGGTGTGATAAGCACAAAGCAGAAGAGTATTTTGCTTTCTTCCACATTTCCTGTTCATTGAAGTGTTGGTAACTCCAGAGTTTGGCCAGAGCTTTTTATTTGCTTGGATGCTAATTGGGGCTATATGTATGCAGCTTTGTTTTCTATCTTTTCTTTTATTTTTTTACTATTTCCTTCTGTTTGCCTCTGTAACAAATGAGACAGGACATGTTGTTTCTGTCCATAATGTCGCCAGAATTGAGGTTACTGACCTTACTGGGTCTCCCTGTAGGGAAGTTGTAGCATCCCCCGAGGTGGATAATAAACTCAAATGGTTCATAAAGTGTCCTTTAACACTTGTTAATTGATTTCCAAGCTGGGGCAGTTTGGTACTTAGCTAATTTTTATTTCCCTCTGTCCAGCTCAGGGACTTTAGAAACAGTCTGGTTGTTTTCTGACTGCTGCCCTTTGCATGGCTCTATATGTTGTCACACAGTGCCTTATAGGGGCTTGGTGGCTCTCTGAGCCACATCCATGCTGTGCAGCTCTACTCAAATCACTGCATGAGAAACCTCCCGGCTTCGCTGTCATCATGTCAGCAAAATCCCAAGCACAGACAGCGTGCTCCTGGTGGAAAGCTGCTTCTGTAGCACTGCTGGGGTCTTTGGGGAGTGGTTGGCTGTGGCGGGGGGCAAGCCCATTCATTCCGTGTTCATTCCCTGTTTTCTGAAGTCTTTAGGATTCATGTAATGGTGAAGTCAAGGCTGAACGCAGGTCTCTAAGCAAGGGTGTGCATGTCTGTTCAGCTCAGGGCTGGGGCTTTATGCACTGTTTCACTTCTGTGCTTTTCTGGCTCACTCAGACTCTGTTATGCATCAGACACCCTAATGCAGAGCAGCTCTGTTAGAAGTGTATTGTGATTAAAGGTGTCTGCATATTCCTTCTTTGTACTTAGCTGCTTGCTTTTGACAGTGTCCTACTGCTCTCTTTGTAAGTATTTAATTTTTTATTTTTTAAGGAATCCACAGAATATTAAAAAAAAAAAGAATAAAAAAAGCACTCTCACCTTGCAGATTAGCAGTTTTGTGATTTCTTTCCTTTTTTTTTTCTTTTTTCCTTTTTTTTTTTTTTTTTTTCCTTGCTATCCATCATAGTTTCTCTCAATTCTGGGCACCGTGTGAGATGAGTAATATCAAATCTCTTTAGCAAAGATAAAACTGCTGCCGAAGTGAAATGAGTCCTGACTAATGTTCAGTGCTAATAATTACAGAACTAAAATAAAGGAAATTAAATGAGCTATGGATTTTCTGTAGCTGAGAAGTTCAGTGTAGATATGTTTCTTTGCTGAATCTGCATCTGAATCTCAGGGTTTTTATTTACACTTAAAAAAAATATAAAAATCTAAGGTCATGTTCTGGTGGTGTCCTTCATTGCAGAGGATGGGCAGTGCACACTGCTGTTGTTCCTACAGGAGGGTGCAGAGTTTTGGGACATATGCTTTGCTTACTTCATGGTCATTTCAGAACACTTGGGATCCATCGTCCTTTCCCACTTGCTCTTTTCCTCAGCCCTGTTTCTCAGCAGCACCAGGGGAGGTAGCCGTGCCCCTGCTCCTCTATCTCATCCTTCTCCCTTAGGCAGGTTTCACGTGCAGCCACCTCCCCAAGACTTCCATCTCATCTGCTTTATGATCTAATGCGTTGTAATGAGGGGAAGTGACTGAGAGACGTGCTGGGGTGGCTCGGCAGTGATGGGTCCCCAGGGAAGCACAGCAGCTCATGGCCATGCATGGGCTTATCCACCTTGCTCCTGGCACACCAGTGGTGTGCTGTCTGGTGCCTGGGAGGTGTTTCCAGCTGTAGGAAGTGACGTAACCTGGTGGTTCATCCTGCACACCAAAGTAACTGGCAGTTCTCCCAGTGACAGCTCCGTGGCCATGGGTATGCTTGCACATCTCCCAGTGATGCTCAAAGTGTGGCTCAGACTGGGCTGTGACTGTGTGAAACTGAAAACAGAAATTGAAAACATTTCCACCCCTCCCCATCCCCATCCCCCCCTGTCATTTCTGGAATATTTACCAACATAGAACTTTTCTTCCCATGAGACTTTTGCATTGCGGCAAACACAAAGAATGGCAGTGACAGTCTTTTCAAGAGGATTCTTGAATTCAGAGATATCAAAGCTTTAACAATATCTATTATTATTATTGTTTTTTAATCGCAGAAAACAGGCTGGGAAAGTCCCTACCAAAAATTGGAGATTAGAAACCTCCTTCTCATTTCTGATTGACAGTAATGCCATTCTGCAGCATCACAGATTTGGAGCACAAATCTTACGAGTGGCTGAAGGAGCTGAGATTGTTCAGCCTGGAGGAGGCTCAGTGGAGATTCTTTACAAATGCATGAAAAGAGGTTGTAGTGAGGTGGAGGTTGGCCTCTGCTCCCAGGTAACAGCAATAGGGTGAGATGTAAAAGCCTTAAATTGCACCAGGGAAGGTTCAGGTTGGATGTTAGGGAAAATTTCTCCTCAGAAAGAGTGGTAACGAGTACAGGCTGCACGAGGAGCTGGTTGAGTCACCATCCCTGGAGGTATTCAAGAAGAGGGTAGATGTGGTATTTTGGGCAATGGTTTAGTGGGCAATATTAGTGGTAAGAGGATGGTTGGACTAGGTGATCTCAGAAGTCTTTTCCAACCTTAATGATTCTATGATGGTGATGGATAAAGCATTACATTTCACAGGGTATTTCACAATCATTGAGTGAGAGAGAGATATGGGGGTCAGAAAGCTCTGATTTGCCTTCCAAAAGTAGGCTTCAAGGCCTGATGTTTGCTTCAAGTTCAGCTTTGGCTTGTGTGTGTGCTGTGGTTTCTCTCACCCCTAGCTGTGTCAAGTTGGCCATTTGAGGTTCAGTGGGGTGATCCTGACCAAGAAGTCCTTGCATACAAACACAGAAGGTAGCTCACATCTTCCATATACACCAGGTGTATACAGGATGGGAAGCCAAGGCACCACCAGAAGTTCTTGTTGGCTTTCACTAAGGTGACAGTCTTGCTGTTCCACAAATTCTTTAGCCCAGACTCCCCAGTGCTTGCATTACAAACCCTATAGCAGGCTGGCAACATGAAGGAACACTTTCTAACTACCAACCACACTTCCAGTTCAGACAAAATACTGCCCACCTGAGTTCGTGGTGGAGGGTTTTATTTCTCAGTTAGCCATGCTGATGGCCTTGAAGTCACCACCTTTTAGGTGAGCAATTCATTTCTCAGGCAGTAGGTGTCATTCCTGCAACTTGAGATCTCAGTGTTCTCTCTTTCTTTGGCTCGAAGAGGTGGTGAGAAGGATAGACATGTTTTGCTGTGATTTACTTAAGCTATGTAGTGCAGCTCAGCTTAACGTCGTGCTGTGATTGCAAGGGTGCTGTAGGATGCTGTGGGTGCTGCAGCATGAGGATGTGAAAGTTTGGGTCTGGCCAGCAGGTGATTTGGGCCAGGCCCAGGCTGGGAGCTTGGCTGTGGTGAGCCCTTGGTGTAGATGCACCATGCTTCCCTGGCTACTCTGTGGCTGCTGTATCTCTTAACCTTTGGGCTTCCTTTGTTTAATCTGCTGCAGGATGACAATGCTTACCTGAAGGGGAGTTAAGAAGGTTAACTAGTTAGGTCTCCTTTTAGGGCAGGATTTAAGGATATGCCTAAACCTGATCCTGTTGAAGTTCTTGGTTTGCTAGAATGGAGATTTCTGTTTGGAAAGCATTTCAGAGGACAAAGAGCGTATTTATCCTAATCAGTAAGCATTACAGCAAGCTTCCTTGTGTTCTCCATATTGCTGTCTGTTCCTTTCTCCTTTTTATTTTCTTTTCCCATCATTCGCTGCTGCTGCTGCTTAGTGAGTGCTGCTTCCTCCCAGTGCCTCCATGCTTTATCCCTCCTTACTAAGCCACTCCCTCAGTAATGAGGGGATCTAGAAAATACACTGAAATGGTATTAGCTGGAAGTAGGCCCATGGTCTCTGTAATCCGTTTAATTGCATGCTTCATCCTTTTTTTCCTTAGCCGCGCACAAACCAGAATATCGGCTGCAGGGATGCTGCATGTGTGTAATGTTTGCATGTGCTCCCCCATGTGCAGCAGCAACTGCTGAGGCTGTTGAATTCTCAGCACAAAAGGTTAGCTTAAATAAGTAAATACAAGTGAAGAAGCTGTAGCTGGAAATAAATCTGCTACATGTCTGCTGGATGACCAGGAGCATGACTTCAGCACTGAGCAGACCAGCGTTACTCAACTTGTGGTTTGTGGTCCAGAGGACATCAAAAGAGTTCAAAAAATTCCTTCAAAAGTCTTTAAAATTGGAAACAAGGAAGTTAAAATCAAACACACATGTATGTATTCTCACACAGCTTGTCCATATACATCTCTGCCCATTAGCTCTTTACTGCTGTCATTACCAGTTAAAATGTTTTTAATAGTAAAACCATCATTTTACTAAACTGCTCTGTTTTGTCTGTTGCTCTTGTTCCCACCTGCCAAACAGTTCTGGAATTTGAGATAATCTGTGAATTCCTTTTTGAAACGGATTTATGATTTAAAATGAGAGAAATACGGGGCTAGCATATTTTGACATAATGAGGTAACTCTAATATTCTGACTTTATCATGAATTAGTGTTGAGTGCTGCAATACATTTGCGTGCTAATCTTTCTATTAAATAACTAAATACACTGTCTAGGTAAATCTTAGTCAATTTTAGATCCCACAGCTGTTACATTAAGAAGTAAGGGTTTTGAGTCATCCCAATAAAGCAGCTTGCTGTTTTCAGGTGATTAATTTATTTGACTAATTAGGTTAATGAAAGAGAGAGCATGGGCTTACATATTTATTTTACCTATACACCTAATAACATGTCTTTTCGCTCTCCCTGTTAGTTGGTTGGCTAGCCTGGTGTTGAGGGCTATTTGTGAATTAATGGAATACAGAGTTACATCCTTCAGTTTGGCTCCAGTACTCCCTATGTTTTCCATTAGAGGAGTTCATTGCAGTGCTACTTTGTCAGCTGCTACTGATGGGATCCGTGACTCATGGCACAGTCTTGTGCCTCCACGAGTAACCCAGTGCTGGGATGGATGCTCTCTATGTAGAGTAGCTATAGTGAAAGAATAGGATTTTGAGTGCCTTCCCACCTCCCACACCGTAGGCTGCTGCTGCAGCATGACTGCTCCTCGGGAAAGGGCTTGCATGCATTCTTGACCTTATTACTGGCAGCAGCATCCTTGATGTCTGTGAACGTAATGACCATGGTGGTAAGACCAGTGACCGTAATAAATTTAAGTATGTGTGCAATATTGGCAGAGCTGAGGCCTAATGGAGCAGTGAGGGCTGGCTGCTTCAGCTGAGGGCAGAGCTCAGCAGGAGAAATTCTTTAGCTGTAGGAAGGAAGTGCAGAGCTACCCGATTCCTGCCTGCTGTAAGTCCTTGTGAGGACTGGGGCTGGTGGAGCACTGTGGTGAGGCTGCTCCTTTCCTTTTGGGAGTTCAAATGGATAAATGGAAGTGAGAAGTGAACGAAAAGATGGGCAGAACTGCTTCAGTGGTGCATTTAGGGTAACTGAGAAGTTCACTTACACGTCTGTGCGTGTAGCAAGGGGCCCATGTCTTGGCCCCAGGGAGTGCTCCGTGCTTTGTGGTCTGCAGGATGTTGCCCAAGGGCCTGGTGTCCCTTCTATCCTGAGTTGCTAAGCAAAAATAGTGCCAGAACTGCGTGACTGCAGCCCTCTGCAATCTCAAAAACCCTGAGCCAGCACACTATTTTAAAATTTCATGGCATTCAATATGAGAGTGTTGCAGAAATAGCAAAGAGGAGACTGAGCCAGGCAGCACACTGGGGAGGATGGAAACAAGTATAAAAGAGCAATGATTGCCCACAAGGGCATGTCTCAGGCCTGCTGGGAGGTATGCAGGTGAGTGCCGTTCCTGCATCGTGCATTCAGCTGTCACCACTGGTCTTCCATCTGAATGCAGTAGGATTATAATCTAATATCAATTTCCATCTCCAATTTCCCCAACACACGTGTCAATATGATAGTCCCGAACTGCAGTTCAGCTTCACAGATGGTACCTGCATTGCAGAAAATGTTAGACGACTCGTGCCCTAGATATGACAGAGTGCATTTGTGTACACAGCTGTGTATGCAGGAAAATCACTTTCATGATAAAAAATGGAGTCACATAACAGGAACATGAAGTTTGGTGGATACAGGGGTGTCTTTGTAAGCACTGGAACAGGATAATCAGAATAAAATCTTACCACTGTGAATAGATACGACAAGTGGCTTTGATGTATCTGCCTAAAGAAGTTGGCTTTTATTGTTATGTTGTTATTTTATTGAAAACAACTCTGGTGGCTGCTATGTCTAAAGTGAGCAACGCTTCAAATATTGTAGTGACCTGCTGTTAAAAAAATAAGCACATCAAATGTCACAGCTTCCTTGAGGATTGCTTCAGGTTTCTTCAGGACATGCATTGCTAAGTGGCCCATTAGCAGCTGTTCAGCTGTTGCAAACGAAGGAAGATCCAGAGGTGAGGACTTGCAAGGTCTGGCTTATTGCAGCCCCTGCACTCCAGATGAGTGTTAAGAAAGATGGGAAGACAGGAAAGCCATCATGGGGAGTGAGCATGCGTAACCTCAAGTTGTTGATGTTAGCCTCAAGCACTTCTTTCCTGGGACTGACTTCACTGACAGCTAAAAAGTGTTGATTCTGTGGGATGTTTCCCAGCATCTCTGCTACTCTGTGTTGTCTCTTCCTATTCCAAAGTTCTCTGCAGGAAGACATGAAGGAAAAGTAGTCTAAATCACTTAAAATGGGAGTTTAGAGTAAATTAGGTAAACTACATTACAGCATTGTATATATTCTCAGATTCAACGTTCAAGTGACCTTAATTTGATTAAGCTTAATTCATATCAAAGTAAATTATACTAAGTATGAAATAGGGTTGATTTAATTAATAATGAGTGTGTCTGCAGAGATCTAATGTAGTTTGATTCATTTGGGAATGTTAATTCAGATTAGCGTTCTAGAGCTTTCTCTTGTAAATAAACCCTACAAGACAGTTCACTAGATATGGCTAAGCAGGTGTGATGGTGAGTTGGCTGCCCTTGGCTCCAGAAGGACTTTCCCACCTCTCTCCTTCTGTGTGATTTCACCATCATTTGGTTGTGGGATTTCTTGTTAAACTCTTAATCCAGCCAGAGAAAAATCCAACAGCATTCTGTTGAATTAGTCAAATTTATGACCTGTTACATTGCTGCATGGTGCTCCACAGTATAAAGGCAGGCTATGAATGTGTGATCAAAGTGAATAGGGCTGGGACTTATTTGGCTGCTGCCTTGCATCTGTGCTTTCTGCATGAGTCTTCCCTCTTTGGGCAGAATTTCTATGCTGGAGTTTCACTGCCTGTTGTGTTACATTGCACATGGACTAGAAGTCATATATATTGCTAGCATGGCTTAAAATCAGATACAAGTAAGTTTGATTTACTCAGCATTTAGGTAGCACTGTCAGGTATTACCTGGCTCTGACTTGTACCTTTGGCTTTTTCAATCCTTTGTGCCTATGTGGTGCATGAACTTTCTGAATACCCATCACCTAAACAGTTTGTACTTTCAGTACACACAAACTCTACTCACCCACTTGCTTAATGCTTTCTTTCTTGTTTTTCGTTTTTCTTTTTTGTCTATATGACTTAAAGCTCTGTGATTATACCATATGATTACTACAGGATGGACATGCTATGCTTACAAAGATAAGATGACAAAAATGGCCAAGATATGCAAATTGTTGTGAGGGTGTTGTATGGGAACTGCTGAGTCATGGACTGAACCACTGATTGATCACCTGGGGAAAAAATCCAGCTCAGCCCTGAGAGCACAGGTGAAGGCAATTCACCTGCAGTGCTGTGCTGCAAGTATAAATGAAGTAACAGAACTGAAGCACCGAGCTGAAACTATTGAATTGGCTTCAGGAGAAAAATGGTTTTAAAATATTATGTAGGTATAGCGAAGTTGATCTAATTTCATTGCTTACTTATTTATTTATTTATTTATTTATTTATTTATTTATTTATTTTCCTCTGAAAATGAGAAAAGCAGTGCTTGAAAAATAGAGGAATGTTATTTTGAACATGAACCCTACCTGCAATGCAGAAGTTCCTGGAATATGGGACTGTAGACTACTGTGCTTCAAAAGTCCCTTGAAATCTGTCCCCAGTGTATGGGGAAATGCTGGCTGTCCATGTCAGCATCTTCACACCTGCTAGCTTGGGCTCACAAAGGGGATGACTCCAAGCTAGTGGCTGAATGGATGCTGTTTGTCTCTGGAAGCTTCCTGTGATAATTTGGCTCATTCTCTCTGCAAACCAGGCTTTGCAACCACTGAGTTATGCCCGTCTCATCCTGTTTTAATATCAGCACATCCAGTCACATAAACAACGTGCTTCTTCATGAGACGATGAAAATCAATGAGGCTTTGAAAAGACATGCTCTATAAAGTCACGGCCTTATTTGGGAAGTTGCAAGAAGCTCGGCTGTCACAAGAGAATATTTTGGCTCTGTGACAGTTTCCTTTATACGGTTCTTCAGCAAGGAATCTCCTGTGTTTGTACAATGATAACTTGCAAGTGTTGCATGCCTTTTTTTCATCCCTGGGAATACTGGCAGGAGGAGAACCCAATGTGTTGGTCAAAGGAGAATGGATGCCCCTTTGGACCCTCCTCTGGCCAGAAGGATATGGAAAAAAAAGGTTTTCAAAGGTAAATTGAAAAACGGGAAGTATTTTAGAATTCCTCAGCAGATTCACATGTGTTTTTATTACAGTTACAACTAAATACCCATTTTTTCCATTACTTGTGGAGAACTAGCATTGGTTTATGTAAGTGTGGGATTGTTTAGGAATGGCTTGATCTGCCCTTTTTCCCTTACATTTCTTGGGAACATTTCCTTTATGTGAGTGACTCCTTTGGAACTGTGGTGGGATAAAAGAGGCTATTTTATAAATAACAAATTGAAGGGAGGGCATCAGAAACAACCGTGTTAGATATAATTTTGTGGGAAAAATGTGAGAGCAGACAGGAGAGTGTCATAGGAGAATTCTGAAATGGTTTCATGGAATTGTTGAAATTGGAAGGGCCTTTAGAGGATATCCACTCCAACTCTCATATAGTGATGCCCACAGCTAGATCAGGTTGTCCAGAGTCCCATCCAGCCTGACCTTGAGTGTCTCCAGAGTCAGGGCATCCATCACGTCTCTGGGCAACCTGTGCCATTGCCTCACCACCCTTAAGTAGCCAAAAGATAAAGAGGGATTAGAAAAGGAAATTGTGATTATAAGCTAAAAATCACTCTGGCTGTTACTGAATCCTTGTCTATATTAAAAAGCAGTGGAATACAAAAATATTGCAGAAACTTAAGCTGTGCAATTTAGTGAAGCTGAGGGAAGAGGACCTCCAGGGCGGTGTTGGAGACCTGGAGCACAAAAATGAGCAATGCCATGTGGATCTGTCTTGACACTCGTACCCTCAAGCACCAATAATAATAGTTTTTGGAGAAGCTGAACAGCCAAGGAACAGAGGGTAGTTGTGGAATTAGAACCTATTGTTGGGATTTTACATCCCACAATGAGTAGAAAGCATCCATCTCCTCAGGTTGTTGTATCCTCTTCTCCACCTCTCCTCACTAGGTTTTCTTTGACCTTTTCTTCCCATTCCTGTGCATACATCTCATATATTATATGAGGAGCATATCATACACATACATCTCAGTCTATTTCTGGGCTTTACCCACCTCCGTTCTGTTTCAGAGGTGAGAAGCAGTTGTACATGCTGACATCTTTTCCCATCCCTGCACCACTGCAGCACTGAAGGATGCAATTACTGAGTGCTGTCTCTCCTTGGAGAGAAGCAAGTGGAGGGGTGCTGGACCTGGAACTGATGCAGCCCATGGGTCCAACATTGCTTGTGCTTCCCATACGTTAGTGCTACTTGATAATTCTGGTGGCACATCAAGTAGTGCTTGCCTAGAGCACCCTGAGGTAGCAGAGAGAAGAGTGATGGAGCCCATAGATAAGAAAGTAGGATTCTTACAACTCAAGAGAGCTATTTGAAGCATATATGAGGAATGTGAGGCTGAAAAGAGCAGGTGTTATGTTAGGCTGATCTGCAGTTCTCTGAGATACAAATGTGAGTTGAAAATGTGGAATAATAATGAATGATGCATGACAGTAGCTGGAAATTAAGAAGGAATTAAGGGGAGTAAGTTTCAGATGACACTTTAATTTTTGTGATAGTCTTGTGATGGTCTGTCTGTGCATGAGTCTCAGGAATCCATCTGCAGAGCCTTGACGCTTCTGTCTCCACTTCTAATGCCTGTTTCCTCTTTCAAGGACACGCTGACTGCTCTGTGGTTTCATTCATTTGTAATTAGCTAAGCCAGGAGTTGATTTGGATTTTTATCTTTGACCATTTTCTTCAGGACGTCATTTGTACTTGGAAAGAGCAGTGTATGTCATGTTAGAGGATAGCTCACCTCACTTTACCTTCGAAGATAACACAAGTAAGATTTGTCTCATGAATAAATGATTCTTGAAGATACGTGTCAGTAGTCAAAACTGGTTGGAGAGTATTCAAGTGAGGTATGAGTGGCAGATGGCCAAGGCTCGTGGGAGCCCAGAGCCCAGGGGGATATTTGGTTTTAGGCTACCCCAAGCAATGCCAGGCAGGACAGCAGTGAAGCAGCACAGCATTTCATCAGTGAGAACATGGGGAGAAAAAAGCTTTCATTTGCTGCAGCTCACTCTAAGTTTGGTGAACAGCCCATTTGGCATTGGTAAGCATGGCAGTGGGTGCAATGCTAACCTTGATTCATGGCACTGTAGAGCAAGTTGTAGTAGGTGCTCCTTCCTTGGCAGTAAAAAGACTACCTGCAACAATATTGCAGGTAGTTGATCACAGCTGTGCTGTCTAAGCAGGTTTTTTTTGTTTGTTTTTTGTTTTGTTTTTTTTTTTTGAGCCAGAGTGAGAAAATGGGGTCATTAAGTTGAGAAATGGTAGACCATACAGATCCAGCCAGCTGTGATATCTTCTGGCTGCAAAATGTGTTTCTGCGGTCATGCTGGAGAGTGGCCAGGGCTTGGACACTGGGCAGGATTGGTTTGGTTTGTCAAAGGCCTACAGCACAGGGCTAGAAGCTGGCAGAGGTCCTGAAGCAAGCCTCCAGATCATATTACATAGCTCACAGGAAAATTAGGAGAGAGATGGAAAATTCTTGGTGTGGAAGGTAAAGGAAGGTGCCCCAAAAGCCCCCAAATGGGGGTTGTGTTATTGTTTTGCTTCTTTATGGGTATTAGTGCTTGTCCTTATGTTAGGAAACTGAATTTCATCCCCACTAGTACTGGAAACTGGAGAATGGATGATATTCAGATGATGTCCTGAAAGCTGCCCAGCTGATGGATTGTGAGAAGGCTATGTGAGCTGCTATGCTGATTTTGTAATTTACATGCACTTAACTCTGAAGTGTAACATGCTGCTTATGTAAAAAAGATATTTTTGTGCTAAGTTTGACACCTCCTTTAATTAAAGTGTCAAACCTAATAATGTTTCACTGGAGAGTACCCCTCTCTCTTCAAGATGTCCTGCAGGAGCAGCCAGGATCAGGAGCTCTGATATTTCTCAGGTCCTTAAATAGATGAGGCATTTTTTTCAATTTTCACTTTCTTTGTGTGAAGAACAAAAAAGGGCATTCCTGATCTGTCTCCTGTGTTTTAGAATATAACTTCGGCACCTGTAACTCTCCTCCCTGCATTATAGGGAGAAGGTAGAATGAAGTCTTAAAGTTGTAGACTAGTTGAATTTCCTACATTTCAAATTGTGCCCATTGCTTCTAGTCCTGTGGCTCAGCACAGAGTCTCACTCTGTTTTCTTTACACCCCTGCCAATTTTTTATAGACATGGATGAGTTTGTGAGGATGTGATGGCAGACGTCAAAAATCTTCTGTCGTCAAGACTTGTGGGTTCAAGGGAGGCTGGAACTGGACCGATATGATGTCCTAACTTCTCCCCAAGAGGTGCTCTGTTGGTATCCCACAGCCAGCATGTCTCACCAGCCAGTAAAATAATATGGCCTAGTGTGTGAAACTGCTTGTGAGTGCCATTCTGAAGCCTTGGAGCAATCCAAACTTTCGTATGTGCTCATAGAAGTGAGTAATCTGAAATTGCCACAGTATAAGTCTGGTGCTACTGTCAGAAGCTGTTTCTGAACAAAGAGTTCCTCTGTATATAATGAATAATTCCCTCACATGTTTATTCTAACATCTTTTGCATCAGCTACCAGGGCAAGAAAAATTCACTACTTTTTCTCTTTTTTGTTGTTTTTGACCTGTTATGAACATGCAACCTCATTTTGAAGAGGGAAACGCTAGGACTTTACTGTTTTGTTATGGAAGAGGGAGCAATACTGACCTTGATGTGATAGCAATACAGCTAAATCTTGGCAAATTCTTTACCTCATGATGGATAATCCATATATGTCTTGGATGAAGGTCTGGGTCATGATCAGATCTGAGCTTTGATGTGTCTGTAAAATCCTCGTAAGCCAGTAGCTCCCAAAGCCTTGGCACTGTGGTCTGATGGTGAAGAGAGCTTGCTCAACAGATTCATTGTGCCAATGGAGTTTTCTCTGCAGCAGTGTGGTTGCTGTTACAGTTCTGCTTCTATTCTCCAAATGTTAGCCTTGATTTTTCTGCTACTGCTTCTTACCATCTTTCTAGAGACTGCAGAGGTATAAAAAGGCTCAGTTGTGAACAGCTGCTCTCTTTGAATGTTTACCAAAGCTGTCAAGTAAACTCTGGTATTTTCCATGCAAGTACAACTTCTGTCCTGCCAGTGTACTTAATGATGAGTCTGAAAGTCAGTAGATGTTAATATCCTCAACTGTGGGTGGGAAGTTGCCTAGTTCATGGCAGATACCTTTGGCTGCAAACACGCTAGTATATAATTAAAATGCTTTTAAGATCTGGAACATTTTCTTCCTTCAAAAAAGCAAGAAGTCAGTGTGGTTTTGGTGGTATATGAATAGCTGTATTTGTGTCTAAAGTGCACACTTCCACATTTGTTTATACACACTTCCAGGTTAGTTTATATACAATGTATACCCTACACATAAGTGTCAAACGGTTTATTGTCAGTCTGTGCTTTCAGGAGCCCAGTAGCTTATTCAGAGAATATATAAATATCAGTGGACATTTTCCATATCCACTGATGTTTTATTTGATAGTGGTGATGATGCATGTCTAGTCTCATCCTCCTGCTCCTCTTTTCCCACTTAATCCCTCAAAACTTGGAGAAAGTTGACTAATTACAGCTAGCTTGAAGGAAGATTCAAACTGGAAGCCCATGGCTCCAGTTAATTTTCTCTGAGAGTCCTTTATGTCTTCTGCTCAATGTTTAAAAAGATTAAGATGCTCATCAGCAAACGTGTGTCAGGAGTAAGATGCTGTGGTTGTCAGGTGAATACTGAGGTAGCATAACTTGTAATTGCTGAGGCAACTTTTGTGTGCAGTATGATTCAAATTAATCTCTTCTGAATTGAAAAAGCTGTTGTTGATAGTTGCTTATCTAGGGATAAATAAAATATTACTTCCTTTCATTTCAAATTCATGCAGCCTCATGCCTTTTCTTGGAAGAGATTTTGCATGGTTTTAAATCATTTTACATAAGCAGGCAGAAATTCAGGCGCGAATGCTCAACTCTTAGTCATATCAACTAAGATTTGCATACTGTACAGGGTGAATCTTAGTTTCTTTGGATATTTGGTGGTATGACCATATTTCTTCTTTTACTAATTTGACATTTATCTCAAATATGCTTGTCTTCTGCTGTCTGTCTTGTCTATTTAAACTGCTAGGGACCTTTTCAATATTCAGCTTTATATAGCAATCAGAACCACACAGTTCTAAATTGGACTGGATATTTTAGGTACCATTGAAGTGACTGATAGCTCAGAAATTCGTATGCAGGTTTTAGTTTTCGTTCAGACCGTCTCAGTTCTGTTGGAGTGCAGATTGTCATGTGGTGTTATACCCAAGGGCTGATTAGAAACTCAGTAAGAATCCCATTCTCTCTGATTCACTACAGTGCACCTTCGCTTGAGCTCCAGAGCAAAGCAGATGGGGCTGTGTTTGGGAAAACTTTCCGTTTCAGCATTGTGCTGCATGCTTGTCTGCACCTGGTACAGAGTATCTGTTCATGAAAATGATATGTGGTACTCCCAAAGTGATAAGAGTAAAGCTGTGGGAGATCAACGTGGGAAAAACCTGACGCTGGCTGTGCTGTGGCCGGGCCGAGGCTCTCAGTTTGCAAAGCACAAAGTGTACTGGGGCCAAATCTGGGAGGGGGAAGTTTGCTGTGCAAATGTTCACTTGTGGTTATATTTAAAGTTATATGAATGTGGACACAGGGGTTTTTTAAGCAGGCTAACTTCTTGAAATCAAATTTTGGTGATCAAAATGAAGACTACAGATGAAAATGAGCAGTCAGAAATGTAGATGAGAAGACTATTCTTGTGCAGCAAAATTGATGTTAAGTTTTAAGGCAGCATGTAATAGAAATCCAATGGATGAAAAGAGGGGGAAAAAAAAGTTCATTTCCTCTCCGCCCTTTCCTTTAGCAGCTGAAGGTTTGAGTCAATACTCCAATATTGAATATACCATTGTTCAGAAGAGTTTAGGGTACTCTAATTATTTCTGCTATTTTCTCAGTACCTGAACGAACTTAGCCATTCCTTCTTCTGTTTCAATAATCCTTTTAAATCTTATTTTCTTAAGCCTGGGAAAGACTTCTGAACTCAGAGGACATCCCATTGAGAGGAGATTTTTCAGCATTTTTTGAGATGCTCTCTGTGATTTCTGTATCTTCTACTTTCCAGAAGCGCTGGAGCTATTGTGAATGTATATTGATTACATATGCTCCTGTTGGTTCATTCTGCTTCTCCTTTCACCTTCTATTTTCTTCCTCATGAATTGAATTTTTAAATAGGTTTTATTTTTTCTTGAATGGTCTAAATGTCACTTCAGCATAATGATAATACAGGCTTAATGGCAGAAGTCTGCTATGTTAGTAGCTTTTCCCTTTCTTCAGCAATTTCTTGCCGTCAAATTTCTAAAAAATTATACCTTTCTTCAGGTATAAATAGTTATCTCGTTAAAATATCTCAGTTTGTGATCAGATAATGTCACCTAGCATTTGGCTTTGGTGGAAGCTCAGGACAATGGACCAAGAGTGATGCAACTGAGATACTGAGCACCAGTGGTACAAGCTGCTATTTTTGCAGAAACGAAGCTCTTTTGCAGGCTATCAGCACAAGGCTTTTGTGTGCCACTTTAAGCAGTAGCTAGATCCAGAAATTTCACCGTTGTCTTTATGCCTTGTTCTGGTTTGTCTATTTGTACCTTTTGCTTCTTTGTCAAGCTTTCATCAGAGGTTACCATTTCTCTTACCCTCTCTCTTGTTTGTTAAAACAAGACTTAAACCCACATGTTGTTTTCCAGGACTTGCAAAGCTGCTTCAATGGGAACCATCATTGCTACATCTGCCTGGCAATACTTTGGGAAGTGGGATGGGAGTACCTCAGTTCCCATTCCTTTAACTGCTCGCCCCATCCCTCCCCAGCTATAATTAGAGTTATTTTCCTTTTCCAAGACATAATTAAATTTTGTGTTATTGTGGACATTTTTCATCAGAGGTTGGACTGATTTTACAGCCTGGTAGGGGTAGTAAACAGTTTTCTTGTAAAAGGTTTTTTTGTTGCTGTTATTTCTGTCTGCTTCTAGACACTTGAAATCTGTTTTAGAGCATGAGAAATTGCAACCTTCTTTGCTAAGAAGTCATAAGGAGATATTGCAATCCCATTTTTATTTATTTATTTTGCCATCCATGAGTTCATGAGGCTTTAGAAAGTCCCTGTGATCTCTGTTAGGTAATGTCACGCTGATCCTCATTCGTGTGGACAAAGTGACACGATCGTCTCAGATCTTCCAGCCTTATTTGGGAATCCTACAAATCTATTAACCAGAAATGGCACTTCTGGTTATCTTACAGGATAGGAACCCTGCTCTTGCTGTCTGTAATGCTACAAATGGTTGTGAAATCGCTGGCTAAAAAAAAATGAAGTTAAAAAAAGTTATCCCAGTGGAACCTTTTCAGCAGCTGACCTCTGCTTTGAAAGCTTCTGGAGTGTGTTTGCCTTTGAGCACAGTGAGCTCATTGACAAGGGAAGCCATCGCTTCAACAGTTGACTATTTATTTGCATAGTGGCTCTTGCAGAAATTGCAAGACCAGGCAGTGTTTTTGTAAACTCTGTTTCAAAGAGAATGGATACTTAGGGGAAGCTGTACGCTATAATTGCTGTTAGTTGTGTAGAAAGGTTTTTATTTTGGCTAGCGTAATAAATAAACACTAACACTTAAAGTGAAAAACAGCCCTGTTTTCCACTTGAATTCAAGTCAGGGTGAGGTTGGGGTGAACAAGAAAACCAAAGTTCAGGCTTTCCTTATCCAGCTGGGTGGGATCTTGGCTAACTCTGACTGTGAAGGTAAAATCCTGTTTCCTCCATGTCAGAGGCAGGGCACTACCTTGCACAAGGCTCTTGGGCACGGTGTTCAGAAAGCATATGTGTTGTGAAGTACATCCTAAATATGCAAGATGACTTTCCTTAGAGGTTGTGTCCTTTGTGGTAGTTTTAATGTCTTATTAGGTTATAAGCAGAAGTACCTACTTTGCAGTTCCCCCCTTTCTGGATACCTATAGAATAATTCATTTGCATCAGATGGTGTGACTGCATGTGTTTTTGTGCTCCAACAGTGTGCCCTGATTATCATTTAATACTATCACATTTGTTTAAAAGGAAATAAAACCAAGCCCAAGGTCATTACTGCATATATATACCACAGCCCAAATAAATTCAGACTGTTTCCAGTGGTGATTCTTTGCCAAGAGTGCCTTTTCCTATTGCTCCAGCCCCTTCTGTCTACTTTATCAGCACCATGGGTTCAGATGCTGATGAGGTGTGTCATGTAGGGGAGCCGACAGAGGGGAGGGGAATCAACTCTTTGAAAGGGTTGATATGTGTAGGATGAGGGGAAATGGTTTTAAGTTGAGAGAGGGGAGATTTAGGTTGGGCATCAGGGGGAAATTCTTTACCCAGAGAGTGGTACTGGAACAGGCTGCCCAGAGAGGCTGTGGATGCCCTGTCCTTGGAGGCGTTCAAGGCCAGGTTGGATGGGGCCCTGGGCAGCCTGGTTTAGCATTAAATGTGGAGGTGGCCCTGCATGTGGGAGGGGGGTTGGAGGTTCATGATCCTTGAGGTCCCTTCCAACCCTGGCCATTCTGTGATTCTGTCACAGGTTGCTGCTTTGTGGTGACATTGCCGCCTGTGTTCTACCATTCTCAGAATCCCATAGCTTGGTGGGACAACTGCTGTCCTCAAGCAGGGTGACTGGAGGCTCTTTAAGAGTTGTGGTTGGGTCTGGGTGGGTGTTTCATACATCAACCAAACCCCTCTGTGTGAGAATGTTTTCTTGTACTGGGAATGAGCCGTAGCTATAAAGGGGAAGGAAAAAGAGGTGGGAGTAGCCCAGAGGCACTGCCTGCTCTTGCATTTCCCAGGCAGTGCCTCACCATCTTTCCCTCCCAAGTACGAAGTGGTTTTCCCAGAATCTGCCTCTCCATCATTTCCAGTGCTCCCCTCCCTTAGCCTGCTCTCCAGCCAGCAGCCCATTCCCTTTCTGCCTGGCCCAACCTGGCATCCTTAAATCTTGGCTCCCTTACAGAGATGCAGAGGTTTACCCTAGTGTGCACAACGGCATGACAAAATCTTTCTGCATCCCTCCTAACGTATCGCTGTGTCTGTTTGGGGCTGCTGAGGTCTCCCCATGCATAAGGACCCATGCAATCCAAAGCCAGCAGAATGGACCGTGCTCGGGGCAGTGGGCACAGGCTGCACCCCGAGCCCTGGTCCCCTGCACTGGGAGCCTTACTGCTCTGTTGCCGTGGAGATTGCGTGTGCTGTTGCTAGGCAGCTGGAGCATCTTCCTTCGCCTACCGCAATGCCACGAAATCCTGAACTTTCCTCACTCCCCTTGCCCTTCCTCTGCCTGGCAGAGATGGCTCTTAGCCAGCTTCATTCCATGGCACGGCGGTGGGCTGTGAGTGTTAACCCTGCAGAACAAGAAAAGCCCACGTGGCAGTGCAAATGGCACTGACGGCAATGAATTCAGGGCTGAAGGAGTTAAACTGGTTGGGGATAGACTACAGAGGAAATGATTACTAGTAGATAAACTCCTTTAAAATGTTCTGGCTTTCATGGAAGGGGAGGTTGGTGGCTGCAGCCTTTTGTTGCATCATTGGTGGTTTATATGAATAAAAGCACAGAATAAAATATCACTACAAGGTAAGAAAATCGGCTTGAATGGGCCTGATTAATCTCTTGGGTTACGATATATATTTAGTTTTCTGTCGTCCTCTGCTTGTGTTTACTGATTTTGATGTGGCATGCGGATGATAATTTAGCCTGTCATGTACAGTATTTGACTTATTTGGCTTGAATAATAAAGATATCAGCCTGTATTCTTGGAGTATACTGCATTAATCAGACTTGCAGGAATGATCACATGGTACTCTATCGCCTTTCCCTGTTAGCTGCTGCTTGTCAGCAGCTGGCTGAGCTGTAGGCTGCAGGCCAGTATCTGCATACCCTTTCTCTTCAGAATATTTCAAATATTCTGTCTCATCGTTATGCATTTTGCTGCAGTTTGACAAACTAAATGGTTTTCCTGCACGTAAAGAAGATTATTTTTAAATTTCAGAGCATTTGTGTAGTTACTAGGCCATGTATGCATTTGAAGAATTCAGGTAGGCTCTCTGTTTTATACATCAGTGTGCTCGGTTTTTGTTCTCACCAGGTTTTTGCTGTGTAATGTCAGTCAGCTCTACAGTTAGTTCTTCAATGTGCGAATGTTTCTTGCGTTTTAAACCTTTACCCTGTGCATGGGGAGAAGTGCTTGAAGGGTAAGATGCAGGTAACGGTAGCTAACCGCATGATGAAGTGCAAAGCTGAGTAATTGAATGTATCGTGCACAGATTTCATAGCCGTGCAGCCAGGAGCAGCAAGTGCAGTGCAGTTATAAATATAAACCAGAAACTGTTCTGTTTAAAAGGGTCTTTGCTATTTTTGGTTCCTGAGAATCTGACAGATGCTCCTTTGAGATAAAATCCTGATTGTGATAGAGAAAATTGATGCTTGGACTGTATACAGGATTATATTTTATGCTGCTGCAGAGTATACGTGTCTGTTTGTCATAATCTTGTAGTTGCAGAATTTCATATGAATTTTGTTTAAAATAAAGATATGGTTGAATTTGTTTGGTTTCATGTTTGCAAACATTTGAGCAATGGGGTTTGTTAGAGTATGAAATTAGCACCTTTTATTTGTTATTGGTTTTGCTCAGCATTGCTTTGCCCCCCCCCCATCTCCAATATAACTCCGTGCTTAGGCAAGTATTGAGGTCTCTTAAAACTGTAACAAGTATTTGAAGGCATGAAACAGAATTTCTCCAGAAATTGATTATTTTTTCTGCAGTAAAACATTATTGGACTAAAAAAAAAATAAAAATAAAAAATCTGTTTTCTAGTTGCAAGGTAAGGAGTGTCATTCTTTTTTTCTTTTTTAATTTGTTTGGCTCAGTGTGTTCTCATAACTTGTGTTGTAAAATTTCTGGGTAAGATGGTGTCAGTGTTGTAGCAGCATTAGGGATCATCTCATTATACGTTGGTGTGACTGAATATCATCATCATCATGTGTCACATTCTATTCAGTTTTGAAAAGAGATTGTTTGACCACGTACGTAACTAGATAAGAGGATGGTTTGTCTTTGTATATACAAAGAACACTCTATACCAAATATTTTAAAATTAAACTTGCTAGCATCAAACAATATATTATTAATATTACTTCTGTCTTTTGTTAGATCATTTAATATATTGGCAATTTCCCTTTTTTTTGTATTTTACTGATCAGTTCTTTGTGGAAGTGAGTAGTGTCAAAAGCAGTAGAAGTAATTGCAGGAACCTCTGAGGTGTTCTGATTCCATCCATAAATGCTGAGGGGAGAGGCTCGTGGAGCATGCTTCTGTTGTGAGATGCAGTGTGATGCTGAGTGAAAAGATTTTACTGGAAAACCAGATAATGCTGTGTAACTGCAGTTGTCATAGGGCTGTCAGGAGATGGTTGAAAGCTTGACATCACTGATTGTTGGCAATAAATTAAGCTACAAATGGGCTCCAAACTTACTGTGCCACTTACTATGCCCACAGTTATTTGTGTTTCATCCAATTGATCCTTTTCTTAACAGAGTGGAACTCTCAATAAATCTACCCCTGGGAGGGGAGTGGGAAGGATGTTATTTTTAAAAATTCTGTTTTAAAAGCCTCAGCTGTCTTTCAGTGTTGTTCCTACACATCTCATGCCAGGAAGACACCTACTTTTATGACAAGAATGGTCAAATGCCAATTGCACACCCATTAGGCTTATTAAATTACTTGTCTTCTCTTAGACTTGCTTTGAAAACAGTGTTAACATTTAATGTGCAGAATGCTGGACCTTTTCTTTTTAATCTTTCACACTGTTAAGGCTGTGGTTTCTGTATAGCAGCATTTAAATGGCATTTGTTTTATTTGGCATTTCAGTGGTGTTTTGTTAAGGTTGTGTTTGCATGTTGATGGGTTTTTTATGGTATGATTATTCCCATGCCCGTGGCTACATTATGCTTCGATGGGATCAAAGCATATCTTGAAAGATAAAGAAAAACAAGGTTGGTCAAGTTGAGCAGTGGGGTGGAAGTCTCTCTCCATGCTCATGGATGCAAAGCTGGTGGATCAGTAGATGGCACTCTTCTCTGGGCTAATGGCCCCTTGTGCTTGGAAGATCCTTGCATTTTACTGGTGACATTTTCCCCTATGGACGAACTATAAACTTACCCTCACGTACCCTGCCCAGCAGCCTGACTGGGACCTGCAAATGGGTACTTGCAGAAGCACACTTGCCTGCATCCCTCAGTGCACCCACCCAGTCAGGGTAACTAAGCGTCCAGGGCTGGGGAGATGGCCACCCATGTATGTCTGCCTACCCATGGGAGCCTAAATCTATATGTCACAGAACCATAGGCTCAGAATTGCTTGGGTTGGAAGGGAACTTGAAGAACAGTTGCAATCCCCAGCCATGGGCGGAGACATTTCCCACCAGCTGAGGGCCACATCCAGCCTGGCTTTGGGCACCTTCAGGGTTGGGGCACCCACAGCTTTCTGGGCAGCAGTGCCAGCATCTCGCCACCCTTGGAGTGAAAATTACCTCTGAACATTTAACCTAAATCTCCCCGCTTTTAGTTTAAGACTGTTTCCTATTGCCATCAGATCATGTAAGAAGTTGATTTCCCTCATGTTTATAAGCTCCTTTTAAGTACTGGAAGGCTTCAATGAGGTCTCTTCGGAACCTTCTCTTCTCCAAGCTGAACAAGCCCAACTCTCTCAGCCTTTCTTCACAGGAAAGGTGCTTCAGTTCTCTAATCATCTTAGTGGCCACCTCCACCTCTTCCATAAGCTGGGGGCTCCAGGCCTGAATGCAGTACTCCAGATGGGGGCCGCAGGAAGGCTGAGCAAAGCGGGATAATGCCCATTGCCCTGTTGGCCGCTGCTCTTGATGCAGCCCAGGGTACAGTTGGCCTTCTGGGCTGGGTCTCAAAAAGCCATAGGATTGGATGGGTAGTGGGGCTTTTGGTACCCCAGCGCAAGAGATGCCTTCTCAGTCTGTCTGTCCAGTATTTCCCAGCAATTTCAGTTTGATGCAGCATTCTTCAGTTCCTGGCTAAATGGTGCTGGAGTATTTGTGCTGAGTGTTAAGCAGCCACTGGTTTTCTCCGCAGGAAAGTCCCATGTGAACGGATGGAATAACCCCAGTGTGCTGCTTGTGAAAGCCCTCTAGGATGGAGTGTTGCCCCTGTGGTTGCTGTTGAATGAACAGGGACTTAAGCCTTGGAGAAAAAAAGGGAGTAAATCCACTTAATGACCTTGTAGCTCCTTGTAACAGTAAAGATGGGTTTATCTGGCTCTTGGGAAGTGCCTAATAGCTCCAGAAAAACTGCAATTGATTTTGAAGTGAGGGTGAAAGGAGCAAAGCTGGTTCTTGGTTTGTGGAGGCAGCTGGATTGTGCAAGATACCAGTTGCATCCTTGCATCCATTTCCATGCTGAGTTTCTGTGCTGTCTTTGCAGAGCCCCAAGCCTGGCATATGTTTTGCTTATGACTGGAGATAACACTGCTCACTAGCCGTGTTTTTATCATCTCCTGCTGACTCCAACTGAAGTTGTAATAGGTCTTTGCCTGTGAAGCCAAAAGGAGGTGTTGCCCACTTGGCCACAAGTTGTACTTTTCTCAATTGTACTCTGTCCAGGTTCAGCTCTTTAGCAGCAGAACACAAATGCAATTTTTTTCTTTTGTTGCCATGCCTTAATCTTTGTGAGATATTACTTGGTATTCTTTGCAGTGAGCCACTGTCTGTCTATTTCTGATACACCGCCCACCACAGCATCGCAGTATTTTTAACTGCATCTTCTATTCCCCCATCCACTGAGCAAACCTGAGAATGCTACAAAAAAGGAAAGTGAGGCTTTCGATGTAGCTGGCTATGAGCAGAGGAAGCAAAATCTGCTGATGCAAAGTCAAAATGAACATAAAGCATTTCAGTGCCATAATTCTGCCTTTCCACAGTGAGTACAGAACCTTTAACCTGATGATCCCCAAAGAGGCAGCAGCACTCGGGTGGTAACTCCCAGGGGGTAAAACTCAGAGCCAGGAGGCTTCTCCTTTCCCCTGCCCCAGAGAACTAGCAAAACCATTTATAGAAATGAAAAAAGGCTGCTGCTCTGAAGGATTGCAGGCCTTTCTTCTGTGCCTTTTCCTGCTGAACACTGCAAAAAAGGAGGCTGCTTGAATAGCCCTAATTTTTGGAAGTGCAGCTGTAGTCGGAGGAGTCAAGCAACTTTTTGAAGCTGTAGGTGAAGCACTCAAAAAGATTTACTTGTGTCACCAATTGTTCCTTAAAGGAAATAAGGTCTGCAAGAAATATGACCATATTGATGAACAAGAAGCAGCAGGAGACTGGCCAAAGGAGATTTCAGCTGCTACAAAAGTGTGGCTTTGTGGAGAAGGGTGATGGGGGTTGCAGCACTATGGAGGGGTGAAACAAATCATAGTCGCAAGTCAGCAACTCTGACCTCCAGCTGAGATGGTGCAGACAGGGAAAAGCGCACCAAATAGTGCAGTTAGTCTTTTCTGTCAGGAGTGTGGAAGAATCAGGGCATAACTGTTACTGAAGTCAAAAGGCATTAAACGTGATGGTGCAAACAAGTTTAAAATGGAGAAAATCCAGGGATAGTGCTTGGGCAGCATGTAATTGCTTGCAGTGTCTCAGCTCCTGCTACCCTGCATTGCTGAACTTACTGCATGCAGTGCCATGTTCAACATATCCAGTGGGGACTTAATAAACAACCACCAATGTGGTTGTTGTGAACCTAAAAGCTGAAAGAAGACAGTTCAGCTTTACCAGCCAAGGGAAACTGCAGGCTTGCTGCATTGCCACTTGCTCAGCAAGCAGACCTCCAGCAAACTAGCTACTAGTGTGCATTTATTTTGTCCTTGTGCCAGTGCAGCAAAATTGAATGCAAAACTTAACAAAAATACATCATTGGGACAGAGGCTTTTGATTACACACAGAGACTGGTGTGTTGTTCATGTTGTGCATGTGAATATTCCATATGATGCAACTCACCAGGGAAAATACACATGCCCAGAGGGTTACAGCTGTAAGATCTGTAATGCTCTTTTGCATCTTTCTTCATGTGAGCGTTCACACCTAAGTTTGTGACAAGGATGCCAAATTAAAAAAGAAAAAAGAACCAGTCAGGATTATTCCGTTTTTGTGCGTGAAGGTAATTGCCTGAAATTTGCCCTTTGTTAGTCAGAATTGATTTTAGATACTTGATTTTTGGACAGTTGTTATTTATCCACACAAGGCAAAAGCCCTGAGGAAATGTTGCTTCTTTACACAGCAGATTGAATCAAATGTTTTTGCTGACATATTTTTCCCTGTGACAACTGACTTTGCAGTTGCCATGTATTTCCTTGGTTCAACACTGATACATTTGAAGAGGAGAGGAATACTTCTAAGGAAGTATTACAAGAATTCTGTTGCTGGGAATGACAATAAGCATATACTATTCTCATAATTTATTGGGTTGGAGGAGCTTCAGAGTGTACGGTAGGAGGTAAATTCCAGATGCATCAAAATCAAATTGTGTGGGACGTGTGTGTAGTCCCAAAGCATGGGGCTGTCTAGGGAAGAATGCTGTGCTCCTGTCTTGTCTCCAGTCCAACCACGCAACCCATGGGGCAGTTTAGTGCCAAACACCTGGCTGGGTCACTCACCATCTACTGCAATGTAAAGCATCTGCAAGAACAAGAAATTTTCTCTCTGCTCCCTTTGCCAGGTAGATGTGACAACCTGGTATTTTGCATTCTTCTGTAGTCTCTCTCTTCTCATATCCTCGTCCAGTATACGTCTTCAGACCCTCGTCCTCATTTTTTTTTTTTTAAAGCCATTCTTGTAACGTCTACAAACAAGCAGTGGATGGTTCTGGTTAGCAAGGATTCAGACACAGGTTTCAGAACTGAAACCAGTTATCAAGACACATGGAAGTTGATGTCAATCTTTAAGATGAAAACAAACATGCAAGTACAGATGGTTCCTTTAAAGAACAAAATCAATGATAACTTTTAAAACCACCTGTGGGAATTCACTAGGAAAAGTCATTCTCTCTCCTACTTCCTCTGTTTAGCCTTCAGTGTAGAGTATTTAAAGATTTGAAGCACTTTTTCTATCTTTTGAAGTTTATTTTGTATGTTAAACAGCTGCTGCCCATCTCTTACTGGCAGTGCCAGCTTCTTAAGGGTGAGTGCTTGGTTTTGCTGTGCTGGTGCCTTCCTGAGGTGCCCTGTCCCAGCTCTGAGTCAACCATGTTGACACCGCAGGTGCCTGGGTTCCCACTTGCCTTTTTTCCTATAGACGTTCCATCAGTTTGAACTCTATCCAGGTGGAGAAGACACTGTGCATGAGGGAAAAAATGTCAAGAGAGCTGATGCTTCATAACAAGAAGTACTTTTTGAGAGATGAAAGAACCTGGGTGAGGGGGATGCTGAGGAAAACTTTCCCAGGCAATAGGCAGTGTGAGGTAAAGTGCTGTGAGGTTTGGAGGTAACGGCCTGGCAAAGCTGACAGCAGGACAAGGCTCAGGGATGATGCATCTGGCCATGGAAGTAGAGCTGAAGGTTTGAATCTGAAAATAAATGAGAACAAAAACTCCCCGCTCCACTTTGGTGAAAATACATGCTGTGATCCTTCTCAATTGATAGAAATTGAAGCACAAGTGTTTTCCATTTAAGTCGTTCAAGTAGCGTGGTGTCCACATGTAGTTTCTGGTTATGAAGACTCACTTAAAATTCTACTTTGCCTGATTCTGGGTGATGTGGGATGAAAACCTGTTCTTAGGATCACACGAGTTTAAATCTGGATTGTCCACATCCTAGCAAAGAATCTTAGCACATACCTGCAAGGCAGGAGAGATTGGACTGTATTCATGGAATTACCTATGTAAAGCATGCTATCATAGTGCTGTTGTAGCTGCTGCAGACTAAAGGTACAAATGAGGCAGTGTATGAAGAGAAAGGAAATACCTCTTATTAAACCACCCAGAAGAAAGATAATTCTTTGAAGTTAGACTTCAGCTTCTTATTAACGTATCAAATTTTAGCAATGCTGTAAAACATTCCTATTAAACTAACTTCACATTAAATCTGTCTGGGGGAAAGATGGAAAAGAGGGGGGAAAAGAAACAAGTTTTAAGGAAATAAAAGGAGAAAAAGATAAACTTTAGGAAAATAAATGATTGAAACTTGTGCTTCAAACTGAAGAGAGTTTTTGTATGTAAAAGTGCGTCCTTAATTCTGACCATAAGAACTGATCTAATGAAAGGTTTGCAGAAATAATTTGTTTCTCCACAGAACATCTTTGCTTGATGAGACAGCAGTTTTTCATGTTGTTTCCTATGAACTGCAGTTCATGGAGTTGATGCTGCTCTGTCCAACTGTCACAGATTTGCTGCTCTTTAGCGAGGGGCTGTTTATTATAAAGCTAGGTTAAAATGTTTACAACAGGGAAGACTCTTTTGAAAGTCCATTATAAATTATTTGAGATCAAAGTCATGTTCTTTTAATTGAGGGAGGATTTCTCAAAAATCAAGCAAAAAATCATTTTGTGTGGATTGGATATTCACAAGAGCACGTAGGTGCTCTTATTCTAGGGAGCAGGATCAGCTGGATGCTGTTTACAAAGAAGACTAGCCTTTGTATTTAAATATTCATATACGTGTGGAATGTTTTAATTACTTGAAAATCTGTATCTGAATGCTAAATAATGTGGAAAATCTGATTCTACAATCATCTCTGTGCATTGCAGAATGGAGAGAGTGAGCATTATGATGCTATCGTACTTAAAAGCTGCTATTTTTCTTACATCCATGATTTTTCAGAGCATCAGGTTGCAGGAAAATAAGATTGATGTAGAATTCTTCAGTAGGAAGCCTCTGAAGTTGGCAAGGTGAATCATCCCCTGTGTGATACTGAGATGTATCAGTAAATGTTTGCAACAGACGGATAGGTATAGGTAGGCAATGATGGTCAAAGCCTTTTTAGAAGAATGTGCAGAAAGGACAAAGTCAGGAAAAATTCACATATAACCTAGAAGAACTCTGTCAGAGCAGAAGAAATGTGCATGTTTTGTTCGTGACTTTGTCACCGGTGAAGGAGGTTTCTGCCTAGAGCCTATGCTGTAGGTCGCACGCAGTTACAGTACCACTTGGGCAGAAATAAATGCATGTCCCAGTTATACCAGATGACTGCATCATCCTTTGAAAACAGGGAATGCAGCCCGAGCATCACCATGCTTAAAATCAAATAAGGCAGGCCTTTGAGTTAAATGTAATTGTGTTATGTGGTGCAACTGGACTGATTCCGTTATGGTATTGGGACACTTATGTTGCAAGAAAAATAGCAAATGATGTATGAATCCTAAGTGCTTAGTGCTACCAAGGCTGGAGGAAAAAAACACAAACCTTAAGAAAGGATCACACTTCAGAGACATCATTGTGCTGTCAGGCAAGGCTGTTGGCACTAATAACAAGTAGTGCATTCATATCAGTAGGTCCCCTGTAGTCATTTTTAGCTGGTGCAGATAACTAACGGTAATTTCCAAAGGTGCTCAGACAGAACAGGCTCATTAAATAGAGACATGCATTTATTTAAACTATTTCTGAAGTGCAAAGTGAGAAGGAGGAGAAAGAAAACATCTGATTACAGAAGAAAGTGAAGAGTATGAATCCTCAGGGTAAGGTATCTAGATAATTTAACATGAAAAAATTGTCTGATTTAGTGCGGAAAATTCTGACATTGCTGACAAAGATGTAGCAACATCCTGGCTTTGAAGGTTGAAGTAAGAGAAAAATCAATCCTGAAATACGATGCGGCTTCCTGGCACTGAGGCCTGTGGAAGAGTGCTGATGCTCAGAGTGTGCACTTGTCATCACTTCAGTTCCGAGCTCCAGTTACTCACATTTAGATAGAGTTCTCTGCCCCCAGAAGTGATCACGTCCATGTCTTTGATGTGAAAGAGTTGCCTGTGGGTGTCTGTGGGTACGAGCTCTGTGCAGCTCAGTCCCAGCAGCATCCCACGTCCTCTCTGAGCCCAACCACGTTGTGTGACGTCAGGGCAGCTCCCATTGCCAAACACTCAGGATTTCAGTTGGCTGCCCTTGTGTGTGTGGGCGAGGGGAGAGCAAGGGGTCAGACATGGAGTGTTTCTCCCTGTAGATATGCGATTTGGCTTCTGAGGCGTTGGAATGTGTTTTGCTTGGCCTTCCTGGTTTGTTCTGGTGGAAGCATCCCCACCAGTTTCCTTCGTATAGGTTTGATCCATGCAGAGCAAACAGCTGGCTGCACCATGCCAGATAAACATTTCTGGTGCATTCTCAGAACTTCCAAGGTTTTAAACTCTTTATCTGCAAATTACGTGTATGTAGATTCAAATAACCGGTCTCAGAACTCAGTCAGGTCTTGTAGTTGTTTCTTAGTACTTTAAAAGGATGACACAGAGTCTCTTGGTGCGTACCACAAATAGAAATTTTGATCTTAAGTATGCACTGACACACACATCCTGTTTTATACTTTATGGAGCCCATCTGGTAGAGGAGCTGTATTTAAGAAAATGCAATGCAGGAAAAGCAAAACCCTGCCATTGCGTTGCTACAGTGGAAAATTACACACTGTACAGCAGCTTGCGCTCTTGGTTTAAAATGATGACTGACAGAAAGCGTGTTTCCAGGGCTTTCTATGCTGAATGGATTACTTAAACCATAGATTCCTTCAGATGTCTGAGTCCAACTGTGGCAATATTAAGAAGTCAGAAATCTGAGTGAGAATGCTCACTGAAACCATTATTAAGCTTTAAAAGAGGCAATGAAGCAAAGATTAGATGTAGCTGGCTGTGGAAAACAGCTGTGGAAGCAGGTGTTGCTTGTCACTTTGAGTTTTACTTTGATGACCAAGCAAATTCAGGTGGGTAGGGACAGAAATGGTGAACAGATCTGGCTGTGCAGGAATTGCAGCCTCTTGCACCAGTGCTTGCTGTATCTCAGGAAGGCTGCATTTGTCCTGGGAGCTCTTCAGTCAGAAATACAGGCCAGAGTAAGTCATTTGTTTCTATAGTCAGTGCTCAGTGTGCAGACCCAAAATCTCTGTAACCTTGAGAGGGGATCAAATATGACTGTGATGCCTGAGCTAGGAAAACAAGGATTTGTCTCTAATGCTGAGATTTAAAGCAGATGCTACCAGACATGACATACGTGTCTGTGGGCACTGGGCGTGCTGCTTTGGGTCACGAACATGGATGCAGTGGGTCTCACTGAGGCAAGGATGCTTTCTCTCTGTAGCATGATACAGTGTATAAATTCATATATATTTATGTGCCTATATATTCATGTGTGTATTCCTACTGTAAATGGAAGCTGTTTTTCAGGTTAAAATGCAGGCATTTGTATCATGCAAGCATTTTCCTGAGTATTTCCTTGGTGGAATTTGTGAAATGAAAGGTGGAGACAGTGATGCTTTGCTGTGGTTTCCAGCCCAAGTAACTGTCTGCAGTGATTCAAGTGTGGCTTCTAGGCAGGAATTATTCATATTTGTCCATTAGACTTGGCAAAAGCCTGTAGGTTTGTTTGCATTGCTGAAACTCAAATCTATTTGTCTGGTGAATTTAATGGCAGAATGTGTGGGCTTTTATAAATATATTTATTTATATACAGTCATATTAAGCAGATGTTAAAAAAAAAATGTTTTGCATTAGTACATGATTTAGACAACAGAAAAGGGAACGTGGTGGTGAACTTGTCATGTGTCAGATCAGAAGACACAAATCACAGGGAAATTAGGATATAAATACCAGTGAGTATTATCCAAAAAAAGTTACAGGCAAATTAATTTCAGCTGTTTAAAAAGTAAATATCAGCTAAGTGCTCTTTATAGTGGTAATCATGATAGCGTTTGTATACTAGTTAATAATATCTCTGTTTTGATGAGGGGCCCTGGAGTCCCAGTACACTATAAAGATGTTAATCAATGAAGGCAGTGTTCCTGCAGGATCAGAGGGCTGGAGCACCTCTCCTGCGAAGTCAGGCTGAGAGAGCTGGGCTTGTTCAGCCTAGAGAAGAGAAGGCTGCGAGGAGACAGCGGTGCAGCCTTCCAGTATTTAAAAGGGGATAATAAACAGGAGGGGAATAAACTGTTTACAAGGGGGCAATGACAGCACAAAGAGGAATGATTTTTGAGCTCAAGCAGGGAAGGTTTAGATTGGATGTCAGGGGGAAGTGTGGTGATGTGCTGGAACAGGCTGCCCAGAGGTGGTGGGTGCTCCTTCCCTGGAGGTGTTCAAGACCAGGTTGGATGGGGCCCTGGGCAACCTGGTCTAGTACCTGATCTGGAGGTTGGTAGCCCTGCCTGTGATCCTTGAGGTCCCTTCCAACCCAAGCCTTTCTGTGATTATTATAATTATCCCTACTTTGTAGTTAGTAGGAAAACTAAAGTTAAATGACATGCCATTGGTTTTTTAATTCATGATTCTGAATTAGATATAGTTCTGGGAATAGAAGTCATTACTCAAACTTTCAATCCAAATTTTAATTCAGATGTTAGAAGGAAAGACCTTGTTTTGTTGGAAACTCAAATTTGAGATCAGTCTCCAGAAGGTTCGCTGACTTCACCTTTTGACTTTTTTCTGCAGTGGAAAACAGCTGCACTTTCAGCTTCAGCCATCAGAGGATAAGCAGTGTTGTGGAAGCAGTTGTGCAGCTGTCTGAGATGGGCTTCGTTTTCCCTAACTCAGAATGTCTACAATCTCACCTGGTCCCTATTGACTCCTTGTGTAATCAATGGAGAGTAAAAGCTGCTGCTAATGTGATTCATCTGACCTGTTTTAGCTGCTTACTTTAAAAGCAGATGAAGCATGCTCTACAAGCACTTCTATTTCTTCAAGTTTTAAAGGAGCCTGGACGAAGAACCAAAATTTACAGGTTGTCTGGGCTGGGTGAGGTGAAGCAGAACTCCAAACAGATAGCATCAGCAACTTTAATATGTCAGCTGGCACAGACCGTGGTTTACAGCAGTTTACCTTTTTCATAGTGGGATTTTGCAGCTGGTCTGGCTGAAGATACTTGCTGCCAGCACTAGACTTCTTGCTACACAGAAATTAGGAATTAATGTATTCTCACAGTTTACAGCGTAGGAGGTTATTAAAAGAAAGAGGAAGTGTGTGCAAAGAAAGACATTAGAAAAAAATTGTGGATTCTCCCCACGCTGACAACTCAAGCCTGATAGGGCTGTTGTCAAGCAGCTAAGGGTGACTTGTTCTGTTTTTGATGGGTTTTGGAACTACCTGCACCAAGGACAGCAAACAGTATGGGATAAAGTCTCTGCCTAAATCAGCTGCTTATAGGGGTATTGCTTGCTGATGATGTAGTTGTCTGAACGTTCTGCATGTAGCACTTTCATTTTCTCATTGCTTTTCCTTGATCATTAGGCCATTAATTTAACTTTCATTAGCTTTAATTTCAGTTCTAGAATAAAAATATGGGAACAGTCCAGATACTGTCTTGTTGACTTTGAGAGATCACTGATTTGAAAATTGGTTTACTGTTTACCAAATGGTTTACTGCTTGAGTGCATCTTTAAATTTCAAGAGATGGAGTAAATAAGAATCTTTGTAAAATATGGTGTTAGTTGAGATAAGTTGGTTTGTGATTCAGGTACAAGCAGAATATTGAATAGGTTCAGTGTTGCATGGGGTGCTTCACACAGCTCTGATTGCACCCCTTGTAGAGAACATCTGGCTGTACTTTATTTCTCTGACGCATCATCTTCCAAAATGTCTGTGTTCTTCGGTTTACCTTAAATTCTTGAAATACATTGATAATGCAGTGCCTGTGGTACTTACACAGCCATCTGAAGTCTGTCTTTACAGACATAAACTAAGTAATTCTACATCAATATTCTCTTTTTAATCTATGCCAACATATTTTACAACAGCCCTTCATGTCCTTATGTATTCATACATCATATTTATAAAAGCCTTCCCTGTATGCTAAGTTCTATGATGTACCTTGGCAGCACTTTTTGTGCTTTGGCTAAAGTCTCTATGTGGGACTTCCAACAGCAGCCAAACCACTGAAATGTCTGCATGGAGTGTCGTGAAGCTTTCCAAAGGAAGGGTGTAATTAAAAGTCCAAAGAGCTACTTGTGCCTGGGTAGTAAAACGTATCCATAAGTGGAAGACTCTGAGAACAGCTTCCTTCATGATCTATCTATGTGCCTGTTGGGGTGCTGGAGAAATTGTAGAAAGAGGTTTTAATATGGTTCTGAGTGTAGTGAATACCCGAAACACAACCGTAAGTATGTTAGTGTGCGCTGAATCTCTGATCTGTGACTTACATTGTCAATCTGTAGTTGTCATCTGTTATGATCTTTCGTTTTGAAATACTTTAACTAATAAACCTGGGATGGCTGACTTCTTTTTTTTTTAAGCCTTTTGGATTTTTTTAGGTGTTTTGTTTTAAATGGCATCCTAGACCAGCTTAGTTTCACTGCTGCAGTATTTCTCAAAAACTGAAAATTCCCTCCAAGAAGATAATCTCTATGATTCAGTTGATATTGTTTTGTCATGTCTTGAATTGTTGCATTTCATTTTAGCTGTAGATCTCCTCTCTGCATAGTACTGCTTCCTTCTTGGGTCAAGCTTATGATTCAGTAAGCAGTGAAACAGCAGGGAATAACGAAAGCAAAAAGCTTAAGTATGGTGCTTGGGCACAGCTTGTGAGTTCTGAAAACTTGGCCAAGTGGGCCCATTACATTCTGTTTACATTTTGAAACCTTTTCATAAGGATAACTGATATATTTTAACTTTTAAAAGTTGAGCACTGGGAGAAGAAATCCCATATCCCTTCTTGTACCTGACTAAGCTTTTGCATCTCACTGCCCTGAGCATTGCTGCTATGCTTTGAATGTGAATATAAATATCCTAAGTTAGTAGGTGCAACAACCAAGCCTGTGTTGAGTTCATGGCTACAGTTACCTACGTGTCCCAGGGGCTCATCTCTTCTTCCTTTGCTCTAGGAAAGGAAGACCTTTCTGTCACCTTCCTTTGCAGGGTGACAGAATTTGGCTGTTACAACTGCTATCAAATATTGAGCAGATGAATATAGAAATCATTCTTAATGTTACTGTGTTTTTATCACAGTTGTAAGATGCTGGTTGCTGTCCCTTTACTAAAAATGTATTTTTGTTGTTGTTTTTTATATTTGGAGATGAAATGTTAGTTTTCTTCTTGACAACTAAGGCATGAGAGAGAATGAACTCCACAGTGGAAGTTGACTGTAATAAAACACATAATCTGTTTGACTTCACTTTAAAGAAGGCAGTTGTTTAAAGCAGCTGGTTAAGCACACAGATGTTCTAGTTGAGGGTGTTCCAATATTAAAATGGCATAATGTGGCAACAGATTTTCATTTTAAAATGAATGGCTGACGAAAAAATATTTAGTTAAGCACCCTACCCGTAATTATAGTAGCGCATATTTTGCTTCCAGAAGCATGTGTTCAAAAGGTGCTTAACAACAGATCCTTCTTTCTAGCAGAAAATGCTCTTGTCTTGCATTTGCTTATAAAAGAAATGGTGCATTTATTGGCTTAGTAGACCCAATTCCTCTCTGTGAGCCTGCTATATAAGTTTGCAACTGAAACGATGGTGGCTATGCAAAAAGATTTTAAGAAAGACTTAAGAAGGGTTGTGAAGAGATCTAAGAGAAGAAATTTAAGAATGTTAACATGTTTTTGTCAGGGTGCTGCTTTTCTAAGGCATGGGAAAAGTTGAATTCTTAAGCCGGAATGGAGACCATCTGCCTCAGTGCATTTCCTTGTGAAGCCTGGCCTTTTGATTATAGTGTTTTAAGCATCTTCCTGAGTGCCTGACCAGTGAAGCATAGAAGTGTTGGGCTTTCTCTCCTTGACAAAGAAGAGGAGGTATTCTTATGCAAGTTTCCTGTACTTAATTTATTTGAACATGTATAGCTTCTCTCTCAGACTGAAAAGGCCCTGGCCTAGGGCCTGCCAGTTTTGGAAGCTTCTAAATGACAAATCTAATCTCAGCTTTCATTTTTAAAAATGCCAAGTTTCTTGACTTTTTGCTTGCAGAGAAAGTGGAGTTATTTCCAGTAACTGAAATGTTGGTACTATTGTATTTCTGGGTGTGAAGTGGGAAGGCGAATGATTTGTAACTTTTTCATATTCCTACAACAATAACAAGCATCCTGGTGTCTCCAGTTATACCAACTAAACCAGTTAAATAATAAATTTCCTTCGTTTTCCCCTCCCCTGCTTTATACAGACACATTGTCTACTGCAACCTCCAGCATTAGAAGCTCTTCTTTTAGCCTGCCCTGTAGGTACAAAGACCAGGGCAGTTTTGTGCTGCGTTGGCCCTGAGATGATAAATCCTCACAGAAAGCACCTGAAGTCCTGAAAGAAAGGGAGGACTATGGATACTGGAGTGGTTGAAGCAATAATGTTTTCCCATCTTCTTTGCTGGCTACCCAGTTTTGCTGGTGTCTTGAATAAAGACCTAATCTTTCTTTCTAGCCATAAATTTATAAGGGGCATGAAAAGTTTAGTATCTCTGATGGTGGGAAACCATTCTATCTCTTATTCTCTGGCCTCTCCTGTCTCAGCCTGTAAGATTTCCTTCTTTGATGATTGAGATGATTTTTAATTCTGCCTGGAGCTCTCTCAGCTATCATTTCATAACTTTTAGCCCCTTGACTGTCATTTCTGCCTCCCTTCTCTGCCCATCAACTTTCTATCATTCAGAAGGGCTAGTGAGACCTGAAGTTGGTCAGCTGATCCACCTATCACTGGGGATATGGTGGCCTATATACCAGTAGATCTTTGTCTAATGGTTCATATCAGCAGAGGGCTGTGCAGGGACTACAAAATTCTGTACAACAGATAGGATCCAGAAAAAGCTGAACTTAGTACCAGCTTTATCAGTGCTGGGTGAATTTTAACTGAGTTGCATGCAAACAACTTGAAGTCACGCTTCTAGTTGAGAGGTGCAATATTTGTCCTTCTGCAGTCCTTGTCTTGTGCAATAATTTGTTTTCTACAGTGATGTCCATCACCCAGTGTTGTTTTGATTAAATGGTTGGGTTTTTTAGAAAGCCTGAGTCTGAGGTTCTTGGGTTCTTGCAATGTCTGCCAGGCAGTCTGTCTGCGTGCTTGGAGGCACTGATAAGAAGAGCCTTTCTCTGGCAGTGTTGTGTCTTACAGCAGTGTTTGGAGAGGATAAGGCATGTATGGTATGTAGGAGATCATCTTTGAGGTAGAAAGAGGAAGGTAGAAAGCAACGATCTGAAAACTTTCAGCGTCTTAATGCCAGACATTGTTGGATTTATTCTCATTTCCTCCCACATAGTTGTAGAGGCCTAGAGTCAGGATGGATTTCAGAAAGGAAATGGTGGGATGTGGTGAGTAGGTTGGGAGCAAGGCCTTGAGGTTACCTAGTTTTTTGCTGACTCTGGGTGATACTGGCCAGAACAGATTTCCTGTCTGCAGAACGAGGATAGCGAGACTCCCCTGGAGAAATGCTGTGATCTCTACTGGTACAACCATCCTAAGGTTAAGACGTTCTCCTTCAGAAAATAGCTTATACTTAAGAATTTTTCTTTTGAATTGCCCCTCCTGGATGAAGTTGCTTGCATATTCACTTGTCATTCTTTATAATATGACTTCCCAGTAAAGTCCACCTGTGGCAGGAGGTGAGGATATATAGGGTTTAACATGCTCATTCAGATTTAACTACCTTTCCAGGAAAATACTTATAAGAACTTTTTCCAGATAAAAGCTTTTCTATTGCTAGATGTCTTGAAAATGAATGAGGTACCTGAGGGCAAATACAGTATCTTCTTATTGCTCGTAACAAGGTTGCTTTAAATCTCCTGCCTTTATTGAGAAAATTATTATCCTTGCTGAGGATTCCATTAGTCTATCAAGGAGGCTCTTAGAGAAGTAGATGAGTCATGCAAAGCCTTGTGTCTCTTAGTGCATGTTTGCAAACCTAATTTTAGTCATTCTGTGTTCTGCCAAAGCTAGATAACATTATTACCACTGTATGAGCATTTAAATCCGAAAGATTCTTCAGATAAATATAACTTGGGAAACCAGTTCCTATTAGCTGTATTCAGTCACAGATCACTAATAATCTGTAAAGCTTTTTTTTTAACAAGTATCTAAAGTTGGGTTTCTAAGACGCTTCTTGAATCCCCTGGCTTCAGCAGACTTTGTATCAACTCCTTAACTGTAGATGCATCTAAATGAGTGTCTGACATATCCTACTTAAAAGTAATCATTGCCACTACTGTGATGTTCTTACAAACGTCCTCACGAGGCACAGTAGAAGTTTAACTAAAGATTTCTTGACTTGCAAATAAATTTCTCTTTTTACTGTTAATTTTTTTGTTTGTTTGTTTTACTCTGCCTCCATAATACTTGTATTTCAGCCTCTCTTACACTAATGAATTTGTCTCCTATGTCCTTGTGAAGCTGAAGATACGACACTCCTTTTGCATATCTTGCTGCTGCTAATCTTGCTTTTCAGCAGATAGGTTGGTCTCCATGAACTCAGTACTAGGTGAGAAGAGCTGGATTCAAATCAGGGCACGGAGCCCAGTTTAACAAAGGACTTGTGTGCATAATTCAAGTGAAAACATGCTTAAAAGCTTTATGATAATGTTCACAACACATCTTCAGTACTTTATCAAAATGAATTTAGCCAATGTCTAAAATTACTCTTTCCTTGGACAGTTTTGATTTCTTGTTTGGGGTCCTGCTTCATGAATCAGATCTGATTAGCCAGCTCCAAAGACTGGCTAGTGAAGTTCACTGTGATGATCGAGTCGATGGCAGATGGCAGGTAAGCACATCTGCCCCATCCAGAGGCTTGATGGCATTTTGTGTCTACTTTCACAGCTGTATGTCTGCTGTAGTCCAATACTTTGAGTAAAAAACACCCTGGCAATTTTAGTGTTGTGATAGGTGAGAGGAGTGGGAGGCAGACAGGGGTGTCCATATGGTCACAGATGAAAGTGAACACAGGCAGACACAGGAACAGGACCTGAGTGTTCATGTGAAACTCTAGCTGAAGACATCCAAAAAGGGAGAAAGAAACTGATAGCTTTCACAAATTGACTATTAAATGCTATGTCTGATGCTACTGCAAGCTTTCTGCAGTATTAGTTACTTGAGATTAGATTTGTGAGATGTACTACACGACAACAGTCTATTTAAACATCTATTCATATTCTTGCTGTAATGTGTTTTAGAGTCCTGTGTGAATTCTGTTTGGTGATGTGAGGACACATGCACATAACCTCTGTGCTTCTGTTCTGGAACTCATCACCTCTGTGGATATTTGAACCAGCATTCACCCACTGCTGTTCTTACTTGTCACCAATTTGCCATCTGTGGCACCAGAGTCTCCTTGGCTTTGTGTCAAAAAAGAACAAGATTTGGAGGACTTATGTCTTTTAGGACTTGTTTTGTTCCAAATGGAGGCATGAACTAAATTCACAAAATCTCCATGGCAAGATGAGTCGTCTTTCATTTCCTCCCAAACACATATCTGGCCTGTGAATGCAGTAGTTAGAAGAAACAAGACCAGGCAGTGTCCCTGGTGTGCAGCATGCACAGGGAACATGACTCATGCTCTGGCTCCCTGTTTCACACCTCCCTACAGTTGGGCTGTACCCCTCTTGCCTGCACAGCTGTACTGCAGGGCTCCTCACAGCTCGGGGTCTCGCAGCTGCTTTGTGAGCAGCATGGCTGCAGTGTGGGCTGTGGAGCAGAAGAGATGCCAGGGTGTGCTCCAGAAGGAGATTCCGGTGCTGACATACTTCCTAAAATTGCACCAGTTGACAAGATCTTAATGCCAAAAAGCACTGTCTCTTATCTCATTTAAAAGTGCCTGTGGGATCTCGTCCTCAGACAGCAAGGAGTGGGAAAGGGAGGCTGAAATTGTTCCTTCTTGGCCTATCTGTCATGCTTCTCCTCTGGGTTTTTCCTTTCCTTCTGCTGCCAGTGCTTGCTTTGTGCTGAGAGAGGAAAGCACCCATGCTTCCCTTGCACCTGTTGTCTATGTAAACAGATTTGCTGCTGTTGACATCGGTCCTCAAGCCCTGCAGCCTGTTAATGCCTCACTTAAATAGACAAAGCATATTTTCAGCCATACGCAATGTTTGGCCACACTAGCAGAGAGCTCCAGCAGGTGTCTTTAAGACCTCTAGAAATGAAACCGCAATCCCCAAATGCAGTGGGTTGGATGCTTAGCTAATGCAAGCTGGCTAGCTTCTGCTGGGTTTGACCCAGGACAACCAGATTAAATAAACAAACAAAACTTGTTTTCTTTCTAACAAGCACTGTTCCCTTCTTGTCCCCTTCTCCATCCTCCTTGTCCCGATCTTCTCCCTCCACGTTGCAGGGAACGAGCCTACAAACATGTTGCTCCCTTGGCTAGAGTAACTCAAGTGCAGTGTTTATAATTGTTTGTATTATCCTGGTGTCTCTGTTAGTACAATATTATTAATGCCATACTCAGCAGGCTTGGTTAAAATGAAGACTCTAAGCAAATAGCACTTCTGTTTAAAAAGGGATTTGAAATATGAGGCACAGTAGGAACAGGGGGAGTTGGAAGAACTATAGGCTGAGGAATCTGTTATTAGATTGTTTTCTGCCTTCAATGGATCTGAAAGGAAAATTTCTGCCTGTTAGGTTTTTCAGGGATTTTCTGCTGGAATCAGTCCTGAAGTGCAGCCAGTTTTCTGCATCAGGAGTACTTACATAAAGATGGAGCATGCAAAGAGCTGATAGTTTACAACTGCTCTTATCTTCCTTGGGGAAACTTCCTTGTTTGAAAGGCCACAGTATGTTCTTTGTGATCATCCCTGACTGGAGAGAACATCATGTCACCAAAGCATGCTGCATTTCTCAGGGCCAGGATATGGCAGAAAAAGGGGAGGGTGAGGGCCAGTTTCTGAATGACCAGCAGGTCTTTGGGGGAGGCAGTTGGTGATGGCCCAAGGAGGCATGGCTATGAATTTTCTTTCTCCACAAGCTTGGCTTCTGTCCAGCATTACTACTCCAAGTGAAACCCTCTAAATAGCTGTATTCTACCTCCAGGCCTTAAAATATAATTTCCACTGTCTGCCTACTGTCTTATTTGTTTTATAGTGAAACCATTGTACTTCATCCATGCTATGCTGGTCAGGTGCCTTGATTTGCTTTCTGCTTTGTGCTATTAATCTGACTGCTGTTTGGAAGGGGTAGGAGAAGTGAGAAATGAAAACTCTCCTTGGAGTGTTGCTACAGATGTCGAAATAATTCTTTAATGTCACGTCAGTGCATGTTTGAGCAGCTTCTAACCTAGGAAAAAGGTTCTTTGGTTGATATTTGGTTAGGAGGGACATCAGGTGGCAGATCGTGACTAAAATGGGAAATCTGTGCCTTTGTAAATGTGAATTATGGAAATGAGTGTCGCATTTTGGTCTCATTCTGAAACAAGAGAGAAGGCTTTTGTTCAACATATAACTAAGTCATGGAAATTCTGTGCTGGAGAAGTGGTAGAGAATCCTGTGTACCAGGAAAGCATAGGGTTTCACCATTGATAAGCCACAGATACAGAGAAGGCACTGACTGTATAAACCCTATTTTATATTTTTTTAGTATAAAAACTTTGTCATTGTATGCTACAGCTCTTTGGTTGCGTGAAAGTGTATGTTTGTTTTTTTTTTTATCTTTTGAAGACATTATGAAAACCTGCCTTCATGTAAGAATACTTCAGCCCATGCTGCCAAGGGTACAAAGAGTGTCTGCTCATTGGAAGAGTCTGAAAGTAGTTCGTATTTACATGTTAAACTACGCTTACTTCTTCCTGCAGAAGTTCAGAGGGGGCTGCATTCATTTCAGTCAGTTCACCTGCATCAGTTTAATAATGGGAGTTTAAAATGTGAAACTAAACAGAGAAAGCAGAATGTTTTTAATCTTTTTTTCCTGGTTCCTTCTGGTGTTCTAATTATGAATAAAAGTATAATCATAGAGATCTGTTAATTCTAAAGCTACGGAGGAGATAAGATTAGAGTCTGTCAGCTCATTGTGATGGCAGATGATACTTGATCTCTATTTTGCATTATTTTTTAGATAGCACTAGAGGAGGTATTTATGTAAGCTTATTTTTGTATGCTGTCACTTGAAATTCAAATTTACATCGCTAGGCTGTATGGCAAATCAAAACCAGAAAAAAAAATCCAGTAAATGCACATCACTTGCATTTGCCTAAGTTAGTGTAAAAATTACAATTTGGAATAAAGTTACATTTAATCTGTGTAATCACTTACTGCATTTAGATAATGAATAATGCATCCTGCTCACATCAAACAGCACCAAGATTCTGCTAACCAGTACAAGTTTCCTCTGGGAAAACAGCTTAAAAGGAACCAAAGCATTTTGGTTTGCACTTATGGAAATAGTGCAGGAAACCTTGTTTTAATTAATCTTTCTGATTGGAATCCTAATTAAAATCAGTGATACTCATCAATCTGTATGTTTACCACTTGTGCATGCATAACCTGTGAGCACGCATGGGGATGTGTGTGTGCAACGGTGGCCCTGCACTGCCCCCAGGATACGTCCTGATGAGGAGGAGGGGTGGCTGGGCCCAGATCTGCAGTGCAGACCCAAGGCAGCTTCCACAGGAGTTGTGAAATCACAGCCACAAATCCCCTTATGAAACCAACCCTTGCTTTTATTAGAAAAGCAGTTTTAAAGAATCCCCTACTGGAAAGCAGCGCTTAGTTTGTAGTTTAATCCGAACAAAACGTTATAGCCCAAAATGATGGTTTTGATTGGGTTGATCCAGAATTGTTCAATATTTTTTTTGTTGCTGTTAAGTGAGACAAATAAATCACCAGTACGTGTTGATTTCTCCTTCCAGTTGTTTGCTGTAGTGCAGTGGTGTGTTCTGCTTTCAAGTGTCATTAATCCCTGAGAAATAAATCAGAGTTCCCAAATAAGCTGTTATTTGTCAGATTTGACTGGGATTTAATCCTCAGCATTGATTTTAAAACAAATGTTTTGCTTTTTACAAAGGTGCATTGTTTGGACCTGCAGTGTGCACATGGTGAAAATTTGCACTCTGAGCAGCTTGGAGATTGCAGTTGTCTCCTGCTATTACTGTTGTAGGACTGCTTTTCTTTCTTCTTTTTCTGTATGTAGCTGTCTATGGCTTAGAGTGAGGCTTCAGATAAGGGTTGTGATGTGTTTGAAATGGGTGAGAAGAGATGCTTCTGGGTCTTACTCTAGCCTTGCCACTTACCTGTATGGGGGTTTGGAGTAAATTCATCTCACCTCAAGTTGTCTCCCATGTCCCAGCCAGTCCAACCATGTGTCCTGTGTTGATGCTGAGGTCTTTACAACCTGCTTCTTTGACAGGCTCTTATCAAGCAAAGACTGTAGCACAGTAGCCAAGAGGCAAATCATTGAAAGCACTCCCGTACTGTGTCTGTGAGAGGGCCAACAGCGAGGAGTATTGCTGGATGGATGTTGGGATTTGTGTGTGCATTTGGGAGAAGAAAGATCCTCCTTTCTGCTTCTCTGTTTCTGGAAGCTGTTATGGGATCGTTATAGTGATGGTCTCAAGTTAATTTAGACAGAACAGAAAGCTTGAGGCGATGTAGGCCAGGTAGTAGTTTGTTCTCACTCACACCCAAAGGGAAATCTCTGGAAGATATTTGTGCACCTGGAAAGGCTTCATATCTAAACAGGAATTGCTGACAGTAGAGTCCCTGCTTCCTTGGGAGCACAGTGCTCTCTGTGACAGTGTTTGAGGCAGCAGTAACCAACATGCAGAGCAGCAAGGAAGTCCATGAAGAGAGGACATTCTACATGGAAGGATTAAAGTTCCATCAGGAGAACTGCTTTTCACAGGGTCAGGTTAAGTTTTTCCTTTTTCGGAAGAAGGAATTATAACCCCTACAACAACAGATTTTTATCAGTTTAGGATTTATCTACAAACCTCACAATGATGCTGCACTCTTGTGCTCCTCTTTCTCAGCTTTTCATTTTTCATTTTGATCTCTTAAAGTTTTACTTAAACTTATCTTGAGGGAAACTTTCAATATTCATTAATTAGGGAGGTTGAGAGCCCCAAACCAGGGGATGGGATTGACGGAATCCCTTCCAACCCAGGATACTCTGTGATTCTATGATTTTATGATTGTGATGTGACCACACCAGATGCTGGATTTGGTGTGTTGTGGCTGAAAAGTCAGTGTCTGAGATGGGCAGAAAGACATCTTAGGGAAAAAAAAACAAAAAAAAGAGGTGGGTGTGGAAAAGGCATAGATAGAAGGGGGTATCATGGAAAATCATCAGATGTTTCCAATGCAGAAGGAATGTCTGGAGAGAGCTACCAGAATTAAAGAATGGTTGTTCACTGCGGTTGTTAAGGTGTTGGATGAGCCAAATATTAGGAGCCTTTGTTTTCTTGATCTGCTTTTTCCACCTACCCACCACCACTGTTTTTTTTTAGGAGGAGGAGAAGGAATTCAATGTTCAATTTGTATGTGTTCGCATAGAATGATGCAGTTATGCTGTAGTTGTTTAACTACAAATCACAGAATCATAGACTCTAGCTGCCCCAGTTTTCAAAATTTGTTGAACAATTTGGTATACTCTCTGCTGTGCTGAAAACATTTCCAAAAAAACCCATCAAACTTTCAGAAAATGCAAATGATGTGCTATGAATAGGCAAATCCTCCTGAGCAATAGTGTGTACGGTGTAACTGATGTGCCTTAGCAAACTGCCAGATTTGCAGGGAAATTTGGTGACTGGGTAATGTATTGGACTTGCCAGTGCACCTGGCTCTAGCCGTGGAAAGCAAAACCCTCCAGGCCTGGTTGTGAGAATGGACAAAGGGAGGGTGGCAGTGAAGGGATTGCACAGAAGCAAGGGAAGTGGGGGGCAGAGTTTCACAACACAGCAGCACGCATGGAAAACCAAGTTTGGCCTTCTCCAGTCCCTTGATATTTCACTTCAAAAGTAAGGCTGCCTTTCAGGACAAGTTGTTGGAAGACAGACATTTCCTACTGCAATGGTTGGTGGAAAAGACAAAAACACATCTTACAATAGAAAGAGCACTGTAGTAGTTTCCATCAAGATTGAAATGAAAACCACAAACATAACTGTCTTATTATGAGCTTGTGATTGTTATTTTTTTTTCCTTGTTTCTTTCTAAGTTAAAAATTGTGGATGTCCTGTAGATAATTATAGGATGAGAGTATCTAAAATTTACTCATGTTCTAATGAGCTTATGTATGTAAATCATGCTGTGTCATAGGAGCCACTTTCTTTCTGTGTGTCATCAGAGCTGTTTCAAAACTTTTCTTCATCTGTATCAGACACACTGCATTTATACAAAGCTTCCCTTTTGTATTACTCTTTTGCTACTCTCTCGAAGAAGGAAAGTTGTAAGTCCAGCTTTCAAACTGATGCTCCATCTGCTTCAATGAAATCAAACTCTTAAGCTCCACCTCCTTTGGCCCAGGGTTATTTTTGTGAACTGTAAAACAGAAGAACATTTTATCATTAATAGCATTTGAAAATTATTCTTTAAAAATCAATATTCTTTTTTCTCATAAACTTGAATTTAGTGGAATACTTCCAATGTTTCTCTGTTAGTAGCTATTAATTGTCAGAGAAATGCATCACATTTATTTTTGCCTCCTGGTAACATGCTTTCATCTGTACTGTGGCCCACTTAATTTCTGTTCTTAGCACGGTGACGTTCCTGAGGTTACACCTAAGCTGAATTTATCTTGATACATGCATGGCAATACTGGGGGAGTCAAAATCTGGCTGCTGCTGTGGCTGAGCATGTGTTAGAAAATCTGCTGGCAGCAAGGATGGTGCACGGTGAAAGTTAGCTGTCCTGATTATGTCTGTTCCAGAAAGTCAGAGCTGGAGCCAGCCCTGCATCCTCTGAAACAGCAATAATGTTCACAAGGCACGTGGGTGTGCTGTGACTGGATGGAGCATGCAGCATGCTCACATAGCACCATACAGCACCCTTCCTCATGTCAGCATCCCACAGCTGGTTTTACACTGAGCTGAGCGGTCGTATCTCAGTGGGAGTGCAACTCTTCTAAATATACCTCTATACTACACTGAAGGTCATCTCTACTGTAGTTTTTGTCCCTTTATGCGGCACTGTACAAAGCAGCTGAACTGATGTTGTGACCAGGCAAGCAGGGAACCACTCCATGTAATTAGAGGAACAGGAACATGCTTGATGCTTGTGTTCCTCTGATACCTATGCACTAACTTGAGAGATGCTCCAGGATCGTACTTTCATCCAGTGATGATGAACTGGATCTGGAACTGATGAAAGTTGCTATCTTTCTCTGCTTCCCTCAGCACTTGCTCACTGAGGGTTTTTTATTTCTTTCTCCAGCAATAGTCTGCAACCTTGAATTGTGCTAATAGCATGCATCAGATTGATGGGCTTGCCACATGGGGCGGGTAGCCTTAGTGCAGCCAGCATCCGCCTCGTGGAGATTACAGCCATCAATTTCCATCTGCTGTGAGCATCTACAACACAATTCTAGGGTATAGGAACATCATCCGTTCCCAAGGCTGAGCAGGTTTCCATTTGGCAACCACTCCTTCGTGCCCAGCATCAGTGCTATAAAGGCATCATCAGAGGTAATTTGGTTTAGCTCCATCATATAAGAGCCTCAAATTAAATATTTTCTCTACCACATTAGATTGGTACCTAGATCTGTACCTCTGAAGACTGTACAGCTGCCTTATAATTTTCAATCCAGCAACACAGTCTTGTCTTCTGCTGGCTAATCAGAAGTGTTATTATTCATTATTTTTTTTCCTATAAGTAAAACAATTTCAAACCTTAATGAAACTTGGTATGAGCCAAGCCTGGAGTTTCAGTAGATCAGGAGAAGTGGATCCCTTTGCAGAGCAGCAGGCTAATAGCCTCAGCAGTCATGAAGCAACATCGCTTCTAGGCATGGCAGCTTCAGCACCTGCAAAATTTACTTGGAGACCTCTTGACAACCTGACCCATCTGCTCTCTGCTGCTATCCTACACAGTGGCACTGGTTCCTTCCCACAGCTCCTTGTTCTGGTGGCTCTGCTCTGGAGATGACTATCCTGGAGCCTGATAGTGGGTGTAGGTATGTGTTTCTTCACAGAGGAGGAGGAAGGATGCAGCTGGGGGCCAAGGAGTTGAAGCTAGTGACCTCATAAAGCATCAGACCCTATAGACAGTATGGCCAACCCTGTGCTTCAGTAATGCCCTTAGCTCAGCAGCTTGGAGGTAACTCCTGAAAGGGCTTTTCAGGCATTCCCAGGATGTTTCTAAATGTCTTCTGTGATTACTCCAGAAACCATGACTGTAACACTTGGAAGAAGAAGAAAGGCTTAATGAAACCAAATGTGTTTGTTAACAGCAATTCACAGCAGGCTCTGCTGCTGAGAGTGCCAGCTGCCATCATGTTCAACAGTTGTGTTATCCAAGGTTAAAAGCAGCAGCAGCTCTGACTCTGGAGGAACCTCTTGCTCTGTCCTATTGTCTGGAGAAATAAATTGCTTATAGCAATGCCTGCAAACCATGTGCCAGTTACACGATTAGCAGATAAAGAGGAGAGGATACAAATTTGTACAATGAATTTGCAAAACTTTCTTGCTCAGATAGCAAGTCTTTTGAGGTTCTTCTTGATGAATAGCCTGCTTCCTCAGCGTTCCCTTCCGGGTGATGGTTTGTCCCTGCAGGGACTGTGTAAAGTACCATCTCATCAGATGCTGTCTTTTAACACTTGGCTTGTACAAGTGCTAGCAGCAATACTGGAAAATAGCATTCGTTGCTTTTTACCAGGATATGTTCTAGTTCCATCAGGGGTTAAAAATATTCTGGCGTAAATACGATTTGCTCCTTTGATAGCTCTGAGCCTGCTGTGGCAAAGCAGCTTTCTTCTTGTTCCATTCAAGGCAGGATGAGACAGAAAGGAAGAGGTATCCTTTGTGCTGTGGTGAATCAGATTGGTGTGTGTGCTGAATCATAGAGTTTGAATGCCGTTAAAATGTGATCTATAACATAGAAACATTTAGGTTGGAGAAGACTGCTGACATTATCAAGTCCAACCATCGTCCTCACCTACTGAGACCCACCACCTTTCTTTCCCTACTACAGTGTTCGTCTGCATTCTTCCACAAAAATTCTCTGTTTTGGAGCCAAGACCATTACTGCTTTTTGTCCCTTCTCCAAAGACACATTTTCAGTTCATCAGCAGAGCTTTTCCTGCAAGCAGGAGATAAGCAGTTCTAGGGTAGCATGAGCTTTACGTTTCTGATTCATCCTCATTGCATTGATATTTAGGCAGGGCAGCAGTTCCCCTTCAATGCCAGTGTAACTACCTGCCTTAGCTCTCTTCTCACACTCAACATTAACTGTAAACCATGTGCAGTGATCACGGTCTTGTTGCTGCCACGTGTACTTCTCACCTTTCTCTGATGTTCATTGGAAATGCTTGTTGTGCCCCACTTTATGCTGAAATTTCTGAAACAGTGAATTGCAGGGAATGGAAGGGGATGTCTTTGCAAAGTGCTGATGAAAATGAGGGGAAAAAAGCCCCACAACCTCCTGTAAAATCAGTGGATTTCTGCAAGTGTAAAATGAATCTGAAAAAGAAGAATCTCCATCCTACCTCTGTGTTCCTCTGTATTTTTCCCAAAGGTAATGTAAGCAGAAAAACTGCACATGGAAAGCTCTGTCCTGATGGTGGAAATGGCTTTCTGTTACTACTTAGAGTTACATTGGAGATCAATAGGAAATCATAGCACTGGTGCCGCAGAGTAAATGACTCAAACTTAACTGTACCTCCCTGCAGTGATGTACTGTACTGTGGCCCAGTTTCCTTATATTCTTTATACATAAGTCTAATTTCAGGTTTGATCTTCCTCACTTATCAACAAACGAGGTACAGATTTTTACTGTACTGAACCAATCCTACCCTTCGCCTCTGCTCCGAGGGGTGTCTCCTCCTAATCAACGCTATGTTTGCAGGCTCACAGATCTCTTCACTGTAACTTGTTTTCAGATCATCTCATTACCTTTCACATACATATGTCTGCTTGCTGTGCTTGGAGCTACATATGGACAGCAGATGAGCTACATGTGCCTCCTTTTAGCAGTCTTCTCAGAGCAGTGCTGGCCATGTGGGGTACTGTGCTACAGTTGTAAAACACTGGCAGAAAAGACTAGAATCATAGAATCATTAAGGTTGGAAAAGGGCTCTAAGATCAGCAAGTCCAACCATCAGCCCATCCCCACCATGCTCACTAACCATGTCCCGCAGTGCCACATCTCCTTATCTCTTGAACACCTCCAGGAATGGTGACTCCAGCACCTCCCTGGACAGCCCACTCTCTGAGAAGAAATTTGTAATACCTAACCTAATATCCAATTAAAAGGTTGTGTTTTTTCATTGTTTGAAACAACAACATTGTTGTTTCTGTCTCTCAGATTAAAGGGCTTCCTTTGGAACTCACTGGCATTAGCAATTTCATTGCAGTGGTTTTGAAGGCTGAACTGAACAGTCAGATAAATAAGAGTTGCATTTTCAGTTTGCATGTTATCATATTGCTCTAATTCAGCTTAATGATCCAATTATCCACTTACAGAAATTAATTACCAAACAGGCTCTGAAAGTGCCCAGGATGGGTTGTATTGAGCAGCGTTGTGGGATATGATGAGTGAGGCTCTCTCCATTGGTGGGCTTGCAGGACTTCTTTCCTTGGGATGCAAGGAGTGAGAATAGAGAGTGCTGGTCGCGGACTGCGGCGTGTCATCTTGTCACTGTTATCCCCTGCGTTCAGCTTTGCCTCGGGCAAAAGCGGGCTTGAGAACATCACGTGCTTGGGAAAAAAGTCTGAAGGGATTGGAGCTAATTGAGCCGGAGCGTTAAGGGCTCTCAGTCGTCGTAGGGTACTTTGGAGGGGGGAGGAGAGGATTTGCTGCAGGGATTTTGATCTGTAAAACGTGAAGTGCCGGCTTGTAGCAGTGGTGCGGCTCATGTCATGGGAATGTGATGAAGTAGAGGCTCTGGGTAAAATTAAAACTCGCTTCATGTATTTATAAATGAGAAGAGGTCTCTGTTTTCATGCTTAGGTGAACTTGACGTATACAAATGTATGAAATACAGTCTCTGGTAATTATTGTATTTTAGTAGTAAATGAAAAACCTGGAAAAAAAAGTATAAATTGCTCGTGTTTCTTCATGGCAAAACTGGATTACACACAATCTGGAAGGAAACAGTGTGCTCAGTAGGATGAAACCAAAGAACTGCCTGTTAATCTTTCAGCATTAGCACTGACTGAATGAAGTCGGGTTTTCTAATTTTTTTTTTCTTCTGATTTGGGAGTTGTTTCGCCTTATCAGCACAAGAATTTAAGCATTGCATTGATTGTTTGAATATTTGAAGGCTGCATTGTGCATTGCTGCGGAGGCTGTGATCTTTAGAGGCACTGACAGCTTTCCCTCTGGCTATTAGCATGTCTGCTTTATACGACACAAATGTCAACATCACTGCTGCTCTAATTAGAGCAGTAGGTCAAACAGCATCTTTGTATGTAGAGGAACGTCAGCCATTAGCCACGTAAAGAAGTCCTTTTGTTAAACTTGCTTTATTGTTAAGGTTTATTTTATCCTACGACAACCCACAAAAGCTGATTTCAGAGTGGGGTATTTTTCCTTACTGCACAGAAAGTAATACAGATACCTTTCAGCTCTGTGCCTGAGGTGCAAGCACAAACCACAGAGAAATATAGTGCTCCCCCTTAAAAGCATTCTGTGTTAACCGATGCAAAACAAAATTGCCATGATCTTCCTCACTCACATAGGCTCCTGGAGGCAGCAGTTTGGTTTTGCCTTTTCTGATTTGTTTTTAAGTAGAATTTAGCATAATTTCCATAATGCTAAATTTAAGACTTAGAAAGCAGTGTTGCCCATCTTGAACGGCTGAAAAATGTGATTGCTGCTTATAGTTCATCCCATTTGTTTTTCTGATAATGTCTTTGATTGCTTCTCTTGCAATGCACTACACATCTTGCTAACTGAAATTGCAAGTGCCATTATGGGAATAGATTGAAAATTGTTTTAAACTAGACACTGGTGTTAGCATGTATTTTCAATTTTTGTGATTTTGGTTCTTGGTTGTTATGTATTTGGTGAGCCTCTGGTGGAAATTCCTAGGTTTCAGAAATGAAGGGCTCTTCCTTAGAGTAAGTAATAGTTAAGTGAGCTAACCCAGGCACGACCCGCTGTGTGCTCTTTAATCCCACTGGCTGCCACATGGAAGGAGAGGGCCAGCAGTCAGCAGGAGGCCACGACTGTCTTTCCTCCTTAAGGAAAAGCACTTAGAAGAACAGACCAGGACAGCCTGACAGTGCAAGGCTTGGGTCTGGTTTCTTGTGCTTCTTCTTTCCTGCCCTTTTTCCCCTTCCCTACAAAGATAAATGTCCCCAGGTAGGTCAGGGTGGGTGCTGGTAGCTTTTTGCTGATGACATATGCATGTTTGAATCCGCTCATTCACCTGTACCCTAGAGCATTCCTGGAGCACATATGGAGCACCAAGGCTAATAAATTGTCATTGCTCCTCTGACCTGTCCTGAGCCATGCGTGCCCGAGGCCTTGTAAAGAATTGCTACCAGTGGTCACCTCTTGCTTGTCTGGGGCTGCCTGCTCCTGTAAGCTGCCTCTGGACATCAGTCCCAATGGGGCAGGTCGGGATGTGCTGCTTCCTCCTCACGAGGATGGTGAGGAAGGGCCTGCCTGCCAAAAGCACGCTCAAGTGCTTTGCCTCTCCCAGGGGGTATCTGGGAAAGCAAACCAGCTCATGAACACCCCTGCAAGGTGCACAAACGTGGTTCTTTAGTAGTGGAGGACAAGCTCATCCCTCTTTACATACACTGGAGAGCTGAAGGTCCTGCAGACAGGAAGTTTCCAATTTTTGGAGAAGCCGTGCTTTACTGCCATGGTTTTTTTGTTTGTTTTGTTGTTGTTGTTTGCTTTAAATGTTTTCTCAGTGACTGTCACTCTACAGAAGATTAAGGCTGTTTATTCCCCCAGACAGAAGCTGCATTTGCAGATTTGCATTGCCCTTCTCTGAAGAGACAGTGTTGCTTCTGCCAAATTAGCTGCAGCAGATCTATGACCTACAGGCTGCTCTCCAGTAGGCTGGAATTAAACCATCCAACATGCTTCCAGCATAAATATTGCTTCTATAAAGAAGCTAGACTGTTAAGAATAAGTCTCCCTTGGATTTTCCTTAGAAATCCCAGGTTTACTACAAAAAAACAAGTGGAAAAACAACAAAATTAGGCTTAATTTGTTATTTTTATTGCAGGGCATGCCATCAATTGGTGTCTTTCAGTTAAGTTTTTTACCTCTTATTGAATTTAAGTGGAAGAATTTAGGAATATTATCTCATTATTTTTTCCACCATAAGAATGTTCTTTCATGTGCATGCACAAAAAAAATACTGTAAATGAGAAGGATCAAATAATTGTTGGCTATTTTGTCTTATGTGAAGGACATGCAAGATGTAACCAGTTCCTTAGTTTACATAAGCATTTTTGTTTGTATTGGCGTGGTTATAGGGAGAGCCCATGGGCTGTTCTGGCTCTTGGCTGCTTGCTCCTTGAGCCCAGCTGGGTTGGCTCTGCTGTTTTGGAAACTTCAGTCTGCACAGCTTACATTGAAGTCTGTGATGTCATCTGCTCTGCTGTACCATGATTATTTCCCTGGGTATTTTCAGAAGGAAGCATGTCTCTCTTCCTACAGTGCAGGCACTGACACCGCTCCATGCCACGCATCCCAGGGCACAGCACACTGCACATTGTGTTGCCCTTACTGTAATGAACTGGATGCTCATTAGAGCTTCACGGTGATAAGCTGCCACAGTTTTGCCACTAACGCTGGTCTGGTACCAAGAAACTAACTTTACCTTAAGCGAAGGTATGTCAAAACTGAATGGAACTTACTTATGATATCTGAAGGTGATGATATAATTGTGAAAGTTTATAAATGTACAGATGAAGAAAATGAAGGAAAGCACAGATTTACAACCCCTCTTCCCCCATACTGTCCTATCACTCAGCCATCCCTGTTTGCAGTCTGTGTGGTGTTGTGGCTGATACAGAGCACTCTGCCCATGACACCCCATTGCTTCCATAGCTCTCCCAGCCCAGCAGAGCTCCCTTGCTTCCCCCCCAAGGGTTTTCTTTGTTTAAATTTACAACCCCATCTTTCCTGAACCTCGTGCTCATCTGATGGCTTTGTAGTTCACTCAGCAGCAGCTAGCAAAGCAAGCATGGAGTTCCAAAGCATAGGTTCCATGTTCATTGTGTGCACATCTACTGCTACATGAGCCATATTCTTATTGTTTCGAGGGTTTTTTGGTAAATACTTCAATGCCTTTAGAATCCAGAGTCACAGCTGGGTCGCAGTGAGCATGGAGTGACGGTGAGTGAGGGTGCCTGCCTCAGGTGAAGAGGGAGCCTACAGAGAAAGCAAGGCATAGAAAACATCATGGATCAGCAAGTTATGTTCTTATTCTCATTTTTTAAATGGTGTGAACTTAACTCTAAGAGGCAGTGAAAGCGAGAGACAGAGCAATGAGGCACATGGTACATCCATTAATAGCTGTTGTATTTTTCTATTTCTTATTCCTGGGGAAGTAGGGAGGAGTTGTTTAAATGCTGCTGAAACCAACTTTTTTCTGTCTTTTTAATAATATTTCTGGGATGTGTTGCTTGGTTACTAAGGGGCCAGCAGTGCTGTGCAGGTGACTGCCAAGATCTGAAGGCATCTGGAGACAGCAGGAGGTAGTATGGTGGCATGTGGGAGATCCCTGCGGTCCTAAAGAGCCAAGTGTTCAGCAAGGACATGGGGGAGGGATAGTAAACAGCAAACAATAAAGAGTCCACTCACTGTGCAAGACCAAGGTGGGAGCTGAAGACCATTCCCTGCACAGGCTACGAAACCCTCAGAGCAAGCAGGGAGTTTTGTTTTCACATATTATGTCTTCCATAGGAGCATTCCTCAAATCCACGATCTGATTTCCAGCTGTGGTTGCATTATTAAGTAAATAAGGACCATTGTCTGGGTGTTGGAAGCCAGTCATCCTAAGCAGAAAGAGATGAGACAAGAAAGAAAAGCAGAAATATTGAAGAGAAAAGGCTCATGGTAAAAATGCAGCCAGCACCTAGAAAAATGGTTCTTTGAAACTAATGCTCCCTAACCCAGTTCCACTGCCTGTCACGGGAATGCAGGCTGGATTTGAAAAAGGGTCTCAGAGGTCAGTGTTTCATCCGTTAAGCTGTAACTGCCTAACCAGAGTATGCAGCCCCAGAGACAATTCAGCACTCTGATTTGTATGCTGTTGTTGCTGCAGGAGGTGGTTTCAGCAGAGCAAACAGTGCAATGACGCTGCCCATCTGATAACACCCTGATCAGAAAGTTTGTGTGGAGAGCTCCTGTGAGAGCTGGCTGCATGGGCCTTGGGTTTGGTAAGCTCTTCAGGGTGCAGAGAGAACCCAATGTGGATGTAGCAGCAAAGAGACGTTGGGATATTTGTGAAACTTTCCCCATCCCCTGCACGCTGCTCTCCTTTTTGCAGTGTGTCAACTTGTGAGTGATTTTCAGTTCACTTTTTGAGTTTGTTTTTTTTTTTCCAAAGCGTGGTGTCAGTTATGCAAAACAATGGTTCTGAATGTGCTGTTATGATAAAAGCAATGTGCTATTGCAAAGAGCACATCTCAGCACCACAGCCTGTGTCACACTCTCGCACAATGGCTCAAGGGCTAAAGCGTTGTCAAACTTTGGGTGGGAGAGGTTAGCTTTTGACAAGCCTGGCTGGAGTACTGACAAACAGGCTACGTGCTTTAGTCAGTAAAAAATACCAGAGAACTATAAAATTAGACTCCTGAGGAAAAAAAAAAAGTGTAATTCCTGACATGAGGGAGAGCACAAGGCAGGGAACACAGGAGCTATAAAGAACTTTCACCCTGATGGTCTGTCACTGTGTTTGCTGCCATTTACCAAGTGTGGATTTGAAGTCAAAGGAATTTATATGGTCTTGTTTACAGCTCAGCACCACAGAGTAGCTGAGTCTTTTATTTCTCAAGGCTATTCAAAGTGTTGGTTTTGTTTTTTTTTTTAATTCTACTTAAGGTTAACTTGAGGAACGTTTATTTCATCCCTCTCCTTTTAAATTGCAATAGCTTTCAGATTGACAGAAGGACTTTAAATTTCTCGTGTGCAATTTCGGAAATTTAACTGAAAATTAGCCTTAGATCTTTGATTTTTTATTTTTTTCAGCAGCTTTCCAGTCATGATACATTTCACTCTGTAGCTTTGTAGGCACACATGGCAGCAGAGCATCCATATTCCTTCCACCTTTTTCATCTCTTGTGGAAGTTCTTACAGCGATCCCTTACTTAGCAGGATGCTGAGATAGCTTTGCATGACTTGAAACCTGCTCCATCCTTCCTAATGCTGATGGAAAAACTCGTGTTAGTAATTTCACTGTAGCTTTGTAGAAACAAAGGATGCTGCTTCACCAGATCTTGGCTTTTTACTAAAGCTGTTTCCTCTGGGCCTCAGAGGAAGGATCCATGTTCACTACCCTAGAAGACACAGATGTCTTCAAAGTAGGGTGTGTGCACCCCAGGAGCTGCACGAAGCAATGCATGGCTATGGGAAGAAAAGTTGAGAACTTAAGTAGTATATGTATGTAGTTTATAAAAAATATATATCTTAGTAGTAGTGCGTGCTCAGAAGCTTTTTAGTAATAGTGCATGCAACTGAGTGTGGAGAACACTATTCTAGTGACGTTTTAACTTGTTAACTCTCAGTAGGAAAAACTGTGGAAGAATCTTTGTCAGCACTAATTTGTGAAAATGGTCCTAAACCATAGGAACTTCTCCATGCTGTGAACACAGATAATTTCATGACGACTTGAAAGCCTGCAAGATTGAGGATGATCATTCTTCATGATCCAAATGCATCCTCTGTGGTATCTTTCCAACTTTTTTGCACCTTGAGGTTTTGTTGTTACAGAGGATTGCTTTCATAAGATTTAACAAAATCAGCAACAGGGTACATGTAGCCAAAACGCTTAAATTTACTGCCTGAAGTGCTTTCATTAGGTTAATCTTGGATACTATTACATATAAACATCCATTGTGAGAAATGATGTAAGGGTGGTTATTAGGAGAAGCGGAGTAAAAATCATGGGAGGGCAAGAATGCTTCTGCCATTATTGGAAATAGACTCTGATGTCCTCTTCAGTATCTTTTGCACTGCAAATAACGTGCAGCTTTGATTTAGAAAAATACACAGTCATCTTGCAAAATCTCAAATGTTGCTTGCAGAGGAATCTGGTGCACAAATGTGTTCAGGGATCCTGTTTCAATTTTGGCACTCATCAAGTATTTTTATCTGCCAGAGAAAGGGGACAAATCTTTGCCAAGTAGTAATGGAAGGAGGGAAGGAGTTGAGAAGAGAGGAAGAAGGAAGGGGCTGCCAGGATGATTTTTGGATTTGTCAAGCATTGTTAGTAGTTTTGGACAAAGGATTTGCTTGCAGAATATCTCTATTCACTAGTTCTCCTTCAGTTTATTTTTGCTAAAAATAATATGAAAATTGTTCTTACTGTGAAATTCAGAAAAAAACACTTCACTGATTCCAGCAGGAAATATACAGATACTTCAGTACAGTTCATTGACATTGGTGTTGTTAAAGAGGGTTGTACCTTTCCCAGGATGAAAAACTACAAATGCTCAGGCCTGTAATGTTGACTTTTTATCAAAATGAGGAAATTAGTCTAAATACGTACCATGATGCAGTTTGGCAGACTGTTGTTTGTGCCTAGGCATAATATATTGTTCTGCCTAGCTGAAGGACGTCTGAAAACACTGAGCCCACTTTCATTGCCCTCTGATATCAGTGCAGGCATCGGATTGGCTTCAACAGTCCAGTATCATTTACTTTGTTTTATTGCCTGACCTACGACACAGATGATAAAAAAAATGTTTGTGCTGCTGCTGAAATTACTAACATGAGTTTTTCTATCAGCATTAGGGAGGATGGAGCAGGTTTCAAGTCATGCAAAGCTATCTCAGCATCCTGCTAAGTAGGGGATCGCTGTAAGAACTGCTACAAGAGATGAAAAAGGTGGAAGGAATACGGATGCTCTGCTGCCATGTGTGCCTACCCTTCAAAGCATTACATAGGAAAGAAAGATTAGAAAGATTTGGTGGGCTGGCATGGCACTGCTGCAAGTGCCTTTTTCAGCCTTCACTTCCTTATGTCTGTGAGATGATTGCTATTTCCAGCCAGCCCTATTCTGAGCAGCATAAATAACAGAAACAAGCCTAGAAGCAAGGCCACGCATTCTTCAGCTTGATGTTGCTTCACCAAGTGGGGATAGCACCGAATAGCAGAAAAGGTTGGTATGAGAAAGGAGCAAATGCAAATTTTGAGCAAGAAGCTGCTAATCTCTTTTTGAGACTGTTGTAAAGTTGGTGTTTTCTGCTTTAAGACCTAAGCCCAAAAATTTATATGATTTCCCCAGAAATTGGGAGCTATGAAAAATAATGTATGCAGTTCACATGATCACTGATTAGCTCTGCTGAAACCTCTTGTAATAAACGATTTACTAAAGTGAAAGGAAAAGTGCAAGCTGAAAGTGAAAACATCTGCTGTGCAGCCAATTTTGGGAGGCAGCATATGCCTGTTGACATAAATATGGGATTGTTTTCAGCTGACTTCTAGTAAGTTTATATTGATACTCAGACCACTGCTAATGGCTTTTCAGATCAAGGCCATTGCTTTGCTTTAAAATAACAAAGTTACATAGAAAAGCTGGATGCCCCTCTTGAAATCAGCAGGACAGAGTGGGTTAAAATAGCCTGTGCTCTTTAATTCATAGGTTCTGTTTGGAAAAGGCAGGAAGGAGATGCCCATGCTGCTGGCTGCAGGGGATTGCTGATGTGGGAGGGGTGAAGGACATGGTCCTCCATGCCACTGGCAGACATGACACAGCATGGAAATGTTTGTTCAGTAAGGACTGTAAAATGTCACAGGCACTCAAGACCCTCAAGTACTTTCATATTTTAAGTGGAGCTTTTTTTCTGGCAAACTTTGATCATATTAGATAAATTTCCCATGATATCGTAACGCTCCATTTGTTATAAATGTGCTGATTTGCGGATGTTCAATTAGCTGACTCAGGCAAAAAAAAGCACTATGGGTATCCTGTGTATGAAGTGGCAGTTTATTTCTCTCCATATGGTCTATATAACTTGTTCCATGCTGCTTAACGTGGGGTCTGGGCTCACTGCCCATGGCTCATCACAGTTTATAGAGAAGAAAATTGAAGGCAGCCACAGAGTTAATTCTTTCCAATACGGTTATTCCTTAATGCAATACCTTGGCTGTGCACATCAGGCCAAATAGGAGGTCCCATTGCAAGCAGGTGAGTCCAGAGATCTCCCTCTTCAGAGCAGTGGGGGGGAGGGGAAATTATCTTAGATAAGGTCACTGTGGGAATAAGTCAAGGTCGTCCTAGAAAGAAGAAATACGACGCCCGAAATCTGACATAACTTGGGTCCTTTAAAGGACTGGATAGTGTTTGTGGTTTTTTTGCTTTGTGTGTTTGTTTGTGGTTTTTGTAGATCTTCTTCCTTCTTTTTTTCACTGCCATATGTTTATTTGTCACTGCTTGAATGGATCTTTATCAAATGGTTAGGCTGAGCACATGGCAAAACTTCTTTGGACTTCAGCAGTGATGAGATTACATCCTAAATCAGTAGTCTATAAAAGACTCTCATTAATTTAAAAAAAAAACAAAAACAAAAAAACCACTAAAAAACATTCAGTGCAATTGCTTGCCAGCACCTTACCTCACTGCACATTTTTAACCCCTGTAATACTAAATAACTATATTCTGCTTTCCTCTTTAGTATTTCTTCCCATCCTTCAGAATAAGTATAGAGCAGGAAAGTAGAAATGTTAGAGATCAGCAGCATGTGTTGACACAAAGAGTTAAACTTTCTGAGGACAAGGCTTTTTTTTTGTCTCATCAGCATGTTCAGCGGTTGCAAATCTCAGTGTATGAGGAAATGTCATACATTCAAGGACTATTAACAGCTGTGAAATTAGTTTTGCAAATCAGTATATAACTGCATATTTTTACATGCTGTTATTTAGGATTTCTGCATATATGCATACAGTCTTCTTGTGCTTGATGAAATTTGGGTTTGCAGTTTCAGTGAATTTTCAGATTTCTTAGTCGTGAACTTATTAAATGAAATGACATTGCCATATGCAGATTTTTATTTTTTTGCATTGTAATAAACTGCCTTTTTGGAGTAGCACTGAAGTAAAAATAAGAGAGATAAATTTCTGAAACGTTATTTGGAAGGTGTGAAATATATATTCATTTAGAAAAAGTATTTTCTTCATATCTGCCTACAAATGGCTTTTAGTTATAGTTCTATTTTTGGATTATGACTCTAATAGGCTTTCTAGAATATACAGCCAAGCACAACACGTTTTACAGTGCATCTTCTTTTCATTCTTAAAAGACCAGCTGGGTTTTGTATTTGGATGTGAGCCTGAGCTTGAGACTGAAAGTCTCACCTTTCTGGGTTTGCACTGCAGCTCCAAGAACTGGAAATACATAACACTATTGTGACATACCAATAATGGCACATTTGGTAATGCAGCTCTCCAGAAGAAAGCAACCCAGACGTCTTTGGAATATGAAAGCCAGCAGATGTGCTTCTCAAAAGCCCATGGGAATATTCACATAATTGCAGCTAAAGCCTCGCTTCTATGTTCGGAAATCTTGCTCTTCTCACCCAGATCTCAACACGTGACTGAAATAAGCTGTTTACCCGGCATGCAGTTCTTTGTGAGGACTGGACAGAAACCAGCTAACGGGTCTTATTCTGTAATTTGTTCCAGAGTGCTGCTTCCTTCTAAGCGCTCGCTAGTCCGAGGCATTTTAGCAATGCAGGAGAGTGATTAGAGGCACTTCTGCTGGAATGCATGCTGTAGTGCTTAATGAAATTAGTTTGGCTTGTGACAGGGTACTGTGGGACAGAGCTGAGTCTTGTCATGCTCGCTGTCACTGCTTCCTGGCACGTCTTTAGAGATGGCAGCAGTGTCCCAGCTGCTGGGGTATGAGTGGGTGTGGAGAGCTGGTTGTTTTCAGGTGTGCTCAATTGTACTTGTGATATGAAGAACCAAAGCTTTGAGTGTTGATTATGCTAGCTCAGGAGCAAGCAGATGTTATTGTATTAGGTGAAAAGAGAGTTATTTTTGCTTGGTTCAACACGAAACCTGTTCTGACAACTAAGTACTGTGTCCCTGCCAAAAATCATTGACTGTATCTATCCCAGACACATCAAAGAGAAATAAAAAAAGTTTCTCAGAGATTTCTTTAGCCTAGCATCCTATACTTGTGTGCCTAGAAGAATGGAGCCAGTCTGGTCAATTGATTTAGCAGTTTGAGACCACAGTGATTTGGAAATGGACTTTTCAGGTAATATCATAGAATCACAGCATGGCTGAGGTTGGCAGGATCCATCTGGTCTGATCCCTGCTCAAGCAGGGACTCCAAGAGCAGGGTGCCCAAGATCACATCCAGACAGCTTTGCCTAATGCAGCCAAGAATTCCATTAGCCTTCTTAGCAGCACATTGCTGACTTGGTCCCCTCCAGGACCTCCAGGTACTTTTCTGCAGAGCTGCCTTCCTGCTGGGTGCCTCCCAATAGGTGCTGGTGCCTGGGGTTGTTCTTCCCTACATTCAGGATTCTGCACTTCTCCTTGTTGGACTTCTTTTCTAACACATGCAGTTGAGTTTGTTTGTGTAAACAGTACTTGACAGTAATAGTCTAAGCAATGAATGAGCTGTACAGAGGAAGTGCCACTTGACTCCAAGTAAAGCCAAGTTTTAAAGTCATGAAAAGTGGGATGTATGAATGAGAGGGCGCGTTGCTCACCAAACAGCTAGATCTCAAAGGAGAAAGGCATAGTATTAGGTAAATGGCAGCCAAACTGAATTATCAGGAAAGCAGTAATAAAATGTTTTGTTAAGCAGAAAAATACATTAAAAAACAACAGTGACAACAAAACAAAGAAAAAAAATGAAGAAAGCTTTGTTTGTATGTCAGAGAACTTTCTTGTTCCACTGCAACATTCCTAAGTCAGATGAAAACTAAACTGCACTCCTTGGTGCTTGGCACGTGCTGAGTCTGAGCCCTGAGTGCTGGCTCCTGGAGAAAGAAAGGCCCAAAGTCCCACACAGTTGCCTCTGCCTTCCAGCTCACCTTCAAAAGCTCTGCAGCCTGTGGTGTGCTAAGGAGACCAGGCTGCCATGTCAGACTTGCATGCTCCCCATCATACAGGCATACAGACAAAGGCACCCAAGCAGTTAAGAAAGACATGACTTTGTGCAATGGTCGAGATCAGGGAGGTCATTTTTATGCATTGCACTTTCAGGAACTGGGTTCAAGTTAGGGAACACGTTCCTTCCCTGTTTGTGTAACCTTCCCCATTTGTGTAATGCTGCAGTTACACAGCTGGCTGTGAACCATCTGTCCCCCCTCACGCTGACCTGCATTGCACCAATGACAACATGTCTAACATCATCAGAGGAGAATTATTTTCTTGAGAAGTGTATGTTAAAAAATGAAGTTTTTTAACACTGCAAAAAGCAGTGTTAATTCCTCTCTGAATGATAATAACCAACTTTTTTATCCTCTAGTCTTCTGGCTTGTCTGTGTTTCCTTTCTTTTCTGCTTAGACCTCCAGGCAGAGGTGCCTGTGATGGCACCTGGACTTAGGAGCAGTCGTGAGCCCAGAATACCCAGTGTTTTACTTCTGCAGATGTTTGCATTTTTTATTTGCACTGTGTGTGTTTGTGCAGTCACAGATATCAGCTGACGCATTTACACGCATTAGAAGAATGTCTGAGGACACTGACAAAAAGCAGAAGGCAAAATCAAGGGGAAAGGGGGAGAAAACTCTATCGTTTTCTTATTTATAGCAAGAACATACCATATAGTTCTCCCTGCTGTTTGCCTTGCACTAGTTCTCCCTCTGCTGTTATCACGTCATGCCAGAGCACACCCATAGCCTAAATCCAAGCTGAAAGACAGGGGAGCATTTGCTGCGTATCCATGTTTACTGCTTTTCCAAAGCAAGGAATGAGGAGAAAAAGGAAGCCGGGAAGAAGAATGTGCCTCAAATTACTGCCACCTCTGAGAGGCAGCCCATCAGAATTGCTGCAACCTTACACTGGGAGAGGCACACTGAATTATTGACTTACAGGAAGGCACGCAGTGCTTACATGCCCCTTGGAGTAAATTTGTTCTTATTTCTAATGTTGGATACTTCTCCAATATTTGTAGATTTCTCCTTCTATAGGGTAGTTGATTATTAGCCCATGCCAATTCCAGCTGGCAGGGAGGGCCAGGATGGCGGCAGCCAGGGGGCCCTGGGTTTGGTTCTGTACCATGCCTCCATTCCTGCTGTAAATGGATAACAGCAGTTTGTCTGGGTCTTAGGTTTGTTTGCTTTTTTTCTTTTTCTTGGAGAGCAAACCTGTGCCTTGAGAAAATAATGAAACGTTTTTAATTGCCCTGCCACCAATGAGGGAAGAGTGATGCATCTAATCTTAATCTATATTGTTTGGACTTTTGTTCAATAAATCAGCTGAAAGAAATAGTATTTTTTTTTTTTTTAAGTCCCTTCCCTGCCAAGCAAGCGTTACTTCCTGCCTGCCCTTTTGCTCTCTTGGTAACGCTTCCCTTTCCTGTTTTTGTAATAAGACTTCACACAGACTCAGGTTGTCTCCCTGCCAAATCTGTGTTCAGCTTTGTAATCTGGTGAAATATTCTATTTGGGTGTAAACACACGTGCCAGATTTGAGCATCTGTTCTTCCAGGATTACCTAACCAGGTCTTCCTCAATGGCGGGCACGTAAGTACCTGGGCATCGTGCTCTGAATGGCAGTAAGTTCGCTGTCAGTTAGTAGGGTTAGATGGAAAATGTGTGTCATTAGAGATGCAGGAGGTCTGCATTGTGGTTTTAGCTTTGCGGGGTAATTTATAGTTTTATACAGTGGTTATTATGTTCATATGGCAATGCTATGTGCATATACAGCTGCTGGCAGTGAGGGAGAGGCTGGAACAGCTGAGCTGTGCTCAGTCCCAGTGTGATGCTGGTGGCTCCAGAGGAGTTTTCACAGGTTTATTTGCATTTCTTTGGAGACTGGAGAGAAACCAAAGCTATGCAATGCCAACTTCGGTGAAATATCTGTGTGGTGATTTGCTGTGTGTACTCATGAGTCTGCCTCTCCTGATTATTTGTTAAGATTATAATCTTTAAAAGCCTTTATTTTTATTTTAAAAGCCTTTATTATTATTCTACTGCAGTATGCATTTGGCTGGCCAGTGCGTGAGAGTTTCGGTCATGGGTTTTCATTTGACAGTTTAGTCTTGGGTTTTGGGCACGATGTGTATTTTACAAGATTGGTTACTTCTTCTTTTTATTTCTGTAATTTAATGGTGAAGGCAAATGGTTTATATTAATAGCAACTTGATCTAGTAAAGCTTTTTTTACTGGTTTTGTCTGTGTGTTTACGGGTTACTTGGGTTCATTGTCCCTCCCCAGTGCATCTACTTGATCTTTGCTTTTAAGAACATCTAAACATTTACTTGGTATTTATTTTTAGGCACTGCCAAAGTTTATCTTCAAGGTGGCATGCAAAGTTAGAGAGCAAACCACACTTCACTGCAGAAGGAGATGTTGTGTGATTTAAAGCTTTAATGGAGCAGTGGGGTTTCTCTATTGGAACACAGCAGTGCCCCTGCCCTGTCAGGGTAGGCAGGTGCTGAAGAAAAGTTGGCCATAGGGCTGGGTGTTGGGCTGCCTGGCAGCGCTGAGACTTCTCTCAATCACTGCATTTCCGCTGTAAAGTGCCTTTTGCACAGCAGTTATTTTAAAACTTTTTAAAGTGTTGAGATAGTGATGACTGGAGTTCCCCTTAGAATCATTATGTCTCTTACGGTTCGGTGTGCAAAACACACCACATGACATCAAAATCTCAGCACTGTAAATGAAACAGATGTGCCGGCTTATAAGGGCACAAATCTGCCACCAGCCCGCCAACCCTAAATCTACCCCAATTGGCAGATCTCTTGTTTAAGTGTGACAGCGGACACTGGGAGGTCAGGGTTTTGTGTGGACTTCTGCAGGACCGAGCTGTTCTGCTATGACAGGCCCATGTGAAACACCCTTCCACTGCATTATCTTTCTGCATTCACTTCTCATTTTTTGTGTTTCTACTTATTGTATCTCCCATCATCAAGAGCACTGAGGAGTGACAAGCAACGTAGCGTGGTCATGCCAGGGTTGCATGGATGTTTCCATGTTTAGCAACTCATTTCTCAAAGTCTTGTGTGATCTGAGCACCTCATGAGCTGGGTTTTGGTTTCCATCTTAAGTGTCTGCAGTGAATATTGGCAGCAGTCATTGCCCATGGCAATTCCCATGGGTATGCCAATACAGAAAAAGGGGAACTTCAAATGAATGTCTCATTGCTAGTAGAAAAATACTCCTCCTTGACGAAGCAAAGTGGTGTTCATCTTACTCTTGTTTATGTTGTAGGTACCACTATTTCAATTTTTTTTCTCTGTAAAATATGCATTTCTCTGGAGGCATGTCATGACTTTATTTAACAGTGTCTGTTTGAGAGCTACTTGTGAAGGAGGCTTTGTATGTGCTCAATTTTCTTCCAGTTATTTAATATAATAATCTGCATGTCACTGAGAGTCAGAAGCACCTCTGTGCATGAAGTCTCCCTGGGTTTGTGCTGTCCTTGAGTTTGATCAGTGGCTAAGTGCTCCTCCTTCACCATGAACTCTGGTGCTCTGGGACAAGGGTAGGATGAACGATGGTAACATAGGATATTCTGTGCATTTGCTCACAGAGAGAAGTAGACTGAAAATGTAGGCCCCGAATAGAGTCAGAATGGGACTGACACAGTGTTACAGGAATGAGGCTCCCAGCAAAAAATGGAGCCGTGAGCAAAGCCAGCAGTGAATCTCTGGTGAGAAGGCTGAGAGCCACTGTGCCATGGAGGTTCTGTCTGCTAGGAGCTCAGATCTCAGGTATGGAGAATATGAGCCTGGATGACCTGACCGGTGCTCAGAGGGTCTCCTGTTTCTTTGTTGTTCTCTAAATCCTGTCACTAAACAGAAATGTGCACCTATTTTTTTGCAGAGGGAACTGCTGCAATACTTTCCCTGCTTCCAAACCATGATCTTGTTTGTTTCAGTAAAATTGAATAAAGTCTTTTCAGCAAATTAGGCCACTGGAGTTTGCAACAGACTTTAAGTGCTGCAGGACCACGAATTGTAGCTTGCTAATTCTGAGATTAACAGAGATATGTATCACACAGACCACATGTCTACGTATACAGGATTTTTATTTATGCTAGCTGTTTTAAAGGTAACGTTGAGATATTTCTGTCATCATCTTAATTCAGCATCTATTTCTCGTGCGTCACGTTTAACCACACAGCTTTCTGTGGACAGACTCAGTGAAGAAGTGGAACGAGATGTGTGCAAGTGGCTTGCGAGTCACATCGCACGTTCTGGGTGCTGAGGGTTAGTTCCCAGATAGGACGAGACTTGGGCAAAGCCATGTTAACAATTACAGATGATCAGATCAGTCCAAAGTAATTTGAAATGATCGGTTGTTTGAACGAGAAAGGTTGGATGTAATTGGATGGGAAATGGAAATTAAAAATAAGGTAAATGTTTGCAAAAGTTGTTTGCATTTGCTAAGAGTACCAGAAGACAGTTTGGTTGAAGGGGAGAGAACTGAAAGCAGCTTGAAACCTAATGGGTTAATAATAGGTTCCTTGATTTCTACTAGGGAGCTCACAGTTGATTTTCAGTCCATTTCTGCCTCATTGCAGCGTGACCTCTCATGTTTTTCTTAGTTTGGGATAAGAGAGACAAGCCTTGGAGAGCCTTCAAAGCCTCTTTTGAATGCTTGCTGTCCATCATCATGGTTTACTCCCTTTTTCCAGTTTATGTTCTATGCTGGTTCTTTTGTGGTTCAGTTCTGAGATTTTTTTCTTTCATATTTGGATAGCCCACTCACCTAGGCAAAGTGAAGATGTTTCCCCTAATCCCAACTTTCACAGTCATTCCTGTCATTTCATGTCCTGTCATTTTTCTTCCTCCTGTTTAATTACTTGCAGTCAAGCTGCTCCATTAAGGACAATTTACAATAATTCACAAAAAAATGCATGTATTTTCCTTAGGGCTCCCAGCGTTACCTCATCAATACTTCTTTGTAGCTCTTTTTTGGCTGTAAGACCTGTTTATCATAAATTTACTAAAACCCAGGAAGAAGGGGGCTGCATTTCTCAATTTCTGCACAGATAGGAGAGGAGAAATTTTTGTGGATGAAGCCACTTGCATTACAGCAGTGGCATAAAGTGCAGCTTCATTGCTATCCCTAACTGCCCTCTAACTGTGGTTAGGCTCTGTACCGTGAATGGTACCTTATGGCTGGAAGTGACTCTTTGGAGATGAAAGTGTTGCTGACACCACAGCTAGTAAAGTGAGCAGGATGCTGCAGATTGGCTTTGTCCAAGCAAACCATACATGAGATGCAATGTATTTTCAACATGTTTAGTTACCTGCGGTGGAAACCCAGGCAAGTCTGCTTATATGTTGATGTAGCATAAAAAATCAATAGGAGAATTTGTAATATTTGGAATGGTATGTGGAATATGATGAATCTTTTCCAAGACTTACCCATTTATTCAGAAATTTATGTGTGTATTCTTAGGAAAACAAGGCAATTTCTAGAATTATGACCTAGTGTATAAATGCTAATGCCTGCTAAACTCTTCTCACAGAGAAAGAATTTGACTATGTGCAATAGTATAACTAAGACCTCAATTATTACCTGTTGTATGTAGTTGACATAGGTATCAGTCGAGTATGGGCACAAAAATAAAAGAATTTTTTTGCTGGAGCCTTGTGAAACCAGTGTAATTTGGTTCGTATTTAAAATAATGCCATCTACAGAGTGCAGACTCTGTATGTTCTAACTGACCTTTATAAGAGTTATGCTGAACATTTTCTGGATGATTTTCAGGGATGCCCCTTAAAGCATCAGGACAGTTGTACTTTTTGTGGGTAGGATGAGACTTCAGGTATGAAGAGTTACACCTCCATTTAGGGTGAAATAGCAATCTAGCAATGCATCCCTGGAGGCATTTTAGGTTTTGAACGATTGATGAATTGTTTTGCAGGAAAGGATTTCCCTTGTGCTGTACTTGTTTTATGTTCCTTTCTGTTATTTCACTGGAGGCCAGATAACAGGCTTAATCCTGTTTCCATTTAAATGAATGATGAAAAACTTCCCTGACTGCAGGGACAGCAGGGATTGAGCTTGATGTGTTGCTTTATGTTACAGTAACAATTGGCTGTCATGCATTAAATATTGCTCCTGGGGCCTACATCTGTATTTCTGTCATGGGTTTGTAGAGAGTGTTTTTGTTGCAGTTCTGAATAGCAGCAAACTCTGAAGGCAAAGTTGCTTTATGCTTTGGAATCTGAACATGGCATGATGAGCAATGCCACAATAAGGCCTTCATGTCTATGTTTAGCTGTATTCTCTTTGTGATAAGTATGGATCAGACAATTTGACTCATTAAGGAGACCATGGCAACTGTGGGGTCCAAAGTTCATCTCACATGCAAGCACTCCAGATTTGCTGTCATGAAACCAGTGCTATGCTCTTCCTTCCTTTGATACAGGCTTGTAGTGACCAGCAAGGCTTGAGGAGCAGAACTGATGTCACATCAGCTAAGAGTTACTTTCCAGGGATGGGTTTTTCTGGGAACCCACAGGCCTACCAGGCAGCTGATGCTCCATAGGCTCTATAGCTGGAGGTGCCACAAACAACCCTGTAGCAGAGACAGGTGGGAACCATCCAGCCATAGCACTGCATTGGATATTATTCTTAGCCATTCCACTTCCATGTGGCAGAGATAATGCAGTGTTCTTGCTTTTTTACTGGTACATCTCTCTGTCTTCCTCCACATCTATGGAACCAAGGTAAGGTGACAGACCTCCCTCCTGCCAGCCTGAGGCTCTTGCACCAGTTGGAGGATTAGACAGGCTGGAGCAAGATCTAATCCCTCAGCTGTTAGTGTCAGATGCATGGGGAAGCTGCCACATGACGTCACACTAGCTTACCTTAAAAAAAAAAGTGATACTGAGGTGTTTGCTGGATAAGTACATCAGTGAGGGTGCAGATCTGCTCCAGATATCTCACACAGCAGAGCGTCAGCAGCTCATGGATGAGGCTTGTTCTTATAATTCTAGTTAAATAAAACGTTCAGTCTTTCTGACTATTATACAGACTGCTGTTTTCATGTTATGTAATAAAAATATGCTTTGGTTTGAGTTATCATGGAATCATAAGACTATCCTGAGTTGGAAGGGACCTACAGGCGTCAACTCCAACTCCTGGTTTCTTGCCTTGATCTCCATGGAAATGTCTGCCAGCATCATTGCTCCTTCTGTAAACTCTTTGAAAAGTTATCAGAGTCTTGCCCACAGCACGGTGGAGGTCAGTGGAGGCTGAGAGAAGTGACTATCACAGTGAGCCAAACATCAATAGGCTTTAATTCACAGAAATCTCCTGTGCCTTGGAAATCTTTTTGAGACCTATGGATAAGGAAAGACTGAAAATTGCTGCTGTAATCTAAATAGCTGGAGCAGTGTGTTCCCTTTCATTAAAGTAATGGCAGTGATGGGGTTGAGTGGAGCTCCGTTTGCTACAGTTGGTGTAGTTTACAAGTGGTGTCACTTGGTGCAGTGGCAGGGCAGTGATATGGCTCGGCATCAGCAGAGAGCTTCTTCTGTGTTTGTTTGGATGAAAGTCAAACACTAGGAGAAAATCAAGCCAAAGTGTATGTAGGAAGAGGGAAAAAAGTGGGTTATCATTTGATATTGAATTGCTGAAAAATATTTAATGTTGCTTGGGATGAGGAAAGGAGGTTTGTGTAAATATATAGAGATCTGAAGTTAATAGAGTGGCCATGAACTTAAAACTTTTGTGGGATGTAAATCCTAAGAGTTTTATTTAGGCCTACTGTGCACTTGTTGAAAAACCCTGTTATGTTCAAAGATCTTCAACATTCAGAGGGCTCATTTTTACTTTGTATAATTCTAATTTCCTCCAGTATAAGAAAAGTGGCTTTTCTTCCTTTCTGGGATTTCAGAAGGCCGGGAACTGAAATCCCTACTGCCATTTCAAAAATACTGCAGACAGTGTCTATAAAGCACTTTGACCCGTATTGAGTTGTCACATCAGCAGTACTTGCAGTGGAATTTCTCTCACATGGAAAGTGTGTTTTAGCATCAATATTTGTATTAGTCACTAATGCACAAGCAATAGGTAAAGAAATGATGAACTCCTGTGAGTCTACAGAACAAAAATAGCTATTAATACTCTATCAAATGAGTTATCTACTGTAACACCGAAATACAAAATTCTTGGAGTTCCCTCCCCATTATCATTGCTATTAAAGTGAAGGAGAAAAGAGTTCCTATGCATTTTGCACTTCATATTCTGGGATGTGTCAGTGCGTCACCAGATCTGAGCATTAGCTGTTACGTGGATTAATGTAATTGATTCCTTCAGTTTACCTAACATGGCTTTTGGTTCAAGGTCTGCTTGTTTCCAGTTTTAAATGTGTACCTCAGTATTGCGTGCCGTGTTTTTGTCAGGAAGCTGCAAAGCTGCAAAGTCAGTTTTCACGCAAATCTGAAAGCTTTTGCTTTCCCATAGGTATATAAACATAAATGCAGCATTCGTACTGTTGGACAATTTTAATAAAAGTGGTGTGCTACCAGTTATTCCTCAGGGCCTAATATTTCTGCATGAAATGCCAGATTGGTTCAGCAACATACTGGAGGTTTGGTTTTTTTTAAGTATATGAACACATACATGCAAGCTTTAATTTAACTATCACATTGTATTTAAAGGATTAGCAGATTTGTTACAAAACAGATATTTTAGGCAGTTCTGATAATTTTTTATGTTTTCCTTTCCTTGAGATGTTTTCAATAGTGGGCAACAAATTCATTGTTTTTTCTCCCTTTTTTTCCTTCTTTCCAGTGAACAGAGTATTTGCCAAGCCCGGGCTTCAGTTATGGTCTATGACGATACCAGTAAGAAATGGGTGCCAATCAAACCTGGACAGCAGGGCTTCAGCAGAATCAATATATATCACAACACGGCCACAAACACCTTCAGGGTTGTTGGAGTTAAACTGCAAGATCAACAAGTGAGTAACTGCATAAAACTTCCTGTAAATGAACCTTTGGTCTCTCTAAGATACCATCAGTAGTTATGTAGTTAGCAGTTGTATAGTTAGTGCAATCAAGCAACATTTCCTGCTTTCTGCAAGGTGCCTATAATCTGAACGTCTAGAGTAAATGAGCTCTCATTTACTCTAGACGTTCAGATTATGTATGATTTTGGGGATACAGAATATGTCATGATTTATTACTGTTTATTTGCAAAAATAACTTTCAATGAATGCGAGAGAGATTTTAACATTATATTTTTTCACCTACATTTTTTCCTTGGGAGATGAATTTTATTTCGTTCTGCAGGTTTTGCTCTCAGCTCCCCCTAATTTACTGCTTGCTCATTTTTGCTACTGGATTTACAAAAGAGAAGAAATATCACCTGGCACTGCCATCTCCTAAAGTATGCTTATTACATTGCCATAAGAAGCAATTAGTTTGTGATAACGTGTTTTGAAGTCCTAGGTGCATGCTGTGATCTGATTTATGGCAAGCTAAGCCTGCAGTACTCTCTGGTATTAAAGGAGTTAGTTGGGATTTAGATAAGCAGAAGTGGGATCAGAGCCTCCTGGGCCACCACAGCCCAGTAACTGGTGCACCAGGCTGTACGTGCCATCAGAAGCACCACATGTCACAGTTATACCCGAAAGAACCAAAACATGTTTGTGTAGAGTGGTAATGCTATATTGGCATTTTAGAGCAGACGTTTAGGAACTGAGGACTCCCAGTCTGCTATCCCATCCCATGCGCACTTTGTGCTGTCCCACCAGTGGGTATGAAGGCGATCAGTGCTGCCACTTCCCAGCTGCCAAAATGTTAAGTTGATCAGCTCATGATTTTCTTATTAATTACTAATTTTTAGCACTTAGTTTTTAGCTTCTTGCAGCATGCTTTTGAAACATCTGCAATATCTTTTGCTTCTGTATTTATCATTCTCAGTAGAGCAAAAGCAATATATTAATGAAACTCCATTTTAAAAAGAGAAAATATTTTTTAAAATGAATGAAATGCAGTGGCTGCTTAGTCACTTTTGAGAATAAGTCCTGCAGCAGGGCATGCTAGATGTTTATTTTGTGTAGCCAGCTGGTGAATGTAAATGGCATTCATGTGAGCACAATCTAAGATGCATCTGAATAGTTGACATAAAACAAGCAAATGTCATAAAATCTATCTGTTTATCCATATATATGGGAGACTTGGTGTACCAGAGGTCTGTCTCTTGTTTTATATCCTCTATAATATTCTGTTAGGTTGCAAATTTTCCTGCCTATGCCATCTAAAAATCTCAAGCCAGAAGGAAACAGATATAAAAATACACTTTTCTAGAGCTTGAAGACTAAAAATCCTCCCTCAGTACAAACCAAATGGACAGGCTACATTAGTCACTTAAAACTGTCTAAAAGAAAACACCTTCAATGTGATTATAAAAATCTAGTATCATGAAGACAGCAAATGTTCTGAAAGCCTTAGATTCAGAATTTTGTATTATTACCTGAGTCTCAGAAGGAGCCATAAGCTTGCTTGACTTGTTAGCAGTCACATCCAATGAGAGCAAAAATGAATTTCAGTTACAGTAATTCCCTGTACAAGCCATTTCAAGCTTGCTCTCAGGTTGTGCTAAGTGGTCTTGAAAGTGAGGCTTTATTAAACACTGCTGTTTCATAAGGAAAGTCGTATTTTTCTGAAAAAGACCGATGTTGAGATTATATGAGATTTGGCATAAAATGAAGCTGCTCAGACGGCCAGAAGTTGAGAAACTAGTTCAACGTTTGTAACACAATATCACCACATAGGAACAACTTTACATTTTATTTCATACTGTAGTAAGTTTTATTTTACATACTGTAATCTTTGTAACTTCACCCTTTGCCTGCCTTTAATGTTTCCCTTTTAACTTGTGTTTCTTCTTATTTCACCTTCAATAATCTCTCTCTTTAATTTTCATCCTCTTTTTCATTTAAGGCATCTTCTGTAGGTTCCTTCTGTTGTCTTTCTCCAGGTGCTTTTCCTACCCCTTTTCTGGTGCACATTAGGGTTTACAAGACTCCCTTTACATTCTGCTTGCCTTGTCTGTGTCTATCTTGTTCACTACCTGGTGGTCTCTAAAAAGCTCATCACAAAGAAAATATGGTTTTTAAAATGGCAGAACTACAATTTTGTTCTCACCACTGAGAAGTTGGTCACCGGACTGCGCCATCTCATGCATGTGGGTGATGAGCTTGTTGAGTGCAGCAGCGCTGAGCTGCAGACAGAAAGTCAATGAATTCTCCTCATGCTAGCATGTGCAATAATCTTCAGAAAAGCCGAAGTGGCTTTTTAAAGCTTTGGAGTAGCCGCAGAGTCCAGGACTGTTATGAAGCTGAGGCCAGATCAGTAATACAATCACTTGGTGACACGAGCTTTAATGTCTCCATGCAGCCTTCATTCCCTCCCAGCATGTAATTCAACAGTCACAAGCAAACAATTTACTGCAATTTGCAGCTTGCCAGCTGTAATTGTAACATTACAAAGGTGAAGTGTGTTGGCTTCAGTCACCATGCAAGGTGTTGGCAAAGGTTAAAAAAAAAAAAAAATTAGTACAGATGGTCCTTTTCTATGACTTAGCAGACGAACAGTTTCTCCCCAGTCCGCATCTGTGATCAGCTGAGGGTTTAAAATGGTGATTTTACATCAACTGATTTCAGCTCAGCCTGATCTCACTGCCAAAATGCATGTGCTGAACACACAGGTAGGGAGGAAAGTGCGAGTCGAAAGTGAATCACATCTCCTGAAGGCTTTATGCATTGATGTGGTTAAGAAGCGAGTGCAAAAACAGGGCTCTGGGGAAGGTGGGGCTTCTTAAATTTCACCCTAAGCCAAAAAATAATATTTTCATATTAATATTTTTTATAAAATTTAATTTAAAAAATTAATAACCAATTAATTGACACTTGAAAATTGGTCAGGTTTGGCCTCAGTTGTGGTAGTTTGTAGCTGCTTACCACAACTTCCAAGTTTTAGCAAACCCATGACTGCTGCCCATGAAAGTTCTAGTGCTGGAAGCACAATAGGAAGCAAGCTGGTAGCAGACTGCTGCATCATTTCATGCTCTGGAGAAACAAGTATCTGTCCTTTTCTGGTTTGATCAGCAGGAATTTGGGCTGTAAGGCTCACATGGGATGAGTCTTACATCTGCCCATGATCTTTGTGGTGGTTATGCAACCAAGACCAAGTTGTGTTGGGGTCCTGAGGCGCCTTCAAATCATTCTAGCCCTGTTACTGTGAATTCTATCAACTACCACTATCTTCACTGCTGATAATTTATAACTCAGTAGCCTCAGTAGCCTGCAGACTGCAATCAAAGGAAAGGCTTCTTGATTTTGAGCTTTTTTATAGATCTCTGCATGCTCCAGAGAGTTTACACTTGAAACTGAAGTGAAATGTTGAAGAGTTCTGGATAGAAAAGAGGCTAAACTTTTTTTAATATTAAAGTGGTAGGAACATTAAGGACTATGCAGAATCAGCCTGTGAAACTCCTTGCCATACAGAATGACTGAAATCCGGAATTTAACAGAATAGAGAACAATGCAGGCATTTATATCAGCAACAAGACTATTTTATTTCAGGGTAGAAAATACTAAAATGGATTGGAAAAGTAGAAAAAAAAAGTCATACAGTTGTGCCATGTTTCAGCTTTTAAGATAAACTCACGGTGAAGAGTTAAAGGAAGAAGAATTTCAATCTTCCTCTGCTCATAATTTTAAGTTTCTGTGTCTGTGGTTCCCCTCTGCCCCAGTCTCTGCTGGTTGAGGAAGCCAGTCTTCATTTCCTTCTCCTTCTCTGTCTTCAGCTACACTGTACCTGTTTATGAGGACAGCTGGTGATCCCATTTATTGACATTTCATTTTGTTTCTTAAATTTGAGCCACGACAGAGTGCCTTTGTTGAGACACAGATGGATATTGTGAGAGTGCTGGGTGTTAGCTTTGGATGTCTTTGGTTGGATTCCAGCTGGATATCCCACATGCCCTGCCCAAGGATAAATGGGGCATTGTATCTGGCAGATTAAATCCAAACATACAGAAACGCCCTTCTACTGCAGCCACCCCTTACCTGGAAATTATAGCATGTAGAGGAAGGGAGGAGCTTGGAGAGGGAATATTTAGTTGATTTTGTCACTGCCTGTCTAATTCTAGACAAAAAAAAAAAACTATCTTAATGTAAAAAGCTGGCATGGAGGAAGAGAGAAAAACCAGAACTAGTGCAATCAGTCAAACATTTATCTGCTGTAATGGAGGGCCAGTGCCAAGAGCTCTGTTAGTCCCCTTTTCTGACAAGTGTGCATGCTTATCCCCCAGAAGGCTGCAATAAATGCTGGGTCTGGCTTGTGACATCTCTCTGCAATATATGCACAACTGTATCCCATGGATTTGCTGGAGAATACACGAGCAGGTAAATTAGAGTTTGCAGAATTAGCTCACAAGCCCCCAGGTTTGGTATGAACTGTTGTAAGACTGACTCACATATACAGGTCTTCTGTCGTCCAAATGCGTGCTGCCTTACCATGTGGCCATGGAGGAGCTGGCATAGGAATGTCACTATCAGGTTAATTAACCTTTACCAAAGGGTTCCTCCCCCCCCCCCAAATCAAGACAGAATTCTGTTTAATCTTTGCCCCTCTCTTTCATATCACAGGTAGTGATTAATTACTCAATTGTGAAAGGACTGAAGTACAATCAAGCAACACCTACCTTTCATCAATGGCGCGATGCACGGCAAGTCTATGGCTTGAATTTTGCAAGCAAAGAAGAGGCTACTACATTCTCCAATGCAATGCTGTTTGCCCTGAATATAATGAATTCACAAGATGGAGGTAAATTAACAGCCACCATGCCCTTTTATTAATCTCTGGCATTTCTATAATGCTTTATCATACCTACTGCAGTTGCACTGTATGGCATGTCATTATAAAACACATTATCTTAAAAAAAAAAAAAAGGTTGGCCTCTGCTAGACAGCCTTTAGTTCAGCATTTGATGTCGTGTGAATTGTACATGCTTTCAGGTTTTATTGTCCTTCCTTCCAATTCTGCATGGTACCTTAACTCACAATAGGAAATCAATGGCTATTTGAGAATACTTCGGCAGGCAGGTAGCCCAAAATGTTGATTTGTGTGCATTGTTACATGTGAGATGGCAGAATATAATGTTAAATAAGCAGGAGCTAGTGTAAAATTAACAACTTCTAAAAAACTTGTTGGGAGGAATACAAAGCTTATATTTCCAGTACATCAGGTGTCAGCTGCATCCTGATGGCTCTTTTGGCTCACTCTGAGAATGTGACATCTTAGCTGTTTAATGCGAAAGCCTTATACTCAGGGCATTGATTGATGTTGTTCATAAGTATTATATTCACTGCATCTGAGGTTTGTGGTGAAGTTTACAGTTCTGTGAAATTGTTGTTCCAGCAGCTTGTAGAGGCCCAAGGTGACATCATGGCTTTTCAACGGAAATCAGATTCTGGTCTGTGTTGATGGATTTAAGTACTGCCCTCACTTACATGCATAGAATCTCTCTGAAGTTTATGAGTTGAGAACAGAAAGCAGTCTTCATGTGATGTCTTTTTTTCATGAAAAATGTACATCACAGCTCTGTTTTCCTTTTGAGAACACAGTGATTCAGGGTAACATCATTTTCTGCCATCCCATTTTAGCAGCAGTATTCTTTAGATGAGGTAGCAGCGCTACAGAGGAGGCAGAGCAAACTGTCCACATTATACCAGTTTCTGTCTGTGCTTACAGATCTGTTAATTGTTTTTGTCTTCTGACAACCTTCCATGCACAAATACATATTACTAGTAAGCATACTTATAAAAGTTCTTTTTTTTTTTTATTTTGATATATCCACTCATGCTGTTAGGCTGACAAATGCTAAAATCATTGAAGAGCTTGCATTCTGTGCTGTTTTCAGAAGCAGGGGACTGAATTATGCCTTTTTCAGCTCTAGTTGTGCCACAGCAGGAGAATTTCAGGAGGGAATCTGTCCAACGCTGCCAATCCTAAGCATACGTGTATCTAAAGAGTGCACAGCTGTTTGGCTGCTAAAAGATCTCTCCTGCATGCTCAGCCCTTTCAGACCGTCAGATTAAACTCAGAATTTCGGATACTTTGCTTATAGTCTTGAGGCTCTGATTGGCTTATTGTCTATATTGAGTGCCTTTCTTCCAAAGGCTCTCCAGTTTAATTTTTTTTTTTGTCTGTCTGTCGCTTCCCCTTGTGGAGGTTGGTTTTTTGCAGTATTTTGAGGTTGTTCAAGAGGAACACCCTGAGGAAACATGAGTTTCAAGATGAGAATGTTTTGCTCTTACACTGAAATGAAAGAAGCTATCTTAAAGTGTACTTGTCGAGAAATTTGAGACTTGACAGCAAAAGCGCACAATGGATATAAAGTCCAAGATGTATTTTCAGATCTTCTCTGGCCATGCTTCTATTGGACACTGGTCATATTTGTGAGCATGAATTAATCCAAATAGAAATTCACATAGACACACATATTTGTATATGTTTTCAGGCACAGCCTCTGCTGTAAAAATCATTAGGAAAAAAAGCCTTTATTATATCCATGCATCTGTGTACTATAATATCTTGTGCTTCAGGAGACAGGATCCAGATATGAGGAGCGCATTTGTACACATTAAACTGCTCACAAACTAATAAAATACTTAGCCATAACCTGAGTTAAACAGAGGTTCCCTCTGGCACATTCATCATTAAAGCTGCCTACCATAGCAATCTGCTAGCTGTACAATTTGGGATATGCTATTTGTGCTGCTTTGGACGTACTATTTCTATTGTTTCCTTGTTTCATATATCTCACCTGAGACGTTACAGTGTTTAGGCAGTGCAGATCTGCCAGCCACTGGGCTCTGGTTTTGACTTCCATCTCCCTGCAGTTCACTGCCCACTTGTAGAGTCTGAAATGAATCATGCTAGATTATAGCAGAAAGTTTGAGGCTGCATCATACCTTCAGCAGACGTGGAGTCAGGGTATTGTAGCTAGACCGACTATGGGAAAAAAGTCTGTTCATAAAGCAGTGGCGTGGGTTTGGGTTTTTTTTTTGAGCAGCTCATTATGCTGAGTTTGAGTTTAAAAAATGGTAGCAGTCCACGTTTAGGGGAGTTGGAGATAATGTCTAGGCAGTGCTAACTTTGGAATGAATGAGTCATTTCAAATGAATATACACTTATGAACAAGAGTCGAGAATCACTGTGTTGTCCCACTTCTTCCCAAGAGTCTCATTCACCGCAAGAGCCCATCTCTGTTCTGTGCTGGTTGCATGAAGCATGGGTGAATGCTAAGCCAAATGCTTTTTTCAGTGCCTAAGGTTAATTGGGCTGAATCAGATCCTAAATCTAGCTGCTGACTCACAAGCCTATGTTAATCTAGGTTGGATGTTGAGATGATCCCGAGGGAAGGATTCCTCCCAGGAATCTGATGGCTCATAGTCTGGGAAAGCTGGGAGAAAAGCCATAGTTTCTCAGGGATGCGACAGGAGCTGTGTTCTTGGGTGGGGTGAAGAAAGTTCCTTACAGTGCAGGAACTGAATGCAGTATTCATCTCAGTCGTGTGCTGTGTAGGGATGCTAATGATTCTGTTTGTAATAATAAAAATGAGGTAAAATAAAAGAAAGTAATAATACAAATGTGTATAATTGTTCCATTAGACAGTTGTCTCACTGAATCACAACTGTTCACCTACTAGCTTGTCTGTATGCCCAATTACTTTGATTTCCTTGCATGTCTCTTTAATCCGTCCTCTTTCAAAATAAAAAAATGCAGAGTTGGTTCTGAGCCAACCCGCGAAATGAGAGCAAATGATAGCACTGACTTGCTCATCTCCTGCTTATGGTTGTTTAATGGTGTCATATTTAAGGCCATTAGTATGACAAATGCCTTCCTGTTATTATTTTCTTTTCCATGGGAGTCCACTCTGTGAAGGCAGGCCTGTTTACTGGTATAAATTACTTGATGCAAAAAGTATCTCTGGCCCACTTTTCACCGGCAGCTGGATTTCACTGGGGACAGAGCAGCATCCTTTCTTTCCCTGTATTTTGCATGGATATTGCTCGCAGGCTGTTTGATGTCTGCTAAGCAGACAGGGTTTGTGTTCTTCAGGGCTTACATCCTCTTAGATTTAACAAATGCAAGGACAGATGATAGCATAACATGGCTGTTGGAACAGGCCATGAGGTGAAGATATCAGTAAGCGTCTTGGATTTCTATGGTTTAAAGACTTGGTACCCCTTGGAGAAGAATGGGGAATCTGACATAGGCAGCACTTTCCAGTAGGCTGCATACTGCATAATCAATGTTAATATTATGGATTTATTTTGCTTTTCTTTTGATGTCTTTGTTGTGGGGACTTGAACTGGTATTGTTGACATACAATACAAAAACATCATTTGTATTTCTGAATGTAAGTGTCATGTATTGGAAAGCCTTATGCAGAGGATAATGTTGCAGAGCTTGTTCAAGAGGTCAGATGCCTTATTTAGAAAGCATGGAAAAGAAAGTGGGGGAGGGCATCAAAATAAATTGCTTTATTTTTTAAATTTTCTTGTACGAAAGCCTTTTTTTGTTGTGAATATAAATGTCTTACAGACTGCACAATACAGATGTGGGTCACAGCTCTGTGCTTTCTAGCATAGAGCTGCACGGGTCCAACTTGGCCTCTGCAGGGACGGTGTTGGGGCAGTCAGGATGGTTCTTCTTCACTCCTTTTCTTCTGACCTGTAGGTCTGCTGGCTTTTCTTCTCCACCACCGCAATATATATTTCTGGTTCCCATTCCCATGAGTTGGATTTGACTACATTTTTCAGTTTGAGTTCTTTTTCAATTCCTTCAGTTATTCAACTCATATCCTCATTCAGAAGTGAACTATTTCTGTATTGTTGGAAGGAAACTGCTTGTAAAGTACTTTAAGTCCTCCAAAATAAGGGTAGAAACAGAGGGAAGCATTGATTTATCAAACAATAAACTGTCAGTATGTAGTAGAAGTTCTCTCTACTGGTTAGATGCCCGAAGTATTTGTAGTGTTTCTGTCAGCATGGGATGTGTGTGGTGATGATGGTGCATCAGATTTCACACAAAAGACCATGCAATTTTTTGGATATAATTTTGTTACGTTATATTCAGTTCATTTTTTGTTAGAATTTTTCCAGCTAGTACTGCATCTCTGTTGATATTTTGGTGTCACTAAAGTTTAACTGCTGGGAAAGTCAGTCAGCTGTTTTCATCTTCTACAATGCAGTGACTGTTTTATATGATAATATTGCCCCAAGACTTCCCAGCACCACAGAGGACCCAGTGTGAGAAGACAAAAGACTACATCTTCATTACAGTACTGCATAATACATAAAATAACTCACCAGTAATGGAGAGGACCCACCACAGAGCGCAATCCCTGTTTGCAACTAGCTGGTTCCAAAGCCTTTCTGGTATAAAGATATTCTTGCCCAATGCAAGGTGCTTCACATTCCATGCTGCAGGCTGCTTTCCCACATTATAAGGTGCATTGGTGCAGATCAGAAAATGTTAAAAGGTGCATTCAGTGCACCTTGTACTTTTAAGTGTGCTAATAGCATCTAACGACTGGTGCAACCTCATATTATGTTGGCATTGCTGGACTGTGAGTGTGCTGTTCTGCTGCAGGTTGTAACTGAATAATCCTAGAAGTTGTTCCTATTTATGATGCAGGCAATTAGAACTTGTAAATAACAAACTTTTAAAACTTAACTAGTGTGAGTATGATCCACATGGTCAGATGCCCAGTGCTAACAAAAATAGAAAGTCACAGGCAATGCTTAATTGGGTGCATCTTAAAATTACAAAAAGTTTTTGGTTCATGAAAAAACAAATCTTTCCTGGGGGAATAAATCTTACCCAGCTAACATCTTCCATAAGCACCAAAGAAAGGTTTAAATAAACAAATTCCATAATTTTTCCAGCCTCATGCGTTCTCCACTTTCAGTGTTAGCTTCAGCTGCTCAAAAATGCACTGCAGATAGGGAATTTCTAATCAAACTTACTTGCCAAATTAAGTCAATAAAGAGAGAAAGAAAATTCAAGCAAAATGATGATCTTTTTCCTTTCATCTGCTATATAGCTTTATCACTGGAACTGTTCTGGAAAAATCCACCTAGGATAAGTAATCTTGTAGAATATTGCTTATTAAAGGAATAGATTCCTTCAGATGATCATTTCTGGACTGGATAAAGCTAAGTGTTACACAGCAAACAAGTGTGAATCTTCTTGAGCAAACAGTGAGCAGTAGTCTCCAGCTGGTGGTCCAGTGCTCTGGATTTGGAAAGGTCTTGTGTAGAGACAGAGGTTGGACTCGGTGGTCCTTGTGGGTCTCTTCTAACTCAGGATATTGTATGACTCCATGAATTTTTAGAAGTTGAGCCCACATTAAGAGAAATGTGTTTAAAATCATTACAAGAAAAGTAGACATTCGTTGGTGTGTTAAATGCTACCTTTACAGTTCATCGAGAGCTGGAAGAAGTTATTCCAGCTGGAAGAAGTGGCAAATAGGACTCATTAATCTCCCCTGTTAGGTTGACTCCAGCTGATTGGAGCACAGGAAGTGGATTGCTTTACTCATGACAGAGAAACTGAACTGAGAGACTGCTTCCAGCATTACAACCGTAAATATCATTGCTAATATTCATCTGTCTGGAATTACAAACCGTTGTTTAGTTATTCTGCTGATAAGAAGTAGGCATTATCTCTTCAGCTTTTAAATCCCCTAATGATAGGCATCTACAGCAGAACATTTTCCAGGGCAGTGAAGTGTTCTCCCAGTGTTGTGCCAATAAAACCCCATGGCATGTTACTTGCAAACGTCTTAGTTGCTTTCTGCAGGATTCTCCAATCCTTGCATAGAGCAACGCAGCTGCCCTCACCCTTCTTGAGCAACAAGAGGTGCCTCTGTTCTTTGAATAGCAAAACAAGTCTAACGGCTCTTGAGGCTCTTACTGATGTTTTTGCTGTACTGAAATCTTCAGCACTAAATGAAAACCACTTCAGGAAGGAAACTGTGTGGGGAGAAAACTGTTGAGAGATTTAAAGGAAACTCATGCGTGTTGAGAGGAGGGAGTCCTGCTAGTGATATTTGCTAGCACCACTGCCCTCAAACCCTTGCTTTTCGGAAACTGGTGCAAAACTAACAAAGTTCCCAGGGCTCAGTGGTAAAAGATGTAATGTGGCTTTTTTACTAGACTCTAGTAAGTGGCAGATGAAAATGAAATTATTTCAAGAATTTGAGAAGTCCAATGTTTTACCTTCAATCAGTTTAGGCCAAATTTTGGGCATTGTTCTTTGGGGAGACCATTTGTAGGAATGCCTCTCTATCTGGCAAAGGCTCTGTTTTGGAGTTAGCCTGGACTATGGACACACCGTGCCCTGTGCCAAGCAATGGAGCTTAGCCTTGAGCCACCCAAGTACGAAAGCTGCCCTGCCCTTGGAAATGCTCTGACTCAGAAGCAGCACTGCATCACTCTCCTGCCTCTCACCAGGGATGATGTGGTAGAAGGAGGAAAATGTGTGCTCCTCCTATGCTAAGCATGACTTTGGTATAAGACAGCATCATGGGATATAATGAAATGCTGGAGGATGGTAGATGTCAGCTCCCAGTCCCTTGCAGGATCCTAGCCCAAGTGTTGCACTCTTTTCCTGATGTGTCCTGTTCTGGTCTCTACTAGGCTATGCAAAGAAAAATAGTGTTTTGTGATGGAAACAATGTTTTTTTCTCTTTACCTTTTCCCTTGGTTTGGCACGCTGAATCTCAGTGCATTTTGTTTTGTTCAATACTAATAGATCATGGGACATTTATTGATTGATTGGGCATTTATTTCAGTGAAAGAGAAATTGCCCCTTGGGAAAGGTTTGATATCTTTAGTAAAGTTTCAGCTTTATGTTCATTTTCCGTCATTCTGAAAGTGCTTCGATATTTTAGTTTCCTAATCTCTAAAATAGGTTCATTCTAATGTGACTCCATTCCTATCAGAACAAGAACTGCATTTGAGGAAGGTTTTTTTTCTTCTTTGGACCCAGCATGGGCTAGAAGTGCTGCAATTCCACGCAAAACAACGATGCTGTCTTTAACTCTGCAGGTATGCTGACAGCCCACTCCACTGCTTTTGCACTCTTCCACACTAATTTAAAGCCAGATATTGGAAAGGGCATTCTGTGAAATTGCTCTCAGTACAAGAAAAGAGCAAAAACAACATTGAAAACAAATTATTTTAAATGCTGTGAGAGACAGTCTTAGTCTTAAAGGAAAAAAATGGCCAGGCAGTCTTCTCATGGTAGTTACGCAGATCCAGATTTAGGAAGCGATAACTGATAGGCATTCCTAACTTGAATAACCAAGAAAGGATTGATTTTTAAGACAGTGCTGTGCTCCTGTACTCTGTTTTTGGAAGAGTAAACTATTGAAACTTCCAAGCTATTGTACAGCATGGCATCTTCAACATTCTACCACATCAATAGGTATCTAAGTATACCTAGCACAGGAACATCATATTGCATTCATTTTGAATCATCTTGCAAAAATGGGATATTCTCGTAATTATGATAATGTTTAATTCTAATGCTTAAAAAACCAAAAAAAAAACAAAACAAAGAGCCTAACTAATTTATGTGATTTAAGTTATTAACTTGAGAGACAGAAATGTATTGGGATTTCAGTAGGTTTTGGTTTATTAGTTGATGAACTGGCAAGAAATTTGGCAGCCCTTTATTTAGTAGATTTTCTGAATTCCCGGCTTGGTGCTAATTCCTGCAATAGCCTGTCTCTCTGCAATAATTCTTTAACTTCCTTAGCTACCTCTCATTCCAAACAAGTAATAACTACATGGCTGCAATTCTGTTAACTGGAGTGGAAGTGTAGACACCTGTAGTACAGACTTCTGTGTCTGAGCAAGGCTGTCTTTGTGGACAAGGAAAAGGCACTGATGCCATAGGACATGTGGATATGCATTTTAGGTGCCTCTACCAGGCCTCTCTTGCCAAAACAGGACCTACTTTTTCTCCATTTTCCTTCTCTTACTAGTAAAAGATTACTGTGAAGAGCCCTTCTCTGGTATGTGACAACTTTGCTCTCATCCACTTCAAACTTCCTAGTTAATAGAATAATTAATTCTAATTACAGCTATAATTAATTAGTAATTACTAGAATAATTAAACTTCTGATTTAATTAATAATAAGCTATAGAACTTGAAGTGAAAGGACATAAACTGTATTACTAGCAGTGCTCCATGAATCTCCCTGGGTCGGTTAGTGAGAACTCACAAGAATACATGTGTGAGTGTGCATTCACATGAGCAATGTTCATCAGGTTATCGCTTCTCTGACTGCCTGAGCTCTGCAAGCAGATGGTCTTTGTGCATGCAGATTGTTGTGTTTTATATGGAGATGAACTTGGTAATTCACAAGTATATGGATAGGAGTAAGTTGCTGGGCTGAGAGGATTTTTCACACATAACTGAGATAAAACTGATGCTGTTATAATTTTTTTTTTTTAATTATGCTTTCATTTCATAGCACAGTTTCTTGCAGGAGCAGCATTCAATAAAAATGCATTCCTGATCAGAGCACACAACATTTAGGACCACAGCACAGAGCAGTACAGTTGAGGAGTTTGGGCAGAGCCATGCAGCCCTCTGACAGCAGGCTGAGCTGAGAGCAAAGTCTGCTGCTTAATTCACAGCGCTGAGTGCATCGCCATATGTTGCTGCCAGCACAGCATGTAGAGCAGCTTCTGCTGCTGGCTGGTAATCCCCAGGGAGCTCACACAAATTCTATTAATTGCCTTCTTAAAGGACTCTGTGCGGTCATCCAGCATCTTGTTTTCCACCAAGACAGAAAGCCAGGAGTTCTAGGTTGGATGGCATTCTGCAAACAACACCTTGGACTCACGTGGAGATGGGAAGCTGTCATTTCTCCAGTTAATCTCAATGAGGAGATCCATCCGAAAATGGGATTTTGAACTGGGCAACAGTAATTGTGTACATTCCCTTTACACTCTGCAGGATGACATCAGCTCACCTGGAGGTGAGCGCAGTGTTGAGGGAAGGCAGGCTGCCCAGCTCTGTGGCACGGTGGGAAGCATGCACCATGGCTGCAGTGACACAGGACAGGCTCACATCATTCTGTAGTTCAGGAAGGAAGTCAGCTGCAAAGAGGTGATTTTGGTTCACAAAGTGCACGCAGCCTTTCCAATTGTACGTGCTCGGCTGCACAGCTGAAGCACAGTCAGCGTGATTCATGTCTGGGAGCTGCATTTAAAAATCTGCTCTAGTTCTACTGACAAAAAGCCAAACCCTGCAAAGCAATCGCTGTCAATCTGATTTGCATGGATTGCTTTATGCATTAGTCTTGATTAGTATTCTGGAGTGCACCCTGTAAAACATCAATTTTAATTCTGTTTCCTCCACTACTGGTTTCCAGGGACTCCCTCTGGTGGTTAATGCATCGCCTGAAATGCTGTGTGCATCCTTGTCTGTGCCATGCAGCATGCTGCTGGGGACAGATAACGTGAGCATGGCAGTGTAAAGAAGAAACGTGTCCTATTTTGTTTCCTAAATAGAAGGGAAATAACAGTAGTCATTTACTGTGCTTCTTTTGCTCTATTTTAATGCAGACCTATCCTCTGTGCAAAGGGGGAAAAACAAGTGCTTAAAAGAGCCCACTTTTCCAGTATTCACTAAATCTCACCTGAGAGGCCCATCTTGTTCTCTTCTTAATCTTAACTCTGGAAAAGATAAGTTCTGTTTCTACTCCACATAGGAAGATTGTGACTTTGAGGCCAATGACAAGAGGTCTAGTGAACAACTGCTGTCTAGACAACTGATACACAGATGATGTTTGGCAACCCTGCACATAAGCAGGGGAGTTGAAACAACATGATCATCGTGGTCCTTTTCAACCCAGGCCATTTTATGATTCTTGGTTCTGTGATTATATTTAATGCATATCAATGTAGCTATCATGCTTGTACAATGGAGAGATGCTTATTTCTCTATAAGACCATACAGTGATAGAATCATAGAATTGTTTGATTTGGAAAGGACACTTAAACATGATCCAGTCCAATTCCCCTGCAGTGAACAGGAATGCCTACAGCTTGAGCAGGGTACTCAGTGCCTCATCCAGCCTGACTTTGCATATATCCAGGGATGGGGCATCCATCACCTCTTTGGGTAGCCATACCATGTATGGAAGACATTCTGATGTTAAGCAAAGCAATGAGGATTAGAGGTAGGGAGTTACAAATTTCATTATTTGCATTTTCTAGTGGCGTAATGCAAATCAGCAGAGTGCTGCTGCAAGAGGCAGCTGGCTTAGAGGTGTTTTCCTAAAACAGGTTCTTAGTATCAATGCAAGAGTTAAACAGGAGGTGCAGCAGTAAAGCTGCATCACACTTGAACTTCTGAGGTGTTGAGAGGAGGCAATGCAGGAAATATGGCCTCAATGTATGTTCAGTTGTTGATCTTCCATGGCCATAGGTTCCAGTTGGTGAGTTCAGACTCTGAATACTGAACTACAGTGTGTAAGTAGTGGAACCTGGCAGCAAGTGTCCCAGGTTACTTTACCCTGAGCTATCAAGGAGCAGTTTTATGTACACATACAGCTGACCACATGGCATCTTGTGTGCTGGCATCATGTGACAGTGGTTTGGCAGCAGGTGATACCATGCTGGTCAGCATTCGTGCATGTTTGCAGTGGTGTTCCTTGGCTGTTCAGCACAGACATTAGTCAGTGTTGACTGTGGAATACCTTGGCTTTTTGCTATGCTTTTAAAAATGCACATGGTCACAAGTCATTGAGATTAGTTAGCATCTCCTGTGTCTGCCTGAACTTGCAAAATGTCAGTTGTTCGTTCTTGTGAAGCAGCTTGCTTCCTATGGCATGGTAGGGTGAGGAACAGGACTGCAGGTACCCAACTAACACACTGTTGTTTATGGGGGGACAAGAGGTGTTCAGAAGGCTGAATATGTCAGAATTTGACCTATCCAGATGGGGATTGTCCTGAAATGTAGCAGTTGTGCAGTTCTGGACTGTTGCTTCAACCATTACTTTGAAAAGGAATTGTATTTTTAAATGTGGAATTATGCTTATTCCTCAGAAGTATTTTTGAGAACCACAAGCTGAGTTGGCTTCCAGTTAGCACAAGATTATTTTACCTCTGTCACATGTAATCATTCTGGAGAAAATATATTTATTTATTCACTTATTACATTTACTTTTAGCAGTGGCTGCAATAACAAGCATTTTAATTTATGAGATTTTTTTTTCTTTCTTCTTTGGAGTATCAGTATTAGCATCCAGAGTATAAATGACTCTGGGCTTGGGCTCCATGCATCATCTTACAGGGGCCTCGCAAAAGAAAATGCTTTGAAACAGCAAGACTAATGAACTCTGGAGAAGAGCAAGGAGCCTTTTGTTGTCCACCAGAGCCTGCTAACACATTAAGTGCTGCTGCTAACTAGGATGGCACATCTAACACAAAGGTTGGCAAGGATTAGCATGCAAAATGCTGCAGGATGGGCACCCAGCATGATGAGGGAGCATGCTGGACATGTGGCCAAAATGTGCAGACGGGTTGCTGGACTTTGGGAGAGAAATGAAGTATTACCTTTGGGTTGTGAGAAGGTGGGTTTAAGAAGTGGAAAAAGGCAAGGATCCAAAGGACAGCATGCTTGTGCTTCATGTGAATCATTTTATTCCTCATCTTTCTGACTGTTCTGATCGCTCTAAATTTAGTACTTAGACTTGAGGGCTAAAGCTTGAATAATAAACACAAATACATTGCTCTTCAGGCTAGCTGGCGTTTGATTCCTTTTTTTGCTATCTGCTGCAATATCCCTCTAAGACCAGGAACTGCATTTTATTTGGCTGTTATTACAGTGATTTCCATACAAGCGGGATGGATACCGCCCCTGGGTGGCTTTTCATTATATCATAAGCCTGAGATGTAGCCCCAAGCTGCCTTCTTTTTGATTTTCAAAGTATACTGCCGTGTCCAGAAATCAGCCAATTAGGGTTGTGCTGAATATATTTCTTGTCTTGGCCACGTTGTTTTGCAGTCAGATCTTTCAGCACTGCCATGTTTTAAATAATGTTTTCTGTGACGCTGTAAATTGTGCAGAAAGTTGAGGGCAGAGGGCCGTGAGAGTTGCAGGGCGTTTTGGTTAGCAAACCTTAATACACAAGGAAGGCATTTTTATCCTGATGCCTTGAGAACCCGTTGCAAAACTACAGATGCAGTAACAGCCAACCTGTGTGTTTCTCTGATTCATTCTTGAGGTGCACCAAGCCTGGGTAACTCACTGGGAGGTCTGCAATGAGCGTTATGTTTGTCACCGTTTTATCAGTGCTGGTTTAAATAATAATAATAATAATAATAATAATAATAATAATAATAATAATAATAATAATGTTTTCAAGAGTTTTCAAAATACTTCCAATGAAAACCAAAACTTTTCCCATAAATGCATTATATCCAATAACACTTTGTGTTTTACTGGCATGAAAGTGGAAGTTTTGGCCCTCCTGAGAAGGTAAAGTATATATTTTTCATTCTGAACTTACCTTTCTTTTTACTTCTACCTTCAAATGTGCATAATATAACATACCGTGTTCAGTTATCTTAATGTCAACAACAAAATCCCAGCTTTCTAAATCAAAATGTAGAGAAATTCAAAAGAAGCGTTCTTTTGCGTTTCCATTTTAAAGCTCAAATTTAAGGCATGCTTTGAAAACAAAATCATTTTGTTTTAAATGCTAAAATAAAACACTGTGTTTTTTTTTAAAAGAAAATTAGCTTTTATTCATAGGCAAAAAGCCAGTAACAACAAACTTCTGTGCTTACCCGCAACTTGTTCATAATTATCTGTTTTTCAATTAAAAACCCAGATTTTACCTGACGTGTCTTTTCCACAGCTGCAGTAGAAGAAGTATTGCAGCAATGATTCCTGGTCAGCAGTACTTTGAATAACTGGCTTGCACATTATTTTTTAATCAGCTATTTTTAGTGTTAAGATTCATTTATGGCTAATGTGAGAACAGTAGTTATTTAAACATAACTGCAAAGCATATTGTCAGCTTTCACACTACATAATTTAAACCAACATTTTCTCATATTATGTCAGAAACTGATAAAGTAGGTTTTTTAATACAATTTTTTTTTCATTTGTGCTTTTTGAGAATGGATATTTTTTCTCTTCATATGTGTTTTCAAATAATATATATAAATATATTTTTTTTCCCTAGTTTAACGTAGGTTAGAGATTTAAGTGTTTTTTTACTGGGCTTTCCTCACCCATACTAAGCCATACTGAGCTCACTGTCTGCAAAATAAATACAATTACACCTCAATTTATAATATTATTTTTTTTATTCTGTTAGAGCATCTTTTTCCCCTTATGTAAGTTTCTGTTCATATGAGAATGCTTAAGCGTTCACTGTGCAACTTGTGGGATCATGATCCAAGTTGTCTGTGATGGGTTTGTCAGCACGGGTGGTTGGCTTGAGTAAATTTAAATTTGGACGTTTTCCTCCCTACTGTTGAGAGAATGATCTTCCACTGCTTATATTTGGGAGTAGTGTTTATGTCATCAATGATTTATTTTTTTTTCTTCTGTAGAAGGAGCAAATCCAAAACTCAACTTGTTGATGGTGTCTGAGCTCTTGGACTCTGATGGTTTGGGGTGTTATTTTTTGATGACATAAGCAGTCCCACTAAGAGGAGATGGCATGTTTTTATAAGGCTTAGCACATATAGCTCACCGGAGGTGGGAAAAAACAAAATCTTTATATCAGTAGCACATGCTCAGGCTCTTTTTAATATCATCAGACACCTGGTGGTATAGGACAAGAGTTATTGGCCTCAAGTCACTCCAGGTGAGGTTCAGATTGGATAGTAGGAAAAAATTCTTCTCAGAAAGAGTGGTAATACATTGGAACAGGCTGCTCTGGAAGTGTTCAAGAATTGTGTAGTTGTGGCAGTGAGAGACGTGGTTAGTGGTATGGTGGTGATGGTTGGACTGGATGATTTTAGAAGTTTTTTCTAACCTTAATGATTCTATGATTCTATGAAGCTGGATTGAAGGGAGGGCAAACAGCTGCAACCTGTGAGCTTGGAATGCCTTGCAGAAATCAAGCAATGCAGCCCTTTTGCTTTTGGATTGAGTTGTATTCAAGACTTTCAATGACTGACTTTCAGAAATTGTTGGAAGGGCTTTGTTGCATCAGAAATTTGTTTGGGGGGAATAGAGATGAGTGCACGTTTACAATGATTGCTGGATAGAGAGAGTTCTGTTGAAGGATTTGTACTCATTTGCATGTCAGATTAAGATCCAGTCCTATTCATTGTGTGGATTAAACACAGATAGTAGTTATGAGAGTAAAGAGCCTTTCTGCTGGATTTCCTGGTTGAATTTCAGTAAAATTTTATCAGATGATGGTGCATGCTACCATACATTAATATCTTGTCGTAAGTAGAGCAAACATAACAATTGTAATAACATTGTAATGCAAATAATGCACTGTGTTCACATGGGATTTTATTCCAAAGAAATGTATGGTTGCTCTAACTCAGTGTGGGATCGAGTTTGTGGCATCCCAGCCTCAGGGCAGCCCTGGTTCCTACCAGGAGAGACTTCTGAGGAAGTGTTTTGTGGAAGCTGTCAATACTGCCTTGTGCAGTGCTGCTGTCAGGAAACAGAATGCTTGTGAAGGAAGTGGATTTGCAGCTCACAGACTTCATGGGCAGAAGGATGATGAAATGTTAATGTAATTTTCAGCCATTGAAGGATGGAGTGTGCTGATAGCATAAAACAGGCTTTATGTTGTTTCAGTGAAAGCTGAGCTCTCAACAGGAAGAAGCATTAGCTAGAAAAGGAAGTAAAATTCTCCCACATTCCCACATGTAAGTGACTGCAGAGCTCATAAACATAGCCAGAGCTTGTTGGGTGGGACTGGCAGTAGTGAGATCCATATTTCAGCTGTTTCTGATTCACTTTTCCTAATAGGGCAAGTCTGTCCCCCAGAACTTCCTTAAAGTGTTGTTAATAGATGGGTCTCACCTGGTCCTGGTCTCTTGCTTTCCATTACATACATGTGCTGCTGCAACTGCTGGCAAAAAGAGTGAAAGTATTTCTGTTGGGGGACAGCCCTCAGAAGCAAGCAAAAAAAGTTAAGGAGATACGTAGGTATTTATGTATTGGAATAGAGTTAACGTTGTGAACTAATTATTAAACAAGAAGTATTCCTTACCTCTAATAATGTTTTGAAAATAGATTCTGCTTTTATAGAAGACATAAATGCTTTGTGCCCGCGATGTTCCTGTGGGTAAAAGGGCTTCATTACAACTGTTTAATGCTACAAGTGACAATTTCCTCTCTGCTTGTAATATAATCATTTTATTACTTCTACCTAAATGTCAAATGTGTCTCCATTGCGTGTCAGTTGCTACAGGGTGAGAGATTGCAGTGCAGCATGAGGTGCAGTATGTGGCTACAGACCTCAGAACTGCTTTGCTAAAATGGGCTAGGAGTAAGTGAGATATTTGTGTCTCAGCACCTAACTGCTGCTGCAAAGGACACTCAAGGCAAATGAAAGATTTTGCAAAAGAGCTTTTTCTATTTTCTGTTTTACTTGCGGTCCTTCTGTGGAGCCCTTCAGTGCTGCTCTGTACCCATTTGTTCTCTTGCCAATGGGGATGGGTGCTTGTTTCACTGGCAAGAGGTCTGTCTGCCCCTTGCACAGCAGTGTCTAACATTGGAAAGTTTTTCCTTCATTCCCTTGTTCAAATATCAGTCCAGGCATGAGTGTGGGTCAGGAGTGTGTTACTACTGTGCAGTTTTTTTTTCAGAAGATCTGAGGAGCTCTTTCTGTCGTCTCTGGGAGTTAAAAACGTTTATTGCCCTTCGAAACCAACCCCCATCTCCCTTTTTAGAGCTTGTACAGGTTGTGTATTTGGTTCTGCTAGTTCTATGCATGCATCCCAGTGGCCAGTTCTAGTGGTAGAAAGGTAAGGTCTGCCAGCTTGGGGCTGGTCCTGATTTCTCATTATTACAGATGATTATTTATTTACTTATTTATTTTCATGGAAAATACGATCATCATATTAATCATAACATCAGCTAGTCAAGAAATAGAAATATATGCAGCCTTTCCAAAGCCAGCCTTTCAAACACGAGAACGATAGGCTTCCAGCTCAATTGTCCTAAGAGCACTAGATGTTCTGGAAAACAATGAAATATTTAAATAAATTTATTATCCTGCCAGTATTTATTTGAATTGAAATTCCCTATTTGAGGGGGAGAAGAAGGAGCCTTTGTGAAAAGGAGAAGTAAAAACAATCTCATTTGCTCTTTTTTGCATTTGCTCTTTTCCTCTCATTTGCTCTCTCTTTAGGACAGTAATAAACTGCAACTGGAGAACGTCTCACAAATTACTTTGTGCGTTGCACAGAAGCAACATTTTGCAGACATTCATGTTCTGAGGATGAATTATTTTTAACTGTTGAAGTGGATAAGCAGTATAATAAGGCTTCCAGGTCTGCTTTTAAATGCACCACTTCTGCTTTCACTGCAGCACAGATTTGGAATTGCAACTGAGCGTGTGGCTGACAGCAGCCCCTTTGGCCATCCCATGGCACCGTCCATCACTTCACATTCAAGCAGTGCCCAGGTCCTCATGGCAGGACCTAAGTGGTACTGCAGTGTTGCAGTGCAGAGGAGCGAAGTGCTGGCCTCGGTGCTCTGAGAGAGCTTGCCATGCTGCCAGCTTCCTTCCTGGCTTTCCCAGAGCCCTGGGGCAGGCAGGAGATGGGGAGGAACCTTATCTTTAGCAAGTCCATGCAGCACTCTCTTGCCACAAATGGTGCAGTTCAGCACATAGCTGTGTTATCAGAGGGAAGAAGTATTTTACAGAAGCATTTCATTGTTAGGAAACTGTAGCCTCAGCAGTTCTGCAGTGTTACTGATGGGAATGTGATCTCTGGCAGACAGAGACCTTTATCATCAAGGCAACTTCTGATTCCGTGTTTCCTTGTCATTTGTTATTTCTTGTTCCCATCTTCAGTCGAGTGTACCTTTGTTTGCTCTCCAAGACCACACGCACCAGCACAGCAGCTGCTTGTGCTGCGTGCATCCATCAGGAAGAAAGACCACAGGCAGAGATGCCCCCCAGAAGAGTCATTCTGAGATCTCTCCCCGAGTGCAGTTGCTGTTTCCATGTGCCATACCCAGGCAGTTTGCCCTGTGCAATCCCTAACCCATCCTGTTGTCAGTCTGCATTTAAAACTCCTCGCAGCTGAGAGCCTTTACCTGTGTACCATTTTGTCCAGTACTTTCCTTCTCTGCACAGACCTGAGAATAACCTCTTCTTGTTTTGTTTGCGTTTTCATCCCATCAGAGCATGTCCAGATGCATTGACTCTTTCTGTGCTGTCATGGGGTCATACTCCTTCTCACGCAGCCTTTGAAGCTACTGCAGGGCTGCTCGGGGCTTTCACAGCTCGGTTGCTTCGTACCCCATGCGTCTTCAAACAGGCAGCAGTGTTGCCCACATTCAGCTGCTGAGGATACGCAGGGGAGAGGAGCAGGACAGGGTTTACTTTGTTCCTTACTTTGTTCCCTTCACAAATTATATCACTTGGAAATTGGAAAGGAGGCTTTTTCAAGCAGTATTCCCCCTCCCCATGCCCTTTTTTTGGGAGGCAGAAGAGAGGTGTAGAGCAGCTGGTGAGGTTCCCAGACTGTGACCCCTGCTCTTGTAAAGGGCAGTCACGCACTGCAGGTACAGAGCCGACCCCTTGGGAACTGCTTGTGTCAGTAATCTCTCACCAATATATACAAGATATTTGCTTTTCTATACCTCATCCTGTATTTTTTTGTTGGGAGTTTAAACAGGAAAAGAGCTACAGCATTTGTCTGATGTATGTAAATTACCATGGTAACCACCGCATCTCATGTGCTCAGGGCGTTTTCCTAAATTCTGCAAGAAGCTATAGCAGTGTTTGTTTATGCAGTTCAGTCAGGTTTCATTAAGCCCATAGCTATTTTGGTTTTCATCATGCCTTTTCCTTTTGTTATCCCTATCCGTTTTAACTGCATTTTTTTTTCCTATCTGTGTATGAATGTACAAACACTTACCTGGACCAGACCCCCTTTTAATTACAAGAGCAATCATAAGCTTCCATCTAGAACTCTGCCATGACACAAAAAGAGCAGAGTAGCACTGAATTGTCATCATCTAGGACACTTACCTCATTTGCAAATTTTGAAGTCTACAAACAGTGTTCCTGAGCTGTCATAGTCTCATGAAATTATTTATTATTGAAAGAAGACAAACCTTTTGGCTTTGACTAATTTGTTGTAGCATGTGGAGTAGCACTGTCTATTTTAGGGATCTTGAGCTGCTGGAAATTTTAATACTTAGCATCCTACTTTTTGATCCCTTTTTTTTGTGTGTGAGATCATCTGTTACAATCAACTTCAAGAAAGCATTTAGGAGAGTATTACCTACTCTTAGATCTTAAATGCTGAATTATCCTTGAAGTAGCTGCCTTAATTAAGTTTTAGAAACTGCTCAATGGACCCCAGGGCATCAGCAGATAACTCATTTTGTTGCGAAAAGTGTAGTCAGATGAAGTTCCTTTATTTGCTCTCCAGATGCTATGGAGAATAGTGATATTTGCTTCTTTAATTTCCACAGTGTCTTCACAGAGAATTCTTTAGGCACTTCTTGAGATCATCTAGTTCAGGCACATGCTTAAAGCAAGGCTAAGTTCAAAATTTGAGCAGGTTGTTTAATCACTTGCCCCATTGAGTTTTGAGCATCTCCAAGGACGGACAGTCCTTCACATTGGCCATGCCATTCCCATAGATTCATTTGGGCACTGACACCAGCATTAAGATCACTCCTCAGCCTTCTCCAGGCTGAACAAACAGTTCAGTTCTCCTGATAAGGATTTTGTGCTCATCCTCCACCTCCACTTGGGCTACATATCTTCTCAGCAGGGCCCTGCCCCATGGATAGGCCTGCCCTGAGGAGATGAAACCAATGGCATGGCTGCCCCAGGGATAAGAGGCATTTCTTTTAATTTAGGCTGCATACTATGGCTTAAATCATAGTTGTGCTTGCTGAGAGCATGGACTGAATGGGTTAAAACTCTGCTATCTTGATCTAAGCTTCAGCAATGGGAAAAATCTGAGTATTGTCCAGAGAACCTAGGAAGTGAAGAGCCTCTCGGTTTCCCTGGTCAATGACAAGGTGTTGATAATTATTTATTGAAAATAATGAACTTTGCCGTATTGCAGGGACCACAGATGATATTCAAATCGCAAACATAATATTTTAATGACAACAATCCTAGGTGTTCTCTGGTTTCTCTTAAGTTGACAGAGGGATTCCCACTGCCTTCCCTGAAGGTTTTATACAATGACTGCCGTTATTATGTTGATTTGACAATTATGTTTTGTATAGTAATGGAATTTTTGCTAAGAAATCCCAGATTCCTTTATTTCCACCAGTGACACTTCATGTTCATTAATGATAAGTCAAAACTAGAGAAATAGAAAAGCGATCAAATTGTACCATTGAACAGAAGTTATTTTAGCTGTTTTGTTATCAGGATTATGCAGACATGTCTGCAGAACTTCCCTGAAATTCAACAAATAATTAGTCTTATCTCCTCAAACATAGAATGCTATTATTAGCAAAGCATTTAATTAGTTGTCCATTGTGATGGAGCTGAAAACCAAATAGCTTTGCTGGCCTTTTTCACTAGTTTTTCCTAGTTCACAGAGCAACACTTTAAGGTTGCACAGAGATTGAATGTTATTTCATTGCAAAACACTTTGTGTTAATTGTATTACTATTACTTCTATTAGTGTGGCCAAAAAAGTCACCTTCTTAAAAAAGATCAGAGGCAAAATTAAACTGATCTGACCTCAACTGTGGATAGAAGTGTCTAGCAAATGTTCCATAAAGGTGGAAAAGTAGTATGAAGCAGTCTGTTCTTCAGAACACTTCATGTTATCCAAGTGTCAGTACCGGAGTTCCTGCTTCTGCTCAGGCACACCAAGTGAATGAAAGAGAAGGTTAAAACAATGCTTTGGTGCACCATCCTCAAGATATTAGAACAGTTTAGGACAAGGAAGATGCACGGGAAGGAGGACTTGTGAAGCAATTGATATTGTATGGTGCTGATTTTTAACACGTTGCAGGGTTTAACGTAGTTTAGAAGATTTATCTGCTCTCCCTTCCTAGTGATGCAAGTAAGGGTGCAGGCTCTTCTCATGTGAAGCTCAGCACTCTGCAGACCTGGGTCTTCACCTTCCACTTACAGTATTCTGGGAAGACTCCTGTTTATTGGTGTCACTGAGCCATGCTGGATGCATTCTGTGCATGTGTCTGGCTCACAGATCAAGGCCCGGGGTTTTGGCAGTGCTCCTTCATTGTGTCTAATGGGAGATGTCTGCTAGTGGGAGTGAGTGCAGGCTGGAGGGTGTCCCCACGCAGCAAACAGGAATCCTGTGATTTGATCAAGACTTGTTGGCCTTGATCATCATATCTGTAGAACAGTGAGTAACACTGTGCGTGTTAGTGATGCATGGAGATTGCACTCCACACCTAGCAAATAGCATCTGAAAGAATAGAGCCAAAGCATCAGTGGTGGTAGCTCACAAGTAGAAAATCTATTAATATAGATCAAAATGTTTTTAATAGCCTTTTCACACAATTAAGCCAAACATAAGTGGTTTAATATAAATTACCGTACATATAAATAATCTTTTATTCAGTGAGGTGATAACACCATTTGTAGGAGAAAAAAACACCATTTGTAGGAGAAATTCATTAGGGAAACATTCTGCTCTACAGTTAGATCTGATGTTGCTCACGGGGGGGGGGATCAATTTGTTTAATTCACATAGATATGTAGACAGCACTACAGAACAAGAAAAATACAAGCATACGTTTAATATTATTTACATTGCTTGCTCATGCATACTTGAGTTAAACTCTTGGTACCATATGATTTCAGATTCTTTTCATGTGTCCCTAATCAAATATTCATGGTTGTACTCTCACTTACAGTCTGTTCTCCTGGTAAAGAAATGATTCTGGAGTCTATCTTGAAGTACGCCAAGAGCAAGCAAGGCCTATGTTAGGTCTGAGCACTGGTCTTTTTAATGCAGGAATGGACACTGTAGCAGCAGCTACAGTCAGATGTAAAAAGATGGATGCTGCTTTAGCACATTGTTAGCAGTTTGAAACTATTGACTTTCCAATACTGAGATACAGCAGTAAGAACGTGTGGTGCTCATTTCTCACTTGGGCTAGGGAGTGAGAAACGCTGTTTACCCAGCAGACCAAGTCATCCTGGACAATATCATAGTCCAGATTCAGGTTAGCAGCTTGCACAAATATAGTTGTAATATAGTTGCACAAAAGCAAGGATATTACAATATACTATAACATCTCATTCTGCTGCTTCTGTTACAAAACAGATATCACTGATACTGTTTTGCAGTAAAAATACTGTAAAGATTTACTAACATGTGGCTAGACTTAGTAGTATAGAAAAATGTAATATGCTATACATCAAAGCAACTTCACAAAGTGTCACTACTGAATGTGTCACTACTAAAAATGGAATTCACAATATCTGTTGAAATTATTTATCTCACTAAATTGCTGTGTTGGGCACAAAGCTTACTCAATTACTCTTACAATCGCTTTTGTGTTGCTTACTGTGTTTCTATATAGGTCACTTTCCTAAAATGAGGTGAGTTTGTTAGTGCTGCTTATTATTTATGCAGCACCTTCACTAGAAAGAAGTAAATCTGACAAGATCCAACCTCACCTTCATTTCAGTTGGTAGGGAAGAACGGTTCATTGCTTTTCCCCCTTTGAAGTGCCAGGTCTCTGCAATCTCTTTTTAATGATCCAAACAAGAAATAAATATGGAGAAGGAAGGATTTGCTGTGCAGAACTGAAGACTTCCAGACATTTTGAGGCCACTCCGTGCAGGGCTGGGAGCATCATGAGGTGTGCATGCCAGGCTCCAGCTCCATCATGGCGCCACGCCAGCAGCCAGGCAGGAGCTCCTGCCTCCGTCAATGAAGCAGCTGTTGGGCAGATGAGCGTGCTGAATTTCAGGTCATTTGATAACTAGGCCAGGCAGCCGTGTTTTGCAGTTCAGCTTGGGTGACACGCAGATGAGGAGCTTCAGCAGCATGATGCGGAATTGCTCACGTTTCTCAACTCCCCTCCGTTGTGTTTGGCTGCGCTGGGGGTGGGGAAGCAGGGATCAGCCAGGTCCCATCTTTGGCATCCAGAGAGCAAATGCATCACCAGTCTGGTGCTTCTGATGTCAGGCATCATTATTTTTTCAGCTCTGTGATGAGTGTGGTTCCTAGAGTATCACATCCGAGAACTGAAAAGTGGCTGTAGGTCTGGTAGGCTCTGCTTGACTGAGCCAGTGAATTGTGGCTCTGAGTTCAGTGCTTCCAAGGAAATGTTCATGCTCATGTCAAGGAAAGCTTCCCAGTTCCTTCAGTGGAAGTACCTGAGAGGGGACACACAGGGGGTCCACAAGGAGCTCGGAGAGGAACAGCCCCACCAAGCTGCTCAGAAGGAAAGTGGCAAAGACACATTTTTTGATTTTTCCTTGATTTTTAGATCCAGAAGAGCTCATTGAAGCTGTCTGCTCTCACCTCTGTGCACAATGCAGACCTGCAGTGTCCTGCTGTTGCAGGTTCTGTACCAACCATGTAATGCCATTTGTGCTAGAACAGTTCACAAAGTTATAATCTTGATTTAATAACTACAGGGGATAGAGAACATGCTGCTTTCCCATTAAGTATTCCTAAGTCACTCATCACTGCCAAACACCGCATCTAGGAATGCTCCTCTCCTCACTAGTGCTGCTGCATGGATCCCAGTGTGGATCCCTGGAGGTGAGTCAGGATGCTGCTGGTGTGCTCCACTTCTGGGTGGGGGTTCAGAGTGGGGCTAAGCAGGAATGCTCAGATATAGAAATGACCCCAGGGTAAGGGATGTGGGAATAAAGGCAGGGTTGCCAGAGATTTCAAGAATAATCTCAAAGAGCCATTTTGCTGTGAGTAAGTCTGGGTTTAACATAATTTAAAAGATTTATCTGCTCTCCTTTCCTCCAAGCTTCTCCTTGTAATGCAAAGCACTTACAGTTTCAAATGGTAAGAAGTTAAGCAGCAGAAGAAAGTGCAGGGCAGCAGTTGTTGTGACAGAGAACAGACTGCAGGAGCTGCCCATCGTATTAGAGGTGGCACCTGAGTCTTGTTCACTGCATTTCAAAGGGAGTTCAGCCACCAAGGCTGAGCAGATATTTTTAACTCCTGTGCTGGGAGGGAACATGTACACACTGTGTCATAGGTGCCTCAGAGACGCCAACCATACCAGCCTCCTCTCAATGGGGAAAGCCAGGTTTTGGGACAGAATGCTCATCCAAAGGCAAAGCGATGATTAAACCTCTTTTAGCCTGTTTCATGCAGGAGAGGTCCCGTTGTGGCTGGCAAGACAGAACCCAGCAGAAGTATATTACAGATGACAGGTTTGCTCACAGCACTGGGCTGGAGAGGAAAGGCACACCCAGCAGTGAGTCATGGGCACTGAGCAGCTAGCCACAACACATGGTGATATTCAGGTTTCTAAACCCTCCCTGGATCTGCTGGTATTTTGGGAGAGCTTGTGGTTTAGTTTCTGAGGATAAGACTCATCACAGCTATATTTGCAAGGCTGTAAGTTAGATGTGGAGTCAAAGCCAGGCTCCTCCTGTAAGCTGGGCAGAGACACATCACCAGAGGAGGATTCATCCCTCCGTAGGGTTGGCACTGATAGCTGGTGATGCAGTCATGTTCACAAAACTGAGGTTTTTCTGAATTGCTCTTCCTTGCCTCTGTACAGGAGTTTGGCAGGTTTGAGGTTTTCCTGAAGGCTTCTGCTTTGTACAAAATGTACGTCACAGTCTGCTCGAAACGCCTGCTCTGACTCTCAGGGAACAGAATGCTCCTTGTGAATATTTTCAAGTGAATCATATAATCAATGTGCAAGCTTACATTAATTAAAGTTGAGCCCTCTGAGAACTGTCGAGTCCATGGAAGCACTTCCTTTGTACTGAATCTCAATAGCTGTGTAGCACAGACTTCAACGTTTTCAATCAATTAAATCAACTAAAATGTTGTGTAGAAGATGATGTACTATTATCAAGTTATGTTACTAGTGGCTGTTCTTACCATGCCACGGGCTTCTGATGGGCAGCAAAGAAATTTGTGAGAGAATCCATCAGCTTCATGCAGGAGTCCCAGCTCACTGCAGGCTCAGCCAAGATCCCTTGCAGGAAGCAGCTCCAGAAAGACCGCACATGGAGAGATGCAGCATGTTTTCAGCCACCTCCAGGTCTGCTCCATGCAGTCTCACATCAGCTAAGTTACTGGGGATTTAAATGCTGTCTGTAGAGTGACAGTCATCCCATGAGAATGGTTCGTTGTTGGGAAGCCCTTCAGCTCTCCTCAGCACAGCAGCCAGGAGCCCTTTGGGTGTGGAGGTTGAGAGCAAAGAAAGGCAAAAGCAAGAGTTAAACCTAGTCCAGTGCCCTCAGCTTCTGCAAATAGGACAAAGCATTTGACACTTTTCCTTCATAGAAGAAACCAGTTTCTTTCTACAGGACTATAATGGTATGGGCAATGGGACAACTGAGGGTCTTTTAGAGTATTTTGTCCTGCTGAGAAACACAGACATTTACCCTTTTCCTTCTTGAATTTTTTTCTGAACTCTTTAGAGTACAGGCTCAGAGCGCTTCTAAAATCAGAAAACCGAACTCTCTGTTCACTTGATAGTGTTATTTCAGTTTTGGCACGAGTTTTGTGTTTTAGCTGATAAATGGTTCCCAAAGCATGGAAAATGAATATTGGGAATAAAAAGCGAAAGCAACCTTTCCAATTAAGGTCAAAATGTACAGAAATTAAAATGACACCAGTTATATCAGTAGCATATTGGCTCCTATGCACTCAATCACTAGATATAAACAGCAGTTGCTCAGACAGCTAATTACAGTCTTCCTGCAGTAGGCTTCATGTAGGTCAGCCACCCACCTGCCTGCTACCACTTGCAGGATTAGATCTGCCCATTACCTTCACTGCTGTGGATTGTAGTGTTACAGTTTGCCAGCTTCTGTTTTAAAAACAAAACAAAACACATTTTTCTAGTGTGTTTCCTTTGTGAGCACTGCTGCACCATGTAAGTGTGGAGCATCACAAGCGATTATGAGCCTTTTCTGTGGACTCATTAGAGATTTATGTTTGTCAAAATGCAATTTGTACAATTGATTTCTATTACATGGATTACAAGAGAAGTTAGTTGTGGGAGTTTGCCTTCTAGCCATTTGGGATGGATTCACAATCATAATAGGGTCAAGGTTGCTTTTTATATGGGAATCAGAGACGGTCCATTGAATTGCTGCTTAAAATCTCTGCACAGCACCTGCAAGTACTGCTAGTTCACAAATCATCTGTCCTGCCACAGGCAGGCTGGCCTCTAACCTTTGTGAGGAAGAGTCAGATAATGATAGTTAGGCATTGTGAGATTTCTGCTTTGTTGCTGTTTAATTAGCAATATAGATCTTATAAAAGCATTTGAACTCAATATTTGTTAGTTTGCTTTCACAAACTTATACAAAAATTATTAATATTTAGCAAATCGTAAGTTTGTCCAAAGCAGGAAGCTGAGGTGATGGCTTGCATCATAGTTTCTGGGGCAGCTGCTTTCTCAGGCTCTTTATTTACTTTTCCTTTGAACTGTGCTGTTATTTCCCAATTCCAAAGCATCTCTTGTTGGCATGTTTGTGGATTCTTAGTTTCTGAGTTAGAAGTACACGCTTGAGTCCCTGAAAGAACTTCTCCATCCATGCGAGCTCTCCTTGGTGATCACCCAGAGCCGTGCTGTGCCATCTAGGTATAACTGGAATTTCCAGTCATAGGACGATACTGGCTCTGCTGGAATGAGCTATTTAAAAGTGGATCCAACAGTGATGCAGGGCACGTTAGCATTTTGGATCTCATTTCAGAAGCCAGATGTTTCACTTCATAGTATGATGAAGGAGGAAGGCAAAGGAGAACAAAAAGGATTTGGAGCACTCTCAAAACACAGAGTGCAATGGTTTGAGCAGAACTTTTTCTCAAGAAAAACTGAAAGTCTTGTTGATAAAACATGGTCTTTAATTTCATTATTTCAATGCCAATATTCCACATTTAATTCTGGATTTTTTAAGCCCTGAGAGAGTAATTGCATAAGACTCAGAATTCTGGGAACCTGAACTTACACTCGAATTTGGGTGTAACATTTCTGTTTGCTGATGTACTTCTCATGCCAGCTAGCAGGAAGAATGGGTGTATGCAGGTGAGATTTAGACCATCTGTGTGCCGTAATGGAAAAGGTAGTTTGCTTTTAGCAGAGTTTTTACAGTCTCAAATGTTAATTAGCTAATAGGTATTTTTCCGCATCTGATAACTGAGAGGTATCAGTACTATAATGTTAAAGTGGGGCATACATAATTCATAGCAACAAGCGTTAGAAAACGTGATAAGCAATTTTAGAATAGATATATATTAGAATATGTATCACTCAGAGAATTTTTTAGCATTGTAGAAATTAAGAACAGAGAGAGAGGGAGGAACTACTGATTTGTGCTGAATTTGTATTGTTTATGAAGAGCAGGTGTGGCTGTTTGATATATCTCAAGGTAGATAGCAACCCACCTCCACCTGGGGTTTCGCCCACTCTAATTGTACAAAGCCTTCCAGTTTCTATTCAGCTATTCCAGAAATTAGGTATCAGATAAATACATACCTGCTAAGTTCAGCGAGCCAAAACACTGAGTGCTCTAAATCAGTCATTTCACTGAGGCTACGGAGATAGCTGCTCCCAAGAGCAGCTGGGGCTGTGTGAAGTCACCACTGGACAGAGCAGCACAGATGCAAGGAGAAGGGAAAGGTATGGATGGAAGAGCTACTGATAAGGCAAAGAAAAAAAGGAATAAATACTCTTTGTGTTCTCCCCCTCGTACCACCTGGCCCTTAGCTTCAACTGGATGGAGTTCTGTGAAACATGTGATGCTTATATAACAGAGAGGAAAGTAGAAAGGGAGAAAAGTGTTGGGAGTTGAAGAATGATGGGATGTTGAAAGAACTGAAAGACAGTAGGTGAGGAGTCTAAGCCACACATATTTATTTCTGAATCCAGCATGTTTACGCTTTTATTTTAATACAAAAGCTCTGCACTCATTGCTAGTGTAAACCTTTGACTTCAGCAACTACACCGCCAGTGAACTTGATTCCATACATTCATTTGCAGTCATTTTTCCCCAGTACAAACTAACATTTTTCTTCTTCTTCACATCTCTGCATTTGCTTGCAGAACTTATTACTTCCATCTAGGCGAGCTTATGGGTGTCTATTTGAGCAAGAGGCAGAAAATGGAATTTCTTTTTGACTTTCACGTTATTGTTTCAGGAGTGCTTCTTGTCCAGACAATGTGCCAGACAGTGAAGCCTGGCATCCAAGCACCTTGAAGAACTGCAACAGGCAAAGCAGAGGGCCCAATTAAATATTTAAGCATCTGGGTGTGCTGTGCAGGTAGCAGGGGATAGATTACACTCAATGAAACCTGGCCTGCCACAGGGTGGGCAGTCAGTGCTGGGCATGACGGTGGGGAGAGCAGTGCGCTGAGGAGGCTGCTGCCATACTATGGTCAGCAGGGAATGGATCTGGCACTGCTTCTGCCTCTGCCACTGTGACTGCATTGTCCTGTGCAGGATGTCCTGTAGGTGAAACAGATCTCCCTGCATGCTGCTCTCTGGTGGGAGAGGGAGGGGGAGCTTGGTTTTTGTGGATGCTGGGCTTTTGTGCATGGGAGTTCTCTGTTCCTCCATCCAGGTCGCTCTAGGAGATGGCTTGGAATCGTATTTTAATGACTGATTGTCTTTTGTTTGCTTTTAACTCTGGAGTTGGGGCAGTAGGATGCTGAGTTCCTGTTTGAAAGACAAAACCCATTAGATCCAAGTGATGCCAGAATTAGTCAAAGCTCTTAAATCAGAAGTGATTACAGCAGAAATACAGATTGGTGATTTGTGAATCAACATGTTGGATTGCTTCTGTCTTTACTTGCGAATAAATAGCATCTGTACTCATGGAATAGTTACTGGTTTAAAAAATAGCTAAGAACAAGGGCAGTGTTTATACTTTCTATAGTTACATGTCTGTTTGCTTGTTCTTTCCTCCATGAGGACTTGCCTATGAGTGTCCGCTCATGTCAGTCCTCCTGGAAGTGAGGACTGGGCCATGAGACCAGAGGCTGAGAGGTTACTCTGTGTCCTGCAGCTGCTGGGGCTTTCACTTCCCTTAAGCGAGGGGCTTGGCTTCTCATGTGAATGTGAACATGAGTACTAAGTGTTGCTAATGCTGTTTTTCCACATTTTTCTATAAATCCCCAAATATATCCTCACTTAGATGTGTTTTGTAGAAAAGTCCTCCGCCTTCTAGCACCCTGTCCAGGTACAGACATCCATTCTGGTTGGCATACAGCAGCACTGGGTTTAAATCCTGTTAACGTGGCTCTTGTCTGTGTCTTAACCATTAACTAGATGCAAACTGAGTATTTGTAATGTGGTGTTTTCTGTGTGTATGTGTTGCTTCAATGCATATGTGGGACTGGAGGCTCCGCTGTTCTCCATGGAAGTACAAACTAAAAAGCTGTCCTGGGGAGCTTACTGCCTCATTGCAGAGAGAAAGAAAAAAGACACACTTAAAATAACTTTTTTTTTTTAAAAAAAAAAGGGAGATTGGCCTTGCATTATTGTATGGGGCATTATTGTATGGGGAATTAATGGGAAATACAGACTGTGGTGTTCCAGGCTCCTTGAGTGCTGCACCAGGCTACACGAAGTATAGGTATATTTCTAATTTAATGTGTCATAATTGTTACTGTTAAGCAAAACTAGAGATGATGTTTGACAAACAAGTGCATGAATATGAATTCCAGCTTTCTATTTGATGAAAAGAATTGTAAGCATGACTTGTATGAGCAGGTACGTGTGTGTTCGTATGCAAATGCACACCTGGTGGCACTCAGCTGAAGGAAGATGCTCAGTTGATATTTTACAAGACAGACAAGTGGGGCTTGAGGCTTTGTCCCCAAAGCCCGTGGGAAAGTGTTCTGTGGATCCAGCAGTGCTCTTCCTGCAGGGCACGAGTCTGGCATTGCCTGTGCTGACCTGCTCTGCTGGGACCGCCTAGCAAAACAGTTCAGCACCTCATTAAAACCATATTCAGGAAAATATCTTTGTCATATGTTGTATGATGGAGAGTATTGATTTATCCCCTTGGCTTCCTTATAGCATTACTGATTGGGCTCTGGAGTTAGCCGGATCCCCATGCAGTGGCAGTGGGGTATCTCTAATCCTCTTGATTTTAACAAGAGTGTGATGATATTTGACATCTTTCTTAAAGCTTCATTGCTGCCTAGAGGCATAACATTATGAGCTGATCTTGATCTTTATTGAAAAGTTTATACCTGGATGTTCAGGAAAATAGGCTCGATGCACACTGTGAAAGCAATTAAAAAAAAACAGGAGGAAAGTAAGAACTGAAGTATTTGTGGGCTTGTTTAGATGTGTTTTTACATATGTTTTTTAGCTAGCCTCATCATTCTGAATTTTACTGATGACTTTTTAAGTTCTGACAGTGATTGCCATTTCATGCTGTCATTTCCCCAATGTGTGGTTGTGAAGCACACAACATTGGAATCACACTCTCAGCAATTCAGCGTTGTCTTTTTCCCTCAAAAAAGACACCTAGTCCCATAGTTTTTCATGCACACACTGTTTTCTCAGAACCAGAGGCAGCTCCCATACTAGAAGCAATCAGTCCCTCACTAAGTATGATGCTCCTGTGCCATGAAGCTGCTTCTGGAAGCAAGGCGAGCAGCCTGTGGGGCACAGAGATGTCCCTGCTTCACTTTGGTGCTACTGCAGCAGGTGGCTGGCTTATCCACCTGTTTCATTAGTGCCTAATGAAGCACTCACTGAATTATTTCTCACTGGCTCGAGCTCAGTGCAGCAAACAGAACCCCCCGGGATGCCCCATGGCCACCTTTCCCTGCCCTGTGTAGGTGTTCCCTGCACTCACCTTACTGGCTGTGCTCTCTTTCTTGGAAAGACGAATGGGGCTTACCTGTCCCTGGATGGTCCTGCACAGGGTTTGCTGCTAGAAAAGCTTCCCTAGAGAAAAGCCATGGCTCAACCAAACCCTCTGCCTAGGAATCTGCAGCTTTTGCTTCTCAGCTCAAGCTATTCTGGCTAAATATTAAATTCTATAATGCACAGTAACACAGGTGCTGTGCACAGCAGAGAGGTGAGAGAGAAAACAGCTTTCCTAAAACAAAACAAACCCAAAACATCTCTGCACACTACACACAGCTGTTATGGAGGCAGCTTGTTAATCTGTTAGCTTGCAAGATACGTGAACCAATGCTAGAGTAGAGCATTCTCATTTTGAATACCAGGCTTGTTTTTCCAGCTCTGGCACTGTCTTTAGACCTTATCTACACCACAGAATTTCATCAGTGAATGGTATATCAGTTTTTATCTTGAATGAACAGACTTCATGGAGAACCCCTGTGATCACACCCCTATTTCAGTGTAAGGAGGATGTGCTTTATGTTGGGTTAAAGTAATCTTGCTGAAAGGATAAAAGATAAACCAATTGTAATGTTGGGAATGATGCATTTAAAAGCCATTAAGTTGGAGATTTCTAAAATTCAGTGTTGTGTAAGGTAAAATAAGGTTGTGTACAACATTGCTACAGATGCTTTTTGGAGGATGTGTTTGATTTTTTGCTGCCCCAGGCTCATAGAACTGCAAGTCACCAATTGGCATATTCAAATTAAGAGTACCTTAACTGTTGATTGCAAGTCTCACCTGTGGGTAAATTGATGCAAACAAATGTTATTAGTGCAGGCACGGGCTGGGTGTAATTCAGTTACTTAACGTTAGCCTCCCAGGACTGGTGAAGCGACACAATTAAGACACATTCCCTCTAGTTCCACAGGGTGCTTCTTCTTCCTGTGACTTTGTGCGCCCTGAAGGGGGTTATGAGCACTCTCCTGAATGGGCAGGACAATAACCCAACTCTCACAGGCTCCAGTTCTGCCCACTGTGGCTCTCTGTCACAATCCTTACCTGGCCACGGACATTAGGTCTGCATGGCGTGCTGTGTCATCCAACGCTGGTTGCGTCAGCTCAGGTCCCAGAAGCAGCATAGACACCCTGCTTTATCTACATGCTTTATCTAGACTAATTAGGTCAGTGCTTTGTCCAGGATAATTGTCTCTGCTAATGAGTTTTGAGTACAGTGTCGCTGTTTGATTCCTGTGTTGGCTGCCATGGTGGCTGCAGCTTGGTGGCCCCTGTCCGTGCCTGGACATCCCCTGCCTGGACATCACATGGTGTCTGCACCAGGACAGCCAGATGGGCCCAGAGCAAGCCTACAGCTCCTCACAGGGAACAGAGGGACAGCGCTGAGCTCTGCTCTCTGGTGCTCTGACAGCAACGTGAAACAAGAGGACATAGAGCTGTGTCAGGGGAGGGTCAGGTGGGGGTTAGAGAAAGGTTCTTCACCAGAAGGTCGTGGGTATGGAACAGGCTCCCCAGGGTGGTGGGCATGGATTCAAGCTGCTGGAGTTCAAGGAGTGTTTGGACTGGGGGGGGGGGGGAAAAAAAGCCTGTGCAAACTCCTATGATATGTGGTGATTGCCCAGACCTGGTGCTTGAACCTGACTCTCCTACCATCCAAGCACATGCAGAAACTATCCTGCAGCAGGCAGAGGCATCTGTCTGTCTGTCACCTCTTTTCCTCTCATAGTCTACTGTGAGTTTTTTTCCCAACCAAATCTTCACATTCTGTTCATATACTAAATGTAAATTTTCAATCTCAGCTCTGTTTCCTTCCCCGCACTTTCCATAGACCCTTTCCTTAGCCCACTACATTTGTCACACTGATCTCAGAGCACCATGAGGCTATAGGGCTTGCAGAAACCCTGCTCTGAAACCCAGCTTAAAATGAATGAAAACCTGTAAACATTCAGACTGGGCTTTTCACAAAGCCCAGGTTGCTTGGGGAAATGGACCTCATGTGTCCATTTTCTTGCACGCACTCAGACAGCAGTACTTGCAGTTGTAGCATGAGTAAAAGGAAACAGGAGGTTTATTTCCAGTGGGTGGCAGGGGGCAGAGGTGTGGGAGGCGCCAAGAGCGGCCACCAAAACCCAGCCACAATCACTCACTGCAGGGAGCTCTCTCAGCCACCTCCAGCCATGTGGATGGTGCTCAGTGCTGCAAACCTTCTCCAATAAGCAGGAGAAAAAGGAAACAGGGAAAATTTCAGTTCTTTCCCATAGTCTGTCTTGAACTGAGTCCAAAGTTGCTTATATAAAGCACAGTTCATTATTACAAAGCAACGAAGCGAGGAGAGATGGGATGTTCACAGCATATCTCCTGCATTAATTAGTTGCTAAAGATGCAGATTGCCACAGCAATGGAGCCATGGATGGGTCGAAAGCAGAACTGTCTCTCAGTTTTATGGGAAGAGCTGTTCCCAAAGGCTGGCAGAGTAGGAGGCAGCTTGTGGTGCAGTCTGCAGAGTGTTTAAATGAGGGTGCCATTAGTAGGAGAACTTACTGATCATGCTTGCTCATGGTCTCAGAAATGCCTGAAAGCGTTGGAGAGAAGTCAAGCATGGAAAAGTCCACTTGAATCGAAAAAAGCCCTCAATCAAACAAGTGGCTGCTGTATGTATGTACCCCACAGAACACACGTGTGAAACTAAGCAAAAAATAATTCCCATGTTCAGTATCTGTGCGAGCTGTGGCTGAGCGTGCTAAAAGCAAGCTCAAGGATGACAGAACCAGGGAGCTCTGCTGTTGCAAAGCATTGAGCAGTTTGCAGGCTGCATTAGATGGTGCCTTAGTTTGCCCAGAGCTCCAGAGAGAAAAAAAATCTACCAACATTTGTATTTCTGGCAATTAATAGACCTAAAATCTTGGGTTGGACTCGTAAATATGTCAGCCAGACTCAGCAGAATCTTAGTTGCTGAAACAGGGTGCACCTAACCTTCTTTAGGGTTTGAGAGTTGTAGCAAAGAAGATTGATTTCAGTAAGATCACAGGGAGGATGTAAGAAGGAGTTATTTCTAATGGCTGTAGGTAACTTGAGTTTAACAAAAATGAATGGAAAACAGAACGCCCTGTTGTCCCAGGACAGTGCTACATGTGGCTTTCCTCAAACTCTCCTCCAATCGCTGCAGGTCTCTGCAGTAGCACAGAACAGTTGTCCCCGTACCACAGACTGTGGCTGACCTCTACAACTGGTTTACATGCAGTGGGTTGGGTTCTCTCCCTCAGTTGGCATTATCTGATCAGCTCTCACTCCATTGCTTCTTGTTTTACAGAGAGAACAAGCTTCTGCCTCCTATTCTAGTCACGCTTGCTTTCTTTTCTCTGGATTTAGGAATATTCCAGTTCTAAAGCACGTGGAGTGGAAAGTCATGCTAAACAAAATGAATGTGTAGAAGTCAGTAAAATAGAAGAAAGAGGAATTTAGAAAAAAAGTTACAGAAACAAATGACATTTTGCTGCACTGTGGTGATTTCCGTAAGAAATCTCAATCTGTAAAACAATGGAATTAATCATTACTTAGAAAACAACTATTACACATCTAAAGATGTCTAAGAGAGAATTAGGTCATTTTAGGGTCCGTGGAATCATGTATCGTGTGCATCTGGAAAATTGTCCAGCTTCCTCAATTAATATGCAAATAAAAATATCTGCAGTTTTGTCAACCAGCTCTGTAAAGACCTATGGAAAGTCAATTATTTACATATTTGGGTCTGCAGTATTGTTTTTTGATCTTTTTTTTTTCTCTTGGGGTATTTGTTTATTTTTTTTCTGCCAAAAGAGGAGGACATTTGTATAGAAACTATGGAGAAAGCTGCAATTTCAAAGCATAATTGGGAACTTTATGTATGTGCTTCATTTTAAGGACATTTCTCACTGTGACCATGTAGTAGTGCTGCCAACAGAAACTATCACCTAGGATTCTTAACATAAAATAAAAATCAAGACTAATAATGCATGGAGCTAATTTCTGAATAAAAGAGAAAAATTATTTTGATGAAATGAAGGAAAAATTTTGTGATGAACGTGGCTAAGGTTTGTCATGATGGAATTTTTTAGCCAATGACAGGAGTAACTGACTTAAACCCTGAAATTCTTTCATCACAAGTCTGCTTATTGAAGTATCTCATGTGCCTGTGTGTGTGCACAAGGAAGTCTTGCAGCTGCTTCACACCAAAGCCTAAGGTCTAGTCAAGTGACACCACAAACTATGGGGAATTTTGTCCAGTTCCACAAATTGGGCATGGGATTTAATGTCTCTCCTTAGCCTCTTCAGAAGAAGCATTTTTTGGAAAAGTCATCAACTGCTGCATTTCCAATGCATTCTCTTGTTTTTTCTGCAGGTCCAGCTGCCCAGCGCCAGGTCCAGAATGGGCCATCTCCAGATGAGATGGAAGCACAAAGGAGGTGAGTTGGTTATGGTAGGCTTCTAGTTTGTAACTGGGATGTGTGTGCAATCGTTGCTCACTAATAAGCACCGTTCTTTCTACTCATACCTGTTTTGTGTTGATTTTCAGTGTTCTGTAACTATTGATATTGACTTTGTGATGATTTATATGAAGGGTGAAGTGAATTCAAGCTCTAGGTAGACTGCTCAAAGGCAAGTGTGAGGCATGCTGAAGTTCAGAGTTAACGATAGAACATGTTTAAAAGAAGCCTACAGAGTATTTCTCAAGTAAATTAAGGAAGCCTAACCATATCCTGTTCTGGGTTGCTTATTGGCAGTTGCTAGTCATGTTGCCCAGGAAGCATCCAATAGACTACATGCACTGTCAGGAATAACTTAGGCTCATCATATGATTACTTCCAGAATCATATGCCATTCCTTTTATGAATGCTTTGCTATAAGCAGGCTGACAAAGGAGACTACAAAATCATGCCCATCACCTTATAAGCATGTCTCCATTTAGTGCCACTGTTACATGTAGCCTTTTCTCTAGCCACCAGAGTAGTCTCCTTGATGTCAAAGGAAGAACATGGGCAGGAACGTCCTTCTTTGGATGCCTTCTCATAATGAAACCAGCAGGAAGATCTCATTTCAGCTTTGCTGATTCAGCCAAGACTCCTGTAGCAGCAGTATCTTCAGCTACCCAGCAGAAGGCATGCTTGTTCAGTTCTGAGCAAACAATCCTCCACATGATTCCCTCTTCCATTCTGCAAGAATTATAGGGAGTATGTAGGGAAACTACTTCCTTGCTCCTTTATGACTAACCCCCACTGGCCTGGGGTTTAACAGGGATTTACAGGTGACTGTTGAGTGTGTGATGATGTGTCACTTGGGCTTGGTAAGGGTTACTCTGGTAGCTGAGCTATCATAAAGGTGAGGAGGGAGCTCCTGCTCTGTGTCTGTGTGTCACTCAGCCTGGCTGGAACATGTGGTCCAATGCTGGTTGAGCCAGTGGAAGCTAGTGAATGTGCAGACTGTACAAAATTCAGACCTCACATTCAGGTGTCTGTCTGTACATTCAATGCGTGACCAGCTTTAGTTAGAGAAAATTTTTTAGTTATTGATCTTTTTTATTCATTTAGAGATGGTAAAAGCCCTTGGAGTAGATACTACTCTACTGCCACAGGGCAGATGGTTCTGGGAAAGCTTCTTTTGCTCCACTGGACTGGAATAAGCTATGCCAGTATATGCACTTAAATGTTATTGCATCTGCACTAGAGGATTTTCAGCTTTAATTATGCTAATGCACTCTTAAAGCATAGAGCAGGCCTAATTTTAGGCCTCTGTTTTTTTAACATCTTGTAAGCAGGGAAGGAACTCAAGTTACTGTAAATGCCGTGAAAACTTGTCTGCTTTAAAAATTTTTTAAAGACCTTTATACAAATATTTAAAGAACATATTTTATGTCAGAGGATGCAATTTGCCCTTTCTTGTACTTTTCTCCTGGTATACTCCATAAGCAGCATTGTGCAAATCTCGGTCTTTATTTAGTTCCACTGGAACAAATGTGACTTCCTTAGAGTGTAAGAACTTCTCCTTTTAGCATGTGTGGGAGGATGTGCTTGGCTGATACAAGCTGCTCATGCCCAAGGGCAGACAAGGTTAGCATGAGCCCAAAAGACTTCAAATGCCCATTCTGACTCTTGTTCTGAGGAGCACCTGGCTCCTGCATCTGCTCCAGGGGCTCAAGAGAATTGGATACCTCTAACCCGCCTTCCTCTTCATGTTTGTACCTCTGGAGCTTTCCCACACCCGTTCTCCAGATGAACCTAGAATTTGCCCAAGGTTTAAAGAGGAGAGTACACGTCAAGTCTTTCATCATCAAATCTTGCTAATAAGTGCCAAGCTGTTGCAAGGGACAGCATACTTCTGGAATTCTTAGTATGTCTATTTAGAACTGGAATTTGTGAAACTGATGCTGTAGTATCGGTGTTCAGTACATAGCTATTCAGTAAGAGCCAAGGTATGTGCTGATTTCTGTTTGGTTTAGATTGTTCTAGCTGATATGAAACCACTGGATTCAGCCAACTATGGCTGTCCCTCAAAACTTTCCACTTTACACTTTGTACATAGAATAATTTTTCCAGATGCCTGTAGTGATTTCCTAGAAATTGCTTGTATTTGCTGGATTGTATGACCTGAACATAATACCAGTTTAAGATTGATCTGTCCATAATGAATAATTATCATTGTGGATTTCCCCAATCCATCTATTAAATTAGAATTGAAACACAGGGAGATTGTTTTGCAAAGTAAGACATTCTTTTTGTTCCTACACAACTTTATTTTTATGGATACTTTTTCCATTAAAAAAAAAATCTTTTATTTTTATGAAATAAGAAAACTGCAGACTCATTTGAAAGTACGAGTAGAGCAAAAAATGTAATTACCAAAAATGTAATGAGGAGACTTTTCTAAGATATCGCATAAGGAATCCTTGAAGAAGTGTTGCCTATAGTTAAGCTTGCCTTACTGTGCAGAAAGCTCTTGCAGGAGAAAAAAAAGAAGAAAAAAAAAGATGATTTCAGAGTTGCATTCAGTGTTTGTATGTGAAAAAACACTTGGCTGTTTGAGCTATCAGTCTTTTTTAACCACGGAATGGCAGGAAGGGCCCGTCGCAGGGGCAGCATTAGCAATTTCTGGAGTATTACAGCGTGTGTGAGAAGCCCTCTGCTGATGCATCTGGCAACTGCACGTCTCTAGAATGTGAAGCCTGTGAAAAGTTTTCTCACTGTGTCTACCTGCTTGGGCAGCCTGGGAGCTGGCAGCTCCTGAGGATGCAAAACAACCAAAGCAGTGATATAATTCTGTGCCAAGCGTGTGTGGAGCTCCATGTACTCCTGGCACAGCAGGGTGGCTCTGCTCACCTGCAAAACTGTTCTATACCAGCAAGAGACAGCCCTGCAGCAGAGCACACCAGGCTTTGTACAGTCAGCAGCTAAACACAGCACAAATGTAATATGTTTTTATTCTAACTTCAAGCCCTTTGGGTTTCTGATCTGTGAAAGTCTCAAGAGTGCCATTCTATAAAGATGACCCTTGCTCTTCCCCAGGGATGCTGACGTGCTTTGAATTGAGGTTCTGCAAGGCCACTGTGCTCTCCTGGACCTATAGAACATACCTGCTGGCCATGTCTCCTGCAGAACCCATTGTGGAGTTTCCTGACATGGATCAGGCAGCCCCTTGCCCAAGCATCTGTGGTGTCCTGCAGGTGCCAGGCCCTGTCCTGATTGCACATCCCCAGCACCTGGCACCACTGTGGTCAGGCCGAGTGAAACCAAAACCACGTCTGTTGGTTGGAACAGCATTTGTGAGGACTGACTCGGTTACCCAATATATACATCTTGAGACCTCACAGTGAATAAAGCTCTTAAGAAAAATTGTAAAGAATATATAATGACTGGAGGTTTTTTCATTGCTGTTTCAGACAAGTGATGGAGCAGCAGCAACAGCGCCAAGAATCTCTGGAAAGAAGAACTTCTACTACAGGTATGTATAAAATACATGCAAACAAAGCAGCTATGGTCTCCCTGCTTTTGTCCTCTAGTTGTAGTTGGGTTTTGCATGGTTTCATATACATGGTTAAAAATTATAAAATCACAGAATGGTAGAAGTAGGAAAGCACGTCTGGGTCCTTCTGCTCCAACCCCTGCTCCAGCAGTGACACCAGAGCAGAGTGTCCAGGACCACGTCCAGGTGGCTTTGGAAGATCTCCAAAGAGGGAGACTCAACAATCTCTCTGTGCAACCTGTGCCCATGCTGGAATGAGGGTTATGGCGATAATTTGATTTTAAAGCATTTGCAGCAGTGAGGTATGCAGGTAGAGTGTGGAGGTTGTCAAAGCTGGTAAACAGAGGGGGATTTTTGGCTTGCCAAGGCTACATGGTCACATTAGCAGTGATGCCTCATTTCCAGAGGACATCAACAGAAGAGGGTGGCACTGACAGTCCTGGGCTGCCCCATCACTCTGTGGAACAGTCAGATGCAGCACAGAGGAAATGACAGCCCTGGAGTATCATCTGTGGGGATTTTGTAGTGATGAAGTGAGGAGTCTTCTGTGTGCTTAATGGAAAATACATACATATTTAATGAGCTTATGAAAATCTTCTATAACATATTAAGTTGCACAAAGCTGAGTGAAGAGATGACAGGAATAGTTTGTAGAGTATGGCTTGGACTCTTTGAAGGCTGACAGCAAACAAGCCAAGATGGTTTTGTATAGTCTTTTGTTTTGGAGGCACCAGTTAATTTGGTAAATTTTCAATTGTTTTTTACCTGAAACTACCCTAGAGATAGACACACACACACAAGTTACTGGGCTGTGTCTGGGCAGAGGTTACCATGTGCTCTTCTGCATCAAGGAACACAGCCACAAATCCCACCTGGGCATCTGCAGGGAGTGGGATACGGCCCACGGGGAGTTCTGGCCATCTCCTCCTGGCTGCAGAGCAGCAACTACTGTGTTCAAAATGTCCCTTGCTGCTCCTGTGGTGTGAGGTCGGTGCTTGCAACCATAACAAGTTCCCGTGGGCTCGCTGGCATTGGAACACACAGCTCATTCCAAACCATGGGGTATTTTTTCAAACAGTTCCGGTTCTACCGAGGGCTGGAAGCCCCTTGGCAGGTGCTTGCATCAACTCTTGGCTTTGTTTGAGCTTCTGTTTGCATTTATTCTGTGGTCCCTTTTTCACTACGTTGCTTTGCGTTGGTTTCGTTCCTCACTGCATACCCATCTTTTTCTTTTTTCATTTGTCTTCCCTGTTCTTTTAGTTTCCTCCTTGCAGATAAACATGTGCTCTCTCCCTTCCCAGCACCAGCCTCCTTCACCTGCCTCTGGTACTGCCCCTCTGCCACCACCCCATGCCAGTGCCCTCCCTGCCCCAATGGTTGCTCCTGAGCTCCCTGGTAAATCTTCTCCGCAATGTCTGTGGAGAGACAGAGAGCCTTTGCAGCTTCTGCACAGACACTCAGCCTCTGAGCTGCTAACAACCCTAGATTCCTCTCCTCCATCCTACCCAGCCCACGAGACTGTCCTACCACGGGTCAGGCGGGCCTCGCTGTCCCCACCACCTTCTCATCCTTCTTCCCACTTTCTCTTTGCTTCTTGCCAGCCCCTCAGGCATTCCTCTCTCTGTGGTTCTCAGCCTTCTGCAGCCCCCATCACAAACACATCCCTGGGGCAGAGGACTGATGGCCTGCAGCCACGCGATCCCACCCTCTTGCCTGTGATTGCTGCCCCATGTGACAGTGTCAGGGGGCCCACAGACAAAGCAAGGCAGGAAACCTTGCCCAACATGCCCTTGAATGGCCATCCTGAATGTGTGGGCTCCTCTAGGAGCCGGAGGAGAAGCGTGGTGGGGGCCTTCTTGCTGCGCCTAGGGGCTGCACCTGCCTCCCAGCTGCCTGCGATTGCCAGCCCTCCTGGCTCCTGGGGCCAAGCCCCCTCCCTGTCCTCTCCACCCCATCGTCCCCTGCAGCACTGTTATCAGCCCATGTCACACTGTCTTCCATTGCCTCCCCCTTACGCTGCTGGGCCTGAGGTGACTGTGCCCAGGAGGACCCTTCCTTACATGACTTCATCAGCCATTTCCCACTTGCGTAAGTACTGATTTTGAACGAGTTGTGACCTGTAAAAAGCCGTAGCTTTAAGCTGTATAAAAAGCTGCATTCACACTGTCCATGACTGCTAGAGAAAGATCTGAGACCCGGGAATACTGCTGCTGTGTGTGACATCTGAAACCAAGGTGGAAAAGCACTCAGGACCTCCCACCCGTGCTAGAAGTGGACAAAAACAAGAATTACATTGCAAGGGCCCTATAGCTGAGTTGTTGCAATGCATGCTCTTAAGAGTATTAGCCCAGGAGGAGATTTGTATTGTTTGGCAGAGCCCAATTGCATTTGGCAGTGACCTTCATACAAAGCCTATATTCAGCTGGTCCGGACCTAGCGGATGGACTCTTGTAAGCCAGAGGCCAGGTCTGAGGTAGACTTGTCTGTGTGGCAGTCAGAGAGGATGTGATTTTTATTATTTTACTCGAGTGGTATTTCAGTTACCAGCAAAAATACGGCACAGATTTTGTTAGAGCAATGCAGAATCGTCTGCACTTACATAATTCCTTTACTTCTAGAAACTGTCTTCCCACTGTAAACTGCACTAATAGTTGAGGGCAAACCTTTTTCAGTGCAAGCAAATCAAGAGCTTGGGTTGCGCTTTGCATATGGTCTCAAATTCCTAGTGCTTGTCTGAAGCCTGCTGAGTTAGAGCAGCTACACGTAATGCCTATTTGCAATTCAGATCTCAATTTTTGTGTCTTGGATCCATTCCTGTCAATAACCACATATAATGCTTAAATAATATGTCTAGAAAAGACAGAAAACTGAGACATTTCCATCCACTTTCTGCTAAAAATATTAATCCAGCCACTGGAGGCTCAGTCCGTCAGCTCATATAAGTTCTTGAGATCTACTTAGTTCAATAAAGTTATTTTAAACTTACATCAGTCCATTATTTTGACTCAGTTCAGATTTTGCTTCAGGCTAGCCTCTAATTAGGTGGGTGTCGTTTTGCAATTACAATTAACTGTACCCACGATGAATTACTATTATGTTTGTGAACCGAAGAGGGCTTGAAATGTTTAATGCATTTCTAATAGCAGCTATGGTTCATTTCAAGAATGAAATTGGGAGTGTGAAATAACACAGAACTAACCACAGAAATAAGGCAGTGCTATAAAAAACCCTAGATAAGAAGAAAACCAGACTGCTAATGTTAAATTTTAAATATTCCTCAGTTAAAATCCTCCTGCCTTTTAAAGTAACACTTACTGAACAACTGAACCTGTGATTATATATCAAGATCAGCCTCTCCTGAGAGCCTGATGTAGGGAAATAACCTCCTGATAGTGTACACATTTGGTGGACCCATTGTTTTGCACTGGGATTAATCACCTTGGTCAGCCCCTGCAGCCAGCGAGGGCTTCACTGAACCATGGTGTGGCTGAACTCCCCCCTGTTACTCTGCATTTTGTTGGCTGACACTATACAACGAAACACTCCTATGCCATAAAACAGAAGGGGGCACGCATCTGTAGCCCATGCTTCTGCTGGAAGGCTGGTGTCAGCAGAAGTCCGTGTTGCTGCCTGATGCAGTTTGTAGTCCACATGTAGAAGGCTGTAAGAGAAGCAGATGAAAGGTGCCGCTTAGGGAGTGTTGTCCATGCTTTGATTTCGGCATAGAATAAAGTACGTGCTGAGAGGGGGAAAGTTTGTTATTAGAGACAGGGTCTTGCAGGAGAACACAGTCATATTCAAGCAATCATTGGTGCTTCCCCAATCAGGGCACAGCCAAAGCTGACTGGCCACTGATACATTCACTCTTTCCCGCTCTTCCTGTGTGTGACACTTCCTTGCATTGGTTACTTGTGCTGTCAGGCTGCAGCCCTAGGACAGGAAATGCGGCATGGTGTGCGAACTGGATGGGATGGTTCTTGGTTATAACTCATCTTCTCTGCCTTTCAGGCCCAGCTCTCCCACCCGGCCATCCCAGCGGTGCTTCAGTGATCCCTGCTTCATCCGGGGGCCCCCCGCCTCCGCCGCCCCCCCCAGTCCCTCCACCCCCTATGGGAGCCGCTCCCCCCCCACCACCCCCGCTGCCAGCCGGTGCCGGCCAAGGTGCTGCCAGTGAAGATGGGTCGGTGTCAGGGCTCGCGGCGGCTCTGGCTGGTGCCAAACTGCGGAGAGTTCAGCGGGTAAGGAGGCAGCTGGGGGCTGCCAGCCGGGCTCTTTGCTATTGTGTGGAAGTAAGGTCTGGCTTGGCACAGGGCGCTGACTGCAGTCAGTGAAGGCTGCCCAGACTTTCAGATGGGAGTCTGTGGAGCAGATAAAGCCAAGCATGTGGAATTGGCAGAGCGGGTAGAAAGTTTGATAGAATTACTGCTCTTCAGAAAATAGTGGTTGGGAAATGGCTGCAGCTTTTCATTTTGCCAGGATTTCATTGATTCTGCAAAGTCTACCCTTGTAGCATCTGCCACTGTAAACTATTGTTTACAGGCATTGTAAATGCTCAAAGTCACCAGCTTAAGCCATTGAGGCCTCACATAAATAAATGCCCACTTCAGTAGGGGTTGTGTAACCTAAATGTAATTACAAAGAAACAGCACTGTGGGATTTTTCATCATTCGCCCATATATATTGCCTCACACAGACTGCCACTGAGTTTATTAAGTCACATGTTATACGATAATTAGGAAAACTGATCATTAAGGGTATGATTGTAAATTAAATTATTTTCATTAATTTCAATGTTGATTTCTGTCTCAAGCCAGAAGATGGTTCAGGAGGGTCCAGCCCCAGCGGGGTCTCTAAGAGCGATGCCAATCGAACAAGTAGTGGAGGAGGCAGTGGAGGATTAATGGAAGAAATGAATAAATTACTGGCAAAAAGGTTTGTACTGAGGTTTCAAGTAAGCCATAGCATGTGCTCATGTGTATGGGACAACGTGCTCTCCTTTAGGTTGAGCTGTGGGTCACTTTGATGCCTCTTGCAGTTCGATGACTCTTGTACAGGCCCTAGTCACCAACATCCTCTGGTATTTGGTGTGAAGGTGGAGGTGCTGCAGCAGTGGTGCCTGGTGTTGCTGTAGAGTTGTGTTGCTGTAGCAAAGTCTTCAGAGTAACCTTCAAAGATGGTGGCAAATGCATCCTCTGTGATCCTGCCATTTACCAAGTCTGTTCCAAAGTTGTTGTTTTCAGGAAGAGTAAACTAGGAAGGAAACTTTTTTATGCAGCACAGTCAGGATATTGGGCATAAAACCATAAATGGAATAACAAGGCAACATCTTGGCAGGTAACTTATTATTGATTCTCGGTGTGTATAAGACAGTCTAGCCAATATATTCTGCAACAAGACAACTTGTAATGATATATCAAGCTATCAGGCATTTAAAGGCACTCTATTTCAATTATTTTTGCTTTCTCTTTTTCCCCTCCTTCGATCAGTAATATTCTGTTAGACTGTAATTCACAGGTTCCTAGTGACAGATGTTTTGGTTTTAGCTCTAATGATATCCTCCTTTTTTACATTAGAGTAGTAAAACAAGCAGATGAGTGGGATATATGGTGTGCAAAGATGGAGTAGGATAAACATAGTTTCCAGTGCAGATGGTCTGATTCCAACTTTTCTCCATGTCTTAATTATTTCAGAAGAAATTCTGAACATGAACTGTGGATGTAATCTTTTGGAAAGTGTTAAATAAATATACAAAGCTGGTTGCCACACTCTGCATTCCTCTATTGAACGTGGCTTGAAAATATTGCCCCTCTGAGTCCTGAGAACCTGCTAAGATTTGGGTTCCTCGCCTTCATTTCAAGTCCTGTGCAACTGAATGTATTCGGTCATTGTCAAGCTCTGTAAGGTGAACTTAGTGAATAGCAACTTTCAGCAAAGCTAAAATCAGCCTTCCCATGTGGAGGCTGGTGCCTTGCACAGGAGATGTGATGCTGGAGGGCTGACTCTGTCCTGTCTCATATTTCTTTGCAAAGGAGGAAAGCAGCATCGCAGTCAGACAAGCCAGGTGACAAAAAAGAAGAGGAAAGCCAAAATGTAAGTGAAGGATTCCTTATGGTTGTGCTCTTGCAAATATGTTGATGTGGTGCCTTGTGAAGTCCTGTTGTCGTTCTTGGTGTGTGTCAGGGTCTGAAAAGCAGTGCTGGCCCAGCAATACATACTCAATCAAACTAAATGTTTCTACCTATCCTGGAAAGAGCACACTAGAAACAAGAATTGCCTTTGTATTCGTGGGTGAGATGTTGTCCAAACAAGATCAGTTGGTGATTTTCATGGTCTGCTCCCAGTGTTTCAGGGGATAGGAGATTCTTACCCCTAGTGAAGATGCAAGTCATCTTGAGACGAGGGCTGTGTAATGTACTTTAAATTTGCAGCTTCAGCTGAGCTGGAGTGAATCATGAACCATGGGGGTTAATCCTTCATGAAGAATCAGCTCACTGCAGACCCCAGAGTGTGTATAAAACACATCTCTGGGAGGGAAGGAGAAACAGTGCATTAGCTACTAGACAATTCAAAAATTAGAATGTATTCATAATACTTACACTGTAATGAGACTTAGGGTTCTTTCTGCATTAACCAGTCTGTCTGTATGCTGTCCACAACTTGGGGCTGTAGTTTTGAGTTCAACATTCAGATTAAAACACTTCTTTCTGTATGTTGAACTGCTAAACCATGAGAGATCTCTCCAGGTTTAAGAGGCCAGGATTAATGTCATGTCCCTTCTCATGGTTTGCTGCTCATAGAGCATCCTTGTTACCAGCCTGTACCCTTATGAAGGCCCTCTGCGAGTTCATAAAGCGTCTCATGTGCCCATGTGCCCAGGTACCAGTTTGCTTCTAATTACTCAACCTCTGCTGCCTTTCTGCCTCTGATTCTCACTCCTTGATGCTGTGCAGTAGTTTGCATCCCACGCCAAACTTCCTGATAGTGCCAAACTATTAAGAAAGATGTTTCAGTCTGTTTAGTGTGTATCTTGCACACACAGTATGGTGAGGTTCTCTTCTGTCAAACTTGGTGCAGTTTTGTTTTTATCATACTCAGTTAATGCTTTGCCTGAGTGTATATTGAGGGCTGCTAAATAATGTGTTCATCAAAAATAGTGGTTAACATTTTATGATCTGTCAGCCATAAGTCACAGAAAAGTCTAAATCTGAGATATAGAATATAGCATTCTGGTTAGGAGAAGCACTGAGTGATGTCATTATTTATATTATGTCAGTACCTGGGCCACTCTCCCCAGTAGCAGTATCTGTCCTGGTTTGAAAGGCTGGGATGTGACATAGTGTTCCTGCAGGTGGCTCAGTTTCCACAGTGCAGGTCATTTCTAAAGTGAGGTATGGATGTTTTATATTTAGATTTCACCAGCCAGCACTCTTCAGTGGTAACTCAGCCTGCTTTGGTATGCAGAAACAAAAGCGATTCAGTGGAACCATGGCAAAGTGCCCATATTAACAAAATGAATAAATGAATAAGAGGAATTTTCTCATGCTAAATGAGGAGAAAGGTTAAATTTGCAACGAATTTCAGCCCATACCATGATAGCAGGGCCTGTCAGATGTGCTAGAAGAGAACCTGATTTTGTACCACCTGTACTGTGACTGTCTTTGGAGCAGAAGAGCACCCTGTGTTTCAACTCCAGAATTAAGTTATGCCCTATTTTTCTCTTCCTAGGATGATGCTAGCACCTCTCCTTCAACCAGTACGCGAGGACCCACCCAGCAGCAACAAAATTCATCAGGTATTAAAACTGAGCTACTGGCTTTTAGTGGTCTTCTTCATCTAGTGTTCTGCATCACCTTGGGACTCTTGATTCAGATGATCAGAGGGCTGGAGCACCTCTCCTATGAAGACTGAGGGTTGAGGGAACTGGGATTGTTCAGCTTGGAGAAGACTCCGGGGAGACCTTATTGTGGCCTTCCAGTACTTGAAGGGAGCTTATAAACAGGAGGAGGAATGACTGTTTATGAGGCTGGATAGTTGATAGGACAAGGGGGAATGATTTTAAACTAAGTCAGGGGAGTTTTAGGTTAGATATTAGGAGGAAGTTTTTCACACAGAGGTGGTAACACGCTGGAACAAGTTGCCCAAGGAGGTTGTGGATGCCCTATCCCTGGAGGTATTCAAGGCCAGGCTGGATGTGGCTCTGGGCAGCCTGGTTGAAACTAGATGATCATTGTGGTCCTTTTTAACCCATTCTAGGCCATTCTATGATTCTATGATTCATTGCCATCTGCCAGAGCTCAGTAGCAGTAGTTAACAGAAGATTTCCCCAATAGCTATTGTTTCAAAAGCTGTACTTGGTAGGAAATGGTAACGTAGTGCACTTCTCAGCCTGGGAGCAGAGTCAGTACAGTTACAGGGGTCCAGACATAAAGCTGAGGATCTGTGTTTTCACTATCATGCCACCACAGAGGCAGATACCTCTGTTATTTCACTTGTGGTAGTGTAGTTGCATTGACTCATAAAGTGGGGTTTTGGATCTCAAACTGTTACCCATCCTTAACCTAGAAATTTGTTGCAGTAGGCCTGATCTTGGGAGTTAGTACGTGAAATTAAGTAGCCCCTAAAATACGTTTTTCCTATGATGATTTGAAATAATTTTATCACAGTAGATAAGCTGCAAGCCAGTCAACTTTGCATTAGCAAATTATCCTTGCATGAGCCTTGGCTTTCATACGTGCTGAAAGAAATCTCTCCCGAAGGAATGAATATTTAACCATTCCAGCTTCCTTTTGGAACAAAGCCATTATTTCCTTTTTTTCAGAGGAAGGGGAAGAGGTTAGTAGAAGGGTGCACACATGTAAAGGAGGAACAGTATCTAGGGACTTCCTGGGAGTGCCTATTATTCCTCTAAATCGCTTTTTGGGACCTCACAGAGCAACAGACTTATGTGTATAAGGTTGTGTGCCATTCAGATCTCTGAAAGAGCACACTTTATTTTTGACTATTTGCATAAGAAGAGGCTGGGATAACAGTAGGCATTTTCAGAAACAAGACATCTGAAGTGTAGTTTGGGAAATGTTCTGTTAGCTAGCAATGGAAACGGCATTAAATAAATTCTCTCTGTGGAAATGTCAGTTGTCAGGGGGAGATCATGCTGCTTTTTTTTCGTATACATTCATTTTTTATGCCCACTGTGCAGTCAAGAAACATAAGCAACACTTAACTTGTATTTCTTGATCTCAGTGATTTCTTCTTTTCTTTGTACTGTTCCAATTCCATGTCTCTTCAGGATCATTTAAGTGTCTGGTCCTCCATTAACGAGGTCCCTAAGCAGATTTTTGTCAATGTTTTCTCTGTAGTGTAGGGAACTACACTCATTCAGCACTTTTGGTTTCCTGGATCTTTCTAGAGCGGCTGTATAAAACGGTTTCAGGATTTTTTATTATCAGAGAAAAAATAATTGGCAGTAAATTTTCATCTTTGTTTTCCAGACTCTGGGAAGAAGCCATGGGAAAGGAGCAATTCTGTTGAAAAGCCTGTATCTTCATTACTGTCTAGGTGAGTGGCATAGGTTGTCCCTGCATCTGGCTAGCAGTTGGGATGGTCACGCTGTCCCCGTGGCACTTGCACAACTCATGTCTCGTTTCATTCCATTGCTGTAGAAATCCATCCATGGTGAAGAGCTGTGAAGCTAAGAGCCCCACACAATCCCACGTGTCTTCTAGGTACTGGCTAACAGCCCGCCTTCTTACCTGTCTTGACTTGTCCTTTGGCAAATCCCAGTGCTCAGCACTGATGTTTGTTTTCTGTCTTTACTCATTCTGTTCTATCTGCTCTGTCTGTCCCTGCACAAAGTTGAAATGTGTGATGGTAGCATGTGCTGTGTCAAAGGCTTGTTCCATGGAAACAGCCCCCTCTCAGGTGGGCACAGGAGTTAATCACACTTAAGCAAGTGCTTAAAGTATTTGTGGGCTTGGCAGTGTACTGTGCCAAGTGGGTGGGAGGTTTTGGAGCACTGCTGTACAGCTGGTTCAGGATGTCTCTTCCAGGAGGGGAAGGTTTAATTGTCCAACTTCAGCAGAAATCCAAAATCAAAGACAGAAATGATCTGAAGCGCTGACAACTTGGAAAAGTTATTCCTCTGCAACTGCAGTGGGTACATGAGGAAGGAGAGCAAAGCTTGGTGCAATAACTTCATATCATTGGGCCTGGAAAGCCCCAGGCGCCAGACAGGGCATTCAGAAATATGTGAAGAAAGCCAAGAAGCCTGAAGCAGGAATCCAGCCACCCCATTAGTGAAAACAGCCACACTGTGCGTGATCACTCAAGTTGTTACCCATCAAGATGGAGATTGAGGTTCGGTATTGGGCAGTGAAAGAGAGAGACTTCTTCCAGCTGGCCCACCTCATGTTCTGTTCCTGCAGTACTGAGCACTGAGATGGCTGGATAAGTGAAAGGAGTTGCATATAGTTATCATTTACTGCAAAGCAATGCCCCTTGTTTTGCACCTACTTGTACTACAGTGATAGAAGAAGAAAGAAAATTGCCAATGGCAACTGTCTGTGCTTACCTATTCCTGTGCTACAGATGCCAGAACATGCCCTGTCCAAAAATTGAAGGGTGCTTCAGTGTTCCTACGGTGAAATGCAGTTGCCTGCTTTCCTAAAATCAATGGGACACTGCCGTGTGTTTCCATTAGATATAGGAAAGACCATTTCTTCTCCTTGCAGAAAGGAACGAAATGTGAGCTATTTAAAGCAGCCATCAAGTTTGTGCCAACTCGTTTCTACAAAGTCATTCCACCTTGGGAGGAGTTGAGTGAGGGAAAATCCATTGCTAGCTTAATGCCTGAGTAATGCTCAGTGTTTGCTGCTTGTCTGACTTCCTCAGGGAGAGAGGGGCACTGTGCAGAAGCTCCCAGCAGTGGCCAGTCTCCTTCCCAATCAGCTTGATGACGTTTGTATCTGTCTTACCTCTCAACTTCATTTTGAGATTGTAGCAAGATGTGAAGGTCTTCCCAAGAAAGAGTTGTGAGACCAAACACACTCGCAGAGGCGGTGGGATCTCAGCCAGCCCTCAGTTTGGGCCCTGAAATGATGGCAAAGTTATTTGAAACCTCTTCTATGAATTATTTAGCATGATTCATTTCTGAGATGTTTTAAAATTGTTAAAATGGCAAATCAGACAACTTCTGCTTTTTTATGTTATTTCACAGCCATCAGCAGAGTTCAGCCTATGGACTAATACAGTCCAGAAAGGCTGATAACACCCAAATGTATCAGGCAGTCAGGCCTTCCCAAGGAAAGGATTATTGGGTTATTACTGGGTTAGTCTTATGCTCACCTGTGTTTTACTATTATTTTAACAGCTTATTAAAGCCTAGATAGCCAAGACAAGGTGGTTGTACAAAAAATGGATTGAGAAAGGTAGAAAACCAGACATCTATCTTGCAAATTGCTAGTGCTGTAATGAAGTGTATTGTTAGGTCACCCCAGTGTTTTGTAATTTAAAGTCATGGAGGACCACAACCCCCAAAAAATCCTGAATGAGGTTTCAGCACAATTATTTTACATGTGTTCTCTGCTCCACTGAAGGCTGAGAGCAGCCTCCTTGAGGACGCAGCCCCGCAGCACATGGAGAGTCCCTAGTCCAGCTCTCCCATACGGATGTTGCTGCTCTGGCGCTGGCTGCACCTACATCTCTATGGGGGGGTGGCTCAGCACACACTGCAGACACTGATGGGCCGGCATTTTGTTCTCTTCTTCCCTTCATCAAGGATGAAGCCAGTGAGCAGCAGCAATGATGTGGCTATGGATGCCTTAGATTTTGATCGGATGAAACAGGTGAGTTGAAAGGTCTTTTCACACCTGAGTTGACGAGCTACCCATTTTCCCCCATGCATGCGCTGTACAAGCAAAACAGCTGTTCAGTCTTCTGGTTTCCTCTATGACTAGGTGCTTAGAGAAAGGATAGCTGGTGAGCAGCAAGAGAGCACAATCTCACTGCTATTTGAGCAAGATGACTGTACGAAACGTGCAAATAAATGCCCCAGCCTCTGCTGCGCCCTTGGCCTGGGAGTGCAGCCATAGCTGCAAGCAGAACTAGGCTCTGAGCAGCCGCGGAGGTGGGGGACCCACCACGACCGTGTTAAACTTGCGTTTTCTTCCACCAGTCAGAAGGAAATGCTGAGCAGCTGACTTGTGTTTTGTCTCATCAGGAAATATTGGAGGAAGTTGTAAGAGAGTTACACAAAGTGAAAGAGGAGATAATTGATGGTAAGAAAGAGAAAAATCATTATTTTTCTCACCTTTATGACTAATTTCCTGTAGATAAGATGATAGGCACTGCAGGGAGTTCCTGGTGTTTTCAGACCTGTCTGTGCAGCTCTGATTTATATACACATCTGAAGAAAAACGTTCTACCTCAACCAGTCTTTGGTCATAACACTATATTTGCATCCTTTATCTTTATGCTGTTGACACACATTTTCACTCCAACCTGTGAAAAAGTCACTGGCCTGTGCGTCTCACAGGTGGGAGTGGAAGAAAGCACTGGCCCAAAACCCCATGGCACATCAGTTCACCACAACCAGGGAGTGTGAAATCGCACACAACTGGTCTGACACAGGAAGGGTCAAGTGTACCAAATTGGAAACCCTTTCTGAGCATCCTCTGGAGGATGCTTGTGCTCAAAAAACTATTTCAGTTAACTCAATCTGAATAGCTGCGTATTTTTCTAATTCGGTGAAATGCAATGTTTCAGCAGTTTTTTTATAAATCGCTTTACATTTTGTGACAAAATACATTCTTCAAGGCCAACATGAGACAGCGTAATGCTGCTATTAATGACACGCACAGCAAATTACCTATTTATTTATAGACACCTGCATTAGGGCGTGCGAAGATCCACATCCACACCCTGCATTTCCCAACTTAGCTTCATACGAAAGGGGAAAAAGAGGAGACTGTCAAACAGCTAAAAGCCATGCCCGCTGCCCTTCCCCCAGCACCGCGTGCTCATAACAGCTGGGCAGTTGGCAGCTGAGGACACCCTTGCCCGTTCGCTATGGTCCCAGCAGCTTGGCCCTCAAAGACTCCCCAGTTCATTCCAGTGCAAAATAAGACATTCACATGAATCGCAGGTGCCACTTAAACCACTACTGCAGTTTGCAAGCAAACAGCTGACTGTTCACCCTTACTCATCCTTTTACCTTCCACTCATCCTTTTACTGGCGTGTACTTTCTGCAAGCTCTGTACTTAGCGTTTTCCATGTGCTGGGTAGAATGCTCTGCGCTAACTTTTTTGGTTTGGTTTTCTAGCCATACGGCAGGAGTTGAGTAGGATCAGTACAACATGATTGCAAAGCATTTGGACGGTACTAAGAATGCTAGGAAGATTGAATCATTTCTGAGTGTACCAAGGTCACGCAAGATGGTGAGAGAGGACACCGGCACTGTCTTTGTTCTTATACCCTTTTTATTAGCAGACTCAGCACACTTTGAAGCTTGCTGCTGCCTTGGATTTGCTTCATTTTAAAAGTCTTAATCTAAAGAATATTAAATTTTAAATTTCTGGATTTTTTAGATTTCATCTGACACTGCACATTGGATTTGTCAGCCTTTTTTGTATTTTGTATTTGCTTATTTAAATGTATTACCTTTCTTTTTAGTAGTAGATAAGAACACACGTGAACCATTTGCTTTTGATAGATGACTTCAAAGTAATTTTATTAGTAGTCTGCAATGTAAATGAAGATCCTTTGCCAACAGAAATGTATTGTGGCATCACCAGAAGAAAAGAGACATGTTAGTTGTCAGCCAACAAGTTCTTTGTCTCAGAGTTATCACAATATAAAAAAAAAAATGGTACGTCTGCATCACAGTATCTGTGTTCATATTGGTAATAAACTGTTTATTGTCCACATGGCCCTGCCTTTGTTTATATCATTAACCCCTTCAGCTTCTCCACTGTAATGTCACCTGATGTTTCCTCACTGGCTTGGGGAGGGTGATGATGAAGACTCACCTGGGGAGTGCTGAAATCAGTGGAGGGTGGCAGTTTATGGCTGCCTCAGGCCATCACTAAGTGTCCTGCTCTATCTCCTCAGTAAAAACAAGACCCACGCATCCCACCACTCGTGCCTGTTTGAGCTTTTGGGAGGAGAGGGGGGTCATTCAGAGCAAGGCTGCTGAAGGCATTAGGGCAGCTTGGCCACAGCAAAGCAGAAATCCCACATGCTGTGCTGCTGAACTAGAGGCTTATGGGAGTCACTCATTAATATTTCACATTTCCATCTGTTAACTCTGTGCAGGCTTTGCTGACCTTTATTTTGTGGAAGCTGAGGTCTCAGAAATGAGTATGGGATGCTGCATCAGCATGGCTGAGCACTTCATCACACACTTGCTCTTACCTATCAAGTCACGTGTTCTTTTCTTTGCTACCATTCTTTCCATCAGTGCAATCTTGAGAATTTCTGCTCGACTTGATTTGGTGTGAAATTTACAAGGCAGCAGATATCATACAATCTCCTGGACAGCTTTGTGTAAAAGACACAAAGTGATGGGAGTTCAGCTGTGGAAATCAGTGTTTCCCAAGCTCCCCCACCTTGCTTTGGGCCTTCCTGATGGCTTCATGTTGTAAACCAGGTCCAGGGGGGCTGTTGCAGAGCCCCAGGGGCCATGGTCGTTCCTCAGCCCTCAGGCAGGGACCAGGAGGATGCTGTGGGGCCCTGCTGGAGCAGGGCTTGGGCCAGGGCTCCCTTCTCACCCAATTCCATGATCCTGTGTGACTGCCTTCAAGCAGCAAGATGCCCAGGAGGGCAGAGGTGGGGCAGGCTCGCTGGTTACTTATAAACTTTTATGTGCTTTGGCTTGGAGAGCTTGCAGTTGTCCTTCAGCAATCTTCAAAGCCACCCCATCTGTCTTCTAGAAAACTTTTTTTTTTTCCAGTTACATTGTAAACCTAAATACTAGATAAATCAGGGAAATTTAATCTTAATTGAAGGGTAATCTGCAGTCCAAGCCTGACATCTGCTAGCTGTTCAGTGCTGGCTTCCCACCTGGCTAGAGAAAGATAGACAGCAGGATAAGATGTTCATGTGGGAACTAAAGCAGAAAAGCATGGATGTGAAACACAACACTACAGCTCCAAGACCAGGAGAAAAAGAGCCTTTCTGGGAGGAAGAACTCAGCAAAACATCACTAAAGTTTATTATAGTCTACTGTATAAATATACAGTAGCTCATATGTTTCTTAATTATAAAACCATTTCATGGAATAATTAAAAGACCTCTAAAATCATTTAGTCCAACCATCAACCCACCCAACCATGCCCACCAACAATACACCTCAGTGCCACACCTCCACACTTCTTGTACATCTGCAGGGACAGTGACCCCCCAACCTCCCAGGGCAGCCTGTGCCAATGCAGTACTGCTCTTTGTGAGAAGAAACTTTTCCTAATACTCAACTGGAACATTCCCTGGAGCAATGTAAGGCCTTTACCCCTTGTCCTATGCTATTTGATGGCATACCTGACAACAGCAAGCGCTTTTCTAAACTTCTGCCTCACAGATAGTCACAGCCATTCTGTGAAAGTCTCTGTTAATCTTTCTTAAGCTTGACAAAGTTGGGCCCTAGCTCAGTTCATGTTTTACCTTGGAATGTGGCACTACACCTACAGTCAGCGATAACCACACTGTCACCCAGGTTGAGTACAGCCTGGATACAACGTGGTCCTATGGTCACACCTCCTGTCATTAAGACAATCAACTGAAGTTTGTTCAGGGCCATTTAATGGGAGCAGAGTCCCAAGGTGCACAGAATGGACGGGGGGCTTAGCTGGTAGAAGCAATAACACCTGGTCCCATCTCCAGGTGCTTTACTCAGCACTATAAATCCATCCCAGATCACTGAAGTTCTGAGGCTACCTGTCAGGTGTTAAGGGTAGAGAACAGCTGTGATCAACCTCACCAAGAGACTAGTGACCCTCTTAAACTGGTACTTTGCTACTTGAGAACACAGCAGATATCAGGACTTCCAGCACCTTCAAGTCCCTCTGCAGAATGGGAGGACTGTGACAAAGCAGCATGGGAACACAGCTGCTGTGCAGGTGAGACACAGTCAACAACTTTTATTACCTTCAGTTTATAGTGTAGCTTCTGTATCAGGCTTGACTATTAACATGGATCAAGTAGGTTAATGATACTGTAGAGCAGCTAAGGGAGCTAGAGAAAAGTCATTCTCTACAGAGGAATAACACAGAATGAGGAACACAATAATCTTTAATATTCTTCTTATGTTTGCTTACTAAATTGGCTGAGAGTTGTGAAACAGCTTGCTAAGGACACTGGAAGTTGAATATCTGATCATGAAGTGCCAGCAGGACTGAGACAAACTGCCAAAAAGTCATACCAATATGACTCACTGGATGCAGTGCTGTAGGAGATAAGAACGAAACTGTGTTTATTGAGGGAATCAGGCATCCCAGGTCCAGTAATGGTCTTTAAGAGCTCAACATATAGGGAATTATTATTCCACGTTTGTAACATACGTGGATTTCTAGAAGAAAACAAAAAGTCAAAACCACTGGAGGGATTAAACTCTCAGTTTTTAAGAGAACCTTTGTAGATCTGTTCTCTTTTGTCCACTTAGTAAGGACAGATATAAGCGGTCAGCTTTCCAGAGTTGTTAGATGACATATCAGCTCCTAACTCCCAAGAAATTTTTCAGTATTTTCTGCATGGAGAAAGGTATGGTGACTAAGGTTTTTTTTTGATGAAATACTGTTATTGAGGGTATCCAGAAGCTGGTGGTTGGAGAAGAGAGGCAGGAAGATGGAATTATTCCAAGGGCTAGAAATGGCAGATCTAGGTCAATGTCAATAGTGCAATATACTGCATGCAGGGAGAGAAACAATACCAGCACCATGTCCCATTTATATCCCCTTATCACCATTAGGGATGGTTTTTATAGCTGGAATATCACATGCTTCCTGATTGCTGAGTCAGTTCCCATTGAATCACAGAAAAAGTTAGAACTGTACTGAAAGTGATTAGGAACAAATGTCACCATAACATCTCCAATGTCTTCAGTGATAGCGACTCCTATTCACAGAAATAGGTACAATACGCAGAAGACCATGATAGATGATCAGGAATAGTAAAAGCCCTTATAAGGAGCAATTTAAACTAGAGCCCTTCCACTCCCAGAGGGGCTTCTAGTAGTGAAAGGTATGAGGAAATACGAAATTCTGAGTACTGTTGAAAGGATGAGTGGAAAAGGATTAGCCATTTCTCACAACACGAGCTGCAGTATGCCACATTGCTGGTCAGTGAGCTGAAGATTAAAGAAAGAAAGGGTTTTTCCACATCTCAATTCAACTCTGTCAATAAGTTACACTGAACATCAAATGCTAAGAATAGAGATGGCTCAGAAAAGGTTTAGGAAAAGCCCTGAAATAGAGGTCAAACAGCAGCTAATAAAATATTGATTCACATATAAAAAAAAAAAGCCAAAACACATGTATTCCATTTCACATACAAAATCACTGCAAGCAGCTATTGTCAGGCACAAGATATTTAGGCAATGCTTTGAGTTGAGGGCACCCTTGTGCTCTCTAGAAAGTATCATTTGCTACTGCATGCCAGTCATCCCTGCTTCCACAGTCTGATGCATGCAAAGCATCTACATCTAGCTTGGCATGAAGAGAAACCAGTCCTAACCTAAACACAAGCACGCCTATTCATGGACCAAATATTCTTCATTGCAGACCAGGCCAAAACTCCAAATTGGACGCACATGTCCCAGGAAGTTAATTCTAAGTCTAGACCAAGATTCATGCGAGTGTAGCTTGCTCTCATCTAGTTTTTTAAGGTTACATAAAATATCCCTTATTAAATAGTATCAGTATTTTAAATAGTGCAGACACTCATCCTCTTCGTCCCAAGAGCGCGTAGCCATGCTGCATCAAGCACATGCAAAGCATCCTTCTTCTGCAGAGCACTCAAACCATTCAAACAAACAAAATGCTACTGCAGCAGCTGGAGCTGCTCTGTTAGCTTTCTTTTGCCAGTTTGCATTTTCTCTTAACCCTTGAGTAAGGACCAATACTGTCATCAAATACAAAGTCCCACAGGACTCTAATCCAGGACTGGTGGTAGGGGAGGTTGTCATAGTATTCTGCAGCAATCTTCTTCACCTGGAAGAACAAAAGAGAGAATGAGCTATTTAGCTGCATGGTGTCAAGAGCACTTTGGTCTTATTTTTTAGATAAAATAGCACTGCCATAAACTGAAGTTACTTGTTGCTTGTGAGGTTTCTGAAGCTCAGTCGAACGAGATAGACTTAAGAACATTTAGATACTTAGCAGATTTATTACACAAGTTTTGCCTGACAGTGTTAGGATTTAACGGATGATGGATCTCTGCCTTCAGTCAGAACCAAATCTCTCTCACTTGGGAGGTGGAGGATTTCCATAACAAGATGACTAATCCACCTCATAAACTGCCAGAACTCCAACACGCTGTATTTAAAGTGATGTTTGTAACTTGTAATACTTGTTTGCAGAGAGTTCCGGGTAGGGGAGAAACAGCAATTGAGAAAATGCTGAAGACACAGCCTGGGCTGTGCTTCCTAGTCTTTCCTCCATTCCGCTCCCCTGATACAAATCTGACTTCCTTCTCCAGGCAGAGGAGATCCCGGCGTTGTGTCTCCTCCTCTGTCCATTGCAAGAAATGCCTCAAGGTTCGTCAGTAGATTTATCAGTCTGACACAATTTTATTCCTGTTACAAATCTCCAAGTTTTACAACTGCTGCCATCACAGAAGCACTGTGTGCTGTTGGGATGTTTGTAGGATGAGGAGGTTTCATGCCTGACAGTCTCAAAGGGCTGTGAGAATTCCTGAGTTGTCAGTGTTCCAGCCAAATGCTCTGCTTTTTTGAAACACATTTAGGAGAGCAGCTGGTACTGCACATTTCACAAAAAACTAGCTGGGCATTGTTTTATTAAAACTCCACCTCCTAGACAAACAAGGCTCTGTACCAGAGCAGCTGGGCAGCATGACTTGTCCTTTTAAAAACACTGCAGAATCTAAAAGCCAGTTGTGAGGAAGACAGTGAAGACCTTCAGTGAAACTCTGATGTTGTGCAGAAATTGCCGACTGGGAGGCTACATGAAGGATACAAGAAGGATAATGTCCAGGCACTGGGTAACATCTCTGGAAAAGCAGATTTAGATCCCTGCTCAGCTCCTGTGACCACAGTCAGAAATAATTTAACGTGAGTAAGTGAAACAGATGATGAGGAAGGACTGTTTGGACAGTGTGCTCCCTGGGTGAGTGAATGTCACTGCTGAGGCCAAGTGATGGAGGAGTTGCTTCCTCACTAAGCATGTCGATTTAGCACTTCCCTGCAGGGTCTGGTGGCATCTCATTTTGAATAAAACCTTAGTGTGGAAACCATAGGAGATGGCCAAGGTCTTGCTCTGGAGCAGGTTACCCTGGATCGTCTTGGGGCAGTGGCTTTTTGCTCCTGCTTGCCTTTGTGCTCAGCAGCATTTGGTGCAGGATGGCTGGCAGGATGTGCACCTTCTGCAAGTTCTCTGCACTCCAGGCAAGAAAACTGCACAGGTGTATACAGGTTATACAAGTGTATACAAATCAGGGAGAGAAGAGAAACCATTATAAAATGTTTCTGACAAAATAATGGTGTGGTGGGAAAGTTTAGTGAATACAATTAGAGAGGTGACATCTTGAAGGATTTTCTAATGGAAAGGATGTGGAAGTCTGTTTGGTGCCTCTTTCCATTTTGCCATCGCATGGGAGAGAAAAAACAAGTGAACAAATTTATCTTCTCCCATGGTTATACACAAAAACAGCCTATTGCTATTTGTCTCAGAATCCCTGTGTGCAAAACAAAATGGCCTCCTCTTTACTGTCCACACAGCTGGTCAGGATTTCTTTTTTTAAATGTGCTGATTCCTTTTTAAGTATGATGTTAATATACATCTGTTAAGTGTACTTCAGACTGGAAAAGTCATCCTCCACATTCCATTCTGGTTGCAGAACAAAACCTGTGGATGGCATTTTTTACAGGTAGCAATTTTTGCAAACAGTTTTACCAACATCTCAGAAAGAACTGTATTGTAACGCAGTATTTCTTGATCCTGCCCTTGGCTCCCTCATTCCAAGCTCTCCATATTGCGTTGGAAAGGGTCCATTTGCTTCAGTTCCTCCCTCCCTCCTTACAGATCTCAACTTGGAAGCGTTCGATAGTTTTTGAATGGAAATTACGAAAGGATAACCCAAGATTAAATTCTGTAATAAGCTTAACAAGTGCCATGCGTGTAGTATATGGATGCTTTTCTTCAATTAGATCAAGATAGTAGATAATAAATCACATCTTTTGGGTTCAAATTTTGCTTCTTGTCACCCATCCTACTCCACAGTAGCAGATACTGTCTAGTGGCATTACAATACAGGTGCTAGAGACTTTCTCCTGGGGCAAAACAGAAGCTAGAGGCCCCTGTGACAAGATGAAAAATTAGGTGTAGAATGCTAGAAAGCAAAGTACAAAAGTTCCTTCTGTACTCTTGACTGTAGGGGAAGGAGGAAGAACTCAAGCTAGCCTTCCTGGCCATCACAGGGTTAAGGAAATCTGCAATTCAAATGAAGTACATCTACCGTGTTTCCCAGTCTTGTCTATCTAATAAAATCTCGTTTCATGCCATGTCTTTCACAAGCTTAATGAATAACTAGTTTGCCTCTGGTAATGTTACAGTTTTTACTGCAGCTTGTAGGGAGAGCACCAAGTTCCTCCTTATTCTGTGTTCCCTCTCATCAAAAGTATATTCAATTCTTCAGATAATGAAGAATCAATCTTCTTATTCCTTTGGTAAGTAACACAATATTTTGTTGTTTTAAAGCTTCACTGAAAGGCTAACCTAGTCATAAGTCTATGGCTATAGCTTTTAGAGCAAGTCCTTCATTATAATGTTAAATTATAATGTTACAATTCATTATAATGTTAAAATCTCTCTTGTGTAATCTCTCATTATACCAGTGGGACAAGTTCTTACTGTGCACTCATGTCACTCATTTGCAATCTCTGTAAGCTTATGGCACAGTTTAATTCTTCCTCTTTCAAATGTGCCGCAGTCGTAGGGTAAAGGTCTTTCCAGTGGCAAACATATTACTCAGAAAGCACATACTGGATGAAACACCCGTAATAAAGGACAAAATTTACTCTTCTGATAAGCAAATGGAAGACTCAGTTAGTTTCCAAACTTAATATTTTCTGATCTGAATTCTCTTCTCCATTCACTCATGCAAGAACAAAGAAAGGACCTTTTTCCCAACTGAAATTTGCCAATATTTGAAACTAAATACAGTTAAACTATTAAAAGTTTGAGTGCTAAAGAGACAACAGAGTTACTGAGTGAAGAATCTGCTGGGCAGGTAAACAGGAGAAAGAAAGGGAGGTTTCTACCCCTATTTGTCATTAAGTTCAAACATTACAGCTGTCCAGAGAGCCTGTACCCTCCCCTTCCAAAGAACTTTTCGTCTCAATTTGCAGAGAAGAACAGCCGACTTGTTTCAAGGAAGACACTATTTTCTGCAGTAGCTGTTTTTGCAAAGAAGTTCCACCTCGTAGTAGATTTTTCACTTGTTCATTTGCCAGTGACTTAATATTTTCCATGTTGTTCTATCACGTAACAGTGAATGACAAACCTGGTACCTCCTCTACCAGCAGGGCAAGTCTCAGGTGCCCTAAAGCTAGAAACAGATGAAGACAAGTTCATAAAATTAAGCTTATAACTCTATCCTCTTTACAGAGGAGTGCAGACACTTCCATCTGCTCACTGCCTTGAGGAGTCAGGCTAAACTATTTGTGATGTGGGTGGGGAAAAGCTTTTCAGGTTTCATTCAGATCTGGAGCAACAATCCAAGCAAGTTCAATTTGTCACTTGCCTCCTTTGTCTGAGATAAGAGAGCTAACCTCCTGCTTTTGTATTTACATTTCAGTAAGCTAAGTATCTAAGCCTATCTAACAAGTTTGAACATTTCAAGCTAAAGCTAAGCCCACTTTCTAGCTGAGATAGAAGAGGAAGAGGAGTTGGAGAACTTCACATGTGAATGCTGAAACCCATCAAGAACAGTCAACTTCTTCAGGAGAGAGCTCCAGCAGTAGGGGGGGAGAGGGGAAGAACTAAAAATAAAGAAATAAATAAATATCTATATACACACTCATTTGGTATACGTGCTTTCTGTGCTCTTCTATCTTGTTTGAAACCTCCTCTCAATGTTTTTGTGATTAAGAAAATGGGTTATTGATGAATCAGTGTTAGGACTAGACAGTCTTAGTGGTCTTTTCCAACCCTTATGATTCTATGACTCTAACATCAATTCATAAAATGGGGTTCCCAAATTTAATTTTCCTGGATACACCATCATAGAAGTTGAGTCATGCAGTAGTGTGGAGGTCACAGCACCATAATTTCAGCCCTGCCTCCTCCTCACAAGGAAGTTCCAGCAATAGCTTCCAACAGACAGTGTTTCCTCCCAACCATGCCAGAGGATTTAGGTGTAGGAGTAATGCACTGTAGTCACATCCTTTTGGCACTGTGAGCACAGCTGCTGAGGAAATCTCGTATCAAAATCCAGAAGAGCAACTACACAGCTGGCAGTGGATTCAAAACCATTCCTAGACACCTGGGCTTTGAAAGTTTGATTCCCACAACTGATAAAATGTAAACAAAAAAAGATTTGATTTTAGAAGAGTAAAGCCACAACATTTTCCCAATGACAGGCCAGGCAGCCTCAGTTTCAGTGGGTGGGGCAGCAGAGCTAAAACAAGTCACGGAGAGCAGGAATTTATGTTCTACTGCTATTTGTAGCAAGTTAGAACATGCTGCAGTACTTATGTCATCTCAAAAAACAGAAAGATTTTTGTTTGATCTTAATTAAGCAATATATTTAATATATAGATTGACCATTAGACAAGTTTCAAGTAGTGGTTTCCTCCTGTCAGTCCTTTACACTTTGACGAGTCAAAAACAGATAGAAGAGGGAAGTAGAGAAATTCAGACTATTGCTAAAGAATCACATAATGTAAAAAAACAAAACAAAACTACCAGTTCACTTGAGATTATGATGTACTTACCATTGGCAACTTGCTTCCAGGAATACTGGGGAAATCATGGTGCTCCATGTGATAGCCTACATTAAAGGTGAGCCAGTTCAGAGGTCCATAATAAGAGTACGTCTCATATCCTTTTAAGAACATGTAGTGTTCTGCTATGAAGTGCCCAGATATGGGATGTAAGCCCATGCAAAGAATTGAACCTGCTATTAAGTAAATAATAGGTTTGAGTCCCCAAAGGTAGAAAATAATAAAATCCACAGAAAATTGCGCAAGGGCATTAAAAATTTCCATCTGTGTAATTGCTTTGGGGTTCACATACAGTGGTCTCAGACTGTAGAATAGAGGTTGGAGAAAGAGCCAAAGCAGTTTCCGAAGCGGTGTGCAGAAGAACCAGCCTTCAAAATCCGTGGGAATGTCCACATCCAGGCTGTCCCCACCAAGGTACCGATGGTGGTCTATGTGGTATTTCTTGAAGGAAGCAGAGTAAGGGACACCAACCGGCAAGTTGGCAAAGACTGCAAACCATCGGTTCCACTTGGCCTGCTTGTTCCCAAAGGCGACATTGTGTGAAATATCATGGATGGCTAGGGTCAATGAATGGTTGATGCAACCCCCAAAAGCATAAGCCCAGAAGAAAATCCATTTCCAAGACAAGTCTTTCACCAGATAGCATGCTAGCAACTGCGTGAAAACCATTCCAGATACAATCCATTTCAAATGTGGATCTGGTCCCATCAGAGCCTTGATCCTTGGATATTTTGCTAAAGGGAAAAAATGCAAAGAAAATCTCATTGACTCACAAAAAGGTAAACATGACCACTGCTGGTGCTCTTTATTTTTTAATCATCTTATTTTTGAGGCCCTAGTCTTATGAAATGGAAATTTCAAAGCCACTACCAAAAAGGCTTCACCAACGTATGGGCTTTGTTCCCATTTCTAGCACTGTGTCCAATATACATGTGTGTGCATATGATGACTTCTATGGTCAACATGTGGCCCCATTTATCTTCACAAGGATGAGTATTAATACACCAGTGACCATCAGATTTAAGACATTTTTTCACTTCCCTTTCTTTTTGCTTAGTCCAGATACTATTTTCAACAGGAAAGAAATACCTTTGCCTTCCTTGTAATCCCTTCCATTCTTTGGTTTGAGACATACCAGCAGAGGAAGACCATGCAACAGGCTCGCCTGGTTTTACTGTGTGGTTATATGACAACTGCAGCACTAAGAAAAAAGCAAGTATTTGAGTGTTTGCCAGTGCTTACAACATGCACATGTCTTTACAAGTACTAACATCGCTAGAAAGTAAATAATATTATTGGGAATCTGTAAGATACGTAACTTGTTGTTCCCATTCTGCTGAGAGCCTGTCCTCAAGCCAATGAGCCTGTTCTCAAGTCAAATCCCAGAAGTAGGCAGGAAACTCAGGCAATCCCACAACAGCTTTTCACAGTATAGAATCACAGAATCACAAAATCACAGAACGGTCAGGGTTGGAAGGGACATCAAGGATCATGAATTTCCAACCCCCTTTGCACATGCAGGGCCACCAACTCCCCATTTAATACCAGACCAGGCTGCCCAGGGCCCCATCCAATCTGGCCTTGAACACCTCCAGGGACGGGGCATCCACAACCTCTCTGGGCAGCCTGTTCCAGCACCTCACCACTCTCTCTGTAAAGAATTTCCCCCTGACATCCAACCTAAATCTGCCCTCCTTCAACTTAAAACCCTTTCCCCTCATCCTGCAGTTATCAACACTTTCAAAGAGTTGATTCCCCTCCCCTCTGTAGGCTCCCTTTAGGTATTGAAATGAGGTCACCCCGCAGCCCTCTTTTCTCCAGGTAGAACAAGCCCAGCTCCCTCAGCCTGTCTTCATAGGGGAGGTGCTCCAGTCCCCTGATAATTTTGTGGCTCTCCTCTGGACCCTCTCCAACAGCTCCCTGTCTTTTTTGTACTGTGGGCCCCACACTTGGATGCAGTACTCCAGATGGGGCCTCACAAGAGCAGAGTAGAGACAATCACCTCCCTGTCCCTGCTGGCCACCCCTCTTCTGATGGAGCCCAGGATACCATTTGCCTTCCGAGATGCAAAGGCACACTGCTGGCTCATGTTTTTTTCATCTACCAGGACCCCCAGGTCCTTCTCCACAGGGCTGCTCTCAAGGACCGCTCCTTCCAATCTCCATGGATGCCTGAGATTCCTCCGGTCCAAGTGCAAAACTCTGCACTTTGCCATGTTGAACCTCATCAGATTCACTCAGGCCCACCTTTTTAGCCTCTCAACATCCCTCTGAATGGCATCCCTTCCTTCAACTGTGTCAACCGCACCACTCAGCTTGGTGTCATCAGCAAACTTGCTGAGGGTGCACTTGATTCCATCATTGATAAAGATGTTAAAGAGCACCGCTCCCAAGACAGACCCCTGCTTATCTAGGAACTGTTCATTACTTCAGGTCTCTTCATAAATATCCCACCTCTAACTTTCAGTATTAACTCTCATGTTTGTTTTTCCAGTTTTATCCACCCACGGACCTCTCTTATTCATATTCTGCAATTCTCAGTAATTAACAGCTTTCATAAATAAGACTGTAGGACAAGTCACTCTTTATGAGTTTGAAGTTACACAGTGTGTCTCTACAAGTTTTACAGGTATAGTATGTGAAAAGAAAACTAATTTTCATCTGACTATTGCACCAATACCAATGCCATTGTTATACCATTTAAGGCTATGACAACTTGCATCTGTGCAGCTGTATATACTGCAAACAAGCACTGGAGATGATACGCTTCATGTGACCTTGCAAAGTAGTGCCAGGCACTGAGTGGAGGATTTTTATAGGAATGAACCTTGAGATATCTGCAGTAGTTCAGAGGGATATAGCACTACTTAAGGAATCAGGTTGATGTGGTCATGCTCTGCAAATAAACATTCCAGCAATTTTCAGCCTGTTGGTCACCTGTAGCTTAGCTTGACAGAGGCCAGAGACGATGAAGATTAAGTACTGTGGATGATGATGAGAAAAGGGATATTCTCGATTCTTCCCCTTGTTCAGACAACGGGGCAAAATCTTCATTAGGACTACTCAGCAAGTGGGAAAGAACTAATATGAGTTCACATTGTTCTGAAGTCAGCCTAAGTTTTTAATAAAAACCTCTAAGTAGTCCAAGTTTTTGTAACTTTAGAAATCATACTTTTTCACACTAGAAATGCTAATATGCTGCAACTCATTCCCTGATACCTAGATAGGTACCAAATTTTAACACAGAGTGCCAGGATATCCACTTAGCTATGCTGTAGGTTTTAGTTAGAGAGCACTGAAAGTTTTGTGCCAATTTTCTGTTGCTGCAGTTAAGGAGGATTGTAGTTTATAATCTCTTATGAGAGATTCAAAGCAGCAACTTCTAACTACCAGTAGCATGGTCTGCAAGCAGTACTGCACGTGGGTTGCATTTATCACAGATAACAACTATGAAGTAGTGGTAGGGTTTAATATTAAATTCAACACATGATTAACTTCTATCCAACAGTACATTTGTGTAATAGTTAAGCCAAAACACTGTCTGTTTATCATTAATGCTGATAACCACTTCCTCGTTCTGTAAAGGTGAAGCCCTGGGGAGGCTGACAGGTGGAACTGAAAGTATTGCAGGCTGAAGCCCCACTACTGGGGTAGTCTGCAGAGAAGCTTTCACATCAGGAGTATTGTAAATGCAGAATGTTACTTGCTGCTCCAATGTTACTTGCTCCAAAACTTGAAGCAATGCTCTCTTCAGTGAGATATGTCTAAGCTTGGATGAAATGATCCTGATGACGGCAGTAATAAATAGTGCTTATGTGTGCAGATGTGGCAACTTAAGTATTATTATTTCTCATTTTTCACTCATCTTCATGCCTTGAATTTAGATGAAGGAGTTGAAGGAAGTCAAGATATAGCATTTACAATTGAATAATGGGGACAGCCTTCTGTGACAGCTGGTCTGTGCAAGCCAGGCATTAGCTGTCAGCAATCTGCACATGCCAAAAGCAACAGAATCAGATATTGGGCCTTTGTGCAGAGCTGCCCCACAAGCCTTCAAGGAATACAAAACCTGTACAGCTACACTGTAAAGATCACTTTCATTTCCTCTGCATAGTACTTTTGGAAGTAAAAAGACACTTCTTCTCCCTCTTGAGCCTGCTAGATTTTCACACTAAGATGCATCTGAGCAGAGATTTGTATCATGCTTCTCTTTTCCAAATCACTTGTTTTCCCCTTCCTGAACACTTGTCCATTACTAATATGGCTGGCTTCCATAAGGTCAGAGTCCATCCCTTTCCCAACAAGCACCGAGTCAGTGCTAAAACATGACCATAAAATGTAACTTATAGTGAGCTGTTAATTATCTGTGATCACAGCATAGAGGGAGAACAGTAATATGAGAAAAGCAAACAAGTATTCAGCCATTCTAGATAAAAGAAAAAAGAACAAAGCACACAAAGTTATGTGATCACACGGGACATGGATTCACCCTTTAGAGTACAATGGGACAAAGATGGTCCCAGCTACTCTCATGTCTCTCCAGCATAGGATCCAGCTCCAGCTTGCTGGGAAGGTCTGTTAGCTCATTCAGCAGACAGGTTATTTGCATTGTTGTAGTTTAACCAGGCAGGTGGCTGAGGACCACATAGTCATTCTCACAAAGTAGAACTCATGGGTTGAGATAAAGCTATTTACTAAGATAGAGAAAAGGAAAAGGATAATAATTATGACATATGCATACAAATATATATAACAAGTGATGCACAAGCAATTGCTCACCACCACTCAACTAATGCCTAGCTGCCCCTGAGTAACAAAAGAGAGAGAGATTAATTCCCATCCCCTTCAAAACTCATTCTGCTTGATGTTATATAACATGGAATATCCCTTTGACAGTTTAAGTCAGCTGTTCTAATTCTGTTCCCTCCCAGCTCCTTGAGCTCTTTGCCATGAATGGCCTTGACTGTACAATACTGCTTCGCAGCAACTACAAACATCGGTCTGTTATCAACATTGTTTTTCTCTTAGAACCAAGACATAGCAGACACTCTGAAGAAAACATTTCAGTCCCAGCTGAAACAAAGACATGCATGCACTACTTCCAGTTGTCCAGGAGGAGCCAACAGATTGCCACAAAGAGGGCAGGGGTACTGGTGCAGATGTACAGCAGTGCATAAACATGACTTCCCTCTCCAAAGTCAGCACGTGGTGAAAAAGAAGTGCCAGTACTTTGGTACAGCATTTAGCTGTAGATAATAATACTGCCCAGTCCAACCAGCTCCACTATCTGCATGCCATAATCTCAGAGTAACAGAAATCTCTAGGAGGGAGTTGAAAAAAAAACAGCACTTCCACTTGTGCAGCAGTATGGATGGAAGAACAGTGGCTGAGACACAGATAGACTTCAGCAAGGGCAACAGAATATCTCACTGATTTGTTAGCACAGTTTGGTAGACACCAGACCTAGACATGGGCAGGAGATGGAGCTGTTCAGAAACATAGAGGAGCAGCAGTGCCCATATCCATGAGAAGCTAGTAGTAGCAAGAGAAAGAAATTATTTTCATCTTTTATTTCAACACAGCAGGAATAGCCAAAGTTAGCACGCAACTCAGCATAACATTTTTAGAAGGTCTGTTAAAAAGAAGGTGTATGGAAAATGTTAAGTCACAGCCTGAGCTGATGATTGAGCACCTGATGAAGAGGGTAGCTGGCCCAGGAAGCACAGGTGCAAGAGATTCACCTGTGCTTTCCACATGACTGGAAGGAGGGGACCCAGGGTCTCCCTCAGCTCATTTAAGGGCGAGCCTCTGAAAAAAGAATGTCTTCTGGATGAAGGCTGCTTCCTGAGATAGAGTGCTCTATAGCTAGTGACCCTATCTCCAGTCAGGTGAGTCAACATTTTCCTCTACGTGTAATTACTGATATTCTTAATTATGCTTTTTCTAGTATCACAAATAACTTATCAGAAGTAATTTCACTGTTTCCAAGGACCAATTAAAGGGGGGAGGGGGAAAAACAGCAAATCAGCAGTTATGATGCTTCTGTCTTAGACTATGCTCTATTTCCATGAGCCTGTGGCAGATCAAATAAGATGTTGGCTCTGCCTTACACTGAGGCTGATATTTGTACCAGAAATAAGCAAGTCAGTTTGCTGATGTCACAGTATTTTTCTTTTCACTAGCTTAGCTTGTGAACGTACTTGCAAAGGGCACAGCACATCTGATGTGGTTCTGCATTCAAACCATACATGTACCAGGGCACTGGTAGGACACATGCAGAGGATGGCATTAAAAAAAAAAATCTGCTTTCTCTGTCCCCTTCAGTATGCAAACTGATAAGAAATCTTTATGACCCAGTTCATTACAAAGAGGTTTTATATTTCCATTATGCAATAGAGCCTTAACCTTCTATCACCTATGAGTTCCTAGGTGGCTTTGTGCTGCTAGGTTCAAGGTTGCTGGGTCACCCAGTGTTGTTCACCATATGCAAAGCACTGCATGGTGGTCATAACTGAAACAGTATCGGCATCATTACTACAGCAGCTATGATCTGTTTGTGCTTGTTTAGTAGTTAGTTAGAAGTTAAAGGATATAGGACAGCTAAAAGAGTGCTTTCAACTTTCTCTTACAAACTCATGCAACATAGAGGAACACTAGGAACATAGAGTATGCTGAAATCTTCAGTTGCACTTAATACATTGTCAGCAGAAGATCAGGAGAACCTGCAACACTGACTTTCTACTCATGTGATTTATATTACATATGATCCCCAAAGGGAATTGACGTGAGCACTGAGACAGCAGCTGCTCTGAATGCACTGTTTGGGGAACTTGCACATCAGTGGCAGTGCTGTGCCCACATACTGCAATATAAAGGGGAAACAGGCTCCTTGTTTCATTGCCAGAAGCATAAGCAATTCAGAGCTTTGATATATTGAGATATGTATCTTTCATGTTCTAGTAGGTACAGTTCATCAGACTTTTCTTAAGTATGCAGTTTAAATAGGCAATGTAAGAGTCAAGTGTAAGAAATACTAATCTCTAAATAAATGAGTAACTTTCCTCTTGGCTGAAAACGATGATATTTCCAAATTGCCTAAATGCAAAAATAAAACGGATTCAGGCATTTTCATTTTGAGTTTCCTCACTCTACTGCTGATAAATTAACATCTCGGTCTTCCTACAGTATTAAGTACATATGAAACACCTGCGCCATCTCCCTACCAAATAACTTGCTGAATAGCCAAATATGTAGCCATGCTTAGACATCAGATTTTAATTGGTTGCTCCTATCCTACCATGAGGAACAATGATTCAGCCCTCATCCTTGGAAGAAAACAAATGCTTCTCAAAGGATCCTGAGACAAGACATTTTTCTGATCAACCTGAAGCAATTTTATGAAGTTTGTGCTGTGGGTTGGATCAAAACAAGATCTCATTCTTTTCATTCCACAATATATTACTCATTGCTTGCATTTGGAAGACTGTTTGCAGATGAAGTGACTGCTCACTGTATGCTTATGGTGTTGCTCAGATGTTGGTAATAATTCTGATATTTTATTTTATTTTTTTTTTTTTAGGAAAAACCCACAAAACTCAATCTTCAACAGTACTGTGATCTTACATAAGCACTACATGTGCTTCAATCTAGCAGGTCCTTACCTACAATGAAGTAGACTTCTTAATTCTACTGAAAGTCCATATTCTTTTTACTTTCTACCCGGTCACTCCCTCTAATAGCACTTGCATAACTATATAGCTAGGCGAGGCAGATATAAGGCTTTCTTCCATCAGGTTAGTTTTCAGCCAGTTATTTCCCAGATACAGTTCACCACAGCAGTACACCCCAATCTCAGTTCTGGTACATGACAGAAACAGGCTTTTCACAAACAGGAGGGTGAGAAGGAAGCAATGAAATGATTCGGTTTAATTAACTTTGTCTGCATTTTTCAGTTTTATGTGAGCTTAAGATGAAGGTTGAAGTATCAGCTTGGAAAAGAGAGTTCCTTAGTATCTTAAGAAGCAGCTGATAGCTATGCAGTACAAGCTGGAGTCTTAGAGGTAGATACTACAAAGAGAAAAAGTACTACCTCTCCTTTGTGCAACATGTCAGTCTATTTGCTAGCATAATTGTAACAGTTAGGAACTGCATCCCTTGTAGATTCATCTGTTGCAACAGTCCTGCTGTAAGCTAGCTTCTAGCCAGTCCAGTTGTGGTACACAGCTGATCTGCTCGATGGATAACCATCTACCTCAGAGACAAAACCCTGGGTTATATCTGCTGGCGCTGCTGTCTAGGAATCAGTGTAACCGCTGCGACCAGAAATCTTGAAAGACTGGAACTTGAAACTCATCTTTGAATGATAAAAATATCTCTATCATCACCAACAAAGTCATAGACGCACTGGGGCTGCTAACAGTTGAACCAGGACATGAAACTCAGCTTCTCTATAGAAACATGCTGGAACACCAGGGTAAGAAAATACCACTTCTGTAAAGGGAAATTGCCTGATGAGTTTGTCAGTCTGCCTGTACTTTTTTTTCTAATAGATGATTTTTAATTTGCATTTAAATCAAGTAGCCGTACCTGAGGGAGATCAACATTTCCAAAACTTACAGCCTCAACAGAAAATAATCAAGCTTTGGTGCTTAACTACTAAATCATTAACCTACAGGGAGGAAAGTACTTCCTTTATCAGCAAAGAATGCTTCTGACCCTAAAGCAATGCTATATACAAAAATGTAAATCACATGGGTATTTCTAGGTACACATTCATATGCATGTACGATTTAAGAGAAGAGCTCCACCCAACAGACACCAGACCTTTGGTAAGGACACTAGGTACTGGGAGCTTCTGACCTTCATGCTTTGAGCAACACGGTTGCAGTGATTTATACCAATAGCATGTGGGATAGCAAGGTAATTTCAACAGCAACTTCTGGCAGCATTTCAGAACTCATGACCCTTCTGCCCTGTCAGATGCAGATTGTTCTGTCCAGCTTCTCTGGGTCTCCATTTCCCAGTGCCACAGCAGCATTAGGAGAGTGGAAGGTCAGCAAAGGGAGAGACCTATAGCACATGCTTCCTGCTCAAAGCTCACCCAGAGTTCTCATAACTACAAGAATCAGCAACGCAACAGCCAGAGGCTTTATTTTATGTAATGACATCATTTGCCTCTCTATCATTACTACAGAGAAAAACAATTATTATTTTCCCAGATATAACTTAATATGGAGCAGGATATTCTGCCATCATAACTATGCCGGAAATGTTTTTGTAATTCAGAGTAATCCTACATTAAACTGTGGGAGCGTGGAGGAGTGGAGGAGCTGCACCTGATTACCACAGCCCCAGCATCTTCCTTCATAAAAAGGAAACTTAAAAACTTCATCCTACTGATTAGGTAGAAGGAAAAACCAGGCAAAATCTCCTTTATTGATTAAGCATTGGAGCATATTTTAAGAAATATGCAACTATATTCTGTAACAGTTCTGAATTATTGCTCGTTCAGAAAATCCTAAACTTCCCAAGTCCCCAAAAGTGAAAGCTTCCCCAACCCCATGTGCTTGTATGCAATTAAATGCTACATGTACACAATAAAAATACAGGCAGTACGGCTGTGCTAGCAGCAGCGCTTCTTGCTGTTCTCCAGCGAACACCCACCACTCCCCCCATTTGTTTTACAGTTCTACTGAGGGAGGGGGAAAAAATTGCGTGTAGTAGAAGCCCCTCTGTTGAACTTGAGTAAATCGAAGTAACGCACCAAACTGAGCTGGAAGTGGAAATTGTGAAAACAGCTTAAAAGAAACTTATAAGGCTCATATAGATCACAAGCCATCGTGTAGGAGAGGTTCGTACATCATCACATAGGAGAAGAGATAAGTTGCTACAGAAAAAAACGGATTCCAATATGCCTTCTAACACGCACGCGGGCTGTCCATGCAGAAGTAGCTGCGAACCGAAGGAAGCACAGCCACAGGTGCAATACGCGCCTCGCCCAGCCCAGCCCGCAGCACTGTGAGCTGTGCGGAGCAGCTCCCCGACGTACCCAGGATCTCCTTCCTGCGCTGCGTGTGGGGCTGCTCAGTATAGACCCACTCGAAGTCCCCGCGGGTGACACGATTCCCCATGGCTCCAGCACTGTACCCCTCTCCGAGCCGCCCTCACTTATAGCCCCGCGCCTGCGGAGGGGCGGTGCCGGGTGCTCGGAGGCGGCCCGAGAGGTGCGCGGGGAGGGAGGATGGCTGCAGGGCTCGGGGGTGCAGCGGTACTGCCGCTGCCATCGCCTTCCGAGGTGCCCTCGGGGGCAGCAGTCCGTAAGCGAGCGCTTTGAGGCAAGGCGTTGGGTAAGAGGGAGTCCAGATCCTGTAAAGTTGGTGCCTCAGCCTGAAGTGGGATGCGATTTAGGGCATGCGAGCTCCTCCCAGCTTGGAGAGCGTGCAATGACATAAAGGTGACCAACGCCTGGCGCACGTCTCCTTGGTGCTTGGCGAATCTGGCGTGAGCCGCCCCAGCAGCATCCAGCCCTCGGCTGGGTCATGCTCCTGGGAGCCGTGCTGTGCTCTTGGCAATGAAGTCAGGCAAAGGACTTGCTAAGCTTCAGACTCCTCTCCAGCCTCTGATTCACAGGGAGAGGTCACCTGTGTTACAGAGCAATGTTTCTCCACGCACAGCTCCAAATTAAAGCGCTGCTTTTGTTCCCACCGCACTCTTGCACAAGTCTGTACCTGAGCCCTGTCTGCCCTCCATGCTCACTGTTCCTTGAAGTGCACTTTCCACTGACCGCATCCTGTTGGGAGCAGCTCCACGACTGGGAGACAATCTTATGCCCTTATGTTCCTGATCCAAAAGGGTCTCTCTAACTCCCTCCTTATTCTTATCCTTAGAAATGCCTATTACTGTTAGAAGTAGAAAAACAAACAAACAAACAAACAAACAAACAAAAAACAGCCCTGGAACCATGTAACAAATATTTTTCAGCAAACTTTTTGCCTGATCACGTTGGCAATACAATCACTTCTCCCTTTATTCATTGAACTGAGATTGCTTGGTAGCATAGTTGTGTGAAAATATGTAGGCTAAAAAATACCTGCAACACAAAACAGACAAAACAAAAACTCCATCACATCTGCTATACAACTTTAGGGCTTAATTTTTTTCAGCACTTTATATAAATGTTTTCCCCTTGAGTGCTCTGAATTCAAACCCTTGAACAATGCAGGTTGAGTGGAAGGAGTGCCATGTAAAGGTAAGCAGCTTTGCCCAGAGCAGAGGCAGGAGAGTGAGGAATTTGCTTTTGCAGGTCAGCTCTCTGTGAACACAATGCTCCGTTCTCCACCACTGCTCTAACGTGAGGCTGGTGTTCACCCACAGAGCTGCAGTTAATGGACTGTTAATCCAAGTGAGGTGGTTACAAGTTTGTATAAGTAACGACTGAACTGTTCAAAGAGCAGATGCATCAGTATCTCAGCTTAAACCTGTAGTTGGCTCTAATGCCTTGTTGGCAGTATCTGTGGAGAGGCCAAAGATTTCATGAAAGTGATGATGCTTATCTGTCACTTCCTGCTCAGGAGTTCTCAAGGTGACTATAAAAGCAAATTAAAGCAAATTAGTGTGGCAGCCCATGCTGTTGTAAACAAAACAAATATGACTTCATCCCTAAATGCTTATCCAATAGCCTAGTAGTACAGTGTATGGTCAGTGATGCGCATAAAGTTTCTTCTTTGCAGGCAATGCCTTCGTGTAGCTATTGCTGTAGTTACAGCCCGACCACATGAGAAGAACAAAACGCTTTTCTGTCTTCAGTGAGCTGGCTTCTCTCTTTGAGGGTGGAATTTCATCCTTTATATTTCAGTAGCAAACAGAACAAATTAAACTAATTTAGGAGTAATAGTGGATGCCAGACAAACAAGAAACACCAGCTTTAGACTATCTTCTACAATTGGCGGAAGCATTATCCAGTTCAGATCATTTGGCATCTTTGGTTTTATGGCACACTATTAAAGTGCAAACAGGCAGAAAATTCATCCACAAAGGAAAAGGAGGGTAGATTTTAGCATCACCTGGGAATAGTGGCCATTGTAAAGCGTATCATAATGACTGCCTGAACTCTACAAATCCATCATATTCATTGCACTTTATGGAAAATCAAACACGCTTCATAAGGTCAGGTACTCAAGCCATAGCCTTCTGTTCAACAGCAATTTCCTGTACCTGCTCAGGGCTTCTAAATATTAAGAAATCTAGTAGCTCAGAGATATTTTTAACATGCAACTTAATTGTTTTCCTCAACAGGAGGAGCACAGTTGCTGGCTTTGTACAGAGTACCATCAAATATTGCCCTTGCATAAATGTGATTACAGGTCATGCTCACCTCCAGCACGAGGAGCTAGCAACTTTCAGAGTAAAAAAAAAAAACAACAAAACAAAACAAAAAAGCCCCTTTTTTTCTCCAATGAGGGCACAGCCTAAAAAACAGCTCTGAAACAAGATATACCACACCTCTTCCACAAAAACACACACTTCTCCACCCAAAGGTGTCTTTCCCACACCTGTTTCCCATACATGCATCTGCCACACCACTAAGCTACCCCTTCCCTCTGCCTGCTAACAGAAAAGGTGGCACAGTGAACAGAGCTGCAGCACCTGCACCTGTATCTCATTGGCTATTCCCAGCTTGAAGAGCAGGCTTCACATTTGAGGTGGCTTAATTCAGTGTTGGTATACAGGCTTTAACTTTTCTCTTTCTTGTTTTAGATGTGATCTAAAGATCTCTTTTTAAACTGATGCTCTGGAAGTAAAATAATGTTATTTACCAATTTTATCTCTGAATAAGGTGTTTTCTTTTCTGAAGAAAGAGTTCCACATCCAGTGACACACATTTCAATAAAAAAGCTACCTAGTTTCTTCTGTTTGTGTGAGTTGGAACTTCCTAAGTAATTATTTTAACTATCTGAAGAAACCATATGTTTGTTTTTTTAAAACCATTTTGCTGTCATTTTATATTGGGTGTCACACTCTGACCCTATATAACTAGCCTGAAAACTGGTGTATTTTATTAAACAAAGTCAAGTTTTCATAGGCAGCTTAGTTTGTAGCTGACTCGTGTCACTGATACACATGCACAAAGGAGACATTTCAGAGGAAACAACATGCCAATCAGCTTGGCATTCTGCTTGTCCCCTCTTCCCTGTGCTGACCCTCTTTTTATTTCTTCTTGCCACCACATGAAATCTGCCGGAGCAGGGAGGTGAACCCAGCAGGCAAAGATGCTGGGGAGCTGCTGGAACTGAATCTCAGGGGGAGGGAGGACATCTTTTTGCCAGAGTTACCACTGCTATCTACCAAGCTACCACTACACTTGGTGGTATCACGTGCAGCCCACCCCATATGTAACATGATACATTCGTGTCACCTTTATCATAGAAGGTCTGGAATACCCTTAAGATCAGCAAGCCCAACCTAACGCTACGGGCTTACCAGTAGCCGTGTCTCTATGGACCACGCTTTGAACACCTCCAGGGATGGGGACGGACGGAAGGCAGCGGCCCCGAGCGCCCTCTGGCGCACACGCAGCGCACCGAAGCGCTCTTGCCTCCAGAGCGGCGCCTTGACGGCATTGTAAAACGAGCGGCTCCTTAGTGAGAAGCATCGCAAATCCAGGCTCACCGTAATTAACGGCGCCGCGACGAGCGGGCGCAGTGTGCAATTAGAAACACTGTGGGTTTTCTGTTGTTGTTGTGTTTGTTTTGTTTTGTTTTGTTTTGTTTTGTTTCAGAATTCGAAGAGAAACAGCCCCCTCTGCTACATCAGTATTTTTTCTCCTGTTACATTTTCTTTCCTCTGCTTCTTTGTTTCTCCGAGGAATTACCATCTCTCCGGAAAGTCATCTGCTCCACGTGGTGCTTTACTTTGTTCAGACGATTCGCAGTTGAGAGAGATATTTGCCATTGCATGCCTCAAGCACACATCCCGCAAATAGCTTAAGCTGCCCCTCTGCAGTCCTGGGGCTTCAGGAAGGGGGTTCTTGGAGTTCCCATACAAACAGCAGAATGGAGTGCACTAACCGGACTTTGTTTCCACAACGAAAATGTCACACACAAAAAAAATAGCAAAGTTTGTAACCCCCTGCCAGGTGTGAGAACCTGAGACGCTCCTCTTTGGCAAATGGTATCAGGTTTAAGAGAAAGTGCGAGTTCCATGAAGAAAGGCATCGGGTTAAGCAGTGATTTCTCTCCTCTCTCTTTAAGCACTGATGGATCTCATCTACAAAACTCTACACTACTGTACGTAATTGGTATGACAGCGCTCTCTAAACCACACTGACAGAGCTGCTCTTTCAAAGGTGCTTCCTGATACTCAGGCTTCAACCTGATATACTTCAAGCCTGATTTATTTCAGTGCTTCCAAGCACACTTCTGACAGTGGGAGTGCCACAGAGTTAAGAGGAGCATCTTCTCCTATCCAGCCCCTTGAAGTCAGATGCTGAGCCTCGAGAAGAGGGAAGAAAAGCCACAGGAAAATGGGTAGTTGTGTACAATGCGTAGTTGTGTACATGTGTGTGCACAGTGTGTGTATGGGAAGTATTTCCTCTGCAGGGAACAGCTGCAGAACAACTTATATAACAAACTGTGAAATTCCAAAGACTATCACAGAACCACATAATTATGCCATACAATTTTGATTTGTGCTGTGGAAAAATATTTTAACTCAGTATTTCTAATGTAGAAAAAAGATGACCGTAAAACACAAAGTAAAATGACAATCCCTTCATTTAGTTCAGTTACAAATCCTTCTACCATATAGGCACACTGAAACCAAACTAATCAACTTTGCTTATGCTTATGGAGTGCACATTTTTATGTTCATACTTTAGCAAAACTGCCAGAGAAAATAGAGTTGTCATATAAATTGCCTTGTAGAAACCCAGCTAAGCTGAACAAAAAATAGCTGCTCTTGAGCTTCCATTGAGACTGCAGCAATTTATGCATCTTATTTTTATTTAAGAAGTTTTATTCATTTCAAATTTGGATTCTTTTTCTTTTACAACATAATATTAACATAATAGGTCTATTTCTTTCTTAGTGCTCTTGGGATCTATCAATATCTGGTGATTTTAATGGAAACTGAGAGCTCAGCACTTTCCAATATCAGGGCTGGAGTGTGTAAATCAAGGGAATGCTTATGCATGAATAGGGCTGAGAGGTGCTGTTCTTTTTAGGAGCTACAGATCTGCTCCTTGCTCCTATGGTGCAGTATGAGCAGTGCAGATATATGTATATTCACACTGCTTTCTGTGCTGGCACGGGTGAAATCATGCCATGCTAGCTCAACTAACACACATTATTTGCCAGAGGTTTCCCATTCTTGTCTGATCTATGATTCACAAGATACAATCGATTCAGGCACACACAAAAACACTACATTTATAGGTCTAATGTGACTGTTTAGTAAAGATTGGTGATTTTTGGAAGGATAGTTCCATACCCTTAGCTATAAAATCCACAGCGAATTGTACAGAAAGCATTCATACTTGACAGTCAGCTTTAGGGCTCAATAATATTTATTTGTATTTTATGCCCACAATTAAAGGGTTAAAGATTTCTGGAACAAGGATTAAGCCCACTGACTCATGTATCCTTTCATACAGTAAGAACAGCAACTTACACGATCTGCTTTGATCTTGTCCTTACAACATTTGCTTAATGAGACTGGGGTGATTAGTGACTGTGACTTAGAAATTAGCTTGTAATGGTAGCAGCTGAATGAATGCTGTCTCCCTGTCCCTGCAAGAAAAGAATAGAGAAATCCCCCCTTACTTTGCTTGTTCTCAAAGACGCAAGGAGATGGCAAACAGAGGGATGCAGCTATAAATCTGAGCTCATTAACTGGTATAGCTTTATTGGCTAGTTGGTTTATTTTTAATTTTTATTTTTAAGCAGGATGTGGTACAGCAAAGAAAACAGTAGTTATTAAAGGTAAATAAAAAAAAAAAAGAACAGAGGAAGAGCTGTGCACAGAACTCATCAGCTGTCTAATATCACAGTGAGCAAGCAGAACCTTCTGGTTACTGTGAACCTTGAAAAGTATTTTGTAGGAGCCCAGAAATGAACCAGAATCAGAGATTTCTCTCACGTTTAATTAATCTGAGGATGAAGACATTTGTAGCAGTAGCTAGCAGGCTGGAAGGGCTAGGCAAGGTGTTAGCTGTATGAGATCAGCTGGAGATGATGAAGGTAAATTAAGAAGGACTGTGAAGGTAAAGTAAAAACCACATATACTGCAGAGCTATGAAGAACAAGGAGGACTCCAGGAGAAAAGTGGTATAGCTAATTGGCATTTTTCTTCATGGATTATTTTAATGGTATTGTAAATCTTAGTATAGAATTATTCCGGAGGGCTCTTTTTATTTCTTTTTTTTTTCACCAAGACCTTTCCTGCTTTAATTGATTAATAGGTCATTTTAGATGAATGTAACAAGGAAAACTCAATATAGTGAAGTGGCAGAACTTACTCCTTAATCTTAGAGAGGTCTTCAAAAAGTGTTAAGAAGAGATAATTGCTTAACTCTGTCTTTCAACTATTGATTTTCTCTTTATCCATTAAGTGGCTTTGTATCTTTGTATGTTCTTTGCACAAGAGCAAAAACCGTCTTAAAAATTATTTATGTCACATGCTTAACTAGAAATGTAAGTAATATCAGTTTATTAATCAGTCTTGATTTACAATGGCAGGGCTGATCTCTCAAACAAAATAGTTTCTGTGAAAATGAGAAAGAAGGGGAAAACAGGTTATCAGAAGTTTCCAAATCAGTGAATTTGAAAGGCTGTGTGGATGAAAAAGGTAAGAAAGAATGCTGTAGGTGATGGTTGTGAAGAAGTTACTCGTTTCACAGATTTTGCTGTTCAAAATTCTTCTTTCTTATTCTCTTCAGCTGAAGGGTTAGGGGAAGGGGGGGAGGGGGCTAAGACTCAAAGGAGAAACCTTGCCTTGGAAATGGAGTGCTAATGTTTTTGTTTGTTCTTTTTTACTTTGTGAAGAAGTAACTTATTTTCTGAGACCTTCCTTTTCTTAAAAATATATCAGATTCTTGTATTTACCAACTGATTTGTATTTAAAAGAGCAGTTACCTAGTTTTGGCTTGCTGTAGTGGAGGTAAGTGCCAGAACAGTCAGTTCTGTAGTACAAAATGCCTACTACTTGAGAATCAGCTTTTTAAATAAACATAATCTATTGGAATACTACATGCAATGGATTAGTAGAGCAAAGGCAACTATGATTTCTGGATGCTGTGAATTACTAATTCACCACCAGAAACAAAAAAAAACACATAGGAGGAAAAAGCATAATATTGATTGAGTGGCTAATGCTGCTGAGTGCTGACTGTCATCTGCTGAAACTCTACTAAGAATATCCGAGAAATGGATTTCTACTGTTTTGTATACTGTATCACATGCTATGAGCAGCATCGCTGATTTCCCTGCAGCTAGTTGACATTTAACAAACGCTTCAGGTTCTAATTCAGACATGGAGAATCTCAGGAATTGCTGTGGATTGTCCTTGCTTACATCGTAACATTACAAATAAATAATAAAAAAAAAAAAGGTAAAATGGAGCCACATTCTTCTCAGTCGTGCCCAATGAAAGGGCACGAGTCTCTGAACAGAAATTTAAATACAGGAAATCTCCTTGAAAGTAACAAAAGAATTTCTTTCCTGTGAGATTGGTGAAACAAGGGGAGGAGGCTGTGGAGTTTCTGTCCATGGAGGTATCCAAAGCCTGAGTGGACACAACCCTGGGCAGCCTGCTTCTGAGCAGAGCTGTGCAATTTCTTGAGCTCTTTTGCAGCTTGGGCTGAAAAGACCAGTTAAGTCTTGTTTAAAGACCGAGCTTAGTAGTCTTTGTAGTAAATTCAATATTTAAATTTTGGAATTACTTATATATATGTGATCTTGAATGCAAAATGGTGGTGGTAATTCAGTCGTCTTATGTGTTGCAATATGTTACTCTTATATAGCTGTTTTCAAACCACACATGGACTGCTAATAATGTGGCCCCAAAAGACTGTAAGCTTTTAACATTATTACATGATTTTTAGCAATTTCTCATGAGTTGATTGAGCATAGCTTGAGTGTGGACTGTGTGCAGGTGACAACAAAAGGTGTGGAGGAGAGGGTGCAGTGCTCTGTTTCTCATGCCCCCTCCCACACTTGTTTAAATCAAAACCTGTGTGTGCTGTAGTAGGCGACAATGCAACAGTGTGCTACACAAGATACGAACTCATGCCACTTGGAAATCATAGCATTTTACTCACCATAATACTATTTCAACCCACCTACCTGTGTGTGTGCCTATGAAGACACATAGATTTTGTTATTAAGTAGACATTTTCTTATTTAATTATTGAAGTTGGTTTTGTGTTATTTCATAACATAATAAGTTAACTTCTTTGTATGTGTGTGGATTTGACTGCTTGCTTAAATGAGTTAAACAGGCATCTTCCAGATGAAATCAACTTACCTATGCTACATTTCAAGCCATAACAGCATTCTGAATGAAACTGAAATTATGGCTCCAGTTATGGTAAATAATGTTATCCCTTTTGATATGTTGGCTAAACAGAGTCCAGTGAACAGCAAAAAATATGCAGCCTTGCTTTCCATCTGGTAGAGAAATTTGAAGGTAGGTTTCAAGATTGATGGGAAAAAATAATCAATTTGTTCATATATTTGTGGTTCCATTTTGTGTCATCATAATTACTCATGCATTTTCAAATTGAACGTATAGTTACAATCAGATATTCAACTCCTAGAAAAAAATTGATCACATCAACACACAGTATGTTCATAGAATCATAGAATGGCCTGGGTTGAAAGGGACCTCAAAGATCATCAAGTTTCAACCCCCTGCTATGTGCAGGGCTGCCAACCAGCAGACCAGGCTGCCCAGAGCCACATCCAGCCTGGCCTTGAATGCCTCCATGGATGGGGCATCCACAGCCTCCTTGGGCAACCTGTTCCAGTGTGTCACCACCTCTGTGTGAAAAGCTTCCTCCTAATATCTAACCTAAACCTCCCTTGCCTCAATTTAAAATAATTCCCCCTTATCCTGTCACTATCAATCCATGTAAACAGTTGTTAACCAGGCTTTTATAATATCCTTTTCTTCACAATCATGCCTTGTTCACAAATGTACATTCTGCCAAAAAGCAATAATGAACAACTGCTTTCAAGGATGAAGCATAGGAAGAGTAAAATTAGATTAAAAAAATCTCTGATGTGCACCTTTGAGAAACTCATTAAGGATTTGCAGCAATTACTTCAATTAAACCAAATATTGATGTATTAGTTTCCCAAAAACAAGGTCAAACATCCTGTTGGTTTTATGCTTTTTTTTTTTTATTTTTTTATTTTTTTATTTTTAGTGAAATTATGAAAATAAAGAAGTTTTATTACTCATAAACCTCAACTATGTTATATATTTTATACGTGGCCCCAAGATAATAATTCTTCACTTAATGTGGCTCGGGTAAGCTGAAAGCTTGGGCACACACGCCCTAAAAAAAGGATCCTGTTTCAGGGCAAAAACACTTGACTCCACACACATGCAGAAAATAAAAGCAGAGGGAGGGTCAGAGGAGTAAAATATTTCTTACAGAGCAGAAATCACAGACATCATATACATCTTCTCTCATCTTCCTTTACTTCCCTTTTTTTTTTTTTTTTTTTTTTTTTTTTTTTTAAACACAGTATCTAATAGTGGTAGCTCAGGTGTATGTGGACAGCACTACTTTTGTGGGGCTCTGCACAAAAATAAAAAAGGTCAAACCACCTTGTTATTCCCTAGCTTACTTTCTTATCTAGATGATAACTATGTAGAGCCACGTTGCTTTTGTGCTGGATTTGCAGCTCTCATCTCTTTGAATCCCAAGGTTTTCCTTTGGCAATCTATGTGTTGGAGAAAGAAAGACATTTGAGCCAGTTAATCCAAAGGAAAGAGAGGCTAAGGGAGGCAGAAGCTGGCTTATCAAGAGAAAACTAATCCAGTTTGTCTTTCCCTTAGACTTGCTCAGGAACTGAAATTATTGCCAGGAATTCTGCAGTGCCAACAAAGTAGAGTGGAGAAAAAAACAATGTTGGTGGTGTGTGCAGGAAAAGTTAAGAATGGCTTTCTGCATACTGATGGTGAGCTACAATTTATTATAGATTTTAAGGAAGGAACTAGGTGGAAGAAAAAGGAGAAAAAGAACAAAACAGCGCTGAGTAATCCAGAGCTTGTAAAGGATTTATTTTCATAAAAACTTATTTGCAGCAGATGCTTGAAGATTACTTTCCAGTGAATGGTTCTCAGATGTGTGCAGGGGCAGGACTATTCTAAAGGGAAATCCTGCATTTGACTTACCTCTCCTCTTTTACCAGGTGAGCATATACTGTTGAGATTGCTAGCCAACACAGAAGCTGATGTTTCTAGCAAATGTCTCGTCTCTTTATTTTTTTTTCCCATCAGAAAATGGCATGAGAGTAGAAATTTCCAATTAAATAATAATTTAATTAATATTCTGTGCCAGCTTAGAATAATAAGCAGAAGTGATTTGTGCACTTTTTCCTAAAAAGGAATGCATAAACTTCACATCTCACAGTTTTTTATTACATTTAATTGGAGCAAAGGAAACGTCACCCTAATTTCGAAACACTGATTTTAAAAAGCTACAGGTAGTTTCCTTGTATTGTTAAGTTTGATCTGCAAACTGCAGTGGGGCAGAATTCACGTGTGAGAATCTGGAAAGCCCTCTTTAGGATCTGAAAATAGCCTTTTATGAGTATTTTATGACAGTAAACTTAGAGCTTATAAGCAGGAGGGAGACCAATTTTTTATATGGTCTGCTAGTGATAAGACAAGGGAAAATGGTTTTAAACTGAAAGAGAGGAAACTTAGATTTTTTAGGGAAAAAAAATCTTTATTCAGAAGGCAGAGAGGCCCTGGCACAGCCTGCCCATAGAAGCTGTGGATGCCCCATCCCTGGAGGTGTTTAAGGCTGGATTGAATGGAGCCGTGGGTAGCCTAATCTGATGGGAAGCCAGCCAGGCCAGGGGTTTGTGACTGGGTGGGATTCAAGGTCCCTTCAGCCCAATCCATTCTACGGTTCTTTCCATTCCATGATATCGTGTAGTTTGTTAAGATGGGAGCATTAAGGGTGACTGGAGAGAAGGAATTCCCACCTCTCCACACGTTAAATAATTGTGCTGCTATTTCTAACATTTTAATAGGAAAACGTTTTGTAATTTCAACATTAGCCCAGAGTTCAGTATCACATCCAAGTCTGGAGACTTGGAATAGCATCATGGAATCATTAAGGTTCAAAAAAAATTGTGAAGGGCCTGAAGCATCTCCCCTATGAAGAAAGGCTAAATGAACTGGGTCTATTTAGCCTTGAGAAAAGAAGACTGAGAGGGGACCTGATCCAGGTTTATAAATATCTGAGGTGTGGGGGCCATAGTGGTGAGAGCAGTCTCTTTTCAGTGGTATGTGGAGACAGGACAAGGGGAAACAGACATAAGCTGCAGCATAGGAAGTTTTGCATGAATGTGTGTAAGAACTTCTTTACGGTGAGGGTGACAAAGCACTGGAACAGGCTGCCCAGGGGGGTTGTGGAGTCTCCTTCTCTGGAGATATTTGAGACCTGCCTGGATGCCTACTTGTGTGACCTGCTGTAAGGAACCGGCTTTGGCAGGGGGGTTGGACTCAGTGATCTCTAGAGGTCCCTTCCAACCCCTACAATTACGTGATTCTGTGAAAAAGACCTCCAAGATTGTCTTGTACAATTGTCAAACAGACTTTTACAACACTTCACACTGCAGTAAAATCATTTCTTGAAGATGAATCTTATATTAGTTTCAAATTGTCACTTCAGGAGATTAGAACACAAAGCAGTGGTGCAGTGGATATAAAAAATGTAATGCATACCTGCAGTAGCCTTGGAAATACCAAAGCAGCAAATCTGCACTTGCCACTAGCTGAGTTACGATATGTAGGGGGAAGGAAAGAAGGTGTTAGCAGAGGAAGGAAGATGGAGGGAGGGGGGGCCTGGGAGGTGGCCCTGTCGGTGCGGAATGGCTTGTGTTAGGCCTGGAGGGGTGGAAGGGTTTTTGTGAGGGTAAAGAGCTGATTCACTGCCACGTTTTATGAGGGGATTGCCTCGCCTTGGAATGTGGGGGAGTGGTGGAGTCGGTGTGCCATTTATTTTGAACTCTGCTTTTTTAGGCAGCTGAATTCACGGACGTACTTCAGCCCTCACCGGCTGAGGCGTTGCTGCAGTCACGAGGTAAAAGGAGACATCTCGCCTATGTATGTTTCTGAGTAAAAAATTTTGGAGATAAAATTATATATATATTTAGTAAAATAGAAGGGAAAAAAAAAAAAGAAAAAAAAAAAGAAAAAAAAAAAAAAAAAAGCCCCCACCGACAATTCGGCTTTCAGACCCAAACTCCCCGCCCCTGCCAGCTGCCTTCTTCAGCCGCCCAGACGCTCCTCTGCGCATGCGCAGCTCCGGGCCGTTAACGGCCGGGCTCCGCGCGCGCCACCTGGCGGCGCCTCAGGGGGCGCGAGACGGTGGGCGGAGCTCAGGGCGGAGAGGAGAAAGCGCCCGGGCGGGGCTGTAGCGCTGGGCGGGGCGAAGGAGAGTGGGCGGGGCTGCGGGAGCGATCTGACGCCGCCACGCGCCGATTGGCCGCCCCGCGCCTGGAGGTGCGTTTAGCGGTCGCAGCGCAGCTCCGTAGGCCTGCGGCGGCGGACGGAGGCGGGCCGCTGAGCGAAGGCGCGCCCCTATAGGCCGCTTCGCCCGCCCCGTTGAGCCGCGGGCGTGACGGGCGGTGCGATTGGCCGCTGGGCGGCGGGGGGGCGGGCCCCGGCGGCAGCGGCCTCCCGGGGCTGGGGTCCGTCTCGGCGGCAGCAGCGGAAGTCTCGCGAGGGAGCGTAGCCGGGATTTGGCGGCTGGCTGCCTCCCTCCCTCTCGCTGGCTGTGAGGAGCTGGTGTTTGTGTGGAAGGGGGAGGAGGAGGAGAAGGAAGGGACGCGAGAGGAACCCGAGCACCACCATCCGCCGAGGGGAGCGGAGCGGAGCCCCCACGCCGGCCGCCGAGAGAGCTCTGTCCCCCTGCCGCCCCCTCGCCCCGCCATGGCCTCGGGAGACACCCTGTACATCGCCACCGACGGCTCGGAGATGCCGGCCGAGATCGTGGAGCTGCACGAGATCGAGGTGGAGACCATCCCGGTGGAGACCATCGAGACCACCGTAGTGGGCGGCGAGGAGGACGAGGAGGAGGAGGACGAGGACGAGTGCTGCGAGGACTGCGGCCCGCACCACCCGCCGCACCACTACCACCACCACCAGCCCATGATCGCCCTGCAGCCCCTCGTCTCGGACGGAGACCCCAGCGGGGCGGGCGGCGGCGCGGCCGGCGGCGGCGGGGGGCAGCTCCACCTGCACCACCACCACCAGGAGGTGATCCTGGTGCAGACCCGCGAAGAGGTTGTGGGGGGCGACGACTCGGACGGGCTGCGGGCCGACGACGGCTTCGAGGACCAGATTCTCATCCCGGTGCCGGCCCCCGCCGGCGAGGACGAGTACATAGAGCAGACCCTGGTCACCGTGGCCGCCGCCGGCAGCAAGAGCGGAGGCGGCGGTTCCTCCTCGGCCGGGGGGGGAGGCCGCGTGAAGAAGGGCGGCAGCGGCAAGAAGAGCAGCAAGAAGAGTTACCTGAGCGGGGGAGGCGGCGGCGGGGCCGAGGGCGGCGGCGGCAGGAAATGGGAGCAGAAGCAGGTGCAGATCAAGACCCTGGAGGGGGAGTTCTCGGTCACCATGTGGGCCTCGGGTAAGTGCGCGCCGGACCCCTCCCTCCCCGGGGCCCTGAGCCGCGCCGGGGGCCGCCCGGCTCGGCCCGGACGGTTTTGTTTTGAAGGGAGGCCATGTTTTGATGTGTGTGATGGGCGCCGCCATGTTCATCGCCAGGGCAAGTATGGCGGCTCCCCGAAAAGATGGCGGGGTCTGCGCTGCCGCTGCCGCTGCTCCTGCCCGGCTCCGGCGGGGGGAAGGAAAGATGGCGGCGGCCGCCAAGATGGCGGCGGCTGAGGGGGTGCGGGCGGAGGGAGCGGCGCGCCGCCGGCTCCAGGCCTAGGCCGCAATGGCGTAGTTTCTGCAGCAGGGGGAGGCGGGGTGCGCGGGCGGGCGGGCGCACGGTGCGGGGCGCACCCAGCCTCCTCGCTTCTCTCCCCCCGTCCCCGCCCCGCCGCCGCCGCCGCTTCTCCCCCCGCCTCGCCGCTCCCGCTCCTCCCGGCGCTTTCTTTCCTCTCGCTCCGGGCCGCCGCCGTCGCCGCCGCCTTCCCGGCTCCCCCTGGCCGCTTTCCCTCCCGCCCCTGCGTTGCCTCCGTCGCGCACCCGGGGCCCCATTGGGCCGCATTTCAACGCCGAGCGTGGCCGCGGCCCCGGATGAGGCGTGTGCTGCGGCCCGTGACCGTTAGGCGAGGGGGGCGGGGGAGAAGCGCCCGCCCAGCGCCGCCCGCCGCCGCCTCGCCTCGCCCCGGGGCGGCCGTCCCTCTGAAATACCGTTCGGGAGCGCGCCCGGGAGCCGCGGGAGCTCCGAGCCGGGCAGGGGCGAGGGCAGGGCTGGGCGGGGATGGAGCTTTTCCGCCCGATCCCGGGGTGCCGCCGGGAGGGCAGCGCGTGGCTGGGGCCGCCCGCACCCCCGAGGTGGAGGCCGGGGTTCACCGGTGGTTCACCGGCAAATGGGGAGTCTACTCGGCAGGACGGGGCTGACCCGATGGTGGCCGCGCTAAGCTGGCGGAGCTGGGAGTGGGTTCAGGCTCACGCTCGGACACTGCTCAGCTTTTCCTTCGTTCGGTCTAACGATCCACATGGGCTTTTTAATAGGCGCGAGGGATCCGTACACTGGGAGAATAGAGGTTTCCGAGTTGCTTTTTGTGGGAGTGTCTCAAAGGCAAGAAAATCTTGTGGACATGCCTGGTATCTGCAGGGCTGGGGATGGACCTGACATGCGCCAGCCCTTCCCATTGATTCCATTTGCCTCAGTTTCCTGACCATTCCTTTAAGATACATGTGGGATTTTTTTTTGTTCTTGTTTTTGTCAGTAGAAATTTTACTTGTGCTACATTAGTGCTTTCTCTTCTGTTTTTACAAAAAAAAAAAAAAAAATTATAGGGAAAGTTCTGTGCTAACATTATTTGAGAGTGGGAAAAAAAGCAGCCAAATAGCATCGTTTCCTGCAACACTTCAATGGGTGTGTGGTCCTTGAATAATAGGACAGTCACCTCTTCTGCATAACATAATTTTTCTGCTCTTTTTAATATTCGGAGAGTCCAGCAGAGACCACTTCTGCTGTGGTCTTCTATGCTGACTGTGATGTTTGTGGGTGACCATTGGTTTTATAAGTAAGTGGGGCACTGTAAGAAAAGTATATTGAATAACCTAATTCTCTTATCTGAGAAGATGCTGAAGAATGGTGATTCTGATTTCTTTTGTTGTTGTTAAATAAATACATACATGCATACATAAGTACATACAGAAAAGTTTGAGAGTGTATTGTCCTTCTGATTTATACTCAATTGACAGCCTGATAAGCCCAATAAAAGTTACCTGCATTTTGATTAACAGAAAACATTCAGTAAAGAATAAAGTTCAGTGGAACAGAGTTTACTGTATGCTTTTGTGTATCATTGTAATCTGAATGAAATTCACTTGCTGTCTGTTGTAGAGTTGACCATGCAAGAAAGACAAAAGAAAACAAAAACATGCAATCTGGTTTCAGCTGTCTAAATAGCTGAATGCAAGCGGCTGTATGACTCATGAGCTGGCAGGATGCAGGACTTCACTGGGATCAATTGACAGCTTCCAGCATGCATTTGTGCTCTGAAATTCAGAGTGCCTGATAGGATGCTTCCTTAGAGCTTCTGTGTGCTGATTTATTACTTGACTGAAATGTGCATAATCAATGTGCTTGACTCTGTTCCTCCTTACGCAACTTTTACATCAGGATAGCTATATCGATTTCAATGGTTTTGTTCTGTGTGCTCATGACCATGCAAGCCCAGCCAGAATCATATCCACTTCTAATGTAGTGGAGATTGAATTGCATTGGTATGTTTGGCCCAATTATATCTGTGGTGCAGAATACCTATTATGACTTGATTTGAAATGGGGAAAAAAACTCTCCAAAAGTAATATGACAAATTTTATATGTGAAGAAAAAGCTTGGCTTTCCCTCCATGCATGCCCACCCTACATCCTCCTGCCCTGAGTTTCAGTCTTTGATAATAAACTGCTCAGTGCGGAGCTTATTGAGCCTGGTTGGTAGACTTTTATACCTTTAATACAGCTTGTGGAGTACTATAAAAGTGATCTGGAGTTGCTCACAGTTAAATGCTGGAATTCTGTTGCTTCGGTGTGTGTTTTGTGAGGGGGAATGAATTCCAGAAAAACTCCAAAAGAGGAAAAGCTGGAAGGAAAATAAATCCCTGGAACAAACTACCTACCTGCCAAAGGATGGTTTTACTGAAGTTTCCCTGCAGAATCCAGCATGCTTTGTTTTGAGCAGGCTGGCAATACAGTCTGCTTTACCTCTGTATTTTGACATAATCAAAGACTTGTACCCTCAGTTAGTTGACTGGTTGAAATATTTAACAAAAAAGTTTATCAAAAGATGAACAGTAAACAAGACTGAATCACAGTGAGTCCTATATTGTTGGTCCTGGATATTTGTATTGGGAACAAGGGCACTTTGCTCACTGCAGCGTGGGAAGGCATTGTGGCTTAATTACTGGCTGTTTTTTGGTGCTACTTTGTTAGCCTGTGCAGCAGTTGTGCCAAATTTAGATCATTGTCCATAAGTGACTATAGCACTGCTGGTAATACTTTTTGAAATGGGTAGGAATGGTATATGAAACACGTAGCAATGTGGCTGGAGTGGACTGCTCAACCCTTCTGTTGTCAATATATGAATATATGTTGTCAATTATGAATAAAACTTCATAATTGCTGTGCTTTGTTGGCAGTGGTTTAGACTTAACCATAGCTTCTCTTACCACCTTAGTATCTATGGTAGTGTCAAACTTGTGACCCATGATTACTTTTATCAGTGGATATGTTAACCACTTGTGAAATGGAATGTATTTGTGCCTTTGTCATGTTCAACTTCAGTCTTCCTGTTTAGTGACTCTCTGGGTATTGGGTACACAATAATAGGAGAAGGGGAAGATTATTGGCAATTGCTTTGTGAGACTGCGTTTACAAGACTGATTCTAAGACGTGAGCACTTGGGAGGGTGGTATTGATGTTCTGGCTCCACCAAATGCTGGAATTTCAAACAACTGGAGTTTGATTTGAGGGAGAAATACGCTAGTGTAACCACATTTGCTTCTTAAATGAAGATGGACTCTGTCAAGCTTTTCAATCTGAATTATTTGTGTTGGCTTACACCTTTATTGTTAACATAGATAGCCAGCAGGCTTAGGGCTGAAGTAGCACGACCCTAACCCGCAGCATAGTGCAAAGATGTTAAACCACTGCAGTAACCTGTTTCTAGCTGGGGGAGTCTAAGATGCATGTGTTTGTGCTTTAAAAATGATTTGTCATCTTCCAGAAAGCCCAGGCAGTTGATCCATTTTGGAAGCTCAGGAAGGTTGTGTTGGGCTTCTAGAAGGTTCTTTGGGACCTCTTTACTGTGGTGTTTTTTGTTGTTTTTTTTTAAAGAACAACAATACAAAACCGACCAAAGAAATATGTTAATATCTTAAAAAACAAAAGGCTTTTGATTTAACTTCAGATTACAGGGGTGATTATTTTTATCATTCAAGCTGTTGTCTTTTAGTCTGGTGGCTGCTCCGAAAGTAATGCCTCCTATGTTATTATGTTAGTCTGTGATGCCAGAGGGAGATGCTGGTGGTGCAGCAGTAGAGGTTCAACCTTCCCACCAGCATCCCATTCCATGTTGTTGCTGTGTGATGGATGGCAGCAGAGAGGCAGTCTGACAGAATGGCATCTGACGTAGAAGTGCATATGAAGCAAAAGTGTGTCACTGCAGAAATAATGGCACCCACTGACATCCATTGACAGTTGTTGAATGCTTATGGAGATCAGTCAGTGGATGTAAGCACAGTGGAAGTTGGACTGTGTGGGCAACATTTTCCTAGCAGTGATACAGTCATAACAGCTGTGAAGCAGTGGATCACCTCTGCTGGTGCAGATTTTTATGAATGTTGCTCTTGTTCATCACAGGCAAAAATGCATAGCTAATTCTGCTGACTACACTGAAGTACAGTGTTTTATAGCAGAGAATTTGCTTTACCAGTGTTTTTGTTCTCTTTGCAGCTATTGTAATTTCTATGGAAATAAGTAGCAAGCATTACTTTCAGAGTGACCTGTGTATATTTACCCTTCGTAGTTTACTGGCAAAGCTGTTAGTTCACACTGGTACCAGAAGGATGTGCATTTTTTTCATCATCTTAATATTTTAAAGGAACTATTGAATAACTTTCTGCCTTCAGTAAGAAATTTCTTCATATAAGAAGCTCATTATTTTTTATCACAGAGAATTTTGTTTCTCCTTGAAGCCTGAACTAAATAACTCTTCTATCATTTATACATAGGTCTCTGAAATTGCTATGCATTATTTGTGCTACACTTCTCAAGAGGTGTAACTAGAATTGCAGATTTTGCTTTGTATGCTGTATGGTTTTTTTTTTGGTTTTTTTTTTTGGTGCTTTGTAAGAGAGAAAGGGGGAGAAGTCACTTAGGCATAGTTGTCAGTGGGGCTTCATTGAAGGCAGAAAATGTCGAGCACTCAATGTGTCCTGTTTGCAATAAGAATATTGGTTAACTTGTCAGCCTGAGTGAAAGTTTGCTTGGACTTTAGCCTCCAAACTTTGAGCTGCTTAGTGAAGGTTGATAGTGTATTACAATTAAACCTGTGATAAAGTTCTATGTAGAGGACAATGGTAAAAGCTTTGCAGACCTCTTCCAGCACTTCTGGGTTTCTTTATTTAAATGAGTTGAGAGTATGAGGACCTTCATAGGATGGTCAGTAACTAGGATGATTTGAATGCTTAAGAGTACTCAAGTTAGCTGCTACTTTTAATAACTTACTTGACCTGTGGTGTGGATCAGGTCTGTCTTGAAGGTCATTAGCCTGTGCTTCAAGGGAACTGTTTCGTGTTGTTGTTTTTGTCTTCTTTTTCCGTTCATTTAGTTTTTAAAACTGCAGGTAGATCAGTAGATGCTATAGAGCATTGTTTTTTGGTGTAAAAAAACCTGAGTGGTTTTTTTTTTGTGTAACTGTTGAGAACTTATAAAGCAGTACTTCTGCTTATTTTCATCTGAGGGAACGTTTTCAAAATTTTTCATGTTTTACTTCAGCAACCCATTTAGAAGCTTGGCTGTGAATTGCTTTCTGTTGGTGGGCTTGTGGAAGGGAAGGTATTAGCGGCTGGCTGGCTTTCAGTTTGGCCCTCAGAAGAAAGCAGAGTTGCATTGAGGGCCTTTACGCAAGGGAAAGACAGAAGATCTTAAGGAATGTCTATAAATTTCCCAGTTGACTCATGCATCCGATCTGAGGCAGGAAATGAAAGCTTGTTTCTGTTACAGATGTCATCAAACAGTCAAACTGGAAGTTCTGGGTAGCTGTTGAAATGGCCGATGTGAAGGAGCTGATCACATTCTCACAGTGTGGAGAAGGCTTTGCAAGTAGCTTTCCAAAAACTATTCTCTTCTGAACTAGATAATGCCTTTATGTGTGTGTAGGCATTACTGTCTGTTCTCAGCCTTCTGATGGTTCAGAAGAACAAATGGTTGCTGAATGAGAGGTTTATTGTTGAATTTGTAACTCCTGGAGCTGTAAAATTTAACCTATAATAGTTGCTTGAGGTGGATTCAGTTACTTTCTTTAAAGCACTGATGAAGACTGAAAGGTAATATGGTGAACAGAAAGCTAGATTAAACTGAAGGAAAATGCCCCAATTGTCAATTTACTTTTAATACTGCAGATATTTTCTTATTAACACTCCTGTCTTTGCCATGTTGAAGCCAATTTCCCTCTTTCACTATGGAACATATACATGAACTGCTATTTGATCTGGTAGATCAGATTAAACTCCAAACTAGCAGTAACATTTCTAGAAATAGCTCAGTGGCAAAGATTAAAAGCAGCCATTACAAATTGAATAAAAATTTCTGTGTAGTATATTTCTTTTATTTGCTTATGACTTCTCCCCTCTTTCCTCGCTTAAGTTACTGAGCAATGAATAATGTCGTTTCCTGCATTTGTTTTAAAAACAAAACCAAAAAACAAAGCAAAAAAAAAAATCCCAAAAAACCGCTTTGCCTGATTTGTTCCTTGTCTTACGTTTTCCTGTCTTTTTTTTTCTTTTTTTTTTTTTTTTTTAGCCTGGAGAAATAGTGTTTCTGTCCTACCACCTTGTGTTTCTGTAAAATCACAATTTGTTATTTTTACAAATGATTTACCTTGGCAAGTCATACACAAACTGCGCATAAAGTGGTTTGCAGAATCTTCCCATATTCAGAGTAGGAGAAGTAATGCAGTGGCAAGTTTGTTAAGGCATTACTGAGTACTTACAGCTGTGTATACATCTATTGTCATGGGTGCATTTTGGTCTCAAGTGAGAGTGGAAAGTGGGCTGGTGCTGTGTCTTCTGCCCTGCTGGTGTGAGCTTTGCAAGGAGGAGATACGTGGATGTCTCCATTTGCAGACTTCTGTGCATCTTTCTGGTCTCTGTTTTTAAAAAAAGCAGAGAGAGAAAACTGTGTTGACACATTCTGCAGTCTGAATGCAGGTTGGCAGTAACAGCAGGTCTTCAACCTAATTTCCTTGTGGCCCTTAAGCAGAAATCCAGTGGAGGAGCTCTAGAGCAGACTAAATAGCTGTCTCTAACTGACTTGTAGATCAAAGGTCTGGATGATCCCTATCTGCTGTTGACACATTAGAGGGGGAAAGGGCTTAGGCTGTCTTTGCCGCTGAAGGAGGAAGCCCCCTGGGGCGAGAGTCACACTGTTGAGCTTTTTGCTTCTTTCAGGCCTCTCTGCAAGTGTTGAAGAGCTACAATTTTATGGGCAGGGAGTGAAGCCCGTTACTAGTTAAAGTTTCTAGTCCCTCCATGACACTTCAGTTGAGGGGCAGGGGTCCCTGAAGGCAAGTATTTGCCATTCCTCCGCTAGGTTTATTTGGTTGCTGGCTGCTGTTGAGATCTAAAGTGAGCATTGTGGAGCTTAATTTTGAAGAGATTAAGGCAATTTAAATATTTATACGTTGTTTCAGGAAAAGTGTGTTATCTTTAAAATGCAGCCTACATACTTGTTGGATGATCCTACTTGTCTGTGTTTAAGTAGATAGGCAACTTATGCTGTTATTCCCACCCACTGTGTTCTTTGTATTGTTAAGTGTATGGATATCTTTATTTTTTTTTTTTTACAGTAAGTGTAGCAATCTATGGGAGCGCTGTGTTCTTATAAGTGTGCAGCAATTTTGAGTTTGTACTGAGATGCAGCCTAATAGTTAGTATGCTGTATTCATCTTCAGTGTGTATTGAGTTCAGTGTTTTGTGTGTTTCAGATGATAAAAAAGATATTGACCATGAAACAGTGGTGGAAGAGCAGATCATTGGAGAGAATTCTCCTCCAGATTACTCAGAGTACATGACAGGAAAGAAGCTTCCTCCTGGTGGAATACCTGGCATTGACCTCTCGGACCCTAAGCAGCTGGCTGAATTTGCTAGGTAAGTTGGAAGAAGGATTTTCAAACTAAAACTGTTTTCTTTCCAGTGGCTTAATCAGGAATCTGTTAGGAAATATAACCGATAAATTTAATATGACTTATTCTGTGTAATAATCTTCTAAACCAGGGAACTAAATTCAGAACATAGCAGTGAATTATGTATTAAAATAGATGGGTTCTACATTCATCAGATGATTTCTGGTTTTTAGTTCTCACTAGGTCAGGCAAGGCCAAAATATCTTGATAGACTGCATCTTTGATATGACAGAATTCATCTTTCGTGCGACTAGTCTTAGCTTCTTTGGTGACAAAGGACCAAATTAAATGTGATGCATTGTTTGGATTGTTCAGAATAAGAAAGCTAAGCTAAAATATTTAGTTTATAAAACCATGCGTGTAATCCGTTGACCTGAGTTACTAGATAACTTATTTTCCAGTAGATTTCGTGAAGCCACCGAGGCAGTGTTATAACACGGAGCACTGACCAAGCTCGCGGCTCTTCTGCAGCCATTCTTAATGAGGTTCGGAGTGCGTGGGCAGCCTGTAGCCACCAGAGGGCAATCGTGAGGTCACTGGGGAAAAGTCCAGTTGCAACATTAGGGTTGCCTTCTTTGTGTGCATATGCTTGTAATTACCAAAGGCTTACTGCTTTGTGCAGTGCATGCACAACATTAATGCTTTGTCTCTGAAAATTTAAGCTTAGCGGCTCGCTTCCTGTAGCTGCTGTGATCATTTTTTCCCAATGTTAAAAGAATGAAATTATGCTTATTTTCCTTTTGTTATTAGCTGGATGGTCTGCAGAGCTCTGTTGCAAAGCCTTATCACTTAAGGCAGGTGGATGCTCTGATGTTACACTTGCTTTCTAAGTCAGCTGGCACATGAAAAGATGTGGTTCTTTTTTGAAATGCCACTGAGTTTTTCTGCTATTTGCTAGGTTACAAGGGCTGTTGACACAATTTTTTATTGGGCAGATAGTTGGATCTTGATGCTCAACAGGGTTTGTCTGCTGTTCTTTCCTGGTTTGATCTTGTTGCTTTTTACAAGCTGCTTCTATTGGTTCTCACTGTGTATGTACTGGAGAACCTCTGGCACAGGCTCTTCCCTCAGTTCTTGTCATTAAGCCATTGAACTGTGAATATTGAAAGCTCCTAGAATGAAGCAGAGTGCAAACAGTGCAAAACTATTTTATCTGAAAATGTGTATTACAAGATCTGCTCCAAAAGTAATGCCTCCTATGTTGTTACGTTGGCTCACAAAGCCAGAGTCAAATGTTGGTGGTATGGCAGTAGAAGTAAAACTTTACCACCAGTATTCCGTTAGGTTGTATTTCTTTGCAATAGCCTGACAAAATGGCACCTCACGTGGAAATGTGTATGAAGCAAATGTTTGTCATTGCATTTCTCCATGTGGGAAAAAATGGCACCTACTGACATCATCGACACTCACTGAATCTTTATGGAGACCAAACAGTGGGTGTGAGCACAGTGAGGCAGTCTGTGGTGCATTTCAGCAGTGGCAACAACATCGGTGTGTTACTTACATTGGTGCAGATTTTTACAAGTGCAGCAAGCACATAACTCTTGGTCATGGTTGGCAAAAATGCACAGCTAGTACTAGTAGCTATGCTGAGAAATAGTGTTTTCTAGCTGAAAATTTGTTCGATCAAATTGTGTTCTTGTGCTTTCTGTACATGTTGTAGTTCCCATGGAAATAAGTAGGAGGCATTACTTCTGGAGCAAACTCTGTTTAAAAAAAAAAAGTAAGAACTGAAAAAGAAATTTTATCTGAAATGGTGGGTGATTCCACCTATTGTTGCTGCTGTTACTTGGTTTGTTGATCATGCTCAGAATGAATGCATTTTCCTCTGAGACTTGCAGAGAATGAATATAATTTTCTGTGAAAGCATTTAAGTGTTAGTGTGCGTACTATTCTAATTCTAAACATACACATTTTTGCCAATCTGGTGCATGGAATGATGCTCTCAGGTATGTCAGAATGTTCTGAAATCTTTGGTTCTGCCAGGCACTGAGGTACTTACATACAGCTGTCTTCTGTTATGAAGCTTAACCAACTTTACCTAGTGTCTTCATGCAAATGCTGGGTGTTACTCTCCAGATTGGTTTGAATATTTGATATGGTTTCCAAGTCTTGAAATTATAAGATTGCTTCTGTCAGATATTTCTGAATGCTTCTTAGTATTGTAAAAAGTACTGCATTTTTAGGTTTGAATTATTTTTCTGGCACCTGGCAGGAAGTGTAAAATTCCCACTTTTTCTTGGTGAAATGTTCTAGGGAATTCTAGAGCTAGAATTTACAGCAGATAATGGAAAAATTGAGTTTTATATGTGTGGTCTCATACTTTTTCTGCTCATGTATCTTTGTACAGGAGACGAAATTTGATCCACTTAAGTCACAGGGCACATACACATTGGCATTGGGAACACATTACCTCTGACAGTATCCCCAAGTTACTCAAATCCTGTACAAATTAGTGATAGCTTCATTCTAGTTGTGTAAAGACCTCAGGCATGCAATGTTTTTGGAAAACCTTTGACTTCTTGGTCAGAATCAATGACTTACTCTTCCAGAATCTGACATACAAACTTCTGACATACAGAATCAACTTCTTACTCTTGCCTTAAGAAAGTGACATGAAAAAGAAAACTGTTGTACATTGGATCTGAAATGATTGTGTATAGCTGAGATTGATGATATGGGTGTGTTAGAACACTGTTATGGTGTTGATCCTTTCACAGGGAATGAAGCATGTTGAAAGGACTCAATTCAGCAAATAGCATGTGTTCAAGCTCTAATACATGCAAATCATTTTTCTACTAGTAATTGTCAAATTTACCTGAATACCACATACAGCTATCACTAGAAACCTTGCACGGCAAAAGTAGAGGAAAAAGCTTAGTACTTGTATGAGAATTGACTTTGGAGGTGCTAGGAGTATAGTGTACTTTTACTCCTGAAAGGTTTTGCTTATTTAATCTAAAGTTCAGAACTCAGAAGGTTTCATGTGCTCTGCTGAAAGTATTGAATTAAATTTAAGTTCAACGTTTTAAAGAAAAAAAAAACTGTATATAGTCGACATATAAAGAAGCATAAACTGGCTAGGAGAATTTAATACTAAGTTAATTTTGTATAGTCAAAAACAAGTTACTTTAGGATGGGTTTTCTTAAAGATTTTTGGGAAAGCAGTGCATCTGTAGAAATAAGATACTAAAGATGAGGCTCGATTCGGTGTATAACCATGCAGCTTAATTTTTATTAAGTTGACTGAGATGGTTGAGTTAATTTATGTGAACAAATGTCTGAGGTTAACTTTCAATAGGCAAAGCTTGGACAAGCTAAAGGCTTGCTTTGCAGCCTCCTAATTCGAAACTGTGACTGTGTTAGAATTTAATTGTAGTATGAACAGATTTCAGGCAGGGGTCTGGACTTGTGAGTCCTTAGTGAGGAGTGAACTGTGGGTGTTTGGATGCTTGAAATCTTCTGTAGCACTGCAGCCTTTTTATAAATAAGTAAATGAATGCCAAACTGCAGCAACTGAGCATGTGGAAGAGGCACTGCTGCTGCACAGCGGCTAGGTGGCATAGCACAGCAAGCATTTCAGCAGCTGAGCTACTGTTTTATTTTACTTTTTTTTTTTCACTTTTTTTTTTTTTTTTTTTCCCTGATGCATTTGTCATTGAGCTGTGTAGCAGGAATCTGGGCCTTACGACTGGAACTGCTACTTCCTGAAAGGGTTTTTATACATTCTGAAACTGTTGAAGATGATGCAAATAAACAAGCTGTGTCAGAACACTGAGATGTGTTCAGTTTTCTTAGAAAATCTATACGTTTTACCTGGTTGGGCAACTTAAGGACTTTTACAAATAACATTTCTATTATGTGTCTCATGCACACTTCAAAAGAGCAATAAGAAAGAAAGTGAAAAAGAATTTGTGCATTTCTCTTTGGCAGTCAGATCACAATGTGTGATATTAGTTGTGAATGTTCTGTTAAGAAAGAGATGAAACCTAGTAATTACTCCTCTCTTTTTTGATATGTTTCATCTGGGACACTGAAATTCCCCTAAGGTGAAATAAAATGTTTCATCCAAGTCAGAATAGATTACAAGTAATTCTGTGTGAAGAAATCATAAAAGCTTGGAGAAGCAGCAACCGTATTTTCAGTTGCTGAATGTGGAAGATGTCTTGAAATTCCCCCAAAGCCACTTAAAACCAACATCCCTGATTTTAATTTAATTATTTTCCCCCCTGGCAGATATGTGGCTGAACTGGCTAAAGACAGCAGAGAACAAACACAAATAAAATGCAAAGAAATAAGAGGGGAGGATGGTGTAGCTGGGGAGTTGGCACAGTAAGGAGACTCGGTGCTAAAATCTAGCCTTTCTGTGGCTTTATCTTCTGCTCCTCTTAGTACCTTTTCTGAAAGACAGCCATTATACGAACTGCCTTTTCTTGTTCAGATCACTTTCCAAAATGGACAGAAAACAAAGGAGGGGAAGCTGCCTTAGAGTTTGAAATTAGACACCCTTCTTAAGAGTGGTAAAGCATTTTGGCCACCCAGATTTATGTGACTTCTTCTGTCGACTCTTCTTAAAGTATACACTTTTGTACTGGTTTTGTTCTTGCTGAGAAACTTAAAAGGGCAGTAAACTGACAATTGCTTTACCCACACTGGTTTTACTGGGGGAGGAGAATCTCTTTCTCTATACGACACTGCGAGGGTCACTCTCTCACTGACATGTTCCAGCTATGCAGATCAAAACTAGTAATTATTTCTGCCAGAACCTTAGGGTGAGCAAGAACAGTTTCATTTTACAACGGTTTTTCTGCTTATTTGTGGACAAAGCATACTAAAACACTGACTGTGGGCTCTTTGATTGTAGATAAATTCCTAGGACACCTTGTGCCACTCCTCTTGTGGCTATTTATCCAAAAGCCAGTCTGGCCAGTTTCAAGAATCCTTCAGTGCTAACAAATAGGCAGGGACTCTGTTATTTCTGCCTCTGTAGGGCAGTACAAGGGCTATGGCATAGTGAGGGCAGACAAAAGCGTAGAGACACTACTGGTAGAGAACAATTTCCTCGTTCTCTATTCATGGAGACTCAGTCATCTATAAAGGTGAATTATTACCGCTGCTCATCAAAGACCTCAAGGAAGAGAAGCTGCCTGAGAGAGCAATGCTGTTGAGGTTTATGCACAGAAAGAGGAAAAAGGATGTGAGAATGTAGGTTTAACAAGCATGAAAGGGAGGTGCTGGAACAGGAATCCTATGCTGTTAGTTCGTTCTGGCTTGTGCTTTAACGTAACAGTTTGTAACAATTGTATCCATCTCCAACATGATTGTGAAGATTGATAGTTTTTTCAGGTTCTCTAGATGGGTGAAAGGAAGTAGTTAGCTGTTACATTGTGTCACACCTATTGTAGCGACAGAGTAACGTTCTTGGTTTTGAGGGGTTGAATGGTTTAATACCTGCGATTTCGTACAGTTTCCTGAGTGTGTAAGAGGGTGCTTTCACGGACCTCATTCTCTGAAATTGTAAGGTTGCTTACCTTTGTAATCTGTTCCTTTCTTCTGTCCTGCCCCCATCCTCCCTTCCCCATTATGATGCTTTAAATACAATTTAAGAGGTTTAGTCTTTAATTGTACTGTCCCACAACATGATCCAAAAGGTTCACTTCCAGTTTTTCTTAAGAATTCTGGAGAAGTTCCTACGAGGCATGGCCAACAGAAACTTGCAGCAGAAGTGAGAATTCTTCTGGACCTGCCATGCAAATTGACTTTCTGCAAAGGCAGCTGTTTTGATAGTTCCACTCAGGTATTAATGTCTGTGTCTACAGTTGTTTTAAGTAGTGGTGTGTATTAGAGTTCTGTTTTTGATCAATGTTTCAGACTAAGAAAACTTGGATGGAGCTGGTAGAGATGCTCTACTGGATGGGATCTAAATGTCTGACCACCAGCAAGAGCTGCCTGCAGCAGTGTAATTAAGATAAACAACCCAGGTTCTAGTATGGTCTCCTTTTGCAGAAAGTTTGCTTAAAGTAAGACCAAAACGTTTTTTGTAAGCCATTTGAAAATATCTTTCAGTTCTTCTTTAGGTTATTGTCCACACAGATTCCACTAACGATGGTCAGTGGAATCTTACACCATGTATGAGTAGTGCAAGAATTGCCTATTAATGGGGTGTTTTTACTGTTTCTGATATCACAGCCATAGGTTTTGGGCTCAGTGCCTCTATTGTCGTTTCATGTTTGGATTTTAAGTGTTCAGAACTTTATTTACATTAAACTAAACTCAGCACAACCATTCTGTATGCCAATTGGATCATATAAATTAAATATCATCATAAGATCATCTAAGCTAGTCTGTAATCTCAGGAAAAGTTACAGGAAGGTTGAGATAATAAATAGGATGGCCTGCAGGAACAAAAATAACTTGCTGTTCAAGATTGATGGTGCTGGCAGTGGCACAAGAAAAACTTTGTCAATACAAATACCTCACACCCATTTTCTAGGGGATTGTTGAATCCCCATGATGTTCCTATGTTTTTGTCACATATTTTTAATCCTTTCAGCTGACTACAGTGTTCTTTGGTTAGCATTGTATATATTCAGCGTAGTCTGCAGATGCTGAGCCAGCAGGAGTGTCTTCTCTCAGAGAAAGAAACAAATGGTAGCCACTAAATCTTAGGGTGGTGGGGTTTTAAAATTTATTTATTTATTTATTTGTAATGTGTCAAAGAAATCAGTAATCATTAAGTGCTTTAACCCGTAAATGATTGCTTGAACTGTGCTATATCTGCAGCATGGGAAGGAGTTGCAGTATACCTGAAAGGTGGGCCTGTTTGAACCTAATGAGGTTCAACAGAGCAAAACGCAAGGTTTTGTGCTGGGATCAGTAATTTCAGATACGTATACAGGAAGAACAAGAACTCCTTGAGAGTGACCCTGCAGAGAAGGACCTGGAAGTTCTGGTGGATAAAAAACTGAACATGAGCCAGCAGTGTACACTTGTAGCTTGCAAGGCCAAGGGCATCCTGGGCTCCATCAGAAGGGGGGGGCAGCAGGGACAGGGAGGAGATTGTTCTTCTCTACTCTGCCTTTGTGAGGCCCCAGCTGGAGTACTGCGTCCAGGTCTGGAGCCCCCGACACAGGGAAGATGTGAAAATGTCGGAGGGGGTCCCTGCTTGTGATAGGGGCGTTGGGACTTAATGATCCTCGGAGTTTCTTCCAACCTAAGCCATTCTATGATTCTATTTCTGAGGGGCAAGTGGTTGCCCACAGAATCATAGGAGACTGTTGGTAGCTCTAAGGAGATATTCCTGAATCCAGTCTTCAAGAATTTTGAGCGACATTTTTCACTTGTTAGGCCTTCATTCAGCCTCAGGATGGCCTCCATTCTTGTCTTCTCCTGTATGTCCACATCTCAATGAGGCAGGTGAAACTGCAGATTTTAGTGCTTCTTCACGGAATGTGAGAGTGTCAGCCCTGGAGTGTACCTTCAAGGAAACAAATGGTTACATAGTTGAAATGGAGAACTTTTAACTTGTATTCCCTGCAGCTCTTCAGAATTGTTTTGAACATTTAGAAGTTGCATTTTATCCAGTTTCAGATCAACTGTTAATAATGTATGTTAAAAACGCACATACTATTTCGAAGTCTCTCCTCAGAAGTCCATTATTCCACATCTGTTTTCAGGGTCTACTTCTAGGGCTTGGAACTATCTTAGATACCAGTGGACTCTGCTTATCTCTTTTTGGACTCTCAAACAGGTAGCTGTTAGAGCAAGACCATTCTAACATTGTTGTCCACGGGGAGTGTTATGACTGCATTTGAAGCACTCAATTTCTATGCAAATGTTCATTTACTGGTTCCCAGTATGGTCACTGGAGGCTACTGGCATCTGTTATACAATGGTAAATATCCCTATCAGTGGCCAAAATAAAATAGATGATTACTTGTGAGTTTTCAAGAGTGGAGTCCACATGTATAGTAACTGCAAGAAATATCAGTTACAGTTTCAGTGGTCGTAACAGATGTCTATATTGTCTGTGTAAGTTCCACAACTTGCCTGCCTTCTCTGCTTTTGTATTGTGTGGTGAAACTACTAGCGTGACAGGCAGGCCGAGGGAGGTGATTCTCCTTCTGTACTCCAGTCTCATGAGACCCCAGTTAGAGTACTGTGGGGCTGTCTGCACATGAGGGACATGGATCCATTGGAACAAGTCCAGAGAAGGCCATGAGGATGATCAGACTGCTGAAGCACCTCTTCTGTGAAGGCGAAGAGAGGCATCCATTCTGGAGAAAAGACCTTAGACCAGCCTTCTGGTACTAAAAGGGGTCTGAAAGAAAGTTGGAGAGGGACTTTCTGCAAGGACATGTAGTGGTAGAACAAGGGGTAATGGTGTTAAAGAGAATAAGTTCTAGATTAGGTATAAAGGAGAAATTTCTTACAAGGTGGTGAAGCACTGGAACAGGTCCCCCAGGAAAGCTGTGGATGCTCCATCCTTGGAGAAGTTCAGAGCCAGATTGGATGAGGCTTTGGGCAACCTAGGCCTAAAGGGAGATGACTGTGGCCGTGGCAAGAGGTTGGCAGTCTGATCTTTAAGGTTCCTTCCAGTCCAAGCCATTCTTTGATTCTATAAACTGTTGAAGCTACTCTGTCTTTAATGTCCTGGTGCAAGGTGGAGAAGTGAAGGTAAATAAGCCACTTGGGCACAAGAAAAACGGAATTTTCAAACAAAGTGTCCTAGTTACAATTCATGTAAATCGGGAAAACCCTCTTTTCACATGTTTGGAGGACAGGGAATGTAGTATTAAGTATTTTATTCTCTGTTTAAGAGGTCCAGTTCCAAATACCAAAATATGCTGTTAAGAGTTATTGTAAGGCTTTTATAGACATTAAACTGAGTATTAATGTTTGACGTTACTATCAAATAAATGTGTGCATTATGAAGGCAGTTATTGGAAAAGAGCTGCCTACCAATGTCTTTATACTAATGTTTTTTTCCTTTCTTTTTAAGAATGAAGCCAAGAAAAATTAAGGAAGATGATGCTCCACGTACGATAGCTTGTCCTCACAAAGTAAGTGAAGTGCTCAGCTTCTGAGTAGGTAGCAGTTTGTAAACCAGAATTTTGTATTGATATTCTCTTGACAATAAGTAAAATGTCTTGCTGTAAATAGAGATTATACACTGCTAACTGTATTTAACTTGTCACTCTTTAGAAGCTTCCTTAAAAACCTTCAACTGAATAATGTATTATTCCCAATTCTTGTCTTAAGGTTAGTGCATCTCTAATCTTCTGGTAACCATGATGCACAGTCCCTAACATGCTGGTTTTACTGTTGTGATTTCCTGCCACCCAAGAATACATACTTGAAAGAATGTTCTGAAAGCTGTTCAAAGTACGTTCCTAAGATCTATATATCATCTGCTTGGAAGCTGTGACAGATTTGGGAGTCTAGATCAGGAATCAGCAATCTGTGCTGCAGATGCCAAAGTCAGCATTACTGGAAGACTGGAATTGCATTCCACAGAGCTGGGGGATGCATTGTCTTGAGAGAGGGGTTTGGAGATAACAGTTCTGATCTACTGATAGTGGGGAAGGCACAGTCTTGAATAAATTTTGCTAGTCACTTAAACTGGTAGTATCTAGCATTACTGCATTATCCAGCTCCTGTAGAGCTTCTGTTAGCCAACTTAGCTTGTAATGAAAAAAAGACAAATACAATCTTGCTGACTTCTGGTCTAGATAGTGCGAGCCTGAGCAAACAGCCAGGGGAGATAGTGCGTATTCGAGAACATGAATAGAGGGCTTCGTCCTGACAGTTGTAGTGAAAGAAATTGTCGTTTAGTTCTGGATTCCTCTTTATGCTTCTATTGATTTCCAGTTCTTTACATTCTTCATGTGTCATGTTTTTACTGAAGTTCAGTGTGTGGAGATGCAAGAACGTTTATTCTGTACAGTAGTGAGGAATGATGCCTTCATTTTCTATTTACTTTTTCATAGCTTCAACTTCATCTAAACAAGGAAAAAAGAATATCCTTCCATCTCCTCTATTTTCTAGTGTTGTACGTTTGATTTCAGATTAAAATAAAGAACAATATTACAGAAGATGTAATTGCTCCTGTCACGGGCATGCAGAAATTTCAAAGTAAATGCAGACGAGTTCATGGTGTCTCTATTTTGGTGAAGTACTCCTTAAATTAGTTGAATTCTAGTACCTGAAGAGAGAACTTTTTTTCAAAGTATTAATTTCCCATTTTTATTAAGAAATGAAGCATGTTTAAATGTGGTTATTAGTTTTGAAGAAATAGTTCCACAGAGAAAGCACGTAGAATAGAATACTAGCAGTTGATTGTTTCTTTAGGTTCTGTTGTTGAACCGTGCAACTTGTAACCTAGCCATGTTGGTAGTTTTATATAAAAAGGGTATTGTTTGGAAAACCCATGGAGTGTAAAATGGTTGAAGGAAGTTAGTGAGGCATTAGGTAATGCAAGAAATACATTTGTAAAACATATTACAGATTTCTATTGGAAGAAAGTTTGAATAAAGAGAGTGCCAGGCCACGGCTAGCTTAAGCATTGTCCAGAATCAAAAGAAGTAGTCCTGTATTAATGCAACATGTACCCTAGATTAAGAGCCTCTGATACTGTACCTGAGTTGAAGTGAATATCTTCTTTTAGGTTGAGTTGACAGTAACTCTCAAATTCTTCAACCTCATTTAGTTTCCCAGTGGGTTTAAACTGTTTAAGCAATTGTTTTTGTATCCCAAAGTGATAGTGTTTGGTCTTCTTTAAGCGTGCATTAAATGGTATTTGTAAGCTATTCTGTGCTGGAAACATTCTTATCTCTTCCCGGGAGTGAGAAAGGCAGAGAAGGAAAAGGATGGAAAGCTGGGAGAGGTAGCAGTATAGGTGCAGACTGGTGCTAGAGAATAGCCTGTGATATATTATTACAAAATATATCACTTATAGGAGTACTCTAGTAGCCAGTATACAGCATGTTAAAGGATATACCATAGATAGCCATGAACTATCATTCTATCTGATTTTTTTTTTTTTAATTTTCCCTGAAAGTGTATGTGCTTTTATTTAGTTCATTCATTAGCTTCTTCCAGAGCTGCATCTTTTCCATGAAACTGTCCTATTATTTATTTGAGTGCACATGGTTCGTAACTCTAAGTGAGAATAGATTTTTTTTTGTTTAGCTTTACAAGTGATAGCTTTCATTGTGTAGTTCTTCGTGTTTTTTTTAATAATTGATAAGGGTCTCCTTCTCATGGCCATCTTAGAAGAAAGATTCAGAATATGAAAACATGTTAAATGCTTTTATTGAAGCAGATAAAAAACACTGTAAGTACTAGCTTACATGCTCACTGAATTTCACTGTTGTTTTTAAGGGCTGCACAAAGATGTTCAGGGACAACTCTGCTATGAGGAAGCATCTGCACACTCATGGCCCTCGAGTACATGTATGTGCAGAATGTGGCAAGGCCTTTGTGGAGAGCTCGAAACTAAAGCGACATCAACTAGTTCATACTGGAGAGAAACCCTTTCAGGTATTGTAAACTTCCAGACTACAACTTATTCGTGAGAATATGAGTAAAGTGTAACTAATATGACTTCTGTATCACTTTGGGGATAGTGTGTTTTTTGTTCGTTTATTCAAAGACCGCATGAAGCACTGAATGATGATGTTTAAAACTGGGAGTCGCCTTAAGCTGTCCTTTGTCTACTTCTGTGGCCTTTTAATAGGAATTAATGACTTGTTTGTACGCAGAAGATATTGTCTACAAAAAATGTAAAGTTTTATATATATGCCCACTTTAAAAATGAAGTTTTCGGTTACTACTGAATGAAGAAAATGTATTCTTCCTCCATCTGAGGAGTGCTGTGATAGTCCTGTAGACAACTGACTCTCAGGGTTCTTTGCTCAGTTGTTTTCTGATACTAATTTATAGTAGTAGATATCAATCAGTTTTCAAATTACAGTTAACTGAATGTCCATCCATTCATATCACATCATGCCACCAGAGGTCCCCAGCCTACTTCATGTGATCTTACTCACATAAATAGTCTTCTCAGGCATTCGTAGTCTTCAGCATGCTGTTCTCTCCAATGCACTTGATGTGTGTTTCTGGTTACTTATTTACATTGGAGAAATAAATGATTTCAGAAATTTGATTTGCAGCATTCAGTTGTATGCACGGTTTACTGGTGATGCCTACAGATGTGCTTATAATAATGCTCAGCATCTCTTTTTACGCTTGTGCAGTGTCAGAATGTTGTTCTACTTTGTGCTACTTTTCTTAGCTAATAGAATGTGTGTTTTCCTTTCAACAGTGTACATTTGAAGGATGTGGAAAGCGTTTTTCACTGGACTTCAATTTACGCACACATGTGCGAATTCATACTGGCGACAGGCCCTATGTTTGCCCATTTGATGGCTGCAATAAGAAGTTTGCGCAATCAACTAACCTGAAATCTCACATTTTAACACATGCTAAGGCCAAAAACAACCAGTGAAGGTTGGAGGAAAAGTTCTTGAACTCAAACCATCTTACAGGAGAATGAATTGAAAATAAATACGCTTCCCCTTTGTATATTGTTTCTAGGAAAGAATTTTAAAAAAAAAAGAACCCTACAAACCTAAAGGACATGTTTTGATAAGTAGTAAATAAAAAGCAAAAAACTTTCAGGTGACATTGCTGAGATGCTCTACCTTGCTCTGTAATCCCGTTTCAAGAACACGGTGTTTTGTAAAGTGTGGCCCTGACCAGAAGGGTCGGTTCGTGAACTTGCATCAAAACAGACGATTCTTTATACAACAGTGCTAAAATGGGACTACTTTTCACATTCTTATAAATATGAAGCTCACCTGTTGCTTACGATTTTTTTAATTTTGTATTCCAAGTGTGCATATTGTACACTTTTTGGGGATATGCGTAGTAATGCTATGTGTGATTTTCTGGAGGTTGATAACTTGCTTGCGGTAGATTTTCTTTAAAAGAATGGGCAGTTACATGCATACTTCAAAAGTATTTTCCTGTAAAGAAAAAAGTTATATAGGTTTTGTTTGCTATCTTAATTTTGGTTGTATTCTTTGATGTTAACACATTTTGTATAATTGTATCGTATAGCTGTAATGAAATCATGTAGTATCAAATATTAGATGTGATTTAATAGTGTTAATCAATTTAAACCCATTTTAGTCACTTTTTTTGGAGAAATACTGCCAGATGCTGGTGTTCAGTGTAATTTCTTTGCCTGTTCAGTTACGGAAAGTGGTGCTCAGTTGTAGAATGTATTGTACAGGCACTGACCTTTTATTAACACCTGATAATATGTACATCCCATGTAATAGAAAGGGCAACAATAAAACAGTCGTCCTAAAGAAAGAATATGGCAGAAAATGATCTGTAAGCACAGTCTATTTTCTTTTGTCCAGAGCAATCCTAGTTCCTCTTGATCTTCCCAATATTGGAAGCTAAATAAACTCAAGTTTCCTTACTTTGCATTCAATTACAATGATTTGTGATGAAATTACATAATGCCACATCAGGTGGTATACAGAAATATAATTGATGACTGTAATTCTATCTTTTGTGTGATTTAGACTTCCATTAACTGGTGGAACGGTGGATTTGGAGACTCATCACTGTAGTGAGATTTCAGTGTACCTGGAAAGCAAGCAAGTAGGTGAAACAATACAGTAAATAACTAAATGGGCACTGTGCTTAGATGAGGCAAGGAATCCTGGAGGTTTAAATGCAGCAGGACATGAGAGAACTATAGGGCTTGGCCACAGCAGAAAAAAGAAAGCTGTCGTCGTCTTTTGGCTGTCTTGTTTGAGTATTTCTTGGAACCTGCTTGGATGCCTTTTACTTTAGAACAGGAACTCTTGGTTCTCAAAGAACTTCATGGATTTTGGAAGGTCGGGCTACAAGTGGTTACTACTCGTTTGTTCAAGTGTTCAAAATTAGAAATTTGCAGATAATACAGTAACAATGTGACAGATTAATAAACATAAGAGTGTACACAAATTGAGAAGTATTATTTTTTAGAGGGATGTGACATGTATTTTATACTAAAAACTGTTAATCTTTTTCTGAATGTTTCTTACAAGGTTTGTCAAACTTCATGGCTAACACAGTAAGTCTTAATTTTGAGACCAAGACTTGCGAAAAAAACCTTGATAATACAAAAGTACACTGAAAAGCAAGAGAATTGCCATCTGTACCTAAGTTAATCTGAACTCTGTGGTTCTAGTCTGAGGTTATCAGGGGTAGGAAGAGAGGTGGGCTATTTAATTATAAGGAATGCACTAGGACTTTGGCAGTATATGTATATTTTTAAAAGCAGTTATTGAGCAGGATAATATTCTTAAATTTGTATAGTTACAGTTAAATTCTGTATTCGTTTAAATTAGCGTCTGTCCTTTTTGAAAGGAAATAAAATGAGTTCAGTCTAGTTCTAATTGACCTTTTTTTTTTTTTTAATAGTACATGTGGTTTTAGTCTTGCACGAAACTGCTTTCCTGTGTCATAAAGTGATACCAATTATACTGAGTTGCAAAGTAAAGGGATTTCTGGATGGTGTCAGTTCCTTATCCTTGTTACATTTGTTTGCCACTGAGTTACGTTTAATCTTGATTTGAAGCTGTGCTGGGAACTGAAACTTGTATTGTAACTAGTTGTATTGAATCTGTGTAAGAGCATCTCTCCAAAAAATTCATCTAAGCCTCAAATTAGTAAGTATTCAGGGCTTCCCTGTGTCTAAAGAGCAACATTTAGCAACATGAAAGATCTTGCTTTGTTAACTAGTGAATTTCATACTGGGATTGAATGAAAATTTAGAGTGAGCAGCTTCTGTAAGTTATTTATGCATTATAGTATAACTGGCACTTTGTGTTCTTAAAACTTCAGGATTAGTTGATTGCAGGGCTCTCCCTGTGCATTTTCAGTGTTTTGAGAGTAACAACAAAGTGGACTCCACAAACTATCATTGCCAGCCTCTAGCCACAAGTTCCTTCTTTATAGCATGAATTTGTGAGCAAGCTCAGGTAAGAAGAGGAGAGTATGAGGGATGGGAGAGTGCAGCCTGTAGTTTTTAAAGGGGCAGAAGATGTGTCTGTTCCCTCATGCCCATTAAACTTACGTTACCTTGACAGGTTCTCCTGCAGTTGAAATAGAAGGAGAAAATTCTGTGAGACCACATGCGCATAAGTTCCTGAAGCTTTCCATCTTTTTGAACTGAGATTTTAATGGTAGAACGTAATATACCTCTTTGCTGTGTCTGTTCTGCCTGTAGCAATAGTTCTTGTTTTAAATACGAGGCAAATGGAACTAAGGTACTCATTAGTTCTAGAGACTACTGTTGTTAAAAAGTGAGTGGGAAGAGCCCAGGTACAGCTTTGAAATGGTAAGTGAATAAATTCTTAACATAAAACACTGAGATCTCCTTTATTACTTTTTGCAAGAAGCATGGCCATGCTTGCCCTTGGCACTAGTTACATTCTTTTTGGACCAAGAAGTTCACTGTTGAGATAGCACAGTCTGATCTTTCTTTTTTTTTTTTTTCTTCTTTGCCACAGTCACAAATTGTCAATCAACTATACATAGAACATGCGAATGAAGGGCAAAAGAAGAGATGCTTAATGACAAAAAGTATTTGGACTTTAAAATATTTGAATAAAGCTAATGTTTTAAAGTGGTTGTGAAAGATGTTACCACTTGGTCCTCAGTTGCCCTAAGGTTCTCACAGGATAGATTTCATCAGTGCATGCCTTGGAAAGACTGGAACTGGTCGGTCTTTCTCCTCAGTTCAGATGAATAAACTCAAGGACAGCTCGTAATGACGAGCATTCCTGAATATTCAGTTCTTTGATACTCAGTTTATATTACATGTAATATAAAAGACATTAAAAATGTATATATATTATAAGCAGTGGTTTATAGTAACTTCACTAATGTTCCTGTGTTGCTTAAAACTATAAAGAAATAATGAAGACTTCTTGAAAGCTTTGTATTAACATGAGATTCGATATTCATTTGATCTACAAATTGATCTGCTATCAAGTTGAAGAATGCCAGTAGTGTGAAGTTGGTTTTAGAGTAATGTTTAAATGCTACCCAGATGGCTACCAGTGGGTGAGGTCATTTCACCTTATCCATCTTATTTCTCTTTGCCAAAGGTAAATCAACTTATGTTTATACTCGCAGTCCTGTATTTGGGCAGTTTTCCTTGGAGGTTTGAATTTCTCTGAGACTAGTCTAGAACACTAGTTTAGGACACTAAATATTCTTCTGGGGAACGTTCATCCATTGAGACTCCACAGAAGTGCTCTTCTGAATTTATCAGACCCTGACCCCTCCTGAAGTAAAATGGAGTGTTTAATGCTGGTTCAGGTAAATGAGTAATTTTGGCAATAGCACCTGCAGTTTAGACAACTTCATAATTCTCTTCGTAAGTCCTCTTTTTTTTTTTTTTTTTTCCTTTTATCCTCCTTGTAGAAAAGGTCACAGATTTAAGATTGGATGCTAGTTGGATACTGTTCCTTCTTGCAGACTTTACTCTCTATTGCCTATTTAGATGTTGGCATAAAATTTCTCTTGTGAATTACAGCAGGTTCCTGTGTAACTTGGAAATTCTGCAGGAGCAAGTTCTATAGAAATAATGGCTAATTTTTGAACTGAGATGGAGAGAGAGAACCCATTGAGTCAGCAGGACTTCCGGATTCTTCTCTTGACACCACTCACGTATTGTGTTCCCATTGGTTTAAATGTGGTTTCTCTCTAGTTGACATGAAAGTAAGCAGCATCTATGTTGATATTTAGTGTGTACAGATACTGTTGAATAATAGTTTGCCTAGAGGTGGAGATGGCAGTGAATGATCAGTCTGTACCAGCAGACAGCCAAGTGTCAGGGTGCCCTCTGTAAGCATAATGGTGTGGCTGTAGGGGTTACTGTGTTGTGCGGTAGACTTTTGTCAGGCTCTGAGCATAGCAGTGTCAAAGTAGGCTTTCCACCCACCAGAGAAGGAGAGTAATCTGACTTTGTATTTAGGCACTTGTAAAAAGTACCAGCACGGCAATGGTATGTTAGAACTGTGAGAGTTGAGTGTTATAATGATTGTATGTTCTTAGAGGATCTGTACATCCAAGGTTATTGAATATCTTTAAGAGAAGTGTGGAAATCTACTAAAATATTATTAATGATATGCTTTCAGCTGGGAGAGGGGCTCTTTGGGTTTATCTAATAGATGTGTAAAATAGCAATGATTCACTCAAGCAGTGGCCTCTGAAAAAGTCTGAGTTCACTGAAGGCAGTTAGGACCATTTGGCTTTCCTTCAGTGAATTGCTGTTCATAAGGTTTGCAAGGCAGTTGCAGAGACTGCCAAAGTGGTACTTTGTCTGGAGCAGGCTGACAAGAATGTGTACGTGGGAGGGAGGGTTGTGCATAACAAGTGAGAAATATTTTTGAGATAAATCATAGAGCGGATAAGCAGAGGAATGAGCTGGACTCATTGGGAAATAGTGGAAAGCCCATACACAAAAAAGCTTGGTGACTGGATGTGTCCTAACAAATCTGCTTCAGCTACAGCTCATCAGCAACTGGTTGTGAAACAAAGCTGTAGAAAGCCGTTTTATGACTCTTCACAGTGTTTATGGGATGACTTTATGGGCTCATAAATCACGTGTTTGTCAGAGCTGCAAGATGCTCCCCAAAAGCCATCACTAATGTTGCCAACAGCAGTTTTGGCTTGCAAAGTTTGTAACAGTTACACACAGAGCACCATGCACTTGCTTTAAAACATTTCTTCTCTCCCAGCAGAACAAGATTTGGCCATTGGACGTGAAGTCTTGGGTTGCAATCAGAATTTGATTGGAACACCTTTTTTTTTTCTTTGACGTTCACAGAATTTCTTACAGTTCAAAGGGGGTGGGATTGGTTATTGCTGCTTTTTATCAAAACTGAATTAGTGGAGCTGAAGGTCTCCATGGGAAAGGTGTCACTGATTACCTGCAGCTGTCCTCCCATAGCTATGTATCCAATGCTTTGAGCTTCCAGAGGATTTAAATGAATCCTGTGACTCCCATTGGTAGAAAAAGCATACGGAAGTTTATTGTTTGGAACAGCATTTGAAGGCATAATACTGTGGCAGGTCTTTATGGTATTTTTATGTGGGGTTTTTATTTTTTTTGGTGTTTCAGTTTTGTTCTGCTTAGTTGTTTAGTGAGGGAGCTTTAGTTTTCTTCTTGCATGGGTTACAGATGGAGGATTTCTTCTTCAAGAGAAAAGTTTTGTAATATGAATCTGAAGAGCAATGAGCTGTAAACTAACATTGCTCAACTGCTGTGGGAAGTGTATCTGATTCTGAGCGCATTACCTCATTATTTTTTTTTTTTCCAAGAGTGTGAAATGGAACTGCATAGTCATTCCATTGTGAGCAGGCAGGGAACCCAGGAGGAACTTCCTCTTCCTGCAGAAAATTAAAGGTAAGATTTATTTTTCCATATCACCTTTAAGTTACCAAGTTTGAACATCACTCCTAGCCTGTTTGGAAAATTCCCCCATTGTAGGTTCTTCATTAGATGAAAGTACATGCCTGCTTCTCTCAGCAGGCAGAAGCTGGGCTCACAGAAGGTTGAGGGTCCTGCCTCCTACCTTCCTGCTGTTAAGGAGCACCTCCTCAGAACCTCAATGAAATTGTGTGGGATCAGGGATGTGCCTGTCCAAACAGACATCCTATATGAGTTTGTGTCCTACCAGAAGAGTTTGTTGGTCCATCTATGGCCAAACTTCCTTTTAGGGTCTGCCTATTTTCCTCTGCTTTTCTTTCATGCTGCCTGTGAGCATATATAAATTCCTGAACATAGCAACAAGCAAGTTGTCTTCCTTGTGGTTTCAAATCTAAGCTTGGCCCAGCAAGAATCACTGCCTTCTCTGTTCTCTTGCCTTTCCCCAGAGACAGACAGTCTATTAGATTCTTCATCTCTCACCATGATGTTACCATGCCTGATACAGCATGTTGCCTTTGCTAAGTTGCTATCTTCTGGGGCTGCTTTTCTGATCAGAAAGGATTTCACTGCCCTTTCTGCTAATCTAATATTTGGCACGCTGCTAAGCTTTAAGTTGTCCTTTAACTAAGTACATATCAGAAGTCTGGTTAACAACAGCTGTTAACGTAGTTTTCTAGCATCATAGCAAATATATCTAATTTCACAGAACAAACACATCTATGCTGGGTCAGCTTTTATGTTTAGGTTTTATTTATTTATTTTTTATTGTAGCTTGAGATCTGCTATAATAACTTCTGTAAAACTTGTAACTCTGCAACATCTACCTTTGCACAGTGTAATTTGTGTAATTTGTCACTGAAAAGTTTTCTGGAGCATAGAAATTTCTCATGTTCAAGCTTGTTTAAAAGTAATCTCAGCTTCTCCGGGACGTTGGGTCAAAGCTTTGTTTTCATTGCTGACATTGTGTAAGCCTGTGGTTTTTTCCGCTTCTTGTCTATTTAAGCATGTTAGTGGCTGTAATTCATAGCACTGGTATGAGCCACCCAGTAACAGGGTGGGTCATCAAAGAGAGTAGAGCACAGGGACTTGATGGTAGGTGAGTTTTGCTCCCAGTGAGTTTTACCTCTCTATTCCCTTCTGTTGAGAGCTTCTCCCATCCAGTGCCCATAATGTTTGTTGGAATGAGCAGAATACTGTTCTCACTTGGCCAAATGGGCTGACAGCAAAAGTCTACTAAAAGGAACTGAACCATGTTTAGAAAGACTGAGGCAATTTGTAGCTTATTTAAATGCTTGAAGTGGCAAGGATTTCAAGCAGCTGACATCAGGAAGGTTGAAAGGTTACCTGTGCGAAGGTTACCTGTGCGACCTGCTGTAGGGAACCTGCTTTGGCAGGGGGGTTGGACTCGATGATCTCTGGAGGTCCCTTCCAACCCCTACAATTCTGTGATTCTGTGATTCTGTGAAAGCAGCCTTCTTCTACAGGCAGTCTGTCAGGTTGGGTATTAGGAAAAATGAAGTGCTCAAGATATGTTTAGATACTGTACTAAGGGACATGGTCTAGTGGGGAAATAAATATTGGTGGTAGGTGGACAGTTGGACTGGATGACCTCCAGTCTTTTCCAACCTTGGTAATTCTAAGGACACTGTTTGCTTATTCCATGTCTTTTATTTCTGTGCCCCAGTTTAAAGCTGTTCTCACTGAGAGAATTCTACTTAGACTGAATAAATGCGGAGGTTGAAGGGTCCAAATACCCCCCCTACTCCATTACAGGACTGGTAGCTAAGTATCTTTAAGTGAGCTACTTGCTGAAGAGGTTATTATGAATAAGCAAGGTCAGACAGCTTCCCTTCTTGCTTCAACCAGCTGATGTACTTCAAGCTGGAGCAAGGTGCTTTCCTTCCTGGTGGTGTACTGAAGGCAGATGGAGAACATGTTTCTTAAGGCAAAAGCCAGAAAGCCCACCCTTTTGCAAGCTAGATTTAAAACAAGGAAGTATTTGAGCAAAACATAAGAAAGATTGAAGAGTGGATCTCAATATCTTTAAAAAAATTTATTCCCTTAGTTTTATATACAATACTTACAGGTACTGTACAAAGGTGTAAATGGTCTTTGCTGTGAGTTGTGCATGTGCAGCTTAGTAGACAGATTTAACATTCAATTTGAATCTCAGTGCAAGTAGGCACTAAAACATCCAACATACCTTCAAGGTATAAAAACACATATCAGTTTTACAGGTTTCTCCAGCATTTGTTGTTACAGTGCAAAATGCTATGAAACAAGGTTTCTTTATAAAAATCCATATAAATTAAACACATATTGCACTTGTCCCAAGAGAAAATGTAACAAATTTACTGAAGTAGCTTGATATGTTTTAGAGCATTCCCCAGCAAGCATGCACTCCTTTATTTCTCCTGGCCATTTGTGCCCAAAATGTGTGGTTCTTACTCCAGATGTTGAATTGCATTTTAAAGCTTTGACTAAAGCAATTCATCTTGAACAGACTGCTAAAAAAAAAAAAAATAAAACACAGCAGATTCATGTAACAAGGAAATTCTTCACAACCCTTTTTAGTCTTGTCAGTAGCACTGTAACTAAATACATAGAAATCGGTATTGTTTAAATTCACAATGCAAGTGCATTCAACGTGAACCATTACACTTACACCCCTTATTTTCTGGGAAGGTATAAAACTTCCAGATCTAAAGATGTGCATATTTCCATGGTACTTCAAGCTGCTAAGCTTACACTACACCCACTAACGTTTTGTGCAATAACACAGGTAGGACTTCTGTACGTCACTGGCTGCTACGTTGCACCTTGGGAGAAGTGGCACAAAGTTGCATCAACTCAAAGAACAAAGCTTACATGGCGTGAAACCACTCTACACACTCTGTGCACCACCAAACAAGAAGTAGAGGTGAAGGCAAACATCAGTCTTGCTAGCTTTGACTTTCCCTTACTCCTTACTAGCCTTGAAATTTAACAGAAGAAGTAAATACAAGTGCAGATGCTAACTTTGTGCTTGAGATATTTAATCTGAAAGGTAAGGGAGTAGGTTGGAAACAAATCATTTCTTTTAGCAAACCAGTGTGTGAATAATGATGCTACTAAAACCAGTGACATTTACAAGCAGAGAAAAAGTAAAACATGAAGCTAGCTTAACATTAATCCATGTCTTAAACAGTTCAGGGTTACCTGCAAAATGCTTCTAGCATTTAAGTTCCTCTCCCCTCTCCCTACTTGGAGGACTGTATGTGCTTCTGCTACATACAAAAAGCATTTCTTTTCTGAACACACTTCTGCATTCATTCAACTCGGTCATTCAGGACACAGGTTAAAACCTGATTTCTGGTACTCTGACATTCTCCAGATCCTCTTCTGGAGCTCTAGTGGTACAGTACTTTCTAAAGGCAGGTCCCCATCTTTCTTGGATACTATTGGTTATGAAGTCCTTCATAAAGTCATGTGCTATTTATACAAGTCATGAGATGAAATCCTAACTTGATGCATCTAGGAGTTCTTTATACAGGTAGCATACATTTACACTACTTGTGCGGATCAGCTGTTTACACTAGGAAGACAGCTGGGTTTCAGATTGAGGTTATAAGCACACACTGCTCACAGACTAGAAGGCTGCTGGATTACTGGGCCTGGGTCACATTCACGAAGGTCATTTTCTGACCTCATGTACATTAGGAACACAGTGACAGTAGCAAAAGTAGCTGCATTGACAGGAAAAGCTCGGAGAAGTGTAGAAGTGAGACCTCTTGTAAACACCCTCCAGCCTTCCTCATGGTAGCTCTTCCTGACGCAGTCCAGGATGCCCTTGTACTGTGTTACACCTCCAACACCATCTGCCTGCAGCCGGGACTTGATCACATCCACGGGGTAGGTGGAGAGCCAAGACACGATCCCTGACATCCCCCCAGAAAACAGCAGTTTAGGAATAACGTAACTGTCTTCAGCTTCACAGCCCAAGTATCTGGTCATGCAGTCATAGGTCAGGAAGTAAAAGCCAAAGCTCGGAGTCTCCCTGATGACTGTAGAGACCATGCCCCTGTTGATGCCTCTCAGTCCTTCCTTTCGGTAGATTTTAATCAAACAATCCAGAGAATTTTTGTAGTTCTTTGTTTTTTGTTTGTATTCACCAGTTCCCTGAAGCTGCATCCTTGTCTTTGCCAGCTCCATGGGGCAGCAGATGATGCACTGGATGGCCCCAGCTGCCGAGCCTGCGAGGAATTGGTTCAGAGGAGTGTCTTTGCCGAGGGCACGCAGTGTGTTTCCCTGCACACCGAACACGACTGCGTTAATGAAAGTAAGTCCCATCATTGGTGACCCAATGCCTTTATAGAGTCCAAAAGCCTGATGGAAGAAGGAAGGAAAAAAAAGTGTTTTTAGCACTAGTGCAGATAACCTCCTGAAGCTGTGTAGAACATGTCCTTTCTGGTTCTCACTCATGCTCTAATTTCCTAACTGTGGACAGAAGATCATTTTAAACTTGATACAGTGTTTGTGGCCATGTGAGATTCAGAGTATGATTGATTGATTATGATATTTGTAGGGTTTTGTTTTTTTTTTTAACCATCTTTCCCACCCTTCTCATAAAAAAATACATGAAGATCCAGAACAGGGAAAGCATTAACTTTGTACTTACAGATTCTTGCTTTATGATGGACTGAAAGCAATGGAAGGTCCCACGGTAGAGAGGTTTCTCTACATTTTGAACTTGTAGACGAACCTATAAAAAGTGGTATGAGATACTGTTTTGTGTGTCAAGAGCAGCATAACTGGTAAGTTAGTGTCTTCTACATACATCAAGAATTGCTACCAAATATATATGCACGAGCACAGACTGGACATTAGAATGCCATATGTGACAAAATCATTTAAAAACATTCTCTTGAGTGTTTAGAATTATTTTGGAGAGTGAAAAAAAAAATGAAGGGAGGAAGATGACTAACTTATTTTGAAAATTAGAAAAAGAGTGTGTGGGAGTACAATGGGGTATGCTGTTACCTAGAACTTCAGATAGAAGCTTTCCTGACTATACAACATGGGCTTCCTTTTGCTGCCAAGAATACTTCTGTACACACTAAGCAGTATCTGTACAAACCCAAAAGCATTTTATAAAAAAAATTACTTACAAGTCAAGTGTGAAATAGAGAAGATAATAAAAGGTTGGGAGCTTTTGACAACACATGTAGTGTTTCTGGCTACCAGGCTTGAGGCCCTTCACTGAGATGGGATTTTTTTAGAGTTTCAAGGGGAAGAGACTTAAGATAGCTTATGTTCAGATAAGGAAAGGAATAAAAAGTCACTTAGCTTATTAATCCTTAGTCTGCTGAAAGCAAACCACTTGTGAGGGTGTGGCTGTATCACACCTTTAATGTTAGTGATTAATTTTTTCAAAACAGATGTAGTATGTTCCACACAACAGGTGATGTTACTGTGAGTGGTGACACATTTATTCTTGAGGTGGTTTCTAACCTTTGATGGCAAAGTCTGGTTCAGGTTTTCCTGCCAATTTGCTTTCAGCACACTGAAACAGAAAGCCTTGGAGCTACATAGCTCATGCAAAACCCTGCACTGCAGTAGCTCAGTAATTGGTTTCACTGGAGTGGTGAAGTTAGACATCTGCCTTTGATCTCAGCATGGAGGGCTGCAATATTCCTTGGAGGAGATGCTTATCAACCATTTACCCATTTACTGCTGTGGCAGCCCGCAGAGAAAAAAAAAACAACACAAGACTTATTTGGAACAAAAGAAAGGATTATTAGGTGTGAGAAATTCCTGACTTTAGTCTTTATATTCTCTTTGCTTAAAGTAACTCCACTACTGCCAGAATGAAAGGCCCCTTAGATTACATGGGTCTAGAACCAATCTGGGGATATGGTTTCTTAAAAGCCCATATTAAGGTTAGTTTTCTTCAAGGGAAGAAAAGAATAGCTTGAGTGTTTTTGACATCACAACATGTCATTTCATGCTTTGTGAATCAAAGCTATAGTTTTTAGTGTCTTTTTAATATGCACTTTAGTGTATGCTAAGCCATGCTTGGAGACTGAAATAACCTCAAGTCTTCAAAGAGGGAACAGGGTTTTACAATGTCTTAAAGTTCAGAGTGGGCTTAGAGCAGGATTCAAAGCAAATAAATCCTTTGTTATTCAGTCAGGTTGGGGGTTGAAGTAGCTGAGTTTGTTAAAGCTGCTCAAGAAGCAGTCCCATAAGTAAAGCCATACATGTCAATGAGCTGTCAGAACAGCACAAAGCATTGGTCTGACTCCATTTATCGTTTTATTGCTATTATTTCAAACCTCAGCTGTGAGATTAGAGGGCTTCCAAACATAAGAGGTTTGGGAGAATTACAGCTTAGCAGCCTTTTTACTTTTCAGTATGAGCACCTTTAGCAAGTTAGAATAATCAATACTGTGTATATAGGTTTAATTTCCTAGCAGCGTAGAGCTTCTACTACTTTTAACTACGTGATTTATGAAACACTGACTAACGTTGTAGGACTAAATATTCAGAAAGCTGGAAGTACTGACACATCACACCTAAGAAAGAAAAGCAGCTCTTAGCTTTGAGATTAGATGGCAGCACCTGCAGCAGCAAACTGCTAGGTGAGGCTATAATGTATACAAAGCTTTATTTCATGGGTATTAGTATAATAATCAACAAGTTCTAATTTAGTGTGTACACCTATGGGGAGGATGAATCATTTACAGAGTTCAGCTCTTTATTTAGTCACTGACCAGCAATCATCACATCCTTTCATTTTGCTTCTTTCCTATTCGAAGCTGCTATTAATAAGGCAGCTGTCACAGTGACAAGCTACAAGTTTACATTGTTAAAGACTTACAGAAAAGGAAAACAAACCAACAAAAAGCCTTCTAACACTCCAAACAGTTAACAGTGAAATAAGTGATTTAGAGACATTTGAGCAATTAGTGTCCTCCAAGGATGTGTTGTGGGTAAGACCTGAGGTTCTGCCACTGCATGTGGAAGTGTACATAGTTGAGAAATGCATACCAGAAAGGTTCAGAATAAGGCTTTACATTCACGAATAACTAAAAGGATATTTAAACCCCGCTCCCTCCATGTCACAGTTGTAGAAGAGGGACATATCAGTTTAAAATGGATAAAAGCTTCATAAGTCTTTCAGATCTGTATTTGAACTATTACATTTTGGAATAAATTAAGACTGAGAGAAACAGAAGCGTTCACCTGGGCTATACTTACTAGGTAACTCTCCCGTGATGAGGCTTATCTCTCATCTACAACAAAGTAACACTTTTGCTGTTAATGAAGACAGCCCCTAGCTCAGAAAGTAAAGGCAGTTAAAAGCAAAAAAAGCAATTTTACACATTACATCAACAAACCAGGGCTAAGGAGTGTGCCAGCTTTGGGATCAGCTTGGAGGGGGTTTCTCAGCCTGGCTTCCCAGGCGTGGTTCTCCCTGCGTGTCCCACCAGCCCCCTCCCCCTCGTGAAGCATGAGCACTGGCAAAAAAAAAAAAAGCTTAAAAGGCAAGGTGGAAATGAAATTCTGGCTTATCTAAGCAACTTTCCCACCGTCCAGTTATAGACAACTGCAGAAATGCAAAACGTTATTCTTAACATACATATATATATATACACACACACAATACAGTATGCTTTCTTCTTTTTTAAAGAGTGGTTATGGTGTTAGTTTTCCTCACGTACAGTGGTGACTGTGCCAGCTAATAACACAAACATTAGTATTGCCCTCCAAGAAAGGGCAGATAAACATTATCCCTTCTGGTGGTATGAAAGCCACATTCCACACTGGATTTTGTAAAATGCTTTAAATTATCTGGAAACAAAACTGTTCCACTCTACTGTACAGCAAGATGCTTCATCTAAAGCCAATACATCTTTATTACATTAATCCATCTGCCAGAACTAGCATGAGAGCCCCAGTTTTGCAGGCACTTAAGCGTTTAGTTTCATGCATTACGAGCTGTTTCACATTAAAAACATCTTCTCCCCCACCGTCCTCCAACACTGAACGTCAGCATGAGCACCGAATTTTAGTGGTTTAGCTGGTTTCAGTGCCATGACTCTCACTTTGAGTTAAGCACATAAAACTTCACAGGACAGGGAGAGAGGATACAGCTGTCCCTGTACCACCATTAAAAAAGTATTCAACTCTGGATGCATACCATCACCATTCCATTTGACTGAAAATATTTAGTCAAATTCAACCCTGTTACGTAACAGTCAAGTTTACCATACTGTCAGAAACATACAAATATTGTTTAACTATTTGAGCAGCTTGCACTTTGCTGGTAAGGACTAAAATCCACTGGCTATGAAAATCCGTTCAGTATTGAGTCAGTCACTTGGCTAGAATACATAATATGGTGATGACCCCTGTAATACTATCAGCCCTTGCATATCTAAATTCAGTAATGTAGAGGTACTCCAAATATAGCTATCACAGCTGGCATGCTGCAGTTAAGTGATATGGGTATAACACATTGGTGAATACCTGTCTCCTGTACTACTCTTCCAGCATGAGATTATAGGTAAGGCTGCCAGAATGTGAGTCAGGTCATCATCCATAGCTGAAAAACAGGCTGGGACCCCTGGAGTCCTGGCTAAAGGGCCTCTGGGGAAATTATCATCCTTCAAAAATCTTGTCTTTGAGAAGGCCTTAGGTACTCTTAGTATGCATAAGGCATAAAGCTAACAGTCATGAAATATATTTTAACTTGGAAATTTATACAAAATATTCATGTATTATACCTAAAGGGAGGAAAAAGGCCCCCAACAAGCTGCATGCTATGGATTTTTGTCCACTTACATCCCTGGGTTTATGCAATAAACCAATGCCCGAGGAGTAAGTAGCAGATCTTGGGGCAAAAACAATGCAAAGCTTTCAGAGTAGGGACAAAAGAGCTGGAGTTACCACAGAGTAGAAACTCTTCTAGCAGTTAGTAGCGAACAGCTACAGAAGAGCAAGCACTGAACAAAATTAAGTGTAAGATCCTATTTTCAAATGCAGTGATATCACTGCACTGATGGAATTGGGACTGGGCCAACACTTGTTCATATTACAGGGCTGAATCATTCACACAAAGAATGTTCACTTCTGCAGGGCTGGAGGCTGCCAGTCCATAAGGAGCAGCTAACGAGGCTTGCTCCAAACTTTCAGTCACACACTGAGGCTCCTACAGCATCTGGGGGTGTTTGTGAATCTCCCCATCTCCTTAGAAAGAAAGTACTAATCAGGTTTTCTACTTAGAGACAGAAGTGTTTCGTAATCAACCCACCTTAACAGTGTCGAAGGGATGTCCCACCAGCACTCCGGCAGCACCTGGAACAAAGCAGATGGTGTTATGAGCTTCAGCCACCTTCCTGAGGCACACAGCATGGCAGGAGAATCCCGGTTTGGTCTGCAAGCAGCACAGTGCGTCTATGCCTCTGGCATTGCTGTGGTTTGGGGTCTACAGCAGCACCATGTTGCATGAATGCTCAGTGATCCCTTTACCCTGAGGCACAGCCGTAGGCAGAGAGCTCAGCATACTTCTGCAGGAAGTTCTGTCAGCAAGTCTTACTCTCATAAAGTGCAGAGAGCCTGGGGCAGCCCAAAGGAGAGAGGCTTCCCTGCACTCTGCCCACAGCCTTTCCAGGCAGGATGGCATCACCAGCAGAAGGAGCACTTTTACCTTATGCCAGCATCAGAGGGCTTTCCGTGTCACATGCAGGCCTGGCAGTCATAGGCTGCACTGAAAAACACGAGTACCGCCTAATGCAAGGGCTCCTCCAGCTCCATACCTCTGCAATCCCAAATCATTCACCCACCGATGGCCTCTGGCCCCAGGAGTAGCACAGGAGACACCCCACGTTTGCAGGAAGCGTCCTCTCTGCTGCTCCCCAGGAAGATGTGGAGGAACGCGCTGTCCAGAGGGATGAGGCTGCTCACGGTGCCCAAGGACACCACGAAGGCCAGCAATTTGCCACCTCACCAAAATGTAAAGGCCACGACCCAGAGTCCCTCCGGCAAGGCAGGGATGAGAAGCGGGGAAAAAAAATCTCTTTGCAAATGCAGAGTCAAAACGGTGCGAGAAAAAGTGGCTTCCACCAGAACACACGTTGGCTGCTAAAAATAGCAGAGGGAAACAAGCGGAGGCCATAAGCTGATACACAGGGAAGAGGAAGACGAGCAGCAAGCAACGCATCATTCCCCTCCTCCCCTTAACGTTAAAGCTCCGCATTACGGATCAGGGGCTGCAGGAAGCCCCCTGCGCTCCTTTCCCTTCCTCCTTCTGCTTGGAGAGGGGCTTTAGCTGAAAATATACGTATATATTTCCCTCCTTCCAAGCTTCTTTCCTCCATCCTTCAAAAAGAATTTTTTTTGTTATTTTTGGGTTTTTTTTTTTTTTGTTTTTAATTCAGCACCCCCCAACTCACCGCCGACACATCCCGCGAGGAAATCCAAAGCCATACTCAGCGCCCTCCGCTCCCACCGGCGGGGCCCAGCCCTCTGCGCGCTGCTCGCCGCGCAATGCCGCTACTCCCCCCGCCTTCTCTTTCTACCGGCCGCCCTCGGCCCGGCTCCGGGCCGCGCCCCCGAGGGGCGGGCAGCGGGACAACTCCCCCCCGCCGTCTGCAGGCACTGGCTGAGGCAGGAGGGAGGGACGGGGATGGGACGAAAAGAGGCAGGAACCGCGCTCAGCCCTTCTGCTTCCACCCCCCCCAACCCCCGCTCGGTTGCTTGCAAATCATTCCCATCTTCTTGAAGCTCAATCAAACAAAAAAAAACCCCAACCGAGCAAAGGCAAGTGGATTTGAACATACCAAGCCCGGAGAGCCTGCCCTAGATTTAGCTGCTCTTGTGTCGTCGTTACAGTTAATGAAAAGGCGAAGCTTGGCTTTACCAAAGTGGTTTTCCTCTGTTCTGCGAATCCCCTCATCTCCCAGGCAATCTGCTTGGCCGAAATCACCCTCTCCACCAGAAGTGCTTTGTAATTGCAGTGTTCACCCACAGTTGGCAGGGAAAGTCATTCATTCCCCTCTCTTTGCAGACACTTTCTAAGCTATCTGGAGACTGTTTTAAATCTTTTATCTTTTCTTCTCTGAATTGTACTGGTTATTGATTCCTGATCTTCTGTTGGCTTGTTGTTTCTTGAGCTGTTCCCTAAGGCTTTGCTCAGTGACTGATGGGCGATTAACTCAGGCATTTGCAGACAACACTGAATATGTCATATTCATATATCTGAGTATGAGAGCTTCCCTTCCCTTCCCTTCCCTTCCCTTCCCTTCCCTTCCCTTCCCTTCCCTTCCCTTCCCTTCCCTTCCCTTCCCTTCCCTTCCCTTCCCTTCCCTTCCCTTCCCAATAGTTTCATATTTTCACAGTTCCTAACTATCTATGTAGTTATTCCTAGCTGTCCATGCTACATTGCTTTTTTTTTTCGGACTGTTTTTCCAGTTTTTCAGGATCCCTGGGATTCTGGTTTCCTCCTTGGCCTTTGTGCAGCCCCTCCCAGGCTACAGAGGGCTGTCTTGTCCCTGCATGCTCAAGCTATTCATAATGAACTCCATTTGCAGCCACTGAATTCAAATTGCAGGGCAGGGGGTGTACTGAGCACTTTATGGATTAGAACAGAGAACATCAAGAGCTCACTGGTAGGAAGTCTGACACCTCAAGGTTTGGTTCAGCCAGGAATGAAATTTTCCCATTTGTTGATTTTTTCATCCTTGGATGTTTTCCATCTGAGTTATACTTGTGAGGTGAAGCTGTATCAATAAACAGGAGTGTATTGAGCTTCTGTGTGGGAAGGACAATGGTGGTGAGTCAATAGGGGTGCTTATACTTGTGTATGACTTCCATAGAAGCTTTGTGATAAAGGGAAGGAAGTCATAGAGTTCTCACAATTTGGTGCTATTAGGCCAGATGTTTTGCCTATTGATCCAGGGCCTTATAAGTGCAGCAAAGATACAGTTTCGGAGGAGAGAGCTAACCTGGTACTCAAGGAAACCCAGATTTAATGATTCTTGATTCCTACTGTTCTTCTAGATAGCTTAAAAGCTGTGACAGGTCATGCATCCTCCATGGTGATGTGTGATGCCTCTAGCTCTTAGTGGGACTCAGAAATCAGCTGTGAGCTCTGGCACCCTTCAGACTCCATAGATCTGGCACAGCTGTGGCCGCCTTTCTTTTCATTCTGCTGAAGCAGACCCAAACACAGTTCCCAGAGGGCTGAGTGAGGAAGGATTTCTTGTATGAGAGGAGTTTGGCATCTCCGTTGGACAATGAGATGTGAGCCACCAAAGAGAGGGCCTACCAGCTCACACAGCAGCAGAAGCACTGCCATGTTTGAGAGAAAAAAATTGTGTCCTTAGAAAGCCCTGTTCCCTTTGTCCCGTTGTCTGTTAGATCTGACTTGTGGCTGTACAGGTGGAAGAGGCTTTACTGCTAATGTTGGAGGCCAAGGGTGGAAAGGATGTTCCTCCTGGTTCTCACTCAAGAAGCGTTGCTGCCAGCTTTGTTCTGTCCCTGATGGCATCCAGAGGAGACCTGACAGAAGGTGAGCACCAAGACACCTGGAAATTGGAAGTGGGAGGGGAGAGGCAGGAAGAGAATCAGGAGGAGAACAAAGAAGCATCGGTGCAGCTAGGAAAGGCACAGAAATGCAGTTATGATAAACTTATATACAAGTTTTGGTGTCAGTAGTGTGTGATAGAGTGCAGATTGTTGACTCAGATGTTCCAAAATCTTTGTGCTTGTGATTTTAGCATCAATAAGTGGCTGTATCTCCATTGATCGCACTTCAGAGACCCCTGGACAACATCTCTCTGTGTCCTGCTCATGCTGTGAAGCTGGTGGCATTTAGACTATCATGGACACTCAGAGACACGTGAATGTTGCATCTGCACTAGCAAACTGCTTGCAAAGAAAGTCTCTCATTTTCCAGAGCTTGTACAAGTAGTCTTGAAGGTTAGCCAGTGCTTCACGGAGTGGCTGCCCAGCAACAGTAAACAGTACCAGTGGTGGGATGTGATGGATACTCCAAATACTCAGGAAGCTGCTGTCTGCGGAGAGAGCAGCTATGGCATTATTTGTTGTGAACTAAATGTCTTTATTATCCATTAACTTTATGACCTTGAGTGCTTTTAGGGTATTCTCTGATGTTATTGTCCCACAGGCTTCAAAGGTACTGTATATCAAATGTTGAAACTTCCCAGCCTGATGAAATCCCTTGATAAGACAGGTATTTAAAAGCATTGGCTGTGTCCTATCCATTTGGACAAGAGTCATGTCCTGCTGAAGCAGCTGCTCTGCTGGCAGACCCTCTGATAGGCAGGGATTTGATGATCCCCCAGAATCTCCTGGTCATAATACCAAAACATGAGACCCCTCTGCTCCAAGAGGAGAGCTGGGCCTGGTGGGAGAACCTGATCAGACCTCTCCTAGAGAAGGAATGCTTTGTACCTGCACACAGTCAGTCATATGGAGCATGGGGCTGCAGCAGACTCAGTGTGCTGAGCTGTTTGGCAGCAGGATTTAAGATGCCAGAGGTGCATTGAGATGCACTGAGGTGTACTGATATGAGGGTGTGCACCACATCCAATTAGCTGAACTAGGAGCCATCTGTCCATCAAGCAGCTGTACCCATCTCTCCCCGTCAATGTATGTTAGCCAGGCACTCAGCAAATACAGGTGTGACTGGTGACAGTGAGCAAAGGCGAAGACTAAGCCCGAAAGAAGAAGATAAAACTCAAGAGTTGACATTTTATAGCATTTTCCAACCTGATTTTGTAAACAATATAACCTCAAGCTGTTTCAATGAAGTAAAAACAGGCAGTTGTGCCCATTTCACAGATAAGGAAACTGGTAAAACAGATTTGTCCTTGATTTCTGAGGTAGAAATGGTAGAGCTAGCAGGACAATCTCTTCAGCCCATCTCCTGCCTTTGTTTTTAAGCAGCTTGTTCTTACAGGAACGTTCCTCTGAGCAAATGCTTTTTTCCCTGCCAGCAGCTATACAAATACACTTTCAACATTGTGTACTTGAAATCCTCTGGCACATTTTGTATCCACGTGCAAAGTCAACGACTGGGAGACCAGGTCTGCAGCAGCAGCAGCAACATGCTACATTACCTGGCTGTGCAGATGCACTGTATGGTGTGCACCAATCGGTAGTGCATGAAGAGAAAAAGCTAAAATGAAGGGAGAATGCATTGCAAGGCAACAGCACTAAGGTGTATGGACAAAGCTATCTTGGCCTGTCTTCAGGTTAGTTTCCTACCAGTTTCCCAGCTGCCATGTGAAATATGTTTGTTATTATTGCATTAGTCACACAAAATGACACCGCATTCTTAGAAACCAAAAGAACAGGCTAAGCAGCATGACTAAGTTGCCTTTGTGGAAACTTCCCATGCACGCTGCAAGATAGGCTCTCGTACAGCTCCTGAACTGGAGCCAGGGAAAAGAAAAATAAAGAGGGATAAGCGAGGCTATGAGCTTATGTGATATTCAGAGACTTGGCCTGCATGTATTAATTGTTTTTTCACTTTTTCTCCTGCAAGATAAAAATCTTCTTACTTTCTTTTTTTATATATCCCCTCTTAACATAAGCTCATAATAATGCTGTTATTTAGAAAACATTCTGTTTTTCTGAACACATTGGCGCCAGTTTTGGCAGTTAAGTACCTTTATAACAATCTTTCCCATGTGACTTTAGCAGCTAAACTCCTTCATAATAATGGTTTATAGCTCTTGAACTGGGTTTTCTTCTACGTTTCCAGGAAGTTTTGAGGTTGTCAAATCACATCAAATCGGGTAGTTCCAATAACAAGAACAACAAGAAAACAACCGAGCATCTCATAGATTTTTTTTTTACAGATGTGGAGCAGAGACCTGAGGTCTCTGTAGGGGGGGTGCACATACTGGAAAAAGACAAACCTGTTGTGTTGATGAGATCAGGTATAGAGAATTGAGCAGTACAGCTATACAAAAAATCTGTACCATTTCTTAAACTACTGCAGTCATCATCTTCCGTTCCTTTGGGATCAGGTGAGAAACATTTCAGCCTTATTTCAGCTTTCCACAGGTGAAATCACTGATCGTTTATACCTGCTGAGAAATAATGTAGCTGCCAGAAGGGTTTTCTTATGGGTTTTGTTCGTTGAGCTGTAAAATTCCTGCAGTGAATGTTTGAGTCCCCAGGGTTACTGTTCTTTCATTTGTACCTGAGATAAAGTCCAGTGAGACAACTTGATTTGAGAACCTGTAATGCAGATGGAGCCAGAAGATCCCACCCCTCTCTCACCTGCTGATATGCAAGTCACAGCTCAGGCTTTGCCAGCTCAGTGTTGCTGCTGTCACTCTTTCCCTTCTGCAATTTGCAAACAGCCTGGTGACAATAGTGGGACAACAGCCTGGGGACAATAGTGCTGTTTGAACAGCCTCCCCAGTCAAGGATTTTCTGAAATAAATTAGAGGGGTTATTTTTGATAACACAGTGCAAGAGGAGTGGAAAATGCAGCATGTTATGACATGCAGTAAGGCAGGAACGTTTTCTCAGCCAGTCTGGCTGGGTGAGGCTGCAGATGGTTGCAGAGATGAAAGCACTGGCTGCTCTGTCACTTGGCAGGGTGGGCGGCAATGGTGAATGTCCTGAGAGCATCTTGAGAGCATTCTGTGGAAGGAGAAGGATAAAGGGACTCTCTTCCTTTTGCATCTCCTTTAAGAGATGCTTCTTAACATTGTTTGCTCTCCTACAGGCTCTATTTTGCTCTGTATCTGTAGGGCCCTGTTACTTTGCTGTCACTTCCCTTACTGAAGTGGGAAGACGGTCCTCCTGTGAAGCAAATGGAGCATTTCTTCCAGCACATGCTTTGCAAAACTAAGCTATACCTCTCTTTTTTATCATTTGGTTTCATGTTTCTTGCAGATTGGTTTCATAATTGGTTTCATAATTTCTTGCAGATTACTTTATATTTTCAGTCCAGTCTTCATCTAGCAGCATCTTCCATGCTCTTCTTTTTCCAAATCCATTTTGAAATTTCTCCATTTTGAACAAATCATTCTTAAACAGATTGCTTCTATTTCTAGCAGAGTCCTATCCTTGTAGAGTCTCTAAGCATATGTTTCATCTGTCAGATGTCCTAGGGCATGCTTTGAGAAGAACATTTGGGTTGAGACTCAGAGACTTGTGTGCTTCTTTGCACAGATGTGGACCATGGTGTCTCACTGCAGGCTGGATTAGCAGTGAACTACATCAATCCTTGGATGTTGTGTTCCCTGCATGAAAGGGTGGTGGGAATGGCTCACAATTAATATGCTGGAAGAGAAACTCGAAGATCTCTTTGTGAACTGGGGGTGACAGCAAAAGCAATAACACAGGTTTCATGTCTCAGAGATTTCCTTCACTTCTAATGACACCTCTGTCTGTGCTTTCTGGCATGCAGCCTTGCATGGGCTGCACTTGCAGAAGGTGCTGTCCTCACCCTCCATCAAAGTCCCTGAATATGTGATGAGTGGGACACATGGTGATGCTTCCACAGTGAGAACACCATGAGTTTCTTCACCACGAGCAGCTCCCAGAAAAGCAAATCTAACACCCTCATCTCAGCAGGTTCCCAAGGTTCCTCGTGAGCCTGAGCGCGTCTCTGCTACAAGGCTGCCTGTCTCTAGGGACCATGTCCTTGTTCCCATGTGTCACTGAGGTGCTAGGTACCATGCCCACAGCTGTAGAGGACACAGGGACATAACTCTCTGGTATGAGGACTGGATACAGAACCATTTCCCCCACTTGGCATGTGCAGGCTGCTGCTGAACCGTAACAACTCTTGTATGGTCACCAAGTGGAAGAAGGGAGGTCTGCTGGATAACTTGGTGTGTGTCAGCAGTTAGTTACATTGCCCTCTCACTGGATAATATTTTACTCCTGTTTTTGAGGTTTTTGCTGTCCTTGCATGTTATTACGCTGTAGAATAAAACATTCTCTCCAACACGGAATGTGTTTGGGGAAGGATGAGTGAGAAACCATGGAATACAAATTGATAGAAATCCTTTAATTTTTGCTTTCCAGAAAATCTGATCACAGAAAGCTGTGTTATACATCATTGAAACTTCCAAAATATGCATCTGTGAAATGTGCAGGAGACTTAGCACTGTGGGCAAAAGTCCTCAGTTCCTCTGAGATTCAACCCAGTGGGCAGCAGCTGAGAAATTTTCTCCTTGCTGCCAATGAGCCTTGGCTCTGACCTGGGGAAATCTCATCAGGAGAAGTACAGTTCAGATCATGGTTTGGCAAGCCCTTCACTGCATCGGGACTTTGGCTTCCAGGTTCAGCTGGGGGCACAGCATAACGTCCAGCACAGGGCTCTTGCGCAAAAATAGAAATGGGCAATGTGGCGTTGTCATGGCTGGTTCCCCTCCACCAAGTCTTTTATTCCCCTCCTCAGATCACCATCTTCTACTGAAATTAAAAAAAAAAAAGGTATTGGATCAGTCCCATAGCAAAATCCCTCTTCCCTGCAGATCAAAGCATCAGGGTGAGGGCAGCAGTGATAGATCCTTGCTGATGAGCTGACTCTGGAAATAGGTCAGGAGGCTGAGCAAGATGTGAAGCAGCAGAACTCCTCCAGGGGATGAGAAAACTGCCCTGTGATCTGAAAAGGAAGCTTCCCATGTTCTGGCATTTATTTCTGGATGTGTGCATAGACGATGAGCAGGTAATTATTTAAGGGGATGTGGGTAAGGCTTCACGATCTGTTGTGTGCATAGGAAAGCTAAGGGGAATGCCTCGGGGAGGAATTTCTTGGTGCGAAGGTAATCTGCCCTTTCCGGAGGGAGGGGAGGCACGGCTGAGGCACGCATTGCAAAGACAGCCACTGTGCTGCTTCTCTGCGGTGCACAGCAAGTGCAAGGCTGACTGCTGGGGTTAATGAGAGCTGCGGGAAATGGCCCTTTTGCAGGCAGCCTTACCCCGCAAGCACCACCCCTTGTGATTTTCCAGGCAGAAGGGCTCTGGCGCAGCGTTGCAGGGCTACGGGGGATTACTTATTCACCGTGTACTTGGAACAGATCCAGCCTCTCTGTTACTGCCTCCAGTGTACAAATTCATCAAGTATCCACGAGGCTCACAATCCCTTGAGGCAGGAGAAGACAGGAAGGTGATTCATATTGCAGATCACGCTGGCTCTCCGCGGGGCTCTAGTAAAGCAGAGCCGGCATCTTTCCTTCTACCGCCTCCCTAACGCTTGTTGGGGTCATTGAGGCAGCAGACTCAGTCCGGATGGATTTCATTGCGGGGGCCATTGGAGGTAAAGAAATAAAGCGGTGCTTTTTGTTGGAATCAGGTAGCTGTGTTTCCTTGTTGCTAAGCTAGCAGGCAGGTTGCGGTGGTAGAGATGGGATTTTGCCCACTGGTGTTTCTCGGTAACGGTGTCTTCTTTAATAAGCAGATAACATCACCAGGGCAGAGACCACCGTGATGAAATTTGGTTATCTGAGGTCTGCGATCTCCTGTGTTTTTATTTCAGTAGGAGAAAACCAGAGATCAAATGCAATATGCCTTTTGGAGATACAAAACAGTGAGTACTGCCTGGGCAGCAAATCCTGGCACGGCTGATGGAGTCCTGGTTCTGGGCACTGAGGACACGGGAGGCTGAGGATGCGGGGGGGCTGAGGACACAGCTCATGGCTTTGTGGCAGTGAGGAGGGGCTGTGTGAATGGCATGTGCACGATCGTGGGTGAGAGGTATTGACAGCTGCGGGGTTATTTCTGTGCAGGAGATGAAAAAGTAGGTTAGCCATACTTAAAAAAAAAAAAAAAAAAAAAAAGGAAGAGAGAAAGGAGAAAATCGTGATTTAATTTGAGACATTTTTAGAGCATGTACTCCTCAAACCTAGTTTTGTTTTAAACAGCAAAGCACAGGCGCTGGTCTCATTTCTCTCCTGAAATGTGTGCCTGTCAGATATACCAGTGTTGAATATCAACAGGCTTGGAGTGGTCACAGGCGGAGTAGTCCTGTTGGTGGCTGGAAAGTGCAGCCCAGACCTTTATGTTGGATCTGCTGAATTAGGGCAGCGTGATGCTGGCACCAGTGTGCATTTCCTGGGAGGGGCCATGACAGTTTCACTCTACTGCCTTCATTTGCTCATCACTGAACTGTCACAGATAGGGCCAGGTTTGTATCCCAGCAGCAGTCCAGCTCATCCTTCTCCTCTTTCCTTGCTGATCAGGGCATGCAGTGGTGTTGTGAGTCTTGTGCTGGTGCCGATAGAGGAATATTCATCCCAGAAAGATGAATCAAATGTCCTCTAATAGGTGCTGTTAGTGGCTGGACTCAGCTCAGGGAGTCAGTGATGGCTGTGTTCCCTTTGGGATCTTTGCTTTTGTTGGTACAGTTGTAGAGGAACCAGCCACTTAGGGATAAACTTCTTTTGCAAAGGAATTTAGAGTTGAAAACTCAGTTTCCGAGTAGCCTTCCTGCGTTATTCACTTGCCAACTTCTGTCGCCTTATATGGGACAGCTTCCAGGGCTAGAACGCCTTTCCTGTGAGAATGGGATGTTGTTAGTGCTCAGTGTGCCTCATGGCTTGTCCTTGTTAAAACTGAAGCAGTTTTTTGCTCTCCCAAGGAGACTGCAAACTGATGAAGGGTGTCAAACAACTCAAGAGGTGAGACAATCATAATAGAACCACAGGATGGATTGGGTTGGAAGGGACCTCAAAGCCCATCCAGTTCCAGCCTCCTGTCGTGGGGTGATTGCCACCCAGCAAATCAGGTTACCCAGGGTCCCATCCAAACTGGCCTTGAGCACTTCCAGGGATGGGGTGTCCACAACTTCTCTGGGCAGGCTGTGCCAGTGACTCACCACTCTGTGAAAAATTTGCACCGAACATCTAAATCTCCCCTCTTTTAGTTTAAAGCCATTCTCCTTGTCGTGTCACTATCTACCTGTGTAAGAAGTTGACATCCCTCCTGTTTATAAGCTTCCCTTAAGTATAGAGTAAGGCTGGGGTGCGGTCTCCTTGGAGCTTTCTCTTCTCCAAGCTAGATAAGCCCAACTGCCTCAGCTTTTCTTCACAAGAAAGGTACTCCGTCCCTCTGATCATCTTCTTGTCCTCTTCTGGACCTGCTCCATTAGCTCCAAATCTTTCTTGTGCTACGGGCCCCAGGTCTGGATGCAGTACACCCACTGGAGACTTGCAAGGGCAGAGCGGAAGGGGACAGTCATCTCGCTCTCCCTGCTGGCCACTGCTTTGTTGATGCAGCCCAGGGTATGGTTGGCTTTCTGGGCTGCAAGTGTGCACTGCTGGCTTGCATCAAATTTCTCAACTGACATCCCCAAGTCCTCAGAGCTGCTTGCATTTTTACGTGGGATTGTTCTGACACAGGTGCAGGACTTTCAATAACCACTGAATAGCAGCTCATCAGGATGTCCTTCCTGACTGATAAAGCTGACTGAGCTTTCAGCAGGAGGTTGGACTAGGTTCCTTCTAGCCTGGATTTTCCTATGATCCTGTGTGTGTTTCCTAGCCATGCTGCTGCAGCAGCACATGGTGCATATTGATACCTAGGGCTACTGATGATGTGTGGATGACTTATATCTTGTCCTGGGTGCAGAGATTTGGGAAAGGGCAGCTGAGTCACCTGGCACTGCCCTGCAATGATGGCAGAGCAGCCAGGCCTGGGTCACATCCAATCTTCCTGCGTCCCATTTGCAAGGTTACACACTGGTCACATGCAGCCCAGGGGTAGACAAAATAACCTGTCTAGGGAACATGGAGGGAACGTGCTGTCTCCTTGGCCGTACAGCTAAAGCAGCTCTGCTGGCCATGGGCAGGCTCACATTACAGGAAGAAGTTCAGCTTGTCTGGAGTGTGGGGCAGCTCTTATGTTCCCAGCTCTTTACAGAGTAAAGGCCTTTTGAAGTCATTCTCTGTAGATCCAACATGTAGTCCAGGCTCCCTCTTGCTCCCTAAGTGTCACAGCTGGGCCTGTTGCAGGCAGGAAAGCTCCAAAGGGCTGCCATTTGCTCTGTGCCAATGCCACTGCTGTGATCCTCCTGCCAGCACCTCTCCTTATTTTAATTTCTTGGTGAATGTGGCCTGATTATGATAGGGTGAGGGATCTAGTTTTGGGGTGTGTTCATGTCAGGGGTTCTGCAGTTGCTGCACAGTCCCTGAGAACCGCTCAAATAAAGGTGTGACAAATGGCTCCCTGCAACCCAATGAAGAGCATTCTTCTGGTTTTATCATCTCATTTCCCCACAGCCAGTGCAGTGTGACCCAGCAGGAACCCCATAGGACCCCTTTCCCTGTATGCATGCTGTACATATCTGGCCTTGATCAGTTTTGCCATGCGGACAGTGCATGTGTGGGTCAGTCTATCTTTGTCGCAAGCTATTAATATCCTGTGGCACTGTGTAGAGCCCTTCTTCCTCACCCTTTGGCAGACTTGGCTGAGCTCCTCAGCACTGAAACCCCGACTGCCCAGAGCGCTTGTGCTCATTAGGTGCTTCGTGGTTGCTTAAGGGTATTGAGAGCTCGCATCACCAGCGTGGTGAATCATTTACATTTGTGCTCCCTCCCAGGTGGAGGCACTTGATTGATACTGGAGCCAAGGTCAGCAGGAGCCCTTCAGAATGAGATGCAATGGGAAATCGGCATGGGACAACCTGTGGCTGCTGCCTGCTGCCAACTGGACAGGTGGCCCCAGGTGACCTGGTGCACTCTTCCTGCTGGGTCATGCTGCCTGCACGCTTCCCCTCTCCCTTCCAACCTACTCTTGTTTTGGATTGGAAATAAGGAAAGTCGCTTCTTTGCCCATTTTTTAATCTTTATTGTAGTTTTTCTGGGTGCAGACAGATTTTTGCAGAGTCCTCATTTGCCTGCAAGCTGGGAATGGTTAATTATTTTCATCTGAGCTGTGGACTTCAGGATTGCCTCCTGGAGACTCCCACCAGCAGCTGCTGCTTTTTCTCAAAATGTAGCAAAGCTTCTCAGAGCTTCCAAGCAGCTGTACAATTGCACATGAATGCATCCTGTGGAATGTGAAATGCCCACAGCAACTAGTATTTTTTTTAAGCAGCAGTCAATGAGTGGCCATTTTCAGCTATGCACCACCTGTGCCTACCCTGATGGGCTCAAACAGCACTGGTGCAAATGACTCTTAGAGGTGAAGTTCCACTGCACCTGGCTTGATCTCCAGCCATGTGGCACTGCTATACCAGGAAGAATTTAGCAGCTCACCTCCCTATTCTCTCCTGTGGCAGTGATGCAGAGAGTAGGGGGGCTGAGCACCTTATTGCTGTGTCCATGTTGATACACTTTCACTCTCTGTATAAAGGCAGTCACTTTGTCTGATAGGATTAATGTATTTCCAATCCCAGTGGCTATTTTAAGGTCTTGAGATGAGCTGGGTGCTGATGTAGGGCTGACAAATTCCCCCAGCATGCTGGAAATGCTGCTGCGTGCAGGCATGCTGCTGGGCACGCAGCTTAGAGCTAATCCCCCTCTGTGCCTTCATCTTGCCCTGTTGGCCCTCGCACAAGGCTCTCTCCTCCCCAGCCTCCAGACCTTTGATCCTTACTCTGTTTTTGCAGTGTACAAATTGTCTGGTGCACAAGGAGGATGCTCTTGTCTGAGCTGAGAGTGGGAACAGAGACAGCACATCTCTGTGCATTCCATCTTGCCCTTTCCAGCAGGGCTGCACTGAATCCCAGGGCTGGTGCATGCATGTACCTTCCCTTGTCCCAAGGCTCTATGTTTTTCCAGCCCTGCCTCAAACCATAGTGTAATTGCTTATGTCAATGCTCACATTCCTCCTCTTAGCATGCTATGTGTTCAGACAAATCTTTGAGTTTTGCTGTCATTGTTGGCTCAGACAGTGGAGCTGGAGAGTGATATGCTGCCAAGAGCAGACAGGTTCAGCAGTTGCATTTTTCTGCAGTTCCCCTCATGACCTCCTGCAGAACAGCCTGCTGTGATGTGTGTTGGTAACTGTCTCCAAAAACCTTTCTGTTTCAGGTGGCCTAAGCACAGCAGTGGGGTATCCGCTGGACACAGTGAAGGTAGCTGTTGGAACTTTACTTCTTGACCACAGTCTGAACACAAATGGGTCATGTCGTGTTTTTCTACCGTTAGAAAACTAATCCAGTGACTGAAAGCTTCCAGCTTTGTCACATCAATGTATTTCATTTTATTTGTGTACTTCTCTTAAAGATAATGGTAACATTTTGGGGGATGCTTCCTTATGGCTGATTAGCTGCTTTGCTGCTGCAGCATTTGTTGATGGCTTTTAAGTGTGATGTCTGCATTTCTAAGTTGCTCCTGTGTTTTTAGGTGAGGATTCAGACCGAGGGGCATTACAATGGCATTTGGCACTGCATTCAAGAAACATACAGGACAGAAAGAGTAGGTACCTCTCATTAGAGCCACTGGCAGGGGTTGTGGATGGCTTTGTGTTTCAGAGGAGCAGTGCTGCTGCGGTCGATCTGTGGAGGACAAGTTGCAGTTGAATACAAGCATTGCTTGGGAGAATAATTAGAATGGGATTTAACTTTGCCAATCATCTTTAGGACGGCAGTAAGTTTAGGCTCAGCCATATGTGGACAGTGTTTTTGAACTTTCTCACACCACTCCCTCTTAAAATCTTCTCTGTTTTCAATCAGGTTTTGGGATTTTACAAAGGTGTGTCAGCATCAGTCTTCACAGTGTCGCTGATCTCCTCTGTTTCATTCGGCACATACAGAAACTTCCTTTGTAACATCTGCAAGCTGCGGTATGGCACAGCTGATGCCAAGCCATCGGGGCTGGATGTTTCTCTGGCTGGAAGTGCTGCTGGTGCTGTGCGGGTAGGCAGCAAAGTGGAAAGCACAACAGGAGGACTTGTTGGGGCATGTGGGGCTGGGAAAACACTGATGTTTTCTGTTAAGCGCTCAGCGGAAGGAAGGTTTATTTTCTTGTGAGGTCCTGCCCTGCAACCTTGGCAAAAGAAAGCAAAACAAAAAGGAAGAAAAACAACCTGGGAAGCAAAATTTCCAAGTAGCTCTAATTGTAGATTTACGTAAAAAAAGACGTAAGCTGGTGTGCAAAGCGTAGGCTGGTGTTTTGGCAGGGGCAAAGGGCTGAAAGACCCAGCTGGACTCTGAGGGCTGCCTGTGTGTATTTCATTCCTGAATAAAAGGTTTTAAAGAGGACAGAAAGGCATCTCCTTTCCTGCAACTCCCAAAGGCTGGAGCAGTTGGCACCTGGAGGAATCAATGCCCGTGACTGATAGTGATGTGGTGTGGGGTACTTAGGAGCTGTTTCCCATAGGCAGATGGGTGCTTGCGGTGTCTGTGAGCATCTGCAGACACTCCAACCCCAGTGCCCTGTGTCAGAAACACATACAGTCACAGGCGGTTGGAGGCAATCCTCTTACAGGCAGCCCAGATGGCAGGTTGGTGGGTGTTTCCTAGCAGGTGGTGACTCTACTTAGCGCAGGCTGTTTTCTGATAGTTATGGCCCTAGTTTCAAATACAGATGTACAAAAGAACCCTGATGTATTGCTACATCAGAGAGCTGAGCACATCTCCTTGCTGTGCCCATCTGGTTTCCCAGCTAGCTAACATCCTCTGTGGGTTTCTGCCTCTCCATGCAACCTGCACAGTGTAGCAGCTAATCTCCTGGGGCAATTTAGCATGGACAGAGCGAAGGAAGATGCAGCTTGCTGGCTTCAAGTAACAAATAATACTACCTGAAAAGTGGGAAATGTAATTTGAAGGGTCAGGCAGGAGAGGGAATCCAACGTGCAGTTCAGATGAGAAGATTTAAGCTTCTTCCTCTAATTTTTCAGGTTGTGCTTATGACACCCAGTGAGGTAGCTAAAGTTCGGATGCAGACCCAGAGGAACCCCCATTCCTCTGTCACATCCTCCCAACCCAAGTACCGAGGGTCTCTGCACTGTCTGAAGGTGATCGCCAAGGAGGAAGGCTTTGGGGGTCTCTACAAAGGCTGCTCTGCATTGCTGTGGAGGGATTGCTCCTCTTCTGCAATATATTTCCTGACATACTCTTCTCTCTGTGACTGGCTCACACCAGCTGGGAAAAACAAACCAGGTAGGTACTGGAAAGCATCTGACATACAAAAAGGGCTTATTTTGGGAAATGATGTACTCAGGTTGCTGCATCAATAGGAGCTGAACTTTGAGCGTCTGACCTCGTCCCTCAGCAACTTCTCTCCCTGCAGAAGGATGTTCACAGCACCCTCAGGTACCTAGCACATGGGTACAACATCCCCTCAGTGCTGAAATGAGATATGTAGGTGGAGATGAAACATGGACAAACCTCCCATGAGCCATCATAAGGCACTGCTCAGGCCAGTCTGGAGCTTGAAAATAAAGTTCAGGTGAATAATAGAAAGAGACAAGTTCCTCTGTTGTGATTTGGCTCTAAAAAGCAAATACCCACTTTGAGAAAAGCCTGAATAAGTGATGTTTACCAAAAAAGCAGAATTCTGAGAGTTATAAAAATAAGTAGATCTGGCTGAAGTGGGTGAATGCTGTTGGGCTACGTTGCATCTGGTTTGTGTGATGCTGAGGTGGGTTCTGACCTGCACAGCCTGTATGAAGGATGCAAAAAGGAGCGTGCTATGAGATCAAGTGCCTTGTCAGTGTGAGACCACTGGAAACACAGAGCTGCAGGAGTCAAGCAAAGTAACCACTGGAAAACATGAGGATAAAAACAAGTGGGGGGATCTGCAGCCTGTCCAACCAGGATGGCAGCATGGTAGGATATGTAGGGAGGGTCCTAGTGAAGACTAGCCCTGTGCACAGCATGCATGGCCCCACAGCTCCTTCTTCCCTCTCCTGTCCCTCCAACTGCAGTATGAGATTTGAAAACAGTTAAATGAGTGTCTGGGGAGAATCATTTTGAGCTGTTGGCACATGCAAGGCTGATCACACTGCTCTCTCTCTGCAGGTCTCCTGGTCGTGCTGCTCTCTGGGGGCTCTGCTGGAGTGCTGGCCTGGGGTCTGGCTACCCCCATGGACGTCCTCAAGTCGCGGATGCAGGTGGACGAGTCGGGACAGCACAAATACAAAGGCCTCATCCACTGCGCGAGAGAAAGCATCAGAAAGGAGGGGATCAAAGTGCTGTTCAAAGGCCTGGGTTTGAACTGCATCCGCGCCTTTCCTGTGAACATGGTGGTGTTTGTCACATATGAAGCTGTGCTGAGGTTTACAGAGCATTTCACAAACAAAAAATAGCAGATGCAGCTCTAGCAAGAAGCGTGTTTTGTTCAGTTTGGTTTTGTAGCCCAACATAGACATGCACTGAGCTCTCCACTGGTGGGCAGCACATGAAGCAGGGGCACTTCAGCACAGCACCTGTTGACCAATGGCTCTCACATGATTACACACTCATCAGGGAGGTTGTGTACAACCTTGTGTACAAACTTGTGTACAACCTCTCTTTTACCTTATTAATGTATTTTGACTGTAGCCACTGCTTAGGCCACTCAAATGTGTGCAATATTTATGCTCCAAAAAACTGCTGGTCTAATTTGAGAATTTGGTAAAGGTTTAATTTTGTTCTCCACTAGCACAGAAAAACAAACCAAAACCTTCACTACTGAGGCAGGAATCAAGGGTTTTGTGTGCAATATAACACTATACAACACATTATTTTTATATGTAGAGCTGCAAGGTATCCACTGAGCACTCTCCATATGTGTGTCTCCAGCCTGAGCAGGCAGGCTGCTCACTCCCAGGTGTAATTCTGCCCAAGTACTCTACAGTGACATCCCTTCAGTAGAGGCTGAAATATGAATCTCTTTCTTTTCCAGTTGTTTTTTTAAGGAGTGGCAGACATAGTCTACTCACACAATCATTCAGTGGCCTCAGTGAAAGTGAAAACAGGCATCAATTCCCATAAACCATGTGATTTCTTCCTTCTGGTCCCCTTTTATAAGTTCGTAGCATAGACTTGGCTACACATACAGTTATTTTGTAGCACACAGGACTTGGCACACACCCTGGTCAGGGAAGAATTAATCTTGTACTAGAAGGACAAGTTAAGAAATTTCAGATGCTACTAGGAAAGAATAAAGGTGATTTCTTTCAGAGAGAAACTAGTAAGAAATTCCAGAACTATCCTCCTGAAACCTAAACATTCAGCTTGTTTTTTAAACTGCATCATGGCCATGCTATCAAACAGCTCCCAGAATTTTTGTTTCTCACGAGTCTGTTAATCTCTCACGTGATCCAATAGCAGCTTTAAGACACTAGACAGGTGCAGAGCATGGGGGGGATTGAAAGATCCGGCACGGAATCTGATTCTATCCCAAAGTGCATACGGCCTCAGTAACCTGTGACCCACACGTAGACCTTTAGGGCATCAGCGCCAAACCTCCTTTGGTTTGAAAGTGCTCACAACAGAAGATTTAATTAAGTCCTCAAGATTTGGAATTTCTCTTAAGACAAATGCTAAGAGGCTTCTCACCTCTCTATGAGGGATGCATCTGGCTGAGGCCTGCCCCGGTAGGGTACTAACTCATCCCAGCCCTGGCGGAGTGTTTTCTGAAATCAAATTCTTTTATAGAAAATTATTCTCAGCTGACCTTCTCAAGCATTACATCCTGTGAACAGACAGCAAAATACATAGCTCTGTGTCAAGCAAAACAACCATTTATTATTAGGTAGTGTTGATACTGTCTGTGGTCAGCCCAAGGCTTGAAAATAAACTCTAATCAACAGTATCCCAACTTTCTCCAGTAGCTTAAAGCATTCATATGACTAAAAGCGTCTTTGTGGTGGCCATAACTTATACACAGCTTGTTTCAAGAACCACGAATTACAGCTGGATTAGAAAATTAGTGGGCACAGCTGTGGAAGCCAGTGAGAGGAGTTGAGAACAGTGAGCCTCTTCTAGGTACTCAGCATTGTAAAAACTAGGTTCTCCTGGGGCCTGAACAGATAAATACTACATGAGAGGTAAGTTTTATCTTACAGATCTTATCAATTTATTTCAAGAATCTAACTGCTTGCACTGTGTAGTGTGCTACAACCCCTTATGGAAAAAAAGAAGACAAACCCAATGTACCCAGGGTTTGACTGATGATCTGACAGCCTTTAAAACAAGAACTCATAGCAATTTATATCAAGGTGAATTAGCCACCAGGCAAAGGTACTGAATGTGTGAGTACTGGAAACCTAGGCATGTAAATAAGAACCAGCTTTTCTTTAATGATGTGACATAGTGTTTATATTGTGTACTTAACTCCATATGCAACAAGTTGTTTGCCTTGTACGTTTCAGAACTTGGCTGCTCTGTTTTCTGATTACTTTGTATTGCCTTGATCTTCAGCTTCTGTATTTGCTGCTCTGATAATCACAGAACTATTTCTTCTGATACATTATCTATCTGAAGGCCAGCAGAATGAAGACACCATATAGCTCCCTGCAGAGACAATTTCTTTCAGAAACAAACTTGCTGGCTGGCCTTGAATAAAGAAAACTTTCTTTAGAAGGCACATTCTGCTTTCATGTCATTGATAGTTCCTGGTTTTTTTTTTTCTTTTTCTTTTTTTCTCACGATGCTTAAGAATATCCAGGTAGGTTTCAGCGTGCCTCTTTGTGACTGGCAGAGCAGTGTAAAGCTATTCACAACTTGTATTCCTTGGCAACTGTAATGGTAGAGTCACATTTAAGTATTTTATGTCAGACCTGTGGAAACATTGCTCTAATAGGTCATATTGACCTCTCTCTATTTCCGAGCTGGCTGCTATATAAGGAAATTCAACGCTCAGTCTTGCTTGCAACCTGTTAATCTTTGGAGGACTGACCCTTATTACCTTGCTCTGGCAGCAATCTGGAGTTTACTTGTTCAGACCAGATGAATGGGGTTATAAGGCACTTTATTTCACTGTTTGTAAGGCACTGGACATCAAAACAGCGATCGACTCCTTGTGATGACTAAACAACAGAGGAAGTGTAAATGAAGCCTTTTAAAAGTTAAATAAATTCAAAAAGCAAAACAAGTTGGATAGACTTTCCACTGCGTTTTTTTTTTAATTATAGTGAGATAAACAAAATATGAACAAGTTGAGGAAAGCATAATCAACATTGACTGATAACTTTTCACCCATACGTTTGAGGACTGCCTTGTCTTAACCTTTAAATGTCTCTGAGATGTTAATTATAATTACACCAGATTTAAGCATTTACCAAGACTGAGAAACTGTGTCATTTCAGAAGCACATTTTGTAAGTACCCATGAGGGTATGTGAGTGAGGTGCTTGCTCGGTAAACAAGTATTAAATTAATTTTGCAGTCATTTTCTCTTCTAAAACTTTGGAATAAGATTTTAACTGCTGTGCTAGAAAACTAATCCATGTGCTTAGTTAGAACACTTTGCTGTTTCTTCTACAGCACATTTCCCCTCTCTGAATAACTACATTTTTGGTTAGCGAAATACATCTTGAAGGACAGATCTGCACGTAACATTTTCAAGAAGCAAGTTGCATTACAAGTTTGTAAAAAGCCCTTTAAAATTCATCAAGTCTTACGTTTTGTGTATAGTTTAAAGATGGAGAAGAGCAGATGACAGGAACAGGAAGGTCGTCATTGAAGTCTACTGCAAATATAAATTAGTTTATTTACTAACATCTACAAGAACCTATTTGCTTTTCCTATGAATTGCTACACTGCTTTAAAGAAAAAATAAATAGTGTTTCTACTGACTGTTAAACACTTGTCCGTGTTAAGATACAATGCCCAGGGTTATGGAGAGGAAGTGGCTGGTAAATGTTTACTTGAATACATTAAAGTCTATGACACATTAGATTAGTGGTACCAGGTTACATAAACTGTAAAAATAGGATAAAAGCCAAACATTGCTTTTCAGCTCATATTTGAAATGTGCAAATCAGGAGCTCACAAGAAGGAGAAAGACTGACTTTTTACATGGGCAGATGTCCTATCACTATAGGACAAGGGGAAATAGGGAGATTTAAGTTAAATATTAGATGGAAATTCTTTATTCAGAGGGAGCGTAGCACTGGCACAGCCTGCCCAGAGAAGTGGGTAGTGTCTCTGGAGGCATTCAATGCTGTGTAGGATGGGTATGGGACAGCCTTATCCGGTGGGTGGCATACAGCCTGCAGCAGGGGGTTGGAACTGGATGATCTTTAAGGCCCCTTCCAACCTAAGCCATTCTATGGGGATTCTAAGACTAAGCTTGCTTTGCTCTTCCTTCAGTCCCTTGCATAAATATAACAAAAACAGGGTTACTTCGTACCCAGCTTGGCACGCATGCATTTACATCTCAGAAATGCAGGTCACTACTGGAAAGGATGTTTATGTGGTGTTACAGAACTACTACAGGTGGGAAGGGAGAAGCTCCAGGCAGAGCAAATAGTACAAATGTGCTACCAGGCTGATGCAAGGTGGCTTAAAGCCAGTAAGAACTTTTACCCTTGTAGCTTCTCCTTTAACTCAAGTGCCACCAGCTGACTTCAAAGGTTCATAGACAACAGGTGGGTGCTGGTTTTTTTTTCTTTTTCTTTTTTTCTTTTTTTTTTTTTTTTTCTGACCCACACAACAAAACTGTTAAGGTTTAAATATTTCACACCCCATTACATTGCCTTCCTTATGTTTTAAATGATTTGCAAATACCGTATATCAATACCCACCAGTGTTATCAAAGGTAATTTTATTTGACTTAGATAAGGCCACGTCTGGGCCAGCAACTGCCTTTTCTGTATAAATAGAAGACAGATCTGACTGCGTGTTTGGAATTAGACATACTAAATCAAATTAGTGAATCATGATTTTTTTCCCATCAATCCCAGCAAAGACATCAGAGTTCTTTTTAAGTAAGGAAAAATGAAATATTGCATGAAGTTTTTTAACAAAGTGTATTTTGGTGAGAAAGTACATCTTTAAACTGCCTAGTGCAGTAAAACAGGACAGACAGCACTACAAGTACCCCTGTGTCCAGGAGGAAATTTGTATTCACTGTATGATCCAACATGTAATATTTTTCATAACTTGAAACTAAAATTTGCATTTCTCTAATATCTTCCACCTGAGAATATCAAGGAAGTTTATAACTCAACAATAGCCTTCAGAGGCAGTGAGACCAGTTGAACAGATGCAAAAACAGGAGTGAAATTTCTGCAACTTTTTGACAGCTCAAAAAGGAAGGCAGTAAGAAAATCAGGCTGGTTTTCTTCTTCTTGTGTACGATTCATAGATCTCCATTCCTTCTGCACTGATCCCAGGCCCAAGACGCCTTGTGATTTGCTATGTAACACTCGCTCTGTGTGTGCAGCACGTTCCCAGTAGCCTCAAGGGACACACTGGCCAGTCAACCAAGTGAAGTGAAACACAATGGAGACTACCAACTATTAGGCCAAGGCATGATTGTTAACCAACATTTCTAAAACAATTTGCAAGTTAGACTTCATAATCAAAATGGCAATTTTATTTATATTTTCAACATGAAATACAGTAAAATACAGTCTTGGGCTGACAGACATGCTTCTCTGTTAGATTAGGTAATTATATCTCATACAGATTTGATGCCTTAATTAACATACTTTGATTTTAAATAGATACAAGTCCTATTTTAAACTCTATTTTAAACTTTTCCAGGACTCTGATACTCCTTGTAAGTAGCTCATTAAGAGCAGTATTTATAAAGCACTGAGTGCAGGCTGTTCATAACTGGGGAGTGATAATATACAGCAGAAGACAACGACTACTCAATTTTGATTAACTGAGTGATGAGTTACATAAACATCTCTTCAAAATTCAAAAGCCAGCTTCCGTGGAGTCATGAATTGCTTCACTACTTCATCTGTGATCTGCTTCCGTCTCTCTTGATGAGCTGCTATCAAGGGCTGCAATGTTTCAATAAGCACCTTCTTCAGCTCCCCTGTGAGCAATTCTCCACTTGTGTATGCCTGTCAACAAAGTGTTAGTTGCTAAATATAATGCTAAACAGAACAAGACCTAGTGATAAGTATTTCTTAAAAAGCCTGGCCAGGGCAAATGAAGATTTGGATGTCTTAAAAATGAACACGTGCCTTAGAAGATAATGTGGTATCATTGAAAACACACCTTGTAAGAATTTCTTATTGATTTTTAAAAGACTGAGGCAGCTGGATAATCTCATGTTTAGCTATATATAATAAATACAATTTGAATTGGGAAGCGATGTAATTATTTGCAGGAAATTGCACATTTTTCTCCTTAACATCTCACTTAAAAAACAAACAAACAGCTTTTTGCAATAAGCAGCTCACATTTTCACTGTTCTCTCATTTAGTTTGGGTAAAGTATGAGATGAGATCAGAGTAAGCTTTTTACAGCAGACCCTCAAACTCTGTTTAGCTGCCTATATAACGAGTTGGTAATCTGTGCAACTGCTCTGCTCCTGAGAATATTTTCGCTAAACAGCAGAGTTTAGCACTGGTTAGAAAACATGGCTATGGCAGTTCAACTACAATTTGAAATGGCAATAAACTTACTTCCCCTTTCTCATCAGGCCGTTTGTAATAGCAATTCAAGAAAAATACTTTAACAAGAACAAACTGTTTTAATTTCAGTTCTAATTTTTATTTTTTAAAGACATTGTTGCTTTGAGTATGCAGTTCTGAAAGTTATGGAATCATAACTGAAACAGCTCCACTAATGCTGCTATAAGCAGTGACTTCATGTTTTCTAATCTGATTCTGAGGCAGCAGTGCAGTTATGGTGATGGGTGGACAGTTGCATTCTAGAGGTCTTTTCCAATCTTAATGATTCTATGATAAGCTGCTGGCTGTGGTCTAGTCTTTGTGCTCTTGGTAGCAAGAATTGTATAGTAAATATTTCAATGGCTGGAGCCTAATGGAAAATTGCTAAATATGTAAAACACACTCCAGATTTCCATAAGGAAGGAATTTGCAACAGTTTGCAAAAGGATTACTAGTAACTATCCAACTCTGTCCTTGTTTGGGAAGGAGTAAAAGGTTAGAAAAGAATCTGTAGCTATTGCCCTTCTCCTGCAGGAGAAAGCTGATAAACCAATATGATGTGGGTACTATTAACTAAACCCCCAATGGACAGAATTCTGCCAGACATGTATAAATGTAAATTATACAAAACAGGTTTTACCTTTCTTGTGATAATAAGACAAAAAAAAATTAAAAAAAAAAAAAAATCAGCCAGCCTTTGAAGCTGTATTTAGGTACTTTGCACACAAAGAACAGGTGAAGTTATCATACCATTAAAAACAACACTGATCCTAAGGCAGCATCATTTAAAAAGCTGGGGACTTATCCTCTACAGTGTTCGAAAAAGTTATGAAAATACTTAGAAATTAAAAATGTTCATTTGGATTAAAAAAAAAGAAAAAAAGATGACCTGTGAACTTAGTTAAAGGTTTGTCCCCAAGGAAAGGAATGAAGGATATCTTCAGCTTGGCTACTTACTTGTTTCAGTTGTTCAAGCTTGTCATCATCTTCAAGGAAGAAAGTCAGGTACATAAAGGACACATCTACATCACAGTTACCTCCATACTTCCTGTGCTCTTCAATAGTGTCTCTGCCTCCTGAGAAGGCATGCTTGTTAATCTGAAACAATACAATGATTTTACAATTTCTACTAAATTATGCATTGCTATATTGTAAAGAGAGCTATAGCACAGTCCTCTAGCTTCTCTATTAAGGAAGAAGCTGAAGGGTGATTTGAGAAGAGTTAAGGCAGAGCAACAAGACTGAAGCAAGAAAGCAAAAGGCAGTCATTAGATGTCAGCTTCTAATGACTGTGGAGTATATACATATTCCACAGCTTGCATAGTTAGACCAAATATGAAACAAATTCTAGCTAATTTTTGTACTATCAGTTTAGTTGGGAAGGCAAAAGATTACATTTGACAGATTAGCTACATTTGCATAACTATCAATTCCTAAAGATTCTTTGCAATTAGATGTAGAGGAAAAGAATGCAGACACATTCAAAGAAAACAAAAAAACGTAAAGGTGAGGAGCACCTCTTCCATTTGTTGTAAAGCTTTGTGTGCTTAAGGTTTGAAGATACTTACCTTTGTCTTAATTTGTTTGGGTGTATCATTGAGGAAGACAGAGGAGTTGACATCACTAGCACTCATTTTTGTTTGTGCTCCTTGCAGGGCTGGGAAGAAGACTGAGTGCAGTAAGGCTGGTTTAGGATAGCCAATCCTAGGTGCTACATCTCGGGTCATTCTAAAATAAGGATCCTAAAACAATCATCAATAAAAGCACAGAATAAAGTTAAAAAATGTGGTTCAAAGGCTGGCTAGTGTTGGTTAGTTCATGCCTTAACAGGTGGTGTCAAGAAAAAAAAAACACCTCAAGTTCCACAGTTGATACAGTCCCTTCAGAACAGCAAACAAACAAAATTCTATTTTTTCATTTCTGTAGTTCCTCTGTACACTCTGATTCTCTTGGTTAACAAGGATTTGGAAATGGATACCTCTAAGTTGGCAAAATTTCTGAGTGTTTTAACAATGAGCACAGGACCTGAGCTAAATTAGTGATCAAGCTGGTAGAGCTGTGCTATTGCTGTGCTGTGACTTGAACCAAATGCAAAAAAATTACTCCATAACATTGTGGGTGAAGAATGTAATTAAATAATCTTCCAGTGGCTGTTCCTGTGACTAAAAGAGCTAAAGATTCAGACAGTGCAAAATCGGATTTCTAGAAACAATACTTATTTAAAGATGCTACCGCTATCATTTGTAACTGATGTTCCTCAGCTGCTCTGCACAATCACTTGTAGCTGAGGTTCTGCAGCCTTTCTCACAAGTTATTCCAATGCTTCTTTATCTTTTCTGATAGAAGATTTTCCCCCAGGGTACAACATACATCTCCTGTGATGCAAGTTACGGCTCGCTATCTCTTGCCCTAGTTACCATGGAGATGGCTAGAAGTTTCTTTCAACCCCCATGTCAGTGCACTTCTGCATAATTAAAGATTTTACTGTCTTTGCTTTCATAGATATCAGCTTTGAAACGAGTTGAGATCAAGTCAGATTCAAGACTGGAAAGAATGAGTAACACATGATTTTGAAGCTAAGCCCTCATCTTTGTCAGGACACAGCAGAACGCCCTTTTATCTCTTCCAGCTCCCATCTGAAAAAGGTGCTTGCAGGAATGTTTCATGCACATTTTGATATGCCACCATGATGCCTGAACAGTAAATTACACAAACAAATCCAGGAAAAAGAAATTAAGAAATATGATTTTCTTACTTGATCAATAGCACATGGGATAAGACACTGAATGTTCTCCTTGCCATTGAAAATCTGTGGAAATGAAGAACTGAAGGATGGAGCAGCTTGAATAGCAGGAAAGCTGATCTTCCCTAGAAAACAAGAAGTTGGGATATGATAGTGAAGTCTGCAAAGGCATTTTCACCCGTTGCCCTGTGTCCTGTTGCTGCATGCAACTGCAAAGAGCCCAGTCACATCCATTTGAGTTCCCACACTACAGATATTTGTAAACAGTGGTGAGATCCTCTCTGAGTTTTCTACAGTGAGACAGAAACCTGCAATGGTAGTGAAGCAAACGGAAGAAAGAACCATCTAGCACCATGATAATTAGGCTTTTGAGCACTCCTTATCTTTTCTCATGTTAGTGTATGTGTGTATTAATGCAAGTTTTTCCTATATAGTTTTGCAGTAGAAGTTTTAGAAAGTATATAACGGACTATAGCTACATAGAAAAATCAGGAATGGTTCACTATCGTGGTCCTTTCAACTTTTCTGCTTTATACTTTGTTGTTAGTAACGCTACTGTTCCCATCTGTTTCCTGAGTGGCACATACCAGTCTCTGAATAGTTACTTAAATAGCACCATAGAAAGTGAAAGCAAGGATCATTTCCAGCAAACGACTATTTCCTACCAATACAATCACTGTCGGTAAAGCCAAAGATTCCTTTCACTTGGTTAAATGTAACATGCTTCTGAACCTTGATGATATTCTTGTAGAATCCTGTACTTGACCTGTGAGAAAGAAAGTGGAAAAATAACATGAGAAGCCAAGAGCGGGACAGAAGTTTTCATTCCAAAAGCTGAGAATGTCACAAAGCTTGCAGGATTAAATCTCTGAAAGCACTAGTTTGGTCTTTTTGTGGTTCACTGAGATGATAATTAGAGGATTGTTAGAGGACACTAAAAACAACTTTTTTTGCCTGGAAAATTTTACTGTTTTTTCCCCAAAATGTTATACTGAAAACAATACTTTTTGAAAACCAGATTTAATTATCTAAAACCAGAAATATTTTAATTTAGAAACTGTGCCTCATGAAGTCTGGAGTGAATTCTCTTTATGCCTTTCTGTGAACTCAGACAACCTGAATAGATCGCATTTCCTGTGTTGCTTGGTATCCCAGCAGTTCACTAAAGCAATAGTAGCTCAGAGCTAAGTTCCCCGTCTTCCACTATCACCAAATACATCAGCAGCTTTTCCAAATGAAATATAGCTCAGCATCTTCTCTGTTTTTTTTTACTTCTACTGGAAAACTGAAGCAATAGAATTGGCAGGTCTAACATGCCCTTATTCAGTCATGAGGGATATCTGCATTAACCTAACTTTAAGGCAGGAAAGTCAGAGGAGTAGGAAAAACTGTCTTATAGGTTCCACAGTCTAGGGGGTACAGTTCTTCTCTAAAATGAACACCCTCTCACCCAGGTATTTTCAGAAGCTTATCACCTCTTATGGAAGAACAAAGCCCAAAACTTCAGTTCTGAACTTGGCCAATTTTTTTCTTCCTTCTGAGAGGGCAACTCCAGTAGAAGCTTCTTTCTCTTAGATCTTCCTTAAACTTTACTCAGTTTTTCATTGCTATTTTTTCATAATGCATTAAACTAATTGTTTGCATCATTTGTGAAATGCTTTTAGTTAATGTGGTTGAACTATAAATACATCTCAAAGACTTTAATGCCATCCTAAGTCAGTCTGGAGTTTTCTTGGTGGTTTTAGTATTTTTTACCTTTTAGCAGCTTTAATATATTTCTTGTAATTTAAATTTAAACGCTGTGTACGCAAGCGTTTGTTCATATATTATACAGGAGAATGACAAGAGTATGTATATAAGATATTGAATAGCATAAAAATCAGCAATTTTACTTTAAGTATTGTAAAACTTCTATTGAAGCTCTCAAACCTGCACACGCTTATGTAAAGAAAAACACTGCTGGCTATTCAAGTTAGAGAGAAAATGCAAATATGTTTTCGATTTCAGTGCTCTAAGTAAATTTCAACTTACCCCAAGTAGTCTAAATCAGAAAAGATAAAGGTTTTATTGACATCAAAACCACATGCAATAATATCTCTTGCATTTTCTTTAGCATATTCATATGCTTTCTCAGTTGTCATATCCTTCCAAAGGTACTTCTCATCATCAGTTAACTGTATAACTAAAGGAACATCAAATGCTTCTTGCAGCCACCTAATAAAAGCAGGGAGATTTTATTTCAGAATAAGTAGAAATGAAGACCTTTTTGCTAGACAGCTATAAGTATTTTCATACATTTTAAACAGAAGGATATACAAAGGACTGCACCATATGTGAGCAAACATAAATGTTTTATATAGATTATAATGACAACTTACCTGGAAAAAAGACTCACTCACTGTTTCCTGTACATATGTTATCATTTGAAATGGGAGTAGAATTTAAGACATTTTTTGGCTCAGAGTCCAGTATCTTTCTGTCCTGCTTCTACTGCAGACACCACCTAACTAACCAGGTTGAGTTCCATCACAAACTCGGCTTAAAAGAAGCAAAAGTTCTATGAACTGCTATGGAGGGACAGGTACAAAGATGAAGGCTTCATAGTGATACAGGGATTGGGTAATTTTAATGATTGTATGGATTAAATTCATCAACATTTATCTCAGACAAACAGAACTAACTGTAATGTACCATTTTGGTATTTCCATAGACAGCAGTCAAGATTTCCTTAGGAAAAAAATATTTTTGAGTAATACTAATGGTAGAAATAGCTTACTTTGTGAATAAAAATGGGATAAGATGACCAATGTGCATTGCCTGAGAGGATGGTCCTCTGCCAGTATAAAGGTAAAAGGGCTTCTTATTTTCATAAGCATGAAGGATTTGGTCCATATCTCTGAAACAAACAAACAAACAATAAAAAACACAAATGGAAAAAACTTGACTGAACTTATTTGAAAAGTGCTAGCTGCTTTACACAAAAAATCCATGCATATTAACAAATAAACCATAGAGGACTTGCAGGCTGGTGTTTAATATTACTCCCTGAGCCTTTTTTATGTGATAGTATAGATGTATAGATCCACAGGTCATGTGAACCCTTGCTCAAATAAGCAGAGCTTTGCAGCATATGAGCCCTGGTATTCTTTGCTGGGCCAATTTCTCCATCCATCCATTAACATCCTGGGTCAAAATGGAACCTCTACAAAGCAAAGATTCCCTGCACATTTCTCTTTCTATTTGGGATTAGTGAAGGCATAAAAAAATTGACGCATGTACCCAAAAAGAACAAAGTGTTTCAAATGTTGACACAGTAGACCTGGAGTAGTTGCTAATTGCAAATTACAGTTGCTTTACCTGGTGTAAATGAACACAGCCTTTTGCTGGTCACAGGTTTCTCCCAGTAATGCTTAGAGAAAGTCTTAATAATTTGACATTTTTGAATTTTAATGAGAAAGTCTCACCTGTGAGAAAAAAAGATTCCTCTACGTAGAAATCGGTGAGGTTTTTGCCCAGTAGCTCTTTCTATTCGATTGATCAGATCTGTATCAATTTTAGTGCTGCCAAACCGAACTAAAATAATAATGTTGAGAAAAAGAGAAATAAAAAATTAGCATAGCCAAAACAGATCTTTCATTAATCCATGGAGCCCAACTCAAAAAGAACATCTTAACATCTCAGGTAAAAACTAAAATGGCTAAATTTTCCTTATTTTTCCCTTGAGTCCTAACAGTAGTCTCTGAAATTAACTCTGCTAATAGGCCCGGTCTAATCACTACATCCCCATTTTGCTCCATCCATGATTGATTATAATAGCAGTTTTTTTTTTATAGCAGAACTGCTATTCAGGGAAACATAATTAGATCAATAAATTGGCCTCTGTATATCAGAGGATAAAAATGGCTGCAAGGAACTTAATGTTCCTTTCTTGACGTTTAAATTTTCAGCCCTCCAATCACGTTTTCCACTTTTCAATCCCAAATTCTCTTCTCCAAACTTTACTCCCCATTTGTATCAACGTGATTATGGATACTGCTCCCCTCAAGAGGCTTCAAAAGGTAATGCATAATTCTTTTCATTGCAATCAAGTAAGACTTATTGCTTGGTGGTTTAGGAAATCAGCTGATTAAAATAAAACTTTTTCAGTTGAAGTAATTTCATTTAAGAAAAATTTTATTGGACTGAAGTAGCAGCATTTTTTCCTTCTTGCAGATGAAACTGGGGCAAACATCTTCTTCCTTCAGTAAAGCTTCCTACACTTCGATCCCAATTCTTGGACCCTAATGAACACATTTATTCTTCATGATTTTGACCCGCTCAGAGAAATCTTGAAAAGAATCTAACCTTTGCTACTATTCTACTCTACTGAGCATCAGAATATCTTATTGTGATTGACAGATTATTCAAGGGAGCAAAATGGATACATAAGTACATTTTATAGGGATATAATACCTATACCCATCTATTAAAAATCTTCCTGGTGTGATACAGTAATTAACTGAAATGTCTTTCCACGGACTTCAACTTCCTACTAGAGTAGTACTGTACATGTAATCCATGTTTTCTGAGCATCACCACATTTGCTTGTCCTAAGCAGTTCTTAATTACTGAATTAATTTATTCCAAGCAAATAAAATGCAGTAAAAACACCTGAATAATAATAATTTGGATGAATGCTAATTAGAGGGCAGATGAACATGGAAACTCTTAACTCAGCAGAATAGTCAAGAGGCTACTCTTCTGGAAAGAGATGTAATGGAGTCTTCTTCTTGGAGATCTTCAAAAGCCATACAAATGTAATCCTGGGCATCCAGCTCTGGCTGTCCCTTTTTGAGCAGCAGAGTTGGACTAGATAGGAGGGACCCAGAGGTCTCTGCCAACCTTCACATTTCTGTGGTTCTGTGATACAGAAATCATGAGAATACTGACACCAGCTGGGGCTAGCCACCTTAGAAACATTTGTGTAGTGTGAGAAATGATTGAAAGCTCTCTAGAAATACCTAAGTAACTGTATTAAACATTCAGAGTCTGTATGACTGCCTTTTCTCTATTTTCCTCTTCCTTGCTAAAGAAGCTGTCTAATTTTTGCCCACCTGTTTCCTTTAATGAGGAATTTAACACCTTCTTAGATTCTCTATCCAGAGAGAATCTGTATTCCTGAACAATTTCTGACAAGGACACAGTCTCCACTCTCTGACAAGCTTTTAAAAAATTCCTAGCATACTTTTGATCTTTAATATCCTTGCTTTTATGAAAAGACAGCTTTGCTCTTGCTGTACATAAGAAATCTTGAATGCTGCCATTCTGAAAAGTATATTTGCATTTATTGAAAACGTATTGTGTACTTTTTCCTCTTTGCCAGGTTCTATATGCATGCAGAAAACTAATAATCTACTACTTGTTATTCCAGTCACTTTCTGACCAATCTAGTCTTAATAATCTCTGAACAACCATGGAAACTGGGAGAGGTGCCTGCGGAATGGAAGAAAGCAAATACCACTCCCACTTTGAAGAAGGGCAAGAAGAAGGAAATGTGATATTAGAGGGCAGTCAGCCACACCTCAATCTCTGAGCACATGATGAGGCAAATAATCATTCAAATGTTATTAAAGATATGAAAGTGACTGGGAGAAGTCAGTATGGATTTATGAATGGGAATTCCAACTTAACAGCCTTCTATGACGATATGATTAGCCTAGTAGAAAAGGTGAGAACAATGGATACTGTTTAACTCATCTTCAGTATGGCTATTTACACCATCTCCCACCTGATGAAGTCTCACAACTGATGAAGTCTGGACTAGCAGACAGCAAACATTCTGGTTAACAGAATCTTTCTTCCCTGAATATCTGTTCTGGTGCATAACCATGGAACATCCAGGAAACATTTGAGAATAACACTCCTCTCAATTACACCATGCTTTTAGCATGTTCATTTCTTCTATGTTTGAAGAAAAATAAACATACTGACAATTTTATAGAGTACAACTAGTAGATAAATAACATATGAATAGATTGTAGGTGATACAAATATTTCCTTTATTTTAAGAGTTATATTTATAACGTTATACTGATCTCTTGGGTGATATTCTAATTACTATTTTTAAAAAGATGAGGAAAGTTTATTGATAGCAAGTAGTAACTGTTTCACTTCCCAGAGTGGCTACCTTTCTTTTATGAAAAGTTTTCAATGAATAACTTAGAATTTAAGCTACATGACTCATGTGTCAAATTCTCCAACCTGTTAGCAATGCAAATAGGGAAGAACTATCCTAACTCTCCATTGTAGAGTAGGTCAAAAGGACACATACCTACATGCACACATACACAAACAGTTACTAGAAAAGGAAGCTGCTGTCAGGTAAAAGGATAGCACTTCTTTAGATAATTAATTTACAGTGAAGTCATGCTAGTCACTTTGAGAGACACTGAGATTGTGCCAACAGAAGCAGAAAAATGGGAAGAATAGAATACAAGAGTTAGAACTTCCTCCAAGAAAACAAAAAAGGCCTTCTCTGTATCTCCTACACAAGAAATGAGATTTATTTCTAGAATCCAACAATTATCTTTCTCCTTTTTCCCCTCCTGACATGTATTTTTTTTTGCATGTTTTTCCCTCTTCAGCTTTTCCTTTCTCCTATGGCTTTCTACTAAGCCACATCACACATACATCTGATAGGATCTTTCAAGAAAATCATACTCAGTTAAAAGAATGCTGCAACTGAACTCCCAAATGTAAGTAATAATTGCTGACACATGAAGGTGTATGCTCTCTTGTCTGTTTCACAAATGAACAACATACAACTGTTTAAGAATTTTCATTGAGGTATGAAATATATGTTGAAGATTAACAACTATTTCACTTAAAAGAGGGCAAAATTAGTTAAAATTAATGAAAAAGTTTTCTTGCCTATTTCAATGTTATGGACTCAAGCTTTAAAAATAAACTATAAGACAAATAAGGAAACAAACTAAAGCCACATTTTTTAAATTACAGAGCTTTGCAAGTTTTGTAACATCCCTAAAGTATTTTCCATTACTGTATGGGAACTGTTAGGTCACAGATTGAGCACCTGGTGAAGGAGCAGGGCCAGCCCTGGGAGCACAGGTGCAAGCAATTCACCTGTGAGATTGGAAGGCATAGATAGACCTTGAGTCCACCCCTTCCTAACCCCATTTAAAAGCTGGCAGCCCAAGAGGAAGCATCTCTATTGGAGATTATTTCTTTTAGAAGTTTTCCAGCAGGTCCTTATCCTTGGAAAAAGGTAAGTTATTTCTTTTTCAGTACTAAATAGTAACCAATATCTTTCTTAGGTGATCTGAAAACTGGTCAGTGGCCTCTGCTTTACATAGTATGATTACCATTTCCATTTATGTTTTTTTTATGCATAAGCTGCATCTTTTCTGTCCCAAACAGCATCTGGCTGTTTGACAGCATGTCTTGTAAAGGTACTGTTATCCTTAGAGACTTCTGCATTAGCTCTGCCCTCCTTAATGCAGAAGTCAAGTCAAATACAGAAGAATTCTACAACCTGGCCAGAATGCTGTATGTAGGCTTTAGCTGTTCAGCGTCACAAACACTATGATAAACATACTCATTCACAATATCTGCATTAACATAGCTTCTAATAATAGTTCTTATGCTAAAAACAAACTGAATAAAACTTATTTCCAACTGAAGTGGGGAAATCCTTGCCTTGGACATTTTAAACTCCTATAGTAAATTCTTTAGATGTGAATGCTAATGTCAGACATGAATTAAGTGTTACTCAATTCTGCTGATCAGGACTTGTGATCCTTTGCTGTTTTTTGTGGTCATTACAATCACTTCACATAAATCCCTTAGTGTTAGTGAGGAGCTGTACCTATGAGTTTGTCATAATCCACGCCTTTAGCATTTGATGTCTGCACGTTCCAGGGGTCCACAAGATCTTCATCCTCTTCCTTAGTTGTACCATTGTTTATTAATGCATGATCTTTTGGAGGTAAGCCTGCCTGATAATCTTGTCCTGTTGTTGTTTTATATGACAGCTTTAATGACAACAGCATTCTCACTGCTGCATCTATTTCATCCTGAATAAAGAGAAAAACAGCTGTTTGATTTGACATAATTGAGATAGACAACTGTAAGAACGTCTCAGTCCTCCAAAAATCTGTATCCATGCTTTGACTTGAAGTGCATTATTCATAAGTTCTAAGCCTTTATTTATGTTTGCAGCATCTCTGCCAATGGTAAAATTAAAGCAAATAGAAAGCAACAGTTTTCTAACCAGAAGAATTCAGCTCATTATCACTGGCAATGTATTTAAAGTATCTGTCCCTCTTTTCCACTTATGCATGAGGAAACAAAACTCTAGAAAAACAGGCAAGCATTTTTAACAAGACTAACAATTTAAGCAGACAAAGTGATACACAGCTATAACATAAAATATTACCTAATTTACTTTACAGTGTTCTTTTAGTGGCTCAATTGTTAACAATTTGCTTACAGACTTGAAGACTAACCGGAAGATGAAGGTCTTCATAAATCCCATAGTTACGGCCCTTTTAGTACAAGGCTAATGCAATATGTCATGTAAGCAATAAATACATTGAGGTTTTAAAACTAATGCTTAGTTTTCAAGACTTACTCCCACAAGTAATCTATGAAGAGAGAACAAATTAAAACTCTGGCATATTAAGACTCTGCCAACACAGTGATGACAGCACAGGGAACTGGAAATTAATGGCAAAATACTAAATCACTCTAGGAAGATTAAGCAGGAACAGCTACAGGAAGACATATTTGCTAATCTGTACAATAATGTATGGAGAAAGATGATGATGATGATGATGATTATTATTTATTAACAGAGAGCCTAATAACAGGACAGAAAGAAAATGATATTAACTTCATTTGAAAACCAAGAATCTTGGATCACAGCAACTAGTGGAAGCAGAGTATAAGTCTACACAACTCTGTTTTTACTTCAGGAATAACAGCTTTGCTCTTATTAATAACTATTTTGTTTGAGGTATGACCACATAGTGGACATAAGTATTTTTAAACAAAGAATTTTTTCTTAATGCAATATAAATAAGATCTCAGAACAACCATATTCTTCAGTACTCTTAAAGACATTGAAAATGACTGGTTACACACATGGAATGGAAATACCTTTGGTGCCTTTCCTGCTTTCAGTGCTCTGACTTTCTCTCCTTGTTCAGTTACTTTCTCAAACAGCTGAAGTGGATTCAGGGATTTCAAATCACAGTTCGGACTATCAGCCATTTTGCTGGACTGTAAATGACCTTTTATTTACAATTCAATTAAATCCAAAGACTTCCAGTTTTTTGGCTTGAAAGTGGCAGCAAAGCCAGAAGAACTGTAGGGTAAAAAACAGTGTTTTATTCTTCCATGTTTACCTTGAAGATCAGGCGAATAGAAGAACAAAGAATTCCACTGACCACATACCTAATGCTATTGATAACAGCTGGATAAAGTAAAGGCTTCAACATAGTGAGCTTCAAAGAGCAAACAAGCTTAGAACATTTAATTTAGTTTCATGCAGAAAAGGACTGGCGTTGAGCAGCAAATAAATGTACAGATCATTCCAATGTTGTTTCTCTAAGTATCTCATCTAACACTAGAACACATTTGCAAAATGGTGACAAAAGAATTAAATACATCTATGATTCAGAGCATCTCTGATCAGTTGGACATCCTATTCATGACAGCTTAATGTATTTGTACTGCTTTTGGTACCTTGTCACATTTTGTCCCACAAAAGCTGAATCAATCAAGAGATTTTTCTAAGTGTTACATGGAATTTTATCTTAATATATGCCATATAGTATTTCAACTCATAGAAAGCTATATGAGAGAAAGGTCTGCTCTCCTCCAGAGGTTAAAGAAAGACACAAATGATCAGTAAGAAATGCTGCTTTCTGTGGAAGAATCAATCCATAGGTAAGCAATACTCTGAAGTGTAATGAACTATTTGTTCATCTTATGAACTGCTGCAAAACAACCCTGGGAGATAGCTGAATCTAAGAATAACAACCCAGCAGTCTTCCTTACATCCAACATACACCTTGATCACAGAAACCTCCTAACACAGTGTCCTCACCTCTCTAAATAGGCTTCTCTCCCAGGCTAACACCCATAATATTGCACATATTACTAATAACTTACTGTGATAGTTTCTTAGCACTCTAATTTTTTTTTTTTTTTTTAATTAACAGCAACTAAGAGTCTGGAAAACAACAGCTGCACAGTTTACAGTATACCAACACAGAAAGCACAGAAAGCTAAGTAATGCTGTTAAACTGTTAAGCAAGTTCTTGTTTTCAAACATGTTTAAATTAGAGAAGGTTATTTTCATTCCAAACCAGAAGCATTTTGATCTTTGTCTCCACAGTTATAATCTGAAATATGTTACAAGCAGGTTTGTACTTAACTTGAGTGAATACATTGTCTAACTCTTAGTGATTTACAACAGTGGAAACTCCTGTAATATGGACTACACTGAATTAAGCCTACATTACTACACATGCCTACAGTAATCCTGGCACAGCAACTTTTGCTCCTCTGGTAATTTCTTCCTCTGATGATTTTTTTTTTTTTCTTTCCAAAATTATTTGATAAATTGTCTCTAAGTACTCCAATCTGAAAATAGACTTCTATGGCTGTCTGAAATTTGGCAAAGCTGTTATCAGCCTGCCATGAGTAAAAAAAAATAAAAAAATAAAAAATTCAACTGCAGAGGCAGAACTTCTTATTTCAAGAAATTGCTGATGCTCAGCAGCTTTCTGCAATGATGCAAACGATGAGGTCTGCAGATGTACATAAGTGCCAAGGCGCTTTTTTTTTTTTATAGTAAAAATCAAAGCATCATCCTGTTTCATCTGTGTCAACAACAGCTGCACTTGCAATGTTATCTTGATGAAATCTGAGGCTGATAAAATGACGTAGTGCAGATCTTAATGACAAAAATGCACTGAGGGAAAAGTAAATTTTCTATGGAAAATATAAATGCAACTTGGCTAGTGTGGCAAAGTGCTGCATCACAGTTGGATGCAGTTGCTGATGCAATCATCCAAACTGTTGCATGCTTTCTTCTCTTGAGGAAAGTGATGTCATCTGAAGTCATAAATTGATTCCTATTTTACCTAGGTTACAATCAGATGGGACAGTGACAAATGTAGTAATGAAAAAGGAAAGTTAATTAATTAAACTTATACTGAGTTGAAGACAAGCGTGTTGGGAAAATGATTCACTCCAGGCATTTTCTGTCATACCATGGCCACAGAGGACAAGTTCTGTGCTATGTACAATCCTGCTGTCTTTCAGAGGATTATGGATATTCAAAGAGAAATGGTTTTCTTAGCTGAAAGTCCAGACACAGTTGTAGGAGATGTATTTGTGGAGAAGACTGTCACCTCTGATCAGCTTTAAAGTGAGCAGTGTTAGGTTTTTTCTGTTTGCTTGTTTTCAGCAGAGTGATATAGATTCAAACAATTCCAGACAGCCTCCCAGGTATATTATTGAATCATATCATAGAAAGACTTGGGCTGGAAGGGACCTAAGGGTCATCAAGCTCCAACCTCCCAGCTGCAGGCAGGGCTGCCAACCTTTATGTCTAATACTAGACCAGGCTGCCCAGGGCCCCATCCTACCTGGCTTTGAATACCTCCAGAGATGGTGATCCCCAACATCACCAGGCAGCCTGTTCTAGCACCTCAATACTCTCCTGGTAAGCTGTCCTGCTGCTGAGCGTGCAGTGTGAATAGACTGAGTTTACAAGGTATATATTTAATTGGAATAAATTATAAAAGCTGTTTACAATAAAGCTTCACATGTATTTGTCTCCTTTTCCCAGAATTAAAAATGAAAAAAGCACCTAATAGTTGAATTAGCCATTAAACAAAAGTTGAAAGCATTCCTTCTACAAAATAACCAGTCGAATCACAACCTTGGATATATTTATATAGCATATTTGAACTGCCACTGTTTAAAACAAACAAAAAAACCTTCACTCGCCTAGAAAACTTGTTTTTAATTTATCAAGTCCTCCATATCTATCATTAACTAAATATATCTTTCATTAAGGCTGTTTGTTAGACAGCTGTAATATTCCCAGATTTCAGCAAAGTACTTTGAAAAGACTGAGAAATACGTGCATTGCTTTCTATTTTGGTCTATTAATGCTGAAACCGTACTTATATTACAGAATGGACTAAAATAAAAGTGACTACTAATGTATTATGTGTGATCCTTAGATGCTTAATTTAGATCCCTTCAAGTTTGATTAAGCATAGTTCGACAGCATTATTTTAAAGAGGAAGCATAATAGATGTTAAGTAATTAAATGACATAGGCCTACAGTTTACTTACATTCTTTTCTTTCAATAGCAGGTTTTTCCGTTTTTTGTAAGCATGAGATATTTAACTGGAAAAGAAAGCATACGGGGTAAATTCACATTGAAAACATTGAAATCTGCCATTTTCAAATATTGCAAAATAGGAAAATGTAAACAAGATTTATTCTTTGGCGTAAAACAAGTTGTTTTACCTTAATTCTTTAATGTATCTACTGATGGATTGCCTCCTTTCAGAAAGGCTGAAATATGGCTGAGACTGAGTGCAGAAACTGGAGAATTATAAAACAGAAAAACTCCTTAATAAGATGGGAATAAGCTGAATAAAAATAGGATGGAAATAAAAAAGATAGAGAAGAAATTGAATGCTACTGAAAGCTTATTTCCAGTTGCGTCAGTATTGTCCTTCTTTGCTGGTGAAACTCAAGCCAGGCATTCAGTGATTTGGGACGTGGGTCTTTACCAGCTTTTGAAATACATAAATGCAATTCTGATCTTTAAAAAAAACAACAAACAAACAACTGGATATTCATAGAATCATAGAATGGCATGGGTTGAAAAGGACCACAATGCTTATCTAGTTTCAACCCCCCTGTTATGTGCAGGGTCACCAACCACCAGACCAGGCTGCCCAGAGCCACATCCAGCCTGGCCTTGAATGCCTCCAGGGATGGGGCATCCACAACCTTCTTGGGCAACCTGTTCCAGTGCGTCACCACCCTCTGTGTGGAAAAACTTCCTCCTCGTATCTAATCTAAACCACCCCTGACTTACTTTGAAACCATTCCCCCTTGTCCTGTTACTATCCAGCCTCGTAAACAGGATATTCTACAGTGTAGCAAAATGCATGTTACAAAATGTATTACATAAGGAAAGCTGTCAGGAAAGGAAGGAAAGCTCAAAGACATCACATACTTTCCCTAAACATAGTTGAAGGAAAAAATTCATAGATGGAAACTTGAGAATGGACTGACTTGGTAAGTTGAGAAAGCAAAAAATGAAAAGATAAATTAAAGCACACAGCATGAACGTAGACATCAATGGAAACGTGCCTAGGGAAGCACTGCAACCAGGATGTGTTTTAAGGAACCGTCATCACAGTCATAGTGATCATCAATTCAAGTGTGAAAGCGTGGTGAAGGTGTGCAAGACGAGTCCCTGAGATGACAGTGCAACATTCTAGCTTGTCAGCGTTCCGTACCATTTGAGCCCCCACCCATCACCCGGACACCGCTTCCTAGGAAAGGGCCCCCAAACGGAGACCCCGCAGCACCGCTCGCCCAGAGGAGGCGAAGCCCGGAGCGGTACCCTCTGGGCGGCCCCTCCGCTGCCCTTGGCCGTGATCTCTAGGCGCCCGGCTCCACGCGGCCCCGCTGCTCACCCGCTCAGCGCTCTGCTGCCACAGCCATTGCATCACCGCGCTCGGCGCTCTATGTCCTGCTCCGGGTGGGAAACGCGAGCTGAGCGGAACCATCGCTCCGCACCTCCAGTTCCCCCGTAAAAATCAGCGTTCGCCTCGCACCCCCACGGAGGGCCCGCATCGAAAGATGCCCTCATGAGCACTCAGTGAGTCGCGATCCGAGCTCTTCCCTCCCACCGCGCTGTCCCAGCAGGAGTTGAGGGGGCGATGTGTGGCGGTGCTGGTTTCCACCCGGCGCCATTTTAAAGAGGGGCTGTCGCAGCGGAGAGACTTCCGGCGCCTCTCAGGTGGTGGCGGGTGAGGGGCGGCTGCAGGCTGGGGTGGCGAGCCTGGGAGGGCTGGGGAGAGGGGTGAGGCGGCTGTGCCGCCCTCACTGTGCCGCCCTCAGCTTTGCTCGCGGCATCTCTAGCCGTGTGGGGACGGGTGCTCACTGGCCAGCGTATGTGCGTGCGGTGCTCGGGCTCGTTGGCGTAATAGAAAATCTGAAAGCTCTGCGGAAGCGTCAGTTTCCGTGTTAGCTCGGCTCGCTGGGAATTGATGTGAAGTTGATAAGGTTAACGAGCTTGCTAAGGTGTGGGTGCTGTGCTGAGACGTTTTTCTTGGAGCGACATAGGGAACATCTGGCTAGTGTTTTTTTCTTTGGGAACAAGAGCTGAGTGGGAAGACTTAGAATGACAGAGATACCTTGCTTTTACAAGAGTGCTGAGGCTTATGGGTGTTATTCGTGTTATTTGGTGACACGTGATTTTTCCAATATCCCATGGAAAAGGATCCCCTTTCCCTTTTCCCCTTTCCCCTTTCTTTTTTTTCTTTCTCCTATTTTATTTTATTTTATTTTATTTTTATTTTATTTTATTTTATTTTATTTTATTTTATTTTATTTTATTTTATTTTATTTTATTTTTAACCTGGAAATCCTGTCTTAGAGGGCTGCAGCTCCTCTCCTCTAAGGAAGCTTGAGGGATTGGGTTTCTTCAGTCTGAAGAAGAGAAGGCCCTGGGGAGACCTCACTGTGGCTTTCCAGTTCTTAAAAGGAGCTTTTAAACAGGAGGGAAATCAACTTTTTACACTGGTTGATAGTGATAGGGTAATGGGAAATCTCCCCTAAAAGAGGGGAGACTTAGGTTAGATGTTAGGGAGAATTTTTTCATTGAGAGAATGGTGATGCTGTAGAGCTGCTGCCCAAAGAGATGGAGGTGCCCACGGCCAGGCTGGATAGGGCACTGGGCAGCCTGACCTGGTGGGGGGCAGCCAGCTCATAGCAGGGAGTTGGAACTGGATGGGCTTTAAGGTTTCTTACTACCCAAACCATTCTGTGATTCTAAATACAAGGAAATGTCCAGATGAAGTTTAACAAAAGCAAGTGTAGAGTCTTGCATCTAGGGAGGAATAATTGCATGCACCAGTACAGGTTGGGGGATGAGCTGCTGGAGAGGAGTTCTGCGGAGAGGGACCTGGGTGTCCTGGTGGATGACAGGTTGGCCATGAGCCAGCAGTGTGCCCTTGTGGCCAAGAGGGCCAATGGCATCCTGGGGTGCATTAGAAAGAGCGTGGCCAGCAGGTCGAGGGAGGTGATCCTCCCCCTCTACTCTGCCCTGGTAAGACCTCATCTGGAGTACTGCGTCCAGTTCTGGGCTCCCCAGTACAAAAAAGACAGGGATCTCTTGGAGAGAGTCCAGCGGAGGGCCACTAAGATGGTGAAGGGCCTGGAGCATCTCTCCTATGAGGAAAGACTGAGTGAACTGGGTCTGTTCAGCCTTGAGAAAAGGAGACTGAGAGGGGACTTGATCCAGGTCTACAAATATCTAAGGTGTGGGGGGCAGAGTGGCGAGGCCAGACTGTTTTCAGTCGTGAGTGGAGACAGGACAAGGGGAAGTGGCCGGAAACTGCAGCATAGGAAGTTCTGCACAGATGTGCGTAAGAACTTCTTTACGGTGAGGGTGACGGAGCACTGGAACAGCCCAGGGAGGTGGTGGAGTCTCCTTCTCTGGAGATGTTCAAGACCCGCCTGGACACCTACTTGTGCGACCCGGTGTAGGGAACCTGCTTTGGCAGGGGGGTTGGACTCGATGATCTCTGAAGGTCCCTTCCAACCCCTACAATTCTGTGATTTTGTGATTCCTGTAGTTGCCTCAGAACCTCAGCTTAATGGTGTTTTTTTGTTATTGTTGTTCTCCTTTGTTGGTTTTGTTTGTTTAAATAAAGTGAAAGCCTAATCCACTCTACTTGTATATCTTCTTTTATAGCTTTGAGGCAGAGGTCATCTTCTCGCTGTGTTTGCTCTGTAAAAACCAGGAATCCTGGTGGGAGCCTGTTTGCAACTTTGCAATACAAAAAGTAACCGCTTAGTGTAACTGTTGCAAAATGCAGTCCTTTAATGTAACTATTTATTTAATGGCAGGTTTGGAATGAAGGTGTCTTACTGTTTTCAAACGAATCCTCTAGAGGGGGATCTTGATGCTTTTATAAACTAAAATGTTGGTCATACTGTTTCAGTTAAGCACCTTGATCATTTGAGAGGAATTGGATACTTATTTTATATATAGAAATATATACAATGATATATATGTATGCCTTAATAGGAACGTGTTTTCTGGATGTTGCTTGTAAGTGTTACAGAATGCAGAAAATAGCCTTTGGTTAATTCTTTAAGTTAATGGAAGCATGCTTGTTTTAGTTTGAAAAGTTAAATGAGGAATTCTTACAAGTTCCAGTGTACTACTGCAGCAATATTTGTAGGACTCTCATTTGTGGCATCAGCTCTGCAAATGCTTTTGTAGATGCTGACGTTCAGGCAGCATTGCATTCTCATTATAATCAAGGAGCTTTTGAGGATAGCCTCTTGTCTGAAAGCAAAGTGTTGTAGGCAAAATAGTTGTAGCATGATGAGCAGTAATGTCTAAATAAGAAAACAAAGCAGAGATAGTGTGTCACTTCATTAATCTTAGCAATTGGAAGATAACACTACTTTTTGATTGTAAAGACTAGAGTTTTGAAGATTACTTTTTGTGGAAACGTCAGTTGTTTGAATGCAGTTAAATCTATACTCCATGTGCACCACTGAAATTTTTGGGAATAGGTTTTTTGGGATTGTTACAATGTTAGATTATTCAGCTTGTTATATATGTGGTCTCAATGTGGGAATTCTTTTCATAGAAACTTTGGAAAAAGTTTGTTCCACAGTAAGCGAAGATATTCATGCTTTTACTCTCTGTAAGTAAAAGCAAACACTGAGTTTCATGTAGCTTCTGGCATGTGTCTTATGTAAAACTATAGGCTGTGTGGAACTTACAAATTCTCAGCTACAAAACAGCCTTTTCCAACATAGTCACCACCATTAGCTACACGTTTTTGCCAGCCGTGAGCAAGAGCCTGCATGCTGCACAGTTAAAATCTGCACCAGTGGAGGTCACTGTCACTGCCTCCACTGCTGAAATGCATCACCCAGCACCTCACTGTGCTCACATCCACTGTTTGGTCTCCTTAAACATTCAGCGAGCATCACTGAGTATCAGTGGGTGCCATTTTATCCGCTTGAAAGGATTCAGTGATGCACCTTTGCTTCATACACACTTTCACGTCAAATGCCATTGTGTCAGACTGCTCCTCTGCTGCCATCTGTTGCACAGCAACAAAATGCAGTGGGATATTGGTGGGAAGGTTGAGCCTCTGCTGCCAGCATCCAACTCTCATGTTATGGACCAATATAATATAGCATTACTTTTAGAGCAGTCTGCATTTTATTTTTGTTGCCAATTGAATCCCTTCACACATAACAACACAGATGATTTAAAAGAAATAAATACTGTTAGTCTCATTCCAAAGTACTTGTATTCATATTCTTATAAATGAATATCCTAAAATGCTGCATAGTTACATTAGCCTTTGGTTTGTGTGCAAGGGGGAGGGAATGCTATTGCAAGCAAGGGGAGAGTGATTTGCTGTAGTTTGTTTTTCTTTCCATACTCATTTTCATAGTTTTGTCTCATACAAATGTATCTCTGCAAAGCATAAAAAATGTATGCAAAGTGCTTGGAGGCACATTATCACAGAATCACAGAATTGTAGGGGTTGGAAGGGACCTCCAGGGATCATCGTGTCCAACCCCCATGTTGCATAATTGAATGTACATATGTGCTATAATAGAAAAATAAATTCCAGGAATAAACAGGAATTAAACAGTTAAGGATTTTAAGAACTTAAGTTATTGAAACTGTAGGATCCATAATGAATTGTGCTCTGAATGGTCAATTCTTTGTTGTAGATCATCATTTGGAGGATTCCAGCACGAGATTTCTGGAGTTTGCTGTATCCAGCCATAATGAGTTCCTCACTGGTTGCTTATGATGATTCAGACCCTGAGGCAGAAACTGAAAAAGCTGATGATCTCAGTACCAGCAGACAAGCAAGCCTTCCGAGTTCTTCTGCAAATCCTGTTCAGCGCTTTGCACCTGGTATTTTGAGTACAAAATCTACATATGAAACGCAGCTTACTGAGAACACTGGCAATTTTGACTTGAGCATTGTTTGTGAAGATCCCCCTGAGCATTATGCACTGAGTAATAACAGTGATTTGACATCTTATTGTAGGAGAGCGTCCTCTAGTCCTACTGCATTATGTATGTCCTACAAAAACTATGAACAGACATTGAGCTCTTCAAGAAACTCTGGAAATGGTGCTTCCCAGAAGAGAACACATGAAGATAGTCCAACTGCCCCAAAAGGAATCAGACCGTATATCCCTAAAAGGTTACGTCAAGAAAATTCCAGTGCCTGTGAAAAAAAGGAGTCTGATCAAAGCGGGAGCTCCAGTTGTGATGTGAAGCTAGATATATCAGGAGAGCAGACAGTGACAAAGATATCTGAATTAATTAAGCCATATTTAGGATCCAGGTATAAATTAACTGAAGTTCCAAAAAGCTTAATATTTCATATGTCTAAACACAGCGGCCCTGTTAATGCAATCCAGTGGTGTACTGTACAAGAACAAAGTCATATGCTTCTCTCAGCTTCTATGGATAAAACAATAAAGGTAATGTAAAACAAAATGCTTTTTGAACTTATCAGCGGGCTTGAAAATACTGTATTAAGTAATGGTTTTCTGGGAATAATGTTTGCTCATGTGTTTGGCAGTTATAACGTGTTCAGAGTGGGAGGAGATGCTTTTCGGTATCAGGTATAAGTGACCGCTACTACAGGTACTCTCCTGGGTCTTATATATATGTATCCTACTGTGGTCTGAGGAGGCTTTTCACTCTAAGTTTCTTTCATTTTTGAATATTTAATACTTAGTGTATTTTCCTTCTAACTTTTATGACTTTGATTTCAATTCTTAGTTCGCTTAGTCAATATAGTAAGTCTTACTTTTCCTTTCATAATCATAGAATATCCTGAGTTGGAATGGACCTGTAAGGAGTCCTACTTCTGTTTCCATGAAGGACCACCCAAAGTCCAAGCCCTATGTCTGAGAGCATTGCCCAAATGCTTCCTGAACTCTGGCAACTCAGGGCACAACTGTGGCCCCAGCAGAGCCTGTTCTGTGCTCACCACCCTCTGGTGAAGAAGTTTTTCCTAACACCCAACCTGACCCTCCCCTCTCACATCTCTATGCTACTCCCTGAAACTTTTTTTCTCAATTTCAGGGGTTTAAAATAAATCTTAGTAAGTAAAGAAGGTGAAGAACAGCTTTTGTATCAGCATATTTCTAAAATGAGAGGAAATAACTCTAAAATTCAGTTTAAATTCCGATTTCATGTTAGAGTGCATTTCCTTCTACTCCTTTCCCCAAAATTCTCACCAAAATTGAGTTTTCTTTGCTTTTTCACTGTTTTATTTGTGGTAGATAATTTAGTGTCATTTAGCTTGACTTTTATGTACATATATGTATATATATTGATAGGATTGTTTGTTTTCTTTTTCGTTCCCCTGACTTTGCCATGGGGGCATATGAAGTAGATGCTGATCTCATATCTTTGAAGCAGTGGTGTTCTTCAGTCTCAGACACAGCTCTAGATTTTTTTCTCCTCCATGTCTACTAAAGCATTGGTTTTCATAGAAAAGAAAAAAAAACAGGTCTTTTAGCATGAATAAATGAACATGAGCCAGCAATGCGCTCTGGCAGCTCGAAAGGCAAATGGGATCCTGGGCTCCATCAGGAGAGGGGTGGCCAGCAGGGACAGGGAGGTGATTGTCCCTCTCTACTCGGCTCTTGTGAGGCCCCACCTGGAGTACTGTGTCCAGGTGTGGAGCCCTCAGTACAAGAAAGACATTGAGATTTTGGAAAGGGTCCAGAGGAGGGGGACTAAGATGATCAGGGGGCTGGAGCACCTCCCCTATGAGGACAGGCTGAGGGAGTTGGGTTTGTTCAGCCTGGAGAAGAGAAGGCTGCGGGGTGACCTCATTGCAGCCTATCAATACCTGAAGGGAACCTACACCCATGAGGGGAGTAAACTCTTCAAAAGGGCTGACAACAGCAGGACTAGGGGAAATGGTTTTAAGTTGAAGGAGGGAAGATTTAGGTTGGATGTTAGGGGGAAGTTCTTTACTAGGAGAGTGGTTAGGCCCTGGAACGGGCTGCCCAGGGAGGTTGTGGATGCCCCGTCCTTGGATGTGTTTAAGGCCAGGTTGGACGGGGTCCTGGGCAACCTGATCTGAATGTGTATGTTTGGTGGCCCTGCTAGGCAGGGGGGTTGGAACTACATGATCCTTGGGGTCCCTTCCAACCCGGGTGATTCTGTGATTCTGTAATAAAGCTTCCACCTTTTCACTTTTTGCCACTTTAACCTGTCAGACTATCCAAGTTCAAATACTCCGAGCATTTTTGTACATCTTTTTCATTGAGGCAAAATAGGAAAAATAAAGGTAATTTTTCTTCTAACAGGTCTTGCTTAAAGTACTGAATAATTTAAATCTTGTTTGCTGTCTGATGAACAGCCTTAAAAGGAAAATACTAAGATATACAAAAAGTGCTGATGTTTTTTTTTTTCTTTTGGTAAGCAGCAATGTATATTTGTGTTGTACAAAATTGTATCTGCCTTTGACTTAAGTATGTCTAAATTTGACTTTGTCTTAAACTGTCCTACCACTTATTTAGTATTTGTTTACTGCCCCTAAGCCTCATTATAGTGTTGAGTGAATGTAATTGTGGATGTACTAAACCTGGTAAAACAATCTTAAAAAAAAAAAAAAAAAGTTGTCATTGCTATGTAAAATTATTAAACAATATGAATAATAGCCTGTTTGTTTTCTTCTAATTAGGTAGAAGGGCTGGTGCTACCAACCTTGATTGGAAGCAGTATTTAAAAGTAAAGCTGATTGTCAAAGGAATGGATTTGCTGTATGTGCCCTGAACCATGGGAATTCAGTTTACATGGAGTGTGTTAATATTGGCAACACTTCAGGCTATAGGAGTGTAGAACATTACTTAAGTGACAGCGTAGCTGTTATGAAGCCTATTAAAATGCACTTCAGTATTTTGAAAGGTAGTCTGCAGAGGAATGTCTGGAAATGATTTTTATTGGGTGGTTTTTTTGTTTTTGTTTTTTTCCTTAATGAGTTTGAAGACTGTTGGTATGAGCTGTAGTGTCTTTACCTTTCAAGCCAGTAGAGGGCACAGTCAGATTAAGCATTGTCTTGATGTTATGCATCTCTCTAACTTTCTAGGGTCATGAGCCCACGAATCTCTAAGGACTACAACAGTAATAATTTCTCTTCTGGGAATTTTTTGGCTCTCCACCACTGCCTGGAGTTGTCTATTTACTGATGTAAGCATAAAACAAACAATTGAAAGCAGATGTAGATGTACCATTTTTTTTCTTCCCCAATCCTGTACCTTCCTTCAGCTTTTCCTTTGCTGTTTTCTTCCAAAAACACCTGCTCAGAATTTATAGTTGAAATCCAGGCAGCAGAAGCTCGTTCCTCTTTCTTTTTAACGGGAATATTCATGGTAACAGACATTCAGGATATCTGCAGTATTTACTTTGAGCATCTGATTTGGGTAAGACTCAAAACACAGTTAGAAGCCTAAAATCTCTGTATAATCCAGAGCCACAAAACTATGCACGTTCAGTTTATCATGAATACTTACAAATGAATATTTGTATGTAAATTTCTTTGATTCAGTCCTTCAATCTATGCAGCAAGATATGTATTGTTTGAAGGTATCACCCCAGTATCAGTGGAGATTTTTCAGATCTGAGAGTTCTGTCTTGCAGATCAAACTGCTATTGCAGGGTAGTTTTTCAGTTTTGATTAAATCAGAAGATCTGCAGCCATTTGCATTTTTTCTTTAATTTAGCCAAACCATTATGCATCTTTTTTGTTCTTCTAAGTATTTCCCTCTTAAATGTTTTACCACAAACTAAGAATTTCCCTTTTTGGGAAAGGATTTTTTTTTTTTTTTTTTTTTAATGAAGAAAAAAGAAATACTTGGAATTAGTTGCCTCAAGTTAGAAATCTCAGTCTCTTTATTCCAATCTAAACAATCATAAATAAATCATCATTGTATGTTTTATATTCCGTACCACACAAGAATTTATCTCAAATATATATTTGTGGTTCAATAAGGCCAAGTGCAGGGTATCGCACTTGAGTTGGGGCAATCCTGGGTATTTATACAAACTAGGGGCAGATCTTGAGAGCAGCCCTGTGAAGAAGGAATTGGGGGTCTGGCTGGACGAGAAGCTGGACATGAGCCAGCAGTGTGCACTTGCAGCCTGGAAGGCCAACTGTGTTCTGGGCTGCATTAAAAAAGGGGATTTTTTTCACAGAGAGGGTGGTGATGCACTGGAACAGGTTGCCCGAGGAGGTTGTGGATGCTCCATCCCTGGAGGCATTCAAGGCCAGGCTGGATGTGGCTCTGGGCAGCCTGATCTGCTGGTTGGCGACCCTGCACATAACAGGGGGGTTGAAATTTGATTGTGGTCCTTTTCAACCCAGGCCATTCTATGATATCTGAAGTTTACCTGAAACTGGGGTAGATAAGTTGTCTTATTTTGTTCTCCCACTTTAACCAGTGTGCACTTTGCCATCTTCTTTATGAATGACTTTAAGTCATACTAGAATGTTTGTGAAAAATGAGTTGATGTTCTCAGTCTCTGTTGACTGAAGAAAATAAGCTAGTGTTGGGAAAGATAATCTGAAGCTGTTTGTGTAAATTCTTAGTATTTAGGAAGGAATGCACATTTTCAAAGGCTTCTATATTTTTTCATTAAAAGTATTTTTAATTAAGGATTTTTCTGTACGTGTGTGTTTGTCTATGGATGCATATAAAACAAACAAAACAGTTATCAACTGGTGCTGTTGGAAAAAATCACGTATCAGCTCTGGGGCGTAATACTCCTGAGTAACGCTTCTACCAGCAGATGGGGCTCTGCAGCATCTTAGAAAGGGATGGCAACTAAATTATTCTTTTAATGAATCATATATTAGTATTAAATCGATATTTCCTCCATTTTGTGTGTTGAAAGACATTAAATCTAAAGTTTATGGCTGTGTTGCAACCCATGTCAGAAGATTTCATGGGAACTTGAAAGTGAGATAGAAATTTATGGGGAAGATTTGTGTATTGCAGATTAATTACCCAGAGTAGTTCTTCCAACTTGGAAGACTTTGTAGCAGTATGGATTGAAGAAGGAGGAGTTTAAAAATAAAACAAAAACAAACAAACAAACAAAAGCTCTCGAATTTATACTTCGGCAGTGGTCTTTTGCCCTCAGTTTTCTCTGAATTTTGAGCTTCCTTTATACTGAGGAAGCAATTGCCAGCTAGGTGCTTGTAGCAAGCAAAAGAGGCAGCAAACCTGATTCAAATTAGGGAAAGTGCTATTTGGAGCACTTAGTGTGGCAGTGCTCTTCACTAATGCATTTTAACTGTATTTTCAGTGGCTTCCATTTCTAGTTTAAGTACCTACAGGCTTATCTCAATCTTAGTTCAAACTGATTCCAACCTGTTTTCATGGGATAACACTTTTTCCTCTATACCTGCTTTTTCAGTAGCTGCTATAACTGAATTTTAGAATGCTCCTGCCACTTTTGGTTTTGTGCATTTAGAGACAGAAATAGTGATTATGATTTTAATTTTGGCTGAAAAGTTTTGTATAGATTTTGAGACTGAACACAGCTATCAGAGGTACCTAATTTTTGTAGTGTTACAGTACATTCTGGAAACCAGAACTTGTTTCTGCTTTAGATGCCCATATATGGAATTCTGGATCCTATGTTATCATTTAATATTTGTTTCAAGTAGCAGAGTAGCTAAAAAGTTCTATCATGAAAGATATGTTTACCAATTTACTGTCTTGATCTTCTTATATCTTTTATTTGGAAAACCAAATAATTGCAATAGAGCCCCGGAGATGTACATGTTTTCAGTAGTTAGTGGTGCTGCTCTTTGTTTTTTAATAATTGTTCATAGCAAGAATAATGGTGTGGATGGCTTTTTTAAAAAATATATATTTTAAAAGATATCATCTTTATACAATAATGTTTGTATGAACTTTCAGTTGTGTGTCTTATTTTCTATTTGAAATGTTGGCATCTCTGCGAAATATTTCCTCATTTTCAGTATGTTCATGTTGCATAAAGGAGCAGGATCACGGAAAGAAAAACTTTGACTCTTTAGCATATGAAATCTATGCTAGTAGAAGATTAATGGGATGACTTGTAACACATTGGAAGTTTTTGTTACGCTTTTTGTTTTCTACTTGCCTAGCTGTACTCCAGCGTAGCTGAATGACAGCTGAACCTATGGAAGGAAAGTGAGCTTTTAAGATTGGTTTAACATTGTCAGCTTTTTCAGAGATGTTAGATACTTCTGGTTGAGATTGAGGATCTGTCTAGCGCAATGGTCACTCTAGTGGATTGCTTAAGTAGATGCCAAGAGAAAGTGAGCATGACAAAGATTTATGGTGCCGTGATGTCTTCCTCTGGCCTATGCTTGTTTGAAAGTTAGGGGATTTGTGAGCTCCAAAGCAGTTCATCTTTGTAACTGACTCAATAGATCTCTGCTGGATACTTCTCTGGTCTTATGAGACTATTTTGTCTCCAGGCGTTAGCTCCAGGGTGTTATATTACTTATTCTGGACAAATCTAGTCTATGGGTTTTGCTTCCCAAGTGTGTCAAATAGTACAAGAAATGCATTTTTTTCCTTTTCTTTCTTTTTTTTTTTTTCCTTCCTAGATTTTCAAAACCTTCATTTCTTCATTTGTTGTTATGTGTTCTGCAAGAGAAATGGCATAGTAGGATGTCTGAGGAATTTGTTATTCTTAGTTCTGCTGCATTGGATGGAGAGCAAGGGAAAACAATAGCTTCTTTTCATCCATAACATTGATGGTAGCAATAGAGACTTCCTAGACATTACTGCTACTCTGTGTCAGAGTAACAAGTTCTAACATTTGTTTTCAAGCATTCTGCTAGCAATTCATTAGAAAGAGCCATTATACATAGTATTCTACAACTTTGTTCCATTACTTGTGTGTCTATTTGTATGGGACTGAATTCAGGCTGCCAGCTTGCTTCCTTTAAGCTCACGGGTAGCTGTCTCCACTAAGCTAGACTCAAACTATTTAATGAGCAGTATGAGCTATGGCGCTGCTAGTACCCCCAGCATTTTGTTTCTTAGATCTCTGACAATGTTCCTTTAACTGTTGCTGATGCAGAAGATGAGTATTTGGGAAGCCTGTGCATTCTACTTTAAATGAAAAACTTTCAAAGTGACTTATTCAATGTTAGGGCACTTGTAATGCTAGGGCACTTCTTGCTAATAGCAAGAAGTTCTTCCCATTATTTTGAAAGTGGCAAGGAGCTTCATTTTGGTCACTGTGCTGTGACTAATGGAGCATGTGGAAAATAGAATTATCATTCTCTTGTTGAAGATGCTATTGTTGATGAACCTACTAAATAGGCTATTCAGAAATATTGAAGCTGTTTTCTCTTAATGGTGCCTTGTTGCCTAATCTATTTTATAACTTTTTTTTTTTTTTTTTTTTTTTTTTTTTAAGGAATTTGGGCTCTCTGAGTATTAGGATGGACACACGCTTGTTTGATTTATGTGTGGATGTAGAGTAATGCTTACTGAGTGCTGAAAGTGCTTCTCTGTATATTGCATCTCTTTATAACAAAATTATTTCATTTTATTGTTGCCCATAATACCTATTTCATAGTGAAAGAAACACTGTACAGGAAGGAGTGCATCTGACCATCAACGAAAGCTCCTGACTATTTCTGTCAAGATGATAATACAGGTCAGGAGGTGATAGCCAGCTCTTACACAACTGTTCTGCAAAAGCCATTAATACAAGTTGGCTAAAAACAACTCCTGAAGGTGGTGGATTTTGGCCTCTTCATCACAAAAATTTGGCTAGGGCTTGTTCTACATGTTGGTGTGTTAATACCTAGATGAGTTTAAAGATTGTTGTTACACGGAGATTTATTTTTTAATTATTTTCTTGCTTCCAGCAATGTTGTTGTCAAGGAAACAGAAATCCTTGTAATGCCTTTGTTCACTTTCTCAGAATCCACAGCTGGAGATGACTTATATTTTTATATTTTTTTATTGTGCTCTCAGTAGTTGACACACTCTCGTGCCTTAAAGGATTTTTCAAAGGAGTATGTTTCTTTGAGTATAAATAGCAGCATCCTGTTCTCTCCACTGCTTGATAGGCCATTATATTCTATCCTCAGTTAAAGAAAATTAAATGCAATGCTCAGTTGGATGGAAATTCATCTTAATACTTGTGTGAGAAATAGTATTAAAAAGGCAAAAAAATCGGTGAATCTCAGCTTCTGGGTTAGATTTCCTGTTCTGTAAGGGCATCAGTTTTACTTCATAATTCTGGAAACATTTCCAAGTGTGGTCTCAGTAAGGAATACTAGAGCAGTATCTAGTGCTGAGATTTTTTGAAGATGTTATCTGTGAAGAAGTGGAGCAGGGGAAGAGAGATATGTCATGGTATGGCGAATATGCATGTGTTTCCAAAATAAGTGGGAATTACTTAGAGAAAAGTTCAGGAAAAAGAAGTTCTGAAAACAGTGGAACTGATGGAGACTGGCTGTATCTTCAGGCTGGCTGTGGACTGTCTTTAACTCTTCCATCCTTCAGGGCTCCTGCAGTGCTTTTCCCTCTGTTTAGCTTGATTAAATCTTGAGGGAGAATAGAGTCCCTCCAAATTCTCTGTGAAATTTGCTTGAGATTGAGCCATAGGTGCAACGTGACCACATAAAGAAACATAGGAAGTGTGGCTTTTGTGACTAGTTTTTTGCAGCCCTTTTTTCTGCAGAGATCCAAACAGATGGAATGAATGGAGTGTTGGATATTTGAATGATTATGTGGAAGGATTCTATTTCTTTATATGGAATGAATTTTTGTCACTTTTATTATTAGTTACAAAAAAAAAAAAAAAAAAAATCAAGTATATAAAGTGCTTCTCTGACTTTTTCTTAGAAATCTGACTGTTGTGAATTGCTGAGTTTAGTACCTATTTTCTACTAAGAGCTCTTCCAAATATTCAAAAACTGTCTTTTACGTGGCCTTTAGCAGACTAATAAGCAAACTTGTCATTCCTCCAGCACAGCAAACCCTTTAGCAGAGGGAAACTCAGTGCCAGAGATGTCAATGGAGCAGTGTCCTAATGAAGCTTAACTGATAATGTCACAAATTAAACCCTCCAATTACGTGCAGGATCTCTGTGGACAGCTTCTATATGGAGCAGAACATTGCCTGAGGTGGGAGAAGCATATGGTGGTGTTATCCCCATCTAGATGCTTCATTCCTGGTTAAAAATAAAAATAAAAAAATTGTGATTTTTGGAGCTTGGAAAGAACAGAGTGAATAGTTCTATGTTCTCATGTTACTTTAATACATTGTGGGAGTATCAGTTTTGTCACCAGTTGAGAAATTCCAAATGTGTTTGCTGTTTAAAAATATAAGTAACACCAGTGTAAACTTGTTTCTTTTCTAGAAGTCTATCTTTATAGCTGCATTTTCCATGCTGCTATATATATACTTAAAAAAAAATCTGTACAAAAGTCCACGACATCTTGTGATAAGTATCTTTACCTCTCGTGGTCTGTCAATGTTGTCAAGGAAACAAATCTTTGAGAAGCTTTGCTCTGCTTTTTCAGGTTCTACAAAGAGATTACTTGTGTTGGATTCATCCAGAAACAATTTGCCTGAAGTTTCTCTTACTTTCAGTATGTTTGTGTCCTTGCTTTTTTTTAAAAGCAGACCTTATTTTTAGCATATTTTATTTTAGCATATTTTAGCATTTTTAGATCATAATATTGGTAAATGTACCGAAGGTTGTTGACTTTTAATCTTTAGATGAAACCTGATGGAACTTTAATGACATTGTTATATATTTTTGCTATAAATAATGTGTTAGTTATAGATTCCCTTTAAATCAAAGGGATAAGAAATATAATAAAAACTTTATTCTCTGAAGAACTTGCTTCACTGATATGGAACTTGTGACGTGCCATTTTCCATTTCAGTAATAGCAATCCTACATCTTCAAGGAAAAGTGCACTTTGTGGGTATTCTGAGAGTCTTTGATTTGTCTTCTAGTATATGCACGCTGGGATGTGCATTTTTATTTTTTAAATTTAAATCCAACTGCAGATTTGTCTTCTATGACTTATCTTAAATGGAATTGTATGTAGGTTGCTCTGAAAGTAATGCCTCCTATTTATTTCCATGGAAACAACAACAGAGAAGTACAGCAACACTATTTGATAGACCAAATTCTTAGCTTCAAAATGCTGTTTTTCAGCACAGTCACCACTATTAGCTATATTAACTATGCATTTTTGCCAGCGATGAACTGTAGCCATGCTCATAAAAATCTTCAACTGCTGTCACCACTACTGGAATGCACCTCCCACCTCCTCACTGTGCTCACATCACTGTTTGGTCTCCATAAACTTTTAGCCAGCACTAATGACTATCAATGGGTGCCATTATTTCTGCAATTAGGAATTCAGTGACACACTTTCGGAGCTCCCCACAGAAGCTTCTACCTTTCTTAAATGTTTAAATTGGCTAATGGCTTAAAGATTCCAGGTGGGAGGGAATGACAGATAGTATATACTGCTAATGTTAAATGCATACCAGAGGTGTAGCACCTTGCTGTATAAAGTAATTTCTCTAATTTATCCTATTTAGGCTTGGTACCTACTTCCAGATAATTATTTCCTCTCTTCATTAATTTTTCTTATTCAGAACATTTTAATTAGTGGCAAGAATGTAACTTTTGCCACGTGAGCAGGATCTCTTCATCAATGGAAAACTTTAGTTTGGTGCTGGAAAAATGGGGTGTTGCAGACTTGCAGTCATTGGTGTTGGTGACTGATTATTGCAGTTTCTAAATATGCTATACCTATAATTGTGCAAGGGCTGCTCAGGGAAAAAAATTATTTGTAACTACAAACAGGTGAAGCTGTAAGGATGTTATAGTCCTACAACTTAATTATCTTGTATGCAGGTAATTCAAAAAGGGCCTTTGAAAGTTTCACTTCCTTTCTTGTAAGTATTTCTAATAGCTTTTTGTCAGCATTTGAATTTAAGAAGCCTACATTTTTTAACAAGGTTTTCATATCTGCAAGGTGAAATAAGAGGCTAATGTCAGTGCAGGATATGAATTACTTTAGAGAGGCATCAGTGCCACTAGGTGGTGTGCATTACGAGTTTCTACATTTCCAGTGACTTATATCCCTGCTTGCTTTTTTTTTTTTTTTCTCTCCACTTTCTTTCTATGACTTCCAGTCTTCCTAGTCAAACCTTGATGTTTTCTTGTCTGTTCTTGGTAACATTCCTCACCTTTCACTGACATGTGTTTCCTCTTTTTCTTTCTGGAGCTTCTGCCTGCTTCCTATCCAAACTCTGTGCTTGTGGTACCAGCTTTGTCAGCTGTGAGGCTTTTAAGTAATTACTTACAAAAGGAATCAGTTGTGCATGCGTCTCATTTAACTCTTTCCATTTGCATTTAGTAAATCTGAGGGTGAGCAGGAGTTGTTATTCATAGCAGCTGGCTTTCTCTTTGAAGTTAAAGCTGAGAAACGCACCTTCACCAGGTGTTGCATATTCAAACCTCGCTTATCCAAGTATTGTAGTGCTGCTCTGTTGGAAGAAGACCACATGCTCCCTCTCCACGTTGTTGAAATGGGAGTTCTCATATACTGAGAAGGTGAGACAGCTGGTTTTCTTTGTTAAAGCTTGGCAGATGAGTTAAAGTCAACAATATACTTTACAGTGCAAAACATTTAAATAATTTAGGAAATTAAGTCTTATTCTGCTAGTATTGTAATATTACTAGCTATGAGTGTCCTCAATGCCAGTGAAATGCATAGCTGCTTTACAGTATTAAGAACTTATTTTTGAAATTAAATACTTTATTGTGAGTATGTTTAAGACTGCATTTTGTCCCTGATTTCAGTGGGCTAAGAATTGTCTGCATTTTCTGTAGAGTAGTGTTTTTCATGTTTTTTTCTTTTTTTCTCCCAATTACTAATGTTCTCAATGGCCTTGGAAATAATAATTTAGTTTATGTTACTGAGAAGATGAGTAGTTAAACAAAAAATGTTACTTGCTAAGCCAACTGATGTATGAATGGAAGACTCATTGGAGTCCAGACTTTCAGGTGGCTGTTTTCAATCATTAACTGTATACCTACCCTTGTATTTGGACGTTACTTCAAATCAGTGTGAGAAATAAGGACATCAAACTCTTAAGAGAGCCAATCAGTTAATACTGCGGATGATACAGAATTTGCTAATAAATTGGGATTAAGTTATTTCTTGCAGATAGAGATCTGCACTCAGATACAATTCTACCATTATTTGTAGAACTTTTGTAGCAATGTGTTACTGTGTGCTATTGAAGGAAAACTGCTAACAGTGTGCATGCTTACAGTGCATCTGGCAGCACTGTGCAGTAGAAGAGCTGCCAGTGATTTGATGGTTAGGTTTGGCAGAGCTTGTCCGGAGCCGTGGTTCTTGCTGTGTTATACTCTCCCAGTGAATAACGTGCAAGAATGAGACAGCTAAAACTGCTTCTTTTAGTTTACTGTGTTTGTGCTTTTTTGTTTTCTTGAGTGTGTTTGTGGTTATTTGATTATGTTGATGTATATATGCACATAAAAAGCTCTAAAGCATATGAATGGCCTTTGGTGATTCACAATGTTGTATTTAAAAACAGTATGCTAATATATAGTACAGTCTAAATAGAAGTGTTTTGAAGTTGGTATTTACTTTTTAATTGTAGCTTAAAGTAAAAACAAAAACCAAACAACACCCCATAAAAAATTGGTCAATATCAGTTTTCTCCCTATTTTCAGAAATAGCTCATAGGTCAACAGCATATAGATATGCAGTCCTTCAAAAGCTGCGAATGTAGCTGCTAAAACCATACTTATTATCTGAGTAGAGCATCGTTTCTTCCTCTAGTGATGGATGTTCAAAATCTACAGGGTGCAGGTAAGTCTTTGAATGTATCCATCCAGTCCTTAATTACCCTGTAGGGATCAAGGAGGCTTACAACAACTTGTCTCTTGAAGCGCTGGGAGAATGAAATTGAGGTGTTTTAACGCTTGGGATGAATCTTCACTTTTAATAGAGCATAAGTGTGTGAGACTTGGAAGTGATCACTGCTAATGAACATGATATATGGAAGTGAAGAGAAAATCAGATTCTTTAATAAATGGCTATAATAATTTAGCTAATCATCTCCTAGGGAGTTGTAATACATCTACTCTTCTCCTGATGTTCTCCTTCACCCGCTGGCAAGTTACTAAGTGTTTTGGGGCACAAATATTAACTGCTATTGACCACTACTCTATGACTGTACTTTTAGGTATTTTGAATGTATTAATATCACTGTTACTATGCACTATACAATTACACTGTGAAGTTGATGAGAAACTGCCAAATTCATGCCATGTTATTCTTCCTCTGTATTAGCAGAACAATAGAAAATGTTGTGTTTTAAAATAATTTATAATAGCTTCTTGTCATTATATATTATTTTCCCTTGAGTTACTTAAATTATGTGCAGCAAATTGGTCTGCTTTAACTGTGTCACCCCAAATATACCTAATACTGTATATAAAGCAGGTAATTTCTCTGAAGTGATTTATTTTTTTCTTTCTCAGACTATTAGTATTTGTGATGTACAGCTATGGGCAGGGATTTACATGGTTTGCTGTAGTTGGCTTATCCTTCTGCTAAAATGTGTCTTCCTTTTCACATTGTACAATGCCTAACTATACCATTTTAAAAAGCAATTCCAACCTTTGGAGAATACCCAGCTTCTTTGATGAGGGCTAAAATTGCAGTAGCTTGCTGGACATGTAGCATAGCAGTTGGCCTTCAGTTAACACCTGCTTGGCTGACCTGACTTGCTTTAGGCTTGCCATTTATTTGTAATGTCAGCACAACATAGACTCCTGCTGCCCGTTTTATTCTGTTGACCACTTTACATAGGAACAGAAGAGGTTCACATGAAACTTTCCAAATTTCATCAGTATTTCACTGTGTTTGTACGTAGTATGGACTTTTCTTGCCCTTCTATATTCCCAGTCTTACTCCGCTGTATTTGTTTTAGATAAATCTATAAATCTGGGTAGGTTTTTCTTTTTTTTTTTTTTTTTTTTCCTAATACATGCTTCGAGCTCTCTATGAAGAACTGAAGTTATGGTTTGATACTTTGGCTGATGATCACCTTTATTAGAACTTGTAAGGCAGTGCGGTCATAATTCTCACAGCTATTCATGTCCAAAGGCTTTACAATTTTTTTTTTTTTTTTTTTTTTTTTGTCTTTGCCCATTTACAGCTTAAAGAAACAGATATCAGAGAGGGGAGGTACCCCTTCTCCAATACAAAGTTGGGAATTTGAGGGATATGCGTTGCTTTGAGTGAGTATTGTCCCTTCCGTAGTGAGAAAAGGCAAAAATCCAGCTGGCTGCTGTTGAAAGTAGGGTAATGACCTGAAGCATGAATACCATGTTCTCTTTCTTGGTCTCCAAGTGGTTTGTTGCCAATGCTTCTGATGCAACTTTGAAGCAGAGCACTAAATGTGTATTTATGTAGATAGGTAGCAGCAGTAAGCATTTTTTAGACAGACAGGAGTTTCTTGGCATTAATAATTTTCAGAACATTTAGTTATTATTATTATTATTTTAAGAATTGCTAGGGACACTTTTCAGTTATAGAACAAGGTTGCTAGTCAAAATGGTTTGAGAGGTGCAGACCAGTAGGATGTTCTTAAAACATGCTATTATTCACACTGTTACTTTGACTGGTTAAAATCCTCTGTGTCAAATAGTTTGAGAGCAACAGAGGAAACTTAATCTATCACATTTCAGAATTCTGCCAAAATGTTTCTGCATCTTTGAGTATGTTACTCATTTATCTCCTTCCCAGTTTGAAGGAAGCTTTCTTTACTTGTAGAATAATAAAGGATAAAATAGCAAGGTCTCATTGCTTGATGCTCTGTTCTTGAGGGTCAGTTTTTTCCTATTTTCAGTTGTTGTTCATTCCAAGAATGTTGGTCAAGGCCAAGATCAATGTTGATGCTCCAAGTCTCCTTCTGTCTTCCAAGACAGTAATGGTTATGACTTTCCCCTAGCAGCATATTGTCAGTGCACTGTCTGATGTTAATTAACATCCTTGTGCTTTACATTGCATTTCATCCCTGTAATCTGGTGTAATTTATCTTTTCCTAATAATCCTGACTCAGCTGTAAACAAGACGGCAGAAAGTATACAAATAATGTGGATAGTATTCTTCGTATGTGTGTTATTGTATGCCTTGCTTCATGAGGAGTATTTTCAAACAGTTATCTCACACATCAGTCTTATGTCTGTGTACAATTAGGGGAGTTCAGCAGTTTTCATTTTCATCTGATGGTGGTGGTGTGAGGAACTTAGCTTTAACTGTCTCTTCAGAGAAAACAATCAAAATTAGTGTTTTTCTCAGCTTTTGCCCCTGGGGGAGTTTCTTAACAAAGCCGTGTATTTGTGTTTGAACGTGTATCCCTATATTAGCAGGTAAGCAAAGGTATCCAATTTTCCTGAGCAACAAAATACTTGATTACAGGTCTAATGATAGTTTAAGAGGTGTTTTCAGACGTGCTGAAATCAAAGACTTGAAGCAGATGAACTTAATTATCTTTGTGAATATTCACAATCACATTATGTGCTTTAAATGTCACATTTGGAAATAGGGCCTCATTGCTAGTTAATTAACAATAATTACTCAAGGTAGTACTTATGTTTCTGGAATGTCTTACCCACTGTGAAAAATGTGCTTCTGAAAATTTAGCAGTATAAGAAAGTTTTCATTCTTAGTATTACTGTTGCTTAGCCCCTCTGTTCTTCTTACATCTAATAATGCAGCGTGGAGAGCTGGTTATCCCATTCCCTTTCCTCTGCTACATCTGGACGGTGTGTTTAATGCATAAACTATAGTGTTTGATTTCTTTCTTTCTTTTTTTAAGCAAGTAGTCACTTCCTAGCAGAGTGCAATAGTACTAGCAATAGTAAAATAGACTGACAGTGTAGTAATCCATCATAAAGTGTTACAAAGGTATGTTGACATCTCCAACTAAAGAAATGTGGTTTATGATAATACCAGAAGGTTTTTTCAGTCATAGTGCTCAGTGTGTCATTCTCTGTAAGAATGGCTTTTCTTGGCAAAGAATATTACACAATCCAAGGCAGCTTACTCTACAGCCAAAAAAACCCTCTTAGATCCTAGAAAATCCTTCCTATGTTCCAGTCCTTGGCTTCTCTCTTGCATCTTTCTTTTCTGCCTTTTTTTAGAAATTTAATTGAAAAGTAAAGAGATTCCCTTTTAAAGTTTTCCCCCTTCTGGAATAAATCTTTCTGAGAAGTAATGTTTTTTTTTCTAATATCCAACCTGAACCTCCCTGGGTGCCACTTGAGGTCATTCCCTCTCATTTTATTGCTGTTGCTTGGGAGCAAAGGCTGACTCCCACATGGCCACAGCCTCCTTTCAGGTAGTTGTAGAGAGTGATGAGGTTTCCTCTGAGCCTCCTCTTCTCCCTGCTGAGCAATCCCAGTTCTTTCAGTCACTCACCATAAGGCTTGTGCTCCAGACCCTTCACAGTTTTGTTGCCCTTCTTTAGACATGCTCCAGAGCCTTGATGTCTTTATGTACCTAATAGGAATTAAGTACTGATCAAGAATGTGTTGAGAACTGATCACTAATCTCCATAAATTTTGTGAATAAGCAGAAGCATGTAATACTGCTAGAATTTTCAAGCCAAACCTAAAATATTTGCATTCGCTATTATTTTTTTCATATTCATTCAGTAATCCTACTGTACTCATAAAGTAAATATTATGAAGTACATCTCATAGTGAAGTATCATTCTTCAAGCTCTTCATATGCAGCAAAAAACAAATTGTCTTTGATGTAAAGTTGTGTTTCTTAAGTGTTTGCTATTGCAGTGCCAAGGATGGAGAACTCTGGAATCTGCGATCAGGTGGTTGTGGATGTAGCCGCACTGTGTTGCTTTAGTAATGTATGTGAACGTGCAAAGCCAGCTCTGCTGACTAGATGTACATTAGACCTGCTACTGATCTACTGATGCCCTTTGGGATAAAGGCCTTCATGAGATTGTTGTCAGTAGTTTTCTGTTGAGTTAATGATTTAACATGTTACTCGTCAGGTTTTTGGAGGAGAGAGATTAAATCATGTACAGAAGCATTATAGGGCGGTCTAAATGATTATATAGTAATAAAAACGCATCGCAAGGAGGAATATTAATCACATGCCTCATCACAGAAGATGGCAAATATGAGTACTGGGCCCTTTTCTGCCTAATGGATTGCGTGGATATGTGAAGGAAAAATAACAAAAGCTAATCAGTTCTGTTTTGTGTAAAGATGCTAATGTGTAGATACTTGAATTTCCTAAAAAAAAAAAAAAAAAAAAAAAAGGCAACCAAGCAAACAACACAAAAAAACCAAAAAACCACCCCAAAACAATAAAACCTACTGATTTGTGTGGATGTCGTGCAAATAGATTGGAGGAAAGGAGCTCCTGTAATCACTTCACTTGAAAGGAGAACAGTTTTAAAAAGTACAGTGATGCAGCTGATGATGTATTTTTGTGCTAAAGTGTGGATTAATCAAGTCTAAGTTAACCTGAGAGAGCATAAAACTGGTCTGGGCTTTGCCAACAGAAGGAACAAGTTAAAATTGTGCTTCTCTTCAGCGCAGATACACATGAGTGAAAAAACGGGAAAAAGTGCAGTGAACTCAGAATGCTTGAGAAAAATGTGACAGTCAAATCTGTGGCATGAAGGAGGCTGGAAGGGGTGATGAGACTCCCTTCAGGCACATAAGGGCTCCTGGCACTCACCAGGGCCTGCAATGTGTGCTGGTGGGCCAGGCTGTAGTTGTGGTGATGCCTGCATTGGGTGAGGAAAATTGAGTGTAGTGGTGTGTGTCTGGAGGGAAAAGATGAGAGTCCCACTCTGCAATCTCTCTGCTACATCTAAATGATGGGAATGAATTGACAAAATATCTCATGTGCACTGTTGCATACATTAAAGAACACGTAAGTTCTGGAAGACAACCATTCCCATCTGTAGTGCAAACAGCTTCGAGTCAGTAGATCTTAGAGCAGACACTCGATATCCCAGGAGCCAAATGTAAATTCTGAGAAATCCCAAGGTCTTTAGGTCACCCATGCCTTGCTACTCTAGAGATAATTCTTGTTAGTGACCAGTAAATGCAAACATCTGTAACATAATCCCTTGGATCTCAGTGTTGTTCATCCTGTAACGCTTTTCAGCTTTAGGATTTTTTTTTTTTTTAAAACAGATTTTCTTCTGAACAAAATCTCTCTTCAGCCATTCAGCAATGAATTACCTAAGTAGGAATTCCTGCTGTAAAGACGTTTGAATCTTGTTTTGATCTCTATAAGGAGAGCATCAGCAAGGAGTCTGGGAAGCAGCTTAGTGCTGTGCATTGTCAGGCTCTTTGATTTACTTAGGAAGTACGTGCTTCCACGTGATGCACCACTGCAAAGTGAAGGTGTTAGGTGGCAATAACATTGCTCTAGGGGAGTGAAGACACCGAACCCTGTATCCAGAGGCCTTTGTCACTTAGATAAATCAGTTGCAAGTGTATTCTTCGGTCATTTAAAAAATATTCTGTGTTGTTTTAAGTAAGCTATTGAGACCAATTGTCCTGTTTAGTGCTTTCTTGACTTAACTATTAATATGTCTATTAAAGTATATAGCTGAAATCAAATATCTTAAAGTCCACATCAACGTGGATTTTACACCTTGATATATGTTTGACTTTTTGCAGTTCTCAGTGCCTCCTTATTTGTGTAGCTCTCAAAGGTTGTGGCTTTGCTGCCTTTCAGGGAGAGAAGTGCTGTGTTATGTGATCAGCTCATTTGACTTCACTCGGTACTGCATAGTTTGGACTGAAACTGGCAGTGGAGCTGTGTAGAACAGAGTTGATGTATAGGGCCTGAGGAGTTGGCATTTCAGTGCCTGGGTGTTTGCTGCATGGCTGTGCAGCCAGCAACTGGCTGATCTGCTACAGGGCTCACAGCTATGACGCTGTGCTCAGAGGGATCTCATCCCATCTAGGGATAAGGCATTTTTATGGGTCTTGAAAGGGAGGCTGGGAAAAGAATGTTTCTGCTGCAATACAATTTCAACAGAGGTGTTTCTCCTTTTGAAGAGCAGAGAGGAAATGGGAAAACTTGTGCAATCCTAAAGTCTAGCTGTCAGCCAAAATACTTCAAAAGAAGCATCCATCTATTCAGACTTTTGTCTCCTTCCATCAAGAATTTGTGCTGCAAACTGTTGTAGTCTTTTAAAATGCGTGTGATATAAAGCACAAATACATGCTTGTGCAGAAGTAATTGGCTTCAAGGAAGAAAGCTAGAGTTGTGAAGATCTCAGCAATGTAGGAAATATACAGAAGAGTAATGAAAATGAACATGTCCACTTCCTCTCAGCTTTAGTCTTGTAACAGAATGTTACTAATAAAAATGTTAAAACTACACAATGATTGTTTGGAAGGGATTTATAAATTCTAACCAACAAATTAATTAAACTCTGGTCCATATTACCAAAAATTAAGCTAGTTGTTCATACTGCTCTTTTTACTTCCATAAGATCGGGAATCAATTTTCTGAAACAAGATGCACTGGTTCCAAGTCACACTCTGCTCCTGCCTTCAGCCTGTTGTTATCCGTGTTGAAAAATTAACTGTTTTTTAAAATTGGTCATTTTTTAATGTATTTTGTTTAAGAGGTTCAAAGCTTAAGTACTTCTATAGCAAATGATAGGTCAAACGTTGCACAGCAGCAATTGTAGTTCATTAATGTGCTGATGCTGTAGAAGTACCATTCAACAGGTAGTAGGCTTACGCCTATGATTATGGTACCCTTGGGAACACAGATTGCCCCTAAAGAATCCATAAAAAGTAATTAAGAATAGCAAGTGACTTGACAGTTGGCTTAAGGTAGCTGCATATTGTGTTCTTCCCAGGGGAGTCTTTCAGTTATGGAAACAGACTGAAAACCACTTAGGCTTCGCTTTTAAATTTTTTCATAAATATTCAAAGAAAAGAGATGTGGTTGATTTTTCTGTGTTTTCTAATAGTATCCACTTTTAAAGTTGTATTTAGTGAGGAACTGGCTGGTTGCCATTCTGATGCTTCTGCTCTGTGGATATCATGTATCCCTGCAGTGTCGCACCAGACCAGTGCTCTGACTGGCATTTCTCCCATCTCTGTAGCCATTCAGCATCTGTTTCACTGTGGCAAAGCTACATCAGAGCAGCAACGTGATTAGCTGTGGAAGTGCAGCTGAAATAACCTGAACTTACCTTCAGATTTTTGAGGGAAACAATCTTTCTGATGTGAAGAAAAGAATCAAAGAATCTAAGCAGAGAGGCATTTCCAGTGCCTGAAGGTGAATAAATCAGTATATATCTAATGAATATAGTAGTCATCCTGCAGTATTTTTTCCATCCAAATGCTCATCATGGGGACGTAAATTTACCAGGTTTTCTTAATGTTACATTTAGCAATGTACGTATAAACCTACTAATTGCTTAATGATAAATGATTTGTGTTGTTAAGACCTCTTCAGTTAGAAGGGTAACTTACAGTAGATAGAATAATATTGAGAGATTGAAATCCAGATATTTGGTTCTACTCAGAGGCTTGCCATTTAGTTTAACAACCCTCTTCTCTCAGCTCCCTCAACTCTTGTGAATGCCACCTTGGATATCAGACCTTAATTCTTACATAAGCTAGTGAAGATTAACAAACTTAAAAATTGCAAAATAGAAGACCCAAAGTGAGGATGACGTAGTTATTTTGACTTAGAATACTTATTATGGTGAGAACTGGTAGTTAGTCTGTCTGATTTTAGTTGGCCTTTTTTTGTGTTCCGCTGTTTAAAATGATGGTATGACTCGTAATGAAGTTGTTTTGCTGTTTAACATTATAATGGTGTTTTAATGGCATCTTAATAGTATCTCTGAGGGCTTGTATCAAAGTAGTTTTACCTTCTCATAATTGCATTCCACAACAGACTGTACCAATACAAGTTATGTTGTCTTAATTTTTTTTCGTTGGTTTCTTAAATATAACAAATGCTCTAAGTTGTCTTTCTGTCAAATGAAGGAAGTGTTAGATGATGATGATGTTGTTGTATATAGCTTATCTTCCATACTTACATGTTTTGTCTCCGAGCAATAATAAAGTAGTCTGAGAAATAGTAGGTTGTAACTTGTTTTCATGAAAACTTATCTATATTACTTAATAACATTTACATGTGCGTTAAGTTGATTTGGCTTCCAGTTAGGAAGAAGAAGATTTCTAATGGTGCATTTTTTTTATTTCTTGTGTATGTGTGACTCTGAAAATAAGTGTTGTGATTTATTTCATACCCAGTGCTTGTTTTGTTGTGTGAAAGCAGTCTGAAGGAAAGTGCCTATTCAGCTTTATTTTTGTGAAGCCCTAGGTGTTGAATGGAAACAGTTTGAAGTCATGACAGATTTAGCAGTCACTTCTACAGTTATGATGTAATCGAAATAAAGTTTTGCTATGAGTTGCTATGTCATGAAAGCACTCACATATAGCTGATATTGAGTAATTCTGATGATTTTCACTTTGTTGCCAAATAAATGACCTGGAAGGCCAAGTTGTCATCCTGAGCTTGTTCATACCTTGACAGTTTTATTTGGGCTCCCATATTTACTGTGCCTGTGACTTTTGAGCAAACAATAAAATAATACTAAAAAATAATAGTAATGAAAAAAGTTGGAATGGGTTCCCTAGAGCTGTGGTCATAGCACCAAGCCTGCAAGGGGTCAAGAAGCATTTGGGCAACTCTCTCAGGCACATGATTTGATTTTCAGGTAGTTCTGTTTGTAGCCAAGAGTTGGATTCGAGTTTCTTTGCGGGTCCCTTCCAGTTCGGGGTATTCTATGATTCTAATTCTATTTGGAAAGTTCAGTTTAAGTAGTGTTGCACCACATCCTTTACATTAAACAAGAGTTTAAATACGTTGTTTCTGTTCTCATCTTTCATGTCCCAGCATTTGTATGTGTGTTCTTTGTGTTCCGCAGCAGTTCACCCAGTCAAGAAATGTGTGTGTTATCAAAAAATCCTCAGGTGGAGGACTGCCTATGAAAAGGCTGTGAGAAGTTGGTGAACTGAGCTTGTTTGTTTAGAATCTTCATATGATTAACGATTAAAAAAGAATACTGCAGACCTCCAAACAGAAGTAATATCTTATCCTGGCTTCCCATCTTATCTTTCTCTAGTTCCGGGAACAAATTTTGTCCAAGAAATAGGAATTTACTCATGGCAATGCTCTCTTACTTCTCTCTTTACTTTTCCATTTATAAACCAAGAGGGTTGAACAAAGCATGATTTTCTGGTTAAATTAGTTCATTCTGACAAAAATACAGTGAATAGCATTATATTTTAGTTTTTGGTACAGTGAAAATATAAAATTTAACTTGCTAGTTAAAGTAAATATCTGTGTACCATAGTTTTTTTTTTTTTTTTTTTTTTTTTTTTTTTTTTTTTTACCATTTAGTCTTTTACCATTAATCCTTTTTTTTTTTTTTTTTTTTTTCTTTTATATCTCTCTCTTTACATCTCTCTTAAGAGCTCCGTTTGCCACTTATGACTTGCAAAGACTCCCATGGAAGCTGTATTAATTATTTCTAGTGACAAAATCTCAGCCAGTTTATGTATTTTAATTTGATTTGTTGGTCAGATTTTCCTTGTGCTGAAGGTTATTTGTGGCAGTACAGAATCATTAAGTATATTCTCAGCTCAGGTTGAGCGTAATAGCTGTTATAAAGACTTTGCCAAGGACATTTCCATGATGTATATGATGAGATTCATAGCAGTTTTGGATTTTAGCTGTGGTTTTTTAACTTATTTTTTTATAGAATTCTACTTAACTCCTCTGTTCCCTTGCCAACTGAAAACGTTGATGCCTTGACCCAAAAGCTTCAGAGACTCAGAATTGTTCAGGTTGGAAAAGACCTTGTGCGTATAGCTCTTCTGTAGGCATTTAAAGGTTTCTGGGTCTTAGAGTCATAGAATCATTGAACCATTTAAGTTTGAAGAGGCCTTTAAATGTCATCTAATCTAACTCCCCTGCAATTAACAGGGACACCTCAGCTTGGTTTGATTGCTCAAAGTTCCATCCAGCTTGACCTTGAGCGTCTCCAGGAACAGGGTGTCCACCACCTGTCTGGGTAACCTGTGCCAGTGGCTCACTACCCTTACTGTAAAAACAAAAAAAACCCAAAAAACAAAAAACAAACGAACAACCCCAAAAACCTATCTAAATCTCCTATTTTAGTTTGAAACCATTGCCTTTCGTCTTATCATAACAGATCCTTCTTCTCTCTTCAAGTACCAATATTTATGCTTATACAAACAGTGACAATGTTCATCCAGGTAATTGAGATCTGTGGGAAAAGTGAAGAATACCTTAAGTCTAGTCAGTGATTAGTAAATTTTGGATAGTTTCTCAGATTTCTTGAATTTTACCCAAATGAAAGACAGTTGCAACACGTACACCAAATCCAGTAAAACTGAACTTTGCATTGGACACTTTCTTCTACTTTGAGGTCTGTGGCCTTTCTGGTCTGTTAGGAAATAAGCCTCTAGACCACAATATTCATGGCACTTGTGTTTTCCCTATCTCTTTGCTGGGCTGCTTGGGAGTTGTAATCACATCCATCGTGCCCTGAAGGTTAGGGTGGCCAGATGCTGTCAGTTGGTGGGCCGGCTGGGTACTTTCTGTAACTCTTTGAATGTATCACTGTTGAAATTATTGTTGAATTCCTGGTAATTGTTTTGAACAATAAATAATGGCTTTATGTGATTGGCAAAATCAGTTTTCATACTGCTGTCTGGTTTCTATTAGTACTGCTAACCAAGTTAGCAGTATGCTACTGGTATGAGGTATGGTAATTGCTGTATGCTTCTGTCAGAATGAAATCCTCAACAGAAAAATACCTATTATATTAATATCTAACGTACTGTTCTCTTATAAGGAGACACTTTCCACCTCATTGGTTTAACAAATGTACTTGAAACAATTTAATGTTATCTTTTTGTTGAAAAATGAAGTGAGACCTTATGCTAGTTGTCTTGGCTAATTTAATTTGTTATTTTTTGCTACTTTCCGTTCTCCTTCTTTCTACCATAGTGAGAGTATTTCAGTAATAAACCTTCCAAATACAAACTCTTAATCGGATATTAAAAAAATAATCAAGTTGGCATTTCTTTGAGTCACTTGTCCTACTGCTTTGGATTGATAAAATAATAGTGTTTTGAAATAGATCAGCTCCAAAAAGGAAGCTAGTGGAATTTACTAAGTGCTTGCTGAAGTGACAGCGTTGATATGTATCTTTTACACCATGTCTAGATTAGGAAAATGGATGTCATTTAAAATATGTTCCCTGGCACACTTTTAAACATTCTAACAGTAAGTGTTCATAACATTCGAAAATGTGCTAGCTTTTCTTTAGCTTTACAGATTCTGCTGAAAACCTCTTTTAAGGGACATTTACCTTTCACATGAAGGTGGTATGCCATTAAATCATGTTCTGTGTAACAATCTGAACATCTATTTGCATCCTACTTAACTGAAAATTGATTAATACATAACACTTAATAACGTATAACGCTTAATACATATAAAGCCTGATATGGGCTCTTGGTTATTCCAGACCCTTGGTTCACAGTTGCACAGGACTGTTTCTTAAACAGTATCATTTTGGTTATGTATCTGGGATTTTTTTTATCATTCGTGAAGTAGAAGCCATTGATAGAGGAAGTTCATAATTAAGATAGAATGACATGGCATGTTTAATTTAAGGGGAAAGAAGTTCTATTATTTCAATATGGATGTTTTGCTGAAACTAGCTTGAATTGATGCATTCAGAATTTTTAAAATTTTGTTGTGCATGGTCCTGAAATTAATTTATTGTTTATTATTCTTGTCTCTGCTGAAATTCTTTTATTTATGCAAATTTTAAATGTGTACAACTTCTTGCCTGATGCTTCTAAACTCTAATTTATCGCAGTTAAATCATTGTTCTTGATTTCATTGTGCAGTTGACTGCCTGAGTAGATGCATCTCTTTCTTTCTCAAATTAAGGTGGCTATATTTTACTTTCTGTAATCCAATTTGCTTGGAGGCCAGCACAGAATAGATAATCACAGAATGCCAATGAAAGATACACATTCAATTCCTAATTCATCAGTCACGTGTTAGATTAGTTCTCACAACTTTTGTTACTCTACTTATGATGCTGTGACTTAGAAATTGAAGCCTAGTTTGTCCAGTCAATGACAAAAGCCTTTATTCTGTGTCCTAGCTGATAGTATAGCACACCCCTCAGCATTCTTCTGTGCCTGCTATTTAGTTGAGTATCAAATGTTTACCCTCTCATCCTGTCTTTTGTGATTTGCCTCGAGAATTTTTTTTTAACTTCAACCCAAAGTACTTGATTTTTAGGGGCTGTTTTCCTGAAAGCTTTCAGACAGGAAATAGTAGAACCCAGAAACATATAATCTGTCATAAATCTCTTATATTGTTTAGTTTATACAATTTATGGACTTTTGAAGGTGAGAAGGACAAAAAGGATAGTTGCAGAATTTTCGCAGTGTTTCCAAATGATGCAGGGAAGCAAGCAACTTTTGATGCTTTTGTTTCCAAATATGATGCGGAATGTGAAAAAGTAATTGAATTAGAAAATCCATCATATATATATATATTTTTTTTTTCAAATGATATCACTGGTATAATTTGTCCCTTGGCTGTTCATACCTGCCATTTTGGCATTGTATATTAATCCTATCAGATAACCATATAATCACCATACTTTCTATAATAGAAGAGGAAATGTAATGAAAGCAGTCAATGGAGAAAGAAATGGAAGGGCAATGTTATAAATAGTGAATCGCAAAAGAGCGAGAACTAATACTGAAAAATGAATGAGCTTGACACATTAAAGCCAATTTTAACAAAATTGGAAAAAATGCGTTTGAGGTGTTCATGATACATTAATTCCAGAAATGTACTGAAGAAAATCTTTGAAAATAATTAGCTAATTTCAAATCTTTGTATCTTGGCTGTTTCTCTTTCAAATTTTGGAGAGTTCATTTGTAATTGTAGATTTAAAGAAGTTAATACAATGATGTATGCTTTTTACTCATGGCAATCACATATTTTAATGTTTTGGGGGTTCTTTGTGAAGGGAAAGGATGGATAGTTACTGGTTTATAATGTAAAATGTTGCTTGAAAATGTGACAGAAAGTTTTCAGAGTAGCGGGCTGAAATTTGTGCTTTCAACTTTTTACTTCAGCAATTAAAATCACACCTAACATTACAACATAAAAGAGCAACTTCAGACTTGATGAGAATTTATTTCAGGTAGAAATAGTACTGAGTGTCAATAAGAACTGAGTTTTGGAAGGAAGCAGCAACACTTAAAACAATTGATCTCTCGGTAAAGATAATTGAATATAGATTTGTCCTTCCACACAGATATGTGATGGCATTTAGTCCTATAATAGTTGGCATACATGTTTAAATACCTATGGAAAAATATGTATATCTCAGCCTGTATTTATTTTTAGTGAACTGTCCCCCTGCCTAAGTATTTTATTATGTATTGAATATGTAATCCTTTATTTCATGTAAATCTGTAAGTTTGTTTTATAGAGCTTTATGTTAAAGTTTTATATTACTAGTATGCCTAGAGGTCAGCAATATTTGGTATATAAAATAAATCTAAGTAATTTTAAGGTGATTAATTTCTTAAAACCACTTTCTTTGAGATTAAAGCTGTAGTTATAACAGTAGTGACTTTTATACACCATTCTTAGATGCTGAGTTTTAATAGTCCTTTATTTCTAGGGAATTCTTGTCATGTATCTTTCATCAAGACTTGAAAAAAAAAATTGTTGCTGAATTCTGGTGGGTATATTGTAACCAGCACAATTGTCATGCTCTACACTTAAATAATAATGTTAAATGATTAACTGATATTAAATGTTTGTTTATTATTTACCATGGTAATTTAGAGAATGTGATTCCATGTTCAGGCATCATGTTGAGTGTTTTGCAGCTCTGCAGGATACATCAATGCAATCTTTTAGACTTTCATTTTAGCCATATTGTTCTATACTGGCTTGAGCCAGCGTATAAATAAAGCAAAGAAAGCAATTCTAGAAAGACTTACACATAAATTATTCCTCAACTACTTAACAATCGCTTAGGCGGTTGAAAGAAAAGCCCTAAAATACTTTTCATCCTGGAGAATCTGTTAATCTGACATTTGAATGTTTGTCAGAGAGAAGTGATCTTGCATAAACAAGATTCATCCCTTTGCAGCAGTCTCCTTCCTTTTTTAATGTGTGTGGATGCCCATAGAGAATAAGCACCAGCTATGGAGCTGGCAATCATCTGAAGCATTTGATGGAGTATATGGAATTCTCTTGTTAGCAAAACCTTCCCCCCCCCCCCCCCCCTTTTTTTTTTAAATTTCTTTTGATAAAGCAGTGGAAAAACCATACCACACAAATGAAGAAATACTTAAGAATGCAAGTATGGTGTCGTCTTTGTGATGATCCTTTAATGGAATTTGGTAATGACATGCAGTAGGTTTTCCATTTGTGCTCATAGCTCTGTTAAACATCTCTATTGCTTTCAAGCACAGAGAGTTTTCATCACTTGGGTTAGAGACATTCTATTACAGTTAAGCATTCATAGTTCCCACTTTTTGGTAATTTCTTATGCGTATAGAATGTGCAAAGCTTGTTCTTTAATTGCCTTGTTTTCAGTGCTGCACGCACTTTTGTATCTTGATTTTCAATGGCTCACCTTTATGTGACATTTTGTGGGCATGACTGTGTCCCTTAAGTGATTGCTGAGGAGCTAACTGTAAATATCAAATACCTGTCTTGCAAATAGCAAGTAGAGCTTCCCTTGTCCTGGGAAAATGAACACAGAAACTTAAAATCTTGAAATTATTCTGCGGATGAAATGGGACACACACTACTGTATTAATGTTAGACTGAAGTACAGCCACCAGACAAAAGATTTGAAAAGTTCCTTCAGGAAGACCCCATCTGCTGTTGCTAGGGATGGGGGCAGCCACTACGTGCAGAAAATGCAAGGACATACTTGAGGAAATATGAGGACAAGTGGGGGGACATGTGAAAGGGAATCATAGAATCATCATAGGATGGCTTGGATTGGAAGACATCTAAAAGCCCCTCCAGCTCCAACCCCCTGCAATGCGTATGGTCCTGGTAAAGAATTTCCTGAAGGGAAGTTGTGATGAGGAGGGGTTTGACCTCTTTTCCCAGGCAACAAATAGCCACAATGGAAAGTTGTGCCAGAGGAGGTTTATATTAGATGTAAGGAAATACATTTTCTCTCAGAAAGTGGTCAGACACTGGAATGGCCTGCAGGGAGGTGGTGGAGTTGCTGTCCCTGGCACTGTTCAAGAGGCATCTGGATGAGTTGCTACAAGATATGATTTAATAGCTTGTGGTAGCAATGGTGGCAGGAGGACAGTTGGACTGGATGGTCTTGTAGGTCCTTGTGATTCTATGAGTCCACAATTCTATGTTAATTGGTAGGTAAACTAAGTGAATGTCCTCAGTCAAGTCTGCCTTGTCCATGTTGCTGTGATACCAGAAGGCATTGCAACACCGTTCTTGCTTGAGCAAAAGGACCTGATAAAGAATATAATTGCAGGGGGAAATATGTTATTGAGTGACTTTCCCCTGGTATGTGGTTGGTAGTCTCATCCATACGAGTCAATCAGTTCCATTTCAAAAAATGGAGAGAAATGTGCAGTTTTAAGGCTGCACTTTTCCCATTTATATAGTTGTTTTTTTTCCCTAATCAGGCTAGTGCTAAAAACTTGCTTTACTTCATCCTTCTTGTGAAAATTAAGTTTTCATACTTAATCAGGGAGACATGACAGAAAAATATCTGAGACATGTGCCACCTGTTTTCCTTTCATCTGGATTCATTCATTAGCTTCTTCATATTAAAAGTACTCAAAGACACAATTAACCCTTTCTAATACTATGAAGCTTGAAATGATCATTAAAACTCATTAAACTTGCTTTCAAAAGCAGCTTATTACATTTTCCTGATTTCTTTTCTTTTTTTGGATATGGCCATCGCAGTTACAGTCTTAACGGGCTATTCAAGTAATTAATAGTAATTGATTACTTTGTGTTGCAGAACTATAGTCTGTGCTAGAAGATCCTTAGATGAAAAAATTCTGTATAATGTAATATTGCCTTCTGAGTATAGGCTGTCTAATAATGATATTGTGTCCTTTTTGTCCAGTGTGAGGAAAAATAGAATTCAGAATAGAAATGCATGACCAGAAGTTTTCATTTCTCCTTTCTTGCATGTGTTTTTTTGTGAATTGTGCTGATGCTACAAGGTACATACCTATTTTTTTCTTGCATTTACTGGATTGTTATTGTTTTAACATATTTTAAAAGGCACAGACATGCAGTCAATTGTAATTCAGTACTGACTCATGTAGACATATCTAAAAGTAGAAATTGGTCTCACTTATTAAAAAGGTCATTTTTTTTATATTCTGCAAATTGCCTAGTGTGTACCCAGTATTGTATAAGCAATCTTAAAATTTAGTTAATTAGATTAGACAAAATTCAGAGTAACCCTCCAAGCTCATAAGCAATGTTGTTTAAAATATGCTAGTTTTTGAAGGGTGGAAATGACTAATTACCAAGAGAAGTACAGTGAAGTAAAATGGTGACTTCAAAGCAATAAATTGCTTTGGGTTTTACTTTCTGACTGATACTGTAATAAACCTGTCATGAAGCACTACCAAAGCACTGACTTATTTGTACTATTAATATTAAAAGAAATAAAATTGAGGATTTACTAGTGTTATAGAAGTTGGTATATATTTCATTAGACAATCCAAATAACAGCTGTAATTGAAGTTATAATTACATCTAGAAGTTCTGTATTCTAAAATGTCTTAGTTGGAAACGATTTATGTTTTAAAATGCTTCTTAAAGTATGAATTGAGCTATTTGTATTCTGCAAATGTTAGTTGTTACATAAAAATAAGCAGATAACTACTAGAATGAGATTTTCAGAAGTGCTGAGCATTGATCTAATTTGGTCCGAAATAAACTGAAAAATGAGGGCTTAGGCCGATCCTTTCTTTATATTTCTAAGATGATATTCTTATATGACTCCTCAGCAAAGTTAAGGACAAATTCTACTTAAAACTCCAAGCTGCAAGCCTGAGAAATATGATTATAGCCCATTTATAGGCAGATGTGGAAGCTGTAATCTGCTAGGAAGTTCTGATAAAAGCAAAAAACTTCAAAAAAAAACCATGAGAAACTGTATTTAGATGCATCTGTGAACAGAAGAGCAGAAATATAGATGGGAAATTATAACACAAAATGCCACTGAGAGCAATAGAGATGTTTCAAGAAATAAAGTAAGTCATGGAAATGCATTACATATTCATGCCTTGTTAATAAAATGCCTTAATTCTAATCAACCATGCAATTATTTCAAACATATTTACAGCTTAACAGATATGCATTTGGAATGCAAAGCTTTCTTAGTCAGAAAGTGATTTGCTCTAGCTAGTTATCGGTACGCTTAAATTATTCTTTTTTAACAATCCAAGTTGCCCATATCTTTTTTTAAGGTATGGGATGCTGTGGACACAGGTGGTTGTTTGAGGACGTTTTCCTGTCATTCCTGCGCTGTCCGAGCTGCCCAGTGGTCATCGTGTGGAAGAAGGATCCTCAGTGGCGGCTTTGATTCCATGCTGCACCTAACAGATGTGGAGACAGGTAAAGGCCGCATACTGGTACATTTTAGCAGTATTTGTCACCTTTGAGTGCAGATAGATTTGGATCTTGTGAGCTTTGTTTGAAAACATGCATAAAATCTATAGATCTCGGTTAGAATTCTTGAGAATGTCCTTCATTAAAAAGTTTCGCACAATTAAGGGTAGTTTAAGATTCTTAAAAAGACCAGAATGTCTCTAACCTCGTGACCACACACAATTTCTGTTGTCAGATACTGCACAGAATGTAGGCAGAATGACACCTGAGTGGTTTTTATGCTTTTGCAGTTATTCATTAAAGTGTTTGCAGAGCCCCTTGACATTGACTTCTGTATGTAACTACAGAGCACAGAAGCACAAATTCCAATGTGAAATTTGAGATTAAATCTGCATTGTGAATTTGATTGGGAATTTAAACGTTGTGAACTCAACAATTAATATTCAACTAATGCTCTGCCTCCTCGCGTTTCCTTCACAAGCCAAATGGATTCTGTGAGCATTACTTCTTTATCTATGTTATCAGCATTCATACAGTGGTGTTCTTTGGGACCATTCGTAACAGCACATCTGTGTGTGTATAAATGTGGGATTAGGCCTCAAATGGTTTATTGAAGAGATGCAATTTTTTATTTTTCCTTCTTGTTTTTAAATATTTACCTCTGCAAACATGCAGTGTTTTTTGTATAACACTGCAAAAGACATCCAGACAAAAATGACAAGAAGCTTTTGTTTAAGAGGGTTTTATCTTATATAAAATTAAGAAGGAATTTGTATGGAAGTATCCAGAGAATTGAATAAACTGGGAATACTGAGAAAATGGTTAAGGAAATTTGTGAATATTGTTCACATCAAGGCAAGGTTCTCTTCCATGCTATAGGAATTTATTTTTTTCACTATTTCTCACACAAAGAAGTTTTTAAATTCAGTGATGGCTGGAAGGGAGATACTGTAAAACATGTGACACAGTTATACAGTATTGGTGTTTTCAGAATATTCATGGTTTTAACAGTAAGAAGAATGTTATGTATCTGATGTAGTAGTGTTACATGAAGTAATATACCAAGCCATTTATACTACAAGACATTTTATCTTATTTTCAGCCTTAATTGTAGCAGTCTTCTTGTTTCTAGACTCATATATAACTGAAATTTACTAATCTATGTGGATTTAAATTTGACAGGGGTGCTTATAAATCTAGAACAGAATGGCTTCTGTCACTGAGGGGATTTATAGTGACAGAACACATTTTATGTGCCTGAGCCATTTGAAAGGACAGCCAGGGCAAAGTCTTGTTTCCTAAAGTTATTGAAAAAATTCCAAAGGTTCATAATTGTAATGATCTATTTTAATTTTGAAAATTGCTCATGTAACTGTCCAGGAATGGAATAGTAGTTGTTTATTTTATTAGAAAGAAGGTATTTCTAGTGTTTTTAGGTGATGGAAACAATAGCAATAGTTAGCATAATTTTTAGCATGAGTTTCAAAACAGCTGAGCTTATAGCTGGCTCTTTCCTTACTGACCTCTGAGCTATTCCTTGCTGCATGAGTAAATTCTGTGTTCAAAGGCATAGTGAGTTATCAGAATCATTTAAAATAGAGGGTGTTCATTATTGCCTTATTTTATGAATACAGGGTTTCTTTTGTCAAATGCATTTCTACTGTTGTTATTTCGAACTGGCTTTCATTGATATTCACCTGACTTGGAAACTGAGAGTAAGGGATAGGAATTTTATTCAGATTTCATACACATCCAGGCCATTTACTTCTCTGTTGTAAAGTTACTCTTTTTCATAATTTCAGTTAATTCTTTCCAAAGAAACTGGGCAAGCAGTTTGCCTTTGGAATTCAAATCAATTTGATATAAAAAGACTCATTTCCATTTGAAAAACTCTAAGGCTGCTATAAGATTTTGATTTACATTAATTCACTGAATCATTCATTCCTCCTTGCTGTTCATCTGTACTGAAATGATTTCTTCTTTGATTAACTTCAGATACATGGTAGAACTGTTTCTTCACAGAGGACTTTTATATGCTTTTTTGGACATCATTGTTAATTACTTTCCATAGCTAGACTGAACTAACTAGCAATGGGCTTAAATGCAGTAAATGCGTACTGATGGGATTTTATAAATAATGATGTCTTTAAGGCTCTGTGCTCATTTCTTGTGCATGTTGTTCTGTCCCAACATTTTAGTCAACTTTGAATTTTAATCTTTCTTTTAGTTTTCAGTACATTTTTTTTTTTCCTATATTACATACGTGTTGTAAAAACTGCTACATCTTTTTCGTCAAAAGAAACCTCACAGACTATAGACAATGGCTTTTAAAGGTGTGGGGATTTATTTATTTGTTTGTTTATTTATTTATTTATTTATTTGAAGGAAGCATTTTGAGTTGTTTTTCTCAGCCTTATTAACTGAAAATTATGGCCTAACATTTTGTTTGTTCTGGGTCTAATGACAACCAGTTAGAAGGTTTTTCAACGGGAAGTACCATCATAGAGAAAACAGTGACTGGCTCTTCTTTGAAAGGATGGGAGATGAAGAACAAACATAGGCATACTGCGAACTTTGTCTCAAATCAAGGTCATCAAACACTAAAACAGGCATTCTAGAGAGGCCATGAGGTCTCCATACTTCGGAACTACATAACCTACCACAACTCGATCTGATCTTGAGTAAAGGATTAGACTAGATAACCACTGAAAGTCCAACTGGCTAGGTTCATAGAATCATAGGATTTTTTGAGCTAGAGGGGATCCTTAGAGGTCATCTAGCCCGGCTCCCCTGCAATGAATGCCCACAGCTCCGAGCCCCTTCCAGCCTGAGCTTGAATGTCTCCAAGGATGGGGCATCCACGACCTCTCTGGGCAACCTGTTCCATAGCGTACTGTGCTATGATTCAGGGTCAGTGGTTCTATGTGGAAGAACAGGGAACAAAGAGAGTTCAAGTAATGAGGTACAAAGTGTTAACTTGCCCTGGTTTAGTGAATTTGAAAATAGACGTTTTTCGAATCTTCTAAAGGCATTTTTAATAGATTATTTTTTATTATCATAAATGGTCATTCATTATCCTAACACCTGTTATGACTCTCTACACCTTTGGTTTTCATGGAAACAGTTTCTATTCTGCAGAGTATAGGTCTGATCTGAAGTATGCATAAAATATTTCAGGAATTCAGTTGTTCATGGGAGCAGTTCTGTGGCAACAATTAACATGGGGAAAGTTCAGAGCTGCAGTACGGATGTTCATAAATATTAGTAAATCCAAAAAATGAGTTGCTTGTGAAGAATAATGATTGATATTTTTAATTGTTCTATTTCACTTGTGTTTTTTCATTATAAAAATAAACTTCCTGAAAGGTTTCAGAAATGCGAGACTGGTACTGCAGCATGTGAACCAACAGGACTCCTTGGTTGTGTACGTTTTGCAGTGCATTTATATTCCTGTTCTACTAGTGACTATTCTGATAGTGTTTTGTTTCTTCACCAAATAGCAATTAATATTCTGAGAGAGCACTGAACATTTTATTCTAAAAAAATTTATTTTATAAACAATTCAAGATCAGACACATTTGACGTTTACCTTCTGTTACATCCAAATGAAGTGCAAATTCTCTACCAATTTTAGAAGGGGAGTTATATTTTTAAAAGTTATTTATATCTATTTTATTCTTGGAATATTTTATTCATAAGTGGATTTTTCATTAGTCACAAATGAAACAGTGCAAACACAAATAGCATAGGCAGAACAGTGGCTGGATTAATATTATCTGCGTATTATAGATACTTTTCATTCTTTAATATTAGGAGAGAGGGAATGTTCCAAGAAACTTTGGCACTTTTCCCAAGTTGCCAAAAGCTACCATTGTATTTCTCTTCATGTATTGAGCTTGATTTCAAATGTAACATGCTCAGAGTTCCAGTGGGGGAATTTAAATTATTTTGAAATATTTCACATTTCCATAGGCAGGGCACTGAAATGTAGTCATTGGTTTGGAAAGAAATTTTTTATTTATGTGGTGAGATAGGGTTGGTCACTTGCATCTGTTTTATTTTTTGCTGTTTTTAAATTTATTCTATTTTAAATTATGTTGAGAGTTTGTTAATGGGATATTTTGTACCTTCACGAGGATGGTCCACATTTACTTTTCTGTTTTCTTTTCTATTCAAGTTTGTTAGCCCTATAGTTATAACAAGATTATTGCTAATGTAATTCCGTTTGCTCAGATAGAAAATTTAGTGTTCATAAATAAACATCAAGTTGGGAGTGCTGTGACTTTCTCCTCCTGTTCCTACCTTTTTTTTTTCTACTACTGTGTATATGGTACTAGGCATGAATAGCATGATAGTACTAGCATGAATATTTTATGTGACATCTCACAAAAAATAACATTTAATAGATAATTTTATTTTAGCATTTTGAATGTGCATGGACATGTTTGAGAGGTCACAACAGTCCACCCAAAAATCCAGCAGTTTTGAATAATATGTTGAACATTCATTAGTGGTCATCCTCCAGTGAGGAGGTAGCACTTCATTAGTCTTTATATTCAGAAGTGTGAATTCCTTTTAAGAAGGGGGAGAGGTTATTTTTGAAATGTTTCCAAGGGCAAAAGGTAAAAGATTTAATAGCTGAAGTACTAAAAATTTATGGCTACGTAAGGGAAAATCAAATAGGAAATACATGTAATTGGTGTAACTTTACTCCTTGGAGAAATAACTAAACAATTTGTAAGCACAGCAAGATAAGAGGGACAAGTAACAGCCAACATCAATTTGTTAAGAACGAATCATGTCTGATCAATCTAATTTTCTTCTCACTGTTGTACATGAGAGAGAGGTTGTCACTGTAATGAGATTTTTTTTTTTTTTTTTTTTAAAGTATTGTCTCATGTCTTTTTGTAAACACAGTAGGGAAATCTAATCTACTTTGCAAAATTACTCTCATGTCCTTGCCACTTTTCTTTACTGATTAGTGTATGGAAGTGAATGTTTTGGATTATGCAGGTAGGAGTGTGAACCTTAGGACCACTCAACACAGTTACAGAAGCATCCTGTGCTCGATAACCGTTCTGATGTTCTGTGAAAAATTCACGATGTTAAATAGCCTTTAAAATATCTGATTTCATAGTTGAGCAGTTTCACAGTAGGTTGCAGCATAAAATGAGCAGAAACATATGTTCAGGATCTCTTTAAGGATATTTTCATACTGTGTATGTTGCTGGTGAGCCTTTAATGAATGAAGAATTGAATTAAAGTACTGTACAAAACACAATGCAAAGATGTAGTAGGTATTGTTACTAAAAATGCAAAAATTAAAGATTGAGGGAACTGTTTGCTTTGGAATAAAAGTCTTCACTGAGGAAAATGATCTGTGACATGTGTCTTCCCTAGCCAAAATCAAGTTTCAGAAAATAGGATTTTCTGTACTTGAGTTGGTCAGGCCTTTGATACAGTATCTGTAGGAACTAACATGCAGTAAATACATACACAATAGAGATATATACAAGCTTGCTGATTTACAACCATTGTACTCTGTTGCAGATTGCAGAGTCTTCTGCTCAAAGAACATCTTTTGCAGTATATAAAATAAGGCCCCCAGAAGTTGAGTGTGTTTAATTTTAACAGACAGAAGTCTTGTGGAGGTAAAACTAGATCTCAGTAAATTCAGTTGAGCAGTTAATGTTCTTCAGGGTTCAAGATGACAAGTTCCACTGGATCTTTAAACATGAGGGCTGATGCAAAATTATTGCTTATTCTGTTGGCTCACAACATCAGAGATGGTTGTTGGCTGTATGGTAGTAGAGGCTGAACCTTCCTGCCAATATTCAGTTACATTGTGTTGCAAACAAAGATGTGTCACTAAGTTCCTCCATGTGGAAACAATTGTACCCATTGATATTGCTGAATGTTTATGGAGACCAAATAGTGGATGTGAGCACAGTGTGGTGGTGGGGGGTTTGTTCAGCATAATGACAGTGACAGACCTCCACTGATGCAGATTTTTATGAGCGCAGCATGCAGGCTGTTGTTCATGGCTGGTGAAAATGTACAGCTAATGGTGGTGACTACGTTGAGAAATAGTGTTTTGTAGCTGAGAACTGCCCTATCAAATTGTGTTCTTGTGCTCTTTGTATCTGTTGTAGTTTCCACGGAAATAAAAAGGAGGCACTACTTTCAGAGCAACTTGCATATATAAGCAATACTGTTTGAATGGTACGCTTGATCAGACTGCTTGATCTCATGTTGCAATTCTTGTTTGAAAACGGTAGTACAAGTAGGCTATACTTTTTCTAATTTCTGATTACAGTACCATATAAACATGGTTTAAACTCCTGTGTTTGTTAAATTTACACAAGTACAAGTCCTTGGAAGCAAAGTGCTTTTAAACCAACTAGAGAGCCTCTGCGTGCAAGTTCAGTAACTTTTTTTCAAATAATTTGTAGGACTGAGTAAGATGCATAGTTATGCAGCTTTTTGCTAGCCTTCAAATGATGCCTGTTAGTGGCACAGATTAGAGTAACGTTTTGTTGCTCCTATTACAGATGATTTTAATAACTTCTTCCTTTTCCATGGAGTCTTTTTTCTCTTACCTCGTTGTTAGGATGCTACAAGCTCCCAGAAAGATGATCAGTGTTGCACACGTTTTGAAGAGAAGGCCTCTGCTGTCTTTGTGACCTTCTTTTTCTTTTGGGGGAAGGAATATTGAGGATTGAATTAAGTGTTCCCCTCAGTAGTGATAGAGAGGACCTTTAGATCTTGCATGGATGATCAGAGATCACACAGATTGAACCATTAAAAAAGGAGGAAAAAAAAAAAAAGCAAACGATGTTCATGTGCAACATGAGAGGAGCAGCCTCTCATCTCCTCTCCTTAAAATCCCTGCAGTCTATTTTCCTTGCCAGTGCCAGCTCAAAGAGTACACACGTGATGAAGTACAATCTATCTCTTCTTTTCTTTACAATGAATAAGTAAATAATTTGACAAGCCTTATTCTCTTGACTGTGTAAGCTTATTTGAGCAGATGGTGAAAGTGGAACTGATGATGAAATCAAATTAATTGGCTCTAAACCATAAAGTAAGCATGAAAAAAGCTAAATTTTCAGTGTTGTTGACCTAACCAGAAGTATTTACACCCATCACTAATGTTTTTAGCTCAAAGTACTTTCAGTTGTTTAAGACTCTTAAACAGAGAGAGAGGCGTCTCTCACTTGCTGAAAATCCGGATTAATGAATATTTTGAGAAGCTTTGTAATAATATAAGCTTTTCTTTAGCTTCTCCAGTGGCTTCTTCACTGTAACTTTATAATCACAGAATTATAAAATTGTTTGAGTTGGAAGAGATTCTTCTGGTGCAACTCCCCTGCCATGAACAGGGACACCTACACCTGATCAGGTGCTCAAAGCCCTCTCCAACAAATGTCTCAGGGGTCAGGTCATCTACCACCTCTCTGGCAACCTGTTGCAGTGCCTCCCCCTGCCCCCTCCCCCTCCATTGTAAAGAACTTCTCCCTTATATCCAACCTAAATCTCTCCTGTTTTAGTCTGAAACCATTTCTCCTTGTCCTGTCACTAATAGACTCTGCTAAAGAGTCTGCCCCTTTCTTTCTCATAGCCCTCCCTTTAGATACTGAAAGGCTTCTCCATCTGATATATGGAAGATAACACACAGTTGAAATTGTGAAATGAAGCCTTTATCTATGCTGCTAGTCCAAAAATAATAGTTCAGTGAATGTACATTAATGTCATGAATTTGTTAGAACAAAGGCAGTGGAATGTGGAAAAGTCCTATAAATTAACCTTGACAAATTCTGTTGTTTTTGAAAGAGTGTACAATACAATTGATATTAGCCACAGGATCCTGTGAAGATTAGCGTGAACAATTAAATGTTGGGAACAGTGTATCCATGGGAACAGCTATTGCCTTCATAAGATATGCAAATTATTGCCTTCTTTCAAGTTGGAGGCTCAATCCTCCCTTCACAGAAATATAAACCACTCCATAGCTGTAGTACATTTTGGAATGTGGGATTTCTACACGGACAGTACTCTTTTCTTATGGTTATTATTTTCATCCCATTGATAAAAGAAAGACTGTGACTTCTTTTTGGGAAATATTCTTCTATTAGATTTAGGAGGTTTAGCCTTATCAGCTGAATGGGGACTTTGGTGGTGCTCCTCTCCTTTGTTTGCCAACCCTCTGATTCTCTCCTCTCATTAAAATTTCTGTCAGTAAAAAGCAGTCAGTGGTACAGGATTTGTTTAATGTGGGAAGAAATTACTGATTTCAATCTTATGTTTTCAGAAAGCCAGAGGAGTCCCAGACACTTGAAATGTTCAAATAGAAACATTCACCTTTAACAACCTAGGTATTTTTGAAACTTGGTTGAAATTAGTTTCATTTTTTTGATCAAATTCTAATTTTCAGTTCTCACTTTATTTTAGGGAGGCAAATCATCAGCAGTAAAAATGAATTTAGAATCAGCACACTGAAGTTCCACCCTACAGATTCGAATGTTTTCATTTGTGGAGGATTCAGTCCAGAAGTTAAAGCATGGGATATAAGGATTTGTAAGGTAATGGAAATCTTTATTTTTTCTTTTTTCTTTTCTTTCCTTTTTTTTTTTTTTTTTTTTTTTTTTTTTTTTTTCCTACCATATTGTGGATGTTTCCTAGGTTGAATGTGCAATTATTACTAAGCTGCTCAATATCCTGGTCTTTTGATGAAATCTTATTTTCAAGAATTTTGCATTTGTCATTGATTTTGTTGCTATTTGTTTATATGAACCTCTGTAATGTTTTTGAAGCACAGGGATGAACATGGCACAAAACGTACACAATTATTGTTTTCTTCTATAAATATGGGTAATGTTCAGTTGAACTGAATTAATCTAATAGCTCACTTCAAGTCTCTGCGGCAGTGGAGTTGGAACTTGCTGATCTTTGAGGTCCCTTCCAATCCAAGACAATTCTAACCCAAGATATTCTATATTTCTATGATTCTGTGAAGTTAACTTTATTTTCTTTTCTTTTTTTTTTTCTTTCTTTTAAAAAAGGTAGTTGAACAACTAGGAAGCTCTTTAATCTGTAACATGTGGTTCAAGATAATGTCTCTCTGTATCTCTTGCATAGTAGCTTGGGATAACTTTACATGCACGAAAAGCTACACAGAGGCACAAATAGCTTCTGCCTTTAACTTGAAGAATGCAGAACACTGCACTCCCATGTGCCATTTGGAGCTCAGGGAAGACCAGAGCTGTACTGTGATGCCAATTGGAAGCTGTATGGGCAGAACAGCCCAAAGAGCAGAAGTGACTGTAAAGTGAATACTTGTTTGTTTTCTTTTGAATTTCTGTGTGGGTAGAGCCTACTCATCATAGTTAGCCATCTGTTTGCTCTTGAAGGTGGCGGAAGGGATCTGAAGAAGACAAGGATTACTTATTCAAACGCTGCCTCTCTAAACAGAATAGTAGGTGAGGGAAGTAAGAAGATATATTTCAGAAAGGAGGGCACCATGTGAGAGCTCTGAAGTTGATATGAGTGTCACTGTATCGAGGGAGTACAGTATTCTTGTGTGATCCACGATCTAGATCCTGAGCTGCAATTGTTCCTTTGAATTTGCCACTGATTTTTGAGGAAAAAATTCAATTTGTTCAATGTAATGAGACTTTTTTATTAGTAATTGTGTTGATTCTATACATTAGGCTTTTGTTATGTGAATAAGTTCTTAAAGGAACATCAATAAACACATATCCAGAGTGCCAAGTCTGAGGCTACGCTGCAAATTAAATTACTGGGAGTTACAGAGTTACAGTGTCAGCAGGAGAACCTTCATAAGAAGTGTGAATTTATCCCATACATCATGCTTGTATGATGCATAGAGAAAGATTTTCTAACACGATGCAATAAATTTTCCTGTAAATAATGTTATAGTTATTCACAAAATCAAATGATGGCGTACTTGTGTGCAAAGCCAGAGATGTTCTTCCTTTCTTTTCTGCTGTTTTTCCGTGATGGATTTCACATCTGTATCTTTTTGTCTTTTGTGACTGGCTGAGAATGCCACAATGATGATTTTACTCTGGATTTGAAATCAACTGTGATTAATGAGCATGTTCATGCCAGAAATTGCAATACTTTCAGCTTGCATGTGTCTAAGGTGCCCAGTCTCTACAGAAAGAAAATAACAACTGATGGTGTTCCATAGTAATAAATGCACAATATGGTATGTTGCAAAAAGGTGCCTGTCTGAAAGGGGGCAGCTATGGAGGGATGTGGTGAGAAATCTTTCATGTACGGTAGGTAGGTGACAATTTCAAATACAGATAAGTGGAGAAAGCACTTCACTTTCAGTGAGATAAACAGATTATTATTATTTTTTTTTCAGTAAGGATATTCACAGTTCAAAGTGTTACGCTTGAGTAAGATTTTTTTCCTGCAATTCTACTACCAGAGTCTGTGATGTAAAGACCAGAGGATTATGTTAAACTGGTATTGACTCAAGTAGAAGTAAAATGATAGCTACCATTGTAATGCTTGTGCTGAATAAGTTCTAAGTCATCTCTGGATTTTGATGCCCTCCTATTGTCAGTATCTCTGCCAATCCCTTATGCTTTGGTTTTGAGTTTGAAAGGTGTCACAAAGGCAGCTGGCTTGAAGAATGGAGTTCTTTTTGCACCTTGAATCCACTTGATGAAATTTCAGTTTCAATACTTTCTCTTGGTGCTGATGAATAGCATTGCTGGAACAGGGAGTAGGAAAGTGGAGAAAGAGTAGAATGTTGTTTACAGGAGGCATTATTGCAATAAGAAGATGTGTTGAGATGGAGATTACTGGAGAATAAGAGGTGGGGCCAATGTGCGGTTTGTGAGATATGATGCTTTTCATAAAAAACAATAAGCAGACAAAGTAGCAAACTTACACTGATAAACTGTAGACTTCAGTACTATTTATATCTTCTGTAATTCTGAAAATCAAACTCCCAGTTGCTTGACTTGAGATGATGTGGAATCACCTTTGAGTAGCTTCTGCATGTATATCTGCATTCAGAGCCAGTAATGAATGCTTTGGGTGACATCTATAATTCATTTCCAGAGGACAAACAGTTACTGTAAAAGTTATTTTTTTTCTATAGACTAGCAGAATAATGTATTTTTTTTTTTTCCTCAATGACTAACCATGCATTTGTGTTTATAATGCTGAAGCTCCAGCCTTAGGACCTGCTGTAAAGAACTGCTGAATGTTGAGAAATGCAAACCTTGTTTATTTCTGTAACTGCAGGGCACTGCAGTGCTCAGATTTTGCGTAACTGTTTCGGTAAACTGGTGCTAATGAAGAGGTAAGGGAAATATCCCACTGTTCTACAAGGGAATAATTTACTTTTCAAGAGAACAAACAAGTGAATGAATGTTTATTCCCCCAGGTAAAATAAGAAAGTTTTAAGCTTGGTGAAATTAAAAACAATCAAGAAAATCCTACTAGCTCATTTCTTCTGAACACATTCTGTTCCTGGTGATCTTGGGGAATTTTTAGGTGTTGTTACCTGCTTTATTCATTAGGAAACAAATGTATTCTTGCATAACTTTATCAGGCAGAAATCTATCAGATAAAGCAATACATTAGGAGTATTCATTTTGAAAAGAAACAGTGTTTAATCACCTTAAAAATGGAAAAAGTGGGTTTAGCCTTGTAACAGATGTTGATCTCTTTTTCTGATGTGTTTGTTAGTTTAAAAGCCATGAAGTTTTGTATGTATTGTGACTGACTAACGCAGCAGTGTCTCCTACTATAAAATATTTCAAAAGGAAGGAGAGTTTCTGTTGTCCCTTGTTTCCCATGTAATATAGCTGTAGATCAGTGGTGGATGTAAACTGTTAGGCACCAACATTTGTTTTGGTTCTAAAATGGTGTTTTGATTTGAAAAACTTAGGGTGTGCATATGTACTGAGTGGATGTTTAAGATCAGAATGGAGTGGAGAAGAGGAAAAATGATGAATTGGCTGCTCTTGGCTTCCTCTTGCAGAATGGTACTGTGTGTGCATCATTTCTACAAAATAATGTAATTATATTTCAAACTCTCGGACATAGAACAGCGTGTTTGTTAGGCACCAATCATACCTCTCATCAGTATGTAATGCCTGCTTCTCCCTCTTTGTGGAATTTCAATAGATTCTTCAAGTATCTCTGTTTTGAGTATTGTTATCTTAATTCACAGTGTGCAAACATTTTGCTTTTTGTTCTTTTCCTTCTTATGACTTAAGGTCATATTCAAGATTGGATAAAGTGTACTGCCCAGTATGTTGACATTTATCCTGTTCTAATGAATGCTTTTTGCACTTACACAAATAGATGTTTCAAGTGTCTTGGCACTTAGTTTCAGTTCTGATGTAAACATCCTTAGTGTCTTTCAAGTGCTTTCATCCTCATTTATCAAAAAATTTTCTCTGGTACTCTTTCCTTTTTAAGTTTCCAATGGCTTTCATTTTTGTTTGTCTCTTTTTTCAAGTGCTTTAACCTGTCATTTGGCTTGGAACAACAGTGTAGGTGACGTAATGATTATTTTAGCTCACATTATCATACTTCAGATAGCCTTTTCAGGCCTTACAGCATATTTTGTCAATGCCATAAGCATCCTAAACCAAAAACTTGAGCCTTGTTACTGCACATAGTAAACTCTATTTTGGCACTTGTCGGTAATTCAGTTTCACAAGTCATGCTTTAGAATGCATGCCTGTGTTTTAAAAGGCTATCTTCTTACATATCTTAGATTTAGATATATATGGAAAAATAATCATCATATTTCAGGAAATTTTCAGGAATTTTTGGTGGAATTTCAAAGAAAAGTCAGAGGGAATGGCTACTAAAAAATTTTATTGCCCAGTTATACATGAATGTATGCAGTGAACTAAATAGGCTTTCCTATGAATCAGTGGGCCACATCAAAGGTTCCTGGTGATGGACAATGACATAAAGTAATTGATAATGGTACATAGATCATGTTTAAAGTAATGTCTCCAATTTATTTCCGTGGAAACTACAACAGATATATAGAGCAAATTCTCTGCTATCAAAAACTATTTTTCAACAGTCACCACTGTTAGCTCTACATTTTTAATAATGATGAGCAACAATTTGTGTGCTGTGCTCATACGCATCTACACCAATGGATGTGAATTGCTGTTGCCACTGCTGAAACACATCACTCACTCACATTCACTGTTTGGTCTCCATAAACATTCAGCAAACATCAATGCATGTCAAAGGGTGCCATTTTTTTCTGCACAAAGGAATTCAGTGACACATCTTTGCTTTGTCAGACTGCCACTCTGCTGCTGTCTGTTGTGCAGCAACAAAATGTAATGGAATATTGGCTGGAAGGTTCAGCCTCTACTGCCATACCTCTGACATCTGGCCTCTGGCATTGTGGGCCAACATAATAAAACAGGAGGCATTGCTTTTGGAGTACCCCCATATATTGCCAAACTAGGAATACTAATCTCATTTTTACTTTGGCTGGTGATGGACTTTTAACAGGAGTGCAAATTTATGAGGATAAATTGCTAATATTTATTAATATATTGAATGTGTTATTGGATTTTTTAAGTGCCAGTCAAAATGTATGAAGATAGATTTGGGGAAGTCTTTTAGCTACTAAAACATTGAGAAATGTATGGTATGCTATTAATCAGAAAGGCAGATATATTAAAAAAAGGAATGCTGAAATACATTTGTTACTACCCCTGTTTTTTGCAAATAGGCAAATTGATTTCAAATGTAGTGTTGGGTCTGAGCAAGATAAGGAGTGGAAGAACAATAAGAAAGCTATAATCTTCAGGATAAAGCTAAGCTGAGAAATGAATGAATGGAACAGTTGTTAACTGCTTAGTGAAATGTAAAGTACACAGGCCTCTCAAAATTACAGACAGAAGTAATCAAAGCATGGAAAAAACAAAGGATAGAAGAGGCTGTTGAATAGAAAGTACAGATTTGTTATAGTGGTATTTCTTTATGTTAAACCTAGTTTTGTCTTTCTGGAGAAGAGATTGTTCTGGAGGCCGTATATTGCTGTATAATGGATTGATTATTTTTATGAAATATTTGGAGAATGTTTATAGTCATTTGTGAAAAGGCTTTGTGAAAAGGCTGGAAAACTTTTAATTGTGCTGCTATGTTAACAGACAAATAAGTGAAAACAATACAAAAATGCAGATATCTGCAGCCTCAACCAAGGAGAGAGCAGGATATTGAACAGTCCCCATGGGACCTTGGAGCTGAACTTGGAAAAACCTTGTAAAAGTCCACGTAAAAAGGAATTGGGCAATAATAAGAAGAATACCAAGATGTTGAAGTAGTTATGAGTTTTAAAGGTATTCCTATTCTTTGAATTGTCCATGACTATCTTAAGTTGCTCAGCAAAAGCTAGATGGATTACACGATCACTCTCTTTTGGCTTTATACTAGCTCTTTAGTCTGGAGACAATGTGTGTTCCAACAACTTATTTATTCTACCTGAAATTTTAATATTCCTTGAAGTACCAGGGAGAGCAAAAGGTTGAGACTTAAATCTGTCAACTCAACACTTAAGGACTTTGTATTCACAAAGAAAAATATGATTATGGATCTTTTTCTTTTTTTATATAATTCCTAAGATTATATCAGAACAAGACTTCAAATAGTCAAATGCAGTATTGATATTACTTTTAAAGAAGCTCAAGTTCCTAAATAATGAGTGAGTTGTCAGTCTGAATAGAAAAGTTTATTTGCAAGTGTCAGGAAGGTTTAGATATTATAAAGCAAGGAATTCTCTAGCTCTGCTGGAAGGACATACAGCTCTCAAGAACTTGTGCCTGAATATTCATTTAAATTTTCTGAATTTTTACCTTTATTTACATTGTTCTTTGATGAACATTTCTTAACGTTTTGTAAACATTCATGAACTGCTTCTTGTTCACATGGATTTCTAAAATTAGGGAAGCCCATAATATTTCTGGGAGAGATCTGTTAAAAATGGAAGAATAGGTTGTTGACCTATTGGATGTGGTCAGATTTTTGAGCCTAGAGGAGATTCTAACCCTAATCTGCTGATCACGTCTTGTAATCCATTGAGCCTGCTGGAAATTTAGGAGGAACTACGTGCTACAGCTGTCACCACAGGAAGTCCGGATAGTACCATGCAGTAATCTGAAGGGAGAATAAAGAAAAGGTGACAGGACTATGGCTCTGCTTCTTTCTAATTCTGATTTTTAGTCAATGTTTAAAATTCTAGACATCCATAAATGCAAATTAACTGCAGAATCAGGCAGTGGAGAACCAGGGATACGATCTGACACAGTCATAGAACATATTGGGAAGAAAGGATTTGTTAAAGATATAGGAAAAAATGAAATAAAACTTAATTGATGATTTTTATACACTTTGATAGAGCATTTAGATAAACTGGAGAAGGTAGGAACTAACCTAACTGTTGTGAAATAAATATTGTTAGAAAAAATAGTGTGGTAACATAATCATCAGTAACAAAGGAGTAGAACATCATGCAGAAGAAATAGGCACTGACGTAACAGAAATGGGATGAGTACAAAAGAATACAAAGGTGCTGCCTTTAGAGATGAATAACAGTTTTATCAGGAAGGTTTCCAAAAGGATGAATACAAAGTCAGTTGGTTGCAGTGACGGGCAGTCTAAGGGAAAATTTAGAAAATTTAGGTTTGGAGATGTACACAAAAATCTCATTCTTGAAATTTAGGCCTTATGAATGATGTGGTTAATTAACTAGAAAATTTGTGAAAATGGTTATTTAGAATTTTTAAAATTAGATGAGAAATGCACTGAGTTCATTATTAACGAAGGGCAAAGTAAAGTATCAACGGGGTGGTTTTTTTTTTTTTTTGCCCCGTGTTGGATTATTTATCAGGATTTAACACTGCTTAGCTGCAATATTGCAACTGCCATCTATAGCTTTACCCTTAAAAAAAAGTTTAAAAAGATCCTCTTTATTACTGTTGATATATATCTCTGTACTTGAGTTTATAAAGAAGTATGCCTAAGTCATTAAAGCAGTTTTAAAATCTAATAAATTTAGAGTACAAGTGCAGTGCGTTTGTTTCCTTGGAAACATTCTTTTGCAATTTCTTTAAGATGAGATGCAGTCATTTTAAGTAGCATGTATTTAGGAGACCTAATGAATTTGTCTCTGGATAGTACATAAATATGTAAAAAGGCTGTAGAAATTGGTGGAACAACTTGTACTTCTGGTTTCTATGGAAACAACCAGTACATTGTCATGTACTGTGGTATTATGAAGAACAGTGTAATTAAAATAGGGTGATTTTTTCGATGCCTAACTAAATAGTTAGAATAATATAATATAAATAATATATATATAATATAATTATATATATAATATATTATTATATATATTAGTATTATATTAATATTATTATATTATAATATATATTTATATTATATATATATTGTTATTATATTATTATACTATTATATTATATATTATATAATAGAAAGAATAACTAAAGTTATTCTTTTCTTAATGTCAGAGAAAATTCCTTAGTGTTTTTTTTCTTTTTTTTATTGTTGCAAACAACACAAAAACTTAAATACAAAAGCAGTATATTTTTATCAAATTACGTAATGAGAAATCACAGAATTAGAGAATGGTTTGGGTTTGAAGGGATTTTAAAGACCACCCAATTCCAACCCTCTGCCATGGGCAAGGTATCGCCTACCCTGAACGCTTCCAGAGATGGGGAATCTGCAACTTCTCTGAGCAGCTTTTTCCAATGCTTCACCACTCATCATGGAGAATTTCTTCCTTATATTTTACCTAAATCTACCACTATTTAGTATAAGACCATTACTTCTTGTCCTATTACTATGCTCCCTGATGAAAAATCCTCCCATCTTATTGGTAGGCCCATTTTTAAGTACTGATAGACTGCACTAAGGTCTCTCTGGTGCCTTCTCTAGGCTTTCTCAGCCATTTTTTTTCTTAGCAGAGATGCTCTAGCCCTCTGATCTGATCATTCTCATGCCCCTCCTCTACACCTACTCTAAGAGATCCACATCTTATGCTGCATGCTCCAGACCTCAGTGCAATTCTCCAGGTAGGGTCTCATGAGAATGGAGGGAAATAATCACCTCTTGCTTTGTTAGCTACACCTCTTTTGATGTAACTCAGGATTTGATTAGCTTTCTGGGCTGCAAATGCATGTAATTGGCAGAATTCTCTATCCATTCCTTATCCAGCTTGAAACTTGAAATTTGGGATTGTCCTGAACCGGGTGTAGGACCTTGAAATTGGCCTTGTTGAAATACAGGTTTTCATGGAGGCCCACTTCTTTTATGCTATATACCATTCTTATGTTAAAATATTTTAAGACGACATGAAATTACTTCCTGTCTGTGATATTGTCAGCTGTTTTGATTAAAACAGCTGTTGTAGCTTTTAGATGGAAATCAAAAACATAAGCTGTGTTTGTCACACTGTTGTCATTTTGTTGTGAGTGTGGAACTACAGAGCAAAGTTTAGTCATCTGCCTTGTCAGCTTAGATCGTTCATGAGATCTTATCTCCTAATTCTCAGAGAATGTCTGTGCAGGCACATTTCTTTCTTGCCTAAAGCTTGAGGGATTTGAGGAAGGTGAGGTGCAGGGGAGGTCCTGGGTGACAGACACAGAACAGGGATGGCCCCATGTGTTGAGGTGCTCGTCTGGAGGCTTTGAGCTTCCTGAGAAGCAAAGTAACGAGCACTACATATATTTTATGCAGAGAAGTATTATGGAATATCTGTACAAAATATATAGCTTGAATTCAGCATCACAGCATGCTTCTCAAATCCCTGGAGCCATAAGAATCTACTTGAAAATGATTTAATTTGCCTAAATTACCTTTCTAGTTGAATGCCTGTAGCCAGGAACTGTTGCCGTTGTAAAGAAGCCTTATTATTATGTCAACTTGTGTTGACCCTAGAACCTATTAGGCCTTCCTTTTAAAAGAATTTATTTTATGTCCATGAAGTGCATAGTTTGAACTAGTGGATTGTGGTTTTCCAATGCTCATGGGCAATAAATCTGAAAATAGGAAAAGACCAGAAGTTTGTTATTAATGAACTAAAGTCAGCAGGGTAGGAAAACTGAAGCAAATTCCTCAGGCATGTCATGAATTATTGGCTAAGGTAGAACAAAGAAGGTTTTATCATGAGTACTCTTCAGAGCTTGGTTGTTTACAATTAGTTATTTCTGAAAGCCGTCTTTATGGGGGAATATAAATATAAATATATATTCCAAGTTCCCATCTGCTATTCAAAGTATTGATTTATTGTTCTCCGAGTCAGTTTTTACTACATGTTCTGATAATTAAACAGCGTGGTTTTTCTGAGGTACATATCAAAAGTAAAGAAAATGTCTTTTATACTAATTTTTCTAATGACGTTTTCCTAGTATAGAGCTAGGATGCACAGAGTAATTTGTTTGGAAATCTTATTGACTAGCAGACAAGCAGGTATGCTTAATAGTTAGCAATTAAAATGTTTGAATTGATGATGGCAGTTCATGTAAGAGCCATACTGAATTTCACCAAAACTTAGAAAGTATTTCCACATTGCCATAGAATCCTACAATCCTTCAAGTTGAAAGGAACCGTTAAAGGTCGCCTATAGTCCAACTCCCCTGCAGTGAACAGGGACATCCACAATTAGACCAAGTTGCTCAGAGCCTGGTCCAAGCTGGCTTTGAAAGTCCCGAGGACCACATCTCTGGGTAGTCTGTCCCAGTGCTTTACCACTCTCACTGTAGAAGACTTTTTCCTTATATCCAACCTAAATCTCCCCTCTTTAGATCTGAGACAATTTCCTTACATGTATTTCAGTTCTTCTGAAGTTTCTACAGCTGTCAAGATTCTGTATGGTTTTCCATTTCATATTACAGGCAGCCATTATAAATTGAGTGTTATTTGCTTTTTAACTTTTTTTTGGGGGGGTCCTACGAAATAGCTTGATTTTCTACTTTACTAATGAACTGTGGGCTTCCTTTTATAACTTGGTGAAGAAATAGCTATGCATGGTGATTTCTCCATAGACAAAGTGGAAGCTATAAATATGCAAATATCAGTTTTGGCTTTACAAAGTTTAATTGCTTTGCATATTATGCAAATTCCTAGGATGAAAAATTGACTTGTGCAGTAGCACAGTTGTATATTCTCTATCTTAAAAATGCAGGCATATTGCTGAAAAACGTGCTGATATTTTGTCTGCAAGTTTACATCTTATTCATGTTATTGGAGTGTGTGTAGGATACATGACCAAGGCTCTTCAAACATTATGTTCCCAAACTGCATTTCACGGAGTCTAAGAAAATCACTTGGAGTAGTTGCTACCATACCTATGCGTGCTGAGATCACAGGAAGCAGAACTGGAAGGACCTCTGAAGATCATCTAGTGTCTCTCTACCCTACAGTAGGATCAGCTTGTTCTGAACATTTCCAGACTCTCATAGATTAAGAGCTTGAGGCGAGGAATTGAGAAGTTCTTGTGCTCTTTGATGCTGTAAATTATTTTTCTTCTATTAGTTTGGTAAAGAACAGAGTTATAATCTAGACTATTTCATTGCAATTCCTGATTATTCTTTTTTCTAAAAATATCTGTTCTAATGGTATCTATAGGAGCTCTGGGCCCCTGAACTCAGCAGCCATATGCTATGTTACAGACATTAGGCAGGCACTGGAATGCCTCACAAAATTGAGAACCATTTCAATGCAATACTGCAAACAGTGTCTCTGCTCAGCTGGTAATTCTGTGAGGTTGCAAGAAGAGCTAACCTCTGAACACTGTGTTGGAAATGGAGGTTGTTATGTTTTAGCTATTTTGGAAAGAAAGTTTTAGATGTTAATAACTAAGAGTCTTCCAGTGTCCTAGTTTTACAGATCATCGTATTCACAGATGAACTACTTTGATCTGGCCATTTGCCTTGAAGTCTCTCTTCAGTGAAGGTAAATCAGAAAAGGAAATCAAAGGTATTGATTTTTCAAGATTCAAAGTAGACAACACAGATGCAGAATTGCATGAAGAAAGTTGGAAAGAAAGGAAATTAAAATTATTCATATATTCCTTAGAATAGTTGAAAATCTTTTGCAGTTCTTTAGATCTTCTTCCCAGGATGTTGAAATATTCAGAATCCTGTGGCTGAGGATCCATTTCTGCATGTATCCAGCCCTTGGCATAAGCCTAAAAGAGGATCTTGATTTGTTCTTAGGACAGTTAGCCTATTGATGCTGAGATAATAGGAGGAGGCAACAGGGAAACACAAGGGAAATACTTATAAGGTATTTTAATTTGGGAAAATGATTTGAGAACTTTAGTATTTGCTTTCATATCACAAACTTCTCTAGAGATTGCTCATGTGAATTAATCACACAATTGGAGCTGTTGCATGAGGCACACTATTTACTCCAGAGCCCAGTCGTACTTCTAAGCATTGACAACTCTTTCCTCTGCCCACTGTTCTCTGCAGAATGGCTTCAAGTACCTTTGTTTTAGGAGCAGCACAGGCTGCCTTGTGCCAGAACCTTGGTAGGAGGCATGGGATTGATTCCCTACAGAAAAAGGCAGGATGCTTGCTGAGTCCTTAAAGCACTGAACCTTCTTGTCATCAGCATTGCTGTCACCAGTATCCCCATCTCTGGCAGCACTTCAGAAGAGCAAACTCTGCTTGGGTTTCTTTTTTTTTTTTTTCTTTCTTAAGGAGAGGGTGTCAGGTTGAATCCTTGGTGAACTGGGTTATTTTCTACAAAGGAGAAAAACAGAACCTTCTTTGGAGCACATCTGTATGTACCTACTAGGTGTGCATGCTTCCTTACACAGCAGCATGGGACTGGGACAGTGTCCTGAATTCCATGTCATAAACAGTGATTTACAGTTAAATCTAGAATGATCAACAACAATATTCACTTTCCTGACCAGTGCTTTAAGTTGTGAATTCCTGCTGACATAGTTGCTTTCCTTTCCCTGCCTCTGTAACTAGCTGAAGATTTTGAGAACAAGAAGACCAAAAGATAAACTTGTAAAATTTCCTGGAAGAAGAATTCCCCAGACTAATCCTCAGAGCACACCGAGTTTGTAAAATAGAAGGGAGCTTGTGTGGCTCATCTCCACAGCACTGTAGCATCTACAGCTCTTTTTGGATCCAACTCTAATTCCTTAAGAATCTTATGTATATATAAATATAATGTATAAATTATGCAAACTGCTTTCTTTTCTATCTCATGTTATTTTCCGGTTTTTGAACTATTTACATATATTACCATACTACTTGATATGCTAGCACTTCAATATTTAAAAATAAAATATTTTTTTACATATTAAAAATATATATAATTGACTGGAGATGAGTATTAATACCGAGGACGTATTATCATGCTTTTCTAATCTGTCTCAAAATAACAAACTGTCTTGTTCACTAGGTGACAAGAGTGTACAAAGCTGCAGTACAACAGACTTTGGATATACTCTTTCTTCCTGAAGGAAAAGAATTTCTTACAAGCACAGATGCAGTAAGCCGAGACTCAGCAGATCGTACCATCATTGCATGGGATTTCCAAAGTGCTGCAAAAATTTCCAATCAGATTTTTCATGTAAGATTAACAACTGATTTTCTGGGTCATTATATATTTTTTCATGGTTGTCAATCTTTTAGAACAAAAGCAAAACTTTCATTTTTTTCATATCATTTTATGAATCATAATTACCCTGTTAGTTGCAGGGTGTTTATTTTCATACTTTAACAACATTTACTTAATCTTTAAAAACCACCTGGAAAACTGATAGATCTCCTTGTGTTAGTGAACTGGCAATGAAAATAAACTCTTTAACATCTAAGCCACGTTTAGGCAAAAACATTGCAGTGCTATTCTCGCTTACCAATGGTTGTAGTTGCTGTAGCACCACGTTTCTTTTCCGACACTTCTCCTAGGATAGCAAAATGATACATTTTTAATTAGATGGAATGAAGACTATTGACAAATTATATTTAATATTTGCATAATAACAGCGACCTGATACATGCATACTGATATCTTGTGTAACATAATCACAGAGACAAAATTTACTTTTATCAATGCAGGTGCACTATTTCAGTAATCTGTCCAAGTGAGATATTTGATGGACTAAATTGTCTAGAAAAGCTGACACCTTCAAAGGAGATTATCAAGGAAGTTAATAGATAATTCCAACTCCCTGGATCATTTCTTAAAACCCAAGTCTAATATCTTATGTAATATAATATGATCGGATTGTATACAGATGCCTTTTGGCTGGAATGAACAGTTCTCTACTGACAAAGACATGTAGCAGGTGATCAAATGGGATTGTTTCATGTTTAATTTCCACAGTTGCACAGTTGTGTCTTTGTCTGCTATTAAATATTTCATCATCCTGAATCAGCAATTAAAAAAAAAAAAACAAACAACACTAAATAATGTACAGAGCAGTCAGGTTTGGAATCAGAGGAGGCTGTCTTTCATAACAACCTCCCTATCCACTACCAAAGAAACAAATAGCAAATACACACAGCCCACCATCTGTGAACTGGACAGTTTTTTTTCCCTCTTCTACACTGTTTGACCCCTTCCAGTTAGACTCAGTTTCCCCCACAAAGCATGCAGTTCTTTGTCAACCAGGTACAACACCTAATGCTGTTTGATTGCTGTGCCCAATTCCTGGCAATATCCAGAACTGTCCTCCCAGTTCATCTCTTCCAAACCCCATAACAAGATCATTCATGCTTTTCCCACCCTATGTGGGTGGGAAGAAGTATGTATGAGGGGGATTTGCTTCCACATTTGAACTTCAGTTATCCTTGAGCTGAAAGAAGGTGTCTCAGTAACTTTGTGTGCTATACTTTGGAGGTTCTGCCATTTAATTATGCTACTGCAAAGGAAGGTGGGATTTTGATCATTTTCTAGGAAATTGGGGTAGATATTTGATTTAATATTTGACTTTGTGTAAGACTTTCTGTGGATTGTAATAAGTTTCTTTATGGAGATGACTTTATGGTCTTTCAAATTTGTCGAAAAAAATAACCTAGTTCATTTGAACAAATGCCTTATTTCATGCAACAAAACTTAATTATTATTTTCAGGAGCGCTACACTTGTCCAAGTCTGGCTCTGCACCCAAGAGAGTCTACATTTGTTGCTCAGACAAATGGGAACTATATGGCATTGTTTTCCTCCCAGCGACCTTACCGAATCAACAAAAAGAAGAGATATGAAGGGCATAAGGTATTTTCTTTCACCAGAATGATATTATCCAAGTCCAGAAGTGAGACAGAGAGCAAAGTATCTGCATTTTAATATGTCTGCTAATAGGGCTTGTTGATAAATCAGTGATTGGTAATAATTGCCTTCCTTTGCTTTCCTATGTGCAATTTTGAATTATATACACTCTGAAGAAAACAGTTATTAAAAGGCTTTCTGGATACTTAGTAGCCTGATTAAGTAAGTTTATGGTATGGATGTGCCTTAATAGAAACCCAGACCAGTCCTTAGTGCGTATTTATTTAAATATGCATTTTTTTGTATTACATTCATTCTTCAGTGAACCACTGTTAACTTCCCTGATCAGAATCAGAAGTTACACCATTATTGATTTTTTCTTTTAACAGGTGGAAGGATTTGCAGTGGGCTGTGAATTTTCTCCGGATGGAACACTTTTGGTGACAGGAAGTTCAGATGGCAAAGTGTTTTTCTACAACTACCATACTTCTAGGATTGTTCGTACTTTGTCGGCACATAGAGAAGCTTGTGTGAGTGCAGTATTTCACCCAATATTGCCATCACTCCTTGCGACTTCTGATTGGGCTGGAGAAATCAAGATCTGGCAATAACAAGCAAAATAACTTTTCATCCATCAAAGAGCTTGGTATTTCAGAGGGAATAAACCATGATATGCAATGTGATATTTGTTGTGATGTGTTGTAGGCAGCAGAGACTGTTATCTTTTCTTCTTGGACCACTAGACATATGCTTTCATAATGCAGTTAAGAGGATTCTGTGATTAGCTGCTGAGCAAATAAGTGTTCTCTCTCTCTCCCTCTCCCTCTCTCTTTCTCTCCTTGGGCCCTGGTGACGAATTTCTGCCCTTTCTGTGCCAATATTCTGGTGTTTATCTAGTCCAACCCTGGTGTGAGAATCTAGACTTGAAGAGAATTATTGCCCTTCTTATGTAGCTTTTATTTTAGCTTTCTTAAACCAGATTGTCACTGGCTTAGCTCCTTGCCCTGGTCACTCATGCTGGTCAAGCAATGCTATATTTCCTTGTTATACAGCTCAAGGCAAAGCAGCATCTTACATGCAAGAGAGGGAAGATCACAAGACAGATGGGACTGACTTTTCTGGAAACAGGCAGATATTACCAGCCCAACTTCCTGTAAAATGCTCTCTGTTTTAAGGGAAAAACTTGGAGCTAATTATGAAGTCTCTAAGTCTGTGCTCCTTGGATTCCTATGTTTAAGACTGAGTTTTGAACTGAATTTTTATAACTGTATGTTATTGAAACAAAACTATATGTAAGTATAAAACTTTTTTTTATACAAGGTGTCTGTACTTCATTGTTTTACTCCTGTTAACATTCACAGATCTGTACTCAAAATTACCATGAAATTGATTCTGTGTGTGGGGAGTGGGATAATTAATATGCCACCTAGATTTATTGCAAATGCAATGCATTTCTCCATACCTCTTAATGTCCTTTACAGGTAGAAAATTGTCTCTGTGCCATTCTGTGAAGGGGATGTTCTTTGACATTCAGATTGTAGCTGGGCCATTGTGAGGCAAATAGAGAATCTTTTCAGCCATAATACTGTATGCTTGCATTTTTCATATGTAGCATCTTAAATTCTTCTAATTTGTTTTCATTGGCATGAATGGAAGGTGAGGTTTTTATTTTATATACCATTTTTAAATGCTATGGAAATGGATTTTTCAGGAACAAAAATCGGAACACTCTTGAAAATGGCAGATTCTAATTAAGAAATAAGAAAAATGTACTCCATTGGTTTTGTAGTCTGTGCTCCTTTAACTTTTGGTAAGTGATAAGCCTATACTGAAACCATGGTTCCAATTATCCTTGAATTTTTATATAGTTTGAAATCTGGATCAAAATATTGTGACTGTGTAGTTTTAATCATCTTAGCAACAGCTTTGATAGGTTTTAACGCAGGGCATTACAGTTTAGTGATCCATGTGAGGTAGTGCAAATAACTACTTATTTTTCTCAATTTCTTGCTTCCACGTTTGGCAATTTGATTTTTGACATAAGGCTGGATTTTGCGTTTCTCCTGACTGTATCTCTAGCACACAAGCCAGCTGGACCTTTCAACAAATAGCCTGCTCTGTGATTTGAGGGGTTACTCTTAATTAAACCTGTGGTGCTGGTGTTTATGTGATTCTAATAGAGCATATTCCTGAATATCAGAAGGTCAGGTGAAAACAAAGCAGCTGCCTGTATTTGGGCTGGCTGAATCACAGCTGTGTGGCATTGCCTAAGAGAGTGGCTCTGTTTCTTTTCCTCCAGGTATTTTAGTTCTAAAGGTGCTCCTACCGCTTTAGAACTTGGGGGTGCCTGATGTGTCAGTACAAAGGATGTACACTGCAGTAGTGCAATACATCCTATTAATCCCTACAAGAGCTTATCTTGGGCTGTTACGTGTTTAAATACAGCGTGGAGATATGCTTCTGAAATAAATGTTGAACTCATGGTGCCTACTTGAGGAATGCTATATATCTGAAAGAGCTCTCAGTGCCTTCAGCTGAGACCAACTGTGAATGGAGTGGAAGATCTTGAGACAGCAGTCTTGGGGGATCATTGACATACTGCACAGAAAAGTAATTTACTCTTGTAATTCTACCCATGTTGTTGCCTGAATTTAACTTATGTCCTGAGGCATGATTCTGGTGTCTGGCATTTATCCTTTCTGAAACGATCTTGCAAGTATAATTTTTAAACCATTTATTAGGGAAAGAGGAAAAAAAAAAAAAGGACGAATTTTGATTAAAGACAGTGGAGGAAAATAAAATAAATTTATACTATATAGTATTAGAGAATATTAAATTTGGAATTGCATTTGTGTTTTATTTCGAAGGTGGCTGGAGTTTTAATTACTTGCGAGATTCAGCCAGCAGTTTTACAAAGGAATGAAATTATGTTCACAGCATTATCTTGTTAAAATCTCTTTCTAATATAAAACTGATTAAGACAGAGAGTGAAATTTAATCATTTGAAATATTATAGCATAGTGGTGTCAATTAAGTTTTCATTATGATTCAAAGACAAATTCTTCCTTGTAATCTTATGTAATGAACTGTAATCAAAAAATATCCACATTTCTCCATCATTCTGCAATTACCAAATACTGTTTGGGCTGCAAACAAGGATCATTATGGTCAGATGAAGCTTTTAGAATGTAATGAATTGTTGGTTAATTAATTTTATTCATAAAATTGTAATCTAGAAATGTTTGAATCTTGTTTTAGGAGCAATTTTTCTAGCTTTGTAAGGAGCTTTCTAGGGTGTTGTGTGTTAGAGCCAAGCTAGAGATCTTCACCATTTTGAAATGGTCTTAGGCTTTGCAGATAAACAGGCTGAGTTCATTTTAATCTATTTTGTACTGTACCAAAAAGTAACAATACCAATCTCTAACATGTTATTATTTTCTACTGAAGCATTATTAATTTGGGGTATTAGATGATGCAAGCTATTCAACTGCATCTTTATCTCAAAAACCTGCTAATTAGCAGACAGCTATTAGAATTATTGTGTTCACCCAGATGAAGTACTGTTGGTGAGTCACGATATACCTCAACTAATGGCTTAATGAGGAAGTTAAGGTATGGCATGACAATGAGATGAGTCTTTCTGTACATTTGGGCTCTTTCTGACAAATTTAAAGTAATAAGACTAAATTAAGAGCTGTAATACTATGTCAGAACAGAGAAAAATAAGGTAAAAAAAAAAAAGTGGGATCTCAAATTTTCCACAATTCTGATGTATGTGGTTTTGAATTGCAGTCAACTGAAAATATTTGTCATGCGTTGGCTAGTCTTCATTTTGAGCAACCCTAGCTCCTCCAGGCACTTCCTTTCATTGTTGCCATTTAATTCTCAGCTTTTCTTCCTTTTTTTTTAAGCACCTTATTTTGAATAAGTATACAGTAGCCTATATTCTTATACTCTGCTCATCTTCAAAAAAAAAACTCATTTTGCGGTGCTTTCATTCCTGCTATCCTTAGCAGGGTGGCCAGAAATCAGAGAAGACTCTACTCAGTTCATGCCTTTGTCTGTTTTCCAGTTCTCAGAAAATCACAGAATCACAGAATGACTTTGGCTGGGAAGAGCATAGAAGCGCACTTAGTTCCAAACCCTGACATGGGATGATTGCTGCTCACCAGATCGGAGCCCATGGCCCCATTCAACCTGGCCTTGAGCACTTCCAGGGGTGGGGCCAATTCTCCAAGTCATTCTTCCTGTTGTTAAGTAGGGGTTATAGCTTTGCTTTCCTCGGGCTCAAATATGCAGGAAAACTGTGCCTTCATTTCATTATCCACCTCTTGCAGTGTGCCGCCCTCCTTGATAGCATAGCCCAACTAAAATGAATGCTAGCTCATTCCTCAGGAAGTTTTCAAGGACACTAGTGGCAGAAATTGGATCAACTCTTAAGACCCATCCATCCTTTGTATTCATTTTTCTCATCTGCTGTAGCTTTCACTCTTTTGTTCACACACGTCTCCAAGTCTAGAGGGCTTTTCTTTTGCCAGTCGTTCATATTGCCTATACCCAGAGCCTAGAAAACAGCCACGTTAGTAAGCAGAAGAAATTAATCCTTTTGCTTTTGCCCTTCACAAAGCAGAGTTTGCCTTCAGGTGAGGGTCCTCCATGCATTTGCAACACTATTTGCTTTTATAATGACTAGCATTCACATGAGCAGCCTGCTGCTTCCCACTCCGTGCTCCCTAGCACCACCCAGTGCTTTAATAAGATTTCTTCTGCAGATTCTCCCCCCATTTGCCCTCTCTTTTATCTCTTTCTCTTTCAATCTCCGATTGCTATTTTATGCTCTTGCAGATTTTTTTTCTATTACAGTTTTACCTACAAGGTGTGTCATCTTAGTTTTTTACAAGTGCATTTTTTGGAAAAAGAAAAACAGAAAGATATACCCCCATCATTGCCACTTGTACTGCTTTGGCTCATAGAGTGCTCAAACTGTGCTTCTTTTGAATAAAACTGAGAGAATGGGTTCCAAGAGCATATTTAATAACTCTCAACTGCTGGGGTGAGACTAGAAGTAGTTCCAGCTATCCCCCACAAATCCCAAGAAGCGTGTAGCTGAGATGCTGCGTTTTCAGAAGTTATGAGGCACTTATTTCTGTTGGGCCCATAGCACTTTCTAATATAAATACTTTAGATAGTAGTTCCAGAATCTTTTGAAACAAACCCCAACCATAATTTGAGAAATGTTTGCTCTCCAGTGGTGGTACATCTTTAAGGTAAAACCAGGTGACCATGACTCAAAACTGATGGGTTCTGCAACAAGTGTGTGTGATTCTGATTTAGGACTGAGTGCCATAGTCGAGTCTATACTGGGAATAATATGTTTGTAGATGAGAATATTGCTCCCTTCGCTGGCTTTAGATAGAAGTTCAAAGGCATTGGGCTTCTTTGCCTTCCCCTTCCAGTCCCTGGATGTCCTTCTCCACAGGCTAACTTAGAGGTCTGCCAGATAATGTGTTCATTTTTATGTTTTACAAATTATAAAGCTTCACCCAAATATACTCATTGCTGTATTTTCTCATTTTTGTGTAATTGCCTCTTAAAATCAATCTAAAAATTCTCGAAGTAGTTCTTTGGAGAAGGTTGATGTTCACCGTGGTTGAAGATGCCTGAAGTGACAGTCCAGACAGCTTCAGGTTAGATGTATTTGTCTCCAGTTCTCATCAGGCTGTAAAGCTCAGGTAATGCTTCCACTTCTGAGTAGGATTTCTACCAGTGAATTGTTTGAAGTCTGTCCTTAGAAAAGTAATTTGTGTAATGTGTGTGTAATCATACTGTCCCTGGTGCAGACTTTGTTGCATCAAAAAGTCAATTTTTGTGTGTTCAGGTTGCTACTACTCTTCTGAAAACAAGCAGTGAAAAATCGCTTTGCAATATCATTTGGATTTATTTTCACCTATGAACTATGTTGTGTTTCACTGCATAACCACCTCCTTTGTTACCTTTCTCTTTTGTGATATAAGTAAATTGCAGAGCCAGTCTACTTCAAAAGGCATGAGCAATGATCCAAGTTGGATATTAGGTAAAAAATTTCATGCCTTATATCAGAAATGGGTTATTTTGATTCTTTCCCTTTCCTCGGTTTGTTAATCTTTCCTGTTCACAAAGATAATTTCTTAGAAGTAAAGATAAAAGATCTGGTAGTCCCATCCAGCTAATTTGCAATTTGGATGGTTAAGTTGCTAATCTTTGCTATTTGTTTCAATGTATGCAATTACTTGAAAGGCAGTAACCATTTCAAATCATGTACTGCTGTGAGTACAAAAAATGAAGGTACTCTTTATGCCATTAATATGAAGCGTGCAGTCTGTGAACTTCAGGTATGACAGAGATTAATTTTTTTTCTTGCTACAGCCTCAAATCTGTAATATATTTTCACAAGGTTTGAATCTGGGGAAAAAAAACTGAAGAGAAAGTCTAATCTTAATCATATTCCATACCCCTAAACTCATCCACAGATATTTACTTAAAAAAAAAAAAAAAGAAAAGAAAAAAAAATCATCCTTTTAATTTCCTGATTTACCAGGATTGTATGAGAGAATTTTTAGGGTTTTTTTCTTTTTTTTCCCCCTCGAATATAAATACCAGTGAGGGAAAAAGACACAGGGTTCCTACTGCAGTGTGAAAGGAAAGGCCATCTCTGTGCCGATCACTAGTACTGATCTCAAGCTCTGTTCACTTTTGATTCTTTCTCCCTTTTGGACATCTCAGAAACGAAATGTCAGTCAAGTGAATCACATCCTAATGTAAAAAGAGATGAGTCATTGCAAATGCTCTGTAGGATGCATGGTATGCACAGATTTGAAAATATATAGAAATCTTTTTTTTTTTTTTTTTTATCTGGTACCATTTGTATGCCACTGATTGTTTGAAAAGGTTAACATTGAGTCCCCTAAATCCTATAAACTGACTCAATTCTGCAACGCTTTTACATAGTGCTCAAATAGAGCTTGTGCCTTGATTTCAGAGATGCACACCTGGAGCAGGAGGAACAGGCAATAGCATACAGTGAGAACAACAGTCTGAAAGCTTTCGAAGAGTAATAGGAGATCAAAGGGAAAAGAAGAATGCTTGGAGAATGGGTGATATTATCAGGTGAAATGTAGTATAAGAGAAAAGGGAGCTGAGAAGAGAGTTTGACACTAGTCAAAGCATAATTTTCCTTTGGCCCACACTGCACCTACATACAATGTAAATTTGTCATAGGTTTGGGGCTTTTTTTTCAGGACAGCTCTGCAGCTGTTTAGTTTTCAGAAGGTAAACTGCTACTGCAGTCTAGTCTTGGCTGTTTCAGTGTCAAATGAATTGCTGAATGCACTCAAAGCTGCGTGCTGCCATGGGTAATTGGCATTTTGAGGGATTTATGGGGAAGGGAACAGAGGCATGCATTGTATCATTATTAAAAGCAATGCTCCTGGGATTCAAGCTTCTAATGTAATTTACATTTGTACCTCTCTACTTCAGAGTTCAATTTTTAATAATCTATTTTCTTAATGATGTATAGAATACTTTCCTTGTTTATTGAACATACCAGCTGAAGTACCACATTAATTATGTATCCTCAGGGATTTTTGCTGTTTGGTGCATTCTGAATGCCCTTCAGAGAAAGCAAAGTATAGGATTGAGAAGCCTGACAAGGTCTCTCTGAGGGAATCAGCAGTTTCTCCTCTTACTTTTAGAATTGCTTACATTAAGGTGCACATTCTCTTTGGTTCAAATTGATTAAATGTCAGTAGAACAACTGCAGATGTGTTCTTTTTAACAAGATTAAAACACGACTCAATGTAATTTTTGGCCTAATTGCTTGCATTTTGACCAGTTCTTATGGAACTTTAGCACAAAATTTCTGTCATCAGGTTTACATGTGCTCATGGAAATACTCAGCAGGCAAAGTATCCTTCTGAACTGGTATTCCACCTAATGAAAAATCCTGCTTTCTTGTGCCTGTATGCATGTTTTGGTTGTTTTGGACCTTGGTACCGGGGAGAGCTGTAAGACAATGGTACGAATAACGGGTGGCAGCAGGGTGACTTCGTTTTCACTACCATCCCCTTTTCAGTATTCTTTAAAGGATGTTGAAAAATTGCCTCAGGAACTGCAGTCTCAAAGTCTCCAAAATGTTAACCTTTGTGATATATTTTAAAACGCTTTTTACTGAGGTGTCTGTCAAGGGAGACCTTTGAGAGAAATGATATGGTGCACCAAAACCCGATAATAGTGTCTTTATTCAAGCTAGAAGGCTTTTCTCAACACAGCTATTCACCAAATTCCTTTAGTTTAATAGATTCCCATTAGCTTTGCATTAGTTATTTCTGAACCTGAGATCTTCATTGAAGGTAGGAACTGTATGAGACAATGTAAAACAATTTCATAAGAGAACTTGTCAGAGGAAAAATTTGGCAGTAATTTCAGCAAATTATGGCAAAAAATATCAATGGTCTCTTCAAATATTTTCTAGGGTGCTGTTATTTTTCTTTATAACATAAGGGCTCATCATTTGCTACTGAAATTAATAGCTCTGTTTTTATTTTTAGCACTCATAATTAGACATTAATTTGCTCTCTAAATGCTTACGTTTCAAATTCCGCAATCATTCCCCTTTGAGTAAGTACTACTCTAAATCTCCCTGAGAAAAATTCAAGGCAATTAAGTACATTTGAAGTGTTACTACATTATCTGGGAGATTTATTTTTACGTTCATATGGGGCTCAGTCCAATCCATGCTGATGTTGCTGTCAATTGGAGACGACTCAAGAGAAATTACAATAAAGGCTTCCACATAACGTCGTGGTGCAGGCCCAACAGTTATATAGATCTTTTCTTTTTGCTTTTAAATATGACTTCTCCCACTTATCCCAAGAATTGTTTTAAATGTCTTTTTTTTTTTTTTTGTTATTGTTAGTTTGTTATTATTTTTTTTTGTCTGTTTCTAATTATTCTCTGCTTGTCAGTCTGTGATGGCTCCTAAGAAAAAGTAGTGTCATGTTATTGTATGTATGTAGAGCACTCCTACCATTCCTGGAAAGAACACTAAGACCCCTGATGTTGAACAACTTCAGCCGTTGTTTCTTCTGGCCCCTAGAAACATGCTGAATAGCAGCTGTGTCTGGGGAGTTACTATGTTTGTATCAACAGAAGAGGCATCATTTGTCTGTTTTGAGTGCCAATTGTCATCAGACAAATAATAGCATGATTTGTGAAAAAAGGCATATATGAAACAATTTTTTTGCTCTTCCTCCAGGTGTAATGCTGAGTTTACCAGAAACTAGTCTTCAGAACAGCCTTTTTGTTCAGGCAGCTATTTACAATCATCTTCCAGTGTTATGACGTGTTCAACCGGTGAGAGGATAAAGCCTGTTTTCTTCAATATCCCTTTGACCCTTTGACAAATCTAGGATGTTAGTGGTAGCCTGAGGTTTTCTTGTTGTAACACTCTAAAGGTAAAAATCTTGTACTATTTTTTATTACACTTGTCATAGTGCAATATGAAGTTTTATTTGTAGAGGGCCACTTCAGAGGAGAAGGCATCAGGGTGAGAAGTGCAAAAAGCATTTGCCATTTCACTCTCCAATTTCTTAAGAGAGCCCCAGATGTGGGATTTCATGTCAGATCCCTTGAGCTTGAGGGCTGTGTGTCAGAGGGATGTTCTCTGTGAGCAGAATTAGCTCTGTCTGAGCAATGCATTGTCCCTGGTTCTTTGCCATCTGCAGAGCCCTGCAGCGATAAGGGGGAACTAGATGGGGCTGAAAGATGCAGCAGCAATGAGTTTTTCTCCAGAAGAGCTGATGTTTTTGAGTGCTGGGCATCCACTTGCATTCTCCTGCAGGTAAAGACTGCTGCAGGGGAGACAGCTTCTAGCCAGCAGGTGAAAGATATTCATAACTAAAAGTCTCTCTGCTGTATTTGTATGGGAGTTCTCAAGGTGTACTCTGGAAAAAAAGCTCCTACAGGGCTTTGGAGGATTCGACAGTGGATGGTTTTAAAGGATGTGCAAATCCCTGGGTTAAACATTTAGCACATGCTCACGTGCACTTGCAGAGCTCAGTCTTGGTGGCAGTGGTAATCCCCACTGGTAATGCAGTGTGAGGGCCCCAGGGTGAGTACAGTCTGTGAGGTATTTACTAGCAGCATCTCTTCAGAGAGGCTGAGAGGCTGATCTTGGCACATCCAAGCCTGTGACAAAACTGTCCTTTATCAAAAATGCTGGGGAACAGGAAAATGCATTGTTTGAGGAAGGACAGCAAGCTGCTATGGACTTCTGTCTTTTAGTAATATTTTCAGGATAGAATTTGTACTCGTCAGTGCAATACATAAAAAATTTAGAGCAAACAGGTTGCCTGGCACCCTTATTATGAAGAGAAAAATAATCAGTAGACTCCAGGAGGCCAAAAAATGTATCTCTAGCTTTTATAATACAGCTGATCTATTTCTCAGGTTTCACACCAAATTCTCTTGCTAGGGGGCTGAGACTCATCTGGATTATTAATATGAAGTTTCTAATAGTAAGAGAATTGTCATAATGAATAATAACACATGTAAGTTAGCATGCATTATGGTAGAAAATATCTTTCTTATAATCAGGATGTAGATATACATGCAAAGATAAATGATCAGCCCAGCAAAAATCTCTGCTAGTTTTCTAGGCAAACAACGTATTACAGCAGTCAAATGGAAATTCATTTGTTAAATAGAATTCAGAGCAGGTTGCTGTAGCTTCTGGAGGCTTATGCTGACAAGAATCAAGATGGGTAGTTCATCTTCAGTTTGTGTTCTTATTTGTCTAAGTTCCTGAATAATTCTAATGTGATTCAGATGTGTAAAGCAATTAAATGTGATGCTCCACAGTCAGTGTGGTCTGTGAATCACCAGTAGGTTTAAAGTGAGCCTGAAAGCCTTTATAAGATTTGGTGTGTGAGATGTCCCTAGGATGGCTAGAGGCATGAAATGAATGTACTATAAATAAACTATGCCAAAACTTTCACTAGTGCACAGAGAGGAGAAGAAATGCTGATGAATGTCAAAATGATAACATTTGAATGCAGTGGGAAAGTCCTGCCTTACTGTTGTAGGGCTGGAGCAGAGGAAAATTGATTAACTCATCCTGCACAAGAAAGAGAGAAATGTGATTCTGACAGCATCATTAATTAGAAAAAATGTAGAGAGGTAATTGAAGTTATGCTATGTGCCTTTTCACCTTTGCTCTATGCTTCCAAGTAGCTGCAGCCTCCATGTCCACTCCGCAAGCGTGGAGCTACAACAGAAGAAGACTCAGCAATTTTTGCAGGGTTTCCCTATGAGCTTGTGGAGAAATTCAGAACTGAATATTTCTAGTAATTCAGATCTGATCATCTCTCCTCCTTTTGGGTCTCTATTGTCTGGACAACAGGCAGCAAGTTCAGCAGTAAATCTAACCATAGTGTACAGCCTGAGGATGTGGCTCCCCAGGTTTGGCTGCTGTTTTCTTCCTTGTCCTTTGGATGTATCTCACTGTTGTGTTGTTTGTTATTATACAGTGATTAGGATTGTATACTCCAAGATATTGAATGTAAACATCCATTTTTCTCTCTTGTGCTCCTGCTATATTTTTTTTACATTTTTTCTTCAAGGAACACTTTTTGCGATATACAAAGCTGGGCAGCTCCTTGCAGTATGAAACATCAAAACCTGCCCAGACAGCCTACAGCGACTTTAAAACTGATAATAAAAACAATTGTTGCTGTATGGAGTATAAAAGTGCTGCAGTATCTGTGTGGCAACTGAGAGCCTTAAAGGAATTATCCTAGATTTGTACAGTATAAATGTCATCAAAATGGAACAGCCAACAGCCTCAGATGTGCTATTGGGAAAGAGACTTTTCTTGTTGCTGTCTGCCAGCAGTTCTGCACTCTTGGGGCTGCCTCAAGACCCTCACAAATTGGCCATCTGCAGAACAAACTGCTTTGCCACTGCTCCGCAATAAGTGGGGTGTCTCTGGAACGTCCTTCTCAGATGATGAGTGTTTCCTTCTGGCCTTGGTAACAGCTGCACCACTCCAACAAACTGCACAGCCCTACCTCCTTGAAGCCTCCCTCTTTTTACTTTTTTTTTCTAGGACAATCCATTTTTTGTAAAGACTGTGAAGTGATACTCAGTGTTAAAAGATTCAAAGCAATCCATCAGTATTGATGTTTAGCTCCTTTGGATGGCACTAACGGAAGAAGGTACAGATGTGTCAAAGTTGTTTGTGACAGGAGAGGTGCTTTTTTTTTTTTTTAACAGATCTCTTGTGTGGATTGATAAACAAAACTTTGGCTTACCAGCAAGTATGTATAAGCTGGAGAATGCTAAGAAACATGATGCGTACAGTACAGTACCTGTAGAAACTTGAGGTGGGACCCAGCAACTCTCTAGTAATTTCTGACTCATAGAATCATTAAGGTTGGATAAGATCATTAAGATAATCTAGTTCAGTAGTATATGCTGACGCATTTGCTCCACTAACGTGTTGTTTCAGTGTGTGGGAGTTTTCTAGGAGAAACAACCAGGAAGAGAAAGGGATTGCCAATGGCAGTGCATTTTCTACAAACACTGGAGAGCTGTCTGCCATGCCCTCTAGCTCTGGGAGCTCTGGCTGAAAGTCTGCCATATTCACTCTTGATCTTGGCAGAGATAACGTGAACTGTCTGAACTTCGACCAATATGTGAGGTATGCACAGGCCTGGGGCAAGGTACCATAGCCTAAGGACTGGCCTATGAATAGAGCATTTCAGATTTCATATCCAAAAGGATAAAAAGCTAAGGGTAAGAAAACATTTGATAAAGTGTGCAGGTAAAGCAATATGCATAGCCTATGCAATTACAGTCAACAGACTATGTGTCAAGTATTGTATAACCAAATAATAAGAGACAATCCACCCTTCATAGGCTTACAATATAAAAATAATTTTTTCTAACTAAATAAATAAGTGATGCACAAGAGTTGGACAATAACTTTTTTGGTAGGGATTGAGAATTGTGTATTTTTATGAATTTGAAGTTAGGTTGTTTGAGTGGGAGCAATGTTTTCTCTCTGAACAAAACAGAAATGTAAAGCTCAAAACAGAATTGGCTTAGAAGTGAGAGACAAGTGGAATTATGAGGAGCTCAAGCAAGAAATCATGTTTAATTGGTGCTGTCTGGAGTGCCAAAAAGTGCATTTCATCTTCATCATCAATAGGTTTTGAAAGAAAAATAAAAGACCATCTAAATCTATTTCAAATAGAATGTATGTTCAGCTTGCTTGAAAAGTGTGACTTCACTGGATTTGCTGTGTTTCCCCATCTTGGCTTCCTGGGCTCTGAGATCTCAGTAATGAGATGTTTACTAATGCTTTTTTCATTCAGATCTTTTCTTCTTGAGTAACAAGTGCACTTCTGTTGAACTAATTTAGTCTCTGGATTGTTTATCTGCACCAACACAAGTCAAATTGTTGTAGGCAGTCCTGGCAGTTCTAGCAAAAAAATTCCCATATCGCTATATGACACAATCTTTTCTTTAAAGGGAGAGGGGCAAAAAAAAACAAAAATGAGAATGAAAGAAAATAGTCTGCAACTTTTTTCTTTGGGATTTTTTCATAATATACCCTAAGGACTGTGGGAACGTCTTATATGTTGTGAATGGTAAGTCTGACAGCATTTTTTCTGATGTTCAGATTCAGTTCTGCATTTAACTTCTTGCAGTTTTAGGTCTCGTCTTCCTCACCTTCAGACTGTTGTGGATTTTGAAAGCACAGCTAAGTGAACTTGAATCAGAAAACTATGTTTCAGTTCTTGTGCTAAGTACAGGGTGGAGAAATTAAACTTTCATCTGTTATTTCCAAAGTTATAACATAAATACCATAAATTAGACCAAGATCCTTACCATCATCTAATATTAAATAGCTCCTGCCTACTTGTTCCCATCTCACCAGGTCAGTGGCAAAGTAAGGTCCTCATAGTGAGGGGCCACTTGCTGTCTGCTTGTCCAGTGCATGGCTTCCTCATTGTGCTGTGATACACAGCTGGTGCCCAGACTGAGAGGCTTTCTACTTTAGGAGCTGAATTAAGTGAGGGCTTCAGTGGGAACCTGCTGAAATTCATATGTGCTGAAAATACTTTTATTCCTCCTAATCTGGTTTAGAATGTCACATATATAGAACTGGAATGGGAAAGGATGCTGACTGGGTTTGATATTACAACTTTAATTAATCTGAGACTTGCTGCTGTTTCACTTCTAAATCACAGAGCTGTCATTGCTCAGCTTTGTATAGTAAATATTGCTGTGGCTCTGCAGCTCGTGTGTGTATCTGCTCTGATTCATAAATTACAAAGGAAAAGTCTAGATGGGTGGATAAATTTAAATACGAATTCATTAGAGCTGACTTCAAAAATAAGAATTTTTCTGAAGAATCTTAGCTAGAATATTAGTGCATATATGTCTGTGCTGAGCATGCTGCTGAGAAGGTATTTAACTCCCATCAGGGATCTTTTCCAGCAATTACATTTTGTATCTATGCAGTTTTGCCCTTTTCAGATAAAGACATTCTCTGTACTCTGGGTTGTAATAATTGTCTGCAGGAATGCTCTCTCCTCTTGGAGGCCAGAGGGATATTGTCACTCCCCACAGATGTAGGATGGGGGTCCATATGTATCCTGGAGAAGCTCGTATCTGGCAGAACGTAGAGTGCACTTCTCTGCAAGGTTGGTGATGCAGAAACTCATGGAAGAGAAATCTTAGGATGCTCCAAACAGCAACTTTCCAAAGCCTGTATGGCAGTACAAAGTTAAGCCCTTCATGGTGATGACTGGTGCCTTAAACACCAAGCTGGAGCTCAAGCAGAACTGGTGCGATAAAATTTCAGCTGCTTGTGCAGTTAAAACTCAACATCTTCGTATTTCCAATAGTAAAGTCTGGCATGAAAATGATTAGTAGCTATCCACTAGGGACAGTACACGTACACTTAACTAATTTGTGAAGGATTATAGGATATGGCTCATATTTAGGCAAATTCTCATGGCAAATAATGGGTCTACAGATAATGAAATATCCTCTCAAGAAGGGCAAGATTGATCTTCGGTTGAAGGGCAGCCACTGCACAATTATCAAATCTTTAATTGCATGAAAAATTAAGTTATTCTTTTTAGCTTCAGCTGGACAAAAAGGCTGTAACTAAGAACAGCTTTTCCAATGTAGTCATGGAAAATACAAAGAGAAAACAACAGTAGCGGAATGAGTGACGTTATTAAGAATGATGAAATTGCTAACGTTGTTTACTAACAATGAGACTTTTTAAAAGAGTTGTGGAAGAAAAACTGAGACAACAATGAATTTCTCCTGATAACATTGATATAACACCATGTAAACAGGATCACGCCAAGATTTAATCTAAGCAGATCATCCTGCCTAGCTTATGGTCACCAGGAGTTAGTGCTTATGTTGAAAACTGGTAGATCCTGGGCACATTTGAAAGTACCTTAGTCCTTTCCTAAAAATTGACTTAGAATTTTAAGGCTGAAAATTAAACTGTGATAGGCGACTATCACAGCTATTCAAGCTATGGCAGGGGAGATTCAGGCTGGACATTAGGAAGTATTACTTTCCAGATAGGGTGGTCAGGCACTGGAATGCACTGCCAAGGGAGGTGGTGGAGTCACCGAGCCTGGGGGTGTTCAAGGAAAGGCTGGATGTTGTGTTGAGGGACATGGTTTAGTGGGAGCTATTGGGAATAGGTGAACAGTTGGACTGGATGATCTTTTAGGTCTTTTCCAACCTTGGTGATTCTATGTCTCACAGGTACAGAAAATTTGGTACTAAGGCACTTCAGATCTGTTGACTGTAAGAGGGATACTGGAGTCTGACAAACCTGCAATTGAAACCATATAAAGCTTGAAAACACACAAATTGAAGTGAGTATTGCTGAAAATAGTTTCTCAATCCTGCCAGGATTGAGAAGAATGAAAGAAGGAGAATAAAAACAAATTCCACATGACTCAAGTCTATCATAAGCAAACCCAATGCTCTTTAGGATCATCCAGCATGCTTCTCTGCAAGTGCTGAAAAACTACCTTAGTCACAAAAGGGAAGTATAGGAGAAATCCTTTCTTTTCAATGCACTGATTTTCAGGAAACAAGGTTCTACTCTAGAAACATGGCCAGACTCACTCTTCATCAAAATGCAAACTTGCATTTTGGCCATGTGAAAATAAATTTTATTTTAGTGAGAAAATTTCTGTTCAACTACCTGTTGTTATTGAGAATATCAGCTCTGGGAAAAAAGATCCAGTCACTCTGATCTGCATATTTCTCTCTTTCTTTGTTCACTGGGTTTGAATCCAATGTTTGACCCAGCTCAGTGTTCATATTAAAACACTCCAGTTGTAGAAAACTGAAAAGGATGCTTCTTGAAAAGAATATAAATGAATTAGAGATCTGAATGGAGTGTCTTCCAAAGAAAAATGACTGGACTACACCTACACAATTTAAGCAGTATTTAAGGAGAGATATCATAACGGTCTGTAAGAATTACAAGGTTGTAAATGTGAGTGGGGAAGAATAATTCTATAAGAAAGTCCAAAGGATGTAAATTAGTACATTAAAATTAAAGAAGAAGAAATCAATTTTAGCAGCTGTGTAATCATGTCCCGTGACAGATTTTTAAGTGGAAATTCTTTTTAATTAAAAGTGCTGGAAGGGGAAAAGATTAACATGATACATTTTCTAGTTTGGGAGTAGAATTTAGAAACTGTTGAATTGAAAACTACGTATTTTGGGGTTTGCCATGATTTAAACATTAAAAATGCAGCTATTTATAGGGTTCTAAAAAGTTAAAAGGAAGAGATATTTGTGGTTCACATTTATTGAGAATTTGATTCATTTTAACCTTAATTTGGAGTGAGAAAAATATTCTCACATCTTAAAAAATGCATTTGTGCCTTTTAATTTCATAACACTTTGTTATGAAATTAACATTGTTTCCTAGTGAACTGTACCCTATTTCCCTCTTTTGAATTCTTAACTGTTTTTGTGATGTGATTTGCTATTCCTCACTCTGATCTTTCAACCTCTGTTGTGTTTCTGTGAGCAGTGTCCTGTGTCGTGTACTCTTTGGTATCACATTGCTGTCATTAAAATGATGTTTCATATCTTCTGCTTCACTGCACTGTTGAGTAGTTGCCACTTATGCCACTTATTTTCCTCACCTTCTCTGCTTTTACTCATGGCAAATGTAATAATCGAACAAAGCAAAAATCCTGTTCTGGATAACTACAAGCCCTGCATATAGAATTTGAATGCTTTGTCATCACTGTTAAAAGTGAGGTTTTGATGTAACATGGAGATACTTTAGCAGTTTTATAATGCTTGAGAGAAAATCAGACTTTTATATCCTTTGGACAAGCTATTTTGAGGCAAATTCTCAGCTGCAGGAATCTGGGGATTTTTCTTTAAATGAAGATCAGTTGTTTTGTTTTTCTGGAGTTACAGTCAGAGCAGTATCGAGTTCATCAGACTGAACTTGCTTAAATGAGAAATGGAAGTAAGGTGTTCTGAGAACAATGTTTTGGATGTTGCTTTTCATCATAAAAGTCCTATAGAATGTAAGTTCTTTGAAAACACTGCTTTAATCATGTCCATCCCACTTGGAAGGAAGTACAAGTCCTTCTGAACAAGACATAATTGATTTGCTCTCCCATCTCTTCTGTTCTTAACCAGAATTAGGCTCTTAAATCTTCAGTGATTTTTAAATCCATGCTTGAGATTTTGCCTGGTGCTAGAAGAGCCATTCTAAAGCCACAGGGAACCATGTGAGGGAAGAACTTCGTTTGGAGAGAACACGTACAGAAATCCAAGTAGCCAGTCTTAAATATCTCTGACTATATATTCCTGTAATCGGCTCCATGACAGGATTTTTGAATGACTTGCTCTCAATGTGAAAACTGAAAGTAGGCATAGAATTAAAGCATTCCATACAGGAAATTGAAATTGCTTGTGAAATGCTTTGTACCTTCCTAGCCTCCCACCTCTGGTCTCTGTAGTTGTCTCAAGAAATCAAAGCAGAATGTAGCAAAATAAAGACAGAATCCTTTACTATAATCTTTGAAAATTTCTTGGGTAGAAAAAAAAAAACCAACAACACAAAATTAACCATTTTCAAACCAGTAAATCTGAGAAAAATTATTTCATTTTTTATTTTTTTCTCCTGTGTTCATAGAAAATATACAAGCTGACTATCAGTTGTTCTGATTTAAAGGAGTTTTTAAAATAATCAGTGCATTAAAGTTGGGTAACTAGCTATTTTGATCCCTTCAATTGAAATTCATTCCAGGGTTGCAGATTGTTCTGTACTGTAAAAATGTTGAAGGGTTTTAGGCTACTTTATAAGAAAAACTCTGTACTAATTGGCTGAAAAGTCTGGTTTGAATTTGCATATTAATCCACATAATCTGAGAATGAGAATGAAGTGAAGCGTAGAAACAGGCTTTGAAACTGCAACAGAAGAAAAGATAACATAACAGCATATTAAATAATCAGATCTGTAATACCTAGAAAAAGTTTTATACATTTAACAAAATAGCAGTTTAATATCAGATGATGAATTATATTATAGAAAGGATCAGTCTGATAGTGTGATTCTGTTCATAAATATCGGGAGTTATTTCTCCATAGCTTATATATTTTTAAGGTGAGATAAAAGTTAATTTTCACCCTTGCATACAGATCCTTATATTCATTGACCAAAGAAATGAATATCTTGCCTTAGACTGCCTAAATTTTAGGAACCTGAGTGAGTCAACATTGAGTGTTTTGAAGGGGAGGTAGCAGATTCTCTGGATCTTCATTTTCTATTTAGTGCAGGTCAGATTCTACCGTAGAAATAGTTGGTATTTGGGAAATAATATGGAGCTCTATATATTTTTCCCTATTGATTTCAGTGGCTTTATGTGTGGTGCAACCTGCCCCAAGCTGTGTGAGAGCATAAAAGAGCAAGGTGCATAATAGCTTTCTTACAGAAATAAGCCTGACTTCAACCTTCTGTTGTGGCTTACCTGTGTGATATTATTAACTACCATTGTTCTCCTCAGCAGTGGTACAGGTCTCTGAGGAACTGTAAGAACTTAGTGCCTGATCTTCCAAATAGCACAGAATGTACTTGCGTGTATAAATAGTGGTCACGTTTTTATGTTACTCATGAAGAACTTGAGTAACTGTATGTGAAACAGTGGGAAATATTGATGCCAAATGAATTGAAACTCCGTCTTCTTGAGTTAAGACATTTATGTAAAAGTGAGCAGTTTTAGTGTCCTGGTTCATAGTAACTTGACAAGTGGCTATATTCAGAGAATTGGCAGAGAACAGAGAGTTTTTTTTTTTCCTAATATATAATGAATGATAACATCATTTTAGCTTTATAGGTACTAGATTTTCAGATTTCCACAGTGATTTTACTGATTTACTACCACATATTGCACTATGTAAGATCCTTCTCCACACCAGTACCTGTCAGAGTCAATATTTCAAGTACAGGATACATGTTTAATGAATATGACTTATAGGAATGATTTAGCATTTACTGCTGTATTCTGCCTCTTACCAGGCAGCTGCACTGAAGCCATAAAAGAAGTCCACAGGATTTTTCCTTCCCTCTTCCTGTTTTTCTTTCCTCTTTTTTTCTCTCCCTTCTGTGACTGCTCAAGTTGTACGCTCCCTAGTGATGGAATGATGAAGAACAGGAAACTGTGGAGGGAACACAAAAACTACAGGTAGAAGTATGGCTTCTCAGTGTTGAGGTTGAAATTGCTATGGGCTGCAGAAGGTCAGACTTTACTTAAATCTTAGAAAAATGTCTGTGTTTGAAATATGTATGAAAAAGGGCAATTGTGGAAAATAACAGTTCTAAAGACCTGAAGAGTTGTGCCAACTACATACATAATAGAGGAGGAGGTTTAGTCACAACTTTTGTCACAACTTTTACACAGTTTCCAAGTTTCTTTAGAATATGGAGAGCCTTTCCCAGTGAATTTAAAGCTATTGACAACTGGTTTGTTTTCTTTGTTTACCTTCCAAGGCTGATGAGAAGCAGTCCTTACAATTCCAGGAGCCAAAGGCTGAGAACCATTGCTCTGTGGTTTAGACAGATCCTTTGGAGAGCAACATAAGTAGGAGCTTTTTTCATTAACGTTTACTGGACTGTTAATATCCAGAACACACTGTTGTCCAGGGTATGTTTTAACAAAGGATAAAGAACCCAACAAAATATCTCCACTGGTGTCTTTTATTAAGTAATGCAAAATACAGTATTAATTATGACACTGCATGCATTTTAGACAATATAAATGCAAGCCTACAGAAAACGTGACAAAGAAACCCTCAATTACTTTTGAGGTAGTATACAAGGAAAAATAGGAAAGCAGAAACACAGTGGATTAAAAGAACAAAATATTGGTATCACTTTGTGCATACATTAGTCACTCATAAATACATTTGTATGAAATAATTTAAGATACAATTCCATTCTTTTTAGAAAATATACTTTTTCAAATTCACCATTCTTTTCAGTTTTGCTTTTTTTTTTTCACATGAAGTTTATGGTATTTTATCAGGTGGATTGATTTTTTTTTTTTTTTTTTTTTTTTTTTTTTTCTCACTTCCATCATCATGATTTTACCCTTTTCCTCCAGGAGTTTAGGCACAGATGGCCTCATGCACAAAAATAAATAAGAAACTTGCTTGAAGGGAAAAGAATTCTGCTCAAATATCTTAGGATAGTCTAATAAATACCATTTTGTTTATAAAAATATTTCAGGTTTATAAAAGAGGGGAGGGAACGGTCTCCCATGTGGAAAGGATGTTAAGTGAAAAGTGCTGTATAACATTTTTGGAGAGATTTCATTTCAAACATATAGTACCATTATGAATATATATTTTATAATCCATTTCTTAAACCTTACGCTCACAAGAAGTATCAAACGTGGTTTGCTTTCCTTCACTTGTGGTCTTATTGCAGTTCTGGAAGATGCCTAATTCAGAAGGGTTCCATATAGTTGTGCTTTTGTAAGGCTGTCCTTCCGGCTCAAACCAGTACTCCCAGTCCGCTGAAACTGCTGCTGTTTGCTGTGAATACTCGAATGGCTTCCTTGCTCCATGGAAGACTGGTGGATTTCTGAAGCCTCTATCGAACTGTGATTGAGGGACTCTGCAGAGCTGTTGGGGCTCACATCCACATATTCTCTTTTCAACACCGGGCTATTTTCGATGTTTTTGCTACTGCATAACTGGACAGTGATCCTTTCATTTTTTTGGTCTCTTAATTCTTTTGTTTTGTAAGTGGGCAGCTTGTCCTGTTTACAGCTAGTGCTGATGTCAATGTTCAGGCCACTGTCTGTTCTTAGGAAGCAAGAATCCACAAGTCTGCTTTGGCAGATATCATCTCCCTCTGAGCAGCTATCTGCTTTGTAACTAGCATAGATGGGACTTGTTCGACTGTCTCCTGTTTTCATAGGGCTGCTGTAATACTGCTCTGAAAAGCTGCAGGGTGATAGCCTGCCAGTGTTCCTGTAAGAGTATGCACCAATGTCCTCCACACTCAACTGCCTCCATCGCCCAGGTAAGTCTTCTTCTGAAAGATTGGTGCTCCTGCACTCATTCCTCATTTTTTGATTTGCTAAAGCCTGCTGTGGTGCTATGGCTGAGAAATGAAAAGGTTCGTTTGCATAAGGAGGCAGAGTCCGAGTAAACGTGGGGGAGTTCTCGTTGTCATCAGCAAGCTCCATGTGCTGTGCAGGTTTTGACTTGGCAAACCTTGGGCTTCCCTGATGCTCGTAACCTGCAGGTGACTTTCTTTCGAACAGTTCATCTCGGTTGCTCATGTAGATTGCTTGCTGGGAGGCTGTCATAGTGTTGGCTTGGGCGTTCTCCTTCTCTTCAGATGTGACGCTGAAGCTAGAATAGGAGCTGGAGGTCGGCAAAGAGGTAATGTACTCTGGGAAGGCTTCATGAGAGAAGCTGGAATGGAAGCCATCTTCTTCAACAGTACTGTCTGTAGAGTTCTGGGACCGCAGGAACCCCACGTCTTTCACTTGTGTGTCCACACTCGGTCTCCTCTCCCTCCTCCTCTCCTCGGGGCAGTACAGAGCGGTGTCGCTGCAGTAGATGTCTGACTTGTACTGAGGCCTCTGCCCGAGTTTTCCAGCAGAGTCCTGAAAATTGAGATCCCTTGTAGAGGGGCTTGACAAGTGTGAAGACAAGCTGTTTGGATCTGGTTTCTCCAGTACTTTGGCGATGACACAGGTGGGTATGGTATCAGCGTAAGATGTGCGGCACAAGGGGACAGAAAGGCTGCACCCATGTTTTTCCAGATGGATGCTGACTCTTTCCTGAAAGTCAGATGGCAACTGTAACATAAAGAGATAGCAGAGGGGATAGGAGAAAAGGATGCATATCAGTACTGGTATCTGTTTGGGTTTATGCAGCATTGACATATGAGTGCAGTTTATGATATTATGTAGCTCACCAGATATGGTTCTTTGACTAATGTGAAGGCCACAGTCTCTGTGCATTTCTGAAAACAAATGTAATCAGATGAATTTCATTTATTTACTTAGCATTTAGAAGTGTTTATCTGCTTCTCTTATGAAACTGAGATGATTCCTTCCAAATTAATTCTAGCTGGATCAAAACAATCTAAACAACATAGTAAACAACCACCTTAAAAAGGCACGTAGGGAATTAGAGCCTACAGCAACACTTTCCAGACAGTCTGTCAATGTGTGTGATTTGAAGATGGGGTGTGGAGCTCTCTGCTGAGATGAGGAAAGAAGAAGAGATTATATATATTTAGTTCTTACGGCCTTCTTTGTGCTCCTCTTGCCTCCAGCCCACTGCCAAATTGGCTCCTGCCCTTCGGTGTCACATTTTATAAGTGATGTTATTTGAAGAGATGGGAAAGTTGGTTTCACTGAAAGCAACGGTACTTCTTGCTATGACAAGAGTGCTTCTGTGCTGGGAAAAGAAGCAAATGAACAGCTACCTTGTCCCAGCAATTGGACCACTACTTGTCAGATGGACAAACCTCATAAACCTCCTCTGCCAGAGCTGCTGTTGGCTTCTTTTTGGGTTTCTTACTACACCAGCTAAAATAAGAGCTATGACCCAAAGATGCATTATGACTCCTTTGGCGAATGACTCAAAATTATTCAACAAATCTGTTGTGCATCAAAGACTGACCATTTCTGGAGAAATGTTCTGGGACAGAACACTTTGTAGTGATTTGAGATACACTTTTGTATCTCAAAAAACCCAGCAGGTAAATCCTACACAGCCAAGCATTGTACAGGCTGTGTACAATAATAGTGTAATATTTAAATTATAAATATTTAAATGTAATACAGGCATATATATATATATATATATATATATAAAATCTCCACCGCTGATCCTTCATAAAGAGTGCTGCACAACAGCTGACACAGTTCTTGCTGAATGTCCACGGAGCTCATGTTTGGGCTAAGTTTGTATCTGGGTTAGTAACTTTTTGGGTTAGCTACTTCGATATCTATACTGGTTTATGCCACTTAAGAAAATAGCCCCTGAATTGTTGATTGGAATCTTCTCAGATCTAACCTTTTCTTTTATGTAGAAATCAAGTTTCTCTTTACCAAATAACCAGTGGTTACACTTTTAGCCACAACTTTCAAACACACTCCTTAACTTTGTTTCTTTAGAGGAGACAGCCCTAAAAATATTGAGACGGTTGCCCTCTGCGCCTCTCTTTAGGCAAGAAGAATTCAAGTTGTCTACCGCTTCTAGTGATCTCACATGGTATATAAGTTCTATTTTAACTAAATGCTTGAAGATATTTTAATGCCCCAAATTCAGTGTATTTGGAATATGATATATTGTGAAATGACATTCTTGTTACTGCGGAGTAGGATGAGTGTTTTTTTCTATGATATATTGGATTAATCATTATGTTGATAATTAGCTCATACATCTTCCACTGGAAATAAAGAGTATAAGATTGCCAATCTGCTGGCAAACAGAAATATTAGTCATAGTAAGTACAGATGCAAAAAAGATTGAATAAACAGTAAATAAATAAGGCTGATGTAAATAGCCATGAAAGCGAGAAGAAATATAGTTCATTTAATGTGAAATTGCTGTATATGGCAGCTAATATTTAGTTTCCTTTAACACAACTATTGGGTCTATTTTGTATACATTATTTATATTTGGAAAATTATTAAAATAAATAATATTTTTCTTACTGTAGTGGAAGCTGGAAATACAAAAACTATATTGCTGTCATTAATATTTTGTTCAGTAGTTCAGGTTTCTTGGTAACATGCAGCACTTTTTGTGGCAATATTTGTGCTTGTGAGGAATTTATTGACTGTGACAATGTTTACACTCAGTATATTGATAAATACTCTGAGTTGAGAGTGAAGACTGCCCATTTCATTAAGTGTATAATAGTCTGTGAAATTGTGGGGAGATTCCAGTTTGTGATGGCTCTCTGTGAGAGAGCTGCTAAATACCTTTGTGATCCTAATTCTTACTAATAGGTAGGAGGCTTTTGGTATGAGTAATGTAATGATGACTCCTAGATATGAAATGTTAAATGAAGTCAGCCATTAGGAAAAAGAATGGGATCGGAATATTGGTAAATTTGGAAGTTTTGCTTCAGATAGAGGACATGTGACATCACATTGTCCATGTGATGAAAGAATGTTGATCAGTCCTTGTCAGATTTGTCTAGTTATTCAGTCTAGTGGCTTAGAAATGGCTGACATTTGGTTTTGCATCATTCTGTCACAGAATTGCACAAAAGGGGCCGTTCTTGGGGATGAGTTACCTGATGAGAGTGATCAAGGGAAGGTTTTTCCTCTGTGACCTTCAACAAACCAATATACATGAGGAAGGTGTTATTGCTTTGAGGAGGATCCTGCATCTCCAAAGACTGCCTTGTTGATTGACACATTTGCCTCCCCTTTAAGGAGTCTCTTTCTCATGTCAGTTTCCTTGGAAGTCAAGAATATTAATTAAAGTTTATACCTTGGAATTCAATTAGCAGTGCTATGGTTGCTTTAGAAAAGATGTTTGCCAGTCTGTTTTAAGATTCAGGTTTAGAATTAACTGGACTGGAAAATAACTTGACGAAGAAAATTGATTGTATCCTATTATGTCCCCACTCCTTCCACAAACCCCAATATTTTGCAGCCTAGATTTCTCACCACTTTGGTTTTGTGAAAGCCTTTACTATTTAACACGTTCAGCAGAGAAGCATTGTATTGGATAGCAGAGAGTATCTTCAAGTTCCATTACTGACTGATTTTGTCAGCACCTCCCCTGCTACACAGAATAGCAGCAGGTGCACAAAACCCCCAGGGCTGCTTAAAGGGTGGAGAAAAAAAAAAAAAAAAAAAAAAAGAGAAATAAATCAAAGCCTAAGGGGCAAACAAATTCTGGAAGTGATAAAACAGCCAGTTTTCCATACAATATTTATTTCTTCAAATATTCATCAGGTTTAGTCACATTACCTCAGAAAGTTTATGTGCCCTCTCGTAATTCTTGCTGCACTGGAGCAATTGAGCAGCTAAATTGCAGTCCTTCCTATAGAGCTCCTGGAGAAACACACACACAAAATAGGAAAAAAAAAAGAAAAAAAATAGCCTTTTTTTTTTTTTTTTTTCAAGTTTGCAAACTTGTGGCTTTCACCCATGCCTGATAAATGTTTCAGAGTTGGACTCTGGGGAAGTTTGGAGCATACTTCAACTTCTAAACACATTAAGATTCTGTATTTCTTGTGTGATGTTGAGAAGTTTGTTCCTTTGCTCTGTGAGGGTTGATAAATTACCAAAAATTAAACATTAAACACTGTAGCTATGCAGCAGTTATCTGCATTTCAGAAGATGAATACTTACCATTAGGATCTTGGCTTTGTACTTTTAACATGCATAGAACTATGAGGGTGAAAATAAACATAATATTTTAAGCAGAAAGAAAATTGAAGAGCAGATGATTTTTTTACTGAGTGTTATGCAGATCAGCACTGAGATACTACTTTAGAAAAACTGCTGAAAAAGTCTTAAGAGACTGTGGGAGAAATTCATATTCATACATATTGCTTTTTGTTTTTTTTTGTTTTAAATATCCTTTGTCTCCTCATGAAATTTTCTTGCTGGTTCTTGGCTCTCCACTTATCTTCTAGAATATGACTTAAATTTCACTACAAACATACTGTGCTACAGAACATCATTTTTTTATTGGGTCAGAAACTATCGTGAGAATTTCAGAAAGAGAAAAAGAGAATTTAAACATGATGCTTGGACTAATTTGTATTGAATGGTTCCCACAGCCTGTTTAATGGGAAAATTCTGTACAGAGATGTGCCCTCAGCTCATTTTTCATGTTAATTTAGTTTAAGACATATGACTGTAACTTTATCCTTCAACCATTATCTTTGGGTCCTTGTAGGTAAGAATTAAATGTTGCTTTTGCTCAAGGTGCCGTTAAAAACTAAGCTGACTTCCAAATCGACTTCATGTGTGGCAATTAGATAAACGAAAAAACATTGACCACTTCGGCCACTATTATTAATCTGTGAAAACAAGAACAGATTTGTAAGGAAAAAATGTTGAATATCAAAATTATTTGAGTTTCTTCTGCTGCTAATCTTATATCGACACATGCAGAGTTTTACCGTTCCACTTGTTTCTGTAAAAACTGATAGGTTTCTGTTAAAAGGAAAAGTGGAAATTCCCTCTGTTTAAAGGTATTCTGTAATAAGGTGTTCAACAAGGTGTTGCTGGGAGTCCATGAGGCATGTGGCCCGTAAAAGTACTTTATCTGTGATCATTAGTTGATTTATACCTTTTTCTTTAAGGGTCCTTAAATACTTTTATATAGGTGTCTGTGCATCTGTGTCTGTGTGAGCTCTGTACATGATGTTTTCTACCTTAAATTTACAGAAGAGATAGATTTCATTTATGTAACTCTTACATTTCATGTTGGTACACGCTATCTTTATTCCTGAAAACAGATGCAAATACTAGGAATCCAAGAATTTAATTTGGAAGCAAAATCTGTTGCATGTGTGCTTGGTTCTGATGTGTTACATTAAGCACATACAGTTTTGCTGTACAATGTATAGCATAGACAAGTCCTCCACGCGATAATGAAGTCATTCCAGAATTGAATCCTTTCTTTGAAAGCAGCGAGGCTCTGTTTCTGTGAAGCGGTTGCCATGGAGTACGAAAAGCATTGCTGATTCTATTTTTAGCTACTTCAAAAATTACTACAAAAAATTTCTTACTAGTTGGATGTGCCACATCCAACTAGTTCTCAGTACTGTGTTCTCAGTATGCAGTGACATGCTGTGTGGCTGGAGTGACTTTATGCCTATTTACCTAGGTGGTGATGAGCCACATCTATGGCATCTAGAACAGTAATCAACACTAAATTCCAAAAGCTTTTTCATGATCCAAAATATATTTTTGCATCAAAAAGTATAATTTTACATGTCCATCAAAGGGACAGGGGGAAATATGGTTGGAGGAAGCTGGAGGAGGAAGAAATATTGGCAAGAAAAATGCATGTTCTCCTCAGAATGGAGTATTCACTTTGACACAGTCTATTCTTGCATGATTTTAAATGACTGTTTTGTAGTTCTTTATTTTGAACACTGGAATTTTACTTTCATTAATGATGCTGCATATCGAAGGGCAGAATTTTTTGCTGTGAATTGAGATGAATTGTGAAGAAGTAGTACTGCTTTTTTTTATGTTCCTGGGCTGTAAAATAATAATCACCGTGTTTCACAATAATTCTGTCTTTGAGGAAGAGTACACTCTATTCTGGATCAGTCTGAGCTACCTTTTAAAAACTATCAATATTGAAAATTCTTCAAATGTAGACATAAGTCTGACTTCATGAAGTAATAGTAAATGCATTAATAGATATTGGGAAAGCTTCCCTGTTTCTTTCCATTTTTCTTTCCATTCTTTCCATCTTTCCATTTTTTTTTTCTTTCCATTTCCAAATTTGAAATAACTCTACTGATTTCAGCTGGAATTAGTCCAGACTTAAATTCGTGCTTCTTGAACCTAAATTTAGCCCATTGCATTTATCAGGTTCATTTAGCTATAGATATTAGAGCTATGAAGCAATGGCTGTTCCAACACAGTTTCTGTAAAAGGAGATCAGATTGTGAACTCTGTTTCCACCTGGAACGCGGTTAATGAATTTATTATAATTCACATCAACAATTAATGGGATCAGCTGCCTTCTGCTATGATTAGGAGTTTCATACGAAATATGGGAAGAGAGTATGTAGTATGTTGAAGAATGAGCAATAACAAAAACATCTTCTGTAGGTGATTTTTCTGTTTTTTTTTTTTTTTTTTTTTTTTTTTAACTAAGTGTCTAAGAATGACAAAATAATGAACTAAATATTTCTTTGCTGACTTTGTTAGGTTTGGTCATGGAAGGATTTTCATGAGTTTTGTTGCCAATTGCAGAACACATGCATGGTTCCTGTAATCTTTAATGAGATGCAAGATGATAATCACAAAATACATTCCCTATTTAATTTCACACAGAGAAAGGGAAAGTGTGAACCATTGCTGGGGAAAACCTGACTATCTGAGTAACCAGGCTGCATCAGTCCTACCTATGAATCATAGAGCTCGCATTCCATGTCAATGAGCAAAGACTAAAAGATCACAGAAACTGTGGGAAATGGAGGATTCTATCCTGTGCCTACAGGCTTTGTGAAGAATCTGCAATGAAGACACGTCCACACTTTATGTCTGAAGATGCTTCTACCAGTCTGCTATATTGGAACCTATGGTAAACTAATTTATTCTTGGAATAAATTTTTCATCAGTTTTAGGTTAGACAAGGGAAAAATAATCAGTGAAGTTTCTGTAATCAGAGAACAGTCATAATTACAAAATGGCAGGAGCATCAGATAAGGATTTTAACCATAGAGGTGGCAGTTACATTTAATGTAAGCAATGAGAAATTCCTATAATTGCATAGGAAGTGTATAGCGTAATTTATTAGTGAGCATAGTCTCAAGATATATTCATAATTAAATACTTACATTGTCTTCTGACAACTTATCTATTGTCACCTTGGCCTCAATTAAGTGATTATTAAGTGCAATTATTTCATGGCTCAAAGCCCGCTTTTCTTCTTCGTAATGTTGACCCTGTGTAGAAAATGGAGTAGTCAGTATTTTTTCCACTGTCAAAATATTTCAAACACTCAAATCTTGATCTCATTCTCAAACTTAAGGAAAAGTGCAACACATCAATACATCTTTATTTCTACTTTTTTTGCTATGTTCTGTTAATCTCACACTAAGCAGCACCATGGAACACTTTAGCTAGCCTATGAAAAAGGATTCAGTTGAGATTCAGCTGTTTCTCATTCACTATACTCCAGTTTCTTACCTCGAAGGGGCTTGGGCTGCTCTTGACTTTTGCTTCAAGAATGTTTAAGTTATGCCATTAGCTCCCATACTCAATGACATGGAAGAACAGTATTTAAAAAGGAAAGTAGCTGTGTCTGAGCCAATTCTTTTTTCTCTTGACTATCCTGACTGTTTTAGAAGTCCTGTGTGTTCATTTCTTGAGGCGAATGTTTGACTGATTCCAGGGTTAGAGCATGTGCTAGCAGAAGGTGACCCAGTGTGGGATAATAAGAATCTGATTCAAACTTTTTGCTGCTCACCAATTTAATCTTGTTACCAGTAGAATGTAACCTTTCATTATAAAGGCAAAGAATTTGGCCCTCCCCTTCTGTCCCATCTTTGTATTGCTGTATTTGTTATGCCACCTCATACCTAAAAAATATTTTATTTATATTTCATATATAAAATATAAAAATATTTTGTAATGATCATTTGTTTATTGGCTATTAGGCTATTAGACTTACATTACTTTTAAAATGTATGGTAACTTCTGTGTGTCCTGCCTGGGATCAAGGCAACTGCTGTGCAAGACCACAATAAAAGGTTTGCCAGTTTTCTAAAGGATTGTTTTAGAAAGGAGCAGTACGATGTGAACAGAAATTAGGTAAACTTCAGTGTACATCTGTTTCGTTCTAGGAAATCACTCCAGTGACAAATTTGCAGTCACAATTTCCATTTTCAAATCGTTGGAGTAACTTATGAAAGCTTTTCTCCAGCAGGCTGATCATATTAGCTACTGAAATTTCCAAAATGCAATATTGCCAGGGTCACATGAAGGTCTTCTATCAGCGCATGCTCTGTCTTGTCAGACAGTTGACAGCAACAGGAGTTTGTGCCTCGAAGTCACCAAATGAATATCAAAGTTAATTATCTAGATGCAAAGCACCAAGATACATTAAAGAAGAGTGATTAAATTAGAAGTGGCAACTCATCTTAAGCTGCTGTTTAAAGAAAAATGTTTTCTAAAATGGTCTAAGTGAGCCCATAGCTTGCTATAAACAGTGGAGATATGACTGATGTGTTGTTGTGAAGGTCTGGCCTAACTTATTTTAATAACATTTTTAATGTCACCCTATTTTAATGCTCCTATTTTCTAGGGACAATCTGCGCCTGGAGGCTGATTCAGGCTCAAATTTCTCCTTTTGCCAAGCTCTCTGACCACCTCACCAGTGCTCCTGCAGGTTGTCTGGGGACTGTCACTGAAAACTAAAGCATAGCTTGGAGAACTCGCAGGAGCTCTAGCCTCACTGGTTTGAACAAGGTGCATGATGTTTTAGATGCTAATTTTTTAATTAGGCAGATAGATGTGGTTTTACATGAAGCCCTAACTATCACTGGTTTTAATGAGAACTAAATAGCTAGGCACTTTGTAAACCTCCTAGACATCTGTGCACCTCTAAAACTTTGAGAGTGACTGGAGATTACAGTTACAAATGTATTTAGCTGTGTAATGAGGTAGATAAGAGCTATACTGGCACCTCCAGGTACCTAAATACTTTGGAAAAAGATGTATGTTCTGTTTTCTGAGTTGTTTCATGCTTTTAAGGGGTCCAGGTCCACTGAGTATGGAGTTAATCTTCCAAATAACTCTTTGTATTGAAGATTTTATCAATCATTTAATTAAAGTTGTTGTCAGTGCCAGGGCAGATGGTCTGTAGGGCCTCCTTTTGCTCTATGTCTGATTTCAATGAGTGTTGCTCTTGTCTAACCAAACCAAACTTTACCTGGCTTAATATTTTACTATTCAGGCAAGATTGTCTATTTGAGGATTTAAAGGCTCCAGCACAGACAGAACTCATAAAAAGGCAGCAGATTCAGGCTTTGGAAACAGTGTTTTTTCACTGCACTACATAATACTGAATTGACTGAATTATGGTTTCATTTTATTTCAGTTTCTGAAGCTTTCGGGCTAACTTCTTCCAGAATTTGTACCTGACTGAATATCATTTAAAAAAAAAAGTATATGTATACATGTATATGTATATGTATGTCTGTGTGTGTGTGTGTATATATATATGTATATATATATTTGTTGAATTCATCTCTGTTCAAATGTATATTCTCTGTGTCAGGAGATAGACACCAAATCACAGCTAGCTCAGTAGTGCTGTGGAGGAGGGGGATGAGAAAGAATGGCTGCTCCAGTGCTCTCCACCAGTGTGTGTTAGCAACTTTCTCTTAAAAGTGCTGTTGACATAAGCAAGGAGTACATCATACTGCAGCAAAATGAGGTAGCTTAATAATGAACAGAACCCTGAAAGGATTTGGCACATTGACCACATACTTTGTGTCCTGGTGTCCCCAACTTTGAAAGTTCAGGGCTTCATCCAGTGTGGTTACAGTGGTGCACCTGAGACAGCAATGACACAGAGGCTTAACCCTGAGATCACCAACCTGAGATTCCCCAAACACAGTGCAGCTGGCAGATATGGCATGGTAGTGTTGGATCACTGCATTGAAAGAACTACTGGGAGCTGCAACTTAGAGCTTTTCATTTACAGCCTGACAGTCATTTTTCCAGCAATGAGGATAAGTGATAGAGTGGGATGGAAGGAGGATGGGAATCATGATATCAATGCTATGATTATATGTTACAAATGGAGATGCTTATTTTACTTATAACCACCTTCTGCAGACCTTTGTGCCTGGCAGCTGTTAGATGCTTGCTGTTGGATGCTAGCTGTTAGATGCTGCAGTGCTGGTGACCTCTCCTCTCTGTTTTGGCACTGCTGTCTATTCTGCAGGTGCTAGCAACCTGCCTCCTAAAACTCAGGAACAGATCAAGTTAATGGGGTTATTGAGATGCCAATAGCTTGCAGCTGGGCTGAGGACTCCTGAAGTGTGATCCAAAATGCTTTGGGTCTTTGTTCAGAAATTTTTGTTGAGTCAGCTTGGTGCATCTTGCCCTGGCCTTCTCCCCAGCACAGAGCCAGCATAAGAGAGTACAGTGCACAGTGACTAATTCACCAGAACTGCAGTCATGTGCCCACGTCTGAGTCAGACCAAATTTATACTGCTGGGTGGCTCCAGCAGTGCACAGCTCTGATATTGATGTTGAGGAATCAAAAGCTCATGGCTTTTGCTCCTGACCCGTGTTTAGCATGAGCCTTGCTGCTTCCTGCTCAGATCCTTCTTGAGGTACTTGCTTTTTCCAAAAGGATCAAATGATATAACTATAAACTGTTCTGAGGTGGAAGGGGCATGTAAGGATCATTGAGTCCAACCCTTGGCTCCACACAGCACCATCCCAAATCCAAACCATATGTCTGAGTGCACTGTCAGAATGCTTCTTAAACTCCAGCTGCTCGGGGCCATGCCCACTACCCTGAGCAGACTGTTCCCTGTCCACCATCCTCTGAGGCAGAGCTTTTCCCCAATCCCCACCTGACATAACCACCAGTGAGGCCACACAGCACTGAGCAGAGTGGGACAACCCCTCCTCTCACCCAGTGGCAGCACTGAGGGTATGGTTGGCCCTTTGGGCTGCCAGGGGGCACATTGCTGGCTCAGATTAAACTTGCTATCAGCCAGAAACCCAGATCCCTTTCTGCAGAGCTGCCCTTCAACCTCTTGTTACTCAGTCTGCATGGATAGCTAGGGTTGTCCAAGGGGTAGAATCTGGCACTTGCTCTTGTTAAATTTCATGTGATTGTTAATTGCCCATCCCACAATTTACAAAGATCTCCCAAAACTTTGTTTTTCCTTTAGTTTGTATACATCAGAGTTGAAATACCCCTCATATAAACAGAGATCCGGAAGAAATGTAAGGTGTGACTTTAAAAACCCTTACTGTCTGGTCTCTGTATCTGTTATTAATGGTGTAAGTGGGGTGAAAGGAGTTTTGATAGGACGAAAGAACATGAAATACTTAATAGATAATCATATTCTGGACAAATTGAAGGATTTTCCTGTGGCTTTTTTTTTTTTTTTTTTTTTTTTTTTTTGTGTGTGTGTGTGTGCGTGTATTACCAGATCTGGAAAGCAAAAGCTCCAGCTGCAGTCCTTTAGCACAAATGGATAAGATGCGATAAAACTGGTTGTCTCATTGGTAGTGTTTTAGTATCCCTTCAGTGCTCTCCTGTATTTCAGTGGCAGAATGTTTTGCAGTATAGTGATGTCAGCCTCTTGATCAGGGCCAGGATATTTGCTGTCTCCTTTGCTGTTCCTGTGGGAGCTTTGGTATGTGTACAGACCTTTAGCAATCAGTCTCAGTTTTGCAAATGAGCAGTACTGCTCTATGGACATGTCAGCCTTTTCAAACATGGCAAAGTAAATCTGTTCTTGGTGTTCCTGTAAAGAACATTTCATTGGATAGCATTTCAGTGCTATCCTGAGAATAAGTAGTCAAAGCAGTGATCAAATAAGAAGGCTGGCCAGCAGCATTCCTTCAGAAATGCCTCTTAATAAGTAACACCTGAATGACAGAGGCAGAGACATGTTTTGTTACAAATACCACTAAAGTGGCACAGTTATCCTATCCGTAGGGTCTTGACATTGAAGGATGGATGTTTCCTGCAAGGTTTTTATGTGGAATACAGGCAGAACTTTTTTCTCTCCCTTTCACTCTCCCCTTCCATTCTTTTCCCTTACACATTGGAAATTTCCCACCTTCTTAGACCAGAGTAACATTGTTTTCTCAGTGTTTTTTCACCAAGCACCAGCCGTGATCTTTTTGATACCTTTTTATAACCACACTCTATAATCCCATTGGAATCATTCTATAAAAACAAAACACCCACAAAACATAAAACAACACCAACAGTGACAAAAAAACAACCAGCAGCTTGTGAGGCGTAGAACTGTTAGGAGAGGCTGATACCCCAGAGGACTGTTTTGCCATCCAGTTGGGAAAAATGGGCTCATGAAGTCCAACAAAGCAAAGTATATGAAGGAGGAACAATAATAGGCATCAGGACATGGTGGAGGGGATCCCAGCTGGAAGCAGCTCTGCAGAAAGGACCTGGGTTTCTTGTAGGCATCAAGCTGAACATGGATCAGCAATGTGCCCTTGCTGCAAAAAACGGCTAGTGTTATCCAGGGTTGTGAGCAAATCAAAAAGGTGATCCTTCCCTCTGCTCAGCACAGATCATGCCAGCTGTGTCCAGTTATGGGTCCTCAGTCCAGGAGAGACCTGGCGCCCCTGGAGGGAACCTAGCTAAGGGCTACAAAGATGATTAAGGACCTGGAGTACCTCACATGCGAGGAAAGGCTGAGCGCTGGGCCTGTTCAACCTGCAGATGTCTCAGGAGGGAATTCATCTTTATGCATAAATATACAAGGAGATCCAAGCTCTTTTCAGGTGTGCCCAGAAATAGGATGAGATGCAATAGGGACAAACTGAAACATTGGAGTTTCTATCTGAAACATCAGGAAGCACTTATTTATTTTACTGTAAATGTACTTACTTACTGACAGTGCTGGCACAGGCTGCCCGGAGAGAAAGAAGAATCTCCTCCTCGGAGACCTCCAAAAACCACCAGGTATTCCTGGGCACCCTGCTGTGGGTATCCCTGCTTGAGAAGGGGCTGGAGAAGATGGACCAAGAGGTCCTTCCTGATCTTGGCCATTCTGTGATTTCTGTGAGAGTTGTGAGAAATTATGGCCACCATGCCTCATATGACTGACGTGATAGAAAAAAGAATTTGCTCTTTTAAGGTATTTGATATTTTCACATTCTATTATTAGCATGTTATGACATCTGCCATAGAGACAAATGTTTTTATTATGCAAAGAGGATTTAATATGCAGTTAATACATCCCTAGGTCCTAATAAAATAGTGAATATGTATGTGTTGAATATGTCAAGATTTCAAAGAGACCTCAGGTTAGTCTTGGTGCATGTGAATGCATGTCTTCCGGAGTCAGTGCAGCAGCATCTAATAATCACTAATAACTACACTAATAATGAGGGATGTGAAATGAGAATGTGTTATTTGTCACAAAGAAAGGGCACTCAGATGCTCTGTGCATTCACAGTGATTATTCAGTGGCAGTATTTCAGTAATGAGGGAGGATGAATTTACTTTATAGAATCTGCCAGTGCATCTCTTATGTTGTGGTGAGACAGAAAAGCACTCATCCCATTGAGAACTGCAGGCTAGAAGAGCACGCAATAGTCTGTCCCACCAGATGTGGAAGCTTTTCATAGCTGCAGAGGGTGCTTAGTGTGCTTAGTTCAAGCTTATCTGAACTCTTCCTCCCATCCAGGTTTATCACACTTCCTGTTAGTCAAGGCACAACTTTAAAATTAAGTGTATGAAACAAGGGACCTCTTAGCCTGCTGGCAGAATCTAAAATGGAAACTGGGATGTTGGTGGGGTGATTACTTCAGAGGCACATCCAACAAAGTAAGTGAAACAAGAATGAGGAATAATCATGAAAAAGCTTTTTTTTTTTTCTCTTATTCTTACTCTTAAAGTTAACATCTGTTCTATTTACCAAGCTTCCCCATAGACCATATGCATAACATATGTTTTATCAATTGACTCATAAAAAGGCAAAATATGGCTTAGATTTGCAGACATGATTGGATATTCTCTGCAGCAATTCATGTTCTTAAGCTTTGCTGCATGCTAGTTTCTGCTCTGCAGATCTTCTTGTTATGACAGATAACGGGTTTGTGTGTGTGTGCATTTATGAATGCTTTGGAGCTGTGTGGTTTTACATGTGAGCTCAGAGCCTAGCTATAGACATCACTACTCACACTCACTTGCACCCATGGGCAGAAACTGTAATAAAAGTCCTGAGCTGACAACACAAGAACAAGAAGTAAGAATGGTCACAGAATTTTCAATAAACGAGGAAACTGTGCTAGCTGAAGCCAGTTACGACAAGAACCTTGGGGAATAGGTTTCAATACTGAATATTGTTGGAACAGGCTTCACAGGGAGGTGGTGAAATCACCATCCCTGGAGGCTTTCAAGAAAAGGATAAGCGTGGCACTGGGAGACATGTTATTGGGTGCAGTAGGGATGGGTTGAAAGTTGGACTAGATGATCTCAGAGGTCTTTTCCAATCTTAATGATTCTGCGACTGCTTTGTAGCTCATTTGATGTCTCTCTCTGGCATTTTCCATTTTACTTCTTTGCATAACAATCTTGTTTTAACACAAAAATACGTATCCAAAAGAGTTGTTCACCTATAGACTCACTGAAACCAAAGTTTAAGAATGTACATTGTTACAAACAACTAGAGAAAAAGATTCAAATGTTTTGCTAATTTATTATGTAGTTTTTTGCCAAGTTACAACCAAAGTGACAGGAGACTGCTGGGACTTAAGCAGTCTGTGGCAGCATCCTGACTACACTTCAGAATGTGACTCTGCCTCATCTTTGCTTCCCACCACAGTAATCCCCAGAACATTCATTCTTGTCTTAAATCCTCTTCAGACTGGCTTTTAGGAATGCTGTTATATTATGGTAAAGAGTAATGACTAATTCATTGTATTTATTCTATGGTATAGTAGCTAATTATTGAAAGTGATTTTCTGTATTTATGCTGCCAAGGGCACAGGCAAGGTTGTATTCTTCAGAGATGAATTGATGGATATTAAGGATTTTAATATTCTCACTTTCCTGGGGAGGTCAGAGAAAGTATGTTGATGATGAATCCTATCCCTGAGGCCTTACCTATTGCAAAAAATCAATGTCATGCTGGAGTTCTTCCGCTCAGAGAAGATAGTGGCAACAAGATCATTCCAACACAACAGGCCCTTCTTATGATGAACACATAGTAAAAAGGAAGCAACAACTGTACAAGGCCAGGTTTGCCTCAGAAAAGGTCTAGATTTTATGCTATCATAGTTTAGCTTTTTATTTTATTGTTATTTTGTAATTTTATCTAGCAGATTATAAAAATAATTATATAATTCTTGTATAATCAGTTTCAGCTGAGCTATTAGTGATAAAAATAAATTAACATCTTGCAAAGAAAAAAAAATATTATGTGAACTGATATAAAATGAGGAGTACCATTACTTCATACTGTGCTTGGTAAAGTTCACCATTGTCACTCTACTGACTGACTATTTAGCACTCAAATTTCTAGCCACACAAATTCATCTGTGGCAGCGGAGGAATTGCTGGAAACAGGTTGCTGCTTGGGCTCTACTTAAATGGACCAGAAAGAAAAAAATGCATTAATTTCTCCAAGTAAAGAAGTAAAATGGCCTAGGAAAGCAAATGGGGAATTCTGGATTTGGAATCTTGTATTCATTTGTATTAGTTGCTAATAATTTTAGTATGCAAATACATTCCAGTTGGAATTAACTACCTAAGCAGCGACAATTTCCCAGCCAAATAAAAGTAAGGTTAGACTATTAATGATACTTTGCTCTTCCATACTTCGTTCTGCTCTAGGAATTTTTAAATTCAAATTTCCTGTCACCTTTGGTATTTTTTTTCTGATTAATTAGATAGCTAAAAGAAAAATGAATGTAATTACAGTGTTAAAATAACTGTTTAGCTAAATGCTCTCTTTTGGGAATTAACATATTTTCCTGTCACAAAAGCTTGCTCTGACTGATTGCACTACTGTAGCAAGATTGAATTTTCTTCTGTAGTTTTCTACTAGAGTTCAGTTGCTCAAGACCTATTCTTGTGTGGAGCCAGGTGTTAGACTCAATGATCTTTATGGGTCTCTTCCAACTTGATTTTTCTATGATTCTATGACGCTTGTGCAGACTCAGCTTTGCACTCAAGCACTACTATTTGATAGCTGGCTGGCACAGATCAGGGTGTTGTGGGCTGCTCTGCCTTCCTTGCAGTGCTTGTCCTCTCTGAGCAGACTTCAGGGTAATCAGGATATTGGTCTTACTCCTGTTGTTAGCATCTAGGCTTCTGGCTTCTTTCTCTTGAATATCCCAGTTCACATTTAGAGCTCTTGTTCTTATTGAAATGGAAAATTGATCGGAAAGATTTGTTAAGCTGGGCAAAAAATTGTGAGTACAATACAGGGAAAAACCATAATGTACTTGAGTATTTTCTGTGTGAATCAGCTCATCCATTTTTATTAAAAATATCTTTGCTATTTACTATGCAAAATATCACACTGGATAAAGCAATTTAATTATTTTTTCCCAATCGATCTCAGCTCCTTAATAACACTGTGAGAAAATCCCCTTAATCTCTTTTCAAGGCAGAGCAAGGGAAATTGAAGTAAGATGCTCTGTTCAAATATCCAACCTCACACCCTGCTAAACTGTGCCTTTTTGGCACAAGTCCAATTCAAACTGCCAAAACCAAGCATAATGACTATATTAAATAACTAGTTTGAAAAAAATCTGAAAGAGAAAAAAGTCATTATGTAACTCGCTTGAGCAAAGACAGAATTTTGCTTCCAACCCAGCTAATGTGTTATTCAAGTCTCATCTGCTTCCTGATGCAGCCTTCTGCACAAACCACCGCAGTTTTGGTGGTGGTTTTTGTAGCGCTTTTTGAAATGAGTTTATTGTTGGCTTTTCAGAATTGCTGATAAACCTTGCAGGCTTGTGCAGGAGCAGCAGGCTGAAGTTGGCTGCATGGTGTGGCCACACAAGGCTTTGCTGGGTATAGTCACGTTTGATCGTCATAGCAGGGCCGCTGTTTTTGCTGCTGAGTGTTTCAGGAACAAGCTGTACTTATATAAAGAGAGGTTGCAGACTGGATCACTCAGATCACTCAGTATACAGATTAAGCTTTACCATAAAGGAAGTGCAACATTTCCTCCCCGTGTAAGTGCTGGGATAAAATCCAAAGAAAATAAAATAAGGATACATCTTTATGGAAGGATCTGCTCCTACAAGCAGACAGGAAACTCACTACTGTATGTGCTTTGTATTGCTAGTCAGGGTGGTCCTTCAAATAATTGTCTTCAGAGATTGTATAGACAAGAAAAGCTCTACTTTTCAGTCAAAAGAAATGTCACATCTTTTTCTCATGTCGTGAGTGGATTTCCACATGGATCTAATGTCTGACTTGAATTGGCTTTACTGTTCTCTCTGCCAGTTCAGAGCTATGCTAGAATTTCATAGAATTTCATAAGGAGGCTAGAACTGCCTCCTTAACTATTTTGCATTATACTGTAACTCCACAGTCCTCATTGATAAAATCCTTCTTTATCAGATCTGTCCAGCTGTGCTGAGAAAACTTTATTTCCATACTACAAGACAGACTGATGACAAAGAAGCACTTAAAATGAGGAAAAAAGACAACCTTTGTTTCAGAAGAGAGGTTATAACATTATTTGCCATTAAGAGTACATGGAGAGTCAGTATCTTCAGTATTTCCATGTGGCATCCAGAAATTTAGCTCACAGTCTGAGTATTTTCCTGTATTATCTCAAGATTAAGCTTTCTTTCACTATAGTGCTTTGCAAAAATTTGAACGCCGTGATTTTTCAATAGCATTTATCATAGCTATTCACATGGTTCCTAATAATATTAAGCCGCTAAGGTATTATTTTCACAGCAGCTAACAAATAATAGTTTACTCTTTAGGAGCGGCTAAGGCAAGCCTTCCCTTATTTGTAAGTCCAAGCACAAGCCAGTCACCTGCCTGGCTTCCATCAGTCAGCTCAGAGATTTCTTCAAAGCATGAGTGAGTTCCTCATTGTATACTGATTATTTTGAGGGTGGCCAGAGAATAGCTCTCCAAAGGTGCCTGTTTCTGGCTGTTGGAGTTTGCTGAGGGTAAAAATGATTCAGATGTTTACTTGCTAAATAGACATCTAATTTTTAGACACATGAAACTAGCCATACAAATCCCATTTAGCAGAGATGAGAGTTGGATCCAAATTTCCCAATAGTTCATGACTGGAGCAATTCTCTGGATCTGTAACTGCCCCAGGGAAGAGCCATGTGAAGGGATTATGTGCCTAGCATGACATAAAACTGATGGGAAGTGACCTGTTGCCATATAAGTTTTGATGAGAAAACCTCTACAAATTAAGCATGTGCTACTTCCAGGGAAATCAGCAGATCTGCGCCCCTGCATGTGCAGATGCCTGTCTCCCTCCTTAGAAGAGGTCTCCTTCCCAAGTGTTCCTGTTATTGTTGTTTTGTCAGATTGAAAGCGGTCTGATACTTAGTATTTCCTTCTTGTGAAGACAGTGATACAAATCAGTGTTTCTTTATCACGCTAAACAAGTGGGCTCCTTCAGTAACTTGCTGAACAAGCCTCTTTGCTTCTCAGTCTTAAGCTGTCAGTCAACTTGAATGACTTTCAACACCCTGTAAAAGATTTATATATCTGAAATTCATTCAGTGAAGCTGGATTTCCCCTTGTCTGATGTGGAAAAACCATCATTCTACTCAGTGCACTATTTATGTGATGATACAAATGCTATGTTTGTCACCTTTGTCATGGCTTGCTGCTGGGAGCTGGTGTTAAAGTTTTTAACCAGTCTGACTTACAGTCACTGTCTTTTCCTGTTACTGCTTTCCATAGTGAGGCCTCTTCCTTCCACCTTCCCTCTTGTTTGGATATGAACATCTCCAAAGAATGTATGCTTCTTGCTTTTAATGGGAAATATATTTTGACTGAATAGATACAACTTATGAATGAAAGTTACCAGTTATTCTGAGTGATTTACTTATCACTATTTAACAATGTTGCAAATCTTTCTTAATTCATTTTACCAACAATAATTACATGTTTATTTTTAGGACTCGGCTGAAACATTGATTAATCCTAAGAACTGTACTGAGCTGTCCTGATGACTCTGAACATACTTATTTTTATAACAAAAATACCCTGGTGCCTGCTAATTCTTTGAGGTGGCTTCCAATCATTTTGCAGCTGACCTACTGACTGTTTTTGATATCGCATCATGCAGTATCAATATTGCACATTGCATGTGCATCATTTTTTAATGAGAATCATATAAGTGGTACTTGCACTTTCTTACTGAAGTCTGAATATATCTATATAACTGACTTTGCTAAAGAAAGTATGCTGTTTTTTTAAAACATTTTTTTTTTCCCATAAAAACATGCTAGATTCCATTATGTATATTCCTGTGATTTAATTTTCCAGTAGCTGAAACTTGTAACTAATCACTTTCTTCTTTGTATGAACTCCATTTACCCTATTCTACCCTTGGCATGGCTCAGCCAATGGTTTTAGGACTCTTATGTGGAAGATAGCTGCCGAATTTTTAAAAAGTGCATTTTTGTGAGAATACTCCCTAAGACACATGGCTGACCATTGTAGTTTCCATTGGGTTTGGAAGTTAGATGGCAATCAGCTTAAAGTAAAAATTCTTCTGCATCAGAGACAGAAACTCTGCCTGTAATGAGCTTTTAGTCTCACCTTAATAAACCAGATATCTTTTTTAAACTGTGATGTTTGTCTGGTGAAGCTTCTATATGAAAGATATCAACAGCTTTTAACTCATTATTTTACTTTCAGACACATCTCTCTAGAAAAAATAAAGGAAGAAAAAGCAATCAACTCTTTAATTGATCCATGATGGCTCCTGAGATTATCTGTTCCATAACTTTCCCTGGCATCAAGGTGAGATTGACAGGTCTGTAGCTACCAGGATCATCTTTCTGTCCCTTTTTGAAATGTCCTCTGTTTCTCCTATGGCTTTCCTTCCTGTTTCTTTCACCTTCCATTTCACGTGTTGGTCATAATTATTTCTAGAGTCATAATTTTAAAACTGGGAAAACTTTTCATCTAATTAATCTAGCTTTGTCCTTAACTCTTGGTTTGTAACTATTGGCTTTTGTTTTCTTTATAATTTTCACATTGTTCTATTTGAAGGACGGACACATCATCTACACAAGTGATATACTGCATACACTACTTCAGTATTGACATCTAATTTACATGTCAAAAGATAAAAGTTAAAAGTAGAGATAAAATTTCCTTTTCAGCTACCAAGATCTCTTCACTGAGAGAAATGTGCTAATGTAGAAGGTGACTGAAGAACTCTGCTGCTTCTCACCAGTGATAGTCAACTTGTATCAATGTTTTAGACAGAATTGTCAGAAAAGCTCTTCTGTCTTATTTTTTAGCTTTAGGTTTGAATCTCAACAAACATCCTGCTCCACCCTGCCACTGCAAAATAAAAGGGTGAACACTGTCCTGTGCATGAATGTATCTGAAGTAAACAAGAAGCCAACCTCCAGGTAAGTGGATAGCTAGACAGAAAAGCTGGGCTCTACACTAGCCCCAAGGTTCAGCAGAAGTCATAGGAGTGACTCAAAGGTGAGGAGGTCAAGTTCTGGACCAAAGCCTGTGTAAATCCCCTTCTCTAACCTGCTATGATAGGGAAACTCTTGTTGAGCCCCAGAGTCCAGCTCCAGAAAAAGGCTCGAGGTGTTCAGCAAAACTACAGTGTGGTTCTGTCTCAGTTTACTTGCTCTAGCTGTAGGAAAAAAAGCAACTTAATATAGGCTTTTGAAATATTTTGAGGTATAATTTAATACTGGTAAATAGGAGAAAAATTTTCATTGCAGACAGTGGAATACCTATTTAAACTTCCTGACAGTCTATGTTGCTTGTGGTGATAAAGCTGGGCACTATGGGGAGGTACAGGAATGTTTCCTACCATCCCAACATGTTCTCAAAGTTCATTATTTTCCAGCAGACTTAACACAGGAGATGGATTCTAAGCAATGTCTTAGTTGCCATTTGATAGCCAACCAAAATGCAAATTAAGAGATGGCATGAGGTGCCATGTCAGATTTTATGCCCTCTAGATCTGTTGTGTCAAAATCCAAGCATACACAAATAATTTAGCCAACCTGGTCAAAGCAATATGTTTTTTCAGTAGGTTTTACATACCAGCAAGAAGACCACTGTGATTCACCCAGCTGATCCATCTAACTCATGCTATAAGCATTGCAATCAGTAATTCCTGTGTTTAAAGAATGGTTATTACTTCTATTGCTGACTGCCCAAGGATGTTACAGAAAATCTCTTCAAGCTCTAAAGGGCGATGTGAGCCTGCCTGTTTTTTTCTTGGGAAAGTGACAAGGGTCAGTTCACAACAGCTGTGGTGAGAAGAAAGGCTATCAGTGAGTGGACCTAATGTCAGGTCACTGGCATGAGGATGAAAGGACACATGAGAAATGGAAATGACAAATGGAAGTCAAATGGTGAGATGTTTAAACTGTACAACATGTTAATTGTCACTATTTATCACTGTCAAGTGACCGCAGACCCGTTAGAAGTTTAAAACTGAAAGCCTTAATGTGTTCTTTATAGGAACAAAAGCTCCTGAAATATGCAGCAGGCTAAAATGTTCCTACGACAGGTGACTCAGCTTCTCTATGCATAATTTAGAGTCCTGTGACATCAGTCTGCTGCTGTGTAACTGCAATTTATGTTGCCCTTTTTCACTAGGATTTCTTACAAACTCCTACTTCTAACTGTAATCACTGAAAACAGTTCTACTAATGGACTTCTGCAGAATGCATTCATCTTCGTTTAAGTTTGTGGCTGTCTCCAGCAGTATTTTAAATGTACAACTAAGTTGATGATGGTGTTTCTAATCTTGGAGAACGGAAGTAGGAATTGTATTTGCATTTCTAATCTGAGAAAAGACATTTCAAGAGTATGTAATCTCTATTCCAAGAGATTGTCTGGAAGCTGTGGAGCAGCATCAGAACAGGAGATTCTGTTCTGTTCAACTGTTCTGTGAATAGGAAGGAGAAGACGAAAGCAGCACACTGCAAGTGGTTAAGCTAACTTCAGAGCCCCATACCCTGGTCCCAATTGCAATTTTAATGATAATGTGAAACAAATGCAGAAAAAGAACTAAGTTAAGGCTTTTCTTCAGGCTTCAATTAGAAAACCAGTGACCAAAAAAAATAGGTCTGACCTAGCTCCTCCATAAGAAAGATGTGTATTTCTTTCATTGCTATTGTAGTGTTGCTTAAGTATAGTGGCTCAAATATTTAATAATATAAACAGATTCTGTCTCTGGTTAATTCTCCATTATTTATGTATTGCCAAAATATTTTTCTCAAATTAGTAGTATAAAAATTATCTCCTGCATTTCAAAGGGCAGAGGACAAAACTGGGTTTTAAAATACAATTGTCTTTCTAAGTTTAAAACTGACAAACATGAGTTCCCAACATGAATGAGATGCACAACATTTCTTTTAAAAGAGGATTAAAATCCAATAATCTCTTGGAAAATATTCTGGCATCAAACCAGTGGAGACAAGAGAACCATTGTGATTCTGTGATTCTGTGATTCTGCACTTAACACATTTTTAGCACTCTTGACTAGCAAAAGCAAAGCCTATTCCCTCAGGTTGAGTGCAGTGTATCAATTTTAGTGATAAAATCTAAAAAAGAAATGATCTAAATTTTGGAGAGCTGCTCATTGCAGCGCCTACCTATACAGTGCCTACCGAGATCGAGATAAGGGAATGTATTTTGCTCTTCAGGAAAAATTAAAAGTAATGTCAATTACGACAGTAAAAGTGGAAGTCAAAATACAGGTGCATATGGTGTTAGGCAGATAAAAGCATTGCAAGGATGATTGCTCACTGAAAGTATTAGAAATGTATCACTGAGGTGTTACTGCATTCCCTAATGCTGCAGTAGCACCTTTAAGACTTATTCACAGAGCAGGACCACATATTGGGAAAAAAAAAAAAAAAAAAAAAAAAAAAAAAAGAAAGGAAAAAAAATTGAATGGGTCCCAACACCAGAGGGATCACTGTGGTCCTCAGTGCCTTAAGTATATCTGCACTAAATCCTATATTCTTGTAGGAGATTGCCCGGTTTTGTTACAGAGCATGTCTGGAATTGTGCTGCTACATTCTTCATCACCTCTTTGGATTTATTCTTAAAGAGGACTGTTACCAAAGACTCAATTCTCAGACCACTTCTGCTGGTGGGATGTTTGGCAGGTTTCTCATATGTTGTTATATATATTCACCTACTATGAACAATACTGAAAGTGAATGAAAAAAAAGGCAGAGGGATAATTTGAAGCTTGGTTGATGATTGGGGGCTGCTGCCTTGGACTGGAATACTATCATGGAGATGCTGATGTTAACCTAAAAATATGGTTATGTGGTGATATTCAGAAAAGGAGAAATTCCCTTTCATGCTTTGTTTTATGCTCTGATTTTTTTGGTATATATATTTTTTGCCTTTATCTAGGTATAATGATTCTGTATCAAAACTGAATATGTTGATAACTCCCAATATGCTCTCTCAGCTTTTGCCATCGCTTTGCTTTCCACCACCTGCCCTCCTTTTAGTGAGCAACCAGCCTGTGATGCTTCTGCCTTAGCCAGACTGAGCCTGGCTATATGGTGAGGGAAAAAAAAGAAAAAAAATCTTAGTCTACTGAAGGGTGAGCACACACAGGAGAGTGTATCCAAGGAGACAACAGCCTTGTGGCTGTAGGCCACTTCTGAAAATTTGGCTTTTCCCTCTGCAAGACGTGAAGAGCTTTGAAAACCTGGCACAATGCATTGAATACACAATGCTGAGCAAAGGCTCAGCTCACAAAGAGAAGTTCCTGAGGCTAGAGGTGCGCTGATCAAGAAAGGACCCTGTGAGTTAATAAGCCCCACTCCTTGCTACTTCAGGCACCAGTCCTGCAAATCCTAAGGAAAACTGAGCATGCTTCAGCATAAACATAAATGAGCACTGGAGTTGCCCCTAATAAAAGTTGATCTAGACCTCTGGAGGTTTGCAAGCTTTGTCTAATATTTAGGATAAATTTATTAATGGCTAACCATTTGTCATTGCAACAGTACTGTCTTCTAGTTTAGATAGCTTTTAGCCTCTGCTGTTATATCATGGTGAGTTTATAGAAAGCAATCAGAATCTCCACAACCTTAAGCTCTCTCAGGCTAAGTAAGCCAGCAACTTTTAATCTCATTTTGGAAGATAAATTCTTAATTTCCTTGATTATTGTTGTACTATTACAGACTGAATTAATCTTCCTTGCATCTGCGTACCCAGAACCACATATTGTGTTCCAGATGGCCTCATCATGGTCTTGATCCCTAAAAATGCCTCATGAGAGACATCTCAACCCAAATGGCTTTTCCAGCAATCATTAACTAATCAACCCAGAATTTTCTCCCTTTATGCAGCACACACTGGGTGATCCCTAACTCATAACAGATTTTTGTCATTAGCCTGAGGGTAATACAGGTTTGTGCTGCCCATGGGCATGTACATATCTGAGCAGTGTCAGAGCACAGGGCCCTTGCTATTTATTTGGATTGTGTAACACAGCTAGTCTTTCCAGGACACTGCCTTGTGTTTTTTACTGATGCTGGAAGTGCCCATCTTTCCATGTTGACTACAAAAGAACAGAAATATTATGTTCCTACATTGGTTTGCTTGGTTAGGTGAGATGTGTCTTGCCAAAGGGACACTTTACATCTTGTTTCTATGACTTGGGAGCATCCATTCTCCCCCATGCTACCCAATTCACATCACAATAGCATGATTGCTAGAACTGTTCTAGAACAAGTGGTCACTGATCATAGACAGAATTTATATAGTTTATTCTCTGACCATTAAACCACATCCTTGAAATGAAATTACAAGGTGTGTAGCAGAACTTGATGGAGTGACGGCATTGGTGGACAAAGGGAAGGCAACCAATGTCATTTACCTGGACTTGAGCAGGGCCTTTGACATGGTCCTTCACGACATCCTTATCTCCAAATTGGAGGAATGTGGATTTGATGGGTGGACCACTTGATTGAATAAGAAATTGTTGAAAGACCACAGACAGAGGGTGGTGATTAATGATTCTTTTTGGAGTACTGCATCCAGGTCTGTATCCCCTCAGTACAAGAAAGACAGGGAGCTGTTGGAGAGGGTCCAGAGGAGAGCCACAAAATTGATCAGGGGACTGGAGCACCTCCCCTATGAAGACAGGCTGAGGGAACTGGGCTTGTTCAGCCTGGAGAAAAGGCGGCTGTGGGGTGACTTCATTGCAGCCTTTCAGTACTTAAAGGGAGCCTATAAACAGGAGGGGAGTCAACATTTTGAAAGGGTAGATAAAAGCAGGACAAGGAATAATGATGTTAAGTTGAGGGAACGAAGATTTGGGTTGGATGTCAGGGGGAAGTTCTTTACAGAGAGAGTGGTGAAGTGCTGGAACAGGCTGCCCAGAGAGGCTGTGGATGCCCCGTCCCTGGAGGTATTCAAGGACAGGTCGAATGGGGCCCTGAGCAGCGTGGTCTAGTATTAAATGGGGAGGTTGGTGGCCCTGCATGTGGCAGGGGGTTGGAGATTCATGATCCTTGAGGTCCCTTCCAACCCTGGCCATTCTGTGATTCTGTGTTTCTGTGAACTTAGAAAATGCAGACATTCGCTTATTAGATTTACAGCATTGTCCACAGCAAATGACTATTTTCTACTTTTTCCTACCGTTTCTTACCTAGTTAAATCCATACTCCAGGCATTTGCATCTGTCCTAATACACCAGAGACTGAGGAGACAATCAAAAACTCAAGTTTTGAGCTAAAAATCCTCTTGTACAGAGAAGTTCTGGTATCCTGGTGACATACAGCCCATTCTGGCTGCTGGGTTTCAAGTACTGTTGTAGAATAGGCCACAGGCTAAGGATTTTTGTTGGCAACATATTTGCCTGAAAGTTTAATTGTTGTGTTATATCTATTCTCTCTCTCCTCTCCCTTTTTCTCTCCCCTCTCCTTTCCCTTCTCCTCTCCTCTGGTGTTAAAGTTAGCACCTTGGAGATCTGTATTTAATCACCCTCCCAAACTTCAGTGAAATGTGTTTGATTTCTTTTATTTATGTCTTGGGATATTTGGCTGAAGGTAATTTTAGCTGCTTGAACAGTACTAAAGGAGGGCTGAGATATTAACTAGCCTTGCAGGACCTAATTAATAGGTCATAAACATGTCACAGAAGCAAATGTTTACTCTTAATTTTCAAAAGAAGGTAAATTAGGAGAATTTCTTACATCCTCATAGGAGGAAAACAATCTACTGCAACACCAGTTCCACGTACCTCTTAATTAGGTTATTTAATCACAATGCTTTTGATCTGAACATTATTGTTCTGTATTACAGTCTAGAGGGATGGATCAGTGTGAGATTCAGCTTCTCGGAGATAACGAGCAACATTACACTGCAAAGCAGGATGACCTCTTAAAATACCTGGAAAATTCTCTTAAGAGTTGCCTTAGAACTTGGGGATTAATCATGGCTATATATTTCAGCTCCACTTCAATTCTTTAACTGTTTGCACACTGGAAAAGAAAATAATAAGCATTTCTGGCCATTGTGAAAGGCTTTTAGTTCTTTTCCAGACATCTGTGCATTTCAAGCACATGGAAACTTGTGTAGAATACAAGCTAGTGATTTAAATAGACTTGTGGGAATAGTGCTGGGAAAGGCTGAACAAATAAAATGGAACTAGTTCATTCATCATTTTAATGGCATTTAGGTTGCCTCATAAAGGAAGTGGCAGCTTTTATTGCTCTTACAAGGACTTATGCCACTATTAAAGAGCAACATTTCAGCTGCTTCTGCTCTGAACTGCAGAGTGTGACAAACCCCAGTGGACTCAATTCTATTTACTACTTAGCACCTTAATACTAACTAATAAAGCAAAGTGAAAGGAAGATGTTTGGAAACAAAAATTGCAATATTTAAAATCTAATGGCTGGGAGAAGAGTAATACCTTAAATAAAAATGTTTTCTTTGGCATGTTGAGCTCCTAAATATGTCTACATTCAAATCTGTTGACTTTTATGACTACATGTTGCATTTAAACACCAAACTGTGATAGGATCAAAGCTTCATCAAAACATGGCTTTAGATCTAAAAAAATCTTGCTAGATATGTTCCTAATTCTTCTTAAGCCTGCCACTGTTTTTCACCTAATCTTTCTTTGCAGCCAAAGTTTTTAAATAAAAGTATAGCAGCACAGGCAAGCCATTTAGGCAATGGTTTTAGATTGAAAGAGTGAAGATTTAGATCAGACATAAAGAAGAAATGCCTTACTATGAGGGTGGAGAAACACAGCATCAGGCTGCCCAGAGAAGTTATGGAAGACCAGGTTGTATAGGGCTTAGAGCAATCTGGGCCAGTGGAAGGTGTATCTACCCATAGTTTGAACTGGATAGTCTTTAAGTTTCCTTCCAGCTTAAAATGTTCCATGATTCTATGATTCTAAAAATGAAGGATGTGGGAGAGAAGTTAAATCCTTGTTTGTACCCAAAAATGTAATTTCGTGTTACCCCCAGAAAGAGGCAGTATAGGTAGCCTGTGTATGCTTCTGATTTATAAAATGGGATCCCTGGATTGCTGATGTGTTCTATAGTGTCGTTTTACTCTGGATCTCTGCTGTACCTCCTGGGAATAGTTGTTCATTCAGAACAGGTGGTGCAGAGAAGTCGTCAAGACGAGGGCCCAAAAGACAAATCCCTGAGACACTTTGGTGCCATTTCTGAGACAGAGAGTTCACTGAGTTTGTGGTTACAGCACAGAAGCTTTTCCATTCTTTTCAAGATTAAAAGATGAAGTTTGTCCTTAAAAATTTATCTGGGAAGAAAAATAATCCAATATTATAATTTTAGTCTTCAAAAATCAGACTAGGTAATTTTGCAATGACAGTTAGAACAAAACCTTTCTACCAGTCTCATAAAAGCCTTAAAGACTTCCCTTCTCTTTTTCTACTGTACTATAATTATCTATTCCTGCAGAGAGCATTCTTAGCCTCTGTCCTGGACTTTCCTAAATCGTAGACTAACTCCCATCAATTTTGTATTTTGTGCTTTTGTATTTCCCTCTGCAAATTATTGGGAATAGATGCTGAGTGCTGAACCACTGTGGTTATAATTTTGGATAGCAGTTTACTCATAGGTTAGAAAAGGATGGAGCAGGAAAATCAATTGAGAGGTGAATATAAAAAAAAATCCTGGTAAGGCATAAAACCATGAATGAATGAAAGCTGTTCCTCTCTCGGATTTATTTTGTTTTCAGGATTCACTCTGACCTATAGCTTGTGTCAGCTTATGCTTTCCAAATTGAGACCAATACTGAGACTTGCTACCCATAGCTTTTGAGATATCTTGTGATTCTTCTCTCTGCCATTTCCTCTACTAAATGAAGAGTCCTATCTGTGTGTTTGCACTTTACGTGAGAGGTACTCCACATTTACTCTCATCATCATTTCCATTTGCTGTACTTATTTCTGTCTCTCCTGTATTATTTTTGAAATGGAGAAACCTAAGATGCTTACAGTAGTGAGCTTACAGATGCACCATTGGCTTGTACTGTTGCATAACGATGTTCCTATTTTGTTCTTTAATCCTTTATAATATATAAAATAGTCTTAAGCTGGCATTTTCTTTGGCGTATCTGTTATAACTCAGAACACTGAGAGGTGATAGCTAGTTCTGAATTTCTTGGTGAGTGTAGAGCTGGATTCTAAAATGCTATTGGTCACTCTGCTTTAAAATCCTTTGGTGGACTGCTACAATATCCTCAGCCCCATGTTCCTGAGCTTCTTACTGATATCAGTGAATGCTCTCATCACATTGCTCCTCTGCTTTTTACAGGTCATTTTTAAATGTACACATGCCTGAGAACATTTTTTGTCATTCACAAATGGGCCATTTGTACTTACTTTTCCTTCCTCACTTTTTAATAACTCTCAGTAATGGTAAAATAGGAATTTGTAATCAGTGTAGTCTTTTATAACGTAATTCAAGTTTAACACCTCAACTCCTCTGCACATCTTCTACACAAAAATTATGTTTTTGGTTCATCAAGGTTTTAACAAGAGCACGTTAAATGCCTTTATTCTGGTTATGAGTAAGCATTAGCAGGGATATATCTCGACTTCTACGTAACCTATTTCTAGGTGCAGGCACTTGGAAATAATGAGTATGAAGATTTGTATCTCAAGTTTGCTGGTTTGCTTAGACATATAATTCAATTCCTCTTACCATACAAAACAAGAGTTTCTTTTTTGTTTGTTTGTTTAGGTGAAGTTTTTTCTTTAGCTGTAAACAACATCTTGGAAAACAAAGCCTATGACACTGGTCCTGGATCCATCATCTGCTTGATATCCCATTCTTATCAAGGATGGTAATGGTCAACTTGAAGGCTTTAGTTTTCATGTCTTACTTATTGTTTGGTTGGAGAAGAAGTAGGAATAATTAGCTTTGGTAATAGACAGTTCATGTCTGCTAAAGAAAACTAACACATCTATAGGCTCACTTCCTTCTGTTGTTTGTGCTGACTGCTTTATTCAAACTTGGTTTGCAGGGAAAGCTTATCTCTGGGTTCTAGCTATGAGAGGGAAAGTAAATAAGCCTGAACAGTTACAGCAATGTGTGCACAGATGCAAATATCCTGTAGAAAGCTCTATATGCTCTTGACTTCTAAAGCCACTTTAATCATCATCGTGGAGCTTAAGTTATACATGAGGATTTTGTGTGGTGCATATCTCACAAAGACTATTCTAGTACTTCAGTTACACAGCAGAAATCATCAGTCCTGAAGACATATCTATCAGACACCAAAATAACTCTAAGCATCTACTTGATGAGCCACTTAAGTAGTGAGTAGACACGCTGTAGAGTCTCCAAGGTCATTCCAAGATTCATAGTACTGCTCAGGAGTACTGTAAAAAATAAAGAAATTCTGATCTGCATAATTCCACAAACAATAGATAAATGCAGCAGTGTGAAGTATTTGGAATCAAAGACCTTTGAAAAACATCAGCAGTAACCTGCTAATTATCTTCTCATCTAATGAAGTGTGAACCCCCATGGAAATCAGTGTACTACCGAGATTGTTTTTACCATAATTTAATATTTTTTATAATTCTGTTTTCTTTGATATTAGAATCTCCTTTCATTTGGTTTCCCCACTGCCAAGATAAAATTAAGCACTTAAAACTGTATTGTAAAGATTTTCTAAAAAAAACACCCTTATATTCATGTTGGTGAAATTCACAATAACTGCTTATTTCTTTCTCTTGTGATGAATCCTGAAATACCAAAGCACAAAGTGAGTGATTTATCTATTTAGGTTTATATTAGTGGTGGCCTGAGGGGATAATTTCAGGCAGAAATTCTACAATGTTTTTTGCAGCAAAGCTCTTGCTTTAGGGGCAGAAAAATCACAAGATGGTTCAACTGATGCTTCTATTCTCTGGTAGACTACAACAAAAGAGCAATTTCAGCCCATTTGTTAAGAAAAACTTCAAGTATAAGCAAATATTTGAGCAATGTGTACTTTATTTTTGGATGAAGGATATGAAAAACTGACTGAACCATAGATTTCAGGGTTTGAAGATAATGTTGTCAGCTAAAATGATCTCATCTTTAAAAAAATTTGATTTAATTCATCTTGAACTAAGACAAATAATATTTCTTGGCTGAAGAACATATGTAATATATGCACATTTCCTTGTACCTCCTATCAAAGTAAGCCTTGTTTTTCTCTGCTTTTTTTTTTCCTTCTTCCATTTCTCTCTTTCTTTTTCTTTCTTTTTCTTTCTCTTTCCTTTCTCTCTTTCTCTCTTTTTTTTTTCTTTTTCTTTCTTCAACACCTGGAAATCTGATTCTTTTATTACCACTCCTTGTCAGTCATCAGAATTTGCCCCATCTTCTCCAACTCCCATCAATTTTATTCTCCTGTGCATATTACCTCCACATCTTTTTTCTTGTGCTATCTTTTCCTAGGCTGACTGGATGCTACACAGAGAAGAGGAAAGAACACCATTAAAAACAAAATCTTCAGAAATAAGAGAGAAAAGCCACTATCAAAATCTGTTTTTTTTAATTCACTTTTTCCCTCTGGGAATTGAAGGCCTGTCCCATCTCTGGGTGACAAAACTTGCCAAAGCGTGTCACTGAGGTAGGTCAAATTAAATGTTCCAGCAGTAATATGAATTCCTAGCAAAGAGAAGTGCTGGAGGAGCAAACTGAAAGAGGTTATTGACATTCTGAAGCTCTTTGAGAGTCAGAAATGGGGCATAGTCTGTCTCTGATTAAGGGATGATTTGGCAAAGAGCATTAGGATTTGGGAAGACTAGATAAAAGAGTAGAAATAGATAGGAAGTTTTCCAGGAAGGGTCCACACAAGGATCTTGGGCCTTCTTTTCTGGACTTTCTGGAAGGAGACTCTTTCTACTGAAAGCACTCTTTTTACTGAATATTTTGCTCCAAAGACTACTGAATAAATGATATATATATATAAGAGTTTAATGGATACTGGGAAAGGTGGAAAAAGACTGGGAGGAATGAGTCTGTTGGCAGTAGGAAAGCTACTCATGGGAACTGGTGAGTGAGGGTGTGATTATTCTGATCCAGTTAAGAACTTTGATGTTTAATATCCACACTGTGAAATATCAAGAAATGTTTAGAAAACTAGCATCTCCTGATGACAAATCCCTTTTCTGGAATGAAATCTGTAGCCCTTATTTATAGGGAAAGTGCTGCTGAAGTCACACGTGCAGAAATCTCAGATTGAATTTAAGTGAAATAATGTTAAAACCCCCATGAAGTGCAAATTAATTGGAAAGAGCTTAATTGGGATCACCAGTTTATTGGGATATCTCCCAGGGAGCAGATTTAGTCTAATGAGAATGGATGGCAGTATCTGCTGATTAACTGGGAGTGTGTTATCATATGTTGAACTTAATGAGGAGGGCTCCACCAAGTTTCAAAGTGTGTTCAAGGCTTTTTCCCTACCTCGAAATAGTAAAGTTTGATATGTATTTCTGTTTTCAGAGATTTTATTTAGTAATGGGTCTCGTCCAGCCTGTTTTGTATATAAATTCTTCCTTCCACTAGTATGTACTCCTACTGTGATGTAATAAGGGATATTTATATTTCTGAAAAGTCAGACCATCTGTCTTCCTGCAATAAATACATTTAGAGATAACTATAAGGTAACTAAGCATAAAGAAGAAAGGCAATTCTGCTGTCAATGGGCAGACCAGACAAGGCAGGATTGAAAGATACTTGTGATATTTTAACAGGTATACTTCTAGACTTCCTGCTCTCTGCCTTGTTTGAGTGCTAAAAATGATTCCTACCCTTATCTTCAGGGGATTTACTATTATCTTAAGCAAGTACGCTTAGCTGAAACACCAGTTAGATTATATATGAAATTTTGCCTCCAAAGGTCCTTCAAGGGCCATGTCTAAGAATTGTCTCCAGTCTCTTTGTTTATAGGGGCTTTTCAGGACATTTTCCTGTAAAAAATTATGTTTCTCTACAATTTCTGGCACACATTGTAATATATTTCATAATTTCCTACATAATGTATGCTGTGATAAATTATGTCTCCGTATCTAGTGATATAAGATTTGGTCATCCTTAATTGCTTGTAAAATTTTTTTTTAGATTAAGAGCTTTTACTCTGAGTTTAAAAACTCTCTTCTGTATAATAATGTCCTGCTGAGAAGGTTTTGATTTAAGACCTCCCTCTGTTTTATCCTAGTTCATATTTAAATACTTATCCTGCTGAATTTTAATTCTTTGTAATGTACCCAGGGAATCAGGAGACAAAATATGGAGTTCAGCAGTAATAAGAATGATTGATTCAGGTTGTACTAAAGTTGCCAGACTTGCTAATCTGTATATTTTCAATATAACTGTTTTCTATAAAATTGTCAGTTAACCTGTTACAGTAATAAATAATTTTGGCTGCCACAGCCCATCTGTGCACAAGTCAGCTATACAGTTACTAAACACAAAGTAGAGGATAGCAAGAAAAAGCTTTTTGCCTTCCCCCAGCACCTTTCACTTACTGCTGGTGTTTGATTGTATTTTATGAGTTCTAGCAGAAAACCCACAAAAACAGGTTAATCTCCAGAGTCCTATCTTACTATAAAGACAAAAGTTATAACACGGTTGTGCATAAGAGTTTAGCTATTCAATTTTATGGATGTAAGGTTATGCTTAAAAACAGCTATTTCATTTAAATTATGAAGAATACAATAATAGTTTTAAACCTGAACTTTATCACTCTACAGGTAAATAATTACTTGATAATAGGTTAATAATGTAAGGGTACAAACAGAAAGTTTTATGGAAATCGTTTAGAGGACAGACTTAAGAATCTTGGTTGGTCTCTCCTAATCATGTGAGCAAATTTTGACTTAGTGAGCATGAACTTCCTATCCTGAAGTACTGGAAATCTCTGCAGAAATACTTTTGGCATCTGCTGTTGATGTAGAAGGAAGGGAGATGTAGTCTGAGTAGGATGGGAAAAGATGTGTGGATACTCTGCAACCACATCACACAGTTTGGGACTCCAGAAAAAAACCCAATGAGCAGGATTAGTGAACACAATGCTGAGCAGGCATTTGGCAGAATTTGACAGAAGGAGGAGGATTGCAAGCAAAAAATGGGAGCAAGTAGAGAGGTTTAGAAAATTTGTAAAAGAGGCTTTGTAGAGATGACCTTCCTCTAGGACTTCCTCCAACAGCAGAAACGTTACGAGGGAATAATATAAGCCCTTAGAGCATCAGATTTTTGTTTACAACTCCCCTGTTACAGGGATGCTCTTCAGGTTGTGCAAATCCTTTGTTCATTCTAAATCTAATCTGTCTTTTATAATTAATTAAAACTTTTATGGCCCTTAGGCCTGTGTAAAAGGAACTGTTTTGTCTTAAAAACTACTGTTGAAATTAAAAAGTAAAACCAGAAAAGAGCAAAATATGAGATTTTGTAATCTGCTATGGATGTGTTTTAAGTTTTTTGAAAATCCAGTAAGTTGACAGTGAGGTTTACTAACATCTTCATTAACAATCTTGATGAGGGGATTGAGTATACCCTCAATAAATTTGCAGATGGCACCAAGCTGGGGTGAAGTGTTGATCTGCCAGAGGGGAGAAGGGCACTACAGGGGGGCCTTGATAGGCTGGATCGATGGGACAAGTGTGAGTTTCAATAAGGCCAAGTATCAGGTCCCGCATTTTGGTAACAACAACCCCAGGCAACCCTACAGGCTTGGGGAGGAGTGGCTGGAAATCTGCTTGATGGAAAGGGACCTTGGTGTACTGGTGGACAGACAGCTGAACATAAGCCAGCAGTGTGCCCAGGTGGCCAAGAAGGCCAATGGCATCCTGGCTTGTATCGGGAATGGAGTGGTGAGCAGAACTAGAGAAGTAATCCTGCCCCTGTACTCAGCATTGGTGAAGCCTCCCCTCAAGTACTGTGTTCAGTTTTGGTCACCTCAGTACAGAAAGGACATTGAGGTGCTGGAGCAGGTCCAAAGAAGGGCAACAAGGCTTGGGAAGGTCTTGGAGAATATGGCCTATGAGGAGAGACTGAAGAAACTGGGGCTGTTCAGTTTGGGGAAAAGGAGGTTGACGAGAGACCTTACAGCTCTCTTCCAATATCTGAAAGGTGTTACAGTGAGAGTGGGGTTGGTCTCTTCTCACTGGTGACAGGTGACGGGAAATGGCCTCAAGTTACACAAAGGTAATTTTATGTTCAATATCAGGAAACACTTCTTTACAGAGAAAGGGTTGTTAAGCAATGGAATAGGCTCCCCAGGGAGGTGGTTGAGTCATCATTCCTGATGCTCAGGGACATGATTTAGCGAAGAGCTATTAGAGTTAGGGTAATCTGGTTAGGTTGTGGTTGGACTCAGTGATCTTTAAGGTCTTTTCCAAAATGAGTGATTCTATGATTTGTAGAAAAAAAAGGAATCCTGAAGACCTCAATTTAATTATTATTATTATTTTTAATATGCAATGGTACATGCTTTCTTCCAATCTGGTGATTCTTGGTGATCCTCAGATTTCTTACTAATACATTTTAAAACCTCAAAATTTTATTTGCTGTGGTTGTCTCTAACGTGAAAATATGTTTGTGAAAAGTTGTCGAGTTAAAACTATCCATTTTCAGAATTGGTGTTTAATATTGTCCTTGGTTACTTAGAAAATACATAGTACTTTATTTTCTCGTGTGTTCTCCTGAACACACAAACACACACAAGTCATTGTCCTTTCCTTCATAACTGTACTAAAGCCAAGGCACACTTTACCATGACTAGCAGATAAAATACCAAACCCATTTTGGTATTTCTTCTAGTTACATGCACTTCAGATGCATCATTGTATGTAAGAAGTTACAAAATCTTCTTCTGTATCTTTTTGCTTTGTTTATCTATTCCCTGTATTTCAGGACTTGTAATTGGTATTGACTGCTATCAGTTCTTCAGAGCACTTGCTACTTGTACAATTTCCTTTTTACTTAGCAATTCTTTCTTCAAGGCTTTTAATCATAACTTTCTTTTCTTTCATTCCTAAGAGTTAGATCTGCTTTTTAGCAAAATAGCATGAATGATGATTAGCAAATGTTTAAAATATTTTCAGTCAGTTGGTTTGGCTCAAAGTAATTATCAGTTTTGTGAGATTCACTCTTTTTTTTATTTCTTTTCTTTTTGCATTGAATACATACACTGTTAGTTTGGATTTTATTTTGAATAGAAATATCAAACGCAATAGATTTGATCTCTTACATTTAAGCACCAATTCTCTTCAGTTCAAAGATAATTCTTTCTGTTAATCATAATACAAGCAAAGGGAGAATTATGTTTAATGTAGAAATCATGTTTTCATAACTGGGAGATTTGCATTATAAATTTTTTCAATGTGTTCCAAAGAACTCTATACTGACTGTAAATGACTGTCAGCATAGGTTGTTAAAGCTAAAGATGACAGCATTATTTCTTCTTGTGTGCTACCAATAGCAATGTTTAGAGATGCTGCTCATCTCCTCCTCTGTTGCAGTGTGGTTGTCTGTAGGAACACAGACATAGATGTGCTCTGCTGCTACTTGATATGAATAATTCAAAAATTATTTCTATAATCTATTTATTTTCAAGTCTAATTATATTTGAGGTGCTAGGCACAGTATAGCATGCCAGCACCAGACTCTGGAGTCCATTGATCTCTCTTAGACAAGCTTATTTAAGCATTTTAGTCACACAAATCTTTTATGTGAGTTTCAGTCATGCTGTCTGATACTAATGCACATGCATTCCATGAAATTTCCCAAATTTCTGGGTTACCCCTGGATTTCTACCACTGGCATATGGGCAAATCCAGACCATCTTTTCATACCTCTTGACAACTTGAAAAGTTTTATCTTTGATATCTTCATTTCAACAATGAATGTGAATATTTCTACCTTTCAATTCTTTTTTTGTTTTGCTGTTATTTAAGTTGATGCCCAGCTGATATAACTGTCCACTTCCATATACGGTACCTTCCTATTTGCTTTGGCAGATACAGCCAAACCAGGCAGCTTGTCTTCCTAATAAGAACTAGATCAATACTACTAGAAGCCCAGTTCTCCTATGTGTCCAGCCATGTGCCTAGTTTTCAACTATCTTCCCTGTCATCCTGCTTTCCATCCTGCTTTATTTGTAGGAGAAACACACATCTGACCAGGAATTACATGGATTGCTCATATTGTCCTTTCCTTCATAACTGTACTAAAGCCAAGGCACACTGGGCTAATTTTATTAGAGGTTGTAATTGTATCCTCTTTCTAGTAGTTGGGTAACTGTAAAAAAACTACTTGTTAATTTAAAGCTCAAGCATCTGACTGATAGGTGCATGCTAATGAATTTTAGATTTAATAATCACATCTTCTTTAATTGAATTGTATTTGCCCAGACAGAGCATATAATTAAATCAAGTATTTTCTAATCCTTCTCATGCCAGATTACAGCATGGTGCATTGGGGAAAAATAGTCAAAAGTATGACTTTAGTTCATTTACACCCATTGAAAACATCTGTAGTCACATCATGAATGTTTGGAATATTAATCATTTCCCAAAATAAGAGGATGTATTTTTCCATATATATCTCTTACAATGATTAATAAGGGTACAGAGGCAGCAAGGCTGAAAAATATGGCTAGGACAGAAATAGTTTTAAGAAAATTCATCACATTTATACAGAAGGTAGTGAAACTTCATAATGTGTGGCCACCAAGATATCTCTGACTCTCAGATGCCTTTATGGAGAAGGAGAGAGTCCCATTGTTTAGGGATGTTCACTTGCTTTTACCTGTTTGATAATGCAGAATTAAACAAGGCTCTCAGACAGAAGAGACATGAAACAAAGCCAAGAAATAGTTATGAGCTGACAGAAAAGAATAATGAGGACATACTTATTTGGAAACTTTGATGTGCTTGTGTATACTGTGTCATGTGTTCCCAGGATGCAAATTGAAGACTAAGGGTATTTCAAGACATAAAGTAAAAAAAGAATCCTGACTTAAATAAGGGGGGAAAAGGTCTTTAAAGTTGGAAAGGGATTTCAGGAGTACAAAGGGAAAGAACAAGCAAGTAAGGAATTTGTAAGAAAAGAGACTACAGTGAAATTTTTACAATCTACTCTGCCCCTTTATGAGAATTGCTGCCTGAGGAGGAGGGCAGAATTTAGGCATACAGATGTTTAGTCTTCGAGCTTATTTTTTTCTGATTGCTTTGCTGGATTAAAAATACAGTAGTATTTTTATTTTTATACAGCAGTAGAATTTATAGTGGGATGTTCAAGTTTGTCAGTTTCTTTATTTCATGATAAATAAAAAAGAACTAGATAGGTGTTCCCAATGCATCTTCCGTGTCCATAACAATTTAAATAGTTCATTCTGCAAAATGGAGCTATGAAATGAAGCAGCATCTTTTTTTTCTCTGATAAAGAATGTAATCTTGTAAGTCTAAATTACTGATCTGCCTTAATTTGGCCATCAGAGTTAAATTATAGAATTTATGTTTTTTTAATAAACATCACTGGATGCTGATTAAAAAATGACCTGGGGCAGAATCTGATTTTCTGATTTCCAAAGAGAATATTGTTATCAAAGACAATTCTGTAGGGCTATAGTAGTCTGAGGTTCTAGATCTCATGATGTATGATGTTTCACTTGAAGAATGATTTGCTCTTAATATTACATTCAACTTTGTTCTAGGGAAGATCTTATAAAGATTTGTTTCCTTGACTACCCCATGTCACAGTCTTGAAATGTAATTCCATGAAAGAAAAGAACATAACTATCACTAGTGTATAATTAATAATGTATCACAGAAATAAATATGGCTAGAGTAATGCTGTCAAGTGCTGCATCTGAAACAAAGGCATTTTCATTGCAAGTTATTTGTAGAAAATACTTGAGATGAGTATTTATCTTCCCACTATAAAAAAGTCTAGCGCTAGTCTGGAAAATTTCTTCGTGGGGCAAGTATGTCTTGACAGAAGTCAATAGTAATATAGCCATTCTGAGCAGGGGACACTAGTTCATACCAGTTATCATTAATGGCTGTATAGATTTGTTCCCTCTTGGAAATATGATTGACCTGTACCACATAGGAACTGCTTGTATCTATACCTCCAGCTAGAGGTCATCATGTATTTGGTCTCGAGACTTTCACCTCAATGCATGTCCTATGTCTAACCTGAGCTCATGGTAAAGACACTTGTTTCTTATACAGGTCATTTGGAATGGAAATATGAACAGAAAAGCCATTATAAACAAGGATACTTTGTTTATCTAAATTAAATGAATGTAAACAAACCTTGTCTGGGCAAGGATCCCATCATTCTCTGCTTGGGTTCTGCTTAGATATACTAAAATATGGATCTATGCTGCACTTGCTGATTGCTTCCCCAGTCATGAACCAGTGGGCTGGCTGCTCAGTGGCACCTGTTTTACAATTACTCTGCAAGGTAAGAGTCTCTGCACAAGGGGCTGAAGTTAAGAGCATCACATCTGTACCCTGTAGCCCTGCCATTCCACCACACCTTTTTCATTTGGTTAGGACATTGCTCCAGACACTAGACTGTGGTAAAAGGATCCTTTTCTGTTCATAGCTGTTGGGTCAGGTCAGCTCAGGGTCAGCTGGTTATAATCAAACACAATCAACTCATTGCCTGACCCTGCTGATAATGCGGGCAACTTGTTGGAAGAGGGAGGTGAGGTCTTACTTGCTATTATCTTTCCCAGCACTGCAGTTACACTTGAAAAGATATACCCATCTGTTTATGGTCTAAGCCTTTCTAAGCTGACTACTCTGGGCTCTTTCTGCTAGCAATTCAGATGGAGCTGACAAAATGTGCTTATAGTCTCTCTGTGTGTCTCCCACATTTCATATCAGTGGCAAGTCTTATTAGGATGGAGTCCTGCTGGATAATAAAATGCTAGATAAATTACAGTTGGAAGGACAAGAGATGGCATGATGAAGCAAATGTAGTAGTACCTTACAATGCCGTGTTAGTGAAAGTAGATTGAAAGAAGAGATGTGTGTTTCTGTAGAAAAACAAAGCTTACATCTCTACTTAGAAAGAGGACTCAGCTATAGACAGAGCCACGTGTGGTAAGAAAATGTATGGAAGATCCCATAGTGTTGATGATCCTACGTGCTCAAAGCACTGTTCTGTGAGCATGAGGGATCCAAACAGAACAAGACAAGGTATAAATCAGACTTCCCTTCCCTGTCTCCCTGATCAGGATTTGTAACAAACTGGTCGGACCAACATTTGAACCGTTGTTTCTTAATCTCACACCAGGTATGAAGATATTAAAAGAACCTCCTCTCCCTCCTATAAGTTGGAGCGAGACAGCATGAGAAGCTGCTTATATCACAGATGATGCCAAGCTTACTTTCTACTTACAGAATAGATACTTCAGACTCTTTCTGGGGAATAAGGTATGAAATCAGATTTTATGGTACATTCAAAATGCAGGAGTGAAATGGGTACAATTTTCATTATAATTTAGATTTATTAAGAACTATTACTGGGTATCTGTCAATTCTTCCCAAATGTAGATACTATTAATAATCTGTTTTATGTCTTTAAAGGAAAATGCAGAACTAGCCGCAACAGAAAGCCTTAAAGCTTCAGAAACTTTTTAAAGTAAGTGAGGATCATATGCAAAATATCATTGAATTAAGTTGATGAAAAGGTTATATTAACACATGGTTGAGAAGGCTTTTATAATCAACTTGCATCTGCAGTTTTTGTGACTAGCAGGACTGTGGCCAAGAATCTGCAGGAAACTCAGACCAGTCAGTGCAAGTGAAGTATGCTGGTAACAGGAATTAGATATGAAAATACATTCTTTGATTCAACAGCCCCAAGATAGACTCATAGTAAAAAATTTAATGACTTTGCTTAGTACTTTCCTACAGCTTAATGGAAAAAAAATAGTTATAAGGCTTAATTATTTAAGAAGACAGTTTGCATATTCCCTTGATTCACCGGTGCTTAAAGGAGCAAACAAATCTTCTTCATTTGAAGACCATAGTAATGGAAGGAACAGAAATTTATTTAAGTAATAACAGCAGGATCTTAGCTCTATGCTGCATCTGCTGTGACAGTGTCATGTACTTAAATTTGACCACTTTAATATACAAAACTCTCCACTGATTTCAGGTTTCAGTCCTTAGCCATCACAGACACTCTGGTTTATATTCTCATTTGGAGTTCTGATGTAACAGAGGATTCAATTGGATGTCATTTTTTGTGATCAGGACTTTCAAACAGTTTTAAATATTTTATAGCCTAGCACTCAAAAGGAAGCAGAGCCTAGGAGAAAAATAACTGCTACTTCAGCTTCTTTCCTGTGCCTGCTAATGAATTAATGATTGTTTTTTACATCCTTTCAGAAGACTTTAACATTCAGGATATTCAAACATCAACAGAAGAAGGAGGCCAGACTGAAGTCCCAGAATAGTCATGATGAGCTGGGACATCTTAGTGGAAAAAGAAGAGATATGGGTAGCTTGTAAAGGCAGGGAGAAAGGTTCTTCTGGAGGCAGCCCAGATCACCACAGGAAGGAAGAACACAAAATTTCTCCCCTTAATACTTTTGGACACATTAAAGGGTCAGAATTTGTGTACAAATTTGTGTATGTATGTGTGCATATATGCACATATATGTCAGAATAGAAAAAAATGGAAGGAGAGAGGGAGAAGGTAAACACAGCTTATATATTTGGATAAAGGTAGAGAAATCAAAGGCTTTTGATTTTATAATGGCAACCTGAATAAATTAAACCGAAAAATAAACACAGCTGTTCCTCCTAAAGAGGAAAGGGAGGGAAAGGTGTCCAAGAGCACAGCCCACCATGACCTGTTGACTAAGCAGACCAGCTGTTATTTAATTCAGCTTTCTTTGAAGTATTAAGTGTTTTGAGATGTTCTGAAAATCAGATGATTTGGTACTTTTTTTTTTTTTCCCCCAGTATGTCACTATTTTCCTCTTTTATTATTATTATTTTTTTTTGATAGAATTTCTATCAGATTTTTGTTTGTTTGTTTGGTTTTGATTCATGTCTCCAGTTTCAGTGTTTCAGAAGGCAAATCAGTCTGGATTTAAGTGGTGTGCAAAGCCTGGTTGATCTTCTTCGAGTCTCTGAAGCTTCCTTCAATGACTGTCAAATTAGTGGGATAAAAAGAGGTACAGTGCACCATGGATGGAATCTTCCTTCTTTCTGAAATATGCTCTGAAATCTTTGCTTCATGTTTTAAGAGGATGCATCAGTTTAAAAATTCTTTGCTTTGATCTGAAATACTTGCTGAAAAAGCAAGGGTTTTCTGGAGTCCTTCCTTTTATATATATTTTTTGAATATCTTTTACCATTCAGAATGCCTGAAAGTTATTTCTGTTTTGTAGCATGTAATAAATATTAGGCTAAAGATGAAGATAAAATCCTGAAGTGATTTAGATAAAAGGAAAAAGAATGTAATAAAGGAAAAATGGAGAAAAAGCCACCATGAGATCAAATGCATTTTACGATTGTGTATAAACAAATATCAGCTCTAACTCAGCTGTAACTTTGCCCTGTTTCCAGCCAGTTAAAAATGCATCAATACTTCATTCATTGTCATCTATTTTAATGGAGGTAAGAACAAAGTCATTTTCAGAAATTTGTCTGTGATTTCTTTGTAAAGAATGATGTCACTCGAGTATGTTGCCAAAGTCCCTACTTATTTTCAAAGAAAAATAAATCCTTCCCTTCACTCCAACCAGTCCATTCATAGAAATGTTATCTATGAGACCTTGCAAGATATTGGCTTATCCTGGCTTCCTTATAGCGATATGTCAGGTCTCTGCCTGGACATCTGTCTGCTGTGTATGCTGTGCTTGCTTGGGACTTGCTAGGTGTAGGGCCAGGCAGGGAAGAGAGCAAGGAATGACTAATCACACTGACCTGGGAGAGAAGGAAGGGCAGGCTATGCACAAGATCTTGGCCTGAAGATCTCTTGAAGATCAAAACAGTTGTGTGGTTTTTCTTTTTCTATTTTTTTCTCTTGAAATGTTACCCTTAGATTTCTCTCTGACTTTTCTCCTAGCAGCAAGGATGACGACCCAGTGGCATTAGCAATGAGCCAGCATGCTCAGGACGTTGCCATTTCTTTTAAACATTTTCAAAGCTTTTTGAATGAGTGGTGCTGTAATTTTTGTCCTAGATGGAGACCGTAAGTGGTGCAGTGATTTCCTTACTCAGTAACTGACCTGTGACACTGACTTTGACATTGTGATTGCAGATGCATGCAAATTATAAATTTATATGCTGATATTTATAGTTTAGGCAGCGTACAAAAATCAGGCTATTCAAGCTCTATTAAATTAATTAATAAAAGTTAAGTGAAAATATCTAAAAAGCTTGAAAAAACCTTAGGTTACTCTATTTAAATTGGTTAATTAATGAAAATGTAAATATTTAAAACCCATGAAGTTATTAACTAAATTAGTGAGAATTATCTTAAAGTTACAATTTACTCAATCAGATCATCAGCCAATGCAATCTCTATTTAAATTAATGGAGATACACCATTTTACACAGCTTGGGCTTTAGATCATGAAAATGATAAACCCGTAGATCTTTTTCAAGCATACTGCACTTGGAGCAAATATGTTTGTCATAGGATTTAAGAACCATAAAAGCACATTTAATATTAAAAAAAAAATAAATCACTTATAACTTACCATTCTGTAAAGTTTATCTTCCAGATCCTGATTAATTCTTTGTAAGGCTAGGTAATTGTTTTGTATCCTAAAACAAAGATGATATCATGTAATTGAATGTATTTTTTTTTTTCTGTTATTTTTACCTGAAATTTTCGCATCAGTACAAAACCTTGGCTTGCACTACTTGAAATCTATTTGCTTACCACTCCTGTTGCCAGTCAGTGGTTTCCTTTGAAATGCAATTATCACCTACTTCCTAAGCAAACTTCTATGTCGTATTTGTTTACTATATTTAGCAGCAAATTCTGTCAGGAAGTAAAAATGTGTTTGCTGTTCTGCGCTTATGTGCAGACATGCTTCACAGCATGAGAACTTGCACAAAGGGATTGTAGCTGTGCATCAGGCTCACAAATTATATGTCAGGGAGGAGGCTTGAGCTTTCTGCTTAGACACTACAGGAAGAGATTTAGCAGACTCTCCTAATGTGGAGAATTGCAGCAGAAACCCAATGACTGCAGTAGAAAAAATGACTTAGAAGGGAATATTCCCCTTTTGACAGAAGTTCAAAGGAATTGCACATCCTTGAACCTCAGCAACACATTCTCTTTCTTCAGCAAATAAATCTAGATATCTCACACTGAAAATGTGGGTGTTTATTTTTATTAGAATTCAGGAATGGGTTCAAAAGTATCTGCATAAATTTATGAAGGAAGGAATAGTGCAAAACAAAATATTGTTTCAGTGTTTTTCTAGCTCGATTTCTCTGTACCCGAGTCTTTTCTGCAGTACAGACCTACGTGGAGTGCATCTTACAAGGTTTGAAGATTTCTTTCCCCTGTATTTAAAAACATGAACAAAACTAACAGCAATTGCAGCCAGATAACCTATATATCCATCTTATTACAATGGCAATGCACCAGTGGTTTTAGTCCTAAGATTCTACAGACAATATTTTTCTCTCACTACAGATCACTGGAAGATCAGTTATCGCTAATATAATGGCTTTCAAATGGCAGTGTTTCCATGCAGTAGACAGTAGTTGGTTTTTGCAGTAGCAATATGCTTCTTGGCTTGTATTAAGTCTTTATCACATTTTCCTGTGTTATATGTTTATCAGAAAATATTCCATGGACAGTTTTTGCATTGAAAAAACTGACGACCTCCCAGCAAATAAAATCCAAACAATAAATCTAAACAAAAAATAAACAGTACATAGTAAGCTGAGCTTCAAAGAGCATTTCTGTTGAGAATGGTATGCAAAGGTAGTAAAAATAAGCATAAATGTGCACACAAATATAAGCACGTATCCAAATAAAACCCAAATTTAAATCCACTGCTCCAAAAGAAGTGGCAGAAAATGTGGATGGAATGGGGAGAAACAGACTTAGCAACAAATAAAAGAAAGTGTTAAAGGGATACAAGACAAACAGGGCAATTACTGTGAAATAAAAAAGAAGGAAAAATTATTCAAATTCAAAATGATCCGAGGAGTAAATGGTAACTTAACTCTGTGTAGAAAAAAAATATACACATAGTCTGAGTCTTGTGCAGTATGAAATATTTTTGTCATAAATTTGGATTCTCTAAATAAATGAATCAAAGAGCAGGTCATCTTCATTAGTCTCTGAAACCAGTTTAAGGAGAAAATCTTTCCATGTGAATTGATAAATAATTATTATCATTTTGATGGCTTTTGATGGCTTTTTGTTGTTAAATTAATAGGGTTATATGATACCCACATACATGCATGTGTATGCAATAAATGCATGTTTAGATTCCTCAGTAAATTGGACTCTTATGAAAAGTATTCTGACCCCACTGAATGCCATGTATCAGAACTCTAACCAAGCAGACAATACATTTTTCTCAAAGACTGCAAAGAGAAAGCTTGCAAAATCTCTATTTCAAAGCCCTCACATGGCTCTGAAATATCTGATGTAAAACACAGGCTTGGGTTAGCCTTCTGCAAAGAAGAGAATTTCACCCTGAGTTCAGCTTAGCTTTGAAAGGTGACTTAAAATAGTAACCTTGTTCAAAAATCTTTTTCTGTTAACACGAGTTACACTGGTTTTCTTACAGAAACAAAATACTTTTCCTCTGTTTATTCTAAAGCTAACACAGCTACCAAGTTTCTGATCTGAAAACCCCTTTAGCCCATGATGTGTCTAGCTTTTGGTGAAACAATTAAGTGTGGGGGCTAATCTTAGCACTAAAAATATGCTTGTATGGATTTATTCCTTGTGTCTTAAGATATTTCTGCTCTCTGAAAAATGCCAGGAAGACCTTGAGCAGCTGGTTCCCAGGGTGCAGTCTCAAGCAGGAAAACCAGTGTGACCTTAGGAGAAACTTTGGAGTTTCCATATTAATATTTGAATATTATGAAAATATAATCTTTAAAAAGCCATGCTGTTCACTCTAGATAGGGGGATCGCTGTGAGGAATGTGAAATTCCCAACATCTTTTCAGTCACTTTTCGAAGCCCTACTTTACGGTTAATATTTTGAAACACACTCAGCATTGCTCCCAGTGGGTCAAAAAAGAAAAATGGAGGTCAAAAGCCTTGACTGCAGTGTCACATAGATGACTTTCTTGCTTAGGTTAAACAGTTAATTCTGGACAAATTAAGAGATCAAAAGCTTTCAAAAGGAGCAGAAAAAGATGGCTGTTCAGATTCTCAGAAAAAATTCTGTGCACAACGCTAATGGAATTTTAATACCAGAAGTGATCTCTAGTATGCAAGTGGGATCATCGTACACACGGCTTATTTGTTAGCAGGGGCTGAATTTTTCTCCCCGTGTTGTGAATAAAGAAAGAAACATATTATTGAAACTAATTCTGATTCCTTGTTTTTCTCATGCTGGTTTTCTGATACTGGTGACATACTGCTGACATGCTTTTGGATTTCCAACAGTTTCCTTTTCCAGGCTGGGAAATCTATTTGTTTAACTTGTGGTATGCCTCGCTATTCTCAGTAGTAACATCTTTAAAGCTTGTAAAATATTTTGGGTCTCCAATGTCTCTACCTGCCTGAAACATAATTTTTCAATATATATTTTCTTCATAATATAATACAGTGCTCAGAGTACAGGAAAGTCAGTTCTACTAATCTGGTGTTTAGGTACTATTGCTAAACTTTGCCATGAGCAAAATGAAGAATGACTGGCCTGAATTTTGAAGAGTACTTAAACTGTCAGTGTCTGGTGATGTTGACATAGGTTATTTTTTTACTTAAGAAAAACTGTATATTGTCCCTTTCTTTTAACAAAAGTGGGATGGCCAGTCCTTCAGATAAGGATCATTCAAAACAATGTTTTGGGAAAAAAGGTTGCCAATGTTCCCTGCCCTTAGAGCTGTAATATAGTAGAACAAAACTACATTAAGTGTAATGTTATTTTCAGTATACATTATCTAAATGAAACGATGGAAAAAAAAATACCAATGGCAGAAAAACAATATGGAAAGCCTCTGCAGAGCTCTTGATAGATAAGTATAGATTTCGCAGTCATGACGCCTATAATCCACCTGCTCATTTTGGTCTTGTTTTAAGAAGCCTCAGAGATAGGAAAGAACCTAAGTTTTAAGAACACACTAGATGTTTCTTAATTTAAGATCTTACAGCCTAATTATTTTTTCAATTTACATAGAATTATTTGGTTGACTCAGGTTTTCTTTTTTTTTAAATTTATTTTATTTTGTTTTTCTGGCTTTGTTGTACTTCAGTTTTTGCCTTCTGCAAAGAATGATTTCTTTGGGTGTAGACCTGGAATGGTTTGTTCTGAATTTTCTTTTTACTCATTCGGTGAATTAAATCAAATAGTTCAATTATCTGTATACTTTTCAGCAAAGTCTTCACAAAAAATGCAGATACATTCCTACATAAATGGATAATAGTAGGTTCCAAATTGTTGTAAACAAATGAAAAAAATTAATAATGAGAATCACTGCTAAGTTTAGTGCCAGATTACAGACCATTTTAATCATTACCAAAAATGTCAGGAGTGCATGCTTATGATAATTTCTCATTAACATTAACTGGGCCCTTGATTTGCAATAGCACTGTACCACAGCTTCAGTAATTTTAAGTAATAGGTTTTTGGTATCAGTCATTCTATCTGGGACTGGAAACTGAATGATGTAATGTATCATGACATAAAATGTCATAATGTTGTTTATATTGATCTTAGTTTCAGCTTTGAGACAAATACTCTTTTCTTGTATCAGTACAGTGGAGAGTAACAACTGAAAATTTGCAGACAAATTGATTAATCATAGAATCATACGAAGGAGAATTAAGAATAGAATTAAAATGTTTTCTGTATATATATATATATATATGAGATGTGTATGCCTTTATGATACTTTCATATGTGTAATTTAACTAAGTACTAACCAACACATGATTACACATAAACAATATCATATACCTACCTATATACACGTTTCTATTTGCGTGTTTACTTTTAATACAAAATATGTTATGTATGATAAACAGTTTCATATGCAGTATGTAATACATATTCAGATATGTGAAATACGTATATTCAGCATGAACATAGAATGTTTAATCAATAAATAATAAATATTTGAGATATGTATTTATATTTTTACTTACATGTATGTCTTTAATACAGCCTTTTGTAAATTCCTCAAATCTGCTCAATTCAAAAAGTTGGTTACTAACCTTCTCAGTTTTTCAGTTACTTTCTCAAGTTCCTCCTGAGCACGTCTCAATTCTATTTCAAGATACTGACGTGTAGAATCAAATTCCGTTTCAAGCATTTCCAGTTTATGGGTAGTGTATGATAGACGTTTTCGTAATTCCCCCTTCTGTTCTTGCAAAGTACTAGAAAAGCAAAAGATCACAGCTGTAGAATTTAGCTGCTCCTGAAAAGCTTTTCATGATGCATTCTCTGACCAATTCTCTACGGTATTTAATGGCACTGAGCCAGTGAATTGTGCTTAATAATTTGTTTACTGCACTTTGAAAATCTTCTGATTTAGACAGCTGACTGTCTTCCCATCTGTCCTAGTGCATTCACTGTTAATATCTCATTAGCCACAATGGAACATTTTGTGGAAGAACCCTCATTAAAAACAAAACGCAGTCTAGCATTTGGTTTAACACAGGAACTTTCATTTAGAGTTACCCTAAAATATAGTGGCTGAAGTAGCAGATATTTATAGAGCAATGAATGTATATAAAGTATGCAAAACTATTTCCTTGCCAATAGCCAAGGTTATAACATTTTCTACAGAAATAAGTCTTTGTCTCCTTTCATTCAGTTTGCTCCTTAGTCCCACAGAGCTGCTAATGATTCTATACTTAGAGTTTCATCATGAGAATTGAAGTCTTAATAATCAATTATTACTATGTTTCTCCATTTTCCTACCTATTGGGGAATAAATCCATGCTATTTACAAGTGTGACCCCAAATTTTTCACAGTACCTTCACTAAGAAAGAATGTATGTCCTGCTGCAAGCTAGCTGCTTTTACACTCCTTGAGAAAGCAGTGAATTTTTTCAGAGAGGTTTTTCACTTTTTCGTTTTATTTCAGAGACAATTTAAGATAGTCTACGTCCAGGAGATAAATGCACCACTTTTACTGTGAAGGTCAAAATGCCATCTTCCCAAACCATGCACCTGAATTTGCAGTGATGACCCTGGTGATATTTTCCCTATCTGTGTGTTTTCAAGAGAGCCAGTCCTCTCTTGCTTCCTTATCTGCATGATGGAGCTCTTTCATCCTAGTCTACTTGGTGGTAAGTTCCTCAATCTTCTAACACATTTTCCAAGTGAATAGGAAGCTGGGACTCCAGCTGGAACTGGTATCTCTAGAGGTGACTGCACCTTGTTTCAGATTACTGCTATCTCTGCTAATATTGAGCTGATCTCTCAGCTTTGGGTGGGAGCTCTGAGGCACCATAGAGCTGTAGTCTTCCACCACCTAGAGACAAAAGGGCTAACAAAAGATGTGTTCTGAATTGCCTTAGTTTTTCTAAACATAAGATAAAAAATAATTTTTCATAAAAGAATGGCAAATCTTGATGCCCTCTGATGTCAAATCTGTACTTCCATCAGCATAGGTGTACTAGTATTTTGGATCTTTAATAAGACAAGGGTGGTGGGAATAGCAAGCGATTCCTCAAGGAAAATTTATCTGAGCTGGCTTCAGTGGGATGATCTTCTCCTTTACCAACTACTATAGGACCTTCAGTAAGTTAATGCAAAAGCTTTACAACTGATGCTTACTTGATCCATGCAACCTATGCTTAGGAAACAGCCTAATGTTTTGCCTGCATAGTGCTCTATTTCAATTACAGGTGTTGTGTGGTTACAGTCATTTTTGGATTACCACTTGTGGTTATTTTTTTAAAAATAATATATTCTAATTCAGACATTTAATGTAGCTTTTCAGTCATTTAGTTTTTATATTTCACTTGGTGAATATATCTGCCTTGTTATCTGGGAAATAAGAATCTGCACCCATGTTGCTCATATCTGTACATCTTCATTCATGAGGTTGCCACATCACATCACATCACTTTTCACTTGCTCTTGTTCTGACTTATTGTTCTTTATATTTTTCTGCTCATTTCAAAAGAGAAGTCAGTTTTCCTTCCTGTAACTTGGCAACTTGGATTTTCTGTGAAGTGTGAATTAAGGTATGAACTTATGGTTGGGTCTCCCTCCCTCCTTGGTGATATTCAAAAGCTACTTGGTCAGGGTCCTGGGCATCCTTCTCTGGGTGTACCTTCTTGAGAAGAGGTTGGGCCAAACAGATTCTGAGGTTCCTTCCCACCTCCATCATTCCAGGATTTTATGAAAACTAGAGTGGAAGAGATTTAATCTTAAATCATCTGTCAAAATCTAAGGTTTGTACAAAACCAGGAGCTTTTCAGGCTATGGTTTTGAATGTTCAGGGTGCTGCTTTATGTCAGGCAAATTCAGTTAATGCAACTTTGGTGAGGTCAGGTGTAGGTACAACCTGATCCTGCTATAGAAGGAAGTTCTTCCACAGGAAGAGTTTGACCTTTGGGTTTACAGAAGGTGTAAAGAGAATGCCTGGAGTATCTAAGTCAGTAACAATCAAGTACATTCTAATGAACCAAGAAAACAATCTACGTAGATGCACTCTTCACATAATGCATTCATATACCGCTGAAACATATAGCCACTTTTATAGAATAAAACCCACCCCCCAGTTTGTTATGAAATATGCTTTCTCTGAAAAAAAGGGAAAGCATGTTCCCTTTACTCCCTCTGTTAGCTTCTAGTGTTAAGTGTAGTGGTAATTTAGACATATTTGAAAAAAGGAAAAAATTAAAAATTCAAAATATGGATGAATAAGTTAATCACCTTTCCTGTTTCTCCAAGACAAAATAATCCACAAACTAACCATGTTGCTTTGATTCTCTTTGTCATATAAGAGTTCATTAGAGAAGTTCACTGCACAATTTTTTTGATGCTGGTAAATCAATATATCTCAATTAGTCATTATCTTCTGTGGTCAGTCAACTCTTTTTTAATTATAGATATAATGAAGAATGCATATGTTTTCAGGAAATATATTCAGAAAACAGATTTTAAATAAATATTCGCATATATGTTCCTCAGTTAAAAAGTAAGAAAATCAATCAGAAACAATACAACCAGGAGAAGAGAGAATTAATTTTCAAAGAATAAACTGGGAATAGAGTGGTGCTATGCCTTAGGGAGCTCTGATTGTATATTCCATGGATTTACTGAACCACAGGCAGCTGGGGAAGTAAGGAATTACAGGACAGGCCCCAAATTCCTGCACAGTAGGACCGTTTGTATGAATGGTTCCCTATTTCTTCTACTGATCTCTAAAACTCTGCTCCTGTTTCAACAAGTAGTTTACAAGTCATTGCCCATTTTACTTCATTAAAGTATTTCTCTGAATACAAGGACAGTTAGTACAATATTAAATATTGTACTTGAATGGTCAATGTAAACCTCTCAAGGGGGGCTACTTAAAAGGTCATTAAAAATGTGTCTTCAGTCTTCCCAAATAAATATTTTTAACAATTAGCTATGCTTATTCTCATTAAAAAATAGATAAGAGAACATACTGGAAAACAGGTTCTTGTCCAAAAACATCATAAAATAGCCAGTAATTGCCAGGTTTGAGTTCTGGAATTGTTGCCTGAAAGGGAATTTGAAGCCTTCTTCCCTTGAACAGAACTCTTACAGGGAGACGCTGTTGAATGTGATTGCTGGATCTTGTCCTCAGCTGCAGCGTAGGGGAAATCTAATCATATGGGAGGTAGTGCTACTCAGACTACATTTAGTGAAAAGAAGTCTGTTCTATACAAGATAGACTGGAAGGCTATACATGCAAATCCAAGTACTACCGAAATACAAGTACTTTCGTGGTGTGAAGAATTACCATCCCTATGTGATCAAGAGAAAAACAAAAAAGGTTCTTGCATCCCTAATGTTACCTTTCACCTTCCTTATTTTTTTTGTCCACACAAGGTAGTGAGTGGTCAAAACAAATTTTTTTTCCTAGAAGTTCCCCCCCAAGCCCTTGCTTCAAGCTGAGTACTGGAACAACTGCACAGCCCAATGGTGACAGAAAATATGCCTATCTCAGCTTCAGCTGGTTGGTATTCATCTGCAGTGCTGTCCAGATGAGCTGTATTTATTTCACTGGAGTATTTCAGTCCAAGAAAAGATGCCATGTGGTGGTAGTTCTATTCTGAGAAAGGTGTAGTTGGAAAAAACAGATTTTCATTGTACCTGTCTGATCTCCTGCCAGCTCATCTGCCTGGCAGATGGCCTGACGGCAAAGGAGTGCTGATGTGTAAAGTTGGAGCTGCTCAGCTGTGCGGAGGCCAGAGGATTTCTTGAGGTTTTTACCCTCAGACAGACCACAAAGATGATGATCCCTGGGCTTTTTCTCCCAGAGAGCTGATGTTTGTGGGCCTGCCCCACAGTTAGAGTATTCTGGAAATCCCAAGTTCCCACCTGAAAAGTCAATATACATTGGCAGCACTTTCATGATTCTTGCCATCTCAGGGCTTTGCCTTGCAGGTGGTTGTGCAATGTTGTTTTAAACTGGTGCAAAAACATAGTTTCAAATATGGAAATTCTCCCTGAGTTAATGGATGACATTAATGACACAGCTCTAGTAGCAGCTAAAACAAAATTTGGTTAACATTATTAGGACAGAAATAAACGGTGAAATAATGCAAAATGCGAACAAAATAGTGGCCTATGCAAAATATACTGAAAAACAAGGAATCTGAGTTCCTACCCTCTGGGTTTTGAGGCTCTGAGTATTGTACATTACCTTGAACACATGGCTGGTATTATATTGGACAAGTGAGTTAAGGCAGTACAGGCCTGACCTGAAGCAAATGTTAATGCGTCTGTTCAGTTGTGGCTCCCATTTTGAGTTTGCAGAACTGGACAGACAATATCAGGATGAGAGTAAGATGACCTATTTTAGAAGCCTTCTTTTAAAGGAGGTGACGTAAATCTGGAAGTACCCATTCCTTTCCATTAATTACAAGGGGAATCTAGTCAAGGAGCTCAGACGTAAATAACCACATCTTGTCAGATAACTCCCCCTCTTCCTGACTCAGTTCCCTGTATATGAAGTGAGGTAATAATATTTCCTTTCTTATCTGTTCAGATTGCATGGAGGCCCACAAAAGAAGGCGACTAAACACTTTAAAAGTGTTTATCACATCTATTTTATGTCAGTGATGTGTCACATTCTAAAAAAGAACTTCATAGGATTGGAAATTTATGAGCACTGACAGAAATTTTAAAAATATGTTCTGGAAAAGGACTGGAAAAACATCTTTTCTTTCTTTCTCCTTTTTATTTTATAAAAATTTATTTTATTTAGGGAACATCAAAATTGATCAGTTCTATCTAGGTGCTTGCTCTGAAAGGATCTGTATAATAGAAGAGATAAGGTACTGGGAAGAGCCCAAGGGCCATCTGTGAGCCCAGATTTGCTGTGCTGATTTATACGACTCAAGAAACCTAAAAGTGATGTGGGCAGCCAGAAGGCCTTGGCTCAAGTTTGTGCACTCACTCTTGTGGAACTGCTTTCTCAATAGCATGAGACTTCAGGGGAATTATGAGAAGGGATGTCCTCTTTGGCTCAAGGAGAGCCAAAAGCCACATTCCCGTTTTCATTTCTGATCTTTGAATAGAGTTTATATGCAAGTCTGATGCGAATCTAAATACCTTGGAGACATTCAAGGTCAGGCTCTGAGCGCCTGGTGGAGCTGTAAGTGTCCCTGGTCACGGCAGGGGAGTTGGGCTACATTACTCTGGAAGGTCTCCTCCGACTAAAACAATTCTATGGTTCTATCAGTAGAGAGATGAAGGCAGTTAGCTGGGCAGGACGCTGGTGGATTCTTCCCAGTAAGTGGCTAGTGAGGAGCAAGCTGGTGGCAGAGAGCTCTGGAGATTTGCACAGGTAGCAGAGATGTCAGTGGATCCTCCATGCCACTCAGTTCCTACTGACTAGAGCTGGACTGCATAGGCAACTTGATCTTGGAGTTATCGGGCTTCAGCAGCAGCAGCATCCATGTACATTGATCTGGATTGCCTAGGATTCCTCCTTCAAGCACAGCTCTGCTACTGATCATGGGTCACATTGGATCTGCATGCTGCCCAGGCTAGCCATGCTGCAGAGGAGGAAAGCTTGGCCTAGGAGCTTTTGCTCTGGGATAATAGTTGTGTTACTGAATCGGTATCACCAGCAATGGTTTTTAAATTTATAGACGGGAAATAAAGTCCAAACATTTAGCCATGGTTTTCTAGATGAATGAAAGATATTTAATGAAGCAGTAATCAGATTTTTATGTTAATCAAGTTTTGATTATGTGTGACATACTCAGGATCACAAATTTGAGAGTAATGTTAAAACAATCTTTCTTGTCTGCTATTTTTTTGTGGCTAACTTGGCTTTTGCTCTATCTGATTAGAGAAATGGAATCAGATCACAAAGTCTAAATCCAGATATGTTGTTATCCAGATATAGATTTGAAATTCATTTTGTTGAGGTTACGGATTACATTGCTACACCTTGGTGAGCTCAGTCCACAAATAGTGGCTCTCGTGCTTTTAGTTCAGCAGCTTCATTTAGACCCTGACAGATACATCAACCAATTTGTATTTAACTTGTACAACAGGTCCTGGGAAGAATGTAAACCAGAAAAGAGGGATAGTTTATCAGAAAATTAGAAAATACTTTGGAAGGAAAGTGGGGAGAAAAAAAGATGTTTAGCAGTTGAAGTCCAAAGTACTATGGGAGAGATTGTTAGCATGAGAGTCCATTTACAGTACATGGAGTGCTGACATAATATTGCTGGACTTTGAAAGGTAGCTTTTTTAAAATTTAGGATGTGAGTATCTGCTGAATAATTCAATTTAAAACTCATACCTGACCAAAGATATATGGTGAGTGTGTCTAAACTGTGCTAGATTTATAGGTAAGAGGTAGAAAAGAGCAATCTTTCTTATGAATCAAATGGATATTCATTTTGGTTACACTGACTTGACAGACTCATTGCAGAAGAGATGTCTTCTATATCAACTATATGAAGCCCACAGACATATGTATCCAATAGAAACATTCACTATTAACTGTAATATGAAGTGATTAAGTAATGAAGATTCAGTTACATGTTGATATTAGGAAACCCTTAGAGGGCCAGCTGTCAGCACTGAGTTGTCTTAAGTGAATACTGTTATTGTCAATGGAACGTTGTTAGATTTTTGATATTTTCTCATAATAAAGATATGCAAATTGTCCTTTATTTAAAGTTACTGTCCATAACCTAAGGCTCTGAAGGGATTGAATAGAAATACCATGAATAAAATTACAGCTTTCAGAAATAGACACTAAAGGTGTTTTGATAATTTTAAAGGAAGCTTCCTCAGCAGGCAATTGCCATTCCCCTAGCGCGATGAAAACTCTAAAGGGCAAATGAAAATGAGCAGTGAGAACCCAACCTGCATCCAAGGAGCACATCATTGTGAACGGCACTGGGGAATGATGAGGAAAGAATGTGAATTTAAGATTGGGATTGCCCAGCATTTTTCTCCAATGCAAGGAGATTGAATAGCTGACTGCCTCCTAGAGGACTGATTTAAAATATCTGTTAACTTGATTTGGATCTGGAATTTTCAGAATATATTCCACTTCCTATTAACGAGATGGCCAATTTTGCCTATGAGACCATTGCAATTGTAAAGACCAGAATGTGGTCAGACTGGCTGATTATAAAAAATGAATGTGGTGCAATGAAAAGAGGGAAATGTGTGCCCAAATTCAAAGGTGACTGATGCACAGAAACACGATTGATGTAATAGAAATAGTTATGATCTTTGTCTTCTTCCAGGCTGCCTTACAGTTCATCTTTTAGGTTCTTTCTAAAGCCTGTGAGATCTCACTGATTTCAACTTTGGATTCTTAGAGTGAGTGACTTTTATGTGCAAACTGTTGGGTTGGGTAAGTGATCCTCGTTGCTAGAAAATGAAAGGATGAACTAGTGAGGAAAAAGAGATTTTGCAAGAGAAAAAAAAAGCTCATACATTTTGATACATTTGATTCAGTTTCTGGATCATTATCTGGTAGTAGAAAGAATATGTTTGTTTTCTCTTGTGAATGGAGGATTCTACAGATATTCATTCCTTACTCCAGAGTATACACGTTGTCCAAATGTTGCCTTGTGTTAGATCATGATTCATCTGAAATGAATCCATCATGTGAACACGGGACAAAAGTTGCATTCTGGCATGGCAAATTTCATTCCACGTTCACCTAAGATATCAGAGACTTTGCCACTCTGACTATTCCCACAGCTGAAGGGATCTTCACACTTGCTGACTGGACACTGCTCTTGACATGACTATGGAAGAAGGTTAATTTTGGTAAGTGCTTCTATTTTTTTATTTTTATTTTTTTCCAGAGGCCAGTTGGTTTGCATAAAATGTTCAGATAGAAGAAATGATGAGTTATGTAGAATAAAAGAATAAAAAAAAGCAGGAGGAAGAGAGGAAGAGATGACTGCAACAAATAGTTTTTGTTGTAACAAAAGATATATGGGGGGCTTCCTCACATAGAAGGCATCTTGAAGCTGCTGAACCATTTCCTGCCTTTTAACATTTGGTCCTTGCAGGCTGCACTGCATCTCACTAGGGAATCCAGAGTACTAAGCAGTGATGAGAAAGGAGAGAAAAAAAAGGAAGATATTGAGAAATGGAGGCAGCACAATTAAAGGCAAACTTCAAAGAAAGCTCTCAAGGTGACTAAGTAAGCTGCATCTGCTTGCAGCAGCTTTCCTTACAGCTCTGAGTGGCCATTTTCTAGATTGCTTTGGTTTATGGTCAAGGATAAGCACTCCCTCTGGAAATTACTGAAAGCAGCATGCTACATAATCTCACAAGCTTATAAAGTTATATTTTAATTATGTTATTAAAGCTTTCTCATTTTTGTTTTTATCTGTTTACCTTTCTGATTCATCTGGATCACACTGTGCTGGAACAGGAATGTTGTTCCTCTTGAATTGTGTTGTATGTTCATGTTTGGATGGGTAATAAGAATGAATGAAACCTAGTGGCCAGAAACAAATTGAAATTTATATCATTCTTTCTTCCAAAGAATTGAGGTTGGAATGGGAGCAGGTGAGTACTGTATAAATGTTTTTAGTAGTAGGGAAAGAATGTCAGCTTGCTTCATTTTGCATTAAGCACCCAGACATAAGTTGGTGTGCAGAGGTTATAATCTCTGCACTCACCTTGGCACGTTCCTTCCATTCACAGTTTTCTCTTTCTTCTGATTTGAAATTCATCTGTGTCTGTCTCAAGGGACTCATTTTGGTAGGCTGCTTAGCACTTACCATGTGAGAAGTTATGCTAAATAGTTGGAAAAAAATAAGCTCTTTTGACTCCAGAAGTCAGACAAAATTACTACTGAGTCTGGGGGAAGGAATAACTACATGTGCTACTGTATTTTATGGTGTTTGTTTTGTTTTTTTTTTTTTCATAAGCACTATATATTATCTGCTCTGAGTAAATTTCTGATATGTCTTTTTATTATATTTGGTCACAGTTGCAATATGATCCTGTTTTGTGATAGAATTCACATGTTGAGCTCACGTTGTATCTCTAACTGAAATCTGTAAGTGTCCACCTTTAAAAAATGTTGATGTTATTGTTACCAAAGAGTACAGGAGATAGAGCTGCTAGTGCTTAGAGTGAGATGTAGTGCATGACACTTTCAGCCATTGGTGCAGTTTTGCTGCAGTCTCCATTCCTTATCATTTACTTCCCACATCACACGCGGCTGTATGACAATAGTGCAGTGACAGAGCACGGAGGTGAGCTGTAGGGATTTGTGAGAAGGCTTTTCTCTGACAGTAGAATAGATAATTGTTTGACTAACAAAAACAAACTGCAGAGGTGATTAAATAATGCACCTTCACCTGGTCAGACCCAAATTCTCAGCAGTGCGCATTTAATTTGTATTCTGAGGGCAACTGTTACTATATATAGACTCATGCACAAGGTTTTAAGAAAAGAGAACTACTGGTTGTTGTCTGTTATCTATTTTGTGTGAATGTTTCAAGGTATTTTTAGTTTTCCTACAATAATAAATGATTCTCAGAGCTTTGATCAACCTGATAGTACAGCGAAAAAAGAAGAGAAGAAAGAAAGGAGAAAAAAAATGCCATCTGTCATCTTTGGCTGATTATTTTGAGCCCTACCTTGTTTTATACATTGCAGCCCACTATTTTAGGAGTTGTTAACTGTGAAGTATTCTATTCCACAAGAGTATAAATCAGTTCACCTCTACAAAGTTCATCACTGCTCAGCATGTTGAGCCATCACTTTATACAAACATCTTTCCAACATAATCTCAGGATTTATTAGTTCAGTCAAGTCGATTTTATCCTGCTTCCTCAGCTGAACTGGTTTGTCAGTGTAAGACTCTGCTTTGTGGTCTTTTATTTGTGAGTATATGGCAAAGGGGAGGGAATAGGGCTTCACTCCTTTTAACAGGAACATGTGGCACTGAAGGACGTGGTTAGTGGGTATGGTTGATGATTGAAGTAGATGATCTTAGTGGTCTTTTCTAGCCTTAATGATTCAGTGAGCACTCCTATCTCTCTGCTTTTGGCATAAGCTCTCCTGTATTTTTTTGAGTGAGACAGTGAAGCTCTCTACAAGTGCCAAAACCTCAAATGAGGCAGCAGACATTCATCTGAACAAATGCTTGCATTATACACGTGAAAAAAAATACACAGTGTGCTTGTTCAGGGGTAATCCAAGACCTTCAACCTACCCTCAGATATAGCACCCCCCAAAAAAACGCATACTGATGAAGTAGTGTCTTCCTGGGAAAGGCCTCAAAGAGATGCTATGTTTGCTCTGTATTCCGAGATGAAGATTATCTAAGCACAGCTGCAATATTTTGCCTTATACCTGAACAACTTCAGTATTCTATTTGAAATTTTTATTGCTTCGTAATTATTTTTTGAAGATTAAGGTGCATCAGGGCAGATAAAATAGAATCTATCCTAATTCTGTAAGTGCTGAAGTTGTCATATTCGTTACTTTTCATTTTCACGATAAAAAAAAAAAGAAAGAAACAGTGTTTTTGTTTCTCCAACAAGCTGATGTTTTCAATACAATTGGATAACAAGATTCCAGATAATTTTTTTAAGTCTAGGTTTGTTAAAACAATGTGATTAAAATTTGGATTAATAAACATGAAAGAAACAAGCAGAGATTCAGGAAATTATTAAAATTAGATCCTTTTATGCTTTTTAAAAAGTGGAGGAATAAATGAACATGGTCTTTCAGCATCTATATATTGTATGAAATGTCTAAATAGCCCGAGATATAATCTTGGGTTTGCGCACTTAAAACTTTGGAATGCTTGGTGAAAAACTTTTATATTGTCCTCTAGAATATAAAACTTACACTCATCTGAAAGGAAGAAATACAGATAGGCTTCACTCCTCATCTCCTGGTTTTAACAAGAACATGTATCAGAACAAAGCTACTTTTACAACAGACTAAAACCCAGGTAAGAATAGAGCATACATGCAGAGCCCCAAGGGGATGAAAAATAGGAATTTAAAGCACTTTTCCAGGATTATTGGTTTTCACTTCAGAGAGTGTACCTTGTGCCAAAAAATACTGATCGAATCCTATTTATCTCTCCTATGCTAGCAGCACTCTTAGCATGAAAAGTCATGACCAGTACTCAAATACATTAATTAGAATGCAAGAAGGGAATATAAAATTCACTGTCTTTATTTTTTATCTAATTAATTTCTGATTTCAATTTTGAATATTTCAGATTTCATTGAAAATCAGAGGATTAGTGAATAACATTTCTACTACATACCTGCTACTTGTAATAATGTCAAGAAGCAAAAAGCAAAGTGTGAATTCATGAGAGAAGTAGAAGAAAATCTAAGCAAAATATGTCTAAATGAGTCATTATTTAAACTTCCGTTATTTGCTGCATAGGAATATAAACTAGAACCAATCATAACTCCTTCATCTTGTCACATCCTCTATAAGACTGAAAAAAAAAATAGTTCAGGAGACTGAAGATTGACGTAAACCTAACAAAGGGAAGATAATATTTAAACACTGGCAATTAAAATTGGAATTGGAATTAAATTATTATGGCCAGATTATTATGGCATCACATGAGAATACAATGTGCCTTTATTATAGGAACTCCATCAGAAAAACTATTAACTGTGGATCTTAAACCTTCAGTTTTTATATATGCTAATAGTCATTATAACAGGCTTGGCTGAGGCAAGCATCTAGTGCACTATAATAAACAGCTGTCATTCCCCTAGTTCAGAAAATACAGCACAACTGAACAATGAGAGACTGGAGACTGACATGAAGAAATGCAACATTTTTACGGACATCAAAAGGTTAGAAAGAAAGCATAACTTCACAAAACATCACTTGTTCATTACCTGTCCCAGAGAGTAGGTGAAGATTTTGCGAGCCTGCCCTGGAGAATTCTAGGTTGCCATAGGCAGGTTGGCACCCAGGAATTTCGTACCCTGCAGCATGAATAGAGGATAAACCATGGCTAGGTATGGCTCATAAGACATACGAGTGATAACCTAGCTAGATTTGCTGCATATCAATAGGCTATGGAGAAATTTGGCAATATCTTACTTTAAAACAGTGTTAAGTCTACAAAACAAGGTAGTGTTCTGGTGCACACATTGATTGATTTTCTGGTACAATGTATATTGTAGGTCAGAATAGGCATTTAGGATTGACTTTATCATGGCTGTAAATGGGTACCACTCCACCTACTTTTATCGAGGAGTATTTGCTCTTAAGATTTTGAATTGCAAAAACTCAGATTAAGCAAATTTATGCTTCATCGGAAGAGGGTCTCCAAAATTCCTTCTGAGCACCACAGTGAGAATATGTTTAATAGTTTTAATTAAATCTGGGCTGAGGTTCAAGTTCCACATACCAGGTTCCATGCACATCTACTGGCAGAAGAAACAATAGCTGCAAAATATTTGCTGGAACTGAAAAGCACAAAAGGAAGCAATCTGAACAGCCACAAATAACACACAGCAAAAGCAGATCCTGAGCCCAAGAAAAGGCCAATAAGACAAGCAAATTAGCAATGAGATCTGTTGTCCAACATTAACATCAAGCAATGCTGGTAAGATTCAAAATGCTCTGTTCAGTCCTCAGTCAAGCAAATTGTCACTCAAGTGAAAGATTGTTTTTCCTGAGTAAAATCTGAGTAAGAACAACAGTATTAGACCACACAGAATATGCCAAATGGTATTGTTTTATTGCTTTGCAATATTAGAAATGCACATTAAATGCCTTGAAAGATAAACAAAATAAAACGTAAGGTTTTCCTAACTCAAGCACATTCATATTTATGAAACAGAATTTTTGCATTAATTTTCCCTATGGTCAGTGATCACTGTACATGCAGAAAATTCTACCTTGCAGTCAATTAGTGGTGACCTTTCGGATGTCCCTATGAGCACATCTTTACAGACAGGGATACATTTCAGGACCAATAACTGTGAAACAGAGCAGCAGAGAAGCTCCATGGTTATGAATAGAGAGAACTCTGCTACTTCTGTAAGTCCACGTGGGAATGTGTTCACCTTAAGAACTACCAGCAGCAAGACCTTTTAGGGTACTCAGAGGAAAAGAACTATGTGAATTCCAGTACATCAATCTAGTTGTACCACCATACCACTGAGTTATTCATTGAGAAATGAAGGACTATTCCAAATATCTTTTAATTTCTGTGCTAGACTTGGATTAAATACATGAAGAATCAAAGGGAATACAGAGAAATAATAGATGGCTTGAAGTTTAAGTGCTGTTGTCACATAAACTTACAGCAATATTAATTTCATTCAAAGTAGAGCTGAGGACAAATGTCTGAAATCTGCACTATTTCAGCATCATCGATTCTTCAGTGAGTTGTCTGTATTACTTTGCATTATGTATCTCTAACAGCTTTCCTGATGTTCTCAGATGAACTATAAATCTCATAATCGATGGGTATCAACTTACTTAATACATATCAGTGCTGTAGTACTACTCTATATATTCATTCTCAACTGAGTGGCAGGAAAACTGTCCATGGTAAGAATGGATATTTAAAAATGGTGTCTATCTGGCCATCTACTTTGTATCTGCATATGGAATTGTAAACTACTCCTAAAAATCAAATCTTAATTTTGAACAAGAATGGGGAATTCAACCACAGGTTTTTCCAGAATCAATGGAGACTTTTGAAACCATTGCATTTTGCACATTTCTCCCTAGCTCACAGGGAAATTCTCCATACTAATTTCCTAACTTCCAAATTTTGAAATAGTTTTGTCTGGTTTTCAAATCCACAGAATTAATTAATGTGCTGTTCTTGAACAAAAAAAATTATCTCAGCATGGACAAATCTCTGCAGTCTTCACATCCATTACCTGCTTTATTCCATGTAGAGGTTGTTCAACTAACCTCTCTCATATCTTTTACTGATACACAGCAAATAGCTTTGGTGTAGGAAATCCTGATAGAATATTTTAAGTCTATGAAGTTGACATGATTTGATAGAGAGCGGAGGAGTGTAAATTCCACTTTAGTTGTTTGCTCAATGTTTTTCTTGACATTTTCAAACAGCAAGTCCTGTGTAATTGCTCCATAAATGAGATAATGTCGTTAAGAAAAGCTCTGCTTGAAATGCGGTGGGTCTTATAGAAGCTCTCCAAAGTGACTTAATAACATCCTGTCTTCAACAATCAGTGTCTGTGGTAGTGAGTGTAATCACGTTTTCATGTGCAAGGTTTAAAAATAATTAGTAGCTGTAAGGTTTATTTATTTGCCAGATATTCAAAAACAAAACTTGATTTCTCAGCTTTTGCAGTTTACACGGGATATTGTTTTACCACTGGCAAATTAGAAATCAGCAAAAGTATGCATATACGTATATTTGTCTAAGGAAACTATGAATTTTAAAGGAAATATAAAGGAAAATTTTCCCACATCTGTCACTATCACTCAAACAACAGTTGTAAGAAAGTTGTAACTACTGAAAAATAAAAAAAACTTATTAATTTTGTATGATTTTTATAGTCACGGTACAAAACCAGCAGTTTGCTAAAGGAAAAATATCTGGCCAACAAACATGATAAAGCATTTCAGATTACCAAACATTAAAATGACTTTTCATTGCACTGTAACATAGTGAAGTTACTTATTTTCCTTTCCTTTCTATAGAGCTTCCTTTATCTCTCACTGATGTGATTAAGGCAGACTCCTGTGACATGTGAGGCTTGAGCTTGGACATTCTGTTGTAGTAGTCTGTTTCCTTGTCTTGTCCTAGAACATTTAGTATGTTACTTCACATATTGTCTGCGGCTTATCTGACAATAATCACAGATGATAGCTGCATATATATAGCCAATTTGGAAAAATAAAAAATTGGATTTCTCAGTGAAATATGATCAACACTTTATTTCTCTGCCCAGAGAGGAGCAACTACCAATTCATTGGGATGGGTGGCAGAAGGCCAAAACTTTCCCTTGTGAAAACTCAGACGGATTTTCTGTAGATGGGAAAAAATATGTCCTGGTCTGATCTTAGTTTAAACTCAGTGTGTGACCTGAGAGAGTTTTGAACGCCACCCTTAAACTGGGTTGTGCTATTATGATTCCTGTTCTTGCCCAACTTAGCCCAATTTTGACCCAGTATGAAAGATCCTAAGTAGAAGAATAGCTATTTTTGCTATTATTAACACCATGTAGCTATTTCAGGGCCATGCTTTTGTAAACACTAATAACCATTGACAGAAAAAGCTGGAAGAGCTGCAGGGCCACCTTGGAACATACTGTCACGACTCTACCTCCATATTCTGTCCTCATTGAAGGAGCACGTGGTGGTTGTGCTGATTTAGCATCACAGACTTGTGAGGTGCTGTCAGCTGCACTCACTACCTACTTTTCTACCAGCCTTGCCAAAGTAGGTAACTGGCTGTCATCTTCATGGAACAAAGGCTGGAGCTGATAAAAATGTCAAACAATCCATTCTTTGTGAGGGGGTGGCAATTCTATTTCTGGAGTTACCTAGAACTATCTATGACCACAGCATTAAATAATGTAAAAGTGCTGCAGGGACTTTAACAATATATCTTCATGAATATTTTAAATACAATTTCCTAATTGAGAAACAGGCTCCTATGGAATCATGTATCCCCCTGGTTGAGCTTATGATCTGGTACCAAAATGACATTCTCCCTCATTCTCATCTTTCTTTCTTTCTACTCCACTCTTCTAACAAGCTACTGTCATGACTTCTCTTCATCTCCAGCTTCACCCACTTTTGTTTCCCTTTCTCCCCAGTTACTGCAATCCCTGTTCAATTCACTTCTGGTATGGCCATGCTGCTCTTGGTACTTCAGCATTAGCTTCAGCATTAAAGCTCATCCCTTTATCTACTCTTGGGAAGCCAGACGTTATAAAAAGGTTCAACTGCCACAAAGAGTCAGGGAAGAAGTTTTGCTTGGTCTCAAAAGCTCTTAGCTGGAGCATGCTTAGCAGAGCTCGATCTACACAGAAGTTAGTTACCAAGCTTACATATCTCTGTTAATGACATACCTATTTTTTTCAGATAATTTTAAATGTGCAGTTCTGAGTGTTGGTAAATATGTTATTCCTAGCACCTTATAAGGCTTCCTTTGCATATTTTAGGTCTTTACTCCAACTCAAACAGCTATGAAGACTTTTTTAATGAAGAAAATCATAGTCTATTTTTTATCTATGATTAAAACAACTTTTTTTCTTTTCAGTAGTTATATTTTTGGAAATACCTAAGCCATTTGAACATACAAATATGGCATACAGCAATCTAATTAATACAGTTAAATTTTGCAAAGTGTTAAGCATTCTCTTACTGGAAAATTGAGTGAACTCTGCTATCCGTGATACCAGGTATTCAAAACTAACATACCTACCTATTTATCTATATTTACAAAACTGTATGGCATTTCTCTGTGAAGTGTGTATATGTACGTACAGATGTGTATATATGTATGCATATGTATACAATTTAAATCCGCTATCTTTAGAAAATATGTGTTGCTAAGTAGTATATAAACCCTTAGGGTTAAATGTTCATGCTTAGACTATAAAAACCCAAATGAATAATCATCTCTGTATTAGGCATGTCAATAGAATGGTTGTGGTGTGTTTGAAGCTACCTGCAATGTTTTATTTTGTTTGTTGATGCCTTCAGCTACATGTGTAACTAAAAAAGAAATTATGTTCCATTCAAACATCAGGCAATAGGTTCAGTACAGCTGTTCCAAAAAGATGCAAGGATTTATGACTAAATGAATTAGCGAGCTTTGTGTTCTTAAAGTGTGAACATTTCATACCCTTTGTGAACAATTCCACAGGAGAAGACATGAGTTAATCGGTTTTACATAAATTTCTTATAATTAGAAACTGGTTTAAGCTCTCAAAGAATCCCTGGAAGCACTTTATTTCCAAAGTTTTTACTGATTTTAGTAACTGTTACTTTACTTTGCATATGAATATCTATCACTGTCTTCAATCTAGTTAGGCATTACAGCACAATCCAAGATTATCTGAATTTTTGTAAGGTTGGCAATAACTTCTCTTCGTATCAATGTTGCATTTTATTGCAGCTATATGACTTCATATTCTGTCAGTCTTTAAACAGATGAAATATACGAACAGAACCAAAATTCAACAGCTGGCTGAGTGCAATTTTACTGATTATTAGATTTGGGAGAAGAGAAACAGATGCAAAAACACTCCCTCCTGTAACTAGGGAAAAATATGATAGGAATTATTCATTCAGTATCTGCATGGAAATAACAATAAATTGTTAATAATATTTCTTTTTGAATTTCCTACTTGAGAAGCTGATATCTGCATACTGTGAAAAGCATAAGCTAGCTTGCTGCCTTGCAGTTTAAAATATATTGCTATAGAAGAAAAGCAGTCACATTTTTCAAGGTTATAGATCATCTTTGCAGTGCAGTTCAGTGACAGTTGATAGTTTGTACACTGCTTAAATGCATTCTGTTATTTCTTAAGGGAATCAATAACCATAAATATACTGTATAGATGCCAAAAATATATCCATTATAGGTAGATATTTCTCATCAGAACTATACTTGCTTACGTGCTTTATTTGTTCCATGGAGTTTTAGCTTTAGTAATGGCTCTCCGGTGATAAGATGGCTGTCAGTGATAAGAGCCAATGACTTCACTGGGGCATTTATTTTGAGGGTGAGTTTTTGTGTGATGTCAGAATCGAGCTCTCATGAGGAATGTTTTTCCATGTGTACAAAGCAAGTATCAGACTGTCCTAAGGGCTGTTCTTCCTTACATTTCTACTTGGCTCTCATCTTTGACTGGTTGAATAAGTACTTTTCATGTAATTAGGCCATCATTAACCACTTCAGCCTAATTTATTCCTATCATAAAAGTTTTCCTCCAGCAGCTCAGCAGCAGCTCTAACTCCTTTCTATGGTTTGACTTCAGGCAAAAATGCTGCTTTAGTAGCCCTCTCAGAGGGCCGTTAACAAAACCATGTTTTTTCATCATGGAAAACCCCATTTAGGGGTTGCTGGTAGTAGGTATCTGGACAAGAAGACTTCTAGAAGTGAATTTTTATGTCTTAATAAGAAAAATGCTCAGAACATCAGCTGCATAAAACCATAGCACATTAAAAGCTACCTTCAAAGTGCTTTATTATCAGCTTAAATTGCCCCTTTTGTTGTGTGTGTTGTTTTTGTTTTTTGTTTTTTTTCTATCTTCTTTTTTTCTTTTTTTCTTTTTTTTTCTTTTTTTTTTCAGTATCTAAGCCTCTAAGTTTGGGAACCTTGGATCATCACTGACTCATGTTGTGCTCCAGAAAATGGACTACATAAGAAGTATTTTCTAAATATATGAAAGTATTTGCTGCAGACATCAGCTGTGCTTGTATGTATATTTCATACCTTTCCAAAATCCAAGATGACATTTTTAAGTAGGCATAGGAATGTGTGAATAAAATCATACTGAATAAAGAACAGGATTAACTTTACTGAGAATAGCAGCTCTTTTGTGGAAAGACTTCGTTCTGCACTTGCACAGATCCAGCAGTCTGTGACTGATGCCTCCACAGAAACCGAAAGAACTAATAATTACGAGACATCTTTTTAAAATAGCACTTGCCTTACGTGATAAGTACAATAAAGCCAACATTTCAGAATAGAATATTTTAATTGCTTCACCTTGGATGTCCTAAATTAAATCTGACAGATCAATAACTTTCATTTTCACACTGAATACACAGGCTAAAGATCTGTTTTCTGAGCAGTTCCAATAAACTTCTGGGTGAGGTGTTACAGCAAAAGAGGGAAGTGCTGTCTCTCTGGGAATATTGTCACAGTCACATGCTTTCAAGACAGGAATTCATTCTGGAAAAGACATAGGAAAAAGCATTTTTAGGAGACTTTAGAGGTATGTGAGAGAAAAAAACTCAAAACAAAGGGGCTTTAGGTCAGTTCACAAAAAGGAAGACAGAGAGGATTTGTCCACACTTTTAAAGACAAGAGGGAGGAGAAATAATTATTTCTTCTAAAGAAAAGTGTTGGCTTAAGAACAAGAGAGCAGAACTGTCCATGATTACACTTTCGTTCGGAAATCAGAAATTTTCTAATGATGGAACTACATGATTTTGGAACAGGTTTGCAATAAGAGTAGCTGACAAGAAAAAAAACAAGCCCAACACTTAGAAGATAGAGTATGCTGTTGCCTGTAACTGCAGATAACTGTTTCAAAATGTCCATGCTCTTAAATGCTTTTTTCCTAAATTGCTTTTTTCACAAAATGGTTATTGTCAACAGATTTATTCTAACAATGGATCTCAGCCCTTCCAGATCTTACTCCCTTCAGTCAAGTAAATCGGTACTTGTGGGAGACCAGAACCAAGCACCAGCTCAGAGCTGCCAATGGCAGGATTCATAAAGAGGGGAAGCCCTACAGAGAAGGCGCATTTCATTCTACATTTCAGAATCTGATGCAGCTAATTAATTTGTCATCTGATTTCAGCTAGCAAACCATTTATCACTCCAACACTTTCACTTGTATACAGTACGAATGCAGTGAAACAGAGCGGTTGTATTTTCAATTGAGCATAGTATGATTGAGCATTAAAAAGATAATATCTAGAGAAACATTCCGAGGTTGCTTCCAGGCAGCTTAAAATCAATAGAAATGCTGAGTATTCTACATCTCTTCAGATTTTACTTCGCTTTGTCTACACAACCCTTATCTTTTACCCCTGAAGAGAATAGGTGTGTTCCCTGTGGATACATTTCAATATCCCTTTTGCTGAGAAAATTAAGCACGGAGTGATCCACTTCAGAAATCTGCTCTCTGGAGAGCTGATAAATATGCATGTAAACAACAGCCCTAAAGTATCTGAAATATTTCTATGTTGTACTTTAGAGGTTAGGTGAAGGAATTTTAAAAAAAAAGAGAAAGTAGATTTCACTCCAGAAATTGTTTTTCTTCTTCTGACTGGTAGGAAAGCAGTCAGGTCCTCCTCCCCTATCTGCCACCATAGTTTTAGATTCTTTATGTAAACTCAGTTCTTAGAGAAGTTATTCGTCTCTGACTGTACCTCTGATGAAATAATTCAGTGGAATTTCCTGGGTCGGTTGGCATGGAGTTTATCTCTTGTATATCCATAGAGGTTATTTTAGTCCATCTAATACTCAGTGGGGCTATTTGCAATTGTTTCTTTCTAGTTCTACGTGTCTTCCATTATTTTCGGTTTCTTAGGGTTTGCTATTCAATTTAAAGGCACTTATCCATGCCATGCACTGCTACGTTGGACTCTTGGGTATGTCAAATAAACAATTTGGCTCCCTATGTAGAGAAAATCACTTCTATCATTTGAACAAGTCTCCTACCCATTCCTTTTCTCATCTATTTAAGGTATTAGTTCATTGAGGAAGGTGCAGTCTTGTAGGATTTGGGTGAAACAGCACACAGTGCAACGACTCTTTATCCCAGTATGGGACTCCAAGAGACGAGAAAATTTGAAAAAGATTCTAGGAGGGTCATTAGAGTTGAGAATCTTTTGCAAAATCAAGAAAAAGGAAGGAAAAGACAATACCTGAAAGATGCAGAATTTGAGGTATGTTGAAAACAGCCCAATACTCTTGGATTTGTCTGGGGTTGAATTTCAGACTAAGTAATGGGAAGACTTGAAAATTGTTGTATTACCCTGAATACCATTTAAAGCCTCAAAAATATCAATTAAAATGTAGAATCTGGAATATACAGTAGCCAGACCAAGCTCAGAACTAAAGGCAATGAAGATTTTCACCTCCCCATGGATGAGTGCTGCCAGAAGAAGGGGCAGTGCTGGGATGGAGAAGCAGGCATGGTGCCAGGGCCAGGGGCAACAACTGCTGCTTCTGCAAAGAGATTAACAATAGTTTTCAGCCTACTTCCAGCAGCTTTTTCCTTGGCAATAGCAGTGGCAGGTTTCTGGCAGAGGCAAATCAGACACATGCTCCTGCAACTGCATACTTTGTCTATGTCTAGAGCTGGCTCTGCAAATCCCATTCTATTTATTTTAGAGCTTGAAACATATAGTATACCTGGCACAAGGTCCATTCTATGCTTAGAATGTGCTTTGGGGAGAAAAAGTAACAGTGCAAAATTGCCAGGTGTGAGCAATCAGAACACAATTACATTTGTTATGAATTGAATGAATTATCTCCTTAAAAAAAACCATATTAAGCATTATAGAACATGTCTCATTTAACAATTAAAAAATGTATATGTTCAGGTGAGTCTACTCACTACTTGGCTAACTCCTGCCATACTTCTTACACTTCCTTTTGAATGCCAGAACTGAGTCTGCTGCACAAAGCAGACTCAGTCTTTATGCAGAGTCATAGGCACGGGACTGTTTTATTCAGTACTGACAATGTCGGAGTAAGATAACAAACTAATGTATACTTTTAAAACTGCAGAGATATAAATGCAGATTGTGGAATGGTGAGAATTCAAAGATACAGAAAAGACCTCTCATATTCAGAGCATCAAACTTTAAAGGTGAGACAGGCTCTGAAGTAGTACTTGGCTGAAGTTCAGGTGCCTGCCTTCAATGGAGGAATACAGAAGGGTTGTTCTCTCCAACCAGTCCTGCAGTTGCCTACATTTGGGATTTTGGAACTCAGTGGGAGTCTGGGAAGATACAGAACTGCCTTGCAAAGATGTACCCAGAGACGACTTCTGCTCATTGCAAGATTGTACTGAGAGTGGTGATCAATGGCTCAATGTTTGGTTAAGGACATCGGGTAGTGAGATACTGGCACAGGTTTCCAGAGAGATGCTCTGTCCCCAGAGACAATCAAGGTTAGTCTGAACAAGGCTCTAAGCACCCTGGTCTAACTGTAGATGTTCCTGTTCATTGTAGGGGAGTTGGGCTACATAGCCTTCAAATGTCCCTTCCAATTCAAACAATTGTATGACTCTATGACACTTGAGGAAATTAAGTGACTGCATTTTGTACCCAGAATATGATTTGGGTCAAATATCAGAAGAGCAAGAATGTGCGACTTTAGGTGTAGTAAGCTTATGTTATCCAGGTATATTCTGTTTTGGATTTGGCTGCCAAGTGCAACTGATAGCTAATTGGACCCCAGATTTGTAACATATTAACTTCTTACACTACAAACATAGAAACAAAAAGGTCTGATCTGGTAGCTGATCCCCTTCAATGAAACAAGAACACTTACAGGAAGACATTAAGGCAAAAATTACTGTAAGATAGAAGGCCAAGACACCTGGAAATCTGGTTCTTACATTTGCAAGGTTTAACGACTCTAAGTGATTAGAATCAAATTCCCATCTCAGCCAAAAGTTAGCACTGTAATACTCCCCAATGTAGACTGAAGTTCTGCACAAGTGTTAAGGGAGTTGGAAAGTATCTTGTAGCCCATATAATCAAATTTTCTAGGGATGCAGAGGTCAAGTGTTGAGGTGAGCTATTAAAAGGTGAACCCATAAATACAAGGTTGTACTCTATTCAGTCTCACGTAATTCTAGACACTTTTAACTTTCCCACAAACCCTGTTGAAAGGTATCTCTTTTGCCAGAAATGTGCTACTACTTAGTAGCTGAGTAATGCTTTTTGTCTCTTTGCAAAGCCCCAGGCTACTGCCTGTTTCAGACCAAAGCCACAGCCTCTTGGCTCCCACAAACATAGAAAGCAATGGTTTAAACCAGAGTAGATCAAAGACTTGTATCTAGCTAAAGGAACTGCTTGAGTTTTTATCTGGGGAAGGCATCCTGTCTAATAAACAGACACCTCAGGGACTGGGCAACATTTGGTCAACAAGTAGGCGTTTCCCCTCCAATTATCCAGCAGTGTCCTAAGCAGTGCTTGCAGAAGCTGGTGACTACTTATTAATGTTATTACTGTCTGCAAGGGACTCCTGGGAATAGGAGATAAGAGAAAGAAGCACTAAGCAGAAAGATGTTATGGACATGATTAAGTTAGCTCAGATATGAAAACAGTGAGTCCTATATTATGAGATAGGTTATCCATAACAATTTGGGTTGTTTTCTTTTCATTGTGGCATGTTTTCTTTGCTTTCTGCAAAGAGAATTTATAGAGCTGAAGGCTTACCGCTTTCCAGCTTCATTAGTGTTACTCGTACATTGTTCATCCATCCTAACATCTCTGTGATCTCCTCTGCATAATTAGAGCTATGAGTACAAAATCAAGAAAGGTTTAACTTTCCCATGCTTTTGTATTTCTTAAATACAGTGCAAGGTCACAGAAAGGACTGCAATTCGTGTTCTGCCTATGTAGTAGCTATTCTGAAGAAAGGGTTGCAATCTTGACTATCACCAGGGGCTGCTTTGACTCGTAGCTAACCACGGCACAACTGATAACATCTGAGCTTGGTATTAGAATTCAGATGTTTTTCTAATGTATTCTTCTAATTTTCTGCCTCTGAGTATATTTATACATTGCATCTTGTTAGATATTTCAGCAGCTACTATTCACTTTCCTTCAATCTATCAGTATTTAGGAAAGAAACTGCACTCTTCCATTGAAGAGAAATGAAAGGGGGAGGCTGGATCTTGGCAGCTGTTCTACACCCTCAGATCCTTCAGATGGTCTATCTTAACTATTCACAAGAGTATCCAGTTAATGTCATTATAGGTTGTTCTAACAGACCTTTTTCTTCCTGACTCTCTTCCTCTTTTGCAAAGTGTATTTTAGCATCGTTTCCAAACTTCCTACTGGCAATTCTCTCCTTGCTGAGAAGAGACATCCTTTCACGGTCTAACGCCCAGTGCCTTGTTCCTGTCTTGTTTTTGTATGTTTAACAGCTCCAGACATCTTGGCAGGAGGACCAGAACATGCTCACTATCTGTATTTCTTGGCCTCTTTCTGATAAGACTGAGAGTTCCTTTGCTCTCTATGGACCTTTGAGTGAACAAAGCAGAAGGGGAATGCAAAATCTTGCTCTCTTCCCTTACTGTGATCAAGTGCAACAACAATGGCAGTTCCTGTACTTTTGGGAACAGACATACTGAACTGTTCAAACAGCAAGCAGGGCATGAGTCCAGGCCTAACATTTGCTTGCAGTGCTGCTCAACATCTAAGAAAGATCCATGGAGAGTCTTTGGATGATTAAAATTTAGGATGAACTCCAGTTTTGGTGAATTTAGCCAGTAGGAATTTTGCTATGTGTTTCTTCTGATTTATTGTGATTTCTTTGAACTATGGGCCACTTCTATATTCAAAGTGTAAGGGTTAGTGTTAGGGTTAGGGCTTTGGTTTTATCCCCTGCAGAGACATGAACTACTACTTTCTGATGAAGGCTACCCCAGGTGATGAATGATCATCTCTATTGCCTCATATTAATCAGAACTGAGTTAGCAAAAAATTAACAAAATAAACCCAACAAACTAATCAAAACCAGTTAAAGTGCTCTGATATTTACACTTTTTCATTGTTTTTCTTTCTCAGAAGCTCTTCTCTTACACCATTTGTTTCAGGGAATTAAACTCAGATGAGGCTACAGAAGTGAGGACTGAGAGAGAAAAAGGAAAACTTTAAAATTGACTAGTGATGAGTTCAGTAAACTCTGCACATTTCTGTTTTATAGCATGAGTTAAAAAGAATTAGTACACTGAGTGTCAGTAGTAAGCACGGGAATAGCTTGTTAAAACAAATGTGTTTTTTATACTCCCTGTCAAAAGTTGTGTGACCATTTCAACTGATGTTAAATACTTCGTTAAAGATTATGGAGGTTGAATGATTCCAGTACAAGTGGGAAAAAAGATTTTAAAAGAGCAGAGGTCTCTCTGGATTTCTATAAATGCAGGGTTTATTTTGTGATGTTTGGCAGCAATTTTTTTGTATGAATTTCAACACTTTTCTATTCATTTGGACCTCACAAGGTAAATCAATACTAAAAGTGAAACAGGAAAGGTGGAATACAAATAAAACGCAGTTACTGGATTTATTGAGACCACTTGATAGTGCTGAAATATTTTTTGATTATTTTTATGGCTATTCATTCTGTTCAGGTTTTGTAGTATATGACAAATACCACATAGGTGAATAAAGAAGCAAATCTTTCTTGTGTGTTAGTGGAAATGACATACTCTAAAATTAACTTGTCTAACATGGCACAGAAATATATATACTGGGAACAACTGGTCCCCTTCTCTGGAAATTGAATTTAAATACAAATGAAATATGACAGCTCTTAGTTAAAATGGACAGTTCCATTGATTAGAAGGTGGAAATACAAGAATATCCCAACTAAAGACAAACAAGGAGCAGGAAGTTGAATCACCATCAGTGCTGGGGAGGTATCACAAGTGAAAGCATTCTGAGATACATTCCCAGCAGTGCCCACTCTGAAGGCAGCAATGAGTTTTAGGAGGGTTTTGCTAGTACGCCTTGACCTGCAGGTCAGTGCAGGTGGGCTGTGAGCACTGAGCTCTACCCTTGTATTTGTTGAGTTCTATCTGAATCATGCATCGGAGACACCAATGGCACTAGGAGGATGAAGAAAGAGGTGCTTGATATAGCTCCTTAGAAGGTAATTGGAAGTGTACAGCATGTGCTTCTCCAGATAACCTGTGATGGAAAAAGTTCTGAGGAATTTACATTTAGAGAGGCTGGACTAGAACACAAAGGTTAAAGAATGTTTGACACAGTATGGAGACAGAAGAGCACACCTGTTCCTCTCTTCATCAGTTTTCTAGGCAGTTGAGCCTCCTCACACACTACAGCTATTTGTTGTCTGGGGCAGCTACAGACTCCACCTGAGGCTCGTTTGCCCTCTGCACCATGGGAAACCAGCAGCTGAGTGAACTCCATTTATCACTCTCACCCTCCTAAAAAAGAAATCTATTTCCCCATAGAGCTTGCTAGAATGAATAAAATCTAAAACCAAATTTCTGTACAGACAGACTTCAGGCTAAATCTTCAACTCGTGGGATTAACTTTGTTGAACCTACAGCGATTGTACTAGGTAAGCTTTTGACTTAATGATATTTCATGCTATGTTAAAAATAAGGATTTTGTTATGTCCTGGGGTATTGTTCCTCATTCTGTTTGTTTAGTGTTACTATGAGTACTTGGAAAAATATGAGCTTGAAATATTTTAACTATCTGCACGCTTAGAAAAACAGAGTGAGGCTTTATTTTTGTGAAATAATCTATTATGCTACTTTAAATGAAAAGTGTTGGTTAAATTTGGGTGCTTAAGTGAAAGGGTATGCGTAGAATTGTGGATAAAAGCTATGTTGTTGGATGAAAAATACTTTTCTCTTAGTAAATGACAACTACAAAGTCTTTGATCAAGTAATATGCTTTGGACCATTACATTTCAGTTGATATGGTCTTACACTTTATTGAATCTCTTTTTGTGTTACATAGCAAGAAATCCTTCTGGTTAATAAGAGAGGTGGAGTAGCAGTGTTTTTCTGTTGTAGCCCTGAAGTGCTTTGTGTATATGCTAACGCTAAATAAGCAACCTGGAGTGCTTTCAGAAATTTGTTGTGGTGAATTGCTTGTAAATATTCTTTGCGCCAAACCACCACTGGTGCTTTGGCCAGTGGATGAGTACATTGCTGCTATAAAATGAATGCTGAATGGTGTATTTCCTTTTTTTTTTCTTTTTTTTTTTTTTTTTTTCTCAAACAAATAAGTGTTTCATAATTGCTAAGTAGCAGGTTAATGGGTGTTTTTGCATTATAATATGGAGAAGTGGGTTTTATTCTTGTAATTCAGGAGACAGCTGTGATATCACAGGTGGTATTTGCAGAATGCAAGTAAGGTGCTTTGCTTTTCTAGTTTCCAGTATTCTGTTGAATGTAAGGCTGTAGAATACAGAACCACTGTAAGGAAGGCAGACTTCAGGTTTCTAAAATATGGGTATCTTCTGACTCACTGTTTTGCATGGATGAGGCATGGCAACAAAACTGTAATGGACATTCACTATTAAATTGTATGGGTTCTGCTGCAAGTCATAAAGGTTAATGGCTTATTGCCCTCATTTTCTTCCTTCCTACTGTTCAGTGGTAGAGAAAGATCATACTTGAAGAAGTATTGGATGTCCTTTTAATGTGCAATGTGAATAGACTATGGGCTATACATATGTATAATTTATCTTCTACAGTAGATTGTCTGCCCTCCCGTACCATATATATATATATATATTTCTTATCCTTCAGTTTTTCAACTAGCCTTAAAATCTATGAAGATGAAATCTAAACAGAAAATGAGGCACAAAGGAACACAAAGTTTCACAAATTTTACAGTAGTAATAGACTGAAATAAGTATTATGGGCCCCAAGAACTTGTTCTATGCTATCATGCTTTATAATCATTTAATCAACTGATCAGGATTTTTCCTAAAACGAATTGCATTTCAGACTTTAGCCCTACTTTCATAGTTACGATTGCAAGACTAAACATATGCCTTCTCAGTTCATGCTTGCTTCTTTTTATGCTTGTGCTGTATCTTAGTTTCAAGTGTTTATCTTTGCTTGTTTGTCTGTAATTTCTTACCTACTTACATATGACAAAACAGAGGTGGGTGAGAGAAGGCAACGAGAAAAACAGGATGGGGATAAACAAGACCTAGCAAGAAATCTCCTGGCGGTGGAGGTTTTTTCAGGCTTTGGAATCTGACCTTATCTTGTTTGTTCTAATGCTAATAGTATTGCTGCATCTACTGATTCATGAGATTTGGTTCCAGGAATGGCAGAAGTTCAGCTGAGGGAAATGTTAGAGAACCCTAACACCCAGTAGGGGTTGTATGTGACTGAGCACATCTGGATTGTTTGCCCAGGATATATGTGAGATAAAGGGAACTTTTGCTCTGTTACTACCCTGAAGACTGATCCTTATCTGTTTGAACTCTGGATTATTGTTTTTACTCTTAAGCAGGTTTTAGATAGGTTATATATTACATATAGACATATAATATATGTCTATAATGTCATAGTTATTTTAGCAGTTTTTAATGTTTTGGTTGCCAGCACCCTTCTCTTGTGCTGTACAAATGAAATGATGAGATGTTTGTCTACTCCTCTCAACTTCAGAGTGCTTTCATCATTGCAGTAACAAGACAATTAGGTTTTAAAATGCACCGTATCTCCTACTGAGGATGAGAGAACTGAACCAAAGGGATTTCAAGTCCAGTGCCAGACCCTGGTGGGAGATGGACTCTTCTTGGTTGCCTGTGTGCTGTTGGTGTGCCCTTTTCCCTAGGTGTGTGGTTTTGCCATGCTCTGCAGGTGGGCCTTTGGGGCTGGCAGTAAAAAAAAAAAATTGGAAATCATTCCACTTAAGCAGAAATACATTCCTTGAAAAGCAAGGCTGTGTGTGTGCTGCCCACAGAGGTGTCCCTCCCTTAGTTTAAATTGAGGCCCTTCCAAGCAAGAGGCCTGTGCTGTAGCAGAAACGTATATATGTTAAACATTAAATCACCAGAAAACATGTTTCATTTATAGTACAGGATGCAACTATTTTTTTTTTTTTCCAAGTAATATATCTCAGCTGAGAAGCTGACAAAGGGATCTGAGATCGTAAGTTTTTTTCTGTCTTGCAGGTACTTTCTGTATGACTTAATCTCTTCCAGTCCTATGAAAAAGCTTTGATCTTGTGATGTATTCTTATGAGCTTCCCAAAATAAAATAAAATAAATTTTTAGACCTGTGACTTTTGTTAGTGTGAAGCCCTCTGGCTTTAGTGGTCAAGTGAGGTCCTCCAGGGCAGATTCAAAACTCTGGCAGCCTTTGGCTGACCCTCACTTTGAGGGTCCTATTGACAGCTGGACTCAGTTACGACACTCCCCTTCAGTAACAATTATTTTCAGGCTACTCTCTGAAATTCACTATCGCTTGTTTTCAGCATCGTGCGCAGAGCTCTTCCAGGTTTACGGAGCAGCAACCAAGTAACCTTCTTTCCTCTTGTAGTATAAATCCAGCACAAGGATGTTCAGACAGAAAACACTTAGTTTGCACATGGGGAATGGTGTTTTTGGATTTTGTGAGGTCAGAGAGAACAGGGAATGTTCAGGACAAAAAATTCAAACTAAAGACTTGTTTCAGGCTGTGTTGCAAGTATGCTGACTGGAGTTATGTAGACAAGTGAATGGGGATTTTTAAGATGTTCTCACAAAAACAAATCAACATACGCTACTGTGAGATTTACTTTTTTTTAGGAGGAGTTTGGAGCCTCTGACTTCCTGAAATGGTGCTCTTATATGCAGAAATATATCTGTGAATAACGTAGGGTATGAAGAAGCAGTGATGGAAATGCTGATTACACTAACAGAAAGACCTGTTGACAGTGCATCCAGTTTTGCATGTTTAATTATTTTCCATTTTGTTCAGCCTGCTTTATAGCCTTGACTTGAAATGATTCTTCATTGCACACGTGGACAATGAAGTAAAAGTGAAGCTCACTGAACAATTACTGACTCAAAGAAATATCATATACTACTGTTAATAATCTTCTGGGTGTATAGCTTGATAGGTTTGTTGTTGTTGTTTTTTTTTTTTTTTTAAATCATTTTGTTTTGCAGCATCGAGTACTTAAAAACTATACCATGAACCATACTATTTGTGTGCCTGTTGTAAAACATGACAGTCTTCTCTCTTATTAGTAATGACAGTGCCTTAGCAGTGGTAGCAGAAGTAATTGGAAAAGCTGTCTGTGTTGGAATGAAGAATGTCAAAGCTCAGTTCCAAGCAAAAAAAAAAAAAAAAAAAAAAAAAAAGATTTTATACAACTGCAAGCCAGACTTCAATTAATTTTCTCTTTATCTTTAAGCTGTAGCTAATCTATGCACTTGCAGCATACCTATTACAGCAACATTTAGACAATTTCAGATTTGCTGCTTAGAAGTGTTTAATATTTATTTAACTAACTGGAGAAAATACAGGCTACCCACTTCCATGAATGAAAGGGCAGAAATTAATCGAGGAGTAACTACATTCTGAAGTACTAGATCAACCAAGTTAAAATGGAGTTTTGCACTAAGATTAATTATGCTCTCTGCTTCCTGTTCAGTAATTATATTCAATAAAAATCATTCCATGCAATTCAGTGCAAGCTACCATTTCAGTGAGTATTTAATGGCATGTAATGGACTGAGATGTATAAAAATAAATCAGGGTATACAAGTAACTTCTACAAGTCTGTTCCATTTGCTGACTGAGAAGCGGCTTGTTTGTGATAAATGTGGGGCCTAGCTTTTTTTTGGGGGGGGGAAGTACAAGAAAGTGCAGCAATTTGCTGGCAGCTGTGAAATAACTTTCAAATGGAATCCCTTTCTATCCCAAGTGACCACATCCTGAGGAAACAAGTGTTCCAAGGATGGGATGGTTTGTTGGGAATGGACTGGGAGAGATGATGGCATCAGGAAAGAGATGGAGCATGCTGGTGAGCAGGAGTAAGGGGAATTGAGACAGTGGCTCTTCTTTTGGGTAAAATAATATGCTCCATTACTCTGGGTAAATGCTGACCTGTAATCCTCTAGTAGTTCTGAGCACTTTCCTTAAGTACAGTTGTTGTCCCTTTGCAATTTTTGTCTAGTGACCTGGTGATATCAAGAAGAGTTGAGAAATATTTAGAACATCTTTATGAATCTTAACACCAGATAAGACCAACTAAGGAAAATAAGTATATATGCGTTCCCCTTCCCAACTTGGTTTCCTATGGTTCTGGAGAAGACTTCTTTGATACTTCTGATAATATTTCATCATTTAGTTTGTCGTAGATATGAATGCTGTCTTGGGATCAGCAAATTCTTTTGCTGAGCCCTCCTGCTGTAAGTGGATGTTGCCCAAAGTATCCACTGGACCTTCCTATTCCTGATTGCTCTAAACAACTGGGGAGAGAGAAAACTGGCCAGAAGTTGTTTGCTTTCCCCACAAATCTTCCATGGTGCTCCTCACTCAACACCATGGTAACTGAATTGCTAGATGTTCTGCGGAAGTACACCCAAAGAGTGGTCCAATTTGTTGTAACTCAACACATCTGATTTTTGTTAAGCAACCCATATTCTGATATTTTCTGTAGAGAAAACTTTTTTTTTATAGTTGTTCTGATATTCACTTATCAGGTTCATACGCTGGTTCTTAAATTCGTTCTTGCATAAGACCTAACGCTGGTATATTCAAGGACGAAGGTTTCAAAACCTCTCTAAGCAATCTGCATCACCCTTCCTCTCCTCTATGATCTAGTTTCCTACCATTGTCAAAGGTGGTGGAACTAAACCAGACTAAAATACACGTGAAGAAAAATGCTACATAGTAATATATTTGCTTAAAAAAAACATCAAAATAAAGAGACCCTCACAAAAATTAATGATTCTACAATATAAGTTTTCCACTCATGCTGTTCTTAACAAGTAAAGGGAGTATAGGATGACAGTGAAACACAGAACATGTTACAGAATGGCAGACTGCAGGACTCCTTTGCAATTTCTAGTGGGAAGTTTTGTTAAACTTCAATTCTTGATTATCCTTGAGAGCTAGATGTGCCCACCTGATGACTCACTGAGCAGACCCAGCCTTTTAGAACAACTTATGTGGCTTTTAGCTTGTCTTGTTTTTTTTTTTTGTTTTTTTTTTTTTCCTTTGTCAATCTGCCAGGCCTGATGCTTCTTTCATTCACAGGGGGTTGAATGGTTGACTCTTCTGTCATGGGATTCCATGCACATTGTTCCATTTTGTGATAGAAGAACAGCTGCTGGGATACAGCAGCAAAGATATTGATGAGAGCACCACTGGAAAGGGAACTGAAAAGAAATTCCTGCATGCTTGTCTGTTTAATGCCTTGAAGAGAATTTGACTGATACGTGGTAAAAGGCTGACCGCTTCCATTTTTCTAGATTAATGGAAAATTTCTTCATAGCTTTTGGAATAAATACATTGGTAAGGAAAAAGTACATCACAGAGCCATAGATTTGCCAAGCTTGGAAAAGACCTTCAAGATCATTCAGTCCAGCCACACACCAACATTTCCCCACTAAACCATGTCCCTTAGTACAACATCTAAATGTTCCTTGAATGCTTCCAGGGGCAGTGACTACATCACCTCCCTGGACAACACTTTCCAGTGCTCGACCACTCTTATGGAGAGGGAATTTTTCCTGACATCCAACCTGAATCTCCCTTGGTGCAACTTCAGGCTGTTTCCCTCTAGTCCTATCACTAGTTACACAGCAGCAGAGGCTGACTCCCACCTCACCACAACTTCCTTTCAGGTAATTGTAGAGAGTGATAAAGTGACCCCTGAGCGTCTTCTTCTCCAAACTGAAAAATCCCAGTTCCCTCAGGTGCTCCTTGTAAGACTTGTGCTCCACACCCAGCAGTAACTAACAGTAACTAAGTAACTAAGCAGTAACTAACATGCTGTTACAGCACTGACATGGCTAAGGCTTCAGGAATGGTCAAGACAACAATATTTCTCCCAGCTGTGTACTTTTTAGCTAACTCATCTCAGGGCAGCTGCAGCATATAGTCGTTCTCATTCCAATCTTGTCTTCCTCAATATTTTTTAATTGGATGCATGACACCTTCTCAGCTAAAGCAATGTGCCACAAGCAAACAAGGTTCTCAGTTGTGAGGAAAAGCAGCCTGATCCTTCAACCCCACATAGCTAGAGTGTGGTGGTTTTTTTCTATTTGTTTTGATTTTGTGTTGTTTCTTTTTGTTTCTTTCTCAAGTGAAAAAATAAGTCTTTCAGGCTTAGCATAATGTTTAGGAAGAACTTTTAAAAGTACATTTTAGAATCTAAATGGTGGTTGGGAATGACAGCCTATATAAGCATATGCACATATTTGTAATGCACCTCAGCCCATGCTAAGTGCTGAATAGGTGCAGCATTAGGACTGTTTCCTTCAGAGAAACCACAAGAAGCTATAGAGAAAGGTGGGCATCTAATAAATGTGAAAATGAAGAAAAGGAACCAGGAGTGCAGGATTCCTGTTGTTAAACACCAAATCTGTTATGCCTGTGGGCTGCCTGATAACTATGAGCTTGGAGTTGTCCTCCATAAGCTCTTTGATCCTGGGCTAGGGTTGCTGCAGTTGCTGAGCTTATTCATGTAAGCTCTGAATGTTTTGTTTTAAATTACACGCTTAAAATGTCCATTTGTTCCCACTTGAATATACTCCATTCAAACTTGCCAAGATGTATGTTCTAAAATGGGAACTGATGTCCCATTCTTTACAATCACTGTATTATCACTCAAATAGTCTTCCTACCCAGCTGGAGAGTCTTTTGAACAATCATAGTACCTAAATATGGGAATTCCATATTGAGAATGCAGTATATAATGTAGAAATTCAAGTTCAAACAATACTCCTGAGAATGGGGGCGAAAGATACAGAGATGAAAAAAAAAGTTGAAGTAAAACAAGGCTTCTTTCTGAATCACAGAAAACAACGTAATACCATATTGATCTAAAAAAATGTGCTAGCTTTTAATGACGTAGCATCAAATAGCAAATATTAACTCATTACGCAATGACAGTTCTGCCCATCTGAGTTTTCATCTGGTATAGAACTAATCAATAAACTCCAGGGTCCCACCTTCACCTGCTCTGTTTGAGTTATATAACCACTGTATGGAGGAGCCTGACAGCTCTCTCTATGCTTAATTCATGTTGCCCTTTAAATTGGGGAAAGTGATTTGTCATCTTTTTTTCAGATGGGTCTGAGTCTCAAAAATTTTAAAGGTTAGATACATACAGTCATTCTGACCTCGAATCCCTCTGCAGGATCTATTTGCATTTCTGTGGTTTTGAGAAGTGAAATCAATTTCTAAAACTTGCACATTTCCAAGGGTTTTGTTTTAAATATGCCTCCAGCCTGTGTACAAAATTCCTTTTTACTAAACAGCCCCCTTGTTTTCTTTCACCTTAACTGTTCTGATCTGCAAGGAGTTGGGATGTTGCACTCTATAATATCAACAAACACCCATTGCTGAACTCCTGCTGCCTGGATACAGCACACCTCACTGTCATCATCTGGGCAAGAGAAATGCCATAAATTTTCCTACAGTTCATTGTAGGAATTTCTTTTGCTTTGTTACATCCCTATAAATCTCTCCTTTAGTAGTTGGTATCAGAAGAAAAGGATCTGAAATTCTTTGATATCTCAATCTTTCTTTTTTTTTTTCTTTGGCTGCCTAGCTTCTGTCACTGATATTTTGCTTCTGAATGTAATGAATAAGGTTCCAAGCAGTCAATCTTCTCCTTTAACTACAACTCCTTTCAATGTATTAATGACTGAAAAGTTATGTTTTCATTTAATGTGAATTTGCACAGCCCTCAGATAATGAGTATCTCTAATGTTCTGACATCACTAAAGCTATTAGAAAAATAGATAAAAAGAAAATTCTCCTGATTCTGCCCATACAGGGTGGAAAGTTTTAGGGCGCAGGTCCTAATGCTGTGATGATACAAAACAATTGTCATAAGATGAAAAGAGCATAGAAATGGTAGTTTACTCTGTAAAACTGCCAGAGGATGGGAACAACGTTGTTGAAGTTGTAGTCCTGTTAATTGCCTTTATCTTGTACCATTTAATATTCTTTAGTGCTTCTTCTTCTTCTTCTTATTATTATTATTATTATTTTAATAAATAGGGAAACATCAGAATAAATTGAAGACATTACCTCTAGAAACTGCAATAACTGTTTTGATCTGAATGCAGTCAAGCCTGCTCATGCTAGTAGATGTAGCTCTTTTAAAAACCATTGGTTATACTTTGCTAGCAATAACATATACACTGATGCTTATACAATGTCCAAGAGTCATATTAAGAGCCTTTACCTGTATAGTGAGTAGCACCGATTTTTGCGGGGTTTATTTTTACTCAGGGCCACAATAAGGACTAGACTGCGTCTCTGGATCCTTCCTCGTAAATAGTTCTATGCTACCATGCTGTTGAGAAGAAATAGTGGCAAGGAGAAAGGATTTGTGATAGAATCTTGTTGAAATCCTGTGTCAGGCAGCAAAGAAGTGAGCATTGCCACGAGAGACTCGATTTGGCTGAGGGGTGTTTACTTTGGATCTTGACCCTCCTCAACCAAATGGAACTACTCATTTCAGACACAGGTATTTTGCTCTTGGGGCAAAGATTTTGTTCTCTGCCCTCTCTGTCTTAAGGCACTTAACTTGCATGCAATCTCCTGGCTTTGACAGGAGCTCCTCAAAGATTTTACAGAAGTCACTTAAACGTTAAAAGTCTTGTCTTAAAATATAGTGCTTGCTGGAGCCATGGAGTTGAGGAGGATTTAGTTGACAACTAGAAATTGAAAATGTTTTCTTGCTGAACAAACAAACAAACACAGTGCAGAGACAGAAAGTAATGATTTCAGATTTCTCTGAAATTTCCCTGGTGCTTCTTTTCTTTGTTCACGGAGGGGTGGGCAGGGAAGGCAAGCTTCATATTTCTTGTGCATTACAACTCCAATACAACATGGAGCAATACAGCTTTGTCTTGCATCTTCTTTTTCTCCCATTTATATGTCTAATGCTTTGCATGCTGGCCCAGTATTGTTTTTTGTTGTTGTTGTTTTGTTCTGTATGAATATTTAAGTACCTATAACCTACATGCCTTGTTATGCAGTTAAGCAATGTCCCTACTGTTCAGTGCAGATAACGCTTTGCAGTTGATGCGGCTCCAGAATAACTGTTAGCAGCTTGACCTTCCTGCCTGATTTGTACTTATAAATCTAATAATAAATAATCACATGTGGAAAAGTCAATAGAGAAATAATGCAGCACACTTCTTTTAGTACTCTAATTCAGCAAAATAAGCCATCAGAAGTATTTCAGTAATTTACTATAGTAAGTGCTCTCAGCAGCTTCTGTGTTTCAGTTGTTTGGTGCTCCAGCATGAAGGTAATTAGCTTGGTAATTAGTTATATTGTTATTTAATAGTCCCTAGACAATGTTCTGTTTTTCAAAGGAAAAGGCCTTTCTTTCTATTCCATTTTTACCTGTTTAAAAATAAATAAATAAATCTAAAAATCTTTCCCTTTGCCGAATATTTTTGTCTTCCTTGTGTACTACTTTCACTAAGAAGGGTCAAAAAGACAGCTTCTGCCCCAGCCTGCAGTGCAGCTGCTAAACCACAGAACTGTCCTTTAAATGCTAGATTTTTTTTTTTTCTTTTTGACCCTTTTAGGGAAACAGGCAAAGTGAAAAGATTGGTGAAATGGGCTGGGATTGAAGAGAATGGTCTCTTAAGTTTGAAAATGAATTTCTGTTAAACTTCATGAGCGTAGGCAGGAAGTTTTCATCTGTTCCTGAAGTTAGGATGGTGAGAAACAACAGTTGGAGGGTAGAAATTAGGATGAAGAAGAATAAACTACTTCCTGGGAGGAGTTGATATTTGGTAGTTAAATAGGATATTAATCTCCTTACAGTTGCTGGGTGGGAAATGTACTTAGCTGACAGTCTGCAGATCTAAGCCACCATTTGGGGAGGAGGAGGGGTGGTCCTCCTGATGGAGGACCAGAAGGATCCCTCCAGAAGGTGAAGGGGAGGCAAATGCTGTGAGAAAGGCGTAAGGCCAGAGAGAGGTGTGGAGGCGAAAAGCTGAAAACTTTCAAACTTGTGTAGGTGGTCATGACCTCAATAAAAAGAAACTTCTCCTAGTGTCACCCTCAAGCTTGAAGTGATTCTTAGTCCCATTTAAAAGGAACAGACTGTCATCTTTTTTTTCTTTCTGTCTTCCACTGTTGCCTTTGTGGTACTATTCCTCGCAGAGTTAGCAGGAAATAGCTGGCTTGCGTACACTTCTTATAATAGTTTAGCTTCTAGTTTAATACATCCAGATTTCATGTTTCCTGAGTAGTGGCCTTGTTGCAGTCATCCTTTCAAACAGCTTCAGTTTTAAGAAGACAGGCTTTTCTCAGCAGGATTGTGACTGTAACAAAGATGGACTTTTTTTTTCTTTAATTTACTTAGTGACTCAAACTCCACAAAGTATCATTCTTACTTCTCACCAGCTGGTGGTCCATATGTCGCTGTATCTTTACTTTTGTAAATACAAGTTTGAAGTCATGCTCGCAGATCAGATTTTTGGTGGTTAATACAGAAGTATGGTAAAATGTCAAATGATGCAGAAAGTGTAAAGAAAGACTTGGAAGGCAAAGGGAAAAGCAGCGGTCTGTATTTATAAAACTTTATTTTTAAGGTGCTCCCAGAGGTTTGCAGACATCAATGGATTTCTGCAAGTCTGGGGTCAGCACAGGACCTGACCCTGTAGATTTGGGATCCACAGCATCTTGAGATGAGCATTTCTAGCTCCCAGCTCTTCAGTGTTGTCTACCAACGTGTTTAAGCTCTAAATTAGGAATGAAAAATACAATTTGGCATATTGCCCATGAAGGATTGCCAGTTTCCTGCTGAAACTCTTCATTACTCTAGAAAGGATGGTAAGTGTTCCCCTGGGGAGATGAAAGTTTTGTTTTGTGATTTATGTGGAGTTTTCGAAAATAAATAAATATCCTTGGAACGCTGACAGTGCTCCAGAGAGAATCCTAATGGCTGTGGCTGTTACATGTGTCTGCCGAACAAGAAAGTCAGATCCTTCAACACCTTGCACCTTGCTCCATATTTTCAACACAGTAGTGGCAATGAATGCCTCCACCACCTGAATTTCAGCAGATGCACAATTCTGACCTGTTATATTTCCTTTTTCCATTACATAATTGTCCTTAATTTCAGCAAGCAGGGCATGACTCTGCAAGCCAATGCTCTAATTTCTAATGCTGAAAAAATATTCAGGGTAAGAATAGAAAATGCAGCTAATAGCTTTGTGTGAAAGAACTGCCACTTGTGAAGGGATAATGGCTTTTGTTGATTTTCCTGATTCTACACTTAGTGTTTTGTGGAAGTTGTTAACTAGTCTACAGTTCAGTGGTTCATAATAAAAAGGTAAGGTGTTTCCTTTGTAGTTAGATTTGGAAGACGTTATATAGTTTAAAAGCTCTGCGCAGTGAATCCATGCTGCAGATGTATGCCAATGGTTGTTCCAATTCATAGAGACTTCTATCAGGCAGCATCGGAGAGATGAATGACATCATGTGAGCTCTTTGTTATTCATGTGAATGTGAAAAATGTACAGATAACACAGCTTTTTGATGAGAGAATATGTTTCTTTCATGACTTTCTTTCAATAACCTTTCTGCAAAACTAGTTTTCAGCTACTGTGTGGTCTGTGCAAACCAATAACATAATGTAACTAATCTGTGCATAATGGGGTAGATAACACTCAAAAAGAAGTTGTAGTTCTGGGAAAAATTGGAATCCTCCAAGGATGCAGTAATGGATTCATCCAGTTACTTAGAATTCAGCAAACAACCATCTCCATGTCTATTTATATCTTAAGATGCTTTCCCAATGTTGTGTATATAGAGATGATGAATAAAGAGATGGGATACTCTACAAATCTAGTCAGGCAATTTAAGCAGAACTGTCAGCTCTGTATGCCATGATAATTAGTAGTTCAGTACTATAGGAACCTTAAAATGAAAATCCTGGTAAACTTTGTATTTACCGTGCAATAGAAATTGGAGAGCTCTTTGGGGTATGGAGATGAGAATGCAAAGCAACAGCAAGGTGTCAGGAGAGCAGCCCAATCTGCATGGTATTACAAGTAATGCATTAATTAGAATTTTACTGTTTACTGTTACTATAACTGGAACCTTCCAAATTCCTTTAATCCAGATAACATGCAGCTTTTGTCACTTGTTTGCTACATATTCCTAGGTTGTAATGAACACTCTTCTGAAAGAAATGCCTCCTATTTTAAGATGTCCCACAATGCTGGAGCTGGATGTTGGCAGTAGAGGTGGAACCTTCCTGCCAGTATCTTATTACATTTTATGTTACAGGTAACAGCAGAGGGGCAGTCTGACATGGAAAAGAGTATGAAGCAAAAGTTTGTCACTGAATTCTTCCATGTGGAAAATTACACCCACTGACATTCTTTAGTGTTTGCTGAATGTTTACGGAGACAAAACAGTGGATGTAGCATAGTTAGGTGGTAAACAGCGCATTTCGGCAATGGTGTCAGCGATGTGAAAAACAAGCCACGTTCTGATTGACCACAGGATTGTTACTTGCAGGCTTTTGTCCATTGCTGGTGAAAATGTAATGCTAATGGTAGTGACTGCATTGAAAAAAAAAGAGTGTTTTGTGGGTGAGAATCTGCTCTATCAATAAGTGTTACTGTACTATTTATTGTAGTTTCCATAGAAATAAATAAGAGGTACTACTTTCAGAGTGAACAACATAAGTTGTTTTTATACAGTGGACCATGACAAGGCTTTCACTCACTAAGAAAATGCTTTTAGACTAGAGTAGATGTCTTCAAAGCAAAACATACCAGGAAAAAAATATGTGTTAGCACTGTTTATCTCAAATGTTTCTAAGTGTACCATGGAATTAGCAGGACATCTGAAAGGTGGTGGTGGTTGTTGTTGTTGTTTGTTTTCTTTAATCTAGATGATATTCAGTCCTGGTTTGGAAAGGAGAACTTCTAATAGATCTTAGCATGTGAAACTAATCAGTTCTTGTCACTGAATCTACTGAGGCTGTGTCAAATCATAAAGTGTAACACAACTAATGGAAAGCAAGTTCAAGACTAGTGTTGCTGTAAAAATCTGCATCAAAATTTTGTCAAGATGGAAAAAATGTCAACCGTTATCTAGGAAACTTAGGTCATCTGCAATAAACAAGACAGTTTTCTCTCCTGAAGTGATATCTGTTAGCAGACTATCTGCTTAGTGCTATAATTACATAAACTTTTAATTTTTCAGAAAAAAGCTTCTCACAAGTTTTAGGTTGAGGTTGTCTCTTGTAGGTTGACGAAGAAATAGGAAAAGGGGGATTACTTTGTTGCCAAACTGTATAGGTCAACTAAATTTGGCCCAAAGAAGCTCATGTCATTCTTTTCTTTGTATGACTCATTTCCTCCCTTTCCTGCCCATATGCTCTGTTGCCAGAGCTACCTCTTCAGTTATACAAAAGGCTGATTAACTTTTCTCTTGAAAAAACCTGGACTGTTGATTTTGGCCATCTCTTCACATGGGACTGGGGAGGTCTGTGCATCTCCTAAAATAGCTAGAAATTTTCTGCTGTTGGTTCCTCCAGTAGTGAAAGCTCAGTGGTGTGCAGTTGATATGGGGGACAAACAGACTGCATCTTGTGAATAAATAAAACAGGATCTGTGTTTTCTTATTTTCTCCTGAGTTATTATTATGAGATGATTGTATTTTAATGTGTGTTAAGTTATACCATTCCTCTCCAAGAAGCTTATTTAAATTTCATTGCTGCTCTGGCTTTCTCCACTCTACTCCTGTTGCTTTAGACTAATTTTCTGGATGTCTCTTATTCACTCAGCATATATGACTCTCACTTGATCTTTCAATTTTTAATTGTCGGTCTTGCACCAACAGGAATCAAAATGTAGATGTGTTATTTCTATACACAAGCTGAGAGTCAAAACTAAGCATACAATTTAGTCTGAATTCAAATATAACTATTCCATTGCTATAGATCATACGTCTGTAGTCTAAAAGCTGTGTTTCTTTACAGAAAACAGCACTTTGAGCATCATAAAGAATATGACTCTGCCCGTGAATGTACTTTTTTACTAGCTCCCTGTTGAGGTGCTATGAATAGTGAGCCAGACTACAAAATGTGTATTTCAGCACTCATGGATCTGAATTAAATCTTGGAATGCATTTGGTACAATCAGCCTGAACTGCTCCCAGTTAACTTCTTGGTAACATTACTTCCTTGTTACAGGATAGAGATAGGATTCATACTATGAGGAAAGGACAGGTGACACAGGAAATACAAATTCAATTAAATGTTTGAGCATAAAGTCATTTGTCATGCATTTGCTGTTACATGAGTGCTATTTCAAGCACCTGCATCTGTAGGACTTGGCCAAAAGACCAATTATGTAGCCATATAGACAATTTATTTTTCTATTTGTAGTCTAGTTTCTACAGGCAGACCACTGAAATCCATGTCACTTTGTGCAGTACCTTGGCTAAGCCAAGATCTTGGAGCTAATGACAACACAAAGATTTAGCATTTAAAAAGAAATGCACGGAAAGGGAGTTCTGTTTGCTTAGCTCTTCAAATTGTCTACAATAAGAATGAGCTGTAAGGAGATGGCTGAGAAAAAAAATTAAGTTGCCATTCACTGCTGGAAATTCCAGTATGACTCTCAGAAGGCCTTAATAATGGAGCAACTCCTTAAACTGATCTCCATGTCTAAATGGCAGTTAAAGCTAACAGAGCACATAACACAAGAACATCTCTTTGACTTGATTTGGATGGACTCTTCAGAATTAAAGTCCTTTGCCTTGATACAGAAGGGAAACTTAGTCTTTCCTAAGAGGATGACTCCTTGGAGTCATGAAAGCTTCTTGTGAAAGTGAGAGTCTTTTCAGTGCAATGAAGAACTCCATGAGGAGTTCAGTGACTTCCAGAAAAGGTTTGAAGCTCCTCTTTTCTTCTTGGAGATAGTCCTCCTTCTCTGCCTACTCTCTCTTTCAAAGATATGTGAAATTGACATGAGGAAGTCAAAACTTGCATTTTGCTCCACTTATCCTAAATGTAATTTGTGTATGATGTCCTGGTATGTCACACAACTAAATTAGCTACTGCAATGTTCCCCTGTTCCTCTGTACTACTCTGTAGTGATGTTTGCATTCCTAGATGCAAGTCTGCTGTGTGAGTTGTGTGTGTTTTCTCTTACAAGTTAGAGTTTTGCAAATGTGGTGGTGGCTGGGCAAGTTCAGGAAGTCAGCTAGATATCTCTGTGCCCCTGAGATTTGTGAATGCATGTAGAATTATGCTATGAGAGACAATATACACACATGCGTTGTTTCTGACTCTGTCTATAAACATTAATAAAATGAACTAATGAGCAGAGACCATGCACTTTTCAATGAGACATATCTTGTTCCTTTAAGAGCTGAATAAGGGGAGTTGTGTGGTTCACACAAGTAGTAGGGTGGTCACACATGAGAGAATCTAGCAAGGACCTACAGCCACTAATGATTCGTCTACCCCACTTGAGAGTTCTGTAAACTATACAACCCTCTTATTCATTAATTTCTAGAAGTACAACTACTGCTCACTATCTATGTTTAAGCGCATTGTAATTCTAGCTAAGGTCATCATTAAGGCAATTCAGACCCTTAGATTTTTACTTTAATATGATAAGCGCAGCATTTTCATGTACTTCAGATAATATTCTTTAAAAATCAAAATTGAATTATGTCTACTGACAGAATTCTTATTTGAATGTATCTGCAAATCACTTGTGTGTAAACGAAGAAGTGATTGGTAAACAAAACTGCCTGAGTCCTGCCAGCAGCAACAGCAGTTGCAAAAGCCTGTAGAGAAGTGTTACAAACAAGTTATTCTCCTTCCTCAAAGAAGTGTGCATTCAAGTTGTACTTGATTTCACCACAGTCAAGTGTGGTTCACAAACTATGCTGATCTTGAACACTTTTTGGTTTGCAGCTTGGAAGCCTTTATACTCTTAAGCTTGTAAGATTGTTTTGTTACTGAGGCAGTCATTGTCTCTACTAGCTACGTTCCTGCTTTCGCTATTTAGCCCACTTTCCTGGTAGCTTTGGTCCAAGTGCTTACATAACTGGTCTAGTTGCTATTAGCAATAAAAAGAATGTGAAGAGCATCCAATTCCCCACCTTTTTTTCCTTTTTTTTTTTTTTTTTTTTTTTTTTTCTGACAATCAAGTATTGCATTTTTGAGAAAATGTGTTCTGGAAGCTTTAATCCCTGTGTCACAAAATTTGAATTAATTGTGAACACTATAATAAGTAGACATTTTTCATTAATGTTGTCAAATTATCCTATCTTTTTTTCATTTTCCTGAGTACTCGTAGTATTGCTCAGTGCTGCACTTCACCTTACAGGAAAAGGTTAGGCAAAGCATTATTTGTAAGCCTCGTATCGCCTAGGTCCAGCCTCTCCCCCATGACTCACTGCAGTTCCCAGTTTGATGGCGTGGCTCATCTCCTCCTACCTACTTCCTCAGTCTCTTCTGATGTTTGCTCAGCTCCCACTTGTCCCTGCAGGCCACTTTTCTGTGCTGTACCTGGTTTCCTTCAGTTTGAATCTATTCTGTTCTCATTTCTTGTCATGTTTCTTGTTTGCTGGACACTTCCACTCTACTGACTATTTACCTAGAGCTAGTAGATGTAATGCAACACTTGTTACAGCATGTGACTGGAGATTGTTCCTTCCATACAGAAACTCCTGTCTTTTTATCTTTTTTTCTAAGGAACAGTTAGAGGTTTAGGGCATGGGGTGTAGGGCAACAAAACTCAACTGTGTTGGAGTTGTAATGGTTTGACTGACTAGTACTTATAACAGCAGTTGTGAAAACGGATTGGACTCGTATATTAACTACAGAAGTATACTGTGCCCATGACAGTGTCAGTAAAACTCCTTGAACTGATGGCTCTGTGTTCCAGCTAATCCCCGCCCCAGCGTTATGGTCTCTTGAGTATCCATTGCTCCTAGTTCTGTGGTTGGCAGTCACCAAACTTAAAGCTAGTTGTGGTCTCTGAGGGTGAGAGATTAGCAATTCAGCTGTGCTGCAGTCACTGTCTTGGATGACAGGGTGAGCAAAGCAGGTATGCTGCAAACAATCCTGAAGGACTGTCACTGCTTTTGGGATTGTCTGGGCAATGGAAGCAGCTTGCTGAGCAGAGACTTGTTTGACTGCAAGTAGTCTGCTCTCTAACTATGGTTTTTCCTTCTGTATACACTTAGCTATATGACTCTTCTACCATAACCTCTAATGACCCCAAACTCGAGGTCTTTTCATGCCAGCATTTTCCTATGCTCTGTTTCTCCTGAGCTTTCCCCGTGACATCTCTTTTCCCACATCCTCAGCTGGAGTTCCAAGCCCCAGCATAGGACACTGCTGAGCAGATGCTGGAGCTGCTATTTGCACAGCTTTACTGTCGTGCCTCTGTGCAGGCAGAGGCTCTCATCAGGGCAGATCTGGACGCAAAGGCAAGACCTAGTATAAATCGAAGTGTTTCTTGAATTAAAAAAAAATCCCCTTCCCTGTGTTTAAGTAACTGTGGTAAAATTAACATAGATACAGCCTAAAGAAGGGAGGACAAGGTGGGAATTGCAGGAAATTGCGATGTGTTCATTAGCATATAAAGAGGGCTTTATTTATACCAAGTGGCAGCATGATCTAGTGGGCATTAAAAGAGGTATTCACTTACCCACTCAACTACCATAGAAACTTTTCCCCACGGCTGCACGTGCCTTTGATGTTCCTTTTAAAGAGTGATTTTTTTTTTTTTCCTTTCTTACTGCAGATGAACTCAGACATGCTTGAAAAAAGTCTTAGGTCTGAAAATTCAAGAGACTTGGATTGAGTTCCTGACTTACTACCAGCTGTGTGTGTGAAACAGATTCCTCTCACACGCTCTGAAACAAGGGCTATAATGAAATAAAGATGTTACCTCACCAGTCCCTTGTGAGGTTTGAATCACTTTGATCAGAGATCCATGGATAATGAGTGGAGTGTCACTACTGGTGCTGGTAAAATCTTCCTCAGCTGGAAGATAACACAGCTACACTGCAGTCTGGGATGCAGAAAGTCCATCTTCTTGTAGGCACGAATTATGTGAGTCTAACAGTTCACAGTAGTGATATGTACTGTCCGATGTACCTTTAGTTGTACAGTTCAGCGTATTGTGAATCTTGAAAAATTAGACAAGATTACTGATTTATAGAGTTTCTGATTTGTCACTTACATTTTAGGAACATCTTCATAAAAAGAAAAACTTTTATTGAACAATATCTAGAATTTTAACTGGTATCTCCTGTGGAGTGCAAGAAATACTGAATCTGACCAGAAATTGTGTACGAAAATGTCAGGAGGTCTCTTACATCAAGCTTCACAACCTTTCACTTGAAAGGCTGAATGTATTTCATTCAAGCAGGATTAAATGGAAACAGTGAAAGAATGACTGAGTTTGTACTGGAATTGCTGTGGAACTGGTAGACATCTTCCTTTTGCGAGTCTATCTTTGCCAGGGAATAAATTTGACTTGAAGGAGTGGTTTCCTGAGCATTTATAATTTAGTGAGCCGGCCACTGCTAATTGTCTGCAAGGCCCAAGGCTTGGGAGGTATATGCTCTTCTTGGAGAGAGACACACGAAACAGCACCGTGCTGAGTGAAAGAGACTGTAGTCATAAGTAATATTTAAAATGATCACTTAACCATACAGCCAAAATACAGCACAGATCTTCAAGGGATTTGTGATTAGTAGTTAGACTTAATTCCTGCATCATATATTGGTATGTTGAGATGTTATAAACATTATGCAATGCTAAGAACTGTTCTGTGTGAAGACTTCGTTGTAGCTGCTTATTCTCCTGATCAAGCTTTCCATACAAAAAAGCATATTTTCAATGTCTTTCCCATATCAGGCTAGATATTGATAACTGCCCACTTCTGCTTCCTACTGTTCCTTCCACCTGTCATGCTGTTGGATTCAGCCACCTTCCACCTGGCTGAAAAAGACATGACATGATGTTGCATGCTGCAGGGATCCCTCAGCCTACAAGGGGAATTACCACTGTTTAATATGAGATGAATTTCATCTTTCCAACCAGACTCTGTGTGAAGGAGCAGAATGCTGAATTGTGTGTCTTAACTCACAGCACCACTGTTGTGCTGCCATGGCTCAGCAAATTTGTTGTTGGTGATCAGTAGATCAGTTTTGCAGCCTTCTGTGTCTGACTGTCTCATGGGCCTGGCCACCTCCAGTCTCAGTGCATCTGGAGTGTCCCAGATGCACTGGGCAGCAAAAGGAGCACAGCTTGCCTGACAGCAGAGCTGCTGTAACATGTCTGAATCTGTGGGTCAAGGGCTACAAGCGTGGAGCAGCTCCTTTCAGAAGTTCTGCACCTGTTCTTTATGCTTAAAAGGTTTCCTTCTCCCGAAGCGTGCTGTGGACTGCAAACCCAGGTTTCTCTAACCCTGGGAATTTTCACCCTGCATGATTCCTGCAGATGTAGTTTGGGGAGTTTTGTTTGTTTTTTATCTTTTTGCTGATTCCAGGCCCCTTTCCTGTTCCCTCCTTCCACGTGTACCTTCTCCATGCCTGATTTATGCCTGGCTGCTGCAGGATGGAACATCCTCAGCTGGCTGCAGAGCATAGAAAAGGAGCTAGGCCTAGTAGGATGTCTTCAAGGATTTTTTGTCAGTGGCTTTTCCTGTGTTGTAATACTGGTTTCTACATCTTACCCATAACAAACAAACAAAAAAGCTACCACCTCTTTCCTCCACCACCTCTTTCCTTTCCTTCCCTCATTATAATTCTTTTCCTTCCCTGATTTCAGGCTCTCTCTCCTCATGGTCTCTCTGAGGCTACTGTGCCAAAGAGATGAGCCAATTTGCCTTAATCTGGGTGTCAGGCTTGGAGGAAAGGCTTAGGAAAAATGAAATTCTCTCAGGTCCGTGAGTTCAGCAGGCATTTAAAATAATGACTCCAGTCTTTATTTCCATTGCCCTGTCAGTTTGCCCCAGGACAATAACTGTGGACACTAGCCCAGCAAAGTTTGGATTGGAAGCAGCACAACTTCTGCAGTCAAAGAATCAGAGAAAATGCGGAGTTGATAGGAACCCATAAAGATCATTGAACCTAACTCCTGGTTCTACACAGGACCGCCCAGAAATCAGACCATATGTACTAGAGCAGGTCCTGGTGTAGCTTCTCCATCTCATCTTGCTGCTATCTTTGGGCAGCAGCTTGAGTGATAGGAACCAACTTCAGTCAGAAGCAGTTTTTATACACAAGAAGTCTAAGCAGAAAACTTCATCAACAACTGCTGACACAGCCTGACCCTTCTCTTGTTTGAGTTTAGCTATTAACTCCCACCTTCTTCAGTGGAGCACTGTGAGATTTCTTTCTGTACAAGTGCTCAGGAAGTACTGAAGTAAGGACTGCTGCATGTCTGACAGCTGTAAAACTAGGTTGCAAGGCAGATGGAGCTTTATGACAATTTACTCTTCTCATAGAAAACTCTCTCCTTTTCATTAATTTCCTGAGCTTATTCTCCTGGACTCTGCTGCCTGTTATTGCAAATGTGTCAAGAGCAGAAGCCAAAGCATGTTCAGAGAAGTATTAGCATGTGTTTGTGCACACATGCTTATCAAGTGAACACGTATCTACATGTTTGCTTGCATCTGCTAACAGAGTAATTCATGACATGAATGTGCATATACCGTCTGAGATCCTGTTTAGAATTTTTAGTAAATGCAGAACCACATACTGAGGTGTTATCTCAGTCCTTACTCAGGAAAAAAAAAAAAACAAAACAAACCAACAACAACTCACAACAGTAATATATAGTTACAATTTACATGCAAAACCAAAATATGTTGCACAGGATTTTTTCTTTCAGTTCAGAAGTTACTCTTTCAGTGACATGAAAAAGTACAAAAATGTACAGCTGAAGTACGTATTGACATTAGAAACTTTCAGTTGTGCATCTTCAAGTCCACTGTGAGAGAGAACCTCCTTGTTTTTCTCAAAAGAAAAACAGAATTTTGTTTCCAGCCCAGGATTCATTAAACATCTGTTTTTTCTTTCTTTTTTTTTTTTTTTTCCTCCACGATTGCCATTTTTTATTTTGGTTATTTCCAGAATTCTAAAACTTCTCTGTGTTTCCAAAAACTCAGAGTAGTCATTCCAACCTCAAGGGACCTAAAAAGTTGTGCTTGAACAGTAGTTGCCACTAGCCAAACTCAGTTACCAGGCTTGAGGAAGGAATTTAGACTTGTCCAATAAAACCAAATAAGAGCAGGGCGAGTATTTTGGGTTATCAAAATGAGCTTCAGAACATATTTAAGGATAAAATAAAAAGCTCAACTTTTTATTTTGATAATAGTATAATTTTGATAATACTTGATTTAATGAATAGACAGAATTTGATTTGAAATTATTTTTAAAGGGCTAGAATGCTTTCTTTTTTTTTCTTTCTTAATAGCATACACAAAAGCAATATCCCCCAAAGCAGACTTGCATTCAGATGTGAGATGAGAAACTTGTATTTATAAAAGCCATCTCTTTTTGCTTTAAGCAGTGAGATGTGCTGAGAAACTGGTACAGTATGACAACATTTTAAACACGGAGGAGATGAGATTTGTCTGTCTGGTATGCAATATAAAACAAAAATCGAACACCAATTTTACAACATTATACTGAAACAAACCACAGTAATTAGATGCTTTGAAGTCAAGCCTATATTTTCTTCAGCTTTTTCATGAATTATTGATCCACTTTCCCCACTAAATGGATTGGTAAGCTCTTGCAGTAAATGGACAAGTGACTACAACATTTATATAATCATATATCCTCTGCATCTGGCAATAAAACGTGTTTGTGTATAAAACACCCCTTCTGAATTGACATGTCTGCAAAACAGATTTACTACTATAACCACATTCCTTTTCTTTTGTCTGTAAAACACAGCTTTTCTTACATCGTCATGCAATCCAGTATTTTACTCTGGTCATATTAAGCAACATATTTTCAAAGAGCCTGTATTGTCCTTTGTGCAGCAGAAATAATGAGATGTAAATAAACTGTCTCACTTACCTTATTTTCTCCATCTCTGCCGCAGCGGCCTACAAGAAATCAAATAATAGGAGCAAGTGAATGAAAGGAAACATTCACTCTGCAGATTTATGCATAGTTAAGCTTTCCAAATGGTTTTCGACAAGTGTCTACAAAGCGACGGTAAGCAAACCCCACATCTGCATTACCGAAAATAACACTGAGAGATTAACTCAGGAATAATGCAGCACGCTGCAGGAGTGCTGTGTATACCCACGAGCCATGGGCAACAGAATGACTCAGTTGTAGCACTGAGGCAGAAAATGGTGAGAGAAAGAGGAGGGAAAAAAAAAAAAAAAAAAGAAGAAAGCAGCAGCAAGTAACAGGTTACTGTGCCTCCTGGATTTCAGATGAAAAGTTGAAATGCAGTGCTACCCTCTGCGCAGTGGGCATGGCAGCAGGGCTCGGCTGGCTGGGAAATTAAAGTGACTTCATCACATGTGAATTTGGATTTGGAGTTCAATTCGCCGTGTTTCACGGAGCCTGACTGATGGAGTGGACACAGGCTGGCATCCTTCGTGGGAGTTTCAAATATTCAAATTACTTTCCTCAAGTAATACGCTATCTTGACAATTAGCATCTCAATGCGTATGGGCTTTTTGTTAACCCTTTCATTGCTACTCATCTGCAACTCCAGTACCTACCCAGTTCCCTCTGCTTGCTATGTAAGCTGGGCTCCCATTAACCCTTCAGCAGCTTCACAGCACTTCTGTAGCCTTGACTCTTTCTTTACATGCTGGTTCAGCAGTAGGTGGTAATTTCATTAATCTGCCTCATTTCTTTTTTACCATAGAGATGCTGTGAATCCTACTTATCTGCAGCACAGAGACTCGTTAATCTCTGCCAGTACTTATATGAAAAGCAGACTCCTGTTAACCCTTTGGATCTTTTTTCATCATTATCTTCTGCAGGTCCTTAATAGCTGCTTCCATTTTATCTAATCATCCCACTGGCACAGAATCTCATCAATTCTCCTGGTCCTGTTTTATTGAATCTAAGGGATGAACACTTGGAGCAACCCTGCAAGCTTTAGAGCCAGATAAATCCCAACGTCTCAGAAACTCTTATTTATACTAAAAGCATTGCCCATTAATCATGAACACTTTAAACCCTATTGATTAATGAGTGACAATCATATTTGAGTATGAAATAAATTAAAGATTAAAAATAGGGAAATTCTAATCAGTTATGCAGCAGGAAATTTGTCAAACTGCCTAATAAAACATGCCAAATGACAAATTGTTGGTTCCTCATCATGTCTTTTTTTTTTTTTTTTTTTTTTTTTCCCCCTCCCCCTCCTCTTTTCATTTATTTTGATTTGTCTATTAGATAAGTTGTCAGTCAGGACAATGTTTGCATGATAATTTCTGATGATACGTATTGAAGATGGTAGGCATTCACCAGAACTTGGTATGCAAGAAGCCAGCTGTGGAAAAACCCTTCCTCATTTTCCCCAGGAGAGGATGTGATCTACATTATGTGCTCTCTGCTTACCTACTGGGAGCATGGGGGTTGCCTGTTGTAAATTCTGGATTTTAAGATTAAAGATCTAACATAGGGACCTGTCATTACTTTTTCTTATTTCTATCTCTCTGTTGAATCCATGAACATTCTAAAGTGTATAGGAAATGGTTTAAGCATTATTGATTGGAAAATGAACCTTGTGGGCTTTTTCTAGGTATAGGAAGGCACTGGCAGCCCCATGGGGCTTACCACTTTGGTTTTCCTCAAGTATACTTAAAAAAAATTTGCCATAATCATTGTGTTCCTGTCATTCTGAAGCTAGGTATAACTTTCACTGGAGCTGTTGCATTGTCTTGAACTGCAGGAGCCACCTGAGAAGACTGGGTACTTATTAGTGCTTTTGTTATGGCAACTATATAAGGGGAAGCTATCTTAACCTTGTTTTTGCTTAATGCTTTAAACGTTGCTATACTCATGGTATCAGGGTGAAGGTTGTTGCAAACAATTTAAATGCAGGATGGAGAAGAGAATCTGTAGGATGGCTTTTTGGCCGTACTGTTGACCTCATCTATGAATGCAGGTGAGTCATTGCCTGCCAATCCATACTGGAAATTCATAGGAAAAAAAAGCACAGAAAAAGCTTACACCAAAACAAACCAGAAAACTACACCAAGTTGCAATTTCATCAGCCTTATTATTATTATTATTGATATTATTATTGCAACTCTTTTATTTCCTTTCCTCACAGTAAAATTTGTTTTCTTTGTGCATGAGGGGGCCAATTATCCATTGGACCTCTGGGGATGTTATCCTCTGCCTTTCTTTGACTGTGAGGTCAAAGTGTAGAGTGCTCCTTGTCTCTTTGACTGATGATAGGAGCAGTGGCTTCAGCTTAGCCCTCCTCAAGGAGGATGCCCTGACCTAGGTCAGAGCCTTTCTAGGCCATAGCACTACAATGCTGTGTCTCTTCTTTTAATGGGGACCTACTCTCAGTAAATAAATAACAGCAGGTGAGAGGACTAAATCTCATATGTTCATCACATGGATGGCCTAGCTTACTGCTGGTGAAAACAAAGATAAGATTGTCCATATAGTTTTCATATGAAGCAGTTTGTCTCAGATAACTATGTTCCTTTGGAAGATCTTTTTTACCCTTTTCTCCTTTCTGACTTCCTTTTCTTCTTCTTTCTTTTCTTTTTTTCTTTTTTGTTTCTTCTCTTTTTTCTTTTCCCCTCTTTCTATCTCTTCCCAAAAACCTTAGAAATCAAAATGATTTTAAAAGTTTGGTTTTCTGAAACAGATCTTTTCTCAGAAGGTGGCAATTTTGCTGAGGCAAAATTGTTTCCTAGCCGGTTCCCTGCCATTGCTATAGCCTGTGGAAGCCTATCATCCTTAGACAGCTCCCTACGAAGGCTCCCACCTGAAATGTCCTAACAAATTGAGTTTAAAACATATCCTAAATGGCTCTGAATTACTCAATTGCAGGGAATCTTATGGGATTTATCTCAAGTTCAAAGACTGAGGTTAATGTTGGTATGAGGATGTCCTTCATGATGTATCATTTATGAGTTGCTGCTTACTATGGGGTTGGTCTATTGTAAGTGCTTCATGATGAAGTGAGTGACTGAACTGAGTGCTGTGATTGCAACCTTGTGTGATTTTTTTTTTTAATAACATTTTTAATTAAGATCAGTAATTACCTTTAATTATAAAAATATCAGATGTAATTTAATTACCTTTTTTAAAAAAAATAATATCAAGGCAGCATGTCTAAAGCATTTTAAATGTCTAAAAAAAGCAAGTTTTCTCTTAAAGGGAATCATCAGCTTTGATAATTTAATGTCCTATATTTCCATATACAGACTTCTATATAAAATGTGGAGACTGGCTTGAAGATCTTCCTTTCTGTGGAAGTGTTTGGTACAGTTACTTTGCTTATGAGCACTACCAGGCAATGTCTAATAGTACTAGCAGACAAATCTCTTTTTCCAAGTATCTGAAGAATGCAAATATGAAACAGAACAACTGACAAGACCTTTGTTCTGATAGCTGAAAGCACCTGAATATATATTTTGGGACAAGTATTCTAAGGCTAAGGTTTTTGTTGCTGTTTTTGTTTCCGTTTTTGTTTTATTTTCTTACACTTATTCTGAATGACTTTTTGATGTTCTTCATTATTCTTCAAGAATAAAATCTCTCACCCAACTGAAAGCGAGAATGCTGTTAATGAAAACTCCGGGATATATTACTGTGGGTTGTTGGTTTTTTTTTCCTCATTTAGTATATTGTTACTGCCTTTCAGTCAGCATGACAAACTCAATTGTTTTCAAGTCAGTAGAGCAAACAAAAACCACTGTGATTTTCTTTCTTTCTTTTTTTTTTTTTTTAATCTCCCTGTGTTTAATTACAGAGTTAAGCAATCACAAGACAATGGGAGAATATTTTTAATCATTTTTGTACTATGTCTGTTGACTGAATTCTTTGATTTTTCTTTCTTCCTACACGACTGGAGTTTATAACGTAGATTTTTTTTTTTTCTGAACAAAAATATCTTTTAATAAGGTAGAAAGTTATGCTGACAGTCTATCTATCATTCTATGAAATTCACATGGTGACAGCATTGGTAAAATATTGGTTCTCTTCCTTTTTTCTATTAGCATTTTCTGAAGGATAAGAAATCATGAGATTTCAAGCCTCTCAGCTATGTAATGAAATTTCCTTTCTTTAACATCTTGAGGTCAATTTTTACAGATACAGATGTGTATATGAAAGAGGAAGTGCAACTTCTTTTCGTTTTTGTTTATTTGTTGGAAAGAGGTACTTCATTTTAGGACAATCAGCCTCAAATTTTAACTTAGTACTCACCAGTCTTCCCTCTGAGTTTAGTGGACTTTGAGTTAGAATGCTGTCTAGCTGTGAGCAAATGTATAAGACAAGAAATGGCAACAGGAAGTTACTGCCTCTCATTTAGTTGACTCTTCTTATTCTGACTTAATCAGTATTGTGGGAGGTAATTTTACTTCTGTGTTGTGGAGTGCTGTAAATGAGAGTTAATCCATAGATAAGGGCTTCTGAGTTCCTAGTACACTCGTAAGCTGCCACATTTTCAATTACAATAGTTTCACTTGTGCATTTCTTTCGTACTTGCAGTATTACTAAAGTTTGAGAGGAACCAGTGTAACCATATTCCTTGTCTTTTCTGTGATGTAAAAGATTTGGTTTATGGACTACATAATTTGATAGAGTCAGTCTTTAACTTAGGCTCTTAATCCCTTTTTAAAGTATAAGCTTCAATATACTACTAAAATGATGTTTGAAAAAAGGCAAAAATTTAAACTATAGGAAATTTCATGGAGTTGGAGGAAGCATCTTGCTGCATTTGATTTGGCTTCATGTGTTCAAAGGATCTGTTGTTTGGTAGTTTTTTTTTTTTCTTTGACAAAGAAGAATAACATTTTTGTAAAACTCTTGCATGTAATTGTCACGGAAATGCAAAGAAAATTCAGTCCAGTTCGCCATGGTTAATAATGAAATAGATATTTTGCTCAGAATAATCCTCCTCCATGTACACCTCTGCACCACAGGCCATGGAATACCTCCGCTATTCTCAGACAGTCCACAGGTGGTACATAAAAGTTGAAGGGGCACATTAATTCACAGAGAGGAGAAGGCAAAAGTAGTCAAGTCCTTTCATTCTTGCAGTACTAAGGAACATGTTGAGATTATTGAATATTTTCCCTTGGAAAGAGGAACGTCGTGTATACTACAAAGAATGCAAATATTTCATTAAACTATAAGGTTTTGAAAGTCTGACATGAGGGAAAGTATCTAGCATTTAATTTAGAAGTGAGTAACCATGACCAAGTCATGCCAATTCTCTCTGTACCACCAAGACCAGTATGATTGTATCCTCCTAGCATACCCTCCCTATCTGACACCAACATCTGATGTTTCATATGGTGAAGAAAGAAACCTCCAGCACCAAGTTAGATAATAAATAGAAGCTCAGCCCTTTGGAACTAATGGCATACAGCAAAGATATGCTATGAAGAAAACCACCTCAGTAAAGAAAAAAGAACTACTTCTAAAAGAAGTAGATGTTTTCCTCTTAACTCTTAGAGGTGAGAACTAAGTTCAACATCCAAAATCTTCACATCGCACCTGAATGTACATCTCCAAATTACTACTACTCTGTCATGCAATATCTATCAACCTTCTACACTCCATTTGGAATGACTTTTTGGTACTTTCTTTGCCCTGTGTGTTACTGAGCGCTTCCAAACAAATGGAAATCAGAGGGTGATTCCAATCGTGCTGTATTTGGTATGGCCGGTTTATCTATGTTTAATCCTGTAACAGTTTTATGTTTAAATTTTTAAGGCAAGCAACTCCCACCTGTTTTTAAATTCTGACAAGCATTTATGGAGAGATGTCTTATCTGAGAGGGAAAACAAGACTGATTCTTTGACTGCTCTCAGAAGATTAAACTTACTTCTTCTGTCATTTCGGTGTTACTCCAAATTATCATAATCTCAATTGAAAGCAGGCAATCAGAGCTTTTCATCATGTCAAGATCTCACCCATATCTTGTGTAATAATAAGAATGCTTTAATACCTTTAAGGAGAATATACAAAGGCTGCTCCAGAAATAATGCCTCCTATTTTATTATGTTGGTCTGAGGTGGAAGTTGGTGGTATGGCAGTAAAGGTTGAACTTTCCCACCAATATTCCATTATATTTTGTTGCTGTGTGATAGATGACAGCAGAAAGGCAGTTTGATAAAATGGCATTTGGCATGCAAGTGTGCATGAAGCAAAGATGTGCCATTGAATTTCTCTGTTGGAAAGAATGGTACTCACTGATATTCTCCGATGTTTTCTGAACATTTATGGAGACCAAACAGTAGATGTGAGCACAGTGAGGTAGTGGGTGGTGCATTTCAGCAATGGAGACAGCAAAGTGAAAGACAAGCCACATTCCTGATGACCATGCAGGTATTTATGAGCAGGACATGAAGGCTCTTGCTCATTGATGGTGAAAATCATAGTTGTGGTGACTATGTTGAAAAGTAGTGTTTGTAGCTGAGAATGTGCTCTACCCAATAGCATTAGTTTGCTCTTCATATCTGTTAGTTTCCATGGGAAAAAAATCATGAGGCATTAGTTTCAGAGCAGCTTGCATATCTGCAGTACATCTTATGGTTGTCTCAGATTTCCAATATTTCTGCTGAATGGGAGCCTTATATGTATTTTAGTCTAAAAATACACCTAGATCTCTATTAAATCACTTTTAAACAACAATTCTCAGCTGAGCATTTTATGTATTGCTTCATGCAGATCTAGGTAGATCAGGACATATTACATGAGTAACAAATCAGTTCTTTAGGCAATTTTAGCAAAAATATCTTTTTGTGTTTTTTGTTACTTCTCTGCATTCTTGCCTGCTCATTTTAATTGGTAGTGGAAGCTTTCACCTTCCTTAGAGTTACATTTTCTCTTTACAGTTAGAGTACAACATACGAACCAATGCACCTAATGAAAAGCTTTTGCATCTAGACTTGCTACTTCATGTACCAATCAATCAAAATATTGGGTTTGGGATTACATCCTTGTATCAGCACAGTTAATGGCTCAACTTGCTCTCATTACTTATTTTAGCTACTGTCATGCATTCTTCTTTCTTAATCAGATTTCCTAAAATTGTTCCCGCATTCATAATCTCTAATCTCAAAGATTAGAAAAAGTACCCCTTTAATATTTGAACCTCTTCTAAATTACCCTGAACCTCTCTCTGACCTTCAATATACACTGGATTTTCCTTTTTTTTTTTTTTTTTTTTTCCTTTATTTTCTCTTTCTATTTTTATGGTTGAAGATATTCTTAGAACTATTGTTGGAAAAATCTTTAGCAACGACTATTTTCTATGAAGTTATGTCTGAAAGAGACTGGGAAATATCTGCAATATGAATAAGATAGAAAAATTGGGTAGTTTTCTCAGTATAGGCCTTAGAGTCCTCTGTAGCGTGTACTGCATATGTGAGCATGTATCAAATAACCACAAATTAAAATGAAAATATTACCTGCAGGCTTCTCTTTTGCATGCTTGGGAAAATGTAACATTGTCAAGCTGGTTTATTTCCTAATATTTTAGGAAATTTTTTTTGATTCCTTAGTTTCATTTTTCATTCTGTAAAGTCTCAGAGCCAGCTTCCTAAAAGGGGTAAATTAGCAGAGCTCTGGTGAAGTCAAGCCTTGCTGACTGATACACTAGAGGCTCTGCTCTTAAATGGCTGTTCTGGTGAGTCAAGCTGATTTCTGTCATGCCTAATATTCTCAGCTGGCATGAAATGCTGTAGTCCTTCTCAAAAAACAGTCCCTAAAGAACTTGCACCTGTTCTCTGTGTCGCTTGGCAAACCATCCAGTGCAACCTGAACAAAAAAAAACTGAAATAAATTAGGCTGCTCTGCCTTAAAATGGTAGTTAGGACTCCAATTGCTCGGTATGTTCTTCTATACTTTTTCTCCATTAAATGATCTGAATCTGTGCGCTTTGTTAATGTGATTGAAGTAGTTACTTGTACTGTAGATATCAGAAGAGACGAGTGCTAGGAGCTGTGCAGTACATACTCATATGAAGAGGAAAGCCTTTCTATGATAATCTGAGTGGATGAAAAAAAAAAGTAGATCTGTGCAGTATTGTCTTTCTTCTTCTTCTTTTTTTTTTTTTTTTTTTTTAAATGATTCTAAGATACAGCAGCTCTTCTGTTCTGTGAGAATAGCACTATATTTTCATAACTAACGGTTCTTTGGCATTATATGATGCCATATAATTACAAAATGTTAGAAGAAAGAGGTGAAGTCAAGCTGTCTGTCCAGCTGAACTTCTGTATCTTTTACTTCCAGCTAGCTTGACTCCAGTGTGACCCCATTAGGTACTGTACATCAGCAAATACTGTAGGTGAGTGGAGGCTGAGGAACCAATATAATATGTAATCTTACTAAGTGAAATCTGTCTCAGACTAATACATGGCAGTACCTACTGAACAATGCCACTGCTTTTATTGATGTGTCTATGTTATAGACAAAGCTAACTGTAAGGGTAGACATTACATGAAGTATTTAACCACTGCATTTGCCACTTAAGAAGCTTCCATTTATCAATAGAGAATATAAAGCATTATCTGATGCACTGACTTCTGTCTTGGTAAGGGTGGCCTTGTATTGAGTGGGACTAAAGCTTGGGTCATCTCATCAGGAGACCTTATGGACTACAAATTCTAACACAGTTGACACAACTTTACACCTCTGCGTGTGTCTCTGCATACTGGAGATATTTTCTTTGTGAATGTTGGCAATGGAAAATGGGAGAGAAAGATGGGAGGGGGAGCAGAACTGCAAAATTCCAACTTCCTACACACATAGAGTTTTATGTTGTTACAAAACATGCATTTTCTGCTCTAACTACATCTACGTCTACCTAGGTGATGGAAGCTATAATACACGGGCCTGTTATATGAGCTTTTAACATTTAATTTTTCTTATTGTACTCACTATCTCTGTGCCCTTCTTTCAGCACCATCCATCCCTAAAGGGGAGGACTCAGTGTAAGAGAACAAAATTGCTAAGAGAAGTGGAAAGCTACTAGCCAGAGCAATATTCATTAAGATAGCTGTTTTCAAACAAGAGAAAGTTATCAATAAAGAAAAAGGGAGTGAACCATTTTCTCTAACCACTATGGACTGAGTAGAAAACAATAGTTTGGAAGCATTTAGGTACAACTTGTATTTTATAGGGCATTTTGTAACTTATGAACTAATCTGTGTGCAGAGAAGTTTAAGATAAGCAAGATGCAGTGATACACCCAGACAGTATCACAGATATTTCCTTAAAAAGAAAGCCAGACTTCAAAGATTTCACTTCTCCTGTCACACAGTGCTGGTGGAAAAAAAAAATATCTGTTTATTGATTTACCTTCTTTTTTAATCCCACTTCCATCCGATGTGTGTGGTGTTTCAAAGTCGTAACAGTGGGGCTGTATCTATTCCTGGAACAATGGGTGTTCCAAGTGAATAAAAAGCCATGGCCTATGATAGATCATTTGGATTTATGTCTGTAATTGTTTAAGAAAGGAACTTTACTTGAGCAATAAAAGAATGAGGCCAGAGAATAACATTAGGAATATCTTTGATCTTCCTTTTTCAAGCCAGTCTCCCTTCACCAAAGGAATTGGATCTTCAAATAGTATTATGGATGAGATAAAAAAAAGAAAAAATGTCCCCAAATCCACATTGATTCTACTTGACTGAAAATAACTGGTTCTAGCCACCAGTTAACTTATGTTCGAGGAAAATATAATCATAGTGAAGAAAAGAGCTGGTCATATTCATTAGAGTGCTGTTGGCTGACACTAGATTACTTTATACCACAAAAAGCTGTACAACATCTCTTCTGTACAGTTGAGCTCCCAATGGTGGTAGGGTGCATGAAAACCATCTCTAAAATCAGCATAAAAGTTGCGTCTCAGTCTCTTGCTATTAAAGTTATAAATTTTCTTCTGCTATTTACCTGGAGGTCAAGAGACTATGGGAGAGCAATACATATTTATAACAAATATGTAGATATTTTTCTGAGTCTCAAGGTACTTGGATATTAATTATCATTATAGTATCTTCAAAGTACGCTGGGGCTTATAGAGGTATCTGTTTCATAGAGAATTTGAACTCCTTAAGGGAGTCCCAACATGGTATGTTGATGTCATAAGGTAAAAGAAACTTGAACCTTACACTCCCAAGTCTCTAGCTAATTTGATAACTACTTAAACTATGTCTTTCCTCATCCCTTTTTTGGCAGGGTATAAAGATGAGAAAAGCTTCTTTTGTCTGCTTCTCTCTGCAATCCAGCATAAAAAAGCAGATTCTTACTACAACATCGTCTAAGTAAATAAGGCAAAATACTTCCTAAGCTGCAGTGATTTGGATTTCTGCAGAGCTACAGCATTACTAGTCTGTGTCAGTGCTGCTGATTCCAGTTGTGTCATTGTAGTGATTTGAAGTATAAGTTGACTTCTGTGAAGAACCTAGATAGTGTTTTAATTGCTATAGGGTCATAAGAGGTCTTTTCTTTTTATATTCACTGAGATCTGCATTAACGTTCTTCTCAAGGGTTCTTTTCTGCAAGTTTAAAGACGTCTGTTCTTCCTCCTACACAAAATGTGGAATTGTTAGGCTTTACTGTGGAGACATTAAATCAGACTCTGGAGATTCCTTTGTAGAAAAGGAAGTTGTATTGTTAAAATTACATCTGGCTTTTGCACGTGTCATATTTCACAGGAGCACTGAGCCCATATTATCTAGTGGCTTTGCTTGCAGTCTTTTTTCATACAGTGCTAATTTTAGATTTTCATCCTGTTGAAATTCAATAGTCTAGTTGTCAAGGCAAATAAAAGAAGATGCCTAAGGATAAATTTGTCAATGATTCAGCCACGTTTGTTGCTACTATTACTATGTAAGTGTACCATAGTGGGGGACTAATGCCACATTAAGGGTATAAAATTGCATGGAACTGTAGGCTTTTAGACTGAAATTATCAAATGTTTATAATTACAAACTGTGTTTGAATCATTACAAAGTAGAAGACTGCCAGAAGATTCTGGGGGAATTTGTAGTTTTCATGAAAGTAATGTCCCCCTTGCTTTGATGTCTGCTGGTATTTTACAATTTTCCCTCCCCTTTTCTCCTTATCTCTCCATGGACACTGTCTTTCATATACCTTTAGTGTCATATGAAGGAAAAAAGAGATTGGCTGTGATGTCAGATGAGGACAGTGAAGGATCCAATCAGAACATTATCTTACCCAGGTGCAGGATAAGAAATGGAACATCTGCAGTTAGAGGGAATCAGGGTCAAAATCCATGAGAAAGCTAATTCTAGTGTAGTACAGATTATGATTTAATAGTGACTTTACACAGAGCAACTGAAAAGTCCCGAGTGAGAAAACAAGCTCAGTTCTTAATAGGTGAATACTTTTGTAGCATATACCTTTTTAAACAGTACTAATGGCAAACAATCAGGAAAGCACACAACCCATTTGCTGTGCACAGTGGTAGTTCACTGAAAACGGTGTGTTCTTGTGTTTAGCATATCTCCTGAGTCACAAAGAAGAAAGAAATTTAAAGACCATCAAATTATAGCCCTTGGTGATGTCTAAGATTCTTACTGTGCGTTCTGAAACATTGTGATGCTGGTTTAGAAGAAAGAGGGTATTTCTTTCAGTGAAGTTAAAATTTGGAAATGCTGTCACAACCTCCATGAGGGCACTCCTGTTACTGTGTGTGCATATCTTGAGATTTTTATGTGCCCAGGAGTCAGCTGCAATCTTCTTGCTGTAGCTGCAACATGGGAGGCCAGAAAGGTACAGGGAGATGTAGGGGATGAAGGTGCTGGTTTGAGGCTTCTCAGGTCATGTTCTGCCCATGTAGGAATGGAGACAGCAGGACGGGGGGTAATAAACCTCTTGCTTTGAACTGTCTGAAAGGAGCTGTCTGAAATCTGCCAGGACACTGGGACTAAGTTTCAAGGTACTGGGCGCCCAATGTATTGATTAAAGAAGGAGTTAAGGATAGTATATCATATAAACAAGATAAAATAGCTGCTTCCAGAAATCCAAAAACTCTTAAATTTTCATGTTTTACAAAGTTATGTCTAGATAAAAATTTTTAAACAATAAGCCATAAACTTCAGTTTTTTTAGTGCTATCTGGCAAGAAAACCTTATTATTGCCAGTTTGCTCTTTGCAGTGTGGAAGATTTGCAGGACTGAAGTACTAGTCTCCTAGCAACCAGAGATTCTTGAAGAATCTTCTGTTTGATAGTCCCTAAAATATGTTAATGCCACTAGATACTGCAAAATAAACCACTGGGACCCACACCTAATGAGATAAGGAATTTTGATTTATATCTTCAGTCCAGAATAACAACACCACTGCAAACAGTCTTAAACTATAGCACAGTTTTGTTGATGACTAAACATGGTTTGGATTGCTAACCATTTCTGGTTTGCTTTATTAGATTCTCATTACCAAATCCCACCAGTGCAAGTGGTTATACTATAACTGTGTACATGAGCAGTCCTGGTGAATTTGGTGTGACTATTTATATGTTTAATTACTTGCTGGACTGAAGATTTACTGTCTGATCCTCAGCAGACAGTATTTTAAAAGTAGTGCTCTTTCCCCCTGCTTATCTACATGCATCTGATCAGGAGATTGTTTTCTGACAATCTGCTACACATATGCTGAGAAATAGAGAATTTAAATCTTGAAAGCGAAGTTCAAAGCTCACGTTCTCATGGGATATTTTGATTCAGCAATTATGTTGTCCTCCGGGCATCCACAGAGTACCTCACTCTCTGGAGTGCAGTAAATCTTTCAAGGTACAACCCTGAGAGCAGGAGGGGAATAAAAAAGGAGCGAGCATGTTAATCAATTCAAATGCCTACTACAAGGGACAGCTGCAATGGTGTGCCAAGAGACATCAAAAGAGCTACACAATTGTAAGTCAGCCCAGGATGCAGAAGTCTGCATTTAATGTCGAATCCCAAAGGATATATTCATGTTGCTGCATTGCTATTTTTAATGAATGAAGCAGGAAGGACTGTTGTGCCAGGCAGAAATTTTTGGTAAGGACAGAACTTACAGATTTCTGAAAAATATGTAGGAGAGTTCACAAATTTTTCCTTTTTGGAAAAAAAAAAAAAAAAAAAAAAAAAAAAAAAATCTGCTTCAACAACTACTTTATGAAGAGATGAAAGGAGTTCAAAGAAAAATAAACTGTACAAATTAGATTCTTACACTTTTTGGAATTAGCAAAAATGGATAACCCCCAATGGAACTGTGCTATAAAGAATGGTCTCTGAGCAAGGCCTCTGTAGGGCAGTTATGGTAATTACACAAAGGATAGCGTTTCTCATCTGCTTCTACTGATTATTGTTTAAGTGCCATAGAATCTCATTAGTTTGATCTTTATTACATTCATTATAGAGGCTTCACCATGAAGAAAAGGCTTCCCTGTATTGCTAAACATAGGCAAAGGACAAGTGACTGTTTGTGGTCAGGATATCTGATTGGCTTCTTTTAGAGTGAAAAGAGAGATGATAGGATGAAGATGAAGGAAGTGTCTGAGAGGCAGTGTCACATCTGTCTCCTCTAGAGCAATATTTTCAGAGCTCTGTGAGTGCAACAGGGAAGGGAACTTTCATTCTATTTAAAGAGCATCTATTTGCAGTAAGCTAAAAACAATACAAAATCCTGTCACTAATTTTGATGTGCATAATCAGTAAGCAAATCTACAGTAGCATCAGAGGGGATCTTCAGGTAATGAAGTCCACTGTAATTGAGGACATAAACGGACTTAAAATGTTTCTGTACTTTTACTCTACAGTTTAACCAGCAGAAATCATGATAAAATTTCATGACTGAAAATAACGTCTTTTTCCTCTGTTAAACATGATTATTTCTTTCTTAATGCTTGCATCAATATTTAACCCAACAAAAAATACTTGTCCCCACAACAGGGAAGTTGTTTGATTTCTTCTTGTTTGGCAGATACTTAATACAGACTCTCCTCTTTTGTGACTTCTGATGATTTCTGAGCCACAGACCATACGTGAAGCAGCGCTATTGACTGAGGTCTGACTTCTGTTTGCATCTCAGGTGGCTGCCAGAGAGACAAGAAAAGGGGAATGAAACATAAGGAGAGCCTGCTGAAAGGCTATAGAGAAGGAAAGAATGGGAGGTATCAAATAATGACAGCCTACACCTGCAAAAATGCCATGTTGCAATGATGAAATTTGTGAAGGAAGCATTATTGCCTTAATAATGCATCATCCAGTGCTTTGCTGGGCTAATGGTTTTATGATGAGCAAGGACAGGTCAGGAATAGAAAGGCTCTGGCCTTCCCGGAGGAATGGAGCATCTGAGCCATTAGAGAACTGCTCTCTTTCACCTGACATAACAGAGAATCACCATCAGAATTGCTATTCTGAGGGTGTTTTTCTTGGTGGTTATAATTTCAGAAGCACCTGTAGAACTCTGTTATACCTATTACTACTAGGAAAATGGCAGGTTTGAGCATTGGAAGGGCAAATGTGTGAATATAAACAAAGACAACCACTTGTGGAGACTCAAGGGTATTGCATTGGTTTGGAAATACTAGGAATGTCTCAGTGGGACTAATGAATTAAACAATTTTCTATAAATAGTGTCACCACATGCTGGCTTTCCAGTCAAGGTTAAAATAAGAGAAAAAAATCTTCCAAGTCAGATGAAAGGGGAGAGTTAGTGTTTGAAACAGTAGAGGGGATGGTGGTCTCAGTACCTTCATCTAATTTACATTTCTTCTCTGACTTTCAGGAAGCCTTTTGCTCTCTGCTACTATAAAAATATCATACTCATGTTTGGGAGCTTGAAGCCTAAACCTCAATCCATCCTATATCTTACAGTGTACCTGTGCTATAAGTGTTATTGTTTCTTCTTTGATATTTATGTAGCATACAATGACAATTGCAAACCTAATCCTATTTCAGTTAGGAAAACTACACTACTACTGCAGTGATTTGATGAAAAAAGACAGGAAAAAATAAGTGACAAAAATTCAGATTGCTGAACTCTATAGACTAATGTATATTTAGCATCTGTTAAAAGTTTTCCATTTAAATTGATATATATTTTTTTAATTATCAAAGAGGGAAGATGTTGCTATGGTTCAAGACTCCTTTTCACCTAGCTTTTCAAATGTTCCTTTTCAACTAATTCTTTATGTGTCAAGGAGACTAGCTGGAAGATGAATTTGTGTTTTAGTCCCTTTGTGAAGAGGCTTTCTCAAACAATGGTTGTAAACAGCTCTGCCCAGTATTGCAAATATACAAAGAGAAGAAAAGAACCAATGACTGTGAAATCTTCAGAGACAAAAGGAGGTGAACTCAGTGAAATATTTAGAGTGAGTGTCATATTTGTAAAACACTTATGTTTGACTGTGGCAATGAAACAGGGCATTAAATTAGGTATAAACTAAACTGAATGCACTTGAATATTTGTAGGGATCTTTGGTGTGAGAACACAGTTGTGAATAACAAGAAGAAATAAACAAAGGAAAGCTATGCATTTATCAAATGCTTACAGCAAAGTAGATGGAATTTTAGTGCTGAAAATCTGTTTGAGAAATTAGTCAGCCCGATAAAATGGGGGACATGGAGACCAATGAGCAACAAAGCATGTAACCAACTACTTAGCATATAAGGGTATTTTCTTAAAATAACTTTCTGGATATGCAAAAAAGATTCATGATGAGAATCTGAATCCCAAGTTAGGGTACTAGCTCTTATAAGGGTGTACATTTCTTCTTTTAACAGTGTAAATGGGAGGCACTGAGGAAAGAAAATCAGGAAAGATATATTGTCATCAGTATGATAAAGAATCCATTGAACCAAAAAAATCATATGAAACATAAAAGGGAGTTAGATTGCTCAAATAGGAAAGGGGTTAGAAAGTGTGTATGTAGAAAACCTAAATATGTGCTCAGCAGTCAAAATAAAATTTTGAATTTATAATATTAGCATCACCACATAATTACAATCAACATGAAGTAAACCTTTTATTGTTCATATATGCTATAGGAAAATGCCCGAGCCAGTCAGAGGATGACCATCCTGATGTCCTTTTTCAGCCAGGGAAGGATCTAAATTTAATTGAAAAAAATTCTGGCTCTACTGATCTGTGTGTGATTTTTGACATTTGATTCAACAGCTTCCAGAGTTTCATCCAACAGGCATATTCCTTTGGGGTAGAGAATTCATTTGAACTTCCAGTACTTATCAGGGAGAGGATGACATCACTCTCCTCTCTATTAAACCAAAAAGGATAACAAGGATTTGCCAGTAAACCTGTACTTCAGACATCACTAGAAAGGGCTGCTAGGATCAGCTTCCCTCTATGCTGCAGTGAGGTCAGTCTGGCAGCTTGGCTTATGAGTACAGAGCCAAATGAGCCCTCAGAAAGAAATATTTCATACTGTCAGGTCATTCTTTCACAAAATGAAGCTTTAGAGCAATAACTGGCAGATACAGAAAGAGATAGTCTAGTTTTATAGGAAGAATTAATATATTTTATTACACCAGTTGGTACGTTCTGAGAAGCAAACAGAAAATCCATGTTGTTGCCGAAACTTTATTTGGAAGAAACAAAGTTCTTAACACATAAAAAGGCTGCTTTTGTTGTTGATTTCTTTCCCCAGCTGCATTTTTTGGTTCACTAGAAACTCTCTTATCCTCAGAACATTGTCTGTTTATAATATTATTAAAGCTAGAATTGTCCTGCCAAAATGTGCGGTATACCAATGTATAGTGCCCTCTTTGGACTAGTGATGACCTAAACACTCTACTAATCTTTCATGTCAGTGGTCTCCAGAGATGTGTTTTGAAATGTATGGCTCCTTGATACAGGGCATCACTACTTTTCACAAGAAAATGGATTAAAGAACTCACTGAATAATTATGAAATTGTCTGTAAGTCGGAACTAATTTTCTAACCCCTGTCAGGCAGGACTTGGTTCAAACTTTGTTGTCTGAGGATCTATATGCCTTCAGATATATGTCTAACTTTAATCTGATTCCTACTGATCTTTTAGACCTTGATTGTTTTGCGACAGTGAGCTCCCTATACAATTTACTCTGTGTTTAAAAATCACTTCTTTGATCATTTTTTGAATTTGTTGCCTTTGTGTGTCATGTGAGTCCTTCATTCTTGAGTTATGAAGGTAGAAAGTGGAACAGCTGAAAATCAATTTTACTCCCCCTGCTTTTTATATGCTTCTTCTAAACTTAATCCATTCTTTCGTTGCTATCTCTTTCTAAAGAAGATATCTATCTTTTGTTCCTTTTCTAAATGTTTTCTGTTTCTGTCTGGTGTTGGTGAAATGAAGATCAGTTCACTAGGCTGGAATGATGTAGTCACAAAAGTTACAGTCTCTCTTCTTTCTCTCTGTTTCTTCTTTCTTTTCTTTTTCTTTTTTTCTTTTTTTTGTTTGTTTGTTTTTGTTTTGTTTTGTTTTTGTTCTATTACCTCCTCTTTCTCCCCTTCTTCCCTGGCTGTAAATTTAGACTTCTTGCCACCAAGCACACTTGGATTTGTCAGCACTGAATTTAGCCTTGCTGTACCTTCACCCAGCTCTGCTAGTTCACTTTCAAATCTATCATCTCCTGATTTTTCCCAGATAATTGTGTTATCCTTTTATTGTTGATAATACATATATTTTTTTCCGAAAATTGAGATAATTTTGCTCTAATCTCATTATAATATTTGCTGCACTGTCAACTTTTATGTTATCCATGAATTAATAATTGCTTTAAAAATTTACTGCGCACTCACCAATGAAATGGTTTAATATTTTAGGCTTAATTTTTGAGAATCTTTTAAGGTGATTTCCTTAGAAACTTCCCTTTTGAAAGCTGTTGTTCTGGTCTGCATTCAATGAAAAATTGTTTTATGGCTGTTGCATTGTATAGCTTCATACTTCTTTAAAAGGAAACATCATGTCATATTAAATCAAGTACCTTTCAAAGGCTGTTACAGTTGCTCTCTTAAACTCATCCTTGGGGGAACATTGGCTAAAGAACAAAGCTTGTGTTATGAATAGGGATATAAACTGCACAGTACTTATGTTTGTAGAACTTTTGAAAACAATACTTCCAGTTCCTCCTCCCAGTCTGCTATAACTATGCAAGACCCAGACTGAGCAACCATGAGTGTGTCCTTTAGTTCTGGTCCCTCTCTGTTTAGACTGGGACCATAAGTATAGCATCCCATGACTTTTTTCTGGAATGGACAATCTTTCCTCTCATATAAAAAATGGCAAGGCAGTGGTAGCAGACAGAATGCAACTTGAAATCTTGCAGGGCGTAGAATCATAGAATCACCAAGGTTGGAAAAGACCTCCAAGATCATCCAGTCCAACCAACCACCTACCACCAGTATTTCCCCAGTAATGATGTCTCTTAGTACAACATCTAAACATTTCTTGAACACCTCCAAGGTTGGTGACTGAACCATCTCCATGGGTAGCCTCCTTCCACACATGACCACTCTTTTGGAAACAAAGTTTTCCCTAATATGCAACCTGATATCTGGATTCCTGGAGACTTATATGTAGGCACAGGAGAATGGAAATTTGACTGAAATTAATATCAGGCAAAGTAGGACATCCATTTTTCCTACTTAAACATGTGGCTAACATAGAAGGAAAAGCAGGGTTTGAGAGAAAATGTTAAAATAAGACATGAAAATATGTAATCAGATAAACAGATTGAAAGCAAAAAGTATTAAGGAATAACTACCAAAATTCCAATTCAGAATACTTGAGAAAGTAATTCCATCTTAAAATAAAAAGAAACATGAAAGTAGAAACAGGATAAAGGCCTCAATAAAACAAAGAAACTATTTTTTTCCAGCAGAAGAAAGTGGAATGAAATTGTGGCATTAAAAAAGAAAAGCAGCAAGGATTTTTGGAATATTTTTAAACCAGATATTCCAAAAGATCGCTAGTCACAACTGATTATTAACTTACTCAGATGGATTTTTAAACAAGTTGTTGCTTTGAAGTCATTCTTACCTCTGTGCTAAGTAGTTTAGCTAAATAAATGATCAAATATAAGGCTTTGAAGTTATGAATGTTTATCAAGATGTTTTGAATCAGTGCTGTCCAAAATATTAATAAGCAATAGGAGCGAGCTATTTTTAACCAAAGGAAATTGTTAACATTCTTTATCATCGGGAATTAAATAATCTGTGTAGATTATTCTGAAAATAATGCCTCCTATTTATCAGTACAGTGTTCATTGCAACATTGGTGCTGATGAAAAGAACAGGGAGCGCAAGTGTCTGATGGCAGGGCAATCTGCATTTGTTTTCATAAGAGAATTGAATTTGTGAAGGTTGCTGCGGGCTTACCAGATTGCCAGGTGACCAGATCTTTGCCTTTGACTTCACATCTGAGTAATGGAAAGTTCCATTGTGGACATGGTGTGTTATATATTGCTAATAACCACACGAGAATTATTAGTCTTTTCTTCTTACAATATCTGTCATAATCCTCAAAGCATATTTTTCCAAAAATAAGTTAATCACTGAAAGCCCAGTGATAGGTAATTTCAGGCTTTTATGCCAAAAGTCTATGAAAAGCTGTAACTTTTTTTTTTTTTTTTTTTTTTTTTTTTTTGTGCATTTGGTGGTTTTTAGTTTTTTGTTTTTTCTGTGTTCATTCTGTTTTGAGAGGCAAGCTGTTAACATAATGAACAAACAGGGCAGTTGCTTAAGTTTTAATGTAATCATTAACTGGGGGTAATGGAAATAATAAAAGAGAATTTATTTGAAGTACTGTACTCCACTGTAGCAGCTGTAAATATACAGAATAGAGCAAAAACCAGAGTTGTGAACATGTCAACTAGATCCACTATTTTTTGAAAATTCAGAAGAAAAGTGGAAAATATTTTTATGGTGCGTTTCATGGAAACAACATAATCAGTAAGTAGATTTATTTCTGACAGTAGTAAGGTCTGCTGCACTTGTTCTGAAGTTAATAGTTCCCAGTTAATCCAGACATAGTAATTTAACTGTAAAACTGTATTACAGAGGGTTGAATGCTGTACTTGACATAAAAACACAAGATATTTTTAACTTTGAGCTATAAAAGGAAAGTGCAAATATAGCGTTTGAGCTCTGTCTGAACTTCATCAGCCTTCAGTTCAGAGAAGCTGGTGAGTTGGGTTTTGCTGGAGCAAAAGTCACCAGCTGCTGGAAGATTTAGGACAAACCTTAGATAAGATGTCTAAATTTGCCATGTCATGAAAGTCATTGCACATAGGACAAGGTTTTCAGGGGTTGACAGCGCACTCACATGTAGATATTGCTGAGAATTCAAAATGTTGAAGGAAACAAGAATAAGGATAAACTGAATCAGGCAAGTGTGGTGTTGAATTAATCTAATGTAAAGATAATTACATAAATCATATAGTATTTTGCAAATTCTTTGGGAGAATCTGAAAGCATCAAGTTATTTATGTCCTTGAAAAAAGGATGGTAACAGAGGCCAAATGAGTGACACTGCAGTAGAAGACAGATCAATAACTAGGAAGCAAAGAAAACAAGGCTATTTTAAGTTTGATGTCAGATTATGAGTTTTTGCTGTTCAGAAACATTGTTATCAGGACATTTACAAACAATGGAAGACAAACAGTTAAAGACAGAGGTGATGCATCTAGGTACCCCATAAAAAGGAAGCTGATGTTCTGTTGAGCCAGGCTACCGTATTCCATTATCATGTAAAACATGGTGAGTCATTTGCTTTGTGGAAGAATTGTTAAATGGATGAAAAAGGACGAAGATTCAAGACAAGTGAGGAAGTGTTTGAGGATGATTGCTGGGTGGCAGGGAAGTTCAAAACAGCACACAGAGAAATATCCAACTAGTCTGCCATTCATGTGCCTGGGAAAAATCATAATGTGTCAATATACATGTCCAAGGAAGACTTAGATGTTCTAAGAATCAAGAATGATTGAAGGAAATATTTGACAGCTCATTATTGATGAGAAAATGGCTTGATTTAATTTTGGATACCTGCAGACCACTCTGGAATTATGACACATGCTCTAAAAGTAATGCTTCTTATTTTATTCTGTTGGCCCATGATATCAGAAGCAGATGGTGGTATGGCGGTAGAGATTGAACCGTCTCATCAAAGGCCATAGTATCAGAGGATGATCTTAGAACAAACCTGCTGGAGTTCAAGAAGCATTTAAACAATTAGTTCTAATTTTACAGTTGGTGAAAGGGATACAGTTTCAAGTTTACCAAAGTTATACAATAAACCAATGCAGACGATTGTATGAAAAACATTATGATGCCCTCTGTTGCTTTACCATCTCAGAAAAGTTTTTGCTGATCTCACATATGCTAGCAAACCCTATAAATACATGACCAGTTTTACCTATATTTTGCAACAATACATGTCTAGAAAAAAAGCTGTGACTATGCAAAGCAACATTCAGCAATGGAAAAGCTGTGGTCTTAAATGTTCAACAGAAAATAAGGATTTAAAATACATATGTCAGGTAGCTCTTCCTGACATATTAAAGGTGCACATACACCTCTGTAAAATTCCACTACAGCTATGAGGACACATGCTAGTATTTATTATAGCTATTAGGCTTCATATCTTTGAGAACTGCAAGAATCAAGCTATTGATCTGTGGCACTAGAATAACCGAATTACTAGAAGAGCTCCTGTTGTTTTTCTTCTGATGATAGAAGTCCAATAAGAGTGGAATATACATAATGCCTAGATGTCATGTTGTTTAGCTAATTATTACATTATTAAATAGTGACTCAGCCAGAAGGGCTCATTTGTTTTTTCCTTCTGAAAGAACTGGAAATTTTATGCATTGAGGAAATGAAACCTGAAAGTTTCTTCTCAGCATCCTGTTCTTTGTCACTAACATTTCCCAACATGGGGGAGAGATTTATGTCCTTCAAGGAAGGAAGGAACATTTAAGATGTGAATGAATACAAGAAAAGCAGGAAACCAACTGCAGCTGTCTACACACAATTTATAGAGATGTAACACTGCTGTGGTAATATCAGACAGAGACACAATAAACTGTATAAATGATTCCTGCAGACTTGAGCTCAGAAATGAAACTAGCTATGTTAGTGCCCAGCATCCGTTCTGAAGGCCTGGTGCTTGAGGAACAAAGCCTCTTTCCTTCCAGGCTTCTTCCTGCAATGCTAGTGTTACACTCCAGGATGGCTATAAGAAAGGTACAAATAAGCAGCCAGCTGCTTGAGAAGGGATTAGTCTTGGTCCTTTCTGCATTTGCCTAATGCCCAAATAAATAAACAGATAAATAATTATTTGCCAACAGCTTCCCTGCATCTATAAGGAAAGCTGCTGGCAAATAATTATTTCATATTTTGTTGGAATAATTAAAAGACTTCAAGTTATTTTCTACCCCCATAGGCTTCTTTCCTGCTTAGTGTTTGAAACTCCTTGGACCATCTCCCAGCATGCTGCTGCTGGGAATTGAGTGGCAGATTGATGCTGGGAAAGATAGTAGAGCAAGAGGAAGTTGGGATGTGGGACTTTTGCACTTACATGGTAGGTAGCATTGGAAGGAGGACTGATAGTTCTGTCAAGTTTGCTGTTATTGCTATGAATGAAGTAAAAAGTCATTTTATTTTTAATTGGGGACTGAGTTTGGCTCAGAAGGAGCCAAACTAATTTTGTTTTAATTATTTATTGTGTTCCACCTCTCATCACCATTTCTCTTTTGACTGTATTTTTAATTAACTGCATTGATTGCAATGGACTGAACCCTCACATCATGTAACTTTGCTGACTGACTTAGCATCCATTTTATGTTTCCTGGAACATTCAAATAGGAAGCAAGAGAAAACCTCAAAATATTGAAAAGTTGAGAAAGAAAACATATGTAAGGCAAATTACGAGACTTTTCGATGTTTTAATGTTAACTACAAGCATCCATGAAGACAATTTAGCAATTTGTTTTTCCATTTAAAATCCCAATAATGACTGGGTAACCCTGGTTTTGTTCTCTTTGCAATATCGTAATTCTGTTTCATAGAATCATTTCAGTTGATAGTCTTTAAAGGTCATCTAGTCCAACCATGTCCTGCAATTAACAGGGACATCTACAATTCCTCCTTGTGATAACCTCGTGTGTACTGGGCAGTATTTTACCTTCTGTTGCTGTTCAGAGATCAGCTCAGCATGAGTGGCAGCATGAGTAAAGTGTCTCCATCCATCCTGGGTTTCCCTGCCCTGTTGCTGTCAGGTTACTGGAGTTTCTGGATATTCCAGGAGACTATGATGACTCTCTGAGTGGCTCTGGCAGGCAGCACATGTCCCAGCACCCCATCAAGGAGCAGAGCATCCAGGGAGCACTAAGACAGCCCCAGCACTGTGCGCCTACCTTCTTAGGAACAGGGCTGGGCTGAATAGTAGGCCTGGCTCAGCAGGGCCCATTGCTAGGCACTGCACAGCCATGAGGAGATGGAGACAAACCCTGTTGCAGCCTCACTATGGTAACGGCTGCTTCCTAGCAGCTAGGAAGTTTTCCACTGCTGTGCCCCTGGTATCCAGGACCATTACAGTCTATGAATGCCTCTCAGTCCTGAATAGTATTTACTTCTTCCTCCCAAGCCTAAGCTCTGCTGGCCATTGGTATGTTGATTCTTGCTGATGTCACAGGCAGTCCCAGTTTTCTTACTGCAAGACTATGATTCAGGTCTGAGGCTCCAGGAATAGGATGTGTCTAGTACTTTCTGTGAGTTCGCAACACCGAGCTCAGCAAAGAAAGTGGTATGGAGGTCTGGCTGGCTCCTGTAGAAACAAATGTTTGTAAACCAGTTTTTGAATACTCAACAACTGCTCATTTTAACCATATTCATGTAGCTAGGTTTTGTTACTACTGTTAACTAGGGAATAGATTTTCTTTAGGGCAATATCTCTTTATTCCTAGCATAAAAATTGTTGCTGTATGAACAAGCCAAGTATTTATTCCTCATTTTCATTTGTTTTAAATGTTCTCATTATCTGAGCAGGAGGCAGATACTGCTATATCGCCGATCATTCTTGCCTAGACAGCATCAAACATTAATGCTTATAAGCTCAACTCATGCAGTTTTTTTTTAGAATAAGTTAGTTTATCCTTGCAGGTATTGAATTTACTGTCAGAAAATAAGAGCTGGTGGCCAACAGTGTCTTAACAGAAGGCTACATAGCCTGGAGTCCACATGCTAGCTGTTCAGCAACAGGTAATCCAGCTTACTTGAACATTTCCATCATTAAGCTCTAAAGAAATTGTGGAGTATCATTTTAGTAATGGAAAAAAGAAATTGCTTTCGATACAATGGTAATATGAGGAGGGGTGTCACAGTGAGATGTAGATGACAAAAAACTTCTGTTCACTCTACGTATTGAATAAGTTTGGTACAACACAGGAAAAAAAAAAAGACTTGAAGACTTTTCCAACAAGGCTGAAAATGGGAAAGTTTCTTTTGAACACATTAAGTGGCTGCTTATTGTCTGGAGTTTGCTTTCTGGAAATTTCACAAGCATCTTCTCAAGATCATTGCACAAGAGTACAAGTGCAGTAATGTACTTTCAAATCAGACAAATGAGCAGAATTGCATGTGTTACCTACTCTCTGTATATCAATGATAGCGATATCTCAAATAAATTCATTTTCCTGCTAATATCAAATACTGCTAGTCCCACTGAGACCCCACTCACAACTGAATATTATTAATGACCTCTCCAAGAGGTCTTTCTAATCATTTTTGAATCTACCTCTTAGTATTTTTACTAAAAATTGCGTTAGGAGACCTTCAAAGCAAGATTTATTGCATCTACTACTTTTTCTTATCTTCAAGACATGTTTTCCTGTTATCTAGTACTCCTTGCACTGAATTTCATTTCATTTGATAAGGTCAAATTAAAGCTTCTTTGCAAAGAGGAAAAAATCAACTTTTGTAGAGCTTCTTGAAAAGATATATTCTACAAATATAAAGCATCTTCCCAAATGGAGGGTACCTGAGGTCAGTGCATGCATTTCACAGTATTCTGAGTCGTGAGTGTACAGTGCGACGGCAGGCAGGTTTCATTTCAGTGAGGATGGAACACATCTAACATAAAACAATCCATCCTTTAACTCATAAACAGTATCTGTTCTTGAAATTTTTCATTCTCATTGTATGTCAAAAATACGGAGTACCAAGACCTACAGAGAAAACAGGGTTTTTCAATTGCATCTATGGTAGACAACAGTATTGAATCCCTGTATTCTGTCTCCAAAATGCATGCTGTGCAAGGTTCATATTAAGGATTTTTGTTTTACTCAGGTAAAGTTATGAGCATGGTAGGGGGAAGAGCAAGGTTGTATCTGTGTTTCCATTAACTGTAGTATGTCAGTGATTAAAATTTTATCAAAACTGAAAACCACTGAACAAATGGGGCAAAACCATAAATTACAAGTGAAAAATATATCAGAGCAACTTTTCAGCAGTCTTGCACTTGAACATTCTCTTGGGAGTATCCACAGATTTTTACTATGGTCACAAGACAAAATGGTTGTGTTAATTACTGCATGTGCCTGTGAGATATACTGGTCTGCTGAGGTCTTTTGCTTCTGTGATATACTAAAGCTATGTTATGGCAGGGTGAAAAATCTGTTCATAAACAGGATAATCACCTACTTATCTTTGAAGGAAGAAATGAAAAGTGATTTGAAATACCTTCAAAGCTCATTGTCACAAATTACACATAAAGGTTGCTAGACAAAACCTGGGCCAGAGGAAAAAAATATATATTTTTTCTGCTTCTTACTCTTCTACCTTCTCTTGTCTGGCTTTGCAGTTTTCAGGAATCTCTGCTAATGGTTAATTGTTATGAGCCTGTTGTAATTTCCATTACTCTGAAAGTACTACTTCTTTCTAGAAGGACCCAAAGATAGAGTGTGCAATTGAGAAGTGATTTTCAAACTCAAAGGAAGAGGAAAAGTCATATTAACACAAATTTCTGGAAAATGAACACTAAACATCTTGATTGCCAGTGAATAATGAATAGTGAAAAATATAGTGAAAAAATAGTGAAAAAAAACAGAAGAATAATTTTATGTTCTGGATGGAGCCCTGATTACTGTGCAGAAATTCACAGAATCATAGAATGGCTTGGGTTGGAAGGGACCTTAAAAATTATCTGATTCCAGCTCCCTACCATGGGCAGGGTTGCCACCTGCTAGATCAAGTTGCCCAGGACTCCATTCAATCTGCTCTTTGCCTCCAAGTATGGGAATCCACACCTCTGGACAACTTGTTCCAATGCCTTACCACATTTCTGATGAATAATTTTTTCCTTATATCTAATCTAAACTCACCCTCTTTTAGCTTAAAGTGATCCCCTTTATCATATTTCTATTAAACAACATAAAAATTTTGTTTCCTTCGTGCCTATAATTTTGGCCAGTTCATAATGTCTCCCTGGAGCCTTCTCTTCTCCAAGCTAAACAGTCCCAGCTCCCTCAGCCTTTCTTCACAGAAGAGGGGCTCCAGCCCTCTGATCATTTTTGTGTCCTCTTCTGGACCAGCTCCAACAGCTCCATATCTTTCTTGCACTGGGGACCCCAGGCCTGGATGCAGAACTGCTCATGAGACTTCCCAAGGAAAGAGCAAAAAGGGTCAATTTCTTCCCTTTCTCTACTGGCCACCCCTCTGTTTTTGCAGCCTAGAATACAGATGGCCTTATAATCTGCAAGTGCTTGCTGCTGGATTGCATCCAGCTCTTGTTCACCAGAACCTTCACATTCTACTCCTCAGGGCTGCTCTCAGTGAGCTCTTTCCCCAGTCTGTACACGCATCTGGGATAGTCCCAACTCAAGTGCAGTACCTCATAATAATACCTGTTCATTTATTGAGCTCCCTCTGTGTCACATGCTGCCTTCCTTCTCTTAAAATGGATGGTGGTGGTGGTGGAGAAACCAAGTGCAAACCCTAACTTTAAAAATTTTAATTGTTTTTAGAGAAATATTTAATTTCATTGAAAGCATATAGTTTTTATTGTTAAGTAGTTCAAACTTTTTATTCTTTCCTGTCTTGAATACATAGCTTACTTTATTGAGTACTGACTAGTAGATGTCTATGCTTTGTAAAGAAGATTTTGGTCTAATTTGTATTTGATGAGCTGAGAAGCTGTAAATGACCATATGCATCATCTTGGGAACATTATAGCTTTATGTACTGTGTTCAACTAGACGAAGGATCCATTAGTGACCCAACGGAGGTGTTTTAGAGCAGGCAAGGAGAACTCTCTAAACACCATCTGCTCATACTGTTGCTTGTAAAACGATGTCACATCTGCTGCTCTAAAAACATTATGCTGATCTCTCCTACAGTACAAGGCTGCTGCATTCCTCCTAGAAGGGGGGGAAAAGAGTCAGTGCTACATTACTGGGACAAGAAGTATTAAGTTAGCTATAGGTGAAGCCACACATGGCGTTCTTGGCTTCTAACATCTTGAGAGTGTGCCATAAATGTCAAAAATAAAATGAAGAAGAGGATTCAGCACTCTAACTAATGAAACTGGATAAATACTTGGACTGCCATTCTTTGCTGAGCTCAATCTTGTCCTAGCTTGGCTGCTACTGGTGCAAGTAATACTATTATGTTCCTTAAAACTGAAATAACCTCTCAGAGATTGAAAGGATATTTAAGATAACTGAATCAGTGGAAAATTAATTTTGTCTTTGGTTTCAGACGAGCTCAGAGTGAGAGAGAACTGCTGTTTGCTTTGGTCATTAGATCTTGCAGCTTAGAATATTTGACTGCCTATCTCTTATGAGATATTTAAAAGCTACTTTACCAATCCTGGAAGATCCAAGAATATGTATCTGCATACGTTTGCAATGTTACTTATTACTATTGCAGCCTAAATGACAATTTCACAGTAGTTGTACACAGAATTAGAAAAACAGTCAGTGTTGGTATCAGAAGGAGAGAGAGATTATAATGATGCAATCAAAGTCCTCGAATGTACTAAGCAAATACTGTCCTAACTGACTGAAGTCTTCAGTACTCAGCTTTCAGTGCTCACCTTCAATTATTTTGACCTGTGATTCTTCTACAATATTACTAAACATACAGGCTCTTTTAGATAAAGAAACAATAACAGTTTGAAGTTGTTACGGTTTATTTAGCTAGGAATTCAGTGGCTATATTTGCTTCACATGATAATGAGTATAAAGGAAAGAAATTTGAAAACTATTGTATTTACCTGGTGCCTCCAAATGGTGAAGAGTAATGACCAATATCGTCTCTCAAATATTTGGCAAAGGAATTAAGCCATGTATTCTTATATCTATTTTGACAAACAAAATCTGCTTTGAAGCTACTGGCAGCCTGATGGTCATCTCCAATTTGCAAGGGAGAGGAGAGCATACTTCTAAGCAATGTTGTGTGAGAAAACACGGTGAGAGGGAGGCAGGGAAAGATGATCATGTGGCATTTCCAATGCCATATGTGACTCATGTGCCCATTTGAGAAAAAATGTAGATTAAAAGGTACAAGCCAGACATAGCTTGAATGTGAGGCAAATGCATGTTTTTTGGGTGCATCCATATTTCTTTCTATGCAAATCTATTCTTTGGCAGACTGTGATCAGCATTTCCTCCCAGTACTGAGAAGCTCTTTTCATTGTCAACAATCCTTTTCAACTTGATTTTTTTCAGCCTATTGAACAGGTCATTTTTTTCAACCTGGAAGTATGACACAGTTTTGAGTTGTGTATCTTCCTCTGGCTGGTGTGTGTTCAGTTTGCTTTCATCTGGTTAAATTATTTTACTTTTCTCTCATTCATCCAAGCACTCCGAATTTCGTACAACATATAAATTGTTGTATTTAGTAATTACTTTCTACCTTTCAGAATCCCATTTAAGTAAATATAAATATTTTTTTATGTGATTAGCTGTCTGTAATTCCTCTGCAAATATCTACAGTGGAGAAAGTTTGTTCTTGGTGAGATTTCACTTCAGTTGCAGCACTTTGCTAATACATAAATACTTGCTGCTGAAATGTTCCTGAAGATTTGTAGCAGTTCTCAGAAGTCTGAAAGTTGAAAATCACTGTACCAAGTTTGGATCCAATATAGATCTATAAAAAGCAGTACATGCATTGTTGTGAACTCCTCAAATGTCTGCAGAAAACGTATCAGACAGGTGGCAGTGTCACAAAATTTTTCATTTCAGTTTTTTTTTTTAATGAAGTGCAACCTCAAACTTTCTCAACCTCAAGCTTTCAAGCGTGTTCTTTCATGTACTTCAAGATTTGTGCTGTTATATTTCTATCTTGTTTTTGTACTTAATTCAATGTAACTTAATTATTTCTTTCTCTTAGAGATAGTATTCTACATATGAATAATTGGCAATATACAATACATTGGCAACAAACACGTGAAAAAATTTTATGTAATGTTCTGTATATGTTCAAATGTACATTTATATAACCAGTGTTTTTAAAATATCTTTACAATAACAGCACCAAAGATTGTCTTAATGATCATCCTTTTCCTAGGCATGCTTCAGGTAAGGACTTGTACTAAACAAATTGCATTGAAGTCAACATGCAAGTGGAAGACATGAATCTTTATATGTTCTGTTTACCTATTCTCCCCTCCTTCCCCCTCCATCCTGCTATTCCTTTTGTGTCTTTATCTGTGTATATACATAGTTTTGAACAGCAGTTCTGGGTTTGGTCATGTAGGATTACAACCTTTGCTCAAGAGATGTAAGAACATAATGTATCACTTCCAGATTTAGCAGCTCAGGTTTTCTGACCATGCCAAAGAAAAACTGTCTCCCTTCACCAACTTGGGTAGGTATAAAAAAAACCCATCCTCAGTCAAGCGAATAATCTCATAATGAAAATAAACGCATAGTTTTGCCCAGACCCTAGAAGAAAGCTTCAGAGCTTCAGTCTTTATTTTTTTCTTTGTCAGTTTAAGATGTGGGGTTTTTTTTTGTTTGTTTGTTTTGTTTTGTTTTTTTTTTAGAAGAATCAGTAAAGAAATTGTAAGGTGACATATATTAATTCCAGACACACAAACCTTAGCAGCAATTTTAGGATAGTACTTAAACTTTCTAAAAGAATATACCTGTTTTGTGTAGAGATACCTGAGCAAGTTCTAACCTAGTGAGCTTGGCTGTCATAGAACTCTCTGCATGTGAAACTATCTTACTCTGAGCACTTACTGACTGCTTATCTTCAGCTGATTTGGTTATATATATGCTTCAATGCAGTGCAGAAATATCTCATTTAATCTCATACAGATGAAAAACAGTGGAAAGGTCTGGAGAGGTGTATCCCGTCTTTCCTTCCCTTCATACGACATGGAGTTGAATACTTCAGCTACTAAAAAACCCTCTATATTTGTTCCTCCCTCGAAAAAAGTTTGTGTACAAAGTGAAAACCAACCCAGGTAGAAAGCAACCTTCTCAAACAGTTTCATTAGTGCACATTTGTCACAAATGACCCAAAAAAGTGATTTGAGAAAGAGCTCACCATGCTTGTACTTCTAGGCAGAGATGCAGATTTTGTGGCTGGCATTTCTTTGCTTTGAGAAATCATAATTTCTACAGGTAAACCAGATCTTGTTCTGCATGAGGCACCATTATCAAATGACTTGAGAGAGGGACCTGTATCCAGTGACAAAGACTTCTCTAATCTGCGTGTCCGTGCTCCAGCCACAACTTCATCACTTCTCAAGCTCTCTAAGTCTATTTCTTGATGAGTTTTCCCAACTACGACATTCTCTTTCCAGCTTTCAGGAGACTTTCTCTTAATACGTAAGTCATCTAGGCTTCTCACACCAGACGGAAAGGTGTTTTTCAGTTTAGCAGCTCGATATGACCTCAAACTCATGGGATCGAGCACTCTGAAGGTAACTTCATTAATAAATTGAGAGAATTTGAGTTTGGCTTCAATTTTTTCTTCCACAACAGACAATGAACTTGATGATCCTTGACTCACCAAGCTTAAGTCAGATGCAGAGGAACTGCTTTTCTTCTGTGTTGTCTTCAGTTTCTGGAGCTTTTGGCTGGCATTCCCAACTTCTGCAGGATATAGAGAAGTGTGTTCCAGTCCATGGGTTTTTTCACCCCCTTTCTGACTGTGCTTTGATCGATGCGGTCGATAACCTTCATCCTTATTTTTGCTTTTAACAAAGCTTTTAGCTTCTGACCTTGTGCTACCCTGTAACTCAAAGCTGTCCTCACTGGAGCTGCAGCGTTTTGAGTAACTGTTCATTGTCAAATCTCCAGAGACTTTTCTCTCCACATCAGTTCCTGCTTCTGCTACAGATGTGGAGGTGGGTGCACAGTGTGCTCTTTCTTTAGTCACCCTGCCAACCCCCTCTTGTTTGGCTGGTCTTCCAGGCACAGCACCCTCTGGCTTAACAGGAGAAATGGAGCCCTTTGACTGTGACTCCATTTATTTTTGTGTCGGTATGTCAGCTGGCATCAATGAAAGTGGTACTCCTATAAATCCTCTCTATCTTGTAAGGCAATGGGAATGCCTTTGAAAGGCGTAATAGTACAGCCACCACATTTTACCCCATATGCATCCAAATTAAGTGTATGTTTCATAATTAGATCAATAACACATTCCCATCATTTTAATTAGCCATACTAATCAACAGAATCTATAGGACATGCAAATTTTCCAGGGTATTGAGTGCTTAGTGGATGAGCATGAGCTCTCATTGATCCGAATCAGCATATGATATAGTCCTGTCTGTTGATCTGGAAACCAAACTACCATGATGTAAATCAATTCTCACTAAGTAAAGTCTGGGGTGATTCTGTTTCAGGGCTTTATAAAATCCAATAGTAGAGAAGGTCATCCTATTTTGTCCTAATGTTAATAGTGTTTGCTATTCTATTGGAAAGTTTAGCAGCAGATCTGCTGGATCCAGAAAGACAAAAAGAATGTGATTCACAGTTTCTACTTGCATGTTCCAGCCTTTGTTTTCATTCTAAAATAATTTGTTAAAGATTTAAACTAAGCAAGGTGCAGTCACATAGAATTAGAAATGAATCTAAAGCATTAGTGATGCTTTTTTTTCCACTTCTTTGCATGTGAGACTATTCTCACTCTTTACAAACAGGCAACTATGAACTTTGATGAGCAGAATTTCTATTTTTTGCTTTGTGCATACAGGAACATATGAGCTGCTTTCAGTGAGGTTAAAGACTATAAGTAGTCAGTGATCAGCGAAAATTTGGAGAATTCTGATGATGTGCTCACAGGTTAACTGACTGAAAATTCAAAAGGTGGTTTAGTTTTGTTTGTTTGCTTTTGGATTTCCTTACTTTAGGAAAGCATGTTATTTAACTCCTTTTTTTTTTCTTTTGTGAATCAGAAAATCAGACTATGCTAAAGAGAATAGATGTAAATTAGACATTAGGAAGAAATTATTTATTATGGGAGTGGTGAGGCACTGAACTGGTTGCCCAGAAATGTTATGGATACCCTATCCTGGAAAGTGCTTAAGGCCAGTTTGGGTGGAGTTATTAGCATCCTGGTCTATTAGAAGGTGTTCCTGTCCACGATAGAGTTGTTGGAACTAGATGATCTTTAAGGTAGGTCCCTTCCAACACAAATCATTCTATGATTTAATCATTTTTGTATGGGGGGAATCAGACATTTCCAAATATGTCATGTGGAGAAAGAAAAGTTAAGTGGATTATAAGCAATGATCTCCCTTAAGTCCTGGGGGCAGGAAGATGTGAAAAAGATCTCTGGAAAGGATTGAGGTGGATGAGAAGACAGCAAGGAAGGAAAAAGCAGTAAATGAAGAGCATATTTAAAATACCATATATAGCTCATATGTTAGCAGCAGTTCAGTTTAAAATGTAATTCCAGTAGATTTCCAAGCAGACATTGTATTCAGATCTCTCATTACTAGTCACTTGGCCCATCACATATAATTTATTGACTCCACATTGACAATTCCAGGACTCATTTAAATCATTGCTCATAAAAGCTCCTGAAGTCTTGCAAATCTTTCAAATTAACACAGTAAGTGCATTAATTTTGCAAATATTGGGAGGACAGAAAGGTCCTTTTAACACATCGGAAATCAATTGCTTTTACAAGAATTATTTTGTGAAGCGCTTCTATATTTTCTGTGGTACTGTGCAGTTCCATTGTATGTTACAAATATCCTCATCAAAGAAACAATGTGGATTAAAATGCATAAGCCCTATTCACACAGGGTTATTTCACCTTCACTTGAAGGTGAATGGTGACAGCATGTAGAGGCAGCGAATGCCTTCTGTTGTCAACACTAAGATCTTCATGACCTTTTCAATGCAGTCACAGAATACAACACTTTTCTCTCCTTGTAAAGCCAGAATTTAGGGCTTTCTTTTTCTGTGTGTCCTCACACAGATGTCTGCAAACATATGGTTACTCACTGCACAAAACTGAATTCCCCAGGGAGGTAAGGTCTATGCTAGTGCATCTTAGAACTCCTTTCCAAGATCCGTTAGAACCTGGGAAAGTGGCAGTGCTGCAGATTCTGTGATTCTACGATTCTGTGACTTCATTAAAATATCTGTTTCAGAAACAGAGTAAGCCTCGTTCTTGATCCAGCATCTGGAATGGTTTATGCATATTTGAAGAGCTTTTTATTCATGAAGAACTGTGATAATTTGTGCATGAACAAAGCGGTGTTAACTCCAAATACAAATTCATTGACAGCGTATGTGCAAATTTTAAGGTGCGAATGTGACAGAAGTCTGTGGAACAGATAACAGACATGGCTCATAGAATTATTTCATATTGTCAAGAAGGAGACTATTTGTTTTAAAGTGTCATCAGCAATAAAATATTTTAAAAGAAAAATAGGAAAAATATTGGGTTGTAGGTTAGAGGTAAACTAGCTTGAGTATATTTGAGGGATTTTAATGCTGCCTCTTCTCTTTTTTGGCTGTTTCTGCCTAATGACTTTATACATACATTCTTAAATAGTTCTTAAAATGTGACATAATATTAACCAAACAATTAAAGCCACCCTTGCAAAGTGACAGAAGAATTCTTACCTGAATGAGGTTAGGCTGGAATGCAAATAAATGATATAGAACTTTTGTTGTTAACTGCTCAAAATCCTAGCTGGAATAGATGTTAACAAAGCTGGGAGTAACATTATCTTTACAGGGGCCTGTCTTAAGAAAATTAACCAAAATATTATCTACAGAGCTCGGGAATCACAGGAATCATTTCCACTAGTCACTGTGCTAATCAAGTATTTGAATATTAAGTCAGTGTATGCTCAAGAATTTGAATGTTTGAGACTTTGAACTCTCTTGTAATGATTTGATGTTGGTGATTTGGTTTCCATATAATGAGTGACTTTTTAAAGCACTGCAATAAATTTGCTTTATATATCCAAATCTCTTTGAAGACTTTGCTGATAAAGAGAGTTCCTCTTTTCAGTGCCAGTAGGTATGTCTGTGAATAGCAATGCATTGCTGCAGTAGCCTGGGCTATTCCCTTGAAACAAATACCTTTGGGGAGCTGTATTAACAATCAAATAATTCTGTTATTTCTTGCTACAATATGCCTCTGTTGGGTGAAGGTTTGCTTCATTTCTGAATTCTTCTAACACTGTCCTATTAGCACTAAAATAATTTCAGAGAAAAACTTCTGCATTGATGTTGCATTATTTTTAGAATGATGAGAGTAATTGTAATTATTCAGTACATGTGTGCAAGTCTGTTCTAAATGACAGACTTGACTGTAAATGTGATGTTCTTTGTTAGCAGTTCTGCCATTAACTTCTTAGGTATTCTTCGACAAACATTTTTGCTTTCTTTTGTAACTACCATTGCCTATCCTTAAAAATTAGGAAAGGATTGTATATTTCCATGCATTGGTACACAGTTTTGCATAATGAGGATATGATCAAATTGGTATCTCTAAATAGTAACAATATTCAAACAATGAAAATTCATTATCTAGTTCCAAGGATTCAAAATTCCAAGTTTGTCGTTTTCTGTGGTGCAATGATTGAGATGTTCTATCCTGTTTTAGCTTAAGAATAATATAAACATAGTAATATTTAACCTTTCCTGCTTAATTGACAGCTGAATCTTAAACATCACAGCTTTAATTGAACTTTCATAATGATTCAGTGTTTCACTTGAAAAGACTGATGTGCTCATGGACCTGTCTAGTAAATTTGTTATATATCAAAACATACAAAGCTTTTTGTAAAGATTAAGTTAGATTTATTTACATTCTTAGTGTGATAATACACAGATATTATTAGAAACCTGCCTATTTTGGATAAAAAAGAGAATTAAAAAATACCTCCAGACAAAAATTGATCCAAAGTAATATCTTCACAGACCACTCTCTGAGGATTGCAAATTGAAATCTGAGCTTTGTGGGAATTTGTATGTGTACACATACCTATATTTATCTTTGTTCCCCTATGCTTTCTAATGCTATCGCTGCTTTAAAAATTTTGGAGTTTTAATTTTTGCTAATAGTCTCAAAAGCAAATACAAGACTTCCATATAGCAAAAAAGCTGCAGGAGGTTGTTATGACAACAGGAAGTGTCTTTGTGTAGAGCTCTGGAAGATATGCTCATTTTTGGATCAAAGCAGGCATTCAACAGTTCTAGTACTAAAGAAGTGTGCAAAGTTTATGTGTACCTAAGATTGTGCATTTTGATACGCTAATGATTAGATATTCGGAATATTCGGATATTTTTTTTCTGTGCATTTCTTGGTGCAAGAAATTTATGCCTTTAAACGCCTTCACAATGGAAGGCGTTTATTGTAAATCATGTTACTGTGAGTTCTCAGCCAGTCTTTAACTGCTCCAAAATATTGCCCTAAGGATGCATACGTTCTTTAGATAGTCTACTTCTAAAATAGCTATATCCCAGCCCTTCCAATGTCCATTCATGTTCAGATACACTCTTCCCTCCTGCCTTTAATGAAAATTTTATCAAATCTTATCCACTACTCTGCACTTAATGCAGTTCTGTGCAGTTCATTTTAGATTATTTTATTTAACCTTTCTGCTTTACAATTAAATGTATTGCCTTAAATATTACAGGTGTTCCTCTCTCACTGGGTTGCTTTTTGGATTGCTTTTTGGAGAGCATTTTGTAGTATTTCCTTCCCCGGCATGAAATAAGTCTGAATTCCTTAAAATGTGGTAGCTTTTGGTGGCATGAAAAGAGTTTGAGAAGACACTGTAGTGGCCTACAGATATTTGAGATATTTGTGCTTCTATGCCAGGACGTGCATTGTGGGTAGTCTCTGCTTTCAATCTCTAAATCTAAAGATCTAAAGCATCTGATTTCCTCTAAATTTCCATTAATCTAACTCTTTGCCAGGCTAAGGTAAATGCTCGGCTAAAGTTGAATGTTAGAGGAAAGAGAGAAGCTTTTAGCATAGCTCCTGCACCACCCTGAAAATAGTCACTCTTCTCTGACAAATACTCCAGCTGCAGTAAGACCAGAGCCAGCCACATTTCTTCACATGCAAGCTCTATTTGCAGCTTAAAAATGAATTAAAATTAAAGGAGGGGAAAATGCAAGCACAAGATGTTTCAACAAACTAATTTTTCAGTTATTTTTGTGGAAGTACCACAGAAGGAAAAAGAGTTTCCATTCCACGCAGACTCTTATTGCTATGTTCAATGTCATACTATCGGAGCATCTTTCATTTCTGTTTCATTAATATCACTTGTAAGCTGTTGGCTGTTGTGTCATTTGATCCCTAACATTAGAAAAGTTCACAGTGGACATGTTGTGTATATTTTTTAAGCTGCTCAAAGAAATGTACCAGAGATTCGCAGCATTAGATGATAAGACATTTGCTTGCCCTTAATTCCCAAGAGACTTTTTCCCTTTCAATCTCCCATGAAGACAAATTCTGCTCCTGCTGAGTAAAGCCAGTGAAGTGAAGCTGCAGACTGTGATCTTTTTTCAAATGTTTTAACTGATCTTTTATTTATCCACAGTTCAGATAAGGAAATGCTTTGAAAATGATATGGAGGCTGATCTATAGTATAGATTTGTGGTCTAGCTAGGCTGAGCTTCGGACCATATACGCAATACCATTTTTCCTTCTTGGCACTTCTATGCACTGAAAGCCTATGGTATCACCTGCATGATAGATTGTTGTCTTCAGCTAAGAAAGATGGAGCTAATTGAAAACAATAACATCTGTGAATAACAGTTTATTTATCATATTAATACTTAGGCTCCATACCTGGACTGTGAATGAGTCCTCAAAATGCTTTCTGTCCTCTGCCAACATCCCCTTTGTCTTGCTCAGCTTCTGCTTTAGCCAGCTGCTCCATGAGCTCTTCACACGTTGTGCCTTCTTTGTAGCCGTGCTGTAGGATGGGTAGAGCTCTATGTCATCTGCATTGCACTAGCATTTGAGTCTGGCTCCTGTTCACTTTGTAGTCATTTGGTGAAAACAGCCAGCAAAATAATTGATCCTTTTGTGAATATACAGATGAGGAGTCTTAGTTTCTTCCACTGTTCCTTGCATATCCTTTTTTTTTTTTTTTTTTTTTTTTTTTTTAGGAAAGTGTCAAATTCTTTTATTCTATTCTTAAACTTGTCCATCTATCATGTTGCTTTCAAACTAGACGTTTCTTTTTTCTTCTTTTTTTTTTTTAACTTTTCTCTTATTTTTTCTCAGTCCCTATATTGTTTTTTTTGTTGTTGTTGTTGTTGTTTGCTTCTTTGTTGTATTTTTAAATTATTATTATTATTTGGCAAAGAGAAGGGAATGACATAATTAGATTTAAGATAATAGAGAAGAAGACTGAGTGGAAGAATGGAATTTTTTTTCTCATGCAAAATCAGCCTTGACATAAAAATATTTTTCCTATTTTTCCTTTTTTTTTTTTTTTTTTTTTTTTTTTTTTTTGTATAGATAGAATGGAAGAATTCCCCATCCACTGATTTTCGCTTTATTTTCAAAATAATAATATTTTCTATAACAATTTGTTTTCCTTTAAATCTGTTCCTAGCCTGATGTAAAGTGAATTAACACTTGATCCACAGTCTGCAAGGTCATGATGTCACTGGGACGAATTCAAGGGGCTCAAAATCCACCCTAGTGATGATTCCAGGAATTATTTTAGACATCTTCCACACCATCATTTCCCTCATCATCTCTATTACATCTGCAGAAATATAGAATTCTACTAGATTAAGATTAAACATAGAGGAAAGTTTGAGACTGGAATGAAACTTGTCAAATTTATAAATGAAAAGGGAGTAAGATGTTGCTATATAGTTTATTTTTTATTTTCCTGCCCCTTGAGCTTGTTTGATTTAGTACATTCTGTGATAGACTGAATTGTTCAAGAGCACATTGAAAAAACTTACAGCTTTTTGTACTGGCTCAAATCCCTGAAGGCTTTGACTCTCATAAAAACAGTTTTCGTGTAGTAGATTTGTGGGATTTCATTACGATCATTCCTTTGGTAAATTAAATAATCACAAAGTATAAGGAAGAAATGAGCCTTTCATCTAGGTAATGCCTTCTCCTTCATCCTGAAGACACTGTTTCCTCCTAGAGGCCTTACAAGTGCAGTCCATTTCCCCCTGTTTGCCCTTGTAGTCTGTCTCAGAAACTGTTGCCAATGACGGCTTCCTCTTTTGGCAGGATATTAAGTCATGGATTCATGGATCAAAACTTGTTAGCAGAGTTACTCCCTACCAATGGCTCTCTTTGTCTTACATGGAAGGTACTGTGTTTTCCTATTTGCTGTCTATATTATAGCCATTCTGAGATTTTACAGTAACTTTGGAAAGGGCAGTGACGTGTCATGTTTGACCACCCCTTTATTCTAATTTATTAGTCTGCTCAGAGTTGGCCCAGGAAAGCTTAGTATTGCTTGCCAAGGAGGTATATATTATTGTTCGCTGTAACTGTAATGCAGTAATTTTGTTATTTCTGCTTTCATTCTTTATCTCTCTCTATGCAAAATCAGCCAAAGACTTTCTATTTCTATTATACAGTTAATAAGGAAATGGTTGTTCCAGTTCTATTCCCCAATATGTCCTGGAAAAGTTTGTTTAAAAAAAGCTTTCCTGCATATAAATGAGTTGGCTTGGCAGTATGCTTTAAAATGTGCTGTTATGAATAATTTGACAATGACTAGGAGAAATGAATGATAATTTCTTGAATTCTGTTTTCATGGGATGTTGGGAGGTGGATAACTTGAATGGGAGGAAAGTATTTAGGCAGGTTTCTGTGGAAGTTAATTAAGCAATTTGATTTTATGCAGTTTATTTTCTCCTACAATAAATATGATGGCAAACAATGTTATTTGAAGGTATAGGATCTGTCTTACAAGCTTCTAAGATATTAGTACTAGAGCTGTAATATCTCACACACAGCTATTTTTTGCCAAATGCTGCACACCTGCGTGTTTGTAATCAGAGCTGTATGTCATGGGGACTGGTGCTAAGCAGCTAGAAGTAAATGGGAAAAACACTTGTGTGCATGTGAGCATGTGTGTGTTTGCACACTAGCTATAAGGGGAGACTCGTGGATTGCCTGTTTCTAACTCCTTTCTACTGCAACAGTTGCAATTCATACATGAAGAAAAGATTGCTGTCTCTTGTTTTTTTTTACCTTCAACTCCCATAGCCCCACCCCATTTCATTACATTGAAGAGACATGTTAACCAGAGCTGTTTAAAGACTCTTGCAGAAAATATAATGCAGGATATGCTTTTGTTTTGGCAAATGACATGCATGTATGTTGTTTCTTATACAAAGAATAATTTTATCTATGCTCTGTTGAGCTTAACAGTGACGGATTAACACTGTATAATTAAACAAAGTCATCCATCACTAATATTTTCCTTCAGGATTTAATAGAAACCTGAAGTAGATTTCATGCCTACATATTAGCTTTACTTTTACTAGAAACTCTAGTATATAAGCTTTTCCTTTCTTGAAGATAGGAATGATTTTGCTCATTTCATTCTTAATGGGCAGAAACATATTCAGGATACACATTCCAGTCCTGATGAGATCAAATAGACGTGTTCCATGATGTGGATGATGTGGATTATGCAAATAAAAGAGGCATAACTCATTTAAAAAGCCCTATCATGACTGTCTATTATAAATAATTTCCCTAGATTTCTAGCACTGCAGCTAGAAGCTTCATCCACATTTTATAATTTGCTGTCTTGTACCTTAATGTATTAAATATTGCCTTTTAAAGACAGTAATGTCTGCCAAATGAAACAGCAGAGCATGTTAATTCATATTTAAAGCAGTTATTCAATTGCCATATTGCAGCACTACTAATTTCATGCTGAAGATTCCTTTGCTACCTGTTATACATTCTAAATATTAATAATAAAAACAACAGCAAAACAAGAGACAGGCTGCTGGGAGAAAACAGTACTTACTTGAGGAGGATTCTGCAAGCTCTGTTCTGCTAGTCCACAGGCTGAAATGATGGAGCCAGATTTAGAAGTAGCTTATTAGGTGCATGCTGCTTCAACAGTTACAGCTTTTCTTTTTTTTTTTTCTTTCTTTCTTTTTTTTTTTTTAACTGAAAGACAGGATCGTTTTCTTTTTAATGAAGTCAGCAGAGAATGATATGCTGTCTGTGTTGCTATGAGAGCATACACTTGCAGAGCATAGTCAAGCAATTGCTGTACAACTTACCATGGGGTCATTCGCTATCAACTTATTAGTGCTTTTCAGTACTGCAGTAGCATCAAGGCTGGTGATGATATTCCAAATATATAGGAAATAATTTGTTAGTCTTCTGCTTTTGAGATTGAAAGTGATTGAGTCAGTGTTGTTGAATATAAGCAGATAATTGAGTAAAGTGAGATCTTTCAGAATATCCACTGAATTCCTCCAAAAGGCTGTGATTACCACCACAGTGCTGTACCAGCAGCCGTCCATGCCTCTAGTTGGTCATCATATGAGAATTCTCAAGCTCCAGTCAGAAAGTAGCATAGTAGCATGTGAGAAAATGAAGCTTTATATTTTCCCTTTGATATTCTGAGATTAAAAATAAATAAATAAATAAAAATCTATCACCTTATTTATGAGTATGCACAAACTGCTGCAATTATAAGGCCATGGAATTATAGCAATAAAATCATCCCCTTGTAACCTTATCTTTAAAATCACATACATTTCTGGTGTTTTAGTGATGTCACCATTTACATTATGTCAAGGTTTTGTTGTAAATATTAACACTATGCATATCATAATCCAACAACCAATTATATCTGCAGTTTTGGACTGCAGAAAATAAGTTATTCTTTAAATATTAATGCTGTGTTTAGAAATATTGCTTTTGACCAGGGATGCTTTAAGACAGGAAGAAGTCTCTTATGTATTTATTAACTAGAAATAGCACAGGTTTCAGCTTGTCCTGATTTACATTGTCCAAAACAGTGGACCTTTAATGACTGTGAAGACAGATGATCTGTTTTCATCCACGCTCTGCATCATTACCTTGCCAGTCTGATTTTGGAAGATGGCCAACAATTAGCTATACCTCCATAACCTGACTTGAAAAAATAAAAGGTGATGATGGAGTGGGAAGGATAACTTTGATTTTCGTAAGTTATTGCTGTTGAGTTCTTACATGCAAGTGGAATGGTTAAGCTCAGAAGATACCCCTTACAGTTAGTTACTCCTCATAATCTGACAGGAAGTTTTCTTTACTGCTCCCATTGAGTTTTGAGCATTAAACAATGTGCAAGACGTGGATGTTCAAGGAGGTAAATTTTCCCAGAACTCTAGAGGACAACTCTGAACAGTAGCACCTTCATGTTGACAGAAAAACAGATCCATATTGTCAAAAGTAATTAAGTTTCAAACTAAGCGAAGCTGGTGAAATCCATCTGCAAAATACAGATGTCAATCTAAAAGTTGAGGCTCATTACTTCTGATGGCTTCTTCAGTAATATTTTTCCTGTACTTCCAGGACCCTTAACCTTATCCCTTTTTGTGTTTCCAGCATAGTTCCATGAAAAAATCTTTTGACTTGCAAATTCTTCCCATCAGGAAAACTGATGAGATTCAAATACAGATGTGCTGATACCATACACCAGAACCTTCAAGACATATATGGACAAGTGAAGAGGAACATAGTATTTCTTCTGAGAAATTGTGACTTTTTCCAAGGAGTTGACATGAGAGGAAACATGACATCATTTGTAGCTAGTGCTTTAGCCGTCACCATACTTATAGCTGAGAGGTTAAAGGAACAAAATATCACCCAGTTCTGTGCTCATCTCCCTTTTTGTTTTAGCTCTTCCTTCATGTAAAAATACTTATCCAGGTATTAGTACTCATTTTCAAATTGGGCCAATGAAATTACATTCCCAGTTCCCTTGTAAAAGGGAAAATAGAGGAAAGGAAGGAATAAAAGAATAGGCAAAAGCTTTGTCTATTTGAGCTAAACTTTTGCTATAAGCTACAAATAAATGCTTTCCTTCTATGTCTTTCTCCATTTCTCCAGACTCCTGGCATGCTTTTCTTTCTGCACACTATTCAGTGCTGTACCGAACAAGACTCTTTTCACTCCCTGCCTCTCCTCTAGCTTTTTCCTGAATCCATAATCCTATTGTTAATTCCTGTAAAAGGAAACATGAAGCATTTTAGAATGAATGGCTGGCACAGCCACAGAGCTTGAGAAAAGATAGAAAATTTATGATCACTGGCCTGGCTAAGAAAACTGTAATATGATTGATTCTAAGTATATCTTGCAGAACACAGCTATCTAACCACTCATTCCTTCTCATTTTTTTCCTCCACCTCCCTCTTCTCACAGTAAAATAATTGCTAACAATAACCTCAGAAGCAGAAGAAGAAAGTGCAGTCAAGGCTCAACTTTGAATTTCAGTAGCAGTGTGACTGGAATATTTGATCTTTCCTTTTTACAGGATTTGAACTGGGTATTTTAATCCTCAAAGTGAGGGGAACAGGTCACAGAAGGGTGAGAAAATAGATGCAATGATTGCAAGTACCTATAAAAGTTGGTGCTGCAAATGGTAAAAACAAAACTCTAGGGCAAAACCAATGCAATTGGTTGGTCATTTGTTAAGTTCAACTGTGGGTAACATGAGGTTATCGTGCAATTTTGCTTGCCCCAGACAGAAGTATTAACATCTCAGTACATTCCAACTTGATTGAATATCACTAGAAATGGTGGAGACTGTCACAGAAATACTGTTGGGTAGTTTTAAACATTGCCTAATTGTGAAAAAAAGAATGCATCTGCAGGTGATCCCAAGTAACATATATGAAGGTACTCAAAATATTTGACAGAAAATAGAAGGCTTGGAAGATGTAATGCTTTTTAGTGCCACTTTCTTTCAGTGTTACCTTTTTGCAGTGTCATGTTTTAAATCCCTGTAATTACCTCAAATCTAAATATGTTAGTCAATGTTAGAACTTAGGAAAATATGTAATTCAAAATGAAAAATCTCTCTTTAAGAAAGTCAGTAGTTTTTTCTCAAACTGCTATGGAGTGTCATAAATTCTTCAGGATGTGATGTTTTTACTAAGTTTGTTAAGTGTAAACATACTCATGCATGTATTTTGATTTTTAATGTTCTCTTCTTCATTTACTTATTCACACTGAGTTATTGCTATGAGCAAGGCCACAGTAACACTACTGATAATGAGTCTGAACAGTACCTCATGGTTTTAAAGGTATGCTTATTTTCATAGCACTATTTTTCAAGAACACTTCATATGCTTTTAGCTGTGATGTTCAGGTCTTAGAAATGTTTCTTTTTAAATCTTTGCTATGTGAAGGGAAAAAATGTTACAAGCACTTAAGTGGCATGGTCATTTGTGTTTAAATATAGTTTTTCCATTAAGATGACCAACTCTGATGATGAATTTAATGTCTTTAATAGGTTTTGCTCATCCTCCTTTCATGGAGAGATTGATATAAGCAGAGAGTTTGGAGGAGGAATCTTACTCAGCCTTTGCATGTGGGGAGCATTTTCTGTTGCTCAACCATGACATTACTGAAGGAGTTTGATAATGGTCTTCAAAAACCTTCTCTGACAGTTTAATGAATATAAAACTTCACAGCTCCCAGAATTTAGCATGGAGAGAGAAAGTAAGCAAGAACTGAAGTTCCCTTATTAACTTAACTTAAGACCTGTGGAGGAAGCCTGCCTGAAGCAGAGCTCCTCGGAGAACGAGAAGCCACAGGGTGTCCCCTGTGGCAAGAAGGGCATCACCTCAGCAGTAAGGGCTTCTGCTTGGCCTGTAGTTCTTGTGCAGGTCTCTTGGATAGTTATGGGGAAAGTCATATGCTCCTTGTGCCCAGCATTGATTGTTAGGAATAGGAGTGCGAAGAAGAATTAGTCCTGCTAATACCTTTCTTTGATGCTTTTTTTTTGACTTTTGGATGAAATATAAAGTCATCCGTTAAAAGTTGAAGATCTGACTAAAGATGTTTACTGAATTTGACCTCAGTCTAAAAATGACCTCAACAGTTCTGGAACTGCATTTTTAAACAAGAAATAAAAAGGGCCCAGCTTGTATCCTGAAGATCTAATTTGTAGCTTGGCTAGGAGATTATTCTGTCTTAGTCCTCTGGGGATAGTTCAACAAAATAAATGTCTCATCTGGCTGCAGTGTTCATCACGCTGTCAAGCATAATCAAATATGGGGAAAAGAGGGGGAGATAACCTTGACAGAGGGGGTGTGCTGCAAATTCAGGCAATATATAGCAAGTTCCCTTTCACATGTGCACTAATATTTTCTCCCACTGTGTTTATCATTCTCCACACATAGCCTGCTATCTGCACATCAGTCACACTCAACTTTCAGCAGCCTGGCTGTTGCACACCTACACTCTGATTCCCACAGCCTTCATTCATTTCACTTTATTATCAGCATCTAAACACCTCTGTGGAGACTATAGCATGTACAGAAAATGAATGTTGTTAATGGGTGTGCTTGTGAGGAGACCTCTGCTGTATGGAAAGATGGTCAATTTTGGACACTCCTGCACTGTCCAAATTTAGATTCTGTGTTCCAGAAAATGTCATCTTTTCCACTTAAAAACAAACAAACAAACAACAACAACAAAAACAACCAAAACCACTAAACTATATATAATGACTTTTGAGGAACATAGATGTAACCTTTATCAAGAGCAAAACAGAAATGTGTCAAGCTGAAACATTATTAAAAAATGGAAGATACAATACTGTCCAGTTGAAGCCATTGACTTTAGTACAGCTTAGAGCAAAAATTACTTAACTTTGTGTCTGCACTGCTAAGAACATGAATGTTTTAGCAATCTCAATCTTTAAATTTCAAGTGCACTGTTTAGCTCTGGAAATAAAACCACTAAGCTTTTAGAATTTATGAACTATTTTTATATCCCATTCTTTTTGTCTGTTGCTTTGAGTCTTTATGGATTTTCAACAAGATAGTGTTCTTTATACCATCTGTAACCAGCATCTTTCCAATATGTTACCAATATTACTTCTGTGGTTATTTCTCCTAAAACCGATTCAAGAACATGTAGGAAAGGCAAGACAGAAAATCAGACTCCAGATGCCAAATTGATTTTCAGAAAGACATATTCCCGTTAAGCTCTATTTAGCCAGTTTCTTGCTAACTATATTTGCTGTGTGTTGTTAAATTTGTCTCACTTGAAAATGTGTATTTTATCAGACTCTTCAAGGGGGACATTTATAGCCTTATATCACGTTAGGTAATGTGAGAAAATACGCCTCCCAAACCATAAACATCTTGTCTTCCATCTAAAGACAGAGGATGTATGCAACTTCCTAAAGTGCTTTTTTTTTTTTTTTTTTTTTCTTTATTTTTTTAAACCATTTTTCTAATTTCTCTTTCCTAATCTTCAGCAAAAGTTCAAAAAGTATGAAGTATTATCATGAAATACAGATGGGAAGAATTACTTGTGATTTAGACATAATATTTGCATTTGTTGGTAAAAATTCCAAAATGATGTTTACTTTCTTGAATAATAGAGGAAATGTTGTTTGTTGCAGGGCATATGTTTCAGTCCAAGACAAGTTATAGCAATTGTTTTTAGTGGCTTATTTTGAGCAAGCTGCTTTTCTCTTTGAAGGGAATATGAAGAACAAACAGGTTTTTGTAGGGACTCTAGCTCATCAAGATTTGTCCAGAACCCCCAGAAGTGTACATTATAGGAGGTTACATTATTTCAGTTGAGTTCAGTTTATTTTTATTTTTGATTGTTCCCCAAAGTAAATGACATAGGTGCTAGCCTGATTGCTAATATACCAGAGAGAGCTCAGTCCAACTTAGTAGCAATGACAGAAACTTATTTGAGGCAAATACTGCTAAAAATACAAAGTGCAGTAATTGTTTCTCAGCACAACTGGAGGAATCATAGAATCATTCTAGAAATTCTAGCAGAGTTTCTGACAGAAAATAATCTGCCTTTGCTGCTCTATTCCTTAAACATATTTGGTGTTCAGAACAGTTAGACAACAAACTCTTCCATATACATATGTAGCTAACAGTGGTGACCATGTTGAAAAAGAACATTTTGTAGCAGAGTTTGCTCTGTCTAACACTGCTGCTGTGTTCTTTGTATCTCTTGTAATTTCCATGAGAATAAATAGGAGGCATTACTTTCATGGCTGAGGAAGCTGTGCATACCTGGAACTAAATGCTTTGGAAATTATTTGTTCTATGTAACATTCAGTTTTAACCCACTTGAAGGTCATATTTATCTTCCTTTCTAAATGCATATAGAATCATCCACACCATCTTATCTTCAAGTCCAAAAATACGTCATATCCATATATATTTTTGGAGAAGATTTACTTATTCTGAAGGAAATTTTTAGCACATTTTTTTGTAGCGCGTTGAAGCAATGCAAACTTTGTTTCTGCTTTTCTTCCCAAATGTAAGATTTTAAATAAAGTTGACAATGGCCCTTCAGAGTTAGTTGTTCCTTCTGAGACATTACATGATAAATTAGTTGAAATTCAATTTTTCTTATGACTGTGTTAAATGCTTGTTGAACTTAAGCCCTTGAATTAAATTAGAATACAGATAAATTAATAGTAATTTGGAAGAGAGGATGATGAAGGTTTACTGATACCTTCTTTGAAACAGAAGATCACAGTTTTATCCCTGTTAGTTCTATAAGTAGTACTGATAGCATGAGGACTGGAGAAGCAAAGCAGTTGTCCTCTTAAAGAATATGTAGACCAACTGCCATGCCAGCAGGACTGTTGTTTTTTATCATCTCACTGTCAAGCCATTGCAAATGTAGATTCTCTTAAAATGGCATGTAATAGAAATCTGAACTATGAGTTTGTGTATTCCATGCAGTACCCTTTTTTGCACTGCTATTTCTCTGTTAACTTTGCTGATTTTAGCTAGGGTAGAATTAATTTTCTTCCTAGTAGCTGCTTTTGTGCTGTGTTTTAGATTTAGGATAAGAAATGTTGATAAAACACCGATGTTTTAATTTTTGCAGAGAAACACTTATACTAAATCATGGACTTTTCATTTTTCATGTTCCCCTGCCAGCAAGGAGGCTGTCAGTGCAAAAAGAGATATGCACTTCTCCACCAGTGCTTCTCATCAGCAGCTGGCAGGTCTTTCTGAAAGAGACATCTAGTAGAGTGAGTAACGATCTTCTCTTAAAGGAGCCTTAGTTTCTCTTTCTTGTCTGATAGCTGAAGTGCAAATATTCCTCTTATCTCTGCAGGTTTTCTACAATGTTTTCAAGGGTTACACAATAACTAATATCTGAAGATGCTGTCAGCTACTTGGTGACTTAGGAATGGGACATGATAAGCATAGACATCAGGTCAGAAAAATAAAAATTATGTGTCAGGGCAGGCATCAATTATGCATTGCTAGCGGGACGTGGCTTTCTAACAGGTGGCTTGAGAATTGTAAGGTGATAATATTGTGTGTTCTTCTGTTTGATGGAAATATCATGGTGGTGACACCTCAAAATATCAGATCCAGTTCCATCATGATGGTGACATCTCAAAATATCAAATCTAGTTCTAAAGAGACCTAATTTATTAGAACCTAATTTATTAGAAAATGCTGCTATAGATAAATACATTAAAAGATACAGAATAGGAATTCACAGTCTGGCAGAAGATACTGATGATGGATTGTAATGATTGATAATGAACCAACAAAACAGGAACTGTTATTATTATATTATCTATTCTTTTTTGCTGTTTGGGATACTTTCTCTTTTTTTTTTTCTTTTTTTTTTTCTTTTTTTTTTTTTTTCTTTCCCCTTTCTCTCAATAGTACTGTGAACTAAGGTGTTTCTGAGTAAAGAAAGTTCCTTTGTGGGGGAAGTTGCATTTTAACTTTAACACACTGTGTTGCTAATAATTTCTGTGAAGTTCTTAGCATTCCTGCAGCCATCTCAACAGTCCCAAGACAGCCAAACCTTACCCTGAGATACAGTGGTAGTGCACAATAGCTGCCTCCAGAGCTTGCTACACTGAGATTATATCAAATCCTAAAATTAACATAAATAGCCATTGTAGGTGAATTGTCTTCAAAACTGCAAAACCTGTCTGAAGCAATATAGTAGAAAACAGGCTACAGGAGGCCAAATAGGAGGTAGGAACTGTGTGGAAAGTTTTATTAATGTTGATTATAATTTTGTCTTAAAGAAGAAGGAAAGCAGGGCAAATTAGCGAAGCTAACGAAGGAATTGAAAGAATAAATTCTCACTCAGTGTAGCATACATAGCAGATAGAATCCTATTTTCAGGGCAACTTTCCTGGGGTTGCTTTGATAATCTGAATGAAATTGTAAGTACTTCAGATAGTTACATGACTATGGAGGGAGACCATTTTCAGTAGTGCTCGTTGCTACTGTCATTGAAAATTCAATCCAGTCCCCAATATTTAAATGAGGTAACACAGTCGTCCAACAGCAGACTTTTCTGGAGAACCACTCATACAAAAAGCATGACAGTTATTTTCTGTCTGTGTTTGCTTTCTGGAGGCATCGACAGCCTTGTCAGGGGACAGTATGTCTCCTCAGTTTAGCAGTGCCTTTGGCCTTGGCATTCCCTGCTGTCAAGGAGGAGCTGCTTATCAAAGAGATCCTGGGACAGAGTGACCATCCCAGATTCCTTCAGCATCTCATTTGGCCTGCGGTTTGCTGGTAGAATCTATTACCACACTTACCAGATGTGAAAAAATAGCAATATTTTTAAACAAGTTCAGGAACCAGAAACAAGAAGAAATTGCTCAATGTCTGAAGTCTGGCAGATCCATGCTAGGCTTCAGCTCATTGAGATGGAACTATTCGTAGATGCGTCTTCCACAGAAAAATATTGGGAACATTTTATGTCTTGCATGAATGGAATTGTATATCATATAAAATCTTGTGCCACATCAAATGAGGCTGCTGTGAGGAAAGCAAAGTACCTTCTTTCCTGTAGCATAATTTTTCCAGTAGGTCTTCAGTTCCCACATCCTAGTAACCCCTCATATATAATGAAGTAATAAACTTATGAGGGGGTATAAGGTTACATATGAGGTACTTTATCAAATCAGTTGCTTCAAATAAGGAAATATTTTTCCAAAAGTTTCATAATATTTTTCTATTATTGGACTGTGATAATAATTTGTTTACTGTCTAATGCAGGATAAGTAAAGTCAAATCCAGCAGTCAGAGTTTGCCAAGAGTGCAAAATGTCTATTTTTCTGTAGGTAACACATCCTCATTAGGTTTTGGGAGAAATAGACTAGTTACAAAAGCTATATTACTATTTATCATAGCAGTGTACTGATTTATTACATGAAATACATGATGTCAGAAAGAGAGTTTCCTATTTTTCTCCAAACGATAACTGTTCATACTAGATCTGTTGTCAAATTGCCACGGGGAAAATTTCATTTTCCCTTCACAAAATTTTCCATTTAATTTCAATTCAGGAAGGAGAATACTTTTGTTTGCTGCTTGCCTGGAAGTGTTTATGTAATATTATGTTGCATAACACTTCCTAGGGACTTTCCTGAGGTGCCTTCAGTCAGTGATGGATGAAATGATCTCTGTATAAAACAAGTGTGGTGCACATCAGTTATAAAATGGTGCGGATAGTTATTAATTATTTGAATGCCAACACTGTGCTCAGTACGGTGCAAATATGAGTCTTTTTCAAACTGAGATGATCTATTAGTTTTAATTGCAAAATGCTTGAGATAGAAAGTGTCCATGTGCTGCCGATCCTTTTGCCATTCTGATCTGCACTGCTGGCTCTGCCTGTTTGAGGACAGTTACCCAATAGCTTCAAACAGAACTGATAGTTCTGTTGGCCGATAGTTGCAGAACAGTGTAACCTGTGCTTTCATGCTCATCATGCCTCTTTATGAAACAAAATGTTCTGAACCTCAGGGAGCGCTTTTCAGGACAAGGTTTTTTCTCCAATGTTGAGCATGGTTTAAACACTGCATTTTTGTTGTTAAGACTCCTATTTTGACAGACTTACTTGACTGAACCAGCTTTTTCTCCGACATATCTAAAAATGCGTTATGCATTACTCTTTCGGTATACTGGACATTCCATCCCTCATATATAAGCAAAAAAAAAAGTTTATTCATTTGTTTATTTTATTTTATTTTTTCTTATCTGGACCACTTCAGCTCACTGTTTCCAGAATGTGCTGAATTAATAAGAAAAACTACTCCTGATATTGAGCCGGCTGACTACTTTTGCAAAGTGGACTGGCTCTGCCTGTTTACTAGTAAATTTACATCTCTAGTATTGGGGCTAAATGGCACAAAATAACTTGTACTCATATTGATCATCTCTGTTAGCTTTCTGGCTAGTGAGGGTATATGAAAATTTTCTTCTGAGAACGTGCCTGTGTTCATATGAATTCTTAAACTGTGCTCAGAAATTGTTTAGGAAGTGCTAGTTATCTTGAGTGAAACCTATATATGCCAAGCTATGATGTCAATAGAATAACAGAGACAATAGTGTTTCATTGCCTAGGAACTTTTCTTACTGGTCATTAACCTCGTACTGATCAAACAGAAATCCATTTTTTGCAATAGTTATGACAAAGCTACAAGAACTTCATTCTGTTTCATTTCTATTTCTTCCCCAATTTTCATCTGTCTATGCACAATTGTGATAAAATCTTAGTAGTAATATTAATTTATTTCAAAGAACTATACTCTTACAACCTATTTTTATTATGTTTCAGTCTTGAATAATCCAGTGAGCTTTTTATCTATTCAAAAGTCACAACCAATCTGTTGTTTGGAACTGTCATTATTTTATTTTTACATAACTCACTTCACTTAACTTCAATACAGCTTAAGAGTTCAACATGCTGCTCAGTGTTTTCCTGAGTTTTATGCAAATAAGTCATTTTTGATAGCTGCTTCTTTCACCTAACCAGAATTAATCAATTCTTTGATGTTGATTTCCCATAAATAGCTCTAAACTCATCTTTCATGTTTTTCATTCCTCTTTCTCCCTGTCTCCCACCTGCATTTTTGCACTTATCTCTTTTGCTCACGGCTTAGAACAAGCGCAGTTAAAATCAGCATGTTCTTCTTTTATTCCACATAGTACAGACAAGGAATTCTAACTTTGGATACCTAATCTTGCACATTGTGTCACCATATATAAATATAATCCTTGACTAGGAATAGGATGGTCTAGGATTCAGAAGTTTGTCATTGTCAGTGATAAGAAAAACTCCTAAAACTTATTCTTAACAATTATTTTACAATTCAGGAGAGTCCAAGAAATGTTTGCCATAATGCTTATCTAGCTACCTTATATGAAACTTTCAAGAATGCTTTTCTGACTCCTTGACTGGAAAAATGTATTATTTTATACACAGGAAAGTATAAGAATTAAAAGCTTCTAGAAAGTATGCTGTGAGCTATGCTGTATTCCACAGCTGTAAGCTTGCAGATCCCTAAATGATCAAATGAACAGCTCAGAAATTATGCTTTTTATTGTATAGATCCATAGAAAGATTAGGGAGGAAATTTTGTGCTGTGTGTGTGACAAATTAACATTTGTCAACATTGTTTGTTCAAGATTTTTGGACATCTCATATAAGGTGACCAGAAAATAATGGTTTTGGTAACATCATCATCATCATCATTGGGAATGCTCTAGTCATTTGTTCAAGTTTTCTATACATAAGCTCTTTTACAGAGTTTTTAAAATGAAAAATGAATTTTCATTCATTACAAGAAAAGCAATATTTTGTGAAGTTTGGGGTAATAATGTGAGAAGAAAAGAATTGTCTAAAAATTATAAGTTAAAAAACAAATGCATTTTATTGCTCTAGTGGGTGTAAGTAAAATAAATTCTAGCCAGTAGAAAACACTAGTTCAGCTGGCTGCACTGGACACAACAGGATGAAACACTGACATCAATAAATGAAGTATTCTGAAGTTCTGTATAAATGTATAAAACTGTGTGGAGCTCAGACCAAGTGCTGACAACTTGTCAGGAACAATCTGTTCCAGTGTTCAGCCACTCTCACAATAAAAGGTATTTTCTTATGTTTTAAGGGAATTTTCTTTATTTCAGTCTATACCCATTGTCCTTCATCCTGTCACTGTACCACTGAGAAGAATCTGGCTTTATTTTCTTTACTGCTCTCCATCAGGTTTTTATACATACAGATGAGACCCCTTCCAAGTCTGTTCTTCTCTAGGTGACAACCCAGGCTGTCTCAGCCTCTCTTCATATGACATATGCTCCAAGTCCTACAGCATCCTCATTGCCCTTTTGTGGACTTGCTGCAGAAAGTCTGAGATTCTCTTTTGTTGGAAAGGCCAAAACTCGACCCAGCACTGCCACTGTTTCTCCTGGGGCCTAGTAGAGATGAAGAACCGCTTCTCTCAACCTCCTGGCAATGCTTGTCTTAGTGCAGCTAAGGATGATGTTGGCTTTCCTTGCCACAGGGGCACACTGCACATTCAAGCTTTTATGAACCAGAAAGTCTCTGATCCTTCTCTGAAAACCTAGTTTCTGGATTGTTGATCCCCAGCCTGTACCAGAGCACGGGTTATTCTTCTTCAGGTAAATGACTTTGGATTCACTTTTTTCCACTCCACTCATTTCTCCAGCTGGTAAAAATGCCCCTGAAAGGCAGCACAATCATCTGGTTTATCAGTCATCAGCCTCTCAGTTTTGTATTGTCTAAAAACTTGCTGAGGGTGCTCTTGGTCCCACCATCCATTTGGTTAGTGAAAATATTGACCAGTATCAGTTGCAGTATTCACACCTGTGGTATAGCACTACTGACTTATATTTATTGTAGAAACAGAGGACCATTCCACTTTTCCATGATAAAATGAGTAAAAAGAGTGAAGAATGGGAATAATTGCATTTTAGCTATTGTGCCTGTAAGGCTGACGTTACTTAGCTCAGATACCTGTTTTGCTTTTTTTCATTAAAAATCTAAATCTTGCAAAGATTATATCCATATGGATTTCAAGGATTTGGTGGGGAAATGTAAGGTGTGTAGAGTTTACACATATCTACAATAGTGAAACATGGAAGAGTGGTTTCAGTTACTGTGGAAACTCCTAAGTGTTTCAAACCTTTTATTACTAGTAATCAATAATCCAGAGTACAGAGGAAATTTGACAGCATGTGTGTTAAGAAATAAGCATCCCCAAATGATTTTTTTACTATCCAGCCCCAGATTCATGAAAATATGGGGCAGAAAACTCAGCTTTGATATTAGAGAGCTGTTCTATTCAGTCTGCACAGAATGCACATGCATTATGCTCTGGTTTTTGCAGAAATTGAACAGGAGAAACAGAGATACTGGCAACAAGTCAAAGTTGAAAGTTTATTTGACATCTTATAAAGTAAATGAATGGTTTTCCAACACAGTTTCTGAGCTTTTTTTGAAAGGCCGCTCCTTTGTTGAAAAGGAAATTTTCTTTCAATCAAGTCCTCTCCCTGCTTTGGCTTGATTTATGTTTTATCATCGCAAGCATAATCTGAAAATGAGAAGTAACATAATGTCATAAAGAGGCTATTGGAAAACATAAAATAACATCATTTCCATTATTGTTGATGTGAAACCAAACTGACCTGTGAATAAAAGCACTGCAGCTGATCAAGGACTTCCACTTTGCCATCCAAAATAGTTTGTTGTTGTTGTTATTTTATTTTCAGTGTTGAACTCATGGATAGTTTTTTCTAAAAAGGAGGAAACTCAGGGTTGTTATTGGCTTAATACAGTTTTGCAGTGGTGGAGGTGCTCTTGGCAATGAGATAAGCCCTAAAGGGATTTGAAAGAGGTAAAAAGGAATTTTCCATGAGATTTCCTGAGAACTTCCTCCAACGCTTGGAAGACAAATGAAGAAGGAAGGCATAAGATAGGTGAGAAAGAGATAAAGGATGCAACTGTGTAAATTATAGGTGGCCTGCTAGAAAAGGTGATCTTTAGAGTGTGTTCATGTCTTCCACTAGATCACTGTGTAAGCCTGGTAGAGTCAGTGAGTCTTTAGTACCTCAGTCATCCATTTTCAAAAGTGTAGCTACTTAGCATGAGCACTAAGAGCACAAAACCATATCAGATAGTGGAATGCCCAAGAACTACCGGGAAAAGTATTTGTGAGACTGCAGTGGGAACTTACATAAGGTGGAAGAGTTATGACACCCTGAGACCAGATAGGCAGGAGGATGTTGAGAGGTATTCAGGATGAGAGGAAAGAAATCCAAGCACACGTATGCACCCTGCTGCTGTCAATTCTGCACTGGACAGATTGGTTAGTATGATATACCCAAAGAAATTCTCTTATACAAATAAAAAACAAAGAGGAGTAAAAGAGATTAAAACTCCTGAACTCTTTATTACTAGAATTGGCCAATTTTTAGAATTGATTTTTTTGTTGGAGTTGTTTCTCTCTTTTAAAGAGAGCAGTTTGGGAAAACCACCAACACCACCAACAAAAAACAGCAAACTGCTCTGCAGCATTTGAGGAAAATACATATTTTTAAAATGTTGGCCATTTATTCAGCCTTATATTTGGCCAATATGCTCTCTGACTTAATAAAATATTCTCCTGAGAGAAAATTTATTTTCAGAATTAACTACAGCAGAAAAAACTTAAGTACATAATTATTAAAACATGATCAGGCTCCATCAGGCCCAAAACACTTCTGTCAATCAGTGGTGTCTTCCAGTGTCTCTGAAACTTGTTGACTGAATATAATGTATACTTTAATCACAGTTTGGAGATGTACACTCGGTCTCTAATGCGTTCTTGTATATTCATTCATTTTAGTGACTGTTACTATTCACAGGGCAAGGCACAGTTTTTGATTGGACTCTAGTACTTAGATCTCATAAGAGATATTTTCCTTCCAAATTGAAGGATAGTTTGATTTTTGATCACATTAAGCTAAGACAAAAAGCCTTGCCTGTCTGCTTTCTGTTCATATGATCATTACTAATACTGTTTTACAGCTGACACAAAATCCCTGGCTCATTTTTACAGTATGTCTTGTAATCTGTTGCTCCAAAATATTATTTAGGAATAACTACGGTTATCAGTGTCAGTTTTCTGTGCTGCAGAACAGTTTGAGTATCCTACAAAGTTCATGATCCTGTCGTATTTGTCTGCAATAAAACACAGAATGAAGGTGCAGAATGAAAGACCTATTTATAGCTTCTTAAATACTGGTAGTCATACAGTAAAAATTGGTAGTTTTACTGAGCCTGTCTTAATTAAAATCACTGTCAAATGCACAACTTCTCTTTCTTCCAGTCTTTATTCAGCAAATATTTTCAGTGTGTTTGGGAATATGATTTTTCACTGATGAGTAAGACTGACAGTGCACTGTAAAACAGATAACTGACACCTCGCTTCAAACATCAGTAGTTCTTATCCCCACTGAGCTGCTCCTACAAATGCTGATAGGGAATCTGACATGGTGCTGATCTGTATCCAGTGACAGCAGAAGATAAGAGACTGCAATACAATGAAGTTGACTTCTGAACTGGAATTCAGAGAAAATAAGGCAGCATTTAAAAATCTGACCTGACGGATTTGAGCTTGACCAATCAAAAAGTACTGAAGACAGTTTTCTGTCTTTGTGTTGTAAGCATGTATGGCAATACTTCTTGTTTTTTACTGGATGTCTCCTTCTTAGGTTGACTAGCAGAATTTAAATATATGAAATAATTATGGAGGTGGAAGAAAAAGATTGTTTTCTTTATCTTCTGTCACTACACTTCATGAGGTTTTCTTGTTTACTAGCACAGAAGAAGTTTGAGAGTAGGTTTGGTAAGGTCTTAATTTTCATTGTCAGAGTAATCTAAGCCAACATATTATGTTTGGATTTGCATATCAGAAGATAATAAGTTTTTCTAGATTATTTTGTCAGGGACCATTCTTACTGGTTCTTACAAGAATACAGGGCAACTTCATTTAGCAGTGAGCAACTCTGCCTGCAGCAGGGGGGTTGGAAATGGATGACCTTTGAGGTCCTTTCCAATTCAAGCCATAAGTCTGTAATTGTGATTTTGTGATATATCGAAAGCAGTTCAACATGATCTTCACTTGCATATAGAATTTGTCATACAAAAGTTACAAAAGAAACTGATGATGGGGAATCCAAACCCATATGTTACCGCTTATATCATAAGATACTGGTAATACCTTACAAAGAAAAAGAGTGGATCTGACATCCTAGTTATCAAATTCAACGTTGAAACTGAGTTATTTGCATTTTTTTTCTCTTGTGGGCAACACAGTGTTGACTCAGACATTGAAAGGAAGCTGTACTCTGGCCTGACCATAAAGGATGAGTCTACAGAGAAGAGTGGAATGATTTGTTTTTTGCATGCATTGGCACTGCATGGCATCTCCTTGCTATTACAACTACTAGAAACTGAAAGGTTGAAGAAGGAATTTTACTGTCAGAAAATGTCCTAACACTGGAAATACACAGAGGATAGTGATGATGTGCTGAAGATAGAAACTCTTTCGCTGTTGTTGTTGGGCACTCTGTTCCTCCTGAGAATTTTTGTATTTAATGCTGCTTTTGAAGACATTTATTTGACTTAATTGAGCTCTTTTTGTACTAGGCATAGACAGTGTAGGTTTGTGATTTTGGTCTCCAGCTCTTCATCATGCTGTTATAAAAGAGGCTGAACTTATGTTGCAGGGGTAAATTTTAATCTCTCACTTTTATTTACTTAAAATTTAAACATAACATTTGGGAATGTTTTATGCAATTATGTGATGAAGGCTACTTAGATGTTTGTGCTGTAACTTTCATGGGAATGGACTTCCATGGATAGCCGTGGTTATAGCCATGGATATAGGCTACAACAAAAGGAGACCACTATAGAAATGTAAATGTTCCAGCCAGCAACACTAGAGAAGGGTAGAAAACATTTTCAGACCATGCTAAACTCTTGTAAATAAATGTTTATTCAGAACTCTGTGCTGGAGAACAGTGATGGTTCATGACTTATAGCTAAAGTGATGAGAACCAGTGAGGAATTTCACTTGAGAGAGACGGTCAGGACAGACTGAAGCAGACAGAAGCACTGAGGCAGCTCCCTGCAAGATCAGTGGCAGCCTCAGTTAAGATCTGGTACCAGACAAGACCTGACAGCCCTTAGCTTAGTGTAAGAATTGCCCAAGAAAAGCAACCATCTGGCCTCAGCCGAGGTAAAGACTGTAAATAGTTTTAGTTACACTAAGAAACCAGGCAATGCTCCTCTATTTATCTACCATGTTGTTTTTTCTTCCTTCAGTGAAACACTGTGAAGGCAACTAATTCATATTTGCAAATGATGAAAATTAGTTAATGAAACACCAGGTTTAAATTTGACAAAGGTTTTTTTTTTGCAGTCCCTTAAATTTTAGCCTAGCCCTTTTTGCTGCTAGTCAAAACCTGTCAGCACAGTTACAGCTGTCCTTGATTACACCAGTCAGTCTGCAGTGGCTATGTAGCTTACTGGCAAAACTACAAATTGTAAATACTGTGATGTTTTATGTAGGGTTAAAGATCAAAAAATCATCAAAAAATTAAAGAGTGTTACTTTGTTTGACACAAGTTTTTTTTTTTTTTTTTTTTTTATAGGCACATAAGAATGGGAAGGGATTGAAATATTCTAAAGGAAGATTTCTATCAACTTTTTTCCCTTTTAACTGCCTTAGCAATTAGGTTTTAAGTCTTGAGGGAGTTCAGGGCAATTCCTTCTTCTTGCCTGAGGTAACTAGGCTTCATTTAAAGAAGTTTCATAACAGTCAAACTAGAGATTTGTATCAGTGAAAGGGGTATTGGAAGGGTAAGAATGCCTGTTCTTAACCTATCCTCACTGCAACAGGTAAGAGCATTGACACGATGGAAAGTGGAGATCGCAGAGGGTGCATCAGGCTGAGAAGAGTAGCTGAGTTGCAGGTACTTGGGATAAGGTAACTGTTCCATACAGAGGTTCTGGGATATGCAGCCATTCTATCCAGCTGAGAAGAGCTGCCATTCTTCCTTGCAAGCTGCATGGGGAGTTTCCATTTCATCAATTGCAGCCAAAGCTCTCTCTGTGCTAGTTAACCCACCACTGCTCTCCTTTGGCTCACAACTGGCAAAAGGCATCTGGTGCCGTAACGTAAATTGTTATGTTGAAGTTTCAGCAAATATGAAGACATACAGAACAAATTTTATAACCTATATGTGCAATGTACTATTTGATGATGGCCAAAGTAACAGAGATGTTGGTCTGAAATTTTATTTCCAGTAGAGCATATCTTCAGCAACTAAATTACAATAATATCACTGGCATATGAGTGTTGCTTTCATCAGATACGTAAAGGTTTCAGTTATTCTTTGCTCCCCAGTACAGGAAGTCATTAAAGCCTTGACATTCTAGTGTTTAATTAACTTATGCCTCCTTATTAATTTAAGGCCACGTATTTCAAGGCTTGCTGCAAGTGGTAGGTTTACTTTACATAATATCATTAGAGAATAAATTGCATTTTGTACTCTCTCCAGTCCTAAGTGTCTGAAATTTTTGAGCTGAATTGACTTGACTCTGATTGCAGTGCTATGGCAAAGACATTATGAAAAACAGAGTATGTTTTCAATAGAAATTAATTTTTAAGAAGAATTCTGGTTTTATATATGTATTTTCAAAGTAGGATAATGGTGGTCACCAAATATAGCTTTTAATTTGATGTACTGTAGTCTAAGCAATATACGTTTAAAATCTAGAATTCTGTGGCTGGAAATCTCCATGGGCAGAGCTGATTCAGTGGCTCTTCTGAAAGATAACCAAGTTTCATCTCTTTGTAATGAAAACATGAGATTAAACTTGGCTAACTGTTAAATACTAGTTATTAGGGTCAATCTTGGGAAATAAATTACAACAAACAAAAAATAATTCAGATAAAGTGGCAAAATATCTGTAGTTTCCAGGTACATGAACTGCAATTTAAAGTTGGATAGCAGTAACTTTTGTGTAGGAATGTATGTTTTTCACAGCCTGAGATTTTGCAGAAGTTTAGCCAATGTGCAATTCTTAAAGTAATTGAAGTTTGCACAAGCTCAACAGAGAATTTCAGTTTTATTGGATAACATGTCCAAATATTCCATTGTGATTAAACATAAGCTCAAGCAACATAAATAACCTGAACTTGATCTAAGTAGCTGTTCTGGACCTGGATAAGCATTGATGTCAAAACACAGAGCAGGGAAGCTGCTCTTCCTTTCCTCATCTGTGACATACGTGCTCACATCTGGTGGAAGAGAAGGGGGCAAAATAGCAGGTGCAAAAGCAGAGAACAAAAGCTGCACTGCAAAATGGAAAGGTGGGGATGAGGATCCTGATGAAATTGGATAATTAAGAAATTAAGTGAAACGGGAATTAACTGGAGTGGGGAAGAAATTAACTGAAAATGAAGAAGCAGTAGGGTCTGATTGCATAGAGACACAGTATTAAGGATACGGAGATTGCTAAGTGTAGTTTATGCATGGAGCTACTGGAGGCTTAACTGCTTATAACTGCTTGCAAAAGAAATGTGATGTAAGGTGGAGAATCCTGAAGAAAGAATATTGAGTATTTCATGAGCCAAAATAGGAGACAAGGGTAGACTGAGGTAAAATATATGCTTGCTTATTCCACCAAGTCCCACCTGAGATATCATTTTAAAATAATGCTGAGAATTAAATAGTCCTCTGGGCTTAGCTTTCATTGGTTTTAGCCACACCTGCAAACTCTCAGTACATCTGTAAATCCAACCCTGTGGTGTCAAAATGGAAGTTAGGAAAACGAAGAATATAGGGTGACAGAGGCCCCACAAAACATCTGCATTATGACATAATCGTATGTAATTGTATCAGACAATATAGTTCTGTTGATGCAGCCTTTTTCTGATACTTTCTGTTTGACTTCATTGTTTGTTTAGGTGTGTATAAATACGTTTAACTTAAAAACACCAGTTGTTAAAAGGTTCTGATTCAAGAAATAATCTGCCCTGTAATTCAGCTGTACTGAAAACATAAGATTTCATAATGATGACTGTTCCTAAACTATAATTAACACATGAGAACTGTATGGTCTCTGTTATAGTACAAGCACTGTTTTGCTTCCTGATAAATGTATAGGAAGGAACTATACTTACAAAGTCAAAGTGATAAATTCTGGGTATTATGTCAGGAAATGTCTCTCAGGGAAGCCCACCTCTCCTCTATGGCAATATTCTTAGAAGGAGTCTTAGTTTACATGCACAATTGTCTCCTGAGATGGGCAGGAGTCAGAGGATGTGAGAGCTCAGTTCTCCAACAAGAAGGGACTAATCTTCCTCTGCCTGAGCAAAGGTGAGGCACACCAGACAGCCTCTCACACACATGAAGAAGATAAGAGACTTTCTCTAATCAAGCGTTGATACTAATGCTTCTATTTTCATAATAAGCTTATTCCAGTCCTCGAGTTTTAATCAAAACAAGCCAGAGCCCTATGAAACTAAATGGATTTTATTGTCACGACCTCCTGCTCTAGCAGTGCAAGTCCTAGAATAGTTTTTCATTATTTGGTCCAAGATTAAGATATCAGCTTATTGCTACTGTGTAAGCACTTCTCCATGTCTGCAACGTCAATCTTTAACATTTCGAAAGGGCACTTGAACCACTCAGTTTGCAATAACTTTTTTATCCATGCTCTTACAGATAAGATTTTGATTTCTCCCAAAATCATAGTTCCAGAAGCTAATAACAACTAAAGGCTTTAGCCACTGTTATCCTTTGGAACATTACTTGTTTCTTTCTCAGTATCTTCAATTTCTCATTGACACTTCTGGGTCACATTTAGACTTTTTTTTTTTTTTTAAACCTGCTGCTTTTTTTCCCCAAGCTTTCTCTTACCATTTTGAAACTCCTGTAATGTAAAGGAAATCCTGATTCTGTGCCCAGTATTTTCTGCAGTATGATTATTTGGATCTGTAAAATCCCAGGGAGTAAGTTAAGCATTACAATTAATGCAGTGTAAAAATTTCAGGTTTTATGTCACCACTCCTTTCCTGCATTGGTGCCAACACATTTTTTTTCCTTAAAGCTACATTATGGTTCAAATTATCTGCTATCCTTTTGCTGTTGGGCAACTTCAATTGATTAAATTCACTTGTTTGTTTCTGAGCTTTGTTTCTCTATTCTGTGTTCTGCTGATCAATATACCCAATACTGGACAAAGTTCAAAGTGGTTCAGACTTGCTTGGTGGGTACTTGGCAATATTAGATTAAATTAGAAAAGAGCAAAAAGACAGCAGTTTTTCCTTTTGATCTCTTCATGTGTGTTTTAAAAAGCTGTATGTTTAATTTTAGACCAAGGTTGGGATTTTGTTTTATCAGAGTGTATCAGTAAACATTCTAGGTTTTTTTGTGTGGTATTCAGTTCCCACAGAACTGTCAGAAAACCAGCCATATCCTCTCTTTCTTCCTTTTCAGCACGGTCACCCATGTAGAAAGGTTTAGAAATCTTTCCATATCCAAAATGATAATTTTACCTTAGATATTTTTTCTTGGAGTGGGCAAAATTTAAGAATGAAAATCAAGCTGAGGGGCAAAGGGGCTTTTTCTTGTTTTGTTTCAGCTGACTTTTTTTGGCCAACTCTCTCAATAAACCTGTGACCCTCATTTTTCTTTTTCTACACTAAAAACAGGAGCAGTGGTTCCAACCAGCAAAATACATCATTTATTTTTTTTTACCAAAGCTGGCTGATGCAGAATGAAGCCTGTATTCTGGTCTTGCCAGGAAAGCATCCAGAGCTTTGTTTCTAACTCTTCCCAGATCAAGTTCGATATTTTTAGGGTTGATAGGTGTATAAAACACACTCTAAGCATCAATCTATTTTTGTTTTTTTTTTGCAAGTGATGCTGTTGCATCCTGATAAGGCCTTTACCAGCTCCATCTGACCATTTCCACGCTACTCTTCCTGCAGTTTTCTGAAAAATCTGACCTCTAGAATTGACTTTGCAACCATTTGGTAAGCTATGCAGATCTTTTCATTAACTATATTATAAAATCTAGCCGTAAATATAAAGAAGAATTTTCTGTCCAACTTTAAAAAAATAATCTATTTCTGTACATTTGTGAACATTATTTACATTGGTAGATATGTCTTTGCACTTGCTGTTGGTGTTATAACATAAATGAAATGATACATTCTTTAGCTGTATAAAAGGATATAAGTTGTATAAAAGGATATAAGTTGCATAGGCTTTTCTATAGCTGTATAAGGCTTTTCTGAGGTGTTGAGAATTTAATATTGGTTTCTGCCTACCCATGCATTTTCTACAAGGAAAACTGTAGTGGGAAAGATACTGAGGTATTGTATTGCGTGATGCTGTAGGTAGCTGTTGGAGAAAGCTGCAATATGAAAGGTTCTTTCTTTATTCAAACAGTATCCATTGCATATCTATGACTCAAACTCCTACTTACTGATAAAAAAGACACATTTAAATATAAATTAAGATGAATCTTCTTTCCTCACTCTCTCAAAATATGTTTCTAAACCTTTAAGTTTCCTCGAAGTATTCATTGTTAGTATATTGCAAGAAGATGAAATGTCTCCAAAATTGCACACCTTTCTCACATAGGAGGAGTGAGTACAAACTGAGTCAAACAGATACCAGTTGGGCTTTATTTTTAAAACCAAGTGTGATATTTACCAGATTTTAGGTACAAATGTTCACACTCAAATCTAGCTCAGATTAGTAGTGTCTTTAGCCTTTTAAAATCTATACATTGTCATTATAAATTTTTTTGAAGGAGTTCTTTGTTCCCCCAAATCATCATCTTGTATTTGTCATATTAATATTCATGATGCTTTCCAGAACAAACATATTTCATTTCTTTTTATGGAAACAACTTCTTTAAAGAAATACGATTATCTTAGGAATGATTCACAAACAGATGAAGAGTGTTTTTTCTTTTGTCAAGCAAAGCTAATATGCCTCTGTCAGAATTTTAATCTTCCTGCACTCTCTTTTTTTTTTTTCTTATAATAAATGATGTTGCATATTGTACAGATTTTACAAAATGACAGAATCACTGAATAGGAAAATTAGCTTCAGGGCCTAGCACAAAAGGACATTCAAACGTTTATATCTGTGGGATAGTTAAGGACTTTCAAGTTAGTGCTCCAAGGCAAGATATGAGGAGTCTCAAGTTCTCTTTTTAGGCTGTGGAGGAAACAAAAATGCCTTCATTGCTGTTACTTGGAGCTGCATATGGGTGTTTTTTGCTTGACATGCTGGCCCTCTAAGTTAAAAATCATCCTGGTAAGTGGATCCCAGGGCAAAGTGAGCAGTGTGAGGTGCTGGAGGTCAGAGATCACAGCTCTGTGGGGCCATATCTGCCCTCTGCCCTCTGCCACTGATCTAGCATTGGCCTTGGGGGTCAGGAACTTACTCCCCTTCCGTGGATCATTTGTTGGCTATTGCTGTCACTTGCATCTTGTTAGACAAAGAAGGACATTGATGGGGCAGGAGAGTCCATCCCCTCACAACACTGTTGAATTCTTGTCCTGACAATACCTGGAAAGCTTCTGGTTTGGAACGTGCTAGAAGGCAAAGCTGGGTTATTTTGGACTGTGGAAATGCAAAGCACAACAAAAGAGGGCAGCATGTTGGGGAAAACTTTGGTAGCATCCTTTTCTTTTTATAGCAATCAGGGTACATTTTTCATTGACTGGAGTTGTAGCAGGATGCCATGAGCAAGAGGCCGGTGCAAACAGCTTGAATTCATGTTCCATTACCCTTGGTACCACACATGAGAAAGATTCTGAGAATCCTTTGGAGGGGGCCTTTAAAATCACTGTGGGAATTTTCTCTGAATGAGAGCTGAGGAAGCTTCAGTAGTGGGCCAGGATACAGGAATGTAAATAAGTCACCAGACAGACAAGGAAGCCTGTGCCTGTCAGACTCTAAAATACAAGATGCTTAGAGCCAACTGAGCCTCTATTTATGATATAAAGATTAATAATCTGAGTGGCAACCAAAAGGTGAAGTGATTCAGAAGTCTAGTTTTCAATTTTTAGAAATATGGAACAGGCTGGTTATTATAGCAGCAGATGTACGAGGGGAGGAGGAAGGAGTAGGGCTGTGAAGGAATCTGCAAATGTTTTTTAGGTTGTATGAAAAGTATTTGGGTGTGAACCAAATAAAGGCATTTAAATTCCTCACCCACACAGCCTGAACATAAACAATTCTACAGAACAAAACCCATGAGAGGAAAGTTCATGGCATGGGGTCAGAAGTAGTTACGTGAGAGTGTTAAATAAGTATCCTTCCTAGCCTATCTGTAGAAGGTCATAGTTGTTCTATGGTTTCTCAGCTGTCTGGCAAGGAGTGATACAGGCAGGTATTGGGAGTGTGAAAGGGGGAATAAGGCAGTGTGCAATGACTTGTGGTCAGCTGAAAGGATGCTTTCCTTAGGTCCTAATTTTGGAGACTCCTAGAGCCAGTCTAATGTTTTCAGGTCACTTACACATTTCTATTTTATCCAGGACAATGAGAGCACTTTGTTAAGCTTGGAGATCCTGCAGTTGCTGAAATTATCACTGTATTAAATGTGGTCATGACCAGTCAGGGTCTCCTTTTCTCAAAAGCTTTTCTTTAACTTTTTTCTCCCACCTTACCCCGCAGGGCTGGTTATTGAGGGAACTGCCTTGAGCTTGATCCTAACTGGGTGACAGTGGCCATCCTGAATCCCTAAGCAGCACCAAAATACTGCCCTAGCATCAGGCCAGGAGCCATGTATTACCTGCTGGATCAAACACACAAAATTTTAGGAATGTGTTTTCAACGGTTTTAACAGTTTTAAACTTTTCAGGCCAAACCTTCTTTCATAATTTTGAGATTAACATATTCATGTTTGCGCAAACACCCCTTTTTTCTGGGGTAAGGCATTATTTAATCACAGCAGACATTCAAAACTTCTCTCTATGAGTTTTATTCTGAAGAATGATTGATTAAATGGCTTACTTTGGCTTATGGGAGTTTGACCATGGGGTTGGTAAAGATGTGATTTCTACTTCCAGGGGCAGGTGCACACATGGGAGTTCAGCCCTATATGAGATCAGAGTACAGGACAGCTTCAGTAGGCATAAACTCAATCTGCAAGATAAGGGCCATAGCTGACATTCTTTTCCTGTATTCTGTCACTGTGACAGCTATTACTAAATTTAAAGATACCTTATTTTAAATCTCAGAATTGTTGTGTTCTAAGTAAATGCTTTGTACACTAACTGTTCCATAACACAATTTGAAAAAATCATGTTTTTGACAGCTTCTAGCACCTTCTGGTAATACATCCTTGCATTTGCCAACTTGGTTTCTCAAAAACACTCGAGCTTCTTGTTTTTCTTCAAAAAGTAACAGAGATCTGAGCAAAATTGTTATCTTCTTTGCATCAGCCAGCACTGAAAGCTATGCAGTGGAGGTGCTCTGTGCAGTACTTTGTTTTCAGTTCTTGACACCAGAAATGAATTGCATTTCTGAAAAGACGATAGAAAGTCAAAGAGAGGGTTGGATGCACAGCACATTAGGTTTCCTTCATATGATGAAATCTGTCGTACCTGACCAGTCACAAATCCGCTATCACTCTTTCAAACAGTTTTTCCCTTCTTTCCTCTTTCCACTAGATGCTTCAGATGTCAATAGAGAGGAGGAAAGATGAGCCCTGAAGATTGTCTGTTATAAACTATTCCCAGACAAGGTTCTAGGCTTTATTCCAGTAAAACTAGAGCTCAAAAATTGCACGTGTTCAGATTTCCAGTGTTCAGTTCTGCTGTGATCAGATGTAGAACATTCAGCACCCTTTGACCTCCAACTGCAATATTTCTGGATGCATTTCTCAAGACCTTTTGTATTTACTCTTTTTTATTATCATAATCATTTTCTTAAAATAACAGATACATCCAAGAAACTCATTTTTTTGTTGTTGTTGTTCTAAAGAGATCTAAAACTGATTACCAAATAAATGATATGAAAATTATCCACACTGCAAGTACTGGATCGTTGGGTTCCAGGAAGATGCAGCTACAAGCTTCTGTTATGCGGGGAAACTGCATAACAGTCTTTCTTTTCAGTTGTAAGAATAGCTGACTGATTTCCATTTTAAACATCATACAGACATTTTTTCTCGGGGGTCTTTTTTCACTCTGGTCATTTTATTGCTTCCTTATCAAAATAAGCAAGCATAATATTTTTTTCTACTATGTCATCTGTGAGCATGCTGCTCTTGCCACTTGATCACTGTATTCTGATACTGCTGTGAAGCTGTCAATTACAGTCATTATAAAGAAATGAAAATTGATTTGGAGGAACTTGCAAGCTTTTTTTTTTTTTTTTTAATTAGAAATTTAAGTGCGTTAGTGCTATACATAGTCTCTGGTCCCAAAGGGCATACAGAGAGAGAGAGAGAGAGAGAGAGTGTATAAATTCTGCTTAGAGGAACATTGCTCAGAATCAGATAACTTGCAGATTAGAGATTTTAAATGGAAAGCTCTACCAAGGGCATTGTTTTGTAATTCTGCCAATAGAAGCCCTAATGGGTCCTGAAATTGTAAGTTATTTCTGAGAAGTAGCAGCATGGAGACACAAAGAAAAGAGAACAAAGATTTTGCTTCTTTACTCAGCCTTTAAAGTTATCTTCATAAATGTGTTAGGCGGGGGGGGAAGTGGAGGTGCAAGGGCAGGATGCAGGTTCCTCCTTGTTTTTTCTCTTTCCAAATGTTGCTGATAAGTTGGGGTAGGGAAATTGCCCTTTTGTTTGTTTGTTTATTTGTTTTGTGCTTATTCAGAAAGCTTTGTGGGCTCCATCCTTAGGCACTGGAGAGACAAGTTCTTTGAGGGATTAATTCAGAGTGGGAAATCTATGAGCCTGAACAGAGTGAATCTGGTATGCTTTTTCTGTTCTAGAGCAGATGTGGCTCTTTGATGGGCTGTGTCCCCCTGGATTACTTTGGAAGGGGCTATGGCTCAAAGGATCCAGTGGAAATACAAAGTCACTTGTTCTGTCACTTGTTTCTTTTCACATTCTCTGAGGGACACTGAGGCAGATGTTCGGTTTAAGGCTTTCTTCAAACTTTTCTCCAAGCAACCATATGAAATATTATTTGTATAGTTAAGATATCCAAGTACAAGCTTTAGAAATGAAAAGTCTTCAGCTCTAGGACAACAGGAACACAGACAAATAAAATAAGTCTGGCAGATCTGATTGTTATTTAATAACATATTAATCATAAAATAAAAAAATGTTAGATGACAGCAAAGGCATAGATTTGAGGGTTTGATCTTTAAATATTTGCAATGACCTGTAATAATATCCACAACTATACCTGGATTCTTCTAGCTGCTTCTTGCTGATATTCAGCAGACAGTATTTAGCTCACAGCTATGGAAGTATTGAGAGAAAAGAAATAGGAAACGTATTTAACAGAAATGTAGAAGCAAGATGGTGGCCTACTTTTTGATTGTGAAGAGAGCAAGAATATTTTTTTGAGACAGCAGCTACATTAAGTGCTTAAATCCACACTGGTTCCAGAAGCCAGCAAACTAAGAACTATTTCTAAGAAAATAGTTCTTCCCTCCTTTTCCAATCCAAGTTTAGGTACTATGAAGTGAATTATTTTATGATTAGAAATGGGTTGTTTAGATAAAAAATATACATACATAGCAAATGCTACATATACTATATGTATACAAGATTCACATTTTTGATCTAGACAACCCATTTCTGATCATATGATTCTATATATATATATTTGTCCTGAGGGAGACAATATAATCTGTCAGCGTGACTAGATTTAGCCCATCATCTTAATGATGCATCAAGGGACCTGTGAGATGCATTTCCCCCAAAATTTACATTCTCTGCATCTGCTGTGAATTCTCTGCCTTCTGCCCTTCGGGCATGAGATAAATAGTGTTCAGTTAGAGAACTTCAGTTCTCTATAGCAAGATGCTTATGTGTTTCTCATACGGAATATCTTCATGGATAGAAGTAGAGGAAAATTTCTGAGTCTAGAGCATGAACAGAACCTTTAATTACTTTTTTTTTTTTATAGTTCTCTGAAAATTTGTATTCTGGCACCAATATTTTTTTGGTTAAGGTACCTTCTGTTTAAAGTATTCATTAGTTGGCTTTTCAATTTTAAATTTATATGGACTTGGGGTGTTTAAGTCCCATAGGCTCCAGAATAAGATCAAAATGCTGACCTGTTATCTCCTTGGTAGCCAAATGATAGTAAAATAATTTCTTTTGAGTTATTATCATTATTAGAATCATAGAAATAAGGCTCACAAGTATATAACGTCCAATTTTTAATTTAATTAGCCACTGCTTTAAAAAACATAGTGAAAAGTCATACAAAAGAACGACTGCATTAGGAAAGGTCATGCATGTAACACATTAATACTACATAGATGATTCATTTGAAGATTTCTAAACAGTTTAAATCAATATAAATATTCTAAGGAGCCTAAGCTAGTGGAAAAAAATGGCAGCACACACATTTTGTTTTACTTTGGGCTTTTTTTGTGAGTTTCCAAAACCCTCTGAATTCAGACAAGAATGTGAAATTTTTAAATCAAGGGGATTTACTGATGTGAGTAAAATTGATTAGGTTTTATATCACTTTTGCATTAAGAAGATGAGAGGCACCTCTGTTACAATTCTCCTCCAGTAGTTCTATTAAAACTAAAAGGACGTTTAGGTTCGATAAATTTGCTCAGGCAGTGGATCTGATAGATAACTACTTTCATTATGATCTTCCACAATGTTATGCAATTTTTCCCCTTGTTTACCAGAGCAAAAAGTTGTAAAGAGACTGTTGGGACCCAAGAGCTTGTGCTTTTTGCTTCTTTCCAAAGGTGACTCTGTATCCTATCTGCTAAAGAAGCCCTGAGAGCAGATCTGGGAGCAATGCCAGAGACAAGAGGCTTTGCCAAGCTGTTCTGGGGACCAGCTCATTCTGCCCTGTTCACTGTCAGGTCAGAGACCTATAGTGTCTGTGGACATATGGGAAGATGTTTGTAACTACTCACTGGGGCCAGCTGATGAACTAGACTCTGAACTGACATCCTCTCTAAGGCAGGTTAATTCCCTGTGCTAGTGCAATAGCATTGTAACCAACAACTGACAAATGAGCACATCTGCTCATGTGCACACAAAGTGCAGAAGCAGATCACAGAATGGAAACCACGTATTTTTAACTCTGTCCCTATGTGATGTTCTGACTGTGATTCTGCTCCAGAAGCCATCTAAACAAAACCTTCTTTAAAAAAGTCATTTTGTCATGTTTTGCCTCTACTTCATTAGAACAGTAGATCTTCAGAGAGAATATCTTTGGACGATTACAGTAAAATTTGGAAAAAAAGCCTCAAACAAATACCTTAAACAGAGATTCATGCTCTTTTTCCTAAGTTGCCTGAATTACTAACATCAGTGCAGTTCTTTAGTCCTGATGATCAGCTTGAAATTGATGGCCCTAACATAACTGATTTTTGTGACTAGATCTTCAGCATTTCTTTCTAATTGTTCTGACCTTCAACTCCAGAGCCTAAAAAGCAAAGAACAAATACTCATGTGCTTTAATATTCTTAGTATTTATCTGAACCTGCTTTTTCTTTGGGATTGTTGCTATCTGTAACTTCTTCTATGCTGGGCAGACAGCTACTACAGAAAGTGAGTTAATGATACCAGCCTTTCATGAACACAGCCTCAACATTTGCCAAGACTAATTCTAAATCTGGAGTTGACCATGGGTTCCGGCCTCTTGCCTCTTTTAATCTGCCTCAGAAAAGACAACTATTATGTTGTGTTTTATTTTCTCTCAGAGAATATTTGAAAAAAATGCTGAAAACCAATTCCTGATGCTTCTTGTTTCTTGCACCACTTGCAGTTTGTGCACCTCCTGATCAAATCCAGAGAAAACATCTTCAGCAATGCAGCAATATAAATCAAACTGTCAACTGACTGCAGATAGCTACAAAAAACAGGTTTTCATGCAATGCACAAAATGTGTGGCCAGCTCCAACATCTAAGTTTGGAACCAATAGAATTCTTTAGTCCATAGTAACAATCATTAGCTGCAGGATACTTGCTGATGTTCCTCTAAAGCAACTGCTGTGAGAACAGTGACCTTCAACAGGGAGCCCACATTTACAGTGATGTTTATGAAGATAAAAAATGTTAAGCAAGATCATCATCATAATTTCAGAGTTTCAGTGTTCTGACAAGGATTTATGATAGTATCTGGAAAGTGGATTTTTGTGAACATCCTTTGATTTCAATAGAACTGTGCTGATTTACACTAGCAAGGAGTATGGCTTAAGTTTAAAAATAGCATCGTTTGCAGGTATTATTAACTTTTGTATTTCTCAGATCCACTTTGGTTTGAATAGGACAAGTGGTAATGGTCTTAAATTGCACCAGTGGAAGTTCAGGTTGTATATTAGGAAATATTTATTCTTGAAAAGTATGGTAATGCACTGGAACAGTCTGCCCAAGGAGGTGATGGAGTCACTGTCCTTGGAGGTATTCAAGAAGGGGGTAGATGACACACTGAGTGACATAGTCTAGAACAGTCAAAGCCATGGGCTGGTGGATGGGCTAGATGACCTTAGTGGTCTTTCCAACTTCTACGATTCTATGGTAATTCCTTTTTCTGTATTAAGGTGTTTTAGCTGCAGTATACAGACACACACACACACAAAACCAGCAGGCTCCTCTTCAAGAAGCCTTGCACAGAGGATGAGGCTGAGGCTGTCTGGTGTTTTTATGTTCATCATAACTGAGTCATGAAAGGAGAATTTGCTATGTGTTGTGTTTGCTTGAGCCATTGGAATCTTGGGGAAGGATTCTTATGCTATTGCACTGTGATCCTCAGACAGTAACCTAACTGCATATGAGATGTGTCTAATTCATTCTTATTGTAAGGAGAAGAAAACAATTATTTCAACAGAGTTATGACTACATCACTTTTATCCTGCAGAGCGTACAATATGCAAAGTATATCTTACTTATATTCAGTGAGTTCCAAGAAGTGTAGACTATTCCTAAAAGCAGAAAATTGCTAATTGTGTTATTTAAGAGTCAACTCCTATAAGTATACAACACATTCTACATCAAGTAAAGTGAAACCTGAATAGGGAAGGGAATTTTAAAAGTAAGTTGCACAGAACTGTGTGAATTGTTAAAAGTATTTGAAATTAATTTTTTATTTCCTCTTGTCATTTTTGATTGTGAGTGCATTTGTAGCCATCTTGTACCCATCATGTCTGACACACAAGGCACATCAGAGATGTAGACATCAACCTTGCTAAATTTACTTCTCCACTTTCCTCCCTCCTGCTTCTCATGCATATTAATAAAACCCTTTTACCGGCAGATTTGCCTTTCACTGAGAGAAAGCTGGCCAAATTTTTCATTACCATCCTTCTCTGGTGACAGAACTTGTGACTGGTACTGTGCTCCCATCCCCTCCATTTTTGCACACAGTGGGAAGTAACTGTCATCTCATCTACTTTCTCATGTGGCCATACAGTTATAGCTAGCTACTATCAAGAAGTGTGATCTTGCCCTTGCCCATCTCTCTCTTTTGGGCTTACTGTCCTTTTTGGTAGAACTGGTGATAAGCTGATTCCACAAGAAATAAGTTCAGAAAGCTAATCACTTTTTTCTTTTTTTTCCTTTTGGATTTGTTCTCTGACTATTTGGCCCCACAGTCAGATTTTTTGTGCAGTGAGAGATATTTTGCCAGAGTCAGAAGCACATGGCCAGGCCGGCAAGAAGATGATTGAAGTGTCCCTGTACAATGGGGACAGATGCTCAGTTAGCTTGTCTGAGAGCTTGTTTAAGTCGCAAGTGGCCCATTCAAGTGCCTGAATTAGCTTAGTCTACTCTTAGCAATAAAGTAGAACTAAAAATAAAAATAAAATGCATCCAACTTCCATTAAACATGCTTAAATATTCAAATATTTAAATATTTAAATGACCTGAAACAGGCTCTGAAAGGCCTCAAATGTGGTGCAATAGTCTGCTAATTCAGGTATCTATGCCTAATGGCCTTAGCGCTTGCCCTGAGTAAAGAGCAATTTCATAGCTTTGACAATTTCTGGGTCCATAATAGCATTTTGTTTTGAAGAAATGTGATTACAAATCCCATTTCCCAGCTGAACTCAACTCCAATTCTTGAACAGATGTCTTTGCATCCTATGTTAATGATAATTTTTTCTTTAAAGAATTCAGGCATATTGCAGGGAGTGTCCAAGCCAAATGTGTTACAACACAGTCCATTAGTTGCTTGAATGTTATATTGGAGGGGAGTTTTGTCCAGAGATATTGAATTCATTATGAAACATTTAATTGAAAAAATGCTGCTTTTATTGAAATAAATTCCACTTGTAGATTACAAATACACAGAACAACAGGTAGAGAGAATAGCTCAAGTGAGTCAACATGTAAGTCTTGCTATGTTCTTTGTATTCATCTTCAAACGACACTATTTCACTTTTTAATTTCAGTTATTACTGTGATAATGGCAGTCAGGTTCTCACTGCAGTGTGACAAAAGCTGTAAAGAAATTCTATTTTAATCTTCAGAAATTCATTGAATTTAACACATACAGTAGACTCTGCCAGCACAAGGAGAAGCCATTTCTTACATTCCAGTGACCTGTTTAATACTACCTACCACATCAACCAATATAACCTTGTATTTAACATCTTGCAAAGAATTTTGCTAGATTTACAGTGAAGAGATCAGAAGAAAACCACTCAAAAGTAGATTTACTGGGGAAGAATGAAGAGAATACAGACCCTGTCACTGGCTTCTGACTTCTACTTCTCTGTCATAGGACTAGGTAGGTGCTGGTAATCTTCCACTGCCTACTGCAAATTTTGAGCTCCTCTCATTTGATGCACAGAGTGGGAGAGATGGAGAGCCTCTGTAGTAGTATGCAGAGTCCTTATCTTCTCCTTGGATTCTTCCCCACATTGCTGTCCCATCAGGTATTGCTCCAGTGACATGCCTTGTTTTATAATAAGGCTTAATTTAAGTGAAGTCCATGCTTTGCCTCCTACAGTGTAGATATAATTTCAGATAATTGTTGCTCTGCTTGCGGTCCTCTCCCTAATTATAACAAAAGATAACATGTTCTTGTTCCCACTGACGTTCTTCACTTCAACTTGTATCATATCTCAATGTATCCCTGCTTTGCCTCCAGAAAAATGGAGTAATTAATGAAAACGTTCAATACCGAATGAAGTTTTTTATCTTCTGTTGGATGTACAGGCAAATCTTTCTCTATTTTTTAAAGCCTTCATCATCAGGGCTTCCCTGGGCTTTGCTTTCATTCTTACTTTTGCCTTTCCAAAAGAACTTTCTGGCTGACGAGCACTGAACAAAGTGAAGGCAGGGTGATGCTTTTAATACATCTCTGCATAACCTTCATGTCAAAAAGTAATCTCCTGAACAATTTCCTGGATTTCTGAGGCCTTTGCCAAAAATGACAACTTTGTGTCAAAAAGGTGGAAGCTATTCTACTTAGAATAAAAATATGCATTAAAAAAAAAGCTATTTTTGGAATATCTCTGCTTCAGTTGTAAATTTCAGATTCCTCTTGGGCTTGGTGTGGAGATATTCTGTTATTCTGATGAAATCTAGTACACTTACAGTGTTTAGTGGATTTTTTATTTTAGTGTGACTTATTTTTATGAAATACAGAGCCTAAAATCTGAGATATCTCAAGAGGTAATTTTGATCATGTCCTCGCCCCACATCAGTGTGATCAATCCTGGTGGACATGTCCTTCTGCCTGTTGAGGAATTCATGGTGGTGGAGATTTCACAACTCCCTCTAACAGCACTGTCCATGACTGCACTGTATATAATAGCTAAAAAATTCTTAAAGCAGCACACTTGATTATTCTTTGCAATAATGCATGCTCATTACTTCTTTGCCTTCCCACCACGTACATCTGAAATGGCTTTAGAAACCTCTATGTGGTGTCTGAATAGAAGCTGGTATTCCAAACAGGGCTTGTATGGGAGGATTACATCACAGATCTGGTCAGATATTCCTGTCAGTATATCCTAATGCAGCATTTGCTTTTTATTGCAATACTGTGACATTGTTGACTTGTGTTCAGATGTTGGCCTTCAACATCCTTGTGATAATTTTTTCCAGAATTCCTTCACAACTAATTGTTTCCTGGACTTCCTTTGTGCTGTTGACTATTCTTGCCTAACTGTCTCTCACACCGACAAAATGATCCACTCTGCTTAACGTTACCAAGAGCTTCACACTTTGCACAGTACATCAGATGAGCAGTGCAAGTTATATGCATTTCTCTATGGTTCTGCACTCCAGTCCTTGGCTTTGCATTCAATGCATGGGCAGGCAATGTCTGTACCCTCATAGGAAGATCATTGGAAATGTGCAATTGTTTTCCCATGTATTGAAGACAAATTTGCAAACAGCAGATCAAGTCAGTTGTATCCATGGAAACGTCACTTATCATAGGGTTATGCAGTTTCTTCCCTAGCTCTGATTAGGATCTGGCTGTTCTGTAGTCCAGATCTCCCTAATTGAAAACATAAATAAAAAGGAAAAATAGTTGTATTGCAGGACAGTCTGTGAATATATATGACAGTTGTAGAGTTTCTTAATTGTTTACATCACTGTTTAAAATACACCTGTAGAATTATAATTTTGTAAATTCACTATTAAAAGCCTAAGATAGAATTCCTATCTGGGGTTGCTTTTCATATACTTTATTGAGCTTAACTGTAACAAGAATCAGGTCGGGAAGCCAAAAGCTTTTGAACAGTTTCAGAAAGTACTTGGCTTTTTGAAAATCCTAATCATCATATGAATTAATAGAGATGCTATCTATATTTTCTGTTTTGTAAACTAGCAAGCTGTTATTATGAAGTCATGACCAGAGCTGTGAGAGAATACCTGACCAAAGGTACCTGATCAAAATTCTATTTCCAATTCCCACGTAAATTTGTGACCTTGTTCAAGACATTTTTATTCTAATACCCAATTTTGTAGTTAGATAGTTGTTCCTGGATTCCAAAGAAACTTGTTGCTTTGGAAGTCTTCTGAGTGGACTATTGCTGTGAGTTTCCATCAGATATATGTGTATGTAATATTTATATCTATAGACAGGTAGATTTTTTTTTTTTTTTTTTTGCTGAAGAGGGGAATGTTATTTTCAAAATTAACTTTGCAACAGAGTATTTCAAGGATGATTTCTGCCAATTAAATATTCTACAGCATTCAATATCTTGCTAAATGTTCCCATCACTGAAAATATTTAGAAAACTGAATTTAGAAAACATTTAAATTATTTGAGATAATTCATTTTTAAATGTGAATGAAATTATGTATACTATATACAGCTGTGACAACAGGGGATGTTCAGGTTGAATATCAGAAAAAGGTTCTTCACCAGAAGGCAGTGAGCATTGCACAGGCTCCCCTGAGTGCCTGTCATGGCACCGAACTGTTGGAAATCAAGAAATGTTTGGACAGCACACTCAGACACGTTCTGATTTTCAGGCATTCTTTTGTGGAGCCAAAAGTTGGGTTGGATGATCCTTATGGATTCCTTCCATCTCTGGAAGTTGTATATGATTTACATACTCAGCTGTGAAATTGGCCACAGAACTTCAAATGTTTTGTACTCTCAACTAAAAATTTCTGTGTAGGAATTTATCTGCAAGCAGTTATCACAATTGATGTATGCTTTTTCCTCTTAGGATAGTAACAGTTTTTAACTCTGTATGTCTGCTAAATCTGAGTAGAATTCAGGGGACAAAGAAAAGGCTCTTCTGAGCCGGATGCTAATTCTTCTGCTAGTACTAGATGATGGCAGACACTAGCAATATGAGGAACTCTCAAACTGAACTTCAAAAATATCCTTTTATATGAGAAAATCTTTGGGTCCAAGATCAGTTCTACTTATATTGAAGACTTACTTATCTTTCTATTGCCATGAATTCAACATCTCATTTCAGATTTCAATTTTCATTGGGAAATTTCCTTCTGGCAGCAGCATTTCTAACATTTTTTTCTAAGTACAATGTTTAAGCAGTCTTGCTTACTACAGAAAGGAAAATGAATTTGAATTCTAATAAGAAAAGAAACACAGTGTGCACCAGCATAAAATTGAAGGTTTATTCCATTGCTTTTTGTCCCTAGGGTTTTTCTAGAGACTAATATCATTTTAATATTAATTGCCTTCTGTATTTTCTGCAAATGTTGTGATTAGGATTTATAGTTACAGTATTTTTATTAGAAAAACAATTTCATATAGCACAATGATTTCATCAGATCTAAGCCTTATGGGAGGAAATACATTCTGAAACAAATACAAACAGGTCTTTTAATATTTTCAGCTAAAAAAAGCAACATACCATAGATTGATTTTGCTACAACTTTTAACTAAACTTGTCACAATTATGATTAATTGAGCAAAGATGCTTGTGGGTGCTGGCAAGAAATTGTTATCTCTTATTATTGGGCAAAATCACAAAATGACAATTGTATTAAAATGTACAGCAATAATTAAGTATAACATTATTTTTAAAAAATTGAGCAATTATGATTCTCATTAGCATTGCATATAACTTTGGGAGACTAATTATGAGATGTAATGAACAGGAAAGAAGACAGTTTGAGTTTGTGATTATTGTTAATATTATTATTGTTTGCAGATTTGTGTGCACATCTGTATTAACTAATGAAACCCAACAAAGAAAATATTGTTTAGAAAAAGAATCACTGGATGGGACAGGAAAGGTAAGCTGAGAGGGTGCTTCTGTTCTTCTATAGCTCTTTATCAAACTTAGAACAAAATTAAAAGTGTAGCTCTAGTTAAAAAGTTTAAAGGGAGCATCCAAAGCTTGATTTTGAACTGATGTAATAGTAATTCCAGAGGTAGTTTCACTAGAGAGTGCAAGCTTTGGATTATCTTCTTTCCCCTGTCATGGAAAATGAACTTACACTTCTCAGGATGTGTAAACCAGATCACATTAAACTCAAAGAGCATTCTACTAGTTTCTGCTTTATGCCCATTTTTTTTGTCCTGCTTTACACTGAATTCATATGACTTCTGAAAACACCACTAAGGATACAGCTGTGTGTATATTTGCCCAACAAAACCGAACAATTTTGTGCATATTCTTTTCTTTCTTTTTCCTTTTTTTTTTCCTTCATTGTTCTTTTTTTCATTTTGGAATCCTACATTAAGCTTAGTTGTCCAAAGGGATACTGTGTAGAGTACAAATAATAAACACCAATACAGATGACGATTGCAAAAAAGCAGAAAATAAGAGCTTGTTTTGTATTTTTACTCTCTTCAGTTGGCACAATGCAGTTAGTAAAATAAATAGATTTTTATGAGAAAAAATATATCTAAAGTTATCTCCTGTCCTCTCTTGTTAGCAGTATTCATTAACCACTTCTAGCCTTTCTTCTCTAAGTGTTCTTGGTGGCTTCTCATTCTTCAAACTCTGGAAGCTTCTCATCAGAAAGTAATAGTACATAGTTAGGGGAGGAAGTTCTGACATCTACTTCATCATCAACTGGAAGAGTTGATTATAAAATCAACTAAATAGATATCTATTTCCCTAGTTTTTCACTGACCATACTTAATTCATGAAACTTGTCAAAAAATTAGAGATAGTATACCCGGAGATAAAACTAATCTATCTTCTTCATTGAATTGCTAACAAATTCTTTCACTACTCAGAATATCTGTGAAACCAGTAGGTCTTAATCACATTAATCATGTATTTAATTCCATTTCTCCTCTTGATAAATACCTATCCAACACTATGATATAACTGAGATCAAGACAATCCTTGTGCTCTTTCTAAAATTCTTTTGTGTCAGATGTATGGTAAGAAAGCAATAACCCATAAATTTGCAGTAGACTTTGATTGCCTCTTTCTTAGGACACTGATTTTCTGAGATCTAAAGGGGAGCAGATGTCCAGCTGTCATCAAAAGTCATAGTGAGAAGCTTTGCAAGACCTTGCCTTAATATTTTGTAATGAGCTGCGTTATCCATGTTATCTACAAAGCGTGTCAAATATCAAATATCTTCTGCTTGCTTCTAAAGAAGCCATACCACTTTTAAACATACTCCTAAGGCTTGTTTGAGTTCCAGGAGTGTAAATCAATGTGACTTCAAGTTGTTTTTATTTGCACAAGGATCTAAGAGATGTCTTGTGATGGAGAGAAAGCAGTAACTAGTCTTTCTACAGGTAACAGACACATTAAATAACATTTGGCATTTGCATGTCTGCAGTATGCTGGCAGATTTTATTGTGACAGAAAGCTCACTGGGCTGGAATGAGTGGTGATAAGGACAGAAGAGCTGACTGTGAGCATCTCACAAGTCTGACAGCAGCAGATTTGGGTGCTCCTGAATAGGCTGATGTTGATTGATGATTCCGTGATGCGACTTTTACACTAAAGAACACAGGGGTGCCAGTGAAGCTGTCTCCATCTGTAATGAAAGAGTAAGCATAAAAGTTATTTTCTGAGGGGGTGAAAAAGGTTGTGAAGCAAAAATGAAATAGACTGATGTGTTGAGACATACAGTGAGAAAAAGGAGGCCTGGTGTAAGTATCCTTATTAAAGCTATGAGATAAATTTAATGTACCATTCATTTCCCACCTCATTTAGTAACCATACAGAAATCATACCTGCCTGTGCCCTGCTATTTCAATTTGCCAGTGGAACATTAGGATTTACCATTGGAAATTCCAGCATTATGCACAATCAGGTTTCTGTTGTGAAGAACGCTGTGTGACTGGGACAGCCTGTGAGTGCTTCTGTTTAGGATCTGTAAGGTAACAGGTCAGACCTGCCAGCTCAGCTTGCATTTTTGGGCAGCTAATACTTAGCCTCAAGAGAGTATGTGTTGAATTCATATTGATGGCTATTTTGGTCATGCTGCACCATGCTTAATCTCATACTTCCCATTTCAGTTCCCATTAACCCCAAGGTATATGAGTTCTTATGACCCTTAATCATCATTTACAAGTGCAGGATATTTTCACAGGCTCTGTGTTTCTCCTTCAACATGGCAGCACATCCTCATTTATCTAAAAAATAATGTTTAAGGGAACAAGGAAGACAGAGTTGCTCTGTAAACTTGTGGGATCTTTACAGATGAAATATGCAGAGCAAAGCATATAAAGATTTGTTCAATTTTTATATACCTCAGAAATGTCTCTGGATTTGAGATGCTTGCAAATTTTTTTAACTTATCTTAGGAATTTCCCACTGCTTTCTGATTTGGGACAAGTTTTTAATATTGTTTATTCTCAAACAAGAATTGCAGATATGTAAATATTCTTGTTTAGAAGTAACAATGGCATGATATATTTTCTAACCAGATTATGCATAATTATGGATTATGCATAATTGGTTTTGGAGTTGAAGTGGCAATGTACATTGACTTTTTTTAATACAAATAAGTTTGTTGATCTTTTATAAGATGGCAATTTATGAGTTCCTGAGAAATATTACAGACAGTACATGATTACAGCATTCTGTTTTACTCTCAGCTCTACCAAGTCTCTTGAACTTGAAGGAGATGACTCATGCCAGAGTTAGAGACAGTGCACTATTGGGTGCTTTGACTAATAACGAGGGCAAACAAACAAGCAGAGAGGAGTAGATCTGCATTGTAGCTTCATCTAGGAGTAAGGCAGGTAAGGCCTGAATAATGGAGGATTCATTAGTTGGAACTATTTCTGTAACAAAGGCATCAGTGCAAATAATAGCATTGATATTTTGTACTGACGTCTTAATGTCAAAATAGTAGTGTATAATTGAATCCAACCTTTAGAAATTCATACATCATTCAAATGTTTGCATGTCTGTAGCTGCTCTTAGGTACTTGCTGATATGTGCCCTTTATGCTTGTTTACAATGGGAAGATTTGTATTTATAAAATGGAATTCTGAAAATCCATCTGTTGACACTGGGCATTGATGAACCTAGTTGTGCAGCCTCATTGTTTCAGATTCTGAGCAATAAATTACATTTAAAAACTAGAAGGAAAAAAGCAGCACGCACTGGTAAAGTGGCAAAGAATGAGAGGTCATGCATAGCATGGGATCTCTTTTCTTGGATCCAATAATATTTGAAATTCAAAGTTATGGTATTTTGCTGAAGGGTACTTTATTTTGCCAAGCTTCCTTGCGTTTAACCAACCCTTCAACCTGTAACCTCCACTTTGTCCATTTGAATGGCAATTTTCCAGTTTATAGGGCTGCCCGTTGCTTAGTAAGCTGACAAGAAAGCAAAACAGCTTAATGAATGTGACTCCCTGCTACCTGTGTTTCTGAAGTGGCATACTCATTATAAATCACTTTTCACTGAGAATATGGGATATATTCCTTGAGATATTCTTCAGTGTTTTGAAAAAAACAACACTGAGTGTGGCAGACCTCAGTCAGAGCAATGGAGAGAAGAAATCTTACCCCTTCAGAATAAAACGCTCAGTAATTGGAAGGAATGGAAAACAGCAAGCACAAATCATAAAGCTTTGGGAGCAAAGAAATCGTTAAGTCATATAATCTCATTTCCTTTATAACTCAATCGCATATCCCTCCATTAGACCTGTGCTAAGAACAACAGCTTGTTGGACTGAAAATAAAACCAAAATTTGTTCAGTTTTCCAACCCCCCTACACTGTTTTTTTGTGGAAGTCTTTTAGTGCATGATATTTTTTCCCTATTGGAGACTGTCATACCCTGTAATCAAATTTTGGGGTTTTTTGTTTGTTTGTTTGTTTGTTTGTTTTTCTGAAGTCCTCTACTTAGTTTTTCTTAAGCATGAAAATCATACTAAGGTTATGCATTAGTCTTGCCAATTCTGTTTGGAGGGGGAAATCACATCCCATTTACTAATTCAAACTTCAAATACCTCAACACCTCCAGTACTTTTTACCTTGATGTAGCCTTGAAGTTATATGGTCACTTTGACCTTTACTACAGAAGAACCTTTTCAGACCTCTCATGAATGTAAGTGATTGCTAAAATATTGAGGCAGTCACCTTTCCCCATTTTAAAAAATGGAAAGTGATTTTTTTTTTCTTTTTTATAGTATGCTCTACAGTATATACATATATATATATATGCTCTTTAATAGTATGCTCTATTCTTGCAAAACATTTTTTGTTTGTTTGTTTTTAATGTGTCACTAGATAGAGTAGTCAGCCACAAAGGCTGCTCCACTATCCAATCCACTATCCATTCCAGCCACAGCATTCATCCATGGGTCCTATTCTGCAGACAGAGTCAGAATTTCTCTTTGGCAGAGAAGAATTCATCCAGCAGAAATATTTATTTTTATATAATGGGTAAAACTTAAATGAAGTAGAGGTCACCGTACTCTTCTCTTGTCTTTATATTTTGCAAATATTCTTTTTTGCAGATTTGCAAGTTCATAAACTAATAGGAAAACCTGAGTGGGGATGGGCCTCATTAAAATATTTCCATTGATTCTTTATGGAGAGCTGCTTTTTGAGGTCTGACATCTCTCTGGTGTTTGTTCACTTACTGTGTACTTTAGAGACACTGTGGGAAACTAGTTTTTAAGATAATGCAATAATGTAGAAAAGGAGGTTAACAAAAGACATGTATTTTGTAGTTGCCTATGTACATCAAACTTATCTGCTGAAAAATGAAATCAGACTTATTCAACAAACACTACTTTCTATTAAAAAATATTGGTTGGCACTAATTATATTCCTGTCCTTTGTCGGATGAGTGTTCCATTAATTTGGCCATGACTGACATTTAGCCCGAGCAGCCTACAGCTGCATAGATAATTTTACTTATCCTTGTGAAATAATCAGAACTAGTAAGACCTTTATCTGTTGTATTTCGTACTTATTCCACACTGTTTTCCTAAGATGGAAGTTACTGTCCAGGGCTTACCCTAATCTACAGGATTTGTGGATACAAGTTCTCCGGAAATGCTTGCTTCAATAAAAAGTTGAACACTAACGTAGGATATTTATCATCTCCATATCTACTGGTGTACTACAAAGTGTTCTTTTGGGATATGTATATCATGAGCGTTTTCCCAAGTATAGATTATAAATGTTTTCAAATAGCATTGCCTTTTCTCTGTCACTAAATATTTTACCATCTCTATCAAGTAATGGGTATATTTCATTGCTACTAAATCATGTTTCCTATATGCTTATACAAAAATTTGTAAGCTGTGCTTCCATTAATATCCATGACATTAATTTTTGACAGATATTGATTTTTCCCTTGTGTCTTTAGATTTTCTCATTAGATTTCTGTATTTTATATGCTCTAGTATATACTGATATATTTTTTCTCCTGTTTCCCTTTTAGTCATTTTCCATCAGTAGTAATTGCTGCATTTATTCGTCCATAGAGTTGTAGCTTTTTAACTGTTAAAATTGACTCATTAAGTAGTACAAACTTCTTTTAATATTCCTCACTGTTTTGTTTGTTTGTTTTACTTTCTTCAGCCTTGGTAAAGTTCACCTCTAGATGAACTGTGCTTATGTGTGTGCAATAAACTGTTTCAAGATTATCCTACTTACTAGAAATGTCAGACAGTTATTAACATTATTTCAGCAACAGTCAAGTGAGTAATTTATCAGGAGTTATCTTCTAAACTGAAATTCCAATTGAATTAGGAAATGATAAGTTGTTCCAAAGACTTGGACAATATTTTATTATTTGGTGGCCAAGTACTTCGTGTATTTGCTTCCACGAAGTCTTTGTCAATACGATTTTATTTTTTCCTTATATATAAACATGGGCTTAAATACTCATTTTGTTATCAGATTTGATTCATTAGTGATTTATGTATAATCGTTTCAATAGATCAGTAAACTGTTATCAGTAATACAAAACAATGGGCTTTTAGTATAGAATACATCCTATTTTCCTTCCTCCCTGCCTTTATTTTGTATTTATTTATTCTGCTTTTCATTTCTCAGCCATAATTGCAAAACGTTAAATATAAAAATGTTAAGATATTTATGCTAGATTCCTGCTGCTGTTATAAGCTTGTATCTCTGCTGTGCTCATGCTAAAGTTAGTTGCAGTTATGTTCTTGAGAAGTTAAGGCCAAAAGATAGAAAGAAGAAACTGATCTCACAAACAAAATGACCTAATGCATAACTTCAGAATTTAAATTTTGGTATTTCCTATCCAAAACTGAAGAGCCAACTCTCATTGTAGACCTAAAATGAAAGCAATGCAAACCAAGGTCCTTTTTTTCAGTATTTGATTTCATAAGGTGCATAGTGATGAAGAAAAAATAATAGATATTTAGGGTTAATTAGGTCTCCTTGGAGTCTTCTTCTCAATGTCTTTTCATTGCTAGAAGGTCACAGAAAATGTTGCTGAAGGGAGACTACCAATGTCTTCCACAAATTTCACAACTGTTATTTGTTCTGAGCAGCTGAGGGCAAAAATTACACAAAATACATATGGATTGGGGGATGAGAACAAGAATTGTTTTATCATCCTTTTTACATTCTTAGTAAGTGCTTTGCAGTAATCCTATGTATATTTATTTCAAGAGTAAGGAAACCATTAGGTCTCTATAAAATTATCATTTTTAGATTTTAATAAACGATCCTCTTCCAAAGCATGTGAATGCCTATTACATCATTTCAGTAGTTTAGAGGGATCTTTCTATATATTTTTTGAATCTGTTCTTAGTTTTGAATCGAATCAGAACTTTTAAGATGTATTTGGAAATTTGTTCTGGTATTTGTTTTTGGCTGGTACCTGCATAGCATGCTCTTAGTTATTAGTTGGATGAATCAAAGTACCTTTCTTGTCAGATTCATTTTTGTTACATTGGGAAACTTTTATGGGAAAAACAACTTTCACAGTATCTCTCTATAATGATGAAGGATATATTTCTGCCAATATCCAATTGAGATTGATTTTTCTTTTGGCAGCTTTCATGACACTTTATGAATTCATTTTTCTATCATTGAGCCCCTGGGTTTGTATGCTGCTAAACCACATAAAAATCCCAACAAATATGCTGACTGAAAATGAATTCTGAAGTTACAAACCTGCAAGTAATATTCAGTGGCTGAATAGACCGAGTTCCATTACTGATGTTTAGAACTGAAAGGAGCATCTGGCAGGCTAAGCAAAGCAATTTGTGATGGACTCAGAGCATAGCAAGGCTATAAATCTTTTTAAGACACCTAACATTTTGGGCTTCATCAGAACAGTGAGAAATCCACACTAGAGCTGTAATGTATACATGCGCACAAAGAGGATGTTGTTAGTTTTGAACTTCTTGCTCCAGGATTATCAGCCCAGTGCACTTCATGTTAATTCAGTTACAGTAAGAATTCAGTTTAGATGTAACCAAATGAGAATCTTTTTTTTCTTCTTTTCCTGTTTCTTATGTTGAATGCATAAATACTCAATATCTAAAAACTTGTCTGATAAGAACTCTTTGTCCTATATTCTCTTGTACCTCTTCTCAGCTGTAACTAGAAAAAATTAAATAATGCCAATGCTCTGCAGGAACAACTTCCATTTAAATAAGTAGATGTCTTCTGCCAGACTATTAAGGCCTTTCAACCTACTGGAGGAAAAAAGTGGCAGTAATGGAGTGCTTGTGCCACAGCACCTGCCAGATATTCAGAGCGCATCATAGCAGCTGAGGACAGTCCTAGAAACAGGAGCGCAGCTGAATCAGGTGATGTTCAGGTTTAGTAGAATGTTTGGGGTCTATCAGAAATAAAACTCACCCAATAGAGGTCAGTCTGCCCAGTGTAAACACCTCCATTTGGAGGATGATGGCCCCTTCCTCAAACCTTAGATACTACTGTAGGGCTTCACTGGTCTTGTTATATGAACTTGTTCAGGATTCCTCTTCTCAATAATGTAGGATTTGGTGTGTGGGCTCTCCTTAACAGAGACCTGTGGGTTTTCTTTTCCTCACCTTTCAATCCCAGATCGCTCGATTTCTGAGATAGCACAAAGAGAGCAGAGGCAGAAAGGACCCATAGAAACCTGCTTGCCTGTCTGTGAATATCAGTATGAGTGACAAAGAGCAATACTGAAATCTAAACAAGTTTGAATGAGCTTTTGAACACTGTATGAGGCTCAGAACAAGGCAGCAGTGTAAAAATAGAACAAGGATGTTACTTCCCTTTTCTCTCTACAGTAAAGATGTACCATAAGCCACAAGGCGGGATCATGGCAGTTGGCTGTGTTCAAATCGATGCATAATGAAACTGACGTAAATGACAACAGCCAACTTAGAATTAAAACCTAATTCTAAAGATAATTTTTTTTAAGAAACTGTTTCCTTATATGTATGTGTTTAGATAGAGGAAATGGAAGTGGCCACATAATCGTAACAATGGTTGAGATACCCAAATAATTTTTACAAAATGCTGATGGTGGTGTCACACTTAATAACTTGTCTCTGACAAGATACAGAGTCTCAGAAAAGGTATTCCTTAGAAATTAAAATGAAACAGTTCATAGGTGAAGCAATAAATTGTTTGTGTTCAGACCTAACTGTATTCAGACCTATTTGTTGTGAGGGGATCCTCTGCCTTGCTTGTTGCACGCTGTGCCTCTCCAAGCCATACAAACAATGCAACTGATTGACAGTGAAATTATGGCTTTTTCTTCAGATGCTCATTTGCACTGAGGAAGTGTGGAATAGGCACTCAGCAACAATCTCTCCAAATACCCACTACCAAGTAATTATTTCTTTTAACCTGATTCTTATGTGTTAGAGAAAGAGTGATTATAATGAGGGAAAATAGCTGATAATGTGATGGTGTGATAGAAACACACATAGATAAGGTACTGTCACTTAGCTAGTTCTCCTGGAAAGCAAGATAAACTGTAGTTCAATACATTATGAACTTTTGAGGAATTTGAGCACACAGAGAAAATCGGAGGTGTTCTATGCCTTCAGAAGACTGTCTCTGGAACTGCGACTACAAACCTCTAATTATGCTGACCTTTTCACTTAATTAAGTCTGAGATCCCAATGCTCAGTTGTGAGTGTAACATAAGAAAAGATGAGGGCTCTCCTGGAAAAATATCAGCAGTGATGCTTATGCTTTGAACGTCTGAAATTCTTTGAAATTTGTTTCAGAAAGTGAGAATTTGCAGCTCACCAGAGCTGATGAATATTTTACTCTTTTCATCTACCACTTGCAAGGAGATATGAAACATTTATTTCCCCGATCTTCCTAGAATCAGTAATAAATGGTTAGAATGAGCCATTCATATCTGGTGGCTTTTTAAATAAAGGATTAGCCCTTCAATATTTCATTTATCTCCATCACTGTTCTGTAAGCTTGACTAGAATAAGGTAATATGTAAAAGACTGCATGGGAAAAAGCTTTTGTCCAGTGACAAAGAGGTATGGACAAGCAATTGCAGGAGGTATTTCATTTTTCTCTCCCTCCTGGTCTCTGTGCCCATATAGATGTGTAAATGTGTGTGGGTGACCAGAGGGAGGTAGACTGGCTGACAGGACTGCCAGCTTCTGTGTCAAAGTGGTTACCAATGACTTCTGCAGGGCAGCAGATTTTTGACAGAGGCAAACTGTTGTTATGAAACTATACAGGGGATTACATTTTTCTATTACTAACATGGGTGTATTCTTAGTAAAAAAAAAAAAAAAAAAAGAGAAAAAAGAAAAAAAGCAAGCACTCAGTAATGTGTATAGCCCTTCCTTGCAGTCTGGTTTGGAGACAAACCACAGATTAAAAAAGCAGTCTGTATTCTGCATCCTTCCTCTGCTTGTCCACTGTATTGAGTTCAGGCTGCAAGTACTGGGGCAAATAAAATATGGATATAAGAGCATAGTTCTGGAAAAGAGTTTTGTTTTTAAAAGGTCTCTGGAAGGTTTGTCCTTGTGAAGGTTTTCCATTCTATACTCTCCAGCCTGATGTCCATCTCAAGGTGTGAGCAAGCAAAATGCATGCTACTTTTTTCCAGGGCTCATGGGTGTAATTCTCAGCCGAATTTCAACCTTGATGTGAAAAACAGAAAGGACAGAAGTTTACCTGTGTGTTATTGTACTCTGTTCTCCCATGCTGCTCTCCAGTACTGAGTGAGAAGCCATCAGTACGTATTATACATGGCAGAAGAAATGTGAACTGACTGAAAAACATTTCTATCCCTTGTAAAGCGAATATTCTGATTCTTTGGTTTTGGATACATAGTAATGCTTTGAGGATGAAGACAATGCTGTTTCCAGAATTCTGCTCTATATGAAGGTCTGGTCAAAGACAATTATAGCTTTTCAGCTTCAAGGCTGTAATTCCTTCCATCTTCACGAAATGCGTTACTGCAGTGAAGGCGCAATTTGGAGGTGTGATTGTTAAATAGAGAGATACAGTAAGAAAGAGCAGGCATTCTGTGAACATCTGGTGCAGCAGTTTCTCAGATCTTACAGAGAGAAAATACCAGATGATACTTTCTCCTTCCAGTCAGACTTCCCTGAACACTTGACTCACTCCAGAGAAACAAGCACAGCACCTATGTGGACTCAGCAACCAGACTGGTGAAGGACGTAACAACTTCAAAAGTGTGAAGCTGCAGAAAAAAAAAAATTAAAAGAAATGTATACAGTTATGATCTGATACAGATTACCAGATACCTTCACTGATTAAGAACTGCACTGATTAAGAGCATGGAAAAATAGTTTTGTCAAACTGAGAGAAAGGAACTGTGTTGTCCAGAGTTACTGAGGCTCTGTTCACACCCACTGCTCAAAAAACTTGATCATGACTAAAGTGCTTGGTCGTGTCATAAATTATATATTAATATAATGTAGCAATAGCAAAGAAGTCTTCTCCTTGAGTCTCCTCACTCCAGACCTGTGTCTGCAGCAGAATCTGTGCATTTCTTTTCCTTTCCTTAGAAGTGAAGGAGAGCATAGTTGAATTTCTGACCTCTAACAGCAGTGAGTTTGCTCCTGTATCTGTTTGGAAATCACAACTCCCACTCCTCTTCATCAAGCCTTTGCATTTAATGAAATTTTAGATACCTGAACACACTGGAAGAAAATCCGGTCAGAGAGGGAGGGGGGGTATAAGGCTGTACTGGGCAAAAAAGAGATACACATTATTACCACCCAATATAGCACTGAGGCTATATTGCAGTTGACACTGCAAAGCCTAATTCTTTGGGTTAGCCAATTGAGCTATGAGGGTGATCAGGCAGAAAGGGATGGAAAACTGGTAGTGAAGTATTTACCAGGACATGGTGAAGTCATCAGCAAATCCAGCCCATTTCTTCAGAATGAACAACAAGGTGCTGAAAGCTTCTCAGCTGTGCAGTACAACTTTGGCTTCAGGCAGTGAAACTGCAGAATCTCCCCGCAGCACTGATTAAGAACATGGAAAAATAGTTTTGTCAAACTGAGAGAAAGGAACTGTGTTGTCCAGAGTTACTGAGGCTCTGCTCATACCCACTGCTCAAAAAACTTGATCTTGACTAAAGTGCTTGGTTGTGTCATGAATTATATATTAATATAATGTAGCAATAGCAAAGAAGTCTTCTTGAGTCTCCTCACTCCAGACCTGTGTCTGCAGCAGAATCTGTGCATTTCTTTCCCTTTCCTTAGAAGTGAAGGAGAGCATAGTTGAATTTCTGACCACTGACAGCAGTGAATTTGTTCTTATATCTGTTCCCTTTAGTTCCCTTCCTAGTTGGTATTATGAAGCCACCACTCAAACTGTTCTGACTCTTTGTTGCATCTCAGGTGGAAGAAAGGAAAGAAAGAACTGGACAGTAAGGAATGCCTCTGAGTCACAGTACCTCCTCATATGCAAATGAAATTGTACAACTGAGGCAGCCTCCATGGGAGAAGAGAAGGTTTCTTGTACCCTCCCCTATTCTAAAGACATTTGCTACAATGGCAGAGTTTTAAATGCATAAAAATTATTTCAAAAGTGAAACCTATAGTAGTTTCCACCTCATTTTAGAGCAAGTAGAAGTGAGAATACAACAGTTAACTGTGTGGATTCCAACTTTTAGAGATTAAATACAGCAAGATTTTCCCCATATATAATAAAATCAAGAGATAGAGAAAATACTGTTTATAAGAGCTGTCTCTTAAGTTCAAACTTAATAAGGGTAGATTTAGGTTGAATATAAGGAGAAAGTCTTTTAGAGTGAGGATGGTGAGGCACTGGCAGAGGTTGCCCAGAGAGGAGGTGGATGCCTTTGTCCTTGGAGGCTTTCAAGGTGAGTCTGTACAAGGATCTGAGTACCTGATGGAACTGTAGGTGTTCCTGTTCATTGCAGGGGAATTGGACTAGGTGGCCTTTAAAGATCTCTTCCAACTCTGAGTGTTCTATGATTCTATGAGTATTTTTAGATTCTACTGCTGAACAAGATTAGTAATGTGCAGCTGCTTTGTAATGCAGTACTTTGAAAAGCAAGTAATATGTTTCTTGTGTATTTCCTGTCAAATAAAAGGACAGTCAAGAAAAGGTATCTATCTAAACAGGTAAAATGTCATCATGCTATCCTATTTAAAGGAGTTCAAAATGAAATATACTGAGGCTGCAGTTTGCTTATTCTTGATAGAAGTGCGTTATGCTTGCGGCTGGTAGATATTTTTATGAATACAGTGTAATTTTTTTAAAAAATGTAAAAACAATATTTTTTCATAGAAAAAATATTTATTGTGGGACTTCAAAACACGCACGCAACTGTAAGTACAGACAAGGGAAAAAGAGATGCTTTTTTTGCTGCCCCACTGAAAAACAAAAAGTCGTGCACGGAAATTGACTCAAAACAACTCCTCTTAACAATTCTTTTTTTTATTATTATTATTTTTTGCATCAGGTTGCTCATTTACCCAGTTAAAAGAAGCTCTTATATGCTTGTTTGGATTGGATTTCAAAACAGATTTATGAGTTTCTTTATTTTAGACTGGAAAGCAAAGATGTGAGAGGATTATGCAATTGTATCTCTGGAAACTCCCTTTTCCAAATGTGTTGCTGTTCATTTCACGAACATGAATAATCACCATTCTATGGAGAGAGTATTGATGAAATTTTTATGTACCCTGTTAGGTGAAACATAGTTACTTGCAATGATAAATACTCACTATTTCCATTATAAACTACCATAAACTGTAACCTCTTCTGCATTGCAGTTCTCAGGCATAAACTCAGCTATTATCAGATAATCTCTTGTAATTTGAGAACTGAAGGAAATATTGATAAGACTTAGGGAAAAAAGTTCCTCAAACATCTGACAGCAAATGGGACTGATATTTTGGTAAAAGATTTAATTTTTGGCTCATTAGACTTTGAAAAGTATTCTTACAAGGGAAGCATAAGAGTGATGACAAAAGCTGTTGACCTGTTTCCCACCTAATGAAAATTTTTAATGAGCATTGTAGCACCCTTGGTACTCCATTACACACAAATTCTAGGCAGCTTTGGAAGCAGATGCTTTCCTAAATCTTGCAAACTCACACCATTTTTGCCAGGACAGTGCCAATTTTCTGGTACATCATTTTTTAATTTTGCAGGTTTGTTGAAGGAACCCGAAGAAAGAAAGTGTCATCAGTCATCTGGCCCTGCTTATGTCTTTGACAGCAATCAATTACTGATGTTTAAAAAAGCACAGGGTAGTGGCTTTCTTTCAGAATTAATGCAAAAATTTTTCTGACAAATGTGAGGACCTGGATAGTTATTAGGAGTGAGCTCTATTCAGGAGCAACAAGCTCAAAGAATTGCAGAGAAGAAATCTTGTGGGTCATCGCTCAGTTTGCAACAAGCAGCTATTTCAATTCATCTCATTCCACCCATTCCCCAGGGCCCTGGAAAGGCTCAGCACTGTCTGCAGAGAAATTAACCTAGCCAACAGATTGCAACAGCTGCCTTTAAGCTCCCATGGATGTACCGTAAGAAGTAAATGATCTGCTCTCACTTCTCTGGAAGGGCCAAATATGACTTCCTGAGTCACTTATTCTGGGTGCAGTGAGGTTTTCTGGTGTACACACTTAGGTCTCATCTCATGTGCTCTATTGAATTCAGCTACTGGATTGCAAATAGGAATAAGGCAAGCCAGTGCCATAGGAAAAAGGAGAAGCAAGCTCCCTTCTCTCCACTCCTTGAGTTTCTCTGAAATGACACTAGCAAAAACTGCATCAAATTTGTGGCTATTGATATGCAGATGTTACAGTCTTTCACTGCGTCGGGACAAAGATAACTGCATTACCATGTCTGTTTTGCACATAAATATGTATATTATTGCAGTGCCCCCGCTTCCTGCAAAATGATAGCAGTTGACGTTCAAACAGGACAGGCAACACAAGACAAAAACCACCAGTAAATTGCACTCATGGAATATTCTCTTCCTTTTCCTTGTTTCTGATTTTTCTTTTCCTGTCCTATACACAAAGCTCAGGGCAAGCAGGATCCCTCTGGCTATATGCGTGGGCTGCCAATCTGGTTTTCTCCCAAGGTGACAGCTGCTTGCTTTTCATTAAGGACTATGACTGCCCTCACCTGGTGAGAACAAGGCTTGGAAAATTGCCATTCCGGTGCTATTCTCAAATGCAATCATCTCTGTCAAACGCGACAGCTGAGTGATGCCTGCCAAGCAAAGGGTCACCCCCTCCACAGGAGCACAATATGTTCTTGAAATGAGCTCCTGCTGTCTGACTTAAAATATAAACGTGATAGATGTGATATTATTAGATTAAATGAAAGGCTGTTCTGACATAATTCTATTGTTATAGCCTTTCTATGCAAATCTGCTTGGTCTATTACACTCAGTGAGATACTAATTTCAAATAGAAATCTCAGGGTCTAGCTCAGGCAAGTAGAATAAATATTTGAACAGTTGAAGAAAAAATGCCAAAATTCTCATTTTTTATTTTATTTTGCTTAATATTGATGTTCTGTAGGATGTGATTTTATAATATTAAAATTTAAAAAAAAATTCACTGAAAAATCTCTGATAGTTCAAAGCATTCAGTCATCTACGTATGGATAATTTTGGAATGGTGAATTGTCATTCCTATCTGAAAACAAATTTCAGATCCATTCAGGCCCTCCCTGAAGCAAGTACCTTGTGCTCAGCAGAGAGCTAAGTCAGAAACATGGAATAGCATCAGACATTGTACGTACTAACTGTGGTGACAGTTCAACTTCTCACATCCAGTATATTACTTCTACCACAGTGTTACAGGGTAAGATTCAATTTTTTTTTATCAATGCCTTGGAAATTGTTTACAAATAATGGGGGCCTTTTCTCACTGAGTTGAGTGAGAACTAAAATACACAGAGCTCTGGTTTCAAGTTGACTCATGACAGAAGAGAGCACAGCTTGAATCAGGGAACAACATAGCACTACGGTAAGCCTATCCACACTCTGCAAAATGCTTAAGAAATATGTTTATAGTTTATCTTAGTTGTTTCCCTTAGTTTGGAGCTTTTATTGAAGTACCAACCTTGATCCTATGCCTCTTATTTCAGGGCATGCATTGCTGTGAATATTTAGGATGTGGAAACATCTTTGAGCTTCTCTCTCTCTGTATTCATTTTTTGAGACCTCATTCAATAACCTAATGGAGAAGGTGGACTTGTCTACACTAAGCCAGATATGATTTTAGGAGTTTATAGAGTCTATGCAGTGGCATAGTATCCATGTAAATACGTCTCATGCTACCAGTGACTGAGATCCATGAAAGAGAAATGTATTTGTTTGCAGTTATATTGAATCTATATATGGTTTTGCAGTCAACTTTGATCCAATTATGTTTAAGTAAGTTTTTCCTAAACATATGGTTTTAAGCAGTAAAGTATCTCTTCCCTCACCTGCCTCACTGTTCTCACAAGACTTTTCTAAGGACTATGTTCCTTTATACTCCCTTGGCAACTTTTTTTTTAATCTCTTTTACAATGTTTCTTACTTCCTTTCTTGAATATACCCTTTGTGAATGCTAAGTTCTGTGTAGATCTTCATCTTAATTCTGATTGTGTATTTTCCATTTTAATGATAATAACTTGTGATGTCAGGGATCAGCACAAGATTGTTATTATCTCAGCATTTCAATTTTTCTTTGTTTCTTATCTTCACCAAATTCAGAAGTAATTGTAGATTCCCCCAGTTTCAACAGGAATTGCTCAGCTCATTATACTGCTGTATGGCAGAAGTACTGATGGAAATTGAAATGGCGTTCTCAGTTACATCTCCCAAATAAAATGGCAAAACAAGTACTAGTGGTAAAGTTGAACTAAGCAACAGTAAAGAAAGCCAAAAATTCTGCTTTTGTTCAAATAGTAGCAAACAAATTTTGGATAATTTGTCACTGCCCATTTCAGAAGCATAGCAATGTAATTGTTCCTTTTGGGCTGCGAAATCTTTTTTTCTTCTTTCCTGAAGAACTGAAGCTATTGCTGTCACAAGCTATCACTACCCTCAGGCTCTCCATTCCTTGCAAACCACAAAAGCATTAGCACTGGCTCTTAATGTGAAAAGGAATAAATTGAGAAGCAGTACTTCAGGCTTCTTTTTAACTTGTCATGTATTTCCCCAAGTCCGTTCCGCAGTAGGACTGACATTAAATTGTAAGTCTCCATTTCTTCAGCCTTGTTCACAAGAATTCAAATGTCTTCAACTTCACTCTGTATGTACATCCATACACAGATGCTGTAGTCAAGCAACAAAAATAAAATGCAGCTCATTGTCCACTTTCATCCTGAAGTTCTCAGCAGTGTACAATGCTGCAGTGTTCCTCTGCCAGCATATGTATAGGCTTGTTTTTTGCTATTGTTGTCTCATTTTATTGTGGTGGGTTTTTTTTCCATTTTGTTTTTTCTAGTTCCTACTTAGCCCATACATAATGATGGGCTCAAAAACATAGATTGTGGAGATTGTCAAACATCAGTCTGTTCCGTATCATTGCAAATTAAATTTCTGAGTTAGATTCTGCAGCCTAATTTGTCTGAGATAGCACTAGCAAATCCACTTTTTATGTTGTCTTCCCTGCCAGTATGTAAAGTTATTATATTAAATTGAATCATGTAAACCCAATGAAATACAATCCATTCCCTTTTCCCTTGGTCTCTTCAGGTTAAAAATAGAATAGAAAATTGGCAACCTCTTTGCTAACCTATCCATTATAGTATTTGCATTCTGCTGGTATAACAAAAGGTTAGGACCATGAGGAAATCACTCCTCTGGAGCTACCTCTCCTTTTAGCAGGAGTGGAGAGAGAAGAGCCACAGAGAAAAGTTCCTCATGTCATAAACAAGATTGAAGATTACCTAAGTGTGAGCTTAGAAAAGTAGATAATTGCACTAGATTTGCTGTAAACTAGAAAAAAAAAAAAGAAGAAAGAATGAATAAGATCAAGGTAGCTGTAAATATATCTGGTTTCTGGGGTGAATCTTAAAGGGCACATTGTCAGAACTAAGTGGAGCCAGAGAGTGGAGAAGAGACTGTTGTATCAGTTAGAAAAAATCTTAAGCAATTTAAAGTGATGGATTTCAATTTGCACAATGTGACTGTCACATTTAAAAGGTTAATGGACAGGATACTATCTGCAAGTCTCAGTTGGCATGTTGATAGGCGTGATACCCTGGTAAATGTGAAAGCCTTTGAACAGGAATAGATATGAGAGAGCTTTATTGTAGCTGCATGGAGGGGAAAAAAATAGAAGCTTTGTTTAAGAAAAAGTACCTTTTTTTTCTGTACAATCATAGAACTGTTTGAGTCGTAAGGGATCTTTAAAGGTCATCTAGTCCAACTTCCCTACAATGAAGAGGGATATCAACAGCTAGAACAGGTTACTGAGAGCCTGGTGCAGCCTGACCTTGAGTGTTTGTATATATATATATATGTGTGTGTGTATGTGTACTTCTTTATCAAGGAATCAAGGAGAAGTAATTCAACATGTAGCGTGTTAACTTTGCAAAAAAAAGTAAAAAAATCTCTGATCACTATAGGTATGAAAGTCTTAATTTTTTCTATTGTTGCTAATGGGCTGGGGTTGGTGGGGAGAGTAGCAGGTTCTCATGAATTGCAGTGACAGAAGGCTGAAAAAAGCTATTAGCAGTTCCTGTGTAAGGTCAGGGAGCATCTGAATTGTGCAGTGAGAGGGATTTTGTACATTCTTTGTAGTGAATTGTGTGAACTTTTTGTGTGCTTCAAAGGGAAAACATAGTATTTTGAGTCATAATTATCGTACAAGAAAAAGTGCTTCTTGGATTTGTTAAAGAAGCAGAGCTTTCTTCTCCTGGGAGCCACCAGAGAGCTCTGCCTCTTGCTCTCCCACGGATAGCTGAGGAAGAACTGCTTCATTTCATGTGAAGTATAATAGATGGTGCTATCTGTTTGCAGAGGATAAGCCCTTGCCATTTCACTGTGCCCTCTCTCCAGGTGCATCAGGAAAGTCACAGCAGCTCTGCCAGACCACTTGGAGGTGCTTGACATACAATTGCTTCAGCATTTCTGTTGCTTGAGGGAAAAGCATTTTCAGCTTTTGCTGGAGGTGAGCTCTTTACTTTCCCGGAACACTATGACAAACTCAACCCATTTTAGCAGAAGAGGCAAAGGAAATACTCCATTTGGTTTCAATGAGAGTTGGGTCTAAGCCCAAACAGAGATGGATGAATATGCTGAATCAATCACAACTGTTCTCTGCTGATGTGATTGCCATCTTTTATGTAGAAATGAAAAGGAGAGGATTGGGCTTTTGTCCTTCTTTCACTACCTTCAGTATGCCTGCTTGAGAAAGTTCAGGAATAGCATCCTTTTCACCCTAGATCTTAGCCTTTTATTTCTTTTCTGATAACTGCAACAGCACCAGTAATCTCTGCCTCATTTTCCTCTGCATTGCAGGCGTCTGAGCTCCAGATCATTAATTACCTGTTCACAGTGTACTTGCTGTGCATGTGCACTGTATAGACTTGTTCAGACTGATAAAGGGTAATAAACAGGTTTCCAGTCACATCTGCCATTCCTGTTTTTCAGTGAATCCAACTATATTGTTCATTTTCCAGACATTTTATACTAATCAATATATTTTCCATTATTTCGTTATGGGCAAGGGGATCTGTTATGTGGTCACTATTTTATATCTCTAATATAAAAAAGAATTAAAGTATTGATCAGAGTATTTAAAAATGTAACAATTTGTTTAAGCATTTGCTTAGATATTTGAAATGTTTAATAATGTATCTGCACTATAAAGCATATTAATTTAACTATATAATTTATGACTAAATATCATTTTTCAAATGAACATGGAAAAAGCAACTACTAGAAACTAAACTTTGGAAATCTGTAAGGTGTCCTTTAGCCTTGTAAAATAGATTACTGTTCAGTGGAAAGACTTGCATTTCTAGCCATGCACAGAAAGAAAATAATTGATCACTCCCTAGGAATGTCACATTGAATCTCATCCAGTCTTTGGGAATATAAGGGCTTTGGAGTGTTTTTAAGAAAGTGAGTTTTAGGAAACTAACATATTCCCCCAACAACTTGTAAAGAGAAAGTGCGTGGCCAGAGGAAACTATTCATTGATATTCTGCTTTCATTGAATTTCATCATTGAAAATGAGATTATGATTTATCAGTGCTATATCTGAAAACCTTGGAAAGTGATGGAAGAGATGCATTTAGAGCTAGGACAATAAAATTTTCCTACCCTGCAGCAGTGGTTTGCCTCCAGGTTTTTTGAAAAGCACAGTCTTCTGAAAAGAGGAACAAAGCACTGAGCATGAAATATTATGTGCAAGACAACCAGCCAACACCTCATTTATTTCTTACCATCACAGTTTAGAGGTTTAATTAAATTTAGAACTTGAATAATTTTCAAATAAGCCTCTAAACACAGAAAAATACGGAGTGTATTTAACCATTCTGAAATTTTTCTCGAAAGGTTTTTTAATTAAAATTCTTATATTTTTATAGCTTTTAATATAAAGCAATATATTCATTGTAATTTTGTAATCTAGCCATGAATGTTCTCATTGAGCACAGTCAAATTCCATATTAATGGTGGTGAGAACCCTTTCTACCGTTTCTAGATAAATTGGGCAGTGCGCAATTTGTGAATTCTTAATTGTGATTGTTCATATATTCTATGTGATGAGGCTTACAGAACCAAATATGGCATCACTCAGAATCTAAACTCATCCAATCCCAGCTCCTCTGATGCCTGAAGACAAGTCGGAATGCATGGGGCTTATTTTGTGCGAAATTTCTTTGCTTTTTTCATGCGACAGCAGTTCCACCTCCATTTCCAGAGCATAATCCAATCAGATAACATAAGGTTGGTTCATTTAACAAATTCTGGGTTCTCTAACAGGAAACAAATAGTGAGAATTTTAGCTAGTTTCTTGTCTATGTTAGACTCTGTGTGTGCTTTGTGTATGTGTATTCAAATATTTGATGGCTTTTTGAAAATCTGCTCAGTTGATCTTCCAGTGCACCTACTTTATAAATTACTGGTAATATTACTTCTAAAAATGTACCTGAGTTTGCCTTATATTTTGTTTTCTGTATGACATAAATGTCCTCAAAGTCCTCAAAGTATTAATTTGATTAAGCTTTATATCAAAACTATTGAAATGAGGAAAGGGAAAGATCTAGGAAATTTGTTGGAAGCTATTTATGTGATTGCACTCACTAAGTATGAACGAAAAAGTAAGAGGAGCAGAGAAAATCCCAAAGAGCCCAGCCAAAAAAACAATTCTTTTTTTACTGACTGCTCCAGTGAAAAACAACACCACAATCTAAAAATGAAAATTCACTATTTCTACACTAATTCCTCCTCCTTAGCAATTTTTTTCTCTCAGTCAGGAACACATGGACATTTACACTGTATTGACATGACAATGGTGCAGTTTCTATGAGGGTAGTCAACATTATAAGAAAGCATGAAACAGATTCGGAAGCCTGTTAGCTGTAGTAGAAATTGAAAGTCCAAAATGATGAGTTGCTCTTCTTCTGCACTGTGTGGGTAAGAATGAATCAGTGCTTCAAAAGGCACACAGCAGCTGAGGCTCCTCTTGAAAATTCCCTCCATACTCTGACTCAGTGCTTCTCTCCAAAAACAGGGAACTGACAAAACAGACAAAAAATTATTTTTAAGCAAATATTTCTGAAAAATGAAATGAAATAAAATGGAATAAAATAATAAAAGAGTGATAAAAAAAATTCTAACAGTATCCTATTTAATGCAAATTCATTCATCCATACTGTTGGTTTACTTAGATCTGATATTTATCATTTGCAAATAAACTTTTTTTAACATCTTTTTTCTATTTTCAAACCCATACGAATACAAATGCAGCAAAATTTGCAGAAAAATATTTATGAACACTAAAAACAAAGCATGAAGATTTTAAGGATGATGGCTGAAGTTGGCAGCTTGGCCATAGATCAACTGGAACAGGACAAGAAGATGTACCATCATGGACTTTGAAGTACCGAAGTCAGAAGGGTCTCAAAAAGCATAAGAGAGAAAATGTGTTCATATCTGTCTGATTAAGTGACAGTACCAGAATGGATAGTCTAAGTTATGATCATCTGGCTCATGTTCTAAGCCAGCCTACATGGCATTTCCATCCAGCGTGCTCACTTTTCTCCCAGGAACATGAGTTTCCTGGCTTGACAGTCGGACTAGAGACTTAATATTCTTTCCAACCTTAATGATTCTATGATTCCATGATCCTGTGAATATGTGAACACGTGTGAACAACGTTCTCCTGAGGACTCTGTGCCTCCCTCTGAGCCCTTCATAGGACACACAGTACTCTGGGCTGCACTGCAGCAGTGGGATTCGACAGTCCCAGCATGATGGATATCTTCTGGGAGTGCCATAGAAGGAGCAACAGAAAGAACCGTATTGAAGCAGGCAAACGGGCATGAGGAGGGAGCAAACAGGGAAGCTGTTGTAGTGCCACTAATTAGATATTCAGAGAACAGCTGTGTGAGCTACAAAGGTAAGAAGAGATTAACATCAGGGCATTAGGAAGCAGAAAGTAGGAAGTGGGGTATCAAAAACTAGAAAATGGAGCTGGGACTGGAGATCAATAGGGAGGAAAGATTTCTTCATCCAGAAGACGGTTCATATCATTGAGATACAAGTAAAGACAAGGAGGTGGATATCAATTCACCTGATGAGGAAAAAGTAGAACTCAGAGAAAGAGTGGTGTTAATTAGCACTCAAGGTGAATTACAGTGCTTTACAAATAGAAGATGTGGATAAACTTCAGTGGGCAGAGCAATAAGAATTGGGGAAGAAATAATCACAGCAGCGTAGAAGCAAATTTCTCCCTACTCCCAAGCACTTGAAAAAATCTGTCATAGAACAAAAAAATGTTTAAAATTTGCATAAACCTGAACTACCAAGTGCTAACTTATGAACCTCAGCTGTACTGAGTACAAGTTCATGCCTAGAAGCATGTAAGGCTGTCTGCTTGTTCAATGCTTTTTTATTTGGGCAATCACCAGGTATTTTGTTTGAACTTGAATAGTTAACACCGAGTAGCAAGGTGTTTTTTTTTCTTGGGATACCTTCTATAAGGGTATAGAAGGTAAGAGACTTCAACTTTCATGGATTAAGAGAAATAAGGGTAAGAAGGGAAGATGTAATTTCTTAGCAGTCAACAGATGTAACTAAAGACCATTGTTAGGAAATAGGGAAAGAATACTTCCCGTGGAAAACTCCAGTTTTGGAGGAAAAGCTTGGAGAAGGAGAGAGCATATGTAACCTGGAAAGACTGAAGCACTCAGGTTGCTATTTGCCATGTTTACAGATTGCAGGAAAGGCTGAAGCTAACACTGAAATATTTGGATGTTGGTGATCTTTACGATTAAATTTAGAAAAAAAAACAAAACCAGGATAAATTAGATCCCTTCTTACAAGCTGCTCTATTGTCTCCTGCCAGGGATCTCCAGTTTGGAAGAGAATCTACAGCTGTAGTAGAGTCTATCCAAAGAGGAATTTACACTGAAGAGACCTCTGAATTAGAGCAATTTACATAAATGCACAACATTAGATAATGATGATGGACCAGATTGGAGTCCTAACTGCTCAGTTTTTCACACGAGTCATGCAGTTGGTGAATGATTTCATAAAACAGCTCACATGAGTAATAGCTCAGCACTGTGAATAAGGGATCTGCAATCTGTCTTTCTATTATTATGTGTCTAATTATAATGTTTGCTACTGAAGTACAGATTTGCATCAGAATATAAATGCACTCACCTGGAATTTCAACAGGTACTGTTCAAAGCAATAAAGTACGGTTTCTGTCCAGGAAAGTTAGCAATCCAGGCTGCAGTTCTGTGATAGTAAGAGAAAATATAAAAACAAATAATTAAAAAAAAAGAAAAGAAAAAAAACCAAAAACTAAACATATGGAGGAGAAAAGAGACAGATTTCAACAAAACCAAACAGAAATACAGGTAGGATTAGCAGAAGGCATGGAAAGCATCTTGTAATTACCATATGTATCTCTTACTAGATAGCTATATAACTTATAGAAGTAATATACATATTGCATATACTTACATAACTTATTGGGTGTTTCATGTCTCTTGATTAATAACTTTTGTTAATAATGGAACAAGTACCATTGGCCTGATCAACATTATGCTTTTCTATTTTCCTATAAACCACCAAAAATATCCACCAAGATATTTATAGGACTTCAACCCTCATGGATGAGTGGAAATAAATGTTAAAGAAAATTTTATAAAGAAATATATATTTATAAAGAAATCTCCAAAACTTTCTGTTTGGGCAAATTCATACAATCATATTTAATTTTGACTTCTATTTGTTTGTTTTACTTTGCACTTTGTTAACACAGAAATAACGTCATGTTTCAAGAAGCCATGCTATTATTATTGTCTCCAGAAAGACAATTTCTTCACCTGCCTTAAGTTTTGCTAGCATTTAGCTGATAGTTCTATATGATGTTTAAATGTGTGTGGATAGTTTAAATAGCTCTGGTAAATTTCAAACTAACTGTAAAGCCTAGGAAAATACCAAGTTTTATCCCTGTGGATACAAGAGAATGTTACTTCACATATGCAAACTACCTGAAATTTGTTATGGTGCTTGTTTTAAGCTATCTGGCTATCTGAAAATATGTCAAAATTTGATTTGCATGTAGGATTTTGAAATATCTGTACTTCAGATGTAATCTGTAGATAATTTGAACTGAGATTTACTGAGCAGGGATAGGAACTGGGAGAAGTATGAAATGAGGACCACAGGTCAGCTAAGGTACAAGGCTGTGACAGACAGCCTGGAGAGAGAGGGGAGAGCAGGAAATTCGAAGCAGAATTGAGGCTTTTAAGAGAGCACTCTACAATCAAGTGCATGGAAATGTAGGAATCGTCATTTCTCTGCTAGCACAAACACAGGGGAAAAAATGCTTGCAGAGAGTCCATTCCTCTCCTGCACTGATTCACACTGAGAATGACAACCTGAGATTGTTATCCTTTATTCCATTAGCTGAAATGACTACAATCTCCTGAGTGCAGCCAGAGGTTTGAGTCCTGTTGATTCATGCCAATGTCAGTGCAGACCTAGATGGTGGATCTGGTGCTCCACCTTTTAGATGCTGAGAGTGACAATGAGAAGATGAACATGAAGTGACATTGCTGGAGCTGGATGCACACACACACACACACACCCTTGTTAGGAACTCCAGCAGGGTAGTTGTCTGAGCATATTCAGTTGGGCACCTTCTCTGCCCACGTGGAACTCCAGGGGAGGTAGGGTAGAGTAGAGTGAACTCTGTGAGTTGAAATGACCCTTACTCAGCCTGGGATCTCCTGTCTCATGTATCATGTAGCTCCCAAATCTGCCCAATATTAGAGAGCATCCAAAAGCTAGAGTATTTCTACTTGGTATTAAATTAATAGAAGTATATTGCAGTCATTTTGAAAGAAATAGTGTAAATATGATATTTTATATTGCTTTGTAATTCCTTAGGCTTGCATATATTCCTAATTATTTTGTACTTCTTTTAGCAATAATGGTAAATATTAATGTGCTTTGAGAGAGTTTCTCCCAAAAACTCTGGGCCACTGCTAAAATACTGACAGGTAAATTCTAGAACTTTCTGTTTAATTCAAGCATAACAGGATGTCTTTCACTGTATGCTGTCAATTAGCTCTTTTTTTTCTGAAAACAGATGAATTAGTATATTTTAAATACTGCCTTTCCTAATGTGTCTGGAACTTGGAATACCTCACTCACTCAATTACTTGTCTAAGCAGATACAAGGCATAACCCAAAGCACATTGTTGATGGTTCAAAACACATTATTGAAGGTCCTGGGCCTGAAAAAAATTAAGTGATGTATTTAACAAAACCTTTTTGTGGATGTAAATGCAAAACATATACTTAATCAATTTATTACACAATTAAAACAATTTTGAATATTTCAAGACCAAAACCAGAGAAACAATTCTCTGAAAGAGGAAGTCCCAAGTTTAGTATAATATTCAAATATATATATGTATATGTATATATATATATGTACAAATATAATAAATATATATAATAAATAAAAACAAGGTGGTTTACAGATTGTCTTCAATAAGAGTATTACTATTCTTTAACAATAAATACTAATATTGTAATTGTTTCTGGTGCAAACACTGGAATTGAAGTTGCTTCTAAGTTTAGTACTATTTCCTTGGCAATGGCTGAAGATACAACAGCACATTACAGAAAATTGCTGATCGCATGATTTTTATATTAATTTTTGATTCTTATTTATTCTTCCAGGTTGGAAGGCATAAATGGCAAGTATGTGCAGAGAGAAAAATCTGTAAGTTTGATGATGTATTGAAGAGATTACAATAACCCTTTGATGTGAATGGGCCAACAGTTACGCTTAAAGTTACATTGCAAAGACATGCAGAAGTGAGAACTATTTTTAAATTCTTTTTGCAAGATGTACATAAATATTCTTTTCTATAATTTGGGAACATTTATATTTCTTTGACACACTTCCCCAGAGTCGTGAAAGATCTGCTCAGAATAGTTCAGTGGACATAGTTTTGTGCAAGCATTTTAAAGAACACCAGAGTATCAGCATGGCTGTTCAGAGAGCAGAGAATAATGGTGCCTGATTATATTATTTTTGACCTTAAATAGGTTAGCAGTGTCTTTTGACTAATTTGTTGGAAGGCAGCTTTTCTCTGTAGAAAAAAGTTATTGTAAAAGCATATCACTGCTTCAGCAGTCACACACATTACTATTCCTTTGGTAGGCAGTCTGAGGTGCTATTAGCAGTTTCAGCAGTCAGACAACCCAGACACCTATTCCATTTCTTTGAATCCTCATGTGCAATCTTTTAGTAACACACACCTGGAGCAGAGATCTGTTAATTTTTGTAGCTCTCTGTTGAGTCTTCCACTCAGTCATCCACAACTTGGTGGGTTTTTTTGTTCAAGATGATTTGATGCATCCAAAGTATTTGTGAAATGTGCTGACTTCATATCATTTTATTCTCCCACCCAGCAAAAAATATTTTATAGAACTGATGTTCCAGGAACTCTACTTTTGCATAAATAAAAACTTCAGTTCTGAATTCTTAGGGTCTCGCCGAAACGCAGGATCTTCATCTTGGGTGAAAAATGCACTGTGTTTATTTTCAGAACATGGAGATCAGGCAGGCAGGGCTTTTTAGACTTAATTAATCATCTGACTGGATTTTTAATCTCTATTTCAAGATGATAAAAACCAAGAAGGCTCATGGTAAAAATGTAAATGTAGCAGAAGACCCTTAAGCACTGCATAAACATGAACCAGGCTAACTTGCGCAGAATCTATAATTCATACTGTGGGTGATCATCATTCATTATTTGCTTTCATTTTTTTTATAATGTCTTACTGTATACTTCAGTGTTTGTCAGCACTTATGTATTATAAACAACAGTTATGAGAGCTTGCTAATTACTTCCAGAAGCATCAGACCAAAAAAAACCATGGTAGCAGAACTCCTTAAAGGGAACTAAAGTAGTTGTTTACCCAGTCTCCAAATGATAGTGGAAACATCACACATTGAAAACTGAGATGCCTGTGTCTATGCATCCTCTGTGTGTAGTTTTCACAGCTGATAAAATCACATTCTCATCTACAATTGCGTAAGCTGAGAGTAATTTCAGTTGGAGGCCCATAATAGCTATTTTGTGAAAATTTTCTTTGTACAGGCAAGCAAACTGCTTTTTCTTTATGATATATTTTCTAATTAAAGCAAAATCCTGTTTAATTTATACAACAGCCTCATGCACAAACTTCGTGTTATGTGAGCAAAGGAATATAGAAAAACAATGTTCAGGGTAAGACCTGCACTTCTGTTTTGAGAGGAACCCCAACCAAACCCTGAATTCTCTGTTGGCTTTGGAAGATATTCCATATCTCAGTAGAATTTTTCCATCTCTACTCTGATTCAGCTGATTTCAGAGTCATTATGTTGAATTAAACCTGATGTCAGCCACCTGCTTCAGAAATCCATATACTGGCTGTGCATTCACTTGTGGGTAGCTAGAGAACAAGGTTAGCTTACTCTAACTGCATGGATATAATCTCCCTACACACCTGAAGATTTTCACTATTACAAGCATTTACAAAAGCTCTAATGAAATTAATTATAAGGAAATATGAAACATTTACTACATTAAAATATAAGGAAATAATTTTACAATTTGGCCTGTTTGAAGTGTCTACATCAGAACAACATCTGTGATTAATTTAAGCTTGAAGCTGGGGAAAAAAGACCCTTAAAATAGCAAAAAAAAAAAACCCTAAGTTGAGGAAATAATAACATTAATCTACCTAACTGGAAGAAAGGATATTATCTCAAGAGCAATTTGGAAATTGTTCTGCCTGGCCATGGTAATTCAGGTAATAATGACACAACTGCTCAAAACAACTTTGAAAACTTTATTACACCAGGAGAAATTGATCACCACTGGGTTTTTGCAGATGTGCAAAATTAAAAATAATTATAAGGGGCTCTTCCAAAACATGTATCTCCCTATGGACCTTGCCAATAACTCTTTCTTATATTTGTATTTCAACTGTATTTAGTACCTAAGTACAGTTGTATTTTAAGCTTAGCTAGATACTGGGGAATAATGAGAGCTGATAGATTTTAGAGCAACAGCAGTCTGTGAGGAGGGAGGAGAAGGCAAGGAAGAGGATGCTAGGACACTCTATCACTTGTGGTGACATGGCTTTTAGGATAAGCGAGAGTGGACAGAAAGGGCCAGTTTACACCCATTCTTTCAAAGATATCTCTGCACACTGAAGAGGGCCAAGGCAGAAAGGCAGGTAAACAGATCTGCAGGGTGGCTTATTTCCATATTTATGTACCGTTCTGCTTTCAAGGGAAGTGTTCAAATTTGTTGTGCAAATATTACACATATTTTCTGTATAATTTCAATTAAAGTAGTATGTCTGGTGAAATCCAGTCTATTAGAGAAAAGATGAACCTACTACATAAGCATAATTTTCACTTAATTTTAGCACCACTTCCAACTAGCAATTTTATGTATTGCCTAACTTCTTACTTGTTCTAGATTTCTCAGTGGGAAGAGAAGAATAACAATATATGTTTATATATATGAACATTTGTGCTTAAATAGCAAAACTTCATTTTATGTGAAAAAAATTGATTATATTGCTTAAGGATTGGAGAATCCTAGTGAAAAACAAAAAAAAAAATGATGGTTTCAAAGGGAAAGAAAACTAATTCTATCCCAGCCAAACCAGGACACTCAGCATTCTACCATGGCCTTCTCAGTCAACATTCTCAGTTTAGGGACAAGCTCATACTATTTTCTTTCTTCCAAGGTATTTCCCTGTACTGAAGTGCTTACCAATTACAAACTAGACTCCTTTCCACTGCCATCACCAAGCTGAATATCATTAAATAACCTGAACAAAGCAGAGCATGGCTCCTACTTCCCTCCCCTATTGATCATGAAAAGCACATATGAAGAAGGTTAAGAAAATGTTCAGGAGTTGGACTCAGTGATATTCTATGATTCTTTCCTTTGGATTATTTCAAACAAAGCAAAATCACACTTTCTGTGAGAAATTCCTTTGTGGGGTGGAGTGAAATTGCCAAGGAACTATAGATGTCATGGGATTCTACTTATTTACCCTGCAAAAGCTATTTTAACTATTCTTTCAGAAGCAGTCTTCTCTTCCTGATGGACTTGTTTGTTCACAGTGACTAGAACAGCTGTACGTAGAGCCTCTCACAATCATCAGGTGCTTCCAATTGTAGGAAGAAATCTTCAGTTCCGTATAATTTTGTTAGAAGTGTCCCAGTAGAAGTAAATGTACTGCATGTAGTAGAATCTAGGGAAGTTGATACTTATAGGGTTAATGGGAAGAGCTGGATGTTCAAAGTGTGGTTGCTTCTGGAGGTAAGGTACTCAACGGGTTGAAGGAGAAAGGCTGAAAGAAAAGACTAAGTTACTTTCAGGGTTAACACTGGAGTTTCTGAGGTAGTAAGGAGACCCTGAGAATGGAAGCAGGAAAGGAGTTCGATAGTGGAGTTACACAACCAGTGACAGAGCAAAAAAAGTACAGCTCTGCCTGTTGTTAAGCCATTCTTACAACTCCAAGGAAATCTAAGGCTTACGCAGTCTGTTGTGGTGGAAAATAACTCCTAGCAGCAAGGTACAGTCCTCATTCCTACCTAGCAGAGTGCAACAGGTGTCTGTTCCTGATATGGGTCAAATGCATGTGTTGAATTGTAGGAATACTTCAAATAGTTTTGAAGTTGAAAACGTTAAAAAAACAGATTGCACTGATTTACTTAATGTTTATACAGGATGATTTTAGTGCATTGTATTTATGTATTTATTCTTTCAAACTGAACTTTGAATTTGACTATTATTGAATTTGTAGTTTCATAATGAAACATAGCTTTCTTGGGAATAATGGTCCAAAATAAACATCTTCAATATTAAGCTCTGAGAGTTTTATCAGGAATTCTCAGTGCCTTGCTGCAGAATGACTTGGACTCTCAGGATCTGAACAGAATATTAATTTGGTCTTGAATATCAAAGCACAGGAACAGACAATACATTCCAATAACTTGGTGCTCTTACTTTATTCCCGTAGCTGCAGAAATGTTGGTGTATTTTTGGCTGCCAGCTAAAAGAACAGACTCTTGGCTCCTCCATCTGGTTACTAACTACATGTAGTGTAGTGGTTTGTTAAGCGTGGAGCGTAAGGTAAAATGACTGTTCGCGTGAGAGGTTTGGTCTTTTGTTGTTGTTTTTTTTATTCCCCTCCTTCTGATTATCTTTATACTTGAGAGAGCTGTGGTATTCCAATTCATTTTATACAGTGTTCTCAAGAACTGTAGTGTGAAACAATGTATTTCTCTGACTTCGTGTATTTTATTCTGCTCTATCATTCAGAAAATATGCAGGCTTTATTCAAAACTATGCCAACAAGAGATGTACTAATTTTTAAGGACTTCATAATGAAAGCTGTGGGCAAACCTAAAAATATTATCTTGTAAAGATATTAAAATCATCTTATGTAATCATGAAATAGTCCTCCCAAGAGCTCCATTAATATGGATGTTATGGTGCATTTTCAGTCACTGTCTTTGGAATACTAACGTGAAACATGAATACAATTTTTTACTTCATGTTTAAATAATAAGGAGGTATAAATACAAGCTGAGAGAAATAAAGGAATATTCATTTTTAGGCCACTTCATAATGACCACACAGTTCTGGGCTCCTCTTTAGAAAGCAAACTTTAGTCACACCATCTCTTGCACTCTGTTCTCCAATGTACTCTTTTCTTTTTGTGTGCATTTTGCAGATTTATCAAATCTCTTGGGTCTTATTGCTCAACATGCAGGTGCAAATGTGCAGTAAACATTCCAGCTGCATACACTTAATCATAACGTATTGTGCTAGACAAATGTTCTGCCAGGAGGAAAAAATAATTCAAAATGCATAGGAGAAATTTCATAAGGCCTTGAAGGATTGTGTTATCAATATCTTGTCCTTAGCCATTTTATTGCATATGAGGTATTGATTTAATATGGTTCAATGCATAATCAGAACTTGCACATACATAGATAGTTATTGCCTGCAAAAATTCCCAGTAAAAGTATTGATTACATTTAAGTAATCTGGAATGTTATCCTTGAGTTCCTAGAAATGAAAAAAGTGAGAAATGTTTCTATACTAAAGGTACTGTTTTAACAGGACTACTAGGATGCTCTTCTGTGAAACCTACCATAGGGAACCTACTTTAGTGGGGTGGGTTGACTAGGTGGTCTTCAGACGTCCTCTCCAACCCCTATGATTCTGTGATATATGCAAGTGGGAAAGTGGGGCATATTGAACTAGGGTAAATACTGCTGTATGAAGACACTGTCATCTGAAATGTTATAACAGCTTGCTGAGTCCGTGGATCTCTGAGGTTGCTGTCACTGTGCAATTAGCTACTCCCTTTAAGATCTGCAGAATAACAAGGCTGAGGGAAATTTCTCATCCTAAAGCAAGTGGAAGCATTCCTGCCACCTAGGTTGAAAAGCTAATGTCTGCTTGAAAAATGATGAGAGCTCTGATAGTATGGCACAGTGAAAGCAATTTGCTGCGGGGAGTACCGCCTATATGGCACACCAGCAGATAACTTTGTTCCTTTTTACGGAGCCTTGGATGGGTGCTGAACTCATTTTCACAAAGCTGGAGTTGACTGTAGATTTAAACAGAGGGTATGTTGAAAAGTGTTGCAGGAGAACACATGCTGTAACTTACTGTCATGACTTGTCACCTTCTGACTTTAAAAGTGTCTAGATAAATGTTGCTATTAGCTTTTTCTGAAAGAATTTAAACCTTTAGTTTTTTATTTTTAAATACTATATAATATGGTAGGTGATAGCTCCCCAATTATTATTAAAGTATGTGATCCTAAAACATAAGAGCTATCTGCTGACAGGCTGCTGTTTCACAGAATGAGTCCTGGTAGATTTAATTATATCCTTTGAATGGTGTTCTCCTGTTTGGCTTGCTCAGCACATGTAGCTTTAACCTACAGAGTTCAATTTTTGCTGCCTTTGTTAGGGATCTGGGATGAAGTATAAACCATACTATTAAACCAAAGAAGGTCACAATGAATGTAGTTCATGAAAGAGGCATTGGTCTGGAAATACAGACTTTATCAGTCCTTTTTGCACATTATTTTTTTTATTTTTAGTTTTTTAAACCTAAAAAGAAGACTCTGAGCCCCAGCGCTGCAACCACTTTTTCTGGGGAAGTATATTGAGTTCTAACAGCTGGTTGTTATTTCTCACTGGGCCCAGTAGGAGAGTGAGGGTGGCTCATGCCACAGCATTGCACGTGCTGAGAAGCTGACAGGGACCAGGGTGCCCTGTGCATTTTAGTACCCAGGAGCCATATGTTGGACCACTTCATTCTCTTTTTCTCATAGGCACAGCTGCTGGTTTTATTCAAGCAACTGCAAAAAAAACTTTTCAGTGTGTGTAAGTAGCACCTTTATTTTTATTCACACTCAAAACTAGCTTCTGCTAACCGTAGTCCTTGACATAGGACCTAAGAAAGTGAATAACTCTTTAAGTCCGTTTGGGAGCCTGTGCCCTTTGCTTCTAGCCTCTTGTGACAGTTTTTAATAGACAGTCTGTTTGACTTCAGGGTATCTTTGAATTATGTTCTTACACCACTTGGTGATCCTCATCTTTTGAGTGTTCAGTCTTGCCTTGCTGGGAAATTATCTATGCAGTAAACCGCACCTTATCCTGTATTTTAGAGAATGCTCCAGAGAGAACCTTTTTTCTCATAGGAGAGTTGATTTCAGTCAACTTTAAAATCTTTTTTAATATGTATTCTTTTAATTTGCAGAATGCAAATCTAAAATCTGTCCACTGGACTCAGAGAGTTTAAAATTGGTATTTTTGAGAGAAATTAGGTTCTCTTATCTCAAACTTGTTATATATCTGATCAAGATTCTGAGGGTTTATTTGAGAGATTTGTCTCGTGTCACACAGCTTGTGTCACCTCATCCCCTCCCCTTAACGTGTTCTAGACTGCATCAGCAGCTCCACTGCCCATGGAATGGCTCTTGCACTTGATGCAAGTTCACTGGGTTTATCTGTGCTGTCTGATGTTCCTATTGTTTATTTACACAACAGAAACCTTACAGGTTTTTTTTTCCAACAAGCATAATGTCAAACAACAAATCACAGAAATCACTTTCTCCTTGAAAAAAATGACATATACTGTGAAACAATGACAAGACACCACAAAATGATTTCTAACTCAGTTACGTATTATAGCTAAATAATGTTAGAAAGATGTATCACGTGGAATACAAAGACAAAATACTTTCCTTCTCACTATCCTCTAATCTCCTTCTCCAAACTCCATGTTCTCTGAGATTTGCTATCTACTCTGGGAATATACCATTCTCCCGAGAACCACTTCTTCCTCCTTTCTTTTCTGCTCAATCTTGCTTTTTCTTTTGAAAGGGAGATTCAAAGAAATTCCTGTACTTTTGTCCTACCTGTCAGTGATGTTTTTCCAATGAATTTTTGAAGCCCAGATGGGAGATTTGACTCTTAATCATACTACCCAAGTCAGTAGCTGTTAGCACTGTGCTAAAGGTGCTGCCGAAGTGAATGGGTGACAGAGAAACTGCCAATTTTATTTAGTGCATCTTCTCATTTTGATACCGAGACTATAGGCACACATTGTAGGCATAAAATAATTGACAGTCAAAAGAGAAAATAAAAGGAAAAATTCATCATGATCTGAATATATAAAAATGAATGTCAGTGAGAAGATGGCTTAATATATTGATTTTGATTATTTAAGATAATGAAATTACACCTAGTGCAGTCTTTGAATTCCTTTTTTATTTTCTAATATTTAAATATTAAAATATTCTATTTATTGTTAACAATTCAGAACTACAGTTTAAAGCTCAAAATTTTTACTTATATTATCTCAGTAACATTAGAAGGTGAATGCTATTTAGAGATTTTGCATTGTAATCTGAAAATGATTTTTGGGTGCTTTGTGGGGAAATAATTATTTAGAAATTATATATCTCTGCTGTTTCTATGGAAACGTTTTCACCTTATGCTAATGAAATATCTGTGATGGAAAAAATGAAGTCTTTTTGCACAGACAGAAGTGTTAAAAGAACATATTTTTTCAGAATGGAAAAGTTTAAAGCAGATGCTTAAAAAACTTCAGTCCCTCAGTACAGCTTCAGAAATGTGTCGGGTTTGTAACATTCAATGTTGAATTCCACAAATTGGAGTGGTTACCATTATTGCCAGCATTGCCTTGAAATGTGTTAAAGTCCTTTCTTTCAGCCTGAGTATAGATAACTGGGCTCAGCAAAAACTCTGCCTATGTGCGTTCCCTGCTTCCATACAGATATTTTTCTTGGCCTACCAGAACAATGTGCTTAGCATTTCTCTACTGTGCTAATTTTATTCTTCCCAGTAGCATGGAGTAGGAGGTGAAGTTGTTAGCACCAGTCTTGTGATTAACAAATTGTTTTATTCCCAGTCCTACCACGGGGGTAAAGCTCTGATCCATTTCCATGTAACAGGAGGCAAGAATTTTTCTGGCTTCTGAAACAATTGCACTAACTCTTCCAGGATCTCCAGGTCCTGTTTGGGCTATGGAGGATGGAGGATGGCTCTGAAATAGGGTGCCTGGCTGGCACTAAGGGGAGAGCCAAACATGGAATACCCAAGTGATGTTCAGTCACTGAAGTGAATAAAGCCCACACTGTCTTCATGTACACTCCTATGCAGAAAGTGCTGCTTAGGCACTGAAGATGTAGGTCTGATCTGGGGGAGCTGTATACCCAGGGAGAGCAGATGTGATCTATTACTATGGGGCACAGGCGAGCACAGGCACTCATGGCTGTTATGATGGGCCTCTCACAACTGTTTACAGCCCAGTTGTCCCATGTGTCCTCTCAGATTACTCCAGACACATTTTGGAAAATGTTTTAAATCCTGTTAGCAGCTGGATTTGTTGTTGTTGTTGTTATTTTTGTGTTTTGTTGTTGTTGTTAGGAGGTTCTTCTGAGGGAAAGCTGGGAACAGAAAAAGAGTTCAGTTTAGACATACTTTCATTTCGGTAAGTTGTATCACAAGAAGAAAACAAATTGATTCAAATGAGCCTCGAGGAATGCTTTTTTTTTTTTTTTTTTTTTTTTTTTTTTTTTTAATGTTTGTTCTCTCTGACAAGTTCTTTCAGACCTCCTGATTAGTAGTTTCACTTGAATTGCATTATTTCCATACCAAGGAATTACATATAATCTGCCATGCTTTATTACCTTAATATTTAATTGTTAAGTCTTCCCAAATTCCCTTTACAATGTAGGAGGTGCGTATTATCTAGTAAAGACCAGGCACTGGTATTGTAAAAACTGCAGTAGTATCCAATGTGTATTTTCAGTAATATGAAGAGATATCCAAAGTGGATTTTTTTGTCTAGTTGTGGACACATGAAAATCCATTTTAACAATGGAACATCTAAATGCCTCTTTGTATGTGGCATTACCTCATTCAATGTGTGTAAAAGCATAAATGGATAGGTAAGAATGTGTCTTTCTTTTTAACTGTTAAACTTTACAGCAAGTCAAACTAATTTTACTACATCATATTTATGCAGGTACAGTATTTCAATTTATAAAATAGCAAAGTAGTACAAGCAGATACAGTAAGTCCTATCGTAATTAGCTGTACAAAAATGCACTGTATTAAACAACACACATAGTTGTGGTTGTAGTGTTACATATGCATGGAAAAAATAAATCTCTTCATGTGCTGGTTACTTACAAAGGAAGTGTAGGAGAATTGTATTCTCATTCTATCTGTCCTCAAATAACTTTGAAATCACTCAACAAAGCTTACACACCCTTCAACTTTAAAAGCAAGCCAGGCAACAGAAATATCTACCTCATTTGCACTCAATTGGCTGACTCATTAGAAGATTCGAGGCTTTGAACTATAGAATAATTAATATATAGAGTAGTAGCTTTTAGAAGAACAACCATGAGATGATTGCATACAAAACTTAAGAGTATATTGTTTACTCAGATGCTAATAGCATAGATGATGTTCATGTGAGTGGTGGTAACACTCAGCCCTTTGCGGTTGTACAGGTGAGAGGCAGGTATGATCAGAGGCTCATCTAACTATTGCTGAATTAGACTTTTCCTCTTGTTTAGAAAATAGGGAAGGAAATTTCCCTTGAAAAGGAGAAACAGCTATCAGTAGGCTCAGAAAGTCATCATTGCTGGTAATTGCATTCAGGAGTTTGGTGCCAGTTCAGCCTCCTGCTGCCACCCACCGCCAGCTGTGCTTAGGAGTTCTTCAGCTGACAGCAGTCAGAGGGAGGAGAAGTGGTTTTTTGTTTTAGGTGCAGACTGTTTGGAAAAACAACGTGGTAATGGTTTTGACATAATTTCTTTTTAAAATTGTCATAGCATTATTTTATTTATCCATCAAGTTCAAAGTAAGAGCAGCTGTTGTCCTTCTCTTTATTTCTTCTATGTACTATGTTTTTATTACAGGGTATTTAGGCTAAGAGCCTCAAATCACTGGAAAATAGGGCTCAATCATTGTTTCAGAGCTTGGCTAAAGCAATTGCTGAAAGCAAAGTTCCTGGTACTATGTACTCCATCTTTCTCTGCTGCTTGCAAGGCTCTTCAGACTCTTGCCAGCCTATAGAGCAGCAGTATTGAATTGCTGCTCATCCACGGCACGGCATGGACTGCTGTCCCTGAGGTGTCTTTTGTTAGAACGGGGATGTGGATTTAAAATAATATTTATTATTTTAAAGAAATAATCCTTATTACAACACAGGTGGTGATTCACATGATACCTGGACATCAGGTAGGTTTCAAGGCTGAAACTATCTAATTTGTGGAGCAGGGTACTTTTTTCTTTGTTAAAAGTGGTTGGGAAAAGCATTCATACTCAGAAGCACAAATGCTTTTCTTGCCTTCTCATGTAGCATAGCATGAACTGTTTATTCTGAATCTCTCAGAATTAAAACCTTGCAGAGACAAGTCTGTCCTGGCCCCATCTCACAGGGAAGGGAGGGCAGAGTTCCCTGCAGACAGCACTTTGATCTGATTGTGATCAAACTGAGAAATTTCATGGACACTTGTAAGTTGTCTCCACTGCATGGTAGTCTCAGAGCAGCATAATATACAGTTCATTTTGTACTGTCACCTTAACCATTGCTTCTCCAAGCCCGCTATATCAAGTCTGTAAAGGCTCATAGAGCTCTGTGTGACTGGGGAAACAATGGGAAAACAGAAGTTGGAAGAATAACTCAGCAGCTTGTCCAAGACCTCAGAGGTTATTTGTGTCATATCCATGTTCAACAGCCAACAGTTTCCCAGTTTTCAGCTCAAGTCTCCGATTAGATTGTATCACTTTGATATGTAAATTGTGGTCTCCTTCTCTCATTTCTGCTATTCTAAGTACCATGACTCTTGTCTCTACTTGCAGAATTGTGTTTAACTCAACAGATCAAGGTCATGATGGGAATTCAGTCCAAATACTGGACTAGGTGGGGGCCAGAGTTGGCAAGGCATGGCTGAGAGTTTCAGTGTAATTGTAGCAAAAATGTATCTCACTTCTAACTTGGACATACTAAATTACTGTGGCTCACTGAATATGATATTCAATTTTGACCCATCAGGTCATTTGGCTGGTTAACTACAGACTTCCCAAGAAGTCTGCTAAAAGAAAGGTTTCTACACTTCTTCTCTTGACTTGGGAAAAATTAGTATTCTGTGAATGCATGAGTTATACAATCATCACATGAACTGAGCTGTACTAATATGCTTGTATAATGCTGGCATGGCAGAATCTTGGATATGGTCAGTTGCTTGACATGTAGCTTCCTGCAAAGGCAGGAAAGAATAAAAGTTGAAAATGTGACTTTCCATTAATCGGATATAATTTACCTGGCAATCTTGCTCAATCACAGTTTCAATCATTCATGCTGCAAGTTGAGGTGTACCAAGGTCAGGCTTCCTGATCAGAAGTGTTTCATGTCCAGAGGTTGAAAGGAAAAGTTCTGGGATTAGTTTTCTTAGATGTGAACCAAGGTATATGCAGATGTATATAATCCTGAACAAGAGCTGAAGCAGGAACATTTTGTTCTGTTGCTTAACTTCAGAAGGAGTCAATATTTCAATAGATCATGGTTGTAATGTCCCATATAAATAAAATTTCTTAATATTAGAAGTTGACTACAACTTAAATTTATAAAAGCTACTATAAAATCTCATCCCTCAAATCACGGGATCTCTCTCTGTACTGGAACTGTTGATCATGGCCTGAACTTCTGATTGACCACCTGAGGCAAGCAATGGGTCAGCTGCAGGAGCATAGCTGAAAGCAATTCACCTGTGCTACCAGAAGGGGTGGAGCCTGGCTCCATCTCTCCTAGATTCTGTTTAAGTGCTGACTGTCATTGAGAAAGGACCTCTTTCTGGAGATTGTTCTTTGTGGAGTTTACTGTGAGTCTATAATAACAGTGAGTATTCCTATTAATTTTGATTATATTTCCATCGTGATAATATTACTAAGCCAAACCTTTGTGCACCTATTGATTGTACACTCTGTCATACTGCCTCTGGTCATAAATATAGTCTGAAAAACTGTGTACCACACTTTTGAATTAAGTAAATATATGGCTTAATTTTGAATCTACTCTTAATATGAACTTTTTTTTTTAATGCATCTTCTTCCAGCTTGTCTTTTATTGGTATAAGTAATTGTGCCTTACGAAGGATGTGTGTGTGTAGATGCATACAGACTAGCTAGACTGGCAAGCCTGAAGAATTTTGTGTCTTTAACTGTTGACAATGAGCAGTCAGTCATTTGAGTGTCAAGTTGAATGGGTGCGATTAGAATGTCATCAGATATGCAAGACTTTAGCTGGAGAAAACTGAGGTGTTCTGTTGCTGCGACAGATTGAAGAAGAAATGGAAAATCACTAAACAACATGGAATCTATTGACCAAAGTTTTTCAGAGGATAATGGAAGGGGATTTGGAAAAGTGGAGGTGGTACAAATCTCCTAAGAAAGGCAGGCATGTGAGCATGGAGAGAGGGAATATGTACTAAATTACCAAAGGGCTAAGTTTTAAACAGCTGTGGTTTATGGTGCTAATGTGAAATGTTGTCTATTGTTGAGGTTTATGAGATCTGTATTTTGCTTCATCTGTCCCTGAGCTAAAATTTTACAGAAAAGAATTACCAGGAGCTTTTTATGCAGAGATGAGGCTGGAGAGGAATATTAGAATGATGTGATTAGACATCAGAGATCATGCTGGTATGTCTTCCCATCTTCAGTATCCTGGAAATAATTTGTTTTACAATAAGGTTTTAGGGGATGCAGAAAGTAAATATTCACTTAAATATCTTCTGCTAATCAGTATAAAGGCTGGTGTATGTGACTTCTGGGGTTATGCATTTCCTTCAGAGCTCCAAATGCTCACCTGTCGAAATGAAGAATTAATGTGTCATGAACATAACAGAGTTCTGCATGAAAATAAATTAATACCACTCAAGCACTAATTTATTTATTGGTGCTACAGTGTTTCTGGTCATGTACTGAGCCTAAGCTAATTTATTGTATCTTCTTTTTTTTATATCTAATATTTCATGAAAACAACCGCACTTTATTGCCAGTATTGTAATACAAGAATTAATAAATATGCAAAGCTATCTGTTATTACTCATAGTCATGAGTAACAAACATCTTGTACAATCACACTGCGATGTCTGTTCTTGTTTATCTGACTTTGGCTGCTGTAATACAGAGATTATCTTCTGTTCTCCTTGCTTTGTAATTCATGTTTTTTTTCTTATTTTAGAAGCTCTTCCCTATAATAACTGCTATGCATGTCTCTTGATCTTAAACATGAGTTATGGTGCATTAAAACTGCTCATTATTTTTTAAATGGTTTTCATAGATGCTTGGTAATAATAATTTGAAAGATATACCTCATGCATTTGTAAAAAGTATGTTTTCATGCATTTGGATATCAAACAGCACACTCAAAGCTGGGCAGGAGAAAGTAACAGAACAGAGGTGGCTGTTGGTTAGTTGTGAGGAGATGTGATTTACTTAAGTGTGTTTTTTTTTTTTTTTCTAATTTGCTTCAGTTCTCATCTATGTGGTCTGATAGTTTTTTGGGGTTTTTTTCATTCATTTTATACAACCTTATTCTAAACACCACACTTAGAAATATACAATAACTTGCCTTTTGGACTTAAATGAATCAGCAGAATGTCAGCTCGACAGGAACTTCTAATGGTCCCTGCCTTCAAGCACCCCCTTCAAAGACTTTGGGGTTCATGAAATGGCTGTGGAATCCTGAGGATGGAAAGGAATACGAGATTTGGATGTGACTGGCTGTAAGGGAAAGGAATGGCACCAGCAGGTCAGCCTGAAGGGGCAGCATGGCCTGGAATTCCTGTAGTACTTTGGAGTTTTAAAATTATTTTATATAATGGAATCAGATGCCAGGAACATGAACATTGCCTGAAGGTCTCAGCAGCTTCTGTAGTAACTGGTTGAGGTTTATCCTGTTTATGTCTGTTTATAAAAGCACAATGCCATCATTAAGAGTCAGGAAGGAATGTAAGCCAAACTTCTGGAGGAGGTATTGAGCCAAAATTCCTGAGGGGTGAGGAGGGGAGAGGTGGCATGAAGATGCTGAATTGTGCAAAGTGACCTCACTTCCTGCAGCAAAACTCTGCCACTAATGGGAAAATCTGCCAGAGATGAAGGAATTGAAGTTATCCTCCAGTCTAATAGCACTAATTATCATTGGCCTCGCTGATGGCACTAGGGGCAATGGGTTTATCCACGGTAGGGCAAGCAGCACAGGCAGGCAGATGCCAAGGTTTTGATGTCAAAAAGCTAAGAGTAAATGTGGTACCACTTTTAAAAAGAAAAGCAATCAGGAATTACTAAAGGATCTATATAACAGTAAATCTAAACTGGGCCAACTATTGTTGGAAAAAAAACCAAAAACAATTCCAGTATACATGTTAAGTTTTCAAGCTGTGTTTTCAGGTTTATAGAGGGACAGATAGCATATCTGTTGTAAAGGAAGCCTTGTGATGCAAATCTATTAGATTGATGGATTATGTTAATAAGATTCAGCTGATACAGATATGCAAAACTATAGAAATACTTAGGACTTCAAAAAAATTTTGACTAAAATTCTATATTAAATGCTCCTTTAGAAACAAGGTTGATCACGGACTGAAAGAGAAGGTCCTTTTCTGGCCTGATTTGTGGACAGGAAGAAAAAGGTTAGAACAAACCTGAAGAGAAAGCGTCCGTGATAGAGGGGATTATGCTGCTCTGCATGTTTGTCAGTGTTCTGGAAAAAAAGATGAAAAGGGAGGTGACAAAACTTGCTGATGAGAGAAAATTATTCACCATAGTCAAATGAGAATCCAGCTGAAAAAGAGGAGTCTTAAATAAGTAAGTTCTGGCAATAAAATGACAGAGGAAATTCTCTGTTGATAAAAACCAATTGAGCTTTCAGGGAGGAATAACCCTAAATATACTGAACTAAATTAGTTCTCACCCTTAAAGGAAGGGATCTGGAACTGCAGATAGTGCCCTGGAAACATCCCCATAGTACTCAATTGTGATCAAAAAATCAAAATAGGATGTTAGGAACTGCAAGGAAAGGAGTAAGGACGTAAGCAGGAAATGTGGTTATGCCACTATTCAAATTCACAGTGCACCTGTGTTTTGAACAATGTCTGCAACTTTGTAGTTGCTCCCACCCAAGTTACAGTGGAAATAAAAAAACAATAAGGATTGACAGCAAGGGTGATGGGAAGCTTCTCTGTAAGGAGGGACTAATTGCATTGGGGTCTTTTGCCTGAAATGAATTGTTTGAAGGGAGATATTTTAGATGTTACAGCCATTGTCATGTAGGAGATGGGTAGGAAATAGTACTCAATTTCTCAGCATACAGCAACAAAGGAATAGCAAATAAAATGCTCAAATATCAAGTTGAAAACAAAGGCAAGGAAGTACTTTTTTTTTTTTTTTTTTTTTTTTTTTTTAACCACACAATTTCCACTGCACTTCTGCAAGATGCTGTGGATGCCAGTAGTTTACTGGGATTCAAAAAGCTGTTATACATGCTGATGGAAGGAAAACCCAAGTAGGCTAGTGTAAGGATGGGATACAGCTGCTGGTTTCCATTTTGGAGGATTGAAAAGAGTGTTCCACTGCATTCTAGCCTTGTTAATACCTTCTGTCTTGTGTAAGGATTGCAGAAATAACTATTTCAATACTGACTGGTAAAAAACTTTATTCTGAGTTTATTTAGCATGTTGAGGACTACATGCTGCTACTAGAAGAACAGGGTTTGTGGTATTGTTGGTTTAACTCCAGATACACTGAAGTTACTGAAGAGAGTGCATTGACACAGATTGCTCTGCACTAGTAGCTCAGATAAAATCTTAACCTGGATTTCAGCAGGGGCAAAATCTCAGAATTTCCTATTTCTAAAGTATAAGAAAAATGTGACTATTAAGATAGTTGAGTTTCAGCCATTAGGCTTTTATGGGTTGGGGAATAATAGTTTGCACATTTTGAAAGGAAATGAAAATGTGTTTGCCAAAAGCTGAGATCACTGCAGATGCATTCCATTTTTGTGCTTTTCACCACAGTCTTGTGTCAAGAACATTGTTTCAGACATTCTTAGGTAATTAATATTCCCCAATACAAATTAACAGCCTGACTGAGCAGTCAGGCTCTTCTTCACTTGAGCATGTGTAGAGGGATCAGCTTCATCTGATTTCAGAGGCAGATAAACAATTTCTCAGAAAAAGTGGTGAAACATTGGCACAGGCTGCCCATGAAAGTAGTGGAATCTCTGTCTTTGGAGGTGTTCAAGAACCATGGTGATGTGGTACTCGGGGACGTGGTTAGTGGTATGGTGGAGATGGGTCAACAGTTTCACTAAACTATCTTAGTGAACTTTTTTCAGTATAACTATGCTATGACACTTTATTCTCTAGGCCTAACTCAGGTCTTTACGTGTAAATAAGTAGGGCTCCTAGGCTGTCATTCCTTGTGTGTTAACTGGATGAGATACAGAAGAATACAGGATTTTTACCCTCTTTCCTAAGGCCCACGGGCAGTTTGGGAAGCACAGCTGTGAATGCTGCTCCCTGTTGTGTAGAGCTTCTATCACTGGGCTCCTGTTGAGAGCTGGTACCGTTTCAAAGATAGATTTGTTTTGCGCTCACTGGCAGAAAATATCTCCAGGTTTCAACTTTGGATTATATCTAAAGGCAGTGAGCTGTGATCATCTGTATTACGAAACAAATAGTTTGGAAATAATAAATCTTAGTTTGTAATTAAGCCTAACTAAAGCCAATTTAACTATAAATATACCTGGTCTGAAATCCATCTTTCACTGAATGGCTGACAGGAACAGAGTGAAATAATTACACAAAAGAATTATTTATGAGATTTAATTGGCTTAAATAATATATTAAATATTTCAAGCATAGAGAGAAAATGTTTAGTATAACAGAATTAGAACAAGCTAAATTAATTTTTACTGTACTAGAATAGATAATATTACTTTATGAAAATGTGATGCCTGTACATTTTTTGTAGTGCCTGTAGTTTCTATAGTTCTTCCAGATAAACTTTGATTATAAGTTAGAATGCTAAACTGAGCTTAATCATCAATAGTGAGTCTTTACCTATTCCTCCTCTTGGAAGGGAACACAAAGCTTTTACACTCAGAACAGCTGAAAAGATTTGTCAAATGTCTCAGAATGCTTTAATATGGTATTCAAGCCTTTTTTCCATTTTTCTATTATATAAGATAAATTACAGTAATTACAAAGCATACTTCCTAATGTTAGGTAACTGATTAAACAAACAATGTGGATCAAAGAAAACTCAATAATTATGCAACCAAGTCTGCATCTAAAAGCCTGTGTTTTAAAATGATGAATTATTCACAGATCAAGATGAAATGACGAATATTTCAACTTGTGCTTTTGAAGTGTCATCATATTAATCTAGGCCACTTTATACGCATTTATAGTCTTTTCATCTCTGGAGATTTCTGCAAGATGTTGGGTTCATGTCACTGAGTTTCTTTTGGCAGAGAGTCAAGAAATAAGAATGCTAAAAATTAAGGGGGTTTTTTAATCCTTACGCTTCTATATCCATATTCAGGATTCTTAAAGGAGTTGTGCGTGACATGATGCACATGTTGATGCATGTATATTTGCATATATTCCATATATTTTGGCTTCCATGGTTTTATTTTCTCTCCTCCATTTATTTGTGCATATTTGTTAGAAAATTTAATTATTTACACTTATCATCAGAAACATGCTTTAAACTTTCCACCCTGTCTACTCTTGACCACCTTTAGTGTAATTCTACTTAGAAATTAACAGAATTCAGTAGCTGGGTCTAATCTTAAAAAATGAACACTTGAGGAGAAAAAATAAGAAAAAAAAAAAAAGAGATAAATCAGCACCAGATGCAAGCTTTTCAGTCAGAAAAAAAAAAAAATAGCTTTATCCCTAAGTTCATTCCAGTTTTTCCTCCTCTTCAGATAATCTCTCCTTGACAGAAAACCTCCCATGTCTGGCAAAAAAGAAAAAAAAAAAACTTTTTTTTTTTTTTGCATGCCTCAGGTTTACTAGCTGCTGTCAAAGTTGGAAAGGCAGACAAAATGCCCTGTTCTTACTCAGTGTGAGATTGGTGGCTGTCAAATTGAAGATCACTAGTTCTTTTCTACCCCTATGAATTCAGTCTCACCTTCAATTCTGCTGTGTTAATTACTTCTAAAAAGATTATGTGAGTGACAAAATTTGCCAAATGTCCTGAATGTACTGAAAATAAAAAAAAAAAATAGACCTCTGTCTACTAAAGTGATCACAGCAACTTCAAAGAAGAAAGGCAGAATTTCTTCTAAAATGCTTTTAAATTGCAGCACCTGAATTCCTATTTGCCTGGACAGAAATAAGGATTTGGCTTTATGGTTTTCAGAACTGCATTGAATGGTCCTCACCATGCTGAATGGTACTGCCTATGTGTTCTGTATTTGCTAAAGCTGCTGTTGTGCCAACTTATGCCAGATCCTTTGGACAGCCAAGTTAAGAAATTTTATCTTGAAGTATTTCAATTCTTGTCTATGCGTGTAGACTTCAGTATTACCTGGATCTGTAGGTTTTTTTACAAATTGGACTCATAGTTCTGTGCCAAGTTATCTCGTAGGACATAGCTACTTCCTTGCATTGGATGACTCATTTAATAGTTTAAAACTACACTTGTATTTTGTCTATCAGTTAACAGAATAACCTAAATCTATGGAAAACAATTCCGTTATAAGCTCCATGTATATGTATAGGTTCTTAAGTACCAAAAAAAGGATGCATGTCTCTGTTTCATATTTGTCACTCTGGTCCTCTGAGCTTTAGACATGGCACAGATGGGGGGAAAAAAAGCTGGTTTTGGACTAAATACCTACTATGATTCTACATGGCTCTTAATAAAAGGAAATGGTCTCCTACTTACCTTTACTTAGGATATTATTCTCATTTGAAGCCATATAAGCAATATGAATATAAGTATGCAAATTGGCAGTATACATATTTACTTTATATTTTGACTTACTGCTTTTTTATAATAAAATAATAATTACTGTTTTGCTATGAAGTGCCAAGTGCATTTGCATATCGTTAATTCCTTCTGTGTTTGCATATCAAACAGTTCAGCAGAACTATTCACCTATTTCAGACTTTGAAATAATATTTTTTTGTTCTTATAAATCTTTCAGCCTGAAGACAAAATCAATTTGAAGATATGAATGGCTTCAGGCTCCAAAGCTGCTTCTTAGTGATGTTTGAATCAATGTTCCCATATGGAAAATATGAACTTATGAATATTGTAGGACTTTCCTGCAGTATGGTAGTAAAATTGTAGCATAGCTAGGAAGGCATATAGATAAATCTTGAATCACCTAACTTACGGGTTACCACCAACCTGACTTTCATTTTCTAATTGTTGATTTCTTTTCTTTTGTTTGAATCTTTTTTTTTTTTTTTTTTTTTGCCATATTTTTGGCACAGAATTTATTTGCATTGTTTAACTCTAAATTTTACATAATTTGCGGGGGTTTTTTTCTAACTGATAGAGCTAAGGGTTTATTCTGCACTTTAGGTGAAATCGGTACATAAAAACAGAAAAGATCTTTACAAAAGTTACTTCTGTAATAGATAAATAACCTCTAGTCTTTAATGGTGTAAATTATAATGCTCTCATCTGAATTACAATAGTGCTGGCTCTGAGACTAAACTCTTTAGAGAACCTGAGGCCATCATGTCATAATCAAATGGAATTCATGTTGCAGAAAAGTGAAATCCTACATAAGTAGAAAAGGAGACTCATTACAAGGGATGTTACAACTTAGATCTGGGTCACAGGTGTGCTATGAGGAAGGCGTGGATTTTGGCAAATGCCTGAAATGTAAGTCCTGAACAGTGCTCAAGAACTGCTCTAGAAAGTGTCACCTGGAACTTGCTAGGAGATGCCAGGAACATTCTAAACATTCTAGCAGTTCAGTAGATATTCATTCCTAGGAATGCTTGAATTTCCTGATACAGGCATAGCAAATAGAGATGGGAAACAAATAGGGAAGGGAAACTGGACAATCTAAAAGATTAGAGTTTTCCTCAAAATAAATTCCATTGTTTATTTTTTGGATGCATCAGCGAGAAATAGTCAGAGCATTATGAGATGGCTCTGGTAGATCCAAGGAAGAATATTTTTGAAGCATATGTCAAGCAGCTTTTGTCAAGATTCACGGCATAGATTGAGTATGCCTGCAACATGCACTTTCTTGTACTGAATTGCTATCAGACATATTTTGAGCTGTGGCATTTCAGGCAGGATTGAAATCTGGTTGACAGTGAGACCTTGTAAGCCTTCTTGATGAAAATAATCATAGCCATTTGACGCACTTCATTAGCCTGAGTTGATACCACCATGCAATAACAACATAAAAAGAGAAATTGGATGATCTAATATTCCATTTGTTTACTTATGTTTCTACAACTGATGTGAGTTTCCAAAGTGTATATAGTACTTCATAGCAAACTATTTTTAACACAAAGCAGTTTATTTCAGATAGATATGAGCTTTAAAATAGGGCTGAGAAGAATTAGACTGTCAGTAAGACCGTCATCTGCCTGTTTGTCACATTGGATATGAGATGTGCTGCCACGAACTCAAATTGGTCTTGTATGCAGAAAGCCTTTTTTCGAAGACCATAATTTAGAAAGATTATTTTCCTGGAAAATGTAAGATGGCCTCAAAACTCAGCTTGCTGATTTGTTCAAGTCATGTTTGTTGTTCAAGTTCATATATGAGGACAAACATCTATTTCCATGTGTAAAACATTCCAGTAGCTTGGAAATCTTTAACTTTCCTTGAAAGATAACAAGGATGACAAAATATTTCAGCAGCCTAAAGAAATTTATATCCATTTAATTGAGAAGTTCAGTCTCTGATTCTTCTGCGTTTTGTGCTCTTTTGCCACCTGTAATCCAAGGAACTTTGATTCCTTTGGTGGAGGCTTTGTCAAAGTCTTACCAGTTTGGCTGCTGAGGTGATGTGCTAGCTTAAAAAAACCTGCCTGACATGAGATCTCATAGATTTTGAGAGAAAACAATCTTCATTAGTATTTTGATTTAGAGGCTTTAATCACTTTTGACAGAGTAGGTAGTTATATTCAAATGGTAACAGTATGGCCAGCTCTAATTCCAAAATACCATACAAAAAAAAAAAATAAAAATCCAGCTTTGAGCTTTTTTCCACATCATGAAAGAAAACAAAGACTTTGAAGAATATTTCTCACCATCTTATTGCTCTTACTGCGGATAATAAATGCTCACCATGTGTTTCCAGGATCTTTGCTAAAAATAGCACAGTATCATTGTTTTAAAAGATGATAAGCATAACTGTGAGGAATGACTTTGAAGCTTTTCCTTCCTACTCGGTCTGCTTTGTTAACTCCTTACATGAGAACACTTCTGTTCGCTGTCAAACACCCTCTTCCTCAGCAGACAAGCCAGAGGATCTTAAAGGCAAAGACATGGAAGAGTGAAGGTAAAGAAGAGCTTAAAATGCTGCTCCCTCTACTCTCAGGTTTTGGGCAGAAAGAAATAAATCTAAAGGCACAGGACATATTTTCAACTAACTTGTACATCATACCTGCAGAAAAGTTGCTGCTTGAAACTTATATTTTTTCATCATAAAAATTCTGCAGCAAATATATGATGAACAAGTACCTGAACCTGTTTTTCAGTGTTTTTTCATCTTTCTCTCATTGTTCAAGATCTGTGAACTGCTCAGCCCTCTTTTTTTCTTTCCACTGGCTTCTCTTCAGTTATCATCTATTTTGCATACTGTGCCAGGTGACTTGGTCTTCCACATTATTGCAAGTGCAAGTAGCCTCAGAAAGCTTAGATGTAAATGTGACCATTTCAGATAACATCTCAGCCTTGCCTCCTTCGCATCATGGGATCCATTATTAAACTGTGCACAGATTGCCATGAATTCTAATGACCTCACCCTAGATCTTTTCTCCTGTACCACGTGTCCAGGTTGTACTCTCTAGTTTATATATGTTATAATGTTTGTATATGCTATAGTGGAGTTTCCTTTAATAATTATCTGTTTATTTGATTTCCTCTTATTGAATTTAGATATGTATTCTAATTTGTCAGTGATTGCCATTTTTTCTGTTTTCCTTTTTTCCTTTGATTTTTTTTCCCCAAGAGACCCTACCAACAGTTTTCAAGGTCCCTGGAAGCATATTTTGGAAGCTCATTATTCTTATTGTGTATGTTTGCACTTTTTTAGACTTCAGACCTTTGAACTCCAATATTTTATGTTCCTTTGCCCTCAGTTGGTCTTCCATTTTCAGATTTTTATTGCATTTGTTTCTATTTTTCAGAATTGAATATTAAAATAGACACAATAATGTTATAATGAACTTTGCCTTCTGAAATGCAGTTCCTACCATTTTCCAATTCACTGGTAGCAAACAAAGTGCTTTCTGAAGTAGGAATGAGCCAAGTTCAAGTATCTTTTATGCCTCACACTGAGGCAGACTTATCAGATTGTAGGGTTAGACTCCCAAATTTAGTGGATATCCCACCAAAATAAATTTTAAGAAAGAATGAGTCATTTATTCTGTAATCTACTGACATATGATCGCAATTCAACTGGCTTTCTTGAGATAAGACAATATTTTAGGTCTGTGTGAACTTCAGGATTGGTTTGAATATCACCATGAAAGTTACACCAAAAATAAATGTTTTATCACTAAAAGTTTCAGTCTCAAAACAATAGCATTAACTAACCAGATGGGGGGAATCTTAGTCAAAATATTCTGAATTGGTTTAATTTTTATTTAAACAGTATGGTTCTACCTGCCAGATACATGAGTCAAATTTTGGCTCCCTCATAAAAGAGAGGAAGTGAGATTGTTGTAATCACTTCAAATGAAGTGTTGGAGAGCTCATAAAACTGCTCAAATTATGGACTACAAGAGATGTAACAAGACTGTGATGGCTTTTTGTTGAGCTTTAAACTTGTGGTGTCTGATTCTCCTTAGGAATGGTGAGCAGACAGGGTAGATAGCTCAGATTGCCCCTTCGCTGTTCTAGTTCTGTTATTTAAACAGATGTACTTCTCTACCAGAAGGTCCTAAAAAGATGCTGAGAAAGAAAATGAGGGAGCTTTGGGTGTCATTTAGCCTGAACCAGAGACATGTTGTTATGATTTATGCGGAGATGAAATCTGTTAAACGAAGACTGCACAAAATGAACAGTTATTTAAGACTTAATGAGGGATCTGGCACTGAAAGACTAATTTTCTATCAGATACACCTAGTGATGTCTACATCCATATAAAAAAAGTCTCTTTCTTCAGTCTTTTATTTTTAGTTGCCTTTTTTATCAGAGCAGTGCTATGCTGATACTTCTTGTTTGTACCTTAAAACTTGTTTAAAGCAGCCCAGATGGAAAGAGAAAAAAGGAATGCATGTGACTTTGAAACACTGCAGCTGGAAGTCACGGAATCTGCATGTTACAAGGTCTGTTGATATTGTTGGGAGTGAAAACAATTTTTATTCTGTTAACTTGTGTTACTCAGGGAAAATAAATTTAACAAGTAAACTAAATTTCATCATTCAGAAACTTATTATTCATATGTGTGCTACTTTTATTCAGTGGTCTTTTGCAAGAAGGGAAAGCTGATTTTAAGCTGTTGTTAGTTATATTGTTGAATATGGTTACCTTGCATGTCCTTATCTTGGATGTTTATAAGTATTTCTTTTGGCTTGTGATTTTGTGCATGGTCACAAATACAATAGTTTGTGTTTGAATATGCAGCTCTCATCTCAGAGGAAAGTACTCAGCACTGGTGAGACTGCACTTACAGTTTTGAGTCCCTAACTAAAAGAAAGATACTGAGGCCCTGGAGCATGTCCAGAGGAGGGCAACAAAGCTGTGAAGGAAATCTTATGGGGAGCAGCTGAAGGAACTGGGATTGTTCAGTCTGGAGGAGGCTCAGGAGAGACCATATTGCTCTCTCCAGTTACCTGAAAGGAGGTTGTAGTGAGGTGAGGGTTGGCCGCTTCTCCCAAGCAACAGTGACAGGACAAGAAGTAATAGACTTAAGCTTCACCGGGGGAAGGGGGGGGGGGGGGGGTTAAGGTTGGATATTAGGAAAAAATTATTCTCAGAAAGAGCAGCAGTGCATTGGCACAGGCTTCCCGGGGAGGTGATGGAGTCACCATCCCTGGAGGTGTTCAAGGACTGTGGAGATATGCCACTGAGAGATGTGGTCAGTAGGCATGGTTGGGGTGGATTGGGGTTTGGTTAGATGATCTGAGAGGTTTTCTCCAACCTTTATGTTTCTGTGAAGTGATTTAAAAGCATGATGAAGCTGCTTCTAAATCCAAGCTGAATTTTGGAAGGAGAAAGTATGTGGAGGGGAATAGGGGTGTCAGGGCAGAAGAACAAACAACAAAAATCCTTTCTCTCTTTAGCATTGCTGGGGGGTATTGTTGGAGGTGAAAGTGAAATAGCTATCACAGATGTTGAAAATGGAAGCCCCTTAGTTTTGCTGTCTAGTTTTATGGATTTTCAAGAGCGAACATTTTCTAAAAATGTATTTCCAAGCATTTTAAGTAATACGGAATCTAGAAGCCTTAGTAAAACTGTATGCAAGACCTAGTTGAGTTCATTGTATGTAAACTTATATGTCTCCGAAGGGTAATTGCATGTGTCCTTAAATGTCTTCTAGTGTGCAGAGCTGTATAATGCATATATTATAAGAAATACAGTACCAGTTGTACTCTTTCCAAATCTTAATGAAGATTTCTCTTACCACATGATGCTAAATAATTAAATATACTCAGTACAGGGAGAGAGCTAATCTAAATCCTTATTAAATTACACTTGGGCCTAGTAAAGTCAGTAGCATTTTGACCAAATTGAGCAGAGTATTACCTGTTTAAATAAAAAAAAAACTGCTTAACTGGTATGACTCTTGTCCTGTAAAATTTCATTATCATTATAGCACCCGTGTTAACCTAGACATAGCTGAAATTTTCTTCCAAATTAACACTGGGCATGAAAACACCTCTGCTACAAAAATGTCTATTTGAAGTCATCAAAATCATCTGAATCTATCAGTATATTGGCTATGTCTTAATAGCTGAACATTCATGAAGATCTTTTGACATTTAAGAAATGTGATACTCATAGGCTATTTTCTCTTGATAGATTTTTATTTCTTTCACACACTTCCTTTGATGTTTCCAGCTACTTCTCGCAGGAAAGGTACTTAATTACAGAAAAAAATGATACATTCTCTTCATCATTTAATAGGGCCAGAAATGAATATGTTGTTAATACTTCAATTATTTTCTCTCTTTTTCTGAGCTTACAAGTAGAAATTGCAAATGGTTATATTATGCTGAGAAGAAAAGATTGTTAAGAGAAAACACTAAAGCTTTGTCTTTTATTATATTATCCTGTTTTAATCACAACATTGTAAGGTCTTCACATAGTAGAGTGACAGGAACAGATTCCTTTCTGAGTACTGCCACATCACATGTCCTGTGGCACTTTACACGTATATCTTCCACTTGTCTAAAAGATTTTCTTGAACTTTTCCAAAGAAATCATGTAGAATTTTCACAGAAAAGAAGCATTTACGCTTTTACTTTTTCCGCCAGATCTTGAACTTCAGTGATTTAGTGGGCTTACTTGGATACATATGGAAAATTGGAGCCTCAGATTATACGATGCCTGGAAAGTGAGTGTGCGTTCTCCAGATGTTCTCTAACTTTTTATGGCTTATTTTCAAAACTAGAATTCTGTAATGATATCAGGCAGATTTATTTCATAAGAAAGACTGTTTAAGTTCAGTTTATTTTCCATTTTTGCTGTTATTTCTTTAGGCTTAAGTAAAATATATTCCAGTGTAAGTTCAGCTTTAGCCATGATGGTTCCCATTGAAATGTTAAGTGTTAATAGTTGGGTTTTTAAAAAACAAATAAACACTTGAAAAATATTTCTTTTCAGTATCCTACATTGGCAGGCTTCTAATGCACCCTGAAATTACACAGTTCAGTCTCAAAAAATAGTGTTTTGGTTTTTTTTTATGCCAGTCATTACAGGTGAAGAGGCTTTATCATCTCTAAAGGGAGGGTAGTAATGACAAATACTTGGTCTGAGATAACGCAGTGCAGAGTATTGACAACTTTCACCACATTCAGTAGCTGTTACTGCTGCGCTTTTGAAGGTGAAGTGACTTGTGTTCACTGTTAGAAAAATACTTGTTTTTTAATGAGTTTTGTTCTTCCAAAGAGTCACGTGAAAGCTATTGAATTTATTCTAGGAAATACTGTATTTCTTTACACTAGAAACTAAGATATCTGACTATCTTTAAGACATCTGATTTAACATCAGATGAGCATTAATAAACTAAATTTTTTGGCTTTTGTTATTGGATTTACAATCTCTCTAGTTCATCAAGGACAAAACAAGTGACAGATTTTATAGCTCTCACTCATCTTCTGGGATAACCTTTCCCTTTCATATTAAACTACTGTGTTATCAAGTCCAAAATCCCATGCATTTTTGCTGTAGTCAGTACTCATATCCATCACAAAAATGAACATAAGCTTCAGCTAACTTCTTAAGGACCTAATTGCTTCTTCATGTCCATAATCTTTCTTACAAGTTCTATAATAGAAAACAAATATCATGCTCTGGAACAAAGCTGCTAACAGTTGCTTAAATCCCAGAGAGTCTTACGTACTTGTACTTAAATGCTTTCCTGAATAGAGCAAGAGAATTTGTATGGGGCCAGAACACATTGCTCCTGGCTACCGAAGTTTTTAGTTTCAGCATCAGAATCAGTCCCAGTTCCCAAGCATGTAATGCAGGTCATTAAACCATGCTTTATTTTATAGTGAAGTTGATGCTACTAATAAGAATCCTCTTTTAACTGATGTAACAAATCATAAGAACAACTGGATATGCAGGAAACAGTGCAACAGTTCAGTTTGCTCCTTGGGTAATTTAGGTTTATTATGAAAGCAGAAAGAATGCTTTGCAGACTCTTCTGTTTTTGTTTTATTGATGGGAAGGGAATGCGATTGCTCTTATGTTCACATACCTGTGATAATGATAGCATTAAAATCAATAAAATTAAGATTTGAGTTATTAACAAAAAAAGATTTATTTCCATTTCTGAACCTGGTGGGTAGGAATTTTTAGTTTACATCATGACGTATATAGGTCATGTGTCTAATAGCTTGTTACTTTCATGTAATATCCAGTTAATCTTTAGGGATTTAAATATAAAATTCTGCCCCCTCCTCTCTTAAGTGCATATTTGTTTCCAGATGCTACGTTAGTGTGTCAGACTGAGTTCAGGTCAGCAAAATGCTGAAGAAAATAATACACTGCACCTTTACAGCCACTGCACTGTAAGAACTCAGAGTGCTTTAGAAAATTCTATGAATTCACCTAAAAACTTAGCTGCGAGACATAACTCAGTTATTCAAGGCTGATGCATCTGATGAGAGATGCTTAAACCTCTATTTTCTCATCACCATTCAGTATACTTTCACTGTGACCAAGATGAAGTGCAGTACCTTCAGGTGTGGATTTGACAGGGCGCAGGGGCAAGAAAGGAGAGAGGATTATAAAATTCTTCTAAAGACAAGACAAGGTATCTCATATCACATTCACAAAGGAATGGCTTTTGGATTTTTGATCGAGTACAGAATTCCTGTTAATGCATAGTTGCCAAAACAGATGCCCTGATTAATGAGAACAGATGGATTACTCCAGAGGGTCTGCAGATTCAGACAGCGCTTTCACTAAATGAAATGCTAATGATCTGGCACTGTGCTCCTCTGTGTGGATGAGGCATCAGCACTGATATTTTATTTGTGTTTGGTGTAGTTAGAATGATCCGTTTTTGAATTTTCAGGTGTAAATTTCTAGTATTTTTTCAGAATATTTTTTTTAGAATTTTTTAGGACTTTTTTAGAATATTTGCATGTAGCATTTTTAAAATGCATTTTCTTCAAGCAAATCAATCACTTGTTTAATTCTGGTGGAAAAATAACTGTACATGAAGATTTATCACTGTTACATGCAATACAATCTAGTTTCCCTGCAACTTCTTCACCATAGTTTTCAGCTAAAATTACTTTTCAGAAAACTTTATAGCTCAAAGTTACTTATGCAAAATGGTCAGCTTTTTTTCTCAAATCTGACATTAATCACTATTTTTTATTAAAAAAAAATACTGTGGTGAATTTTCCAGGTGCTTCATTTAATAACACATTTTAAAAATTAATATTTACTGGTATTAAAATTATTTGTAGCTATGTCAATATCTGTATTAGTCTGAAGACAAATATTAGAATAGGCAAATAAATTTGCAGTCCAAATTACATGTTACGTTATCTGGGCAAAAAAGGATTTTCACTTATAGAGGAACAGCAGGGAGAGGAAGGGAAGTTTCAGGTCTCTGTGTTTGTTAATGGATGTATGTTGGATTTGGAAAAAGAATAATTGCTCCAACATATCTTTTGTTTTCCTTCTACTATTTTTACCCAAAAGGAAAGTTCTGAAAAGCTAGAGAGTTTCAATTTAAATACTGCTGTGGTGATGCACTGTTCTTTATCTTACATTTGAAAAATAACAAGTCTTTTATTTTTCCAATGGTTAAAGCTGTCTGAAGCAGCTGACTCAGAACACTCTTTTCTTCTTTTGAGGAACTCCTTTCATCTAAAAATATGCTTTGGCAGATAAATTTTTGACTACTGCAGATCATAAAACCATGTTTTTCTTTTGTTATTGAAAGAGAAGTCCGCTATTTTCATGATTTACACTTACCTATTTATATATTTCTGCTGTTTTCTTTTTTGTTTGTTTCTGGAAAGACCATGATAATAATGCAGAAGAACTCAGTTACTCATATACATAATTTAGGGCTAATCAAATTTATTGGGAAGAAAATATAATTCTTTAATCTCAAGGGAAGAATCTTTAGTTGTTTCTTGCTGTAAAGAATCTGCTTCTACAATCTAGCAGGCATTATATGATTGCTTTTGGAATTATAAAATAAAAAAGTAAACTCTTTTAGGAGTTCTAGCAAATGTACATACCTGACGTGGGTGTCAAAGAGGGCAGAGCTAGAAATTTGACGTGACAACAAAATGGGGTAACAAAGGTAAAGAATCTTGCAATTTACAGTGATTGTAATGACTGACTGAATAATTTGCTACTGATATTCCTCTTGGAATAATAAAAAAAATCATGTCAGTCACTGAATATTGGCACAAACAATGAAGAATCAGTAGTAGCCAAAAGAGACAGGTAATTTGGAGCAGCAGAGTCTGAAGAGAGATCTACTAATAACATAGAATCACAGAATCACAAGGTTGGAAACGACCTGCAAGATCATCTAGTCCAACCACCCTCCCATTCCTATCAGTGCCACAAGCTACTAAACCATCTCTCGTAGCTCCACATCCAGGCGCCTCTTGAACACTGCCAGGGATGGCGACTCCACCACCTCCCTGGGCAGGCCATTCCAGTGCCTGACCACCCTTTGAGAGGAAAAAGGACATAAAATTGCTTCCTGACATTTTTTGAGTCATTTACATTTCCCACTCTCACAGGGCTCGCTAATCTACTAATAACATGCATCAGTGCTATAAACTGCGTGCATGCTTGAAAAGTGCCAGCATAGCAGGGATGCCAGAGATTTTGTTTTGTGGTCTCAGAATAGCCTGGTAAGTGGCTGGCAGTCCATTTTGCTCTAACATGACTATGTAGTCAGTAACTTGCTAACCTGTTACTTTCCCTAATATTTGGTTAGGAATATAAGAGTTGCGCACCATGATAGTATGTTGAGGAAGAAAGGGCAGCTTGAAATAATTTGAATTTGATGCAGAGTATCTTCAGTTTCCATCATTTAATTAAAGAAAGATGAAGGCCACGTGGAACAGGCATATTTGATGATTACCTCCTTTTGATGATGACTTCTGTTTTCAAACTAATTTTCTGTGACAGCTGTATTGCCTCTTCTAAATCCATTTCATGAGCACCCTGGTTCCTATTCTCCTCCTTTTCTAAACAGAGCTTCATGGTATCTTATCCATACATTCTACTGAAATCTGTTACAGGGAAGCTATTGCATTCAACAACTATTTTTATCCTTGTACATCAAATTTGACAGGTTCTGGAGGCTATGAATTAAATTCATGGTGTTTGACACTAATTATATTTCCTGCCACTAGTTACTTATTAATCACATAAGCTTCTTATACAGTTTTCTCCTTCTATGGGTTGTGTGGGACTTCAGATCTGATAAGAATAAGTTAGAATAAGGCAACGTGGGATGCTGTAGTTTCCACACCTTAGTAAGGCAGAAATATCAAACTGTTCCAAAATATCCAATGAAAATCTCCTGTTCCCATGCCTCATAGTAACACATACCTGTTAAAATTAATCTTTACCTCTTCACTGATGCAACCTAGAGTGCATTAACAGCCAGGATGAAAGCTGGCTTTAGACCTTGCACTGCTTGTGGTTCATTAAAAACCATGTAAGTGGCATAAGTGAGCCCTGTAAGTGAGAGTGGGAAATGTAAATGACTCAAAAAATGTCAGGAAGCAATTTTATGTCTGTACTGAATGGGACCATAAATGCAGCCATCTGTGCTGCTTTCTCTGTTGTCTGCCATTAAAAGATAACAATAGATGAACACTGGACGTATGATATTTATGCTTCATTGACTTCCTGATGGATTTCACACGTGTTTCAGGCCAGCAGGATGAATCCTGCAGATCCTTACTGTCCCTTCTCCTTCTAAAACAATCTGCAGACAACTCCTCTTGGACTGTGGTCCCCAATACTGCTTGATTTTGGAGTTGGACAGAATTGTCCTTATGAGACAGCTGGCCTCTCTCTGTGGAACAATGGATTTCCATGAATAGCAAACTCTCCATGGTGCTCCCACTGAGTGATGGAGTAGCCTTGGGGCTCTCCCGTTTTTGAATGAAAGGAGTTTTGTTACCCTTGAGTTTGCAGAAGTATCTGGTGATGAACAGGTAGTTAGTGAAATTCTCCATGAAAGTGTCAGGAGAAAAGTGTTTTATAACAGTTGAAATGAAATGTCTGGGAAGAAAGAGGGAGTTTTAAATTTGTTGAACTTCATAGTCTGGCAGCTTCTGACACTGATGGAAAGACTGCTTTGATATCTATAAACTCAGCTCAGCCTCTGAAATAGATATGGGGAGAGAAAATAAGTGCAAAAATGTCTTTAAACACTTCCATAATCATAGTTACGTGACAACTGCAAACCAAATGTGTGCACTTTACAAGGAAAAAGCACTTTTATTTTCATTTTGCAAACTCAGCCTGAGAATAGAGACCCTGATGGATATTTTCCAGCTTCAGCTTGGACAAAAATTACAAAGCATACAGCAGCTAGAGCTTGGCCAACAAGACTGTAAGTGATGCATAAGGCAGAATTTGAACCTAGCTCTATTCTCAATAGTTTAATTGGCTCCCTGGGGCAAACTGTCAAGAAAAGAAACTTTGGATTAGAGGCAGCCTAAAAGCAGTTTCAGTTCATAGGGAACGTAACCCTCAGTTCTCTGAGTTACTTTACCTTAATATCTTGAAAATATGATTAAATACAACTTGTGAGTGTACAACAAATACATACTGCTTAACAAATAGAGTAAGTTGCTTGGAGTAACCTACTACTAGGCCAGACGTTAGCATTCTCAGCCTACCTTGAAATCACAGGCACTCTTTAAGTGTCAGGTAAAATTTAGAGAGCCATCGTGGGAAAATTTTGTTCTTTGGAAGAGCCTGATCCTAGTTTTTGCCAGCATACTGCTTTCAAAAATCTTTTCATTCCTTTTTCCTAGTATTCCCATGTTCTGCACATTTTCATGTCAGCATTCATCTCTCAATACTTCTAGTTACTGACTATTCCCACATTAACTCTTTGGTTCTATGATATTGTTTTTGTGCGTTTGTTTTCGTTTGGTTTGGTTGGTTTTTGGCATATTATTTTTTTTCCTCTTGCATGATATTGCTTTGTGGAATCATTCATTTACAGACTGACAAAATTGTTTGACAGTAAAACTGAGCCAATATCATGTAGTTGAACTTCATAAAACTGGAATCTTGCCCACAAAGGCACGGAACTCACACCAGTGGCATGGCAGAGGTGTACTATATACACAGCTAGAGTACATCTTCTGATTTGATTTCATTCAGAAAGAATGTCCTTGCATACTCCAAGACACAGAGTACAGGCATTGAAGTGAACCAAGAGGGACATTACCTTCAAACAAGGACTCTCTTCCAAATTTTTGTGCTTACATAGATGCACACAGTACTCAAACAACAGCAACAAAGCCAAAATAACAAAAAGATTATTTTTATCTCTCTGAAGAAGCAAGTCATGGCCATCCATCTCTTGGTATAGGTCTTTCTCCTTCCCAAGCACACGCAATCCAGATTGGTTACACAACAAAAGCCCTAACCCATCCAGGTGGATGCCTTTGTAAAATCTGCAGTATAAAATATTGCTGTAGGTTTTGTGTTTTACAGTGCCAACAACAGATGTGGGAGTGCTCCAGTTCACCTCTTCAGCACCTGAATCCTCACTGCGTGTCTCTTCTTTCTGTTAGAAAATTCTGCCTATGAAATTAATCATTCTCTGTGCTCTTACAGTCTTGTCAGCTTCAGGTAACAATTCACTGCATTTATATAAAGGTTCTATTATATTTATTCCAGTAGCAAACTACTGAAAACTGAAAATTTATGGAATTCTGTTTTTTGCCAACTAAATAGACATGACGAATTTATATTTACTGCATGGCTGTAAAGACAATGCAGAAAGGACCCAGATGTTTAAACTTCTTCCTTTCTTCAAAAAAATGCTCAGGAGCCCTAGTCCACAGTGAGAATCCTGTCATTCTGTGCATCATTGCATTGTGAATTAATTTTTGTCACTGATTTTTAAAACTGTAATGTTTACATTTATTTTCTTCAGTGGCCTGGCATCATATGACTTATTCAATTGATCTAGATGTAGTGCATTGTCTAAATCTTTTTTTATTAGTGGAAATGGCAAAATTTTGGTAAAAAGATGAACATGAGCAATGTGCTGATTTTGAAGAGAAAATTAAAATATATTAAAACTGCTATGCCACATGAGCATTTGCAGAAATTTACTTTCCCAAGGTATACATCAGGTCAAACTAGCTCTCTGCAGCACAACACGTTGCTCTCTGGTGCAAAGTGGAGTTGATCACTCCAGCACATAAACTAGCACCTTCACCTGAATATTTTTTTTAATTAATTATAACTTGGGTAAAACAATGATAATAACAGAAACAGGAAAGGGAGAAGTAAGCAAAATTCAGAAAGATAGAAAATCTTAAAATATTCATGTGATACAGATGTCCATAAACCAGAACGATGCGTAAACTTGTCTTATACGAGCAAAATGCATGCAGCATCTCTATGCTTTGCATTAAAATACTAGCAAACACTTCTAGCTATAATCAGGGGAAATGGATGCTTACACTGTGATCCAAAGTATTTTCTCTAGCAGGTGGATTCAAAGTGTCTTGTTAATCCTTTTTGATGCAAAGTCAAGAAATTGATAGCTTCTGTGTGTATTCACAGGGGCATATTTGACTTTTTGCTCCAACTCAGAATGAAGATATATTTTTACCAGAAAGTAAAAAAAAATCTGAGGAGACGAAAAGGGTCTGATTCTTTTCCTCACTTTTTTGATCTTTGGTTCTCCTTCCTTCTGTAAGCTGGGAGTAGGAAAGTGCACTTTTTTTGAAGCGTAATGGAGGTTACCAGGAGTAGGGTAGCAACTGCTGACAATAAAAGGTTGCTGAAGTTGCTGCTTTTCTCCTACTGTTCCTTATCTTCCAGCTTCTCCTTCTTCTACAAGGATAAGATTCAGTAAAAAGAGATAGGCATGGTTTTCTGAGTACAGTTTCATTTCAAGTCACTGGATTTACAACGAAGTTGGAAATGCCTTCATTCACTTGTTTTCCTGATGAGGCTAAATTGATTTTGAAAGTGGAAATCAATTTCATTATGCCTGGCTGGGAAACAATGACAAATTATGATTGAAATAGAGATGACTGATGAACTACTGCCTGATACTGAGGAATGATTCTGTTTTAGTCAGAGCAGCCAGATGAAAGCTTACTGTCCTCATGAGCCCAGTGCAGTTGCAGGGCGGGCTGGCTGTCACTTGCGTTCTCCTCCAGCACTGGTCTGGCTCCCAGTCTTGCCCGTGCTTTGTTCCCTCCCCTGATGGATGGTAGACTTCAGACTCTCAAAGATTTGGAGTGGAAACCTACTTTGGCTTGGCACTTCTGTCTAGTGCCAACTGGCACTATAAAAGAGCTGAATATCAGTGATTTGTTACAGCTGAATAACTCTTTTCAGGGCGAGGCACCAAATGTTTGTGTTTTTCAGACACAGGCTCCATAGTGTTTTTTGTTAGCTGGCATCTGTTCCAGTGCCCAGAAGCTTTCCAGCTTTGCTGAGTGGCTGGATTTTAGATATATCTTCTTGGGCTGCTGATCTTGTCAGCCAGCATTCATGGGGAAGACCTTGAGCAGTGAGGAAATAGAAAGTTAAAATTCATCTTAATGTTTTTTAGTGCTTGTTATGTTGATCCAGCCATAATGGAAAAATCTCTCTTACTGTAGTCCACAGAGCAGTTCTGGCATAGCAAAAGAAAATGGGATCACTATAACTTAAGTATTATTTGCCTTGCAATATCTTTCGAGGGTTCCATATTTAGAACTGACCCACATAAACGAGTTTTTAATAAGCTGCTTCCTCAGCCAAGTTAAAACATGCAGGAAAAAATGCTGAGAACTTTTGAACTTTTGAAGTTGTCAGCTGGCCAGAAGTAAGAGCTTGATGTGCAAAGATTATGGTATTGATAACTGTTGCTTTAAGATCAATCTTGCATACTTCTTTATGAAATAAATGTGAATGCTTTCAACTGTACTTAAATTCCCATCAAGGTAGATACCAGAAGAGAAGAATGGAACAACAATCCCACTTGCTAGAACAGTAATTTATTTTGCAAAGGCTCAAATGTGTTAGATTCTTCATCTCCAGTAAGCAAAATGCAAGGAGTATAATTGGTTCTGTTCTAGATAATGATTGGTAGTATCATGATAATCAAAATAATAAATTTCCTCTCTTTGGACTGACTTCTATCACAATATGTTTGTGTTTGCATTATTCCTTTCTTCAGAACAACATTATAAGTACGGATACATACGTACAAGAGATCTAGATCTATTCTGAACAGAGCCTTGTTAACTTCAGTTGGATAATGTATCTCTGGGACATTACTCCGTGATCACAGAAATTAACAGTAATTTGGCATACCTCTTCTGTTCTATTCCTTACACTTTTTCCTGTTTTAACCTCATAAAGTCTCCAAAGCTCCTGTAGAAATTAATTTTCTCTTCTTTCTATAATTTGCACTTACAGTGAATTATCCCCATTTCAATTTTGTCTGGAGAGTATAGTTTTGTAGAAAAAAAGTAAATGAGAAAAAGATATAGCAATTACAAAATTTACAATGTAGTATTTATTGCAGATGACAAAGAGTGCCTTAAAAGTTAGTCATGTTTTTTTTTTTAATGTTTTTTTTTTCTTTGAGACATACAGAGATCTAAATTTTCTGCAGATGTAATGGGTTGAAACTATTGCCATGTACAACAGTAGATAATTTTTCCCAGCCTTTTTAAATCTCCCACAGCATAAAATTTATGGGCTTTTCTTCAATAATAGTCATTCTTAAGGAATATATAGGAAACAAAACAAATTTTTGTGAGACATACAATTTTATTATTGGAATTACAATGATTTTCTTAAAAAAAAAAAAAAAAAAAAAAAAAAAAAAAAAAAAGCACCATAGCTAGTGGTGATTTGCATTGATGTTTTTTCTTGGTTGTTCCATTATTTTTTTTATTTTTTTTTTTCTGAGCAAGAATAATTGAGTATGAGGAATAAAGAGAGTTCTCAAGTATTCTCTCTGTTGTAAAGTTTTAATCTGGGGTATGTGTAAAATCCATCCTCATATAACCTAAAGTTCAGCCTATAGGAAGATCAAGGAAAAATGTTCAAACTCTTTTAAAAGCCGTATGTTCTTTTAACTACTTTTTGTCCTTCCCTTGCTGTGGAGATAGTAGGTAGAGACCGACATTCTACAGAGTACAGGAACATTAGTTCCACTTTGTTTACCTCAGGGGTTGCTGGCTTCTATATATATATCATTTCTATATTTCCAACTACAGTTGTTTTGAGGCATTTTGAGGGCTGCCTACTTCTTGTAGCGGTGCAGCTAATCCTGAGATCATAAAGCAGTCTTTATCCAGAAGAGATCACGCCAGCAAAAAACTTGGGAGAGGGTATGGAATAAGCACAGATCATAGGTCAGTGCAGGATGCTCCTTGATGGGAAAAGTTTGCTGTTATAGTCTGGTTTTGTTTCAGTTCAAAGCACAAGTAAGAAAAGCTTTCTCTGAAAAAAATCCTGGTAATGCCATACCTGGAGTATTAGATTGGCATTTTTCTGTAAATGCAAATGTGTTGCAATCAACTCTCACTTCTCATTCTTGCAACAAGAGAGATTTTTCAGGATGGCATGTATAATAGGAGTTATTTTTTCTTGTGCACGTCATACCTTTATCTTTTCTTTCCTTGCTGGGAAAAGACCCATCCCTGTGATAAAGAATACAAGAAAGGAGGTACCTTGAGCTTTTCCTTGCTCTCAGTGAACTCAGTAAGTGGCAAGAGCACAGGTTGTATGTTTAGCAAATAAATTATCCTGTCTGGATTCTGTTTCCTTTCCTCCTTCCCTCCGCATCACCTATGTCCAAACTGGATTCCAGCCTCAGAGGGTAGATTCATATCTTGAAATCTCAAAAGATTGATAGTGTTTTAAATTTGGTCATTGAAGTCAAGATGGTTTCCGTTATGTTTCGTATGAATGGCCAAGCACTTTAATTTATTCTGTTGCTTTTGAATGAACAGTGTGTTAAAGAATATAAATAGCTGCCTAAAGAATGTATGATGATCACTCATTACCAAATTGTTTACTTCAACAAAATGCTAATACTGAAAAAAACAAATTAACTGCATTTATCAGTCCTTACAGTTCACAGCATCTTAAGCATGCAAGATTAAAAGTTGTTCTTGTTTGACTGAGTTATAATCCAAGTAGACACACTTGTACTCCCTATAAAGCCCACTGCATCTGTCTGATGATAGGCAAAATTGGTGCTACTTACCACAGACACAGTCTGAGGTGCTTTCTTCGTATTTCAAAGCTGTGAAATAGAAGAATTTGCCACTGAAGATTCAATTAAGCACCTTGATGGAGACAACAGAGAAAATGTATCCATACATTTCAAGCTCCTCTCCAAACACTCTCCTGGACAATCGTGGCAAAGTTCTGTCTCTTGTTCCACCAGGGTTTGCTACTAAACTCAGTTCTTTAGAATTTGTTTTTGTTCCCCTATTTGCAACCAAAGCACCTTCTGAATAATTATTATGAATACCCAATGTAAAATCTCTGGCTGAAAGACCTTGAAAATGTCAGTTTCTCCCATTGTAACAAACGTTATAAAGTTACATCTAGCCAATACATTAAAGAATAAGTCACGTGCTCCTCCTGAAGAGCTAAGTAAGAGAGTTTTAAATTACAATCTTTTACAAATGAGAGGTATTCAAAAAAATTTTGAGATTGCATTAGAGTGACCCTAGTGTTAGAAAGGACACAGCTGCTGATAGTCTAACAATGAAGATGTAATAATGTTACTCTTACAAGCATGATTCATGTGATCACAACACATGTAGTCCTAGCATGTATTCAACTGGAAGACTTTTAGTGCATGTCAAGTTCCTTTTGTTAATGCTTGGCTTCTCTTTCTGTTGCTTAAACAAAATAACAAAAATTTCCCAGGTTTTATCCAGTAGTTTGCAATTGCTAAATTTCAGTTGAAACAGATTATCATTAAATCAATTTCTAAATTGCACGAACATTTAAATCTCCTGAAAGTAATAAATGAAATCATAAAGTTGAAAAATGCAACTTCAACCTCCATTTAAAAAAAAGAATCTCCAAAAGCAGAACAACTTTAACTCGGCCACCAAATTCATATGACTAATTTAAGGTCCATCCTTAGCTCCAGACTTCCTTGACTTGAATTTGTTTCAGAAAAAAATCATCCTTTTTTTTTATCTATAATTTTATTAATATGAGTAATAAATAATGTATGCTATTATGTCAGTAGTATTAAAATGGATGGCTCAGTGAAACATGAACAATTTGTGCTTTTAATTTAATGTCATATTTTATTATATTCTTTCATTTTTAATGTTATTCATTGCATGTCTTAGTCTTTAATCAGTCTTTTTCAGTGACTAGCTTTGTTTTTCACAATATGCAGTTTGCTTTTCAGATGTAAGTATAAATTCCTAAGAACGTTGTTAACATTAACCTTGATCTAAGTGAGTCTTTCTGAAAATGATTTGAGTGTGTGACTAATACATTAACGTATAAAGTTTGTACTTATAAGTTACCTGTGTATAACTTAGCAGTGTAACAAACTAGGTTTTTAAATAATCAATCTGCACAATATCTTCTGCTTGGTCCAAGGGACAGCGGTCCAAGTCTGAGGAAGGACTCATTGAGCAGTCTGAGAACAAACAGAAAACACAAAATAGCTCCTCTTTCAAAAAGAAAGTATTCATTGATAGATCTCAGCACACCAACAACCTAACCTTTTCATCTTTGTAATTACAGAAGGCGTTGCAGAATAGAATTGAACACTCCTTAAGGAACACTCCCTTACTGACAAATGTGCCCATCTCATTCTTCTTGCCTTTGACTTTTTTTTTTCTCTGTTGTATTTAGAGCAGCTCCATGCTCCACAGTTCCTTGATCTGCAGTAATTTATTTCTGCAGCATTATTTGCTGGCAAATCTTGTGAAAACTGAGGTTAATCATTTTCAGGTATGATGAAAACTTCCTTCTCATTGTAGTGTGAATTAACCATGGACAAAAGTAACAGTAACATCCATTCAATCTAAAACATCCATCTAAAACAAGTGGAAAATATCGCTATGTTTGTGAGTGATGGTTTTGTAACTGGGCAGGATTTCCTGGGATGGTAATGCCTTCATTCTCAGGCAGTGGTACTTTTTGTCAGCCGTTTCTTTTAGATGAGAATTGTTACACATGAGAATTGTTACGTAGGAGTTATGAGCTTCCACATACATTGTCACTTTATGCAGTAATCTGAATCTGTCTCCAGCTCATTAATTTCCATGACAATAAGCCATTATGTTTCTTTTGCCAATATCTGACAGAAGGGAATCTTGCTCCACTATAGCTAGGCAAGCCTACAAGTTACTATTTTTATCTACTGGGAAAGGAGGAAAGCCCTGAGTGGAAATCATTGATGGCAGTGACCATCAGCAGGACATCAGTGTTTGTTGCCTGAACCTGAGCTCCTGCTAAAAGCTGATGTCTGCAGCTTCAATTACTCCTTGCCTTCTCACTTCTTGGCCACAGGGCTGAATGTTCCTTCACAAACCACCTTCAGTCACACCCAGGCGCTAATTGCTTAGTAATGAAAGAATTAATTATCACATTATTATAATTTTAATTACCTAGGAGACTGGCATAGACTGAGACCTGACTACCACAGATGTATTGTTTTCTATAATCATGAAATCTACTTTCCACTTATCTAGGAAGAAATGCATTTACATGTACGATATTTAGAAGCTTTTATTTTTGTTCTAGGGAAGACTTATGTGAAGAATCACAAGGCACTTCTATCATGTGCTGTGCAGCCAAGCTGTATGGAAACTTGCGTGAGAGATTTCACAGCCTGGTTTCAGAATTTTCGGAAGGTACTATCATAATCTGTTTCAAGAGTCTGTGTACTCGGGAAAATTGTTACCTGTAACTAAAAGACAGAGAGGCTTAGAAAATAAGAACTTATAGCAGAAAACCTCAGACATGGAGCAGATTGCAGCAAAGAGAAAAGAATTATCTTTTCCTTGTATCTACAGTGGACAGGACAAGATGTAATGAGGCTAAATTAGATCAAAGGAGTTTTAGGATAGACATTAGGGAAAATTTTCTCACAGTGATGATAATTAACCACTGGAATATCTTACCTTAAGAGAGCATGAGCTCCCCATGGTTACAGCTTTTTAAGGATAGTTTGAAAAAGCATCAGTGAGGTTTGGCTTAGGTTCCTTTGTTCCTAGTTTGTTGCAGTCAGTTACACCATGGAATATTAACATCATTCAGTATCTTCCACACAAAATGCTTAGTAGAATGTTCTAACTGCCAGTATACTCAGGGAGTTGGCTCAAGCAGATTGGCTCTCTAGTAGATATTAAGACAATTTTTCCTGTTTATCTTTATAGCTCTATGGGGGATCTATTGCACCTGTTCCCACACACAAGTAAAGCTTTTCACATTTTTCTAGTAAAATTATATATTTATTGAATGGGAAAACTAGTTTTTTATTGTATAAAAATGTTACCTCCTTCAGAGGATAATGGGTTTTCTGCCAGTAGGGCCTTAGTTTGCAAAAGCTAAAGTCAGAAATAGAATCAGCTGCTTTTGGAATCAGCAATTATTATACAATATGTGTCTAAATAATTTATTTGCAACAGGATTGCATAAAGGATAATTGGATTTGTTTTTTCAACTAGGGATCTGACTGTAGACCAAAAAAATAAAGAAAAGAAAAGAAAAAAACCAAAACACTAAAAAAGCCCTCAGCTGGTACAGGGTAAAGAAAAGCCTCAAGGGTAAGTAAAACATCAAAGGGAAAGTGAAAACAAATGGTCAGACAAAGGAGGGAGTGGTTGACAGAAGGAAGTATAATCAAAGGCAAGATGGAGGTGAAGGTAGAAATGTAAGTGAAAAGGTGCTCTAAAGAGCTTGAAGGAAGACTAAATACTCTAATTTTCTGCCAAGGGTGTGCAGAAGTCAGAAAAAAAGTAGATCAGTAAGAATCATGTGACTCGAAACAAAAATACAAAGCAAAAATCTTCAAGAGACAAGGCTTGAGAATGCAATTCCTGCTGGATATTTTTTAGAGTTTTCTAGAAACCCTCTAAATTGAACAGACATTAGAAACTCATAACAGGGACAAGGGATGTATACAGAGGAATTTTGAACAACAAATCGCAGAGAGACAAAGTAGGAAGCTGGAACAGCTGTCATGAAAGAGGGGTTTTGGTTATCAGCAGTTGTTGCAACGGTGTACATAGAGAGGCTTCCACTCTTAAAATCATAGAATCATTAAGTTTGGAGAAGATCTTTAAGGCCGTCTAATCCAACCCAACCCATCCGCCATGCTCCTTAGTGCCATATCTCCATGTTTTTTGAACACCTCCAGGGATGATGACTCCACCACCTCCCTGGGCAGCCTGGGCCAATTGCTTCTTCTGCAGCAACCTGAAGTAATTATTTATTGTAATAATATGATAATTATATCTTCATAGGCCAATGATAAGAAAGGCATAAATGCAGGAAACTACTAGGGACCTAATCAGGTCTACAGTGTGAATTACTTTTATTAAATATTCTACAAACAGCATAATGTTTGTAACCAAGAGTAGTACAAAGAAAATAGGAGAAAAACAACTTAAATAGCTGTTCCAGGATTTGTCTATTTCCAAGCTGCAAAGTTCTGACTCATAAGTATGTTAGAAGCCTCACTCAACTCCATCAAGGCCACAAATCACACCATTTGGAAGTGCACCAAAAGAATTGTCTATGAGAACTCTGTTATGGTGAACTGAACTCACAGGAATTCCTGGCTGTAGCAAGACATTACTCTAGCAAGCCTTGTGAAGAAAGTAGTTTATTTTAAGTTATCTTAAGAGTTCAGTATTGAGGTCTAAGAGCTGCTTCTTGTCTGTGGATATATCATTTATATCCAGAGGCTGCATAAAATGTTAATGAGCATTTCTTTTATTTTCTCTGTAGATTTCGAAGCAGGGAATTAGGCAGCTAAGTTATTATCACTTACTCCAGCATGCAAATGAATCTGTCATTTTCAAAGCCCGAAGTAAGAAATATCCATTAGTAGAAAAAAGTGAATCAGGAATGAACAGGAAAATAATCATTCAAATTCTCTGTGATTCTTCTCCCATCTTTTATTTTTAAATATAAAGTTTTCTGCAGATAGTTTCAAGCACACTGATGTGTTTTCTTCTTTCCGACCCACTGTCTAGGAAAGATGTAAACAGGAGCCTGCAGATGTAAGGAGGGTTGTTGGATGTAGGCTTTCCAGACTGTGGCTGGCAGGTCCAGCATCTCTGTTTATTCAAGCTTCACACTGCACCTTGGCTGAGACAAGAAAACGCACAACCCATAGCCAGTGGGACACTGCAGTGCATAAATACCAAGTATCTCACCAGGGAAAATAAAATTTTGTTGCAGATGGTGCTTGAAAAATTGAGAAATAAATATTGAATACAGGAAGGAGACCTGAAGAAAGCTAGGGGAAGTAAGGAATATAAAAGAAAAGGAGGTTGGTAAAGGAGGGAAAAAGGAAGTACAGAAGATTTAATCCAGTCAGTTAGCATTCAGTTCAAGGGCTTTGAACAGGACAGTGCTCACAGCACCACAGAAAATAGCAGTGCACCATAAAGGATTAGGATTCTCTAGCGTGCAATATAGATCCATTGTTAATAAAGCTGATGAGGAATTTGCTAGGAAGGAATATCACAGACTGTGTTATCTGACAGAACTACAATGTGTCTACTGAGAAATCTAGCCCAGAAGCAGTGTCAAAGCTGAGGTATAAAAGATGTTAAGATTTTAAAACCTAATAAGGGACTTGAAGTGATGCAATATGAGGTCTCTTCGAATTTATATATACAATATTGTATTAAATCTGCTGTTGAAAATAGTTAAGAATGTGAGCATCAAACCCAGTAAAACCCACAGCACCCCATTCAAATTGCTCTAATCACTTCTCACTGCTCCTTTGGCCCACTGTGGCCCAGGTTTGGTAAATCCCAAATCAGTCTGGACCGTCAAGCCCATTCTTCAAACCAGACCACTGGAAAAGGGAAGGACTTGTAGCAGAGGATTTCAGGACAGAATGTCTTAAAGTAGAATTAAAAGTTCATGCTGCCTCATCTGTGTTACAGATGCCTGGTCTTTGACTAATCCAAGCTGTAGAACTTGACCCTAGGGGAGCTGTGTTTGAACAATAAAGATATTCAGTCAGCCAGACCTTGCATCAACTATGGCAGAGCTTTATTTTTTTTTTTTTTCATAAACTAACTGAACAATTATGGATATGCTTTCTTCACTTAACTGTATATTAGGTCATAGGCTAAAGAAGGAACGAAATGTGTCCATCGGGTATTTCTCTTTCCTCTCTTCCTGCCATTAGTTATCCCCACTAGGACTCTTTTCCTCCCTTAGTTTCTGTATAGCTCAAAGTAGCTCCAGGTCATAGGGGAGGGCAACAGGAAATCCTGAAATAAGTTGCATACGTGTGTATACCTATGCCTGCATTAAACACAAGACTTCATAGAAAGATAGTAGGAAGTCTGCTAATACTCTGCGGACCCAGTTTCAAGACATGTTGTTATGCAAAGAAAAGAAATTGTTAACTGTAAAGTAATTCAATTTTTCTATCCTCTGCACCCCCCACTAAGGATGTGTGGAATTAATATTGCAGATGTTAGCTATCAAATGTATTTACAATGTTTTCTAGTTTCAGAGCACCAAAAAGATGCAGTATGAAGTTACATAACTTGTGATGTAATGTTAATTTCTTTTGGTTATTCAAAACATTTATAAGATTTGTCTGTACAGAAAAAAATATTTATTACTTCATAGGGAAAAATACAGTGAGATTTGTTCATTCTTGTTTTTTTATTTGCCTGTATAATTTTACCCTAGATATGTAGGAGAAAGTTAAATAGTTGAAAGCCACATTTTGTAAAAGAGTGGTGACGGAGTCAGGTTTCTCTGATACCTCCTAATTTGCTTAGGATGCAAATGAAAAGTGACATTTTTATACCAAGGAAGGACTAACAGAAAAATTTGCCTATCCTGACTCTTCAGCAAATCAGTTAACACTGCCCAAAAAGCAGCATTTTTAGAAGTCTGGTTTTGGGCAAGCATATAGGACTGGCTTAGACTAACACCTAAGGGCTTTCAGCAGCCTTCTCTCTGGCTCATTCTTTCTTTGGTGCTCCTGCCTGGAACCACTTCAAGCAAACTGTCAACAAATATCCTGATAAACCTTCATGACAGACCAACTTTGCTAACAGGCTTTGGTACCGCAGTAAACTGGCATAGAGCAACTATTTCTACAGTGTTATTTAGGTTTTTAAACCTATATGGATGTGTGTTCACATGCCACTGCATCTCACATTGTATGCAGCAAATTTATAATGCAGGAATCTATTTTTTGTAACAGGGTCTTAACATAATTTTGAACTTGTGGAACCTAAGGGCTTGTGTTTATAATATTCAACACACTTCAGTGAGATTTAATGAAGCCTATAACAATACTTTGCTTTGCCTTTAGGGGTTTTTTTTCTTTTTTTCTTTTTCTTTCTTTCTTTCTTTTTCTTTTTTTTTTTTTTTTTTTTTTTTTTTTTTTTTCAACTTTACAGCTTGTATAACTGTTTTAGAGCATGGGGTTAAATAAATTATAATGGGAGATTTTACTAAAGTTGTTATCCCAGCAGTAAGCCAATCATGTTGCATTTTTAAACACGGAGGAATTCCATATAGAACATATGTATTAAGAGGGATAAGAATGAAAAAGATTTATACAAAAGGGTTACAGTTGTCTCATATTCTTACTAAACTCCTGTTTGTTGAAGGTATAAAATAATAATATCACCTTGCATGACTTGCATGCCACAAATTATTTTTCAATAATGAATTGCAATCATTGATTTCTATAGACTGAAATTGCTAAAAAAAAATTTAATCTTTGTTGAAAAATTGACAATTTGTTGCAGGCCTTTTAGGTCTTCCATAAAAGTAAGCACATGTGAAAACTAAACTATTTCAAAGCTGAGCAGAAAAAAGGTCTCTGATTTGGGGCCATTTTAAGGTTTGTAATGAAGATAAACTTGTGAGACAGCAGATATTTTTGTATTGTAGAAATCCATTCTTTTCACAAAAAAAAAAGTTTCAGTTGAAACTTTCAGCCACCACTATAAGACTTGGTTTCAAAAGCTGCTTATTTGTCTCATCTACGTGTATAGACAGAAGGATATATATTTTTGGGCGGGCCATGAAGATTTAATGTCTGCCTGCTAATGTACAGGAATTGTCAAAAACATACTGGATTTCCTCAGGAAAGGGAGAAGATATCCTCAACAGTTCTGTGCATTTATGAAAAAACTGAACTAACAATTGAGTTTCTGCATCATCCAGGCTTTTAGTGTTATAGAAAGTTCCTCTTTTTCCAGAAGAATAAGCCATTAGCCATTTATGTTTCTGCTCTTCATTTCTGCAGTTATTTTCCAGAAGACTATTCAGACTTACATTCCCAGTAATAGCATTTACTTAATTGAGGATATTTTATTGTGCTTGGCACAGAATATCAATATGCATTGCCATCTCAGGTTCATGAAGAGGCCTATGGTTGCCCTAAATCAGCCTTCTAAAGTACTCCACAGATGCAAGCTGATAACTGGGGTAGTTGATCAGAAGGTTATGTATGGCTGGCTTACCGATCCTGAGGTGATGGGATGATGTCTACTCAAGTTCTGATGGTGGCTCTTCCTTACTAGAAGGGACAGCAGACAAGTAGTGGGACATTGGCCATTACTTGCCTCCTGAAATAACAAAGCTAAAGCAAAACTTGTGACAGTCAGAAACCAGCATGCAGCTCACTGAAATTACATCCTTTCCTGTTCTTTGTCTGCTTTATCAGCATGCTTATCTTTGTGTAACTTGGGAATGCTGGTTGAAATCAAAAGTCCGCTATTTCTTCCTCCAGCCATTGCTCAAATTAAAGGACAAACCTGCAGTGAAATAGAAAGTGTTTCCCAACTTACAGAGATCTCTCATAAAGATACTGTACCAATCAGTTTGATTCCTGTGGCTTCATACTAAAAGCAAATGATATTTCACAGCAGCTATCCAAGTGCATAGGCATGTATAAATTGCACATAATGCTCTTCACCTTTTGCTTTTAAGTGACCACTTCGTGTTCATAGAAAGAGATTCTTTTTTTCTTTTTGAGGATAGTCAATGAAAATACCTAGGTTTTGACTCAAATAGGCATGAATCCTTCCAGATATTGAACAAAGTTAATTTTCTATTCAGTATTCTATTTGAAATGAAAGTTTATTTTATATCAAAATCTCTCCTTGGCAACTAGTAAAGAAATGTGCCCAGTGTGAAATTATAAGCCCACTGACATCAACAGGAAGATACATATTTTAGTAAAAGTCATTTTGATTTCAATCTTTCTGAAGATTGAATTCTTCTAATTCTAATCTTTGGGATTGGACTGGGAGACATTAGATGGTAATTATTATTTCTGAGTTCTTTCAAGGAACCTTATCTTGATGTCTTTTCCATGGTGCAGCAATTGCTTGTAGATTGAATTAATCCCTTACAAATTTCATTGTAATCCATTAGAGATCCCAGACAAACATCTGGGACTTTATAGAGCTGGTAAATGGTTCAGAAAACATTATTATAAGACTTGAGTTGTTCTTATCATCAGGGAAGACAAAAAAAAAGTATATGAGATATGAGCCATGCCTTCTAGTGTGCTTCTAAATGGCTCTTAGATGCTGCAATAGAGTGCATTGCCTCTCAGTTGTTCTGGGAAAGGCCAGGAGGCCATTCAGTGTGTCTGCAATCCTTATATGGGATACATATGTATTTTTTCCTAAATCATCTCTTCCTAGCAGAATCATATTCTTTATTTCTGTTTATGAAACTTACATATTTATCCTCATAATTATGCCTATTGGGTTGTATTCCTATCTACTTCTTTACAATACTATTTTGGTGTATGCTTACGCTACTTTAATGAATATACCTGCATTTGCTGAACTCCTTTACCTCCAGTATTTCCTCTACGCATTTCTACATTGAATTCCAAAGTTTTCCTGTGTTTTTGATTGATATATTCCTCTGGAGCTGTCCATCCCTAATTCCTAAGAACATGAGCTAAATTCTCATGTTATATGAATTGGCTTATCTGTATCACAGCTGAAGATGATTTACATTACCTTAATGTTCATCTCATACTTTCTTTGAATATTTAAGGTTTAAAAAATGTTGAGTTTGTATAACACAGAGTATTGAGAGTTTCAGCTAAGAGAATGAAGCCTGTAGCTCATGTACAGAAACTGTTTAGAGCAACACAGAGCAAAAATCTGGAACTCTTCAGGAATCTCTACTCCCTTTCCTCTGCATATCTTTCACTTTGATTCCACCTCTCTGGATGTTTCATATTGTACACCATATGAAGCTAAGTGGTTGTGATTTGGAGTTGGGCTGCAAATTGACAAGACCTTGCAGTGTGCATCTATGGATTGCTCTTGAAGCAGTTAGTTTCACTGATAACAGCAGCCTGTTACAGATCCACTGTTATGTTGTGGTCAGTTCCTTTTCCTTAACTTAAACTCCGGTAAACTTCATCTCATGTTATTTCCTTTTAACAGAATCACAGACTAATCACTTCTTCATGTCCTCTCTTCTTTTATGAAGAACTTACCAGATCTTAGACATTTGTACACGAGGGATTTCCCCAGTACATTTCTATCTTTTGTCTCAAGAGCATCTCTCTTCATTGATATCAAAATAGTTTGTCTCTTTGGTTTCCTGTAAAATCAGTTATCACATTAAAGAAATTTTCCTTGTCATCTATGTTCTGTAAATTACTTTTGCCCCTTTCCATTTACCATAAAATTCAAATTAGAAGATCCTTTTAAGAAAGAGTTCTATTAAAAAGGGGAAGCAAATCTCTGAATTCTTGCAAATCAAAACTGGTGATGCAGACTAGGAAGAAACTTGTGTACAAGCAGAGATAAACTTGTTAAACAGCGAATACACAGAGGAAAGGAGAGAACCACTGCAAGGGGGAAATCGCCCGTTGCTAAGAGCTGCTCTTGTCAAGGAAACGGAGATTTGCAAAGCACATCCCTCCCTGTGACAGGAACAGCTACATGTCTCCAAATGTCTCAGAGAATAGGAAGAAATAACATCTGGTCTACTGGGACACGTTGCTGTTCACTGACAGGAGTTTTGAAAGAAATGAGTATAGAAGTTTATATAAGAGCAGGCAAGTAGATACAGAACCCAATATGTCAGAGCAATTTGAATAAGTAAGTTCTCCACTGATTCAAATTATTATTCTCATCATTATTAACGATATGAATAATAATTGCATTATCAATATTTATAGCAAAACATAAGTTTTAAAATTGTTCACTGCCTATCCTTGTCTGGGTCAGATGCAGAGTAATCTTTAGCCATGTTCTAAACTAGACCTCAAGCATATCTTTACATGTCCCCTATGCACACCCACTTACAGATGTCAGCAGCTTCTACTCCAGGGAAAATGTTTTTACTTCTGCTATGATATGAATATAGTTCTCACCCGTGTCCGTAAGCCACTGTTGGCTTTCCTTATGCCCTTTATTTGCAGCATTACAATACCATTAGAAATGAAATGATTCTTCCTGAAATTTCAAATAAACAACTAGATACTCATCTGCTTCATCTAACCTCTCCTAAAAAAAAAAATCTAAAAACTTCTTTTCAAAGAAACGCTATGTTCTGAGCAACAGATCTCCTCTTTTAGATGAGCTGCCCCTCTCACTTCACAGAGGTCAATGTGGTGCAGTGTAATGACAATGGACAACTGTCTTACATTATTTTTTAAGGTACTATCAGCAGCCAAACAGCAAGGCTGCTTGGAGCAGCATTTTGCTCTCAGTAACACATTGTCATGGCAACCAAACAAATGGGTCATCCTGCTTCTTCTCAATTTCATTGTTGCATAGTGTGTAAGAGAAATCACAGCATGAGCATGAACGTGCCTTTGAGTTTCTGCAGGAATGAGCCAAGTTTTTTCTTAATCTATCCTTGGCAAGGTACCGCTGATGGAGATACTGGGCCCACATGCCTCTTAGGGATGTGCAGATGCTCAGGTCTGTGGGCTCAGAGGGTGAAGAGTTGGGCTTAAGAGTGAAAGTAGCTTTCCAGGAGCCAGTGGTGGTCTTCTTTTCAACAAATCGTTAGAGAGCAGTGGGAAATGCAGTGCAAAAGCAAACGCCAACACACTTCTAAAGCAAAGGCAACAAGGCAGGCAAGAGTTCAGGCAAGAGTTAGTGGCAGAATGACTGGGAACTGTTATGGTATGCAGTGGGTGAGAGAGTGAGTTCTCTGGGAACCATGGCCTGTATGTTTAGCGCTAATTTCTTCTGTCCTGCACTTGCCTCAGTATTCCAGACCCATTCTCCTTCCTCATGGTTTTTGTCATTCCTATTATTTTCTCCTTCCCACTGTGTTCTGTATTCTCTGATCATTCCCTTTCTATTCCCGTGCTGCTATTATCTCACATCCACCTCACCTCCATGGCTAGTGATTTAGCATTACCTACCCTTAAGTTAACAAAATACTTTATCTCATTAGACCTTGTTTTCAGACAAAATAGATTGATTAAGTTTATAGCTATTTCAGCTGGGATTTTCTGCATCAGGTATTTTCTTGAAATGCATGTAATTATTATCAGCCGAAATTCTAAAACAATTTCCAAGATTCAGGATATGGTTGGCATGGAACTGGGCCAAAATTACAGTAACATTAAAGAAAAAATCAAGCAAGTTTTCAACATTTTATCCTATCTTCATTCTACAGACACAGATTTGAAGTTTAGCAAGATAGGCTGAATTTTCCTTCAAGGAATGCTTCCTATTTTTCTTATGAACATTTATTCTTTTCGATATGAGATGAAACCCCTAAAAATCATCATTTGCACATGTTCAACAGAAACAAATAAAACCTCAGCAAGTTTGTTTGTCCTGTTGGTCTGGCCAAGGAGAAGATGAGTCTTCAAAAAGCAAAAAGGCTCTGGGGTGGAAAGTGGAACAAGACGACAAAAACTACCTGAAAAGAAAATGAATTTAAGGTAATGAGTGGAAAACAACTAAAAAGCCAGTGTGATTAGTGGCTTTCATAAAGCAGATCTGTGTGCAAGTGAGAAGAGAAGCTGGTTTCTGGGTTTTATGATAGTTCCAGAGGGAAACAGACACTGAGATAGGACCAAGAACTGTGGAATACGCAAATGAGAAAACACAGGAAATACAAGGCAGAAGGAATTGATCTTGTGAAGAAAAGTTTGGAGCTGCACCTGGAAGAAATTCTTTGAGTCATACCATTTCTCTGCCATCCTCAAATACAGATAAAATTCCTCTGCAGAGTCTCATTGTCCCACAGTGAAGAACTACTTGCCATGACCAGCAGCTACTCCACTAATTTGAGCTGATGAGTTCTGTGCAGTGGCTCTAGATTTTGGTAACCAACAGGTGTACCATAAAGATACCAAGATGATGCCATGTCAGGGGATATTCTATTCCTATTTCTGATTCTAAAACAAAAACATCAAAAGTAAAAAAGAAAAAAAAAAAAAGAAAAAAACCAGGATATTTACTGCATGCATATACTGTTTTTAAAACAACATAAGTGTTACAAAACATCATAAATGCACTTCTCTGTGAACCTATCTTCAGTTCTCTTATATTACTTTATTTTGAAGAAAGGTTTACTTAAATGCCATGTGCTGTTACTGCTGCAGGAATCAGAGCCAAGTTGTGAAAATGAGCTGTGCTTAGAGAAGTGCATGATCTGCAGGGTAAGAGGTCAGAAGGTGCATACAGAAGTATGCAGGAGAAGTCTGATTCCTGCATTAAGGCTTCTGCAGAATTGTTTTCTTCTCTGCCTCTCCATGAGGATATCTATATTACTGTGGAAGTCATTAGAGCCAAACTTTTCATATGCAGTGATTAATTATGTTTTGCTCGTTATCTGGGTCTCTCACTTGAGGCTGAATTGAAAAGGTGTTGAGCTTTCACCATTGCTTTTCACAGTTTTGAGAGCTATGCTTTGAATAACTAATGTGTTAAATGTACTGAAAAAATGTCTTACGTTGGCAACTAAAAATGAGCAGGAAGTGTTTATTTTAATTTCTTTTGTCCTTCTGTCCTCCAAATCTAAAATGAATGTGTGAGTGCCTTTTGGTACAGAAAGGTTCTGAAAATATGTTCATTTCTATTTTTGTAGCTATTGGATGTTAATGTGAACAGTATGAAACGTCTGAGAGAAAAATTAATAATAGTCCTTAGAAAAGATTGAGAAATTCAGCAGATAAGGGAGAGGAGCCACATGAGTAAACAAAATACTGAAAAGCAGATGTGCCTTGAAAAAGCAGTATGTAATGAGGAGATTGTTGACGGGATTGGAAAGCGTATTCAATGAAAGCTGACGTAAGTTTGCAGATAGATCTTACTTCTTGCATTTCACAGTTATTGAGGGCTTGGTTTTTCATTTTTAAGAATAATAGAATAATTGCACAGGTTTTGTGCATACTTTTCTCAAAAACAGGCAAACAAATGTTGAAACAATATGAGAATCCCATTTTTCAAAGGAAAGGAAACTGTGTGCTCTTTTCTAGCTCAGTATGATTGTGTTATTTGAGTGCTGCTGTATCCTAATCTGTTCTGCCTTGATTTTTGTGTTTGTTCATATTCTCAGTATGTGCCTTCTCATATAAAATGTCCTGTGCCAGTCAGATTCCAGTCCTGATAGCAGCTGCCAGATTTTAATGCAACACAAACACTAAATCATCTTATCATTGTCAAAATGACTTGGAACCCATCATGGAGACTAGTATTTTAGAAATGTAAAATAAAAAGGCAGTTCTTGACACAAGAGGTTTATAAATTTAAAACAAGATGCAGCTACATTAGTAAGATAAAAGCAAACCATATAATAATGAAATTATGAAAATATGACAATGTAATTGTCATATCTGCAATAAAAAATAATCAGTACTTTTCTGCATTTATGCAAACATAATTGAGAGCATTGTTGTATCCTTCATGTCAGTCATGCTTGCCACTGCTTTCCAGAACTGCAGTTGAAGGGACACCTATTCTTTCTCCTCCTTGTCACTGGAGGCTTTTACCAATAGAAGGCAAAACACAAACCAGTTCTTTGTTTTGTTTCCAGTCCCTAAGTCCTTGCTGCATTCACTGTGTATCACAACCAAAAAACAAACAAACAAACAAATAAATAAAGTATTGGAAAGAGGGAGAATAGATAAAAATCTATCTGATAGTAATGGTGAACATCACTAAATCAGAAAACATAATGCTATTGCCTTATGTAAAAGAGTAGGACACAAAAGAAATGACAAATTTGTTTGAATATGGAAAGGGTAAAGAGGGAAAATCACAGTTTTGAACAAAACGCCTAAGGATTATTACACTTGAAAGAGAAATTGCACATTTGCACAAGTGTTCAACAGGCAGCAATATGTAGATTAAATATATAATTTGTTTGTAAAAGATCTGCAAGTGTGAACAACTAGTAGCTAGCATTATTCATGGTAGCAGTGAAAAAAGACAAATACAGAAAATGACTATTTTAAGATTGTGAGCACATGGATCCTTCTCTAGAAGTTCCATAGTTCATGTTAGTTTGGAAAACAGAAAATTTGCTCATTTCTGGTGCAAGGAACACGTAGTGCCCTTGCTGATAGCCAGCTGGACTGGAAGTCCTGAATGTGGAACAACTCTGGACTCAGTTCTGGTTTTTAGCATGACCTGAAGTCACCAAAAAACTCTAAAGCAACAACAAGATCTCAGTATACTCAGCAGTACAGAAAAAAACTTCTTGCATGTCAAGGTATTTGTTTTATTTGGTTTGAAAAAAAATAATAAACCACAGAATTCATGAGTTAGATCTGATTCAGGGAGACAGAAATCATAGCTGTTTTGTCTAGCCTCAAACATCTTCTTAATCTTCATAGGAACATGGTTATTTCAGTCACCACTGATAACAGCAAGGTTCCTGCTTAATTAATTTATAATTTTAATCTCAAAAAACCATCGGTATCACAATGAATTCTACATTAATATCACAGAATGATAGAATGATTTGGGTTAGAAGGGACCTCAAAGCCCACCCATTTCCAACCTTCTGCTGTGGGCTGGCTGCCCCCCACCAGCTCAGGCATCCCAGGGCCCATCCAGCCTGGCCTTAAGCACCTCCAGGGATGGGGCATCCACAGCTCTCTGGGCCGCAGTGCCAGAGAAATATCTACTAAGTAATAAATCACCCAAAATCTTTCTCCGAAAAAAGCATCTTTATAAAGTTATAGAATTAGTTACTGCTGATATAGGAACTGAAAGGTAAAAAATTGTGTCTTTTTTCATGTCAGAACAAATGCTTATTGATGGCAAGTTCTTTCCAAATTCAATAATTTTAAATATATAACTGTAGTAACATTATTGAACATTTGTTCTTTATTTGTAAATTCTTTCACTTCAAGCTGAGACATGAAAGAAGGAAGATTTCTTTGAAAATAAGAGCTGAGACGTGAATTAAACCAAGGGATGTAGACTGTGATGATGTAACATTTGTAAAGAGTTGATATACTGCCAATCTCTATTTCATTTGCTCTCAATGGTAATCATAGAAAATAAACTTCTGGCTACAAAAAGTAAGACTTCACCTGGCATATACTTGTTTATTACTCCTACTATAAGTCCCTTCTGGTTTGTGTTTGTTTTACTTTTCAAATAATTCTTTTTGTGGCACCAGTTGTTACAAAATATTATTATTAGATTTAGAGACAGAGAAATTCTCCTGAAGCAGTTGATACGTCCCCAACACAGGAGGTGAAAATGCACGGGGAAGAAACTTTGATAGAACTAAACATTTCTTTATTCAGGATTATAGGATATTGTGTAACAAAATAAAGGTTAAATAGACCCTGACAAAATGCAAGGTAAACATAATAAGGCAAATATAACCTAATTTAGATTTCATTTGACATTATCATTAAAAAGAGCAATGAAAACCGTAATTATAAAACAGCCTTACAAAAAAGTAGCAGCAGAGAAACCAATTAGACACAGTAAAAAAAAAAAAAGAACTGTACAGCATACCAATGTTAATAGTGCAGGAGGGGGAATCAAACAAGAAACTGTGAAGTAAGACTACAGTGAACCTAACCTGATTTGTAGTATGATTAGATGTCTATAAAGATAGCAATTCAACCAAAGAAATGTATATAAAATAAAAATAAATGAAGAAAATAAGAAGCGAGTAGAAAAAAGGAGCTGGTTTATTTGTCAGAAGACAAAGTAAAAATATGGAAGTTTTTGCATGTGACAGGCAACTGATAGCAGTCAATAAATAGCCATACGTGAGTGTGTGTAAATAAGGGCAACAGAAATGTTGGCTGTGAGTTGTGTACAACAGAAGCAAACACAGCATCCTTCCACTAAAATGGCACAAAACCAGAGAAGCCACTAGGACTGAAAATAACAGCTTGCTTCTGCAGTTAGCAAAAACATTCCAGCTGAGATTAAGACAAAAGCGAAGATGAAATAGCAGGTAGAGTTCTGACAGCAATAATAAGTCCAGGAGGCATGTGGACTGGTTCTCATTTATTTTTTTTGCCAACCACCAACATCTCCCTGAGTTACTGCAAGCATCTAACTCCTCAGTTGTGATCGGTTCATAGCTTTAAAACACCAGACACTTATAAGGATCAGAGCTCTGACTAGAAATGCTGGTTCCAAAAAAATGCTGGAAAGCAACTTGTGTAAAATTTTCTAAGTTATTAAATATGTCTTTTTTATATTGATGAACCTTTTTCTTTTAATGTCCTCATGCATCTATTTATTTTTTTCTATGTATGTCTTTCCCCTTTGTCTGTTTTCCTGCTCTTCATTCACATCTAGACATGATTTTCTCTTTCTGGATCATCCATACGTGGAAAAGTCTCAAAAAAAAAAAACAAAAACAAAAACAAAAACTGGATTGTGGTTCAATTTTTAATCCCCAATCTCAGGCATTTCATTTTCAATGTCTCACTGTAATTTCAAATTCACTGTACTTAAAAGTAAGCTGTTCATTTTTACATGCACATGTCCCAGAGTAAACTGTATATTTTTCTTTATAAATATCTATTTCAGCCCGAAGAAAGAATCATTTATTCTCCCTATTCAGAAAACAGTAAGAACATTGCGTCTTGGTACAGAAACTGTTTCTCTTCTTCGTTTTCTCTGTACACACAGACAGTCCTTTCCCTGAAATAAACTCTCAGATCTAGTTGAGTTTTGAACAGGAAGTAAAATTACTTTTCTAGCCTTGGGAAGGAATAAAAAATGCATTTTAAAGTGTAACATCACTAACATGATTGAAAAAATTTCTGTTTACTGACTGACTGTTAGGAATCTGCGTGTATGTTCTCTGCACCAAATTTGTCATACTAAAGGAAAAGAAAATATTACAAGGTGCTGTAAAATATCAACTGATTGATTGTTGTTTTCATGTCAAAACAGGTAAAGAATGTTGGATATATTGGATACGGTGTGATACAACTTCTTGGCTACTGTTGATATCTGTCAGACTGTTAAGCATCTAATCAAAAGGCTTTCTTAACAGCAGTTTGAAAGAAATGTTTTCTAGATGGAAAGATATTAAGGGACCAAAAATGCTGGTTTTGAAAGCGACATCTTGGCTAATCCAATGCAAAAAAAGTGCTGCAAGAAGTGATGGTTTCATCAGTCTTCCCAAAAGTGTAGTTAACCTTTCCCTTAAGACATGTAATTGCTTAGATTCTACTTTATTTGGCAAACCGTCATAGTGTCTGATCAACATCACTGTTAAAGAAGATGTCTATACATTCAGGTGAAATTCATCTTCTTTCAATTAAAGTTCTGGCCATCTGCCATAAAGTGGTCCATCTGCCCACTACAGATTTTTGCAGACAGTGGAAAACTGCCCCTGTGATGGAAGCTTTGCCTCTGTCTTCAGAGTGGCCAAGATCTCATGTAATATATAAACAGGAGGGGGAACGACTGTTTATATGGATTGATAGTAATAGGACAAGGGGGAATGGTTTTAAACTAAGACAGGAGAGGTTTAGGTTAGATATTAGATATTAGGAGGAAATATTACACACAGGGGGTGGTGACACACTGGAACAGGTTGCCCAAGGAGGTTGTGGATGCCCCATCCCTGGAGGCATTCAAGGCCAGGCTGGATGTGGCTCTGGGCAGCCTGGTCTGCTGGTTGGCAACCCTGCACATAGCAGGGGGGTTGAAACTAGATGATCATTGTGGTCCTTTTCAACACAGGCCATTCTGACTGTTTGATTCCCGAAGTAGCTGACACAATTCACTGTGTAGTAATTGGGTGATGGATAGCACTGAGACAGTTCTCTGTCAATGGAGAAAATACTGTGAGCATCTTGAGCGTAAGGCAAAGGAATGGGTTTGGATTTAATTCCTGTAAATTACTGCTGTATATTTTAGCTCAGCACACTTTGGCTACTGTTCCAATGAGAAAAAATCACCACAGTAAAAAAAAATATTTTGGCAGTCCATAGCTAACTGTTGACTGCTGCTATTTCCGTGTGTAGTGAAATCTGTTTTGTGCAGAAAAGCTTTCTGGTTTATGTGCTTGTGAACCTCACAGAGTTCTACAGACATTCATCTGCTGACTTTTGTGGTAGTAGAAATATGGAGATGGTAAAAATGATTTCATCTTTTCCCTATCAGTCTCATATCTGTTCAGTATACTGAATCAGCTCAGAGGTAGCAGAAATGAAGCTGGCACATGGGGAGCAGTGCAGCAGTGTACTGTGGGACACTGTAAGGAGCAAGGGGAAAAGAGAAGGATTTCTATGTGTAGCTCCTTGTTGGCACAGCCTATCCTGTCCAGACATACTAACATAGAGAGTGTAAAATTGTTCCTTACTGCTCCAGCTGCATTAATGATGTCTGATAAAGCTGCCCAGGGCCCCATCCAACCTGGCCTTGGGCACCTCCAGGGATGCGACACCCACACACAGCTCTCTGGGCAGCAGTGCCAGGGCTTCACTGCCCTCTGAGTAAAGAATTTCTTCCAAACATCTAATCTACATCTCTGTACACTGATGAGGTCAGCATTTCTGTTACTGTTATTCTGTTCACAAAATATTGCTGCTTTGCCAAGGAGATGGCACTGCCCTGGAATTTGTTGGGGTTTGGGTTTTTTTTCTCTATAGGATTTGAAAAGTATACCCCAAATTATTGTTATGTCTGCTTTCTAGATATGGTTTCTGTGTGACTATTGTTATCCTTGCAGTTTTAGCTACCAGGGACCTTTAGGAGCTATTATACTAACAATTTGCTCTGTGTTTCTCATCACTAACACAGGTACTCCATCTCCAGTTTCCTGCAGTTCTGGACAAAAGGTGTTATATTTGTAGGTAAACAAGCACTTGGGAGTTATGAGTAGTCCCAACGAGGCCAGAACTTGAAGGACTCCTGGCTGCTTCAAGGATTTCCAGTCTTTTCAGAGCTGTGCGCAAGCTGCTGAAGTTTGAAATACTCCAATTCCATGTTCAGTGTGAAACAGGATGTTTTTATCATGATTCAGCTCAGCCTGCTTTATGCAGAAGCTCTGTCCCTGAACATGTTCATTATTCCTGTCCAAGAAGACAAGATTGTTATGTGGTGTCCTGGAAAAAAAAAATCTCAGATTCTGGAAAAGGATCCATGGAGGTTATTCACTGGGTTCAGCTCTTGCAGTCACTGTCTTTGATGCCCTGATTCCTATAGCAAGTTCCTGAGAAAATTTCTCAGGGTTGCAAAGACATTACCTGTTTCCCAAAGATGACAGACTGATCTCTTTGCAATGATGACTACTGAAGTTCTTTTCTTCTCAATTTCTAACGCAAAGACTTAATATAATAATAAAAAAATTGTTCTCAGAAGAAATCCTTAAGATCAACAAAAACACAATCTCTAATTTTCTGGGACACTTGTAGTGCTTGCAGAAGTTTGGATCAGAGTATTTTGGCCAGCAAACTAGGTAAGAGAAAATGATTTGCAGTTTGGTTTCTTCAGGTGGAAGAAGGAGTGAGAAGACAATGATCTGCACAACAATGGGGCTTCTGTTCTGAAATTATTTTATTAATATCAGTATATATTTTGTTCCAGTGGGTTCTGGTTGGATACAATGGACAGACTACACTTTGACAAAAAGGATTCTAACGCTACAAAAATACAATTATCAGCTTTCTGTTTGGATGGTAGTAGGAAAGATGGGAAGATGGAAATTCATTCTGATTTCAGCCATCCAAGAGGCACCTATGATGTATAGAAGAGTGTGAAGTAGAGTTGATCTAAAAAATAGATTACTTTTATCTAACGGTGCATCCATGTACAAAATGGAAAATAAGTAAGAAGGACAAACTAGAAAAATTGAAGTTTGTTATGGTGATTATAACATACACAGAACTGAGAGAACAAGATTTTTCTAATGTTCTTTCATAAGAAATCAGTTTGGAAGAATACAAGCAGTTAACACAGAAAATAGAAGAAACACATCACTGTGTATCAGAGTACATATTTACAATGCAGATGAGATCAGATAATTTGACAGTGATGAGTGTACAGATAAAATCTATGAATTCTAGAAATTCTCTAGTCTTAAGTGCTAAAAAATACTGAATATGAGGAGACCTTTCTGCCAGCTACTTAGAGAGGAAGCAGGAAGTCTGCTTTGATGTTCAAAATACTAGAGAAATGTCGAAAAACCTGTAGGCATTTAACTGCCCAGATTATTTCCTGGTCAAAAAAAAAAAAAAAAAAAAGCAAACCAAGCATAAGAATTGTTGATGCACTTCTGCCATCCACAATACCCCAGCAAGGGTGAACAGTGGCAAAAGCTGTGCTGGCAAATAAACCCCTTTACAAAATCATAGAATCATTAAAGTTGGAAAAGACTACTAAGACCACTTAGTCCAACCATCAACCCACACAACCATCAACCCACAACCACCATGCCCCTGGCACGTCCCTCAGTGCCACTGTTTTCAAAGCAGCAAGTAATGTATCAGTGAAAAAGGAAAGACACAAGACAAACAGAAAAGGCATGGAGATAATCTCAGTCAAATGGGCATGGTTTTTCTCAGGTAGCCAAACTTCTGGAGAAATTTGAAGCAGTAGCATCTGCCTCTAACCCCTTTCACCTCAGTGCTGTCTTTTAAACCACTACTCATTCTCATCCTCTCCCTTTTTCTGTCCTTCATTTCCCCCATTCTAGGTTAAAACTAAAAATCAGCATTAACAGAAGCAAACTTTTTCAACCTGAGTGACATCATTATCTTTAAGCACCAGTAAATGGGCTAACTGAAGCTAATGCGTGCTTCTTGGTTTCTCTCACATTTTCAGGCAGTTAATCTTAAATTAGCCCATTATAATCTAGAGAAAAGGTTTTATAGTTTCTTACTGTATTATAGTGATCTCTAGTTGCTGCATGTAAATGTAGACAAACTGGTAAATGATGACTGGTGGTTGTAAGCATCACACCTGAAGCAGAAAACGGGTCCTTTAGGAAGAGCAAAATTTCTTTAAAAGACGATGGCAAGGAACAAGAAATAGCCCATCATAAGGGACATGAGGGACAGCTCAAAGGAAGAACAGAAAGATAGAAAAGAAAGAGGAACAGTCACAGAGCAAAGCATAGAATTTAAACTGCTTGGTGGTGGTGTAAAAATGTTTTTCTTATATATATTATGAACAACCACACACACACACACACACAAAAAAAAAAAAAAAAAAAAAAAAGAAAAAAAAAAAGAAAAGAAATAAAGACTGTCAGCTTTGGGGGCACTTTGTTCTTTTCTTATTTATCACGCTCGCCTCTGAAACAGAACAAGCCTGTACTGCCTTTGCAGGGGTCACCCAGAAAAAAAGAAAAAAGAAAAAAAAAAGTTGCTCTGATGTGCTTTGGGAAAGAAGTCTTCTGAAACCCGGAGCCCAGCACTGGCTCTTAGAGGACAGCGATCCCGAGGTAAGAGGCGTGCTCAAAGTGTCCCCCCCCCCCCCCCCCTCAACCCTCCCTCCTACCGCGCCCCACCACGAACCTCCTCTCGCCCGCGATCGCGACAGGCGGGGTGCGCGCGGTGCCCGCTGCTCTGCACAGCCGGGCCGGGGGTAGCCGGGCAGCGCTCCGCTCTCGCTTTCTCCTCCCGCCCCACCGCACCGCAACTCGCCGGCTCTGCGGGCGGAGGCCGGGGGTGCCTCCTCCTTTTTCTCCTCCTCCTCGCCACCCGGGAGGATCCGCGCGAGCTCCGCGCTCAGCGGTCCCAACATGAGGCTGCGCGCCGCCGGGCTCCTCGGCTGCTGCTGCTGCTGCTGCTGCCTGCTCCCCTTCGTCCTCCCCGCCGCCCCAGGTAACCTGCGGGAGCGACTTGGGAAAGTTGGAGGAGTTGGCCGAGGCCGGGCTGAGAGCTCTGCTTTCCCCAGCAATAGCTCCGGCCGGAGGTGCGGCGATGCGCCGTGCGAGGCGCTCCTCGTGCCATTCGCCTGCAGGGAAGCGGTTAGCGGTGCTGCTTCGTGGTGTGGCTTGATGCTTCTCGATGCAGATAGTTGAGGGAGGGAGAAAAGTGGCTGAGACATCATTATAATAAACTTGAGTTACTCATCTGAGATTTAATCTTTTGTTGTTGTTATCAGACGTAAGGTGGAAATGAGCTTGTAAGTAGTTTTAAATAGATATACATATTTTTTCCAGATTAAAGACATTACTGTGTTTCAAGTAGTTCTGAAATAATGCAGCTGTAGTCGGGTGTTGTGTGGTGGCATATGTGTGTCTGTTCTGAAATTTCCCTTTTAAAGTAGTATGAGAGCACTCACACTTTGCTATTGCGTTTTATTCTGTGTTCTTTTGCAGTCAATTCTTTATGTCAATTCTCCTACCTTATAGTTCTCCTACCTTATAGAAACACCCTGTAACGTGCTCCAGGTTCATTAAAAACCTTTACGTTGCAGAAACACATATTTGACAGAAATCAGAATACTACTATGCAGCTTTGAGTTGCTCTTTTTCACTCTGCAGTCTGATTTCTTTTAAAAAACATCAGTAATGTATATAGGACATTTTTATTTTTTTTTTTTTTATCCTGAGTGCTGATTTTTCTATTTTGGTATTAAAAATCTCTTCTTTTAGGTGTGAGCTGTAAAGCTGGCTGCCACCCAGTGAACGGGTTTTGTGAATTTCCCAGAGAATGCAGGTAAAATGATCTGTCAGACAGAGCCTTAGCTTAGAAACAGACCTCCTCAATAATTCATTGCTCTTTAAAATAGAAGCTGAAACAGTGTATTCTCTGCAAATATGGTACAGTAATGAGGCAGCACTCTATTACCATGCCATAACTGGAGTGATAGAGCAGAGTTATCTAGATGCCTCTTTAGCCTAATTATCCCAGTATGAAAAGTATTTATTGTTGTTTACATTTATTTATTGTCATTGCATGAACCAGTTTTTTGGGTTTATTGTTTTTGTTTTTGTTTTTTCATATAAATACTTCTAGTATTGTAGAAGCATTGATGCTATCTTTTTGATCAGGTGCACTGCATGGTCCAATTTTGAATCCAAAAGTTTGTTTATTGCACTCTGAAAAGGGGAACATCCATGTAATTATGTTTATTAAAAATAAACCATGCTTGTGTATTGTCTCCTATCTCTTTCAGGTGTCTGCCTGGTTGGCAGGGTACTCTCTGCAATCAGTGTGTCCCTTTCCCTGGGTGCTTGCATGGCAGCTGTGTCAAACCCTGGCAGTGCATCTGTGAGGAGGGCTGGGTTGGCAGCCTCTGTGACATAGGTTTGCACATCCTTTCTTTTCCTTGAGCAAATGAGGTGAAACAGCCCCATCTGGTGATGGAGACATACAAAAGATCTTATGGATAACTAATTTTAAAAAATGCTAGAGCAAGATAATAAGGAGATTCTGGGCAGCAGCACATAAGAAGCTCTGGCACTGCTGCCCAGAGAGCTGTGGGTGCCCCATCCTTGGAGGTGCACAAGGCTGGGCTGGGTGGGCATCCTGATCTGGTGGGGGGCAGCCAGCCCACAGTAAGGGGTTGATACTGGGTGGGCTTTGAGGTCTCTTCCAAAACATTCAGTGTGTTTGGTATTTGGGCATATGTGTGAGTGAGGCATACACTCCTCATTCTATTTTAAATATTTGTAATTGTGAATAATGCTAACAAACAACTATTCATCATTGTCATATTAATCTTTATGATGAAGACACATCTTTTTGTATGTATTAGTTAATTTGAAATATTTATATGACACACTACATGTATATATATATAAATATATATATATGTAAATTTTTGTATGGGAAAATAAGAGCTTAATACTGAATACTTATTGAAAAAGAAAACCTCATAATCCTTTGTTCCTTAATCCTATGACGGCTCAATGGAATAGCACTGATATAAGTCAGAGAAAGGTCTGACCAGGCAAAATGCTGCCTTCCTCCCAGATCCGAGGGATAAGCAGAGCACGCTCACTCACCCCGTTCCTGTCAGAATGTGCCACATGGCATTAGGAATTTGAGGAGTTGGTCTTTGCTGAGCTAGTTTATGTTGGCTGGTGTTGGCAAATAAGTGTTCAGCCAAAAGATGTGAGAGTGCAGAAACCGCAGGAGCATCCAGGACCGTGCACCAGTTCAGCCTGCAGAGATGCATCTGAAGAAGACAAGTGTCCAAGTCCTTGTTCTTTTTGCTTCTATTCTGGGCTTTCACTGTTACACAGCTTACAATTTATAGAGCATGGCTGTCAATGAATGTCCAAAACAGTATTGAATGATGATGCAATTTGAACTGGATAAAATTTTCAGGATGACTAGAAGATTTCTGGTTGACCATGTACTTGCAGTGACATGGAGCTCCAAAACTAAAGATTTCTGCAAGTAAAGGTTATGTTTTCAAGTTGGACACACTTCTAAGAACCATATTAAGGGTCTACCTGAATTTCTTGGCACTTAAATATCATCACAGTTCTGAGTTTTGCAACCTTTTTCAGTTGGTATTTATGATGGAAAATAATTCTTTGGGAATTGTAACCATATATTCGTGGAAAAATAATATTTTAATGAGCATTAATTGTGATGATTCTTCAGTATAAAGTGGATATCCCTTGTTAAAGTCCACAAAGTATTACTTCTCTCAACACTCAGAGTTATCTCCATGTTCTTTGCCAATTTGAATTTAGATCCCAATGAAGATGTGCCAAGAATACTCAGCCAAAATGGAACGTCCCTGCAGATGAAAAGATGGTTATATTACATTGAAAGTCTTTCATCTCAATGGATTCACTGAGTAGGTCCATCTCAGTGGGCCTACTCTAAAGCATTCTTTTGCCACAAAAGACCCAGTCTTTTTCCTGCCACTGGAAGGCTGTTAAAAATTGTCCTACTGGTCCGTGAATGCACTGTATCCTCAAATGAGGTTAGTTGTTCAACCTCTGACACCCTCTGGTGTCCAACACCAATGGTGTTGGTTTCCTGAATGTATAAAGTCATTACAGAGTGTTATAACTTATTAACAACTACCACTAAATGATGCTTGATAAGTTAGGAAAAAGAACAAAACAAATGCTCCCATTCATGTTGGGATCATTGACAGATACATATAACTGTTTTTTTAATTGTCATAATACAAACACATCACTTTCTTACGTAAAAAGCCACATTCCTTGAATCTTTTTTAATACTGAAATGATGTGATGTCCAGAGGCCACAACTGTTGCATTTTCACATGAGAATGCCTTTAGTTGACATGTTTTAGCCAGTGGCAACAAATTTTAGCTTCATGTGTGTAATGTGATAAGCCTTGTTAAAAAGCTACATTTGTACTGTTTCTGGGGAGACTGACAGAGGACTGTGAGTAACACAGTTTTTGTCATTCCCTTGGCATTCTTCCTTTTTGCTGCTATAGGAAGTGTCATATTTGCCAGGGAATTTTTGGCAAAACCACTGTTTCACTGTTGCCAGCTGTGAGCAATTGTCAACAGAGAGATGGTAAAACCCACAAATTCATTTGGCCACTGTTAACACCTGAAATATCTGTAAAATATAGATGCAGTCTTAGCAGCTTATTTGCTTGCTAAACACAAGAGGGAATAAGGTATTTTTTGAATGATGGTGTTCTCTTTTTCTGTTTTCTAGGAAATTTAGTGTATAATCTCCTTACTATGGATCACGTTCCTTTCTGGAGCAGTTTTATGTCATCAAGTGGTTTTATATTCACCATGGGCTGGCCATCTGGTTCTCAGTTCAGATGAAGAATGACCTACCTTATAATTCACAGGCATGCAAATTATAGATTGGGTTCACTGTAAACATGTAGGCCAGTATTTTTGGTGTCATTTATGATTATTGTTACAGTCACATGCCTATGCATGTCACTTAAGGAAAAATATCTGTGAGCTGGTCTAAGCGTTAATACTGCTAACTTACCTCTTTGCTAATGCCTATGATAGACATGCAAGAGACAAACTCTGCTGTGCTGTGAACCATAGAATCACAAAATATAATTAATTAGAAGGGAACCACAGCGATCATCCAGTCCAACTTCTGGCTGCACACAGGGCCACCCAAAAAGCAAAGCCTAAGTCTGAGAATGTTATCCAAACATTTCCTCAACCCAAGCAGCTCAGGGCTGTGACACTGCCTCAACAGATCCTGTTCCATGCCCACTGCCCTCTGGTGCAGAATCTTTTCCAACCTGAAATCCAATCGCTGTGATGCTTTCCTGAGAAAAACACTGAATGATCACTTCATGCACTGCAGCCTGACAGCTTAGTTTTACAAAAGGGTTAATTAATTTATTGGTAATGTGATTGCAGCTATTCATAATACATTTGTAAATATACAATCTTTTTTTCAATTTTCATCTGAGACTCAGCTACCACTTGAAGCAATTAAATTATTTGGATTTTGGTCTTCTGATAGGAAAACTAAAGAGAATAGAGGATATGGAGTATTTGGTTTATCTGTGTGCTTACATTTTAAAAGGACATAATACTCTAAATTGTGTTTTAAATTGTGTTTAAAAACCAAATTCCGTACATAAATTACTAGTAGCAATGTACATATTCATATACGTATGTACCAATTAGTACATATGCCTATCCACATATACATTTCAGAAGTTTTCTCACTCATGCATCAGAATTCATATTTTTTTAGCTGCCTTTAAAGCCAGCCAAAATAGGTGGCAAACAACACCATTCTAGAAAGCATTCAAGTTTATTTATTCAAGTCCTTGTGAAAATTGGATCTTAAAGCATGTGCAAAGTGCTTTTCTTGTAATAAGAACAGGCAAACACATTAGAAAATAGAGCCTTTTATCCGGGGAAGATTATATTTAAAAGCTAAGGCTACTGAAGTGTTTTGCCATGGATAAAATTTAGCAGTACCTCATGATATTAACTAACTTTCCCATTATGTTGTGGGAAGTGAAAAATAAATGCTCTTAAATCCTTTTTATTTTCTATATTAGGAAAAATTTATTCTCTGAAAGAGTGATGATGCATTGGCACAGGCTGCCCAAGGAAGTGGTGGAGTCACCATCCCTGGAGGTGTTCCAGAACCATAGAGATGTGGCACTGGCGGACGCGGTTTAGAGAGCTAATGGTCAAACTAGCTGATCTTAGAGCTGATCTTTTCCAACCTTTATCATTCATTGATTCTTAGTGTACATATGGACATGAATATGTGAGGCATCAGATGCCTTGTAGCCAGCTCTTCACTGCAGCTGCTCCATTAGATAGATAAAATACGCACTTGTTTGTATATTTAATTTTAGTTATTTGTAAAAATTGGTAGTAGTTCAATTGGGAAATCCCTTAGCAGGGAAACACTAAAAAAAAAAAAGAGATGTGTAACTTTTGGTCAAATATGTCAGCTGTCTCTTCTGGTGCAGCTCTGTAAGGGTTAGATGTAACACAGACAGATGATGAAATCTTAAGAGGGTCTTTATAACCTGCCAATCTGTTATTATGAAATGTTTGTTCACGAACACAAAATGATAGACTTTTGGTTAGAGAGCATGAGGAGTTCCTAATTCTTATTTTCTTTATCAGAATTCTGCTCATGGAGATGCCAAGGCCAGGAAAGGATGACTAAGCTACTTCGAACTTCTTTCTTACCTACTAATATTTTATTGATATTATTAGTTATTTATGTACTGGAACACTTCAAAATCATTTCAAAAGTGACAGCTAGGAAAAGAAATGAGCTCAAAGTGCTTGCAATAATTGAACAATCTGTTCTTCATGTTAAAAGGGAGGAATAAATCAGGACTTGTAAAATGTAGGATGAATGGCCATTAAAGCTATGTTTTATTTAAAGCACTGTTTACTATTTGCTGATTCTTTCTCCTGAGTTTAATTGAACTTTTCTCATAAGTTTAATTGAGCCCTGCTTTGCTCTTCTGCTGACTCTTCAGCATTCATTTCATTGAACAGTGTTTTAATAATTTTTAAAAATGTTTTAATTGTTTTTTTAAACAGATATTCAGCCATGCTCTGCAAAGCCCTGCACCAATAACTCAACATGCATAGAGACTGGTGATGGAGGATATATTTGTCTGTGTGCCCAGGGATTTACAGGAAAAAACTGCCATCTCAGGAAAGGACCTTGTATTATTAATGGGTAAATAATGGTTTCTGATGTGAATTTAAGATCTATACCCCTGACCATACTTCAGATTTCTTTGCTAAGATGCAACATCTCTATGCTAAAGTATATAATTCTTCTACTAGGACTGTAAATCTATTCAAGGAGACTATTAATACAATATTCACTTAAACATATTTAATGTTAGGTAAATGAAGCTCAGTAATAAATGAAGAATAGATTTTCAAAACGCATGCATTTTCGAAACACTTTTTATATTTTCTACTTCTGAAAAAGTATAAAAAATTATTTCACATGAAAAATCAGAAAAAATCATTTTACATTTGCTTTCTCCAGTAATTTCTTCCCATCTTCCTAGAAATCCCCTGCATTTCCTTCAATCTGATCTGCCCATGAGGTTTGAATCTTCTTCATACTGATATATCCAAGTTTGTTTGATTTTCCGTGAGATCTGTAAAGCCAAGAGAGGGTGCTAGGCTCTCCAAGACAGACTATAACCATTCAGTTAATCAAGGACTGTGCAGCTCCAGCTTCCATAATTTCCTTAAAACACACACAGTAGCTAGTGACTGTGGCTAATTTCCTTGATTGCATTATCTCCTACTGTTATAGGCTTTCCCAGTTGGCAAAGTCCAGGGACAACTCCTTTCCTAATTCAGCTTCCAAATTTCTAGTTTGTTCTCTCAATAGCACTTTTTGCAGCCAACAGCTATAGTGAGAGCATGCGTGAAAGTGAACAGCTAATGTGAGAGCACAGAGCTGTTTGTTTTATGTGAAAGTATTAAAAAAAAAAAAACAAAAACAGACATGACTTCTCTACAGTAGTCACCTAATGGCCACCAAGGGTTTCAATCTTCAGTAAGGCCAAAGGCTGAGGGCACTCAGTGTGATGTCTACCCCCAGAGCAACAACTGCACATTTGAGAAGCTCAGCCTCATCCCATTTATGGTTGGGGCCATTTGTAAAAAGGAGCTTATTTTCCTTTTGCAAGTCACCTCACTCAGGCTCTTAAAGAACTGTGTCTCCACTATGGAAATCCATGGTGGAACACTGCTACCAACTACTACATATGTGAAATCTCAGTGTTCATGAAGCTGCAGTGGTTTGGTACCTGTAAGGCTTTCTACTTGCAAGGTAACACTGAAGTACTGCTTGTCAATACTGAAGTACTCAATAGTCAATATGCAATTGACTGTTGTCAAATAGGCTTATTGTAATCTTTGGGAAGTGTTATGTTGTATTTTTCATGCCTGAAATCCATTTTTAGAAGGTAAGTTTTAAAAGCTTTGTTCATATACTGTTCATCACTGCCATGAAAATAATTTTGAGATTTATTTGCAAACCCTGGGCCCCTTTTCTGCCAACAAGATGGGTTAAAGCACCACATCTACTTTCTACGGCTCCACTGAATTTGATAACATTTTTTTGTCAGTAGGTGTCTCTGTCTTTTTGGCCTTGTGCTTGGTAAGGCACAGCTACATTTCAAAGCAAAAGAAAAAAAAAGATTACTTCAAAGAATTTATACCATTTAAAGCGTAGTAACAGGCTTTTAATAATTAAATTCTGAAAGAGTTTGAAGAAATGAAGAAATGCTTGGTTTCCTCTGCCCTTGTTCTCACATGACAGCTTCCTTTGCTACTGCTGAAACCATCACATCTTTTATTATAGTTTGTGTTACTTTTTCAAAAATTTGGTCTCAACAGCTGTTTGTAGAAACTGTACTTATTCACCTCTAGCTTTTTTGTCATGGAGCACAATAGAAGCAGAATAAAAACAATCACTGTGCTGCCATTAAAGTGTTTTGCTTTGCCAATACAATGCACAGATTATATGCAATCAGGTGGAGAAAGCCTTTCTGCTAGTCTGTTTGTTCAGCCTTGTCTAGATAGTTACTCAGCTAAGTAGCTCTAAGCTTATGAAAACATTGGGAAGCTTAATTTGGATAAATGTTTGGAATATATTAAAATCCATTCACAACTCTTCAGGTTGGATTTATATAGTGCTGTATTAATTCTGCCTGAGAGGTCAGCAGAAGATACTACAATCTGCATTGACAGAGCTGTTTAAGAACTCATTTTTGATTCAATTTCATTGACTTCAGTGAATTTACATTAGGATTTGGCTCTTCTGAAGAGAACCAGCTTCTCTTATTACACAAAGTGTTTCCTAATAGCTTCTTTCTTTAGAATTTTATTGAGTTCTATATATGTATGTGTTTGTTCTCTCTTCCAGCTCTCCCTGCCAGAATGGAGGAACATGCGTTGATGACAATGGTTTTGCACCCCATGCTTCCTGTTTGTGCCCTTCTGGTTTTGCTGGCAACTTCTGTGAAATAGATAGGGATGACTGTGAATCCAACCCATGTGAAAATGGAGGAACATGTACAGATATTGGTGCAGGTTTCAGCTGTTTATGTCCCCATGGTTATACAGGAAAACTCTGCAGCAGTCGTGTCACATTCTGTGCAAGTGACCCATGTATGAATGGAGGAACATGCAAAGAACATCCACAGGGAGGATTCAAATGCATCTGTAAGCCAGAATTTGTTGGTGCCACCTGCAAATATGCCAGCAAAAATACAAGCCTTTCTGCAGTGAATATTGGCACAAAGAACATGCAGAATTACAAGCTTCCACCAAAAGCTCATCACAGATCAGTGCATCAAGAACATGAAATCCTGAAAATAACAGTGAAAGAAACAATCCAAAATGCAGATCCCTTGCTCAGTAAAAGCCAAGTGATATGTTTTGTTGTACTGGGATTACTTACATGTCTTGTAGTTTTGGGTACAACTGGGATTGTATTTTTTTCAAAATGTGAAATGTGGTTGGCTAATGCCAAATATAGTCATCTCCTGCGCAAGAAAAAGAACTCTCTTCTGAAGTCTAGTAATGGGGAAAACCTTTCTGTTAATATTATTTTCCCAGAGAAAATCAAATTGACAAATTACACCAAGAACTACACTGCCATCTAGCCCCTTGAAAGCTTGCTACCAAATTGAAACATTTCATAACTATATGTAAAATAAATTGAACTTATTACCTGTCGTTGGCCTCAGGATCTGTGGGTGCGTTTGCTGCAGCTTGTGCTGGATGGTAATGAAGACAAATGTAACATATCTGTATTGCAAAGGATTTTTCATTCCCCAAAGTAAATCTAAAAAAAAAAAAAGAACTAAAGACCAGGGAATCTTCAAGGCAGCTATTTTTTGTAAAATAAAAGGTAAAATTTACCACTGGAAGTGTTCTGCAGCTTTCTTGACTAGTGCATAGTTTATTTGACAAATATGGTACCTGTAAATTACTCAGTGATGTGGTTTTTGTTGTTTTGATTTGTTGTTTTTTTTTCTAATAAACAACATATAAGGGCTATACTCGTTTAATTTTTTATTTGTAAATGTTATATTTCAACCAATTCATCATAAATGTCCCCTGCCTAATCCTTCTATCTGTGATAAATATGTTAGCAATTGGTATCAGGAGGAGCAAACTCACAATGATGTCTCACCTATCCAGTTAGTTTTGCTGAATATACAACTTCCAAAATTTGTTACTCTCTCTTTGGAATCTGTGTGTTTATAATTTCAGGTTACAGGCCTCTGTCAGTTCAGATGCTGCCTCAGTAAATTGTGTATCTACTAGAATACTAAAAAGGCATTTAACATATCTGGTCAAACCTTCTGTCTAGAGACCTGGTCAAGATGCAAAGGATGTGATTCTGGCTTTTCCATAATTACTTCTCAAGGAAGTCTGCCAAATATTATTCATGCTCATATTATGGTCAGAAATGAAAAGGGTAGAGTGTGTCATATGATTTCTCATAAAATCACACTGAAATCACCTGAAAACAAGACAAAGGCCAACTTTTTCATGGTCTGATAGTGACAGGATGAGGAGGAATGATTTAAAATAAAAGGGGAGATTTGAGTTAGATGCACTCTGATTCTTAATTCAGAGGACAGTGAGACCCTGGCACTGCTGCCCAGAGAGCTGTGGGTGCCTCACCCCATCTGAACAGAGCAACCAGCTCATGGCTGGGGGTGGGAACTGAGTGGTTTTAAAGTCCCTTCCAACCTAGCCATTCTATGATATTATGAAAAAGGGCACTTTTTAAGTTTTAAGTTTTTCAAATCTGTATTTTCTCTGCCATATTTCAAAGAGCAGACAAGATTTGAAAAGACTCAAAAACATCACCTGGATAAAGGCTGATAAAAATCACAGCATTTTCAGGGGCTTGAGGGAGCTAATAGGTCTTAGCATCCCTGATCAGTCTCACCTGGATCCCCACTCATCTAAATCCTATTTCAACTCAGCCCAAAGTTATCAGTCCTGATTTGAGCTATGATGTAGATATGCTGTTTTCTATCTACACATTCTGGTTGGACCTCAGATGATCAGTTAGATCAATACCCTGCACTATGTTGTAGATTTTATTCAGGTTTGTTTTATCCAGATTCTTCTCTTGTATGGACTGTGGACCTGTATTCCAGTCCTGTCTTCTTTTGCTGTGTCTGGGACTGCCGATGAGCTCACTCACAGGCACAGATTTGTTTAGTCCCATAGGGTCTGCACCGTTGGTGAGAGCATGCTGCACCTTAGGACCACCTCATCTCACAGATTTGCCTCCTTCCTGATAGCCTGGTTCTTGCAATTTTAAAAAGCAAACATGCAAACAAATATTGTTAACAATTTCCTCCTCCAACCACTCTAGGTAGGAATACTTAGCATCTTCCTCTAAGCTGTCTGATTCTGATTACGAGGCTATTCCCACATCCGTTAAGAGCTGTTCAAGCAACTTATATGCATACATATAATTATATGATTATTAATATAAATGTATATATATGCAGAGAGAGAGATACATGTTTTTAAAAAGCCTTAATGTAGATACAAGTCATTGCCCCAGGGCTTTTTGTTGTTGATATTTCTCTTAAGTGCTACTGTTATAGAGCTGTATTGTTGTTAATATCTGTGCATATCATAGTATTGCAGAGTGCAAAGATTAGTGATAACATCTGTAGTGGAAATGCTGAGTCATGGCCTGAAACAGTGATTGAACACCTGGTAGGAAGGCAGGGCTAACCCAGGGGAGCTCAGATGCATGCAATGCTCTGAGTGATTGGAAGGGGTGGAGCCAGGATCCATCCTTTCCCAGACCTCATTTAAGGCTTGGCAGTGGAGGTGAGGGCATCTCCTGCTGGAGATTTCTGCCTATCCAAGGTCTTCTAAAGGTAAGCAGCTCTTTTCTTTTGTTTCAGTAGCTGCTGTATTTGAGCTTGTTCTTTTTTGCTGTAGTCAAAGACTTTGCCACCCTGCTATTATTGTCCCATTATAGTATTCCAGCATCAAAGTAAGTGTTGAGATGGTTCTGTGGAAAGTATTGACCAAATCAGTTAAAACAGATATTGTCTAGGAATCTGTGGTTGAATTCCAGATACATCAAAAGAGGGACACTCTCAGTTTCCTGCACCTCTCTAAATCTAGTGAAGCAGTAGAAGAGGCATAGCTGAAGTATACCTGCCCTTTAAAAATCATTTAAAAGCTGTCTTTGCTTAAAACTACAAACTGTACAGAAGAAGCTGGACAGTGAAGTCTTTGGTAAAATCATCCAAGGAGACAGAACTTATTCAGTGAATGATGGTGTGTATTTGTATGAAGTTATGGTACCATGGCAGTGCCTCCCATTGTGAAGGGAATAGATTATTTTTCCTCATTTTAGCTTGGGTTTAACTTTCCCTTACTGGTGTTCTTGCACCACCTCTGCAGGGACTAAGGTTGTCATAGCTGTTATGCAGCTGTGTACCTCTCCCCTCCCTGCCTGCAAGGGCTACATCAGGGCCCTTATAACTCACTTTGCTACAAACTACAGCAAGGCTCCAAGTAACTAAGCCTGTTACGGACAGCAGGAAATTATAGTAATTCATATTTATAAACTGTCACAAGATTTTTGGCCACAGTAACCTAGTTGGCAGCTCCTCCAGCACAGTGTACTTCTTTATATATAGACAGGAGATCCTCTTTGAAGTTGAGGCCAGTAACTCACTATGTTCCTTTCTATCGTTGGCAATGAAGAAGTATATGAGGCTGCTATTGTCCTAATACATTCTCAAAAGAGGACAAATACTAACTTGAACATGAAAGGTTGGAAAAAATTATAGCTGTCTTTAATTCTTTTCTGGAACAGGGAAGATAAACGTATGTATGGAAGTCTGTTGTGTGTTGGTAGTGTAGTGAATGGCTCTAATGCCTGATCATAACATAAGAGAGTGCTAGAGTGCTAAGGAAGACTTAAATTTGAAAAAGCTACAGTATATGAAGCAATAAGATCCAGGAAGTCTCCAAAGCAAGAATTCTAAATAAACAATTCGTGAAAACACTGATACAAAGACAAAATATGCAGATATCACTTCAATTTTTTTTTTATATATTTGTTATTAATGAGAGAATAATGTATCGGTGGTGACCATTACCAGAGGTGCTGACCTATAATGCTTTTTGTAGTCAAGCAGTTATCTCTCTGAGCCTCAAACCCCACCTCTGCCTTATTAGTGACCAAAAAAAAAAAAAGTAAGGACAACTAACCTGAGGGGCAGGTTGAGACAGTGGGATACTTCTCACTTATCAGTTAAAGTCAGTAATTCTCTATTCTCCCCAAGGTATAGCAGAATATATTAAATAGTATTTTTATTTGGTCCCTTTTGAGAAATTTTAACCTCTGTTCCTGCTATATTAACAATAAAAGATCCACGAATCTTCCACAAAGGTTTTACATCCAGGGTGTAGGAAGGCTTTGTTGCTTGTTGGTTGGTTGTTGGTTGTTTTATCTCTTTGTCTCATGTTGTGGCGAAGAAGTCTGGCTGCTGTAAAAGTGGAGCATAGGAAATAGCAGTTACCAAACTCTGGACAAGCCACACTTGTGGAGAGTACGTGTAGCTTACCATTTTATTGCTGTTCTTGATAATCTGTTCATAACCCAATAATGTAAGCGTTGCTTTTGATTAATAAGAATTCTATTTGAAAGTGCTACACAATCTGCTATAGATACATCTTAACAAGAGTTCAGTTGGTCTGCTCTTCTTGGCCAACAACTTCAACTCACTTTTCAAATAGTTATTTAGATCCAGATAGCCCATAGTATTCTTCCTTAAAACAGACTTTCAGATTTTGAGAGTGAAGAAGTGTTAATGACTTGGCTGTGGGAATGCATACAAACCATCACCAAAGACAGTGATCCTGATTACCTTGCTTGAGTCAGATAGTTTTCATAACTCTGTCATTCCCTCTCCAAGTTCTTAAATTTGTCTGTGCCTTGGCAAAATTTATTTACCATTACAGTCTTAAGGGCAAAACAATTTTTGCAGTTACAGGACTCCTTGCTTTAGCTGTTTTGTTTCTTTTTTTCCTTTTCTGGCAGAACTATGTGTATGTGCATCCAGAGCACACTAAATTATTGCACACGTACTGTGCATGCACTGTTGATTTTCCAAAACACATCTCATTTGCTATGCATTTCTTGTGAATGAGCCATGGACAAATTTTGCATTCCTGATTGTCACACAGCCTAGGAAAATATCCAATAGTGCCTGGCTTAGGTGAAAGAAGAGGAGCCTTGAGAGAAGACGTCTGTGGTTACTCAACCCAGATTGGAGTCAGCACTTAAAGCTGAGTAGTATTCATGAGCCTTGCTGCATCTCTGCAGCCATAAAAGACATCAAGACCAGATAGATTCCACTGTTCTAACACCAAGTATTTTGAATTTTCTTCCTAAATTTCTTGAAGAAAATGAGGATATGGTTCTTTCAAATCTTTGCAAGAAGGGGAACAAGATGTTTTATAAAGACGTGTTTGTATTTGAGAATGAAATACTTAACTATTGCTTTGGGATTTAAAGAAAAGCATTAAATTTCCAAATCACGAAAAATAATTTTTCTTTCTGCTTTACTTCTTTACCTCTGCAGTTCATATCAGTGTCTGAACTCCTGACAAGTTCACAGGAATGCAATACATTTTCTAGTCTTTAGTGATACAGACAATTTTTGGGGGTGTGGAGCAATACTATAGAAAAGTTTCAGATTTAAGGAAGTTAAATAGAAGAAGTTTACATTATAACAAATGTTTTTATAATTTGCCTAATAACTTGCAACAAATACACTGTTTTATTCTTTTAGTCTGGTTCACCTAATTTTTTAAAGCAATGGCCTTGCTAGTAGTTGTCACCTTCTACTACACTGAAGCGTGTACAGTGAGTGGTGAGGCACTAGAACAGGTTGCCTAGTGATGTGGTTGATACCTCGTCCCTGTAGACTTTCAAGGTGAGGCTGGATCAGGTCCTGGGCAACCTGATCTAGCTGTGGTGTCCCTATTCATTGCAGGGGAATTGGACTAGATGGTCTCCAGAGGACCCTTCCACCTCTAAGGATTCTACGATTCTATGTATTTCCACTTGATGGCAGCATTTGAACACGGAAACACCTAGAGTTCTTCGAAACTGCTTTTTTTTTTTTTTTTTTTTTTTAATATATTAGGAAATTTTTAACCCATCACCATTGACTGATGAAAAGGGCAAAAAAGGGAAAATGAGAACAAGGCTGTAGTTCTTTTCTTGTAGGTAACTACTTCTAATGAAAGTAGAACCACTTCTAATACTGCAACAAAACCTAAACAGCATCTTCATTGGCAGCTGAAGCCAGTACTGTTACTCCAACAGGATTATTGATCTTATTTGGAATTCTGTTGGAGAGTAGAGACCTGGCATCTTTAGTGGCACGCAGTTAATGATTCATATGGAAAGGTTACTACAATATCCAGTTTTGATCTTCAGCCATCAGGTATGAACATATGCATGTGTTCCTAAGTAATGCTGGTTTTCATGTCCTACCTGTAGTATGCAAAATTCACTCATTCTTCTAACGTGTGTGGGTTTGTATAAACCGAATGCAGAGTATGCACTTTACAATCAAAGCTGCATGAATAAGGATAGCATAAATGTAAAGACGCTGAGGTAGTTTTTTCACTTACTGTTCTTCATCCTAAGTATTTTTTGGCGATTCATGTATATTCAAAGTTCTAGGTATAATATTCAATCCTAGCCTCTCCTATTTCACTTGTTTTGTCTTTGTCTGTACAAAAGGATGTGCAAAGAAACTTTGTAATGTGATATTTGTTCCCATACTCTGAACATGTTGTGATAAAATTTTGATTTGCCTGTCTATACCTTACTGGCATTGAAACCTGACAAAACTGGAAGAGGAGAGACACATTTTAATTTTTACAATTTTTTTTGTACCAAATTCAAAAAAGAATTTCATCAAGTCTTCCAGAGTACTGGCAAACATCTCACAACTTGCTGGGAGTTGGGCATCTAAAGGATTTTTAGCAAGGAATGGTTAATATTTTGACTGGCTGAATGAACGTGGAATTCTTTGGACTTATTCTATTCTACCTTCCAGTGCTTAAATTATTGATAGTTTCAAGAGTCCTGCATCTTATCATGGCAAGCATAATCTTTTAAGGGATTCAAACTTCAACTCTCACCTGTGCTTGCTTTCTTTCTAAATAATGGGTCTTGGAGGACTATAGACATCTGAGCAGTTCAATAACTGAGAGCCTGAATTGCTGAAAGATATGAGGCAGCCTGCTTATAGGGAATCTTGAAGCAATGCCTGTAGTTTCAAGCCTGAGAATGAATTAGTAGTGGCTTCTTGCTCAGGAAGAACAAAGATCATCTGGAAGCCAGAGATGAAAGTATAAGGAGACACATTTGGGCTTAGTAGTAGGAGAAAACCATAAGGAGATTGATTCCAATGTGGAATCCTGTCTGATGGAGTGTCTCTTTAAACAACTGCCTGGATATTCTGCTGTTGATAAGATGAACTCATCAGAGAATACCTTAATTCTTGCTCTAGTATAAAGCAGATGTGAAACTGGAGAAGCTAGAAGGGAAAAGTTGTAGTTTGTTCAGGTTTGTTCTTCACAGCTGTCTGCAGGTCCAGTCAGCACTTATAACGAGAAATGAGTGCCCACAGTGCCTGTTTTCCCCTCTAGAAAGCTTGGCTTGTCTATCAGTTGTCAACATTTCCCAGAGGTCGTCTTTATTTTGAATATCAGTGGCACTAGCCTTTGTCCTTCCTATATTTTGCTTCTTTCCATCCAGATTCTACATTTATCTTGGCTAGAGATGTTCATTTTCCTGTCCTAGTCATAATCTTCTGTACATGTATATATTTGCACACACAAAAACTGCCTGTAAGTTTAAAAAAGATGCGAAGAAATCCAATAATCCTCTGGCTTCAAGGCTTTCTTTTCTGTGTAAGCCAATAAGAAAAGTTAGAGATAGATAGCTCTGTTCAAGTTACAAAATTAATGTACGTACATGCGTATGGCTTTCCAATAGGTAAATCCAGGGTCGTCATGTCCACTGATAGCACTTGCAGCAGTATCATATTAGGAATAAAAGTTCATGGGGTGTTTTTTTTTTTTTTTTCTACAAATAATATGCATGAAGCATAAATGAACTTCATGCTCTTGGATATAAGGGGAAAAAGTCCTTCACAGTGAGGGAGATGAAGCACTGGAAGAGATGCGGTGGATGCTCAGTCCTTGGAGACACTCAAGCTCAGGCTGGACCATGCTCTGGGCAACCTGATCTGGCTGTGGATGTCTCTGCTCATTGTAGGGGATTTGGACTAGATGACCTTTTAAAAGCCTCTTTGAACTCTAAGGATTCTATGATTCTGTAATAGAGTCTTAAATTCATCTCTCTTTGAAACATGCCGGCATATATTAAGCATGAATAAGAGAAAGCCAAAAGAGTAGTGGTAGAGCACTTAGAAAGGAATAACATGCTCAAGCCAAACCAGCCACAGTCAAGTAACTTTGGGAAAAGATTTCATGTGTCCTACTTTGTGGAGGCATGTAAAAAGGGAGTAGATTAAAGGAGGAACACTTTAGTTTAAAGAGGTAATGAAATGGTGAGTCTAAGCATTTCTTTTGAGGATTTGAAGTAAGAAACTGGTGGGACAGTTTCCACAGAGCCCCAGGGCAGAAGAGAAATGAAGGCCACCCAGTTAACCTGGTATTAATGAACCTCAGAGGTCTTGTCAGTCTAGCAGGCGTCACTAGCTTGAGGCAGGGAGGAAATCTAAGTAGGTGGCATAGCTTGAAGAAATAGGGAATTCAGACTCTTTTCTGCTCTCCTCCTGTATGTGCTGCTTAGATTTGTGGTACTACTCAATTGCTTATAGGCAGCTGCCTGTGCGACCACTATGCAATAATAAGGAATTGTTAATTCCATTATGGGCGAATGTCTAATGTTCATCCCGCACTTTAAGGAGAGGCAAGAAGGAAGGAGTCTGAAGGGGCTGATGGAAGCTTGTGTTGATTCAGCAGAGGTGCACCTAAAAATGGGTGTTTTTGGACTCTCTGTAGCCTGGTGATACCTATAACTAAGAAAAAAAAAAAATTTCCACTGAGTATGAGCATGATGTAACTCTTTTTAAAAAGTACTTGTAGCTTAAGAGAATTCCTTTCTCTTCATTTTTTTCTTCCAGACTTTGGAAGAACTTGATATACAGAAGAACAAAATGTTATTAGAGCCTGCGGTACAATTGTTGGAGTTTTAAACTATCAGCCTAAATGGGTCTTCAGATGGAATCATGTAATAAACGCTTACATATGTTCTGTCTCTTGTGGGCAGTGCTGAGTTTGCAACTGAGCTAGTTTCCACTGAAAAAGTTCCAACTAATGCTGCCCACAAAGCTCTGCCCAACCAACATTCATGCTTCCCCTACAGAACCACATTTGACATAAAGCTCAAGTGAATTCAACTGATGGTCTGTAAGATCTGCCTCTTGCTGCCTCCAAATTTTTCTTCATATGAAAGATCGGCTGAAACGTGGACGATATATGCTGGAATGTTTGTCAGGTGTTTTAGCATGCCATGGCTGTGGCAGTGAGCAGTTCTGTGACTAGATGGTGCACTTGCCATGTGGTATATGAGAACTGCAATTAGAGTGGCGATAGTTGCTCTTCACAGAGATATTTGTGAAAGGCTCAGGTAGTGATTATAATGTGCACATCTGTCTTCGTCTTTGGGGAAGGATTATTTCAGCTGTGGGACATGTGGGAATTCTGGGTTTTGAGTATTGAAACCACTAACGGCATATATTCAGTAGAACCTAAAAAACAGGAAAGTACAGTATGTCTGTCCATATATCCAGCTACAATTTATATTGACTGATTTGCAGTTACACTGCACTTTAACTTGTCTGACAATTTTCTTTCTAGGAGCCCGTGCTGGGGTTGCAACAGCAATGCCTGATGCAAATAATCTCTGCTCAGGTTTCCCGTGCTGTTTCTGGCTCAGGCTAATGTTGTTTTAAGTCTCAGCAAAAAAGGAGCTTGGTTTCCAAGGATGAGAATAGATTGACTCTTCTGCTTTTTATTTTAAAAATAATAACCTGACAGTTATGTTGAAGCTTAGCAGTTCTATCCCAAAGGCTGTTCATACAAATTTTGTGTCCTTTTAACATGAGTTTTATTGGGGTTCCACAAATTTCTAGGTATTAGCGTAACAGTTAAAACAACTAAATGCCAGGTTTATTGAAAACAACTCATCTGTATGAAAGTCAAGGCTTTTAAAAGTAGTACATCTCCTACAGACCAGAGCTCAACCCTCCCAAAGTCACAGGGTTTCTGGCTAAAATTTATTCCCTCACAGATAACAACTTATTGTGCCTTTACTGGCCCTGTTACAGGCTGCATGAAGCTGCTTATCCGGCTGCAAATTTAAAAAAACAAACAAACAAAAAAACCCTATTTGAGTTGTTTTGTCTTCAAATCTCAGTGAATGGATACCTTGTGTTTGCTTTGTGCTAACAGTTCCACAGAATTGCAGGATGCAGCTGGTTGCTGAGAATGTTATGCTGTGGAAGTGTCCAGGTTTCAGTGCCTGGAGTGTGATAGACCTGGGGTTCTTACTCTGAAATCTATTCATTGACATGGATGGACGTTTTAAGACTGTTAGTCTGAAGAGCTTCATAGTATTTATTGAAAGTTTGCCTGAAATCCTTTGTCATGAAAAGGGCAAGTGGGAATAAAGTACACTTGCACTGCAATTTTTTTTTTTTTTTTTTTTTTTTTGTTCACTAAGATTTTGTGATAAAGCTCCTAGTCTGAAATTAGAACTGAAACTGGAGCCATAGAGGGCCGTAGGCTTGCATACACTTTGGATGTGACTGCATTCTTCTCAAAGTTCAGTGAGAATATCGTGTGATAGCTGGGATATGCAAGCTTAGTACTTAACAAAGAGGCATGCATCATGCATATGGCAAATGTATTTTGCCTTGACACAGATCTGCTGGTGTGGCTCAAAAGGATTGGCTGTAGTTCATTGCTCATTTACCTGAATGATCAGAGGGGTTTTTTTAAGAAGCGCACCCTGGGGAATCAATTTCTACTTGTAACAGAGCATTTTGATGTGTGAGAACAAAATAAGAGCAGTGAACTACACTCTTTTGTTGATGTTGAAAAGCGTAACTGATCTGACTAAGACACACAAAAAAATAGTACTGACTTTTTTTTTTTTTTTTTTTTTAAAAAACACATTCTTGCCAGGTTAGGCTTGTGCTATTTTATCATGTCAGGTCCTCTACAGAAGAGCTGAGTCATTGGGAACTGACAGTGGTGGGGGGGAGCTGAAGGTTTTTCTTGGTTACCTGTATTTCAGAAGGATGTATCACCAAAATCAGTGCAAAGGCTAAATGAGAGGATGAGTTTAGCTTTTTATATTCTGTTTTCCTATGAAAAACAAAAATGTGAATATTGTTTTCATTTGAACCAAATAGACGCATGTCTGGACTAAGAGTGAGGTTGACTTACATAAGCCTCATGTTAGTGTGCAATGGTTTTGCTTCTCATTTTCAATTCTGGCCTGAGTTCCTTTTTAATCATAGAATCACAGAATGGCCTGGGTTGAAAAGGACCACAATGATCATCTAGTTTCAAACCCCCCTGCTATGTGCAGGGTTGCCAACTGCTAGACCAAGCTGCCCAGAGCCACATCCAGCCTGGACTTGAATGCTTCCGCAGATGGGGCATCCACAACCTCCTTTGGGAATTAATTACTGTCCTCTATATCAAAAAGGTCAATTTTGAAGTCTAGATCTACTACCTTAAAACTATTTCTTTTCTTAGTACTTCTTGATTCTTGAAAGATAATACTTGTTCCAAAAGCAAAGATTTGAAATTTCAGAATTGCAATTCCTGTTTTTTTTCCCCTTTGTGTACTAGTTTTGGGCCTGTGGTCAGACAGTAAAATACAGTACACAACAACTAGTGATCATGCTTGCAGCTGAATAAACCCTCTTCAAATTTACCAAACAGAACAAAATGGCGTTATGTTTTCCAGCAGGGATATAGACTGTTAGCATAAAACAGTCAAAGGGTAGTTGATGATATGTATTTACCAACGCAGGAGTAAGTTTGATCTGGTAAAACATATGTGCTGAGGGGGCTGGAGAAGGAGAAGGTTTCATAGGGGCAGGGAGGTTTATTTAACTGACATGTTATGACAGCAAGCGTTCATTACTTTTCTGGGCATGGCCCTTTGTTCTAGTGCCTCACTGTATGTGTTAAATCCTACGTAGAGCTGCAGCTCTGTAGACTATGAGTACAGTGAAAAAAAATAAAATAAAATCCATCTGGTACTGTCAAATTGATTGTTAAACTGCATATTTGGGAGAGCATGGAGCAGGCACTTCTCTGGATGGAGAGAGCAGTGGTCATCCAGCCCTGTCATTAAGGCTCTGAATTCATTCTGTGGATGAGCTTTTGGATCTGAGTGTTGATGTGCTAATTCTGCTTTCAGAGCCATGTAGCCAGCACCAGTAGTACCTCGTTCCACTTGGCACTGTGGCTTTACCCACAGCAGCGCACCTTGTGCTCCTGAGTCATGGGCTTCAGTGAAAGTCCCACTCTAAAATCTACTCTTCTGATTCCAAGCGGAGTGAATCTGCAGGTCACAAAAAAAACCCTTAGAAATTGTTCTTTCCCATGTTCATTTTCAATTGCCCTTTTTTTTTTTTTTTTTTTTTTTTTCCCCCACAACTTCATGATTTAAAGTAAACCAAGCCAGTAGTAATTAAATCTGAAAATCTGTGAAGAAATCTGTTCACAGGTACTGGTATCATGAAAAATGCAAAGTAAGACATGTCTGTTTTGACTGCCAATAGACTGACTTTTTCTACGTGATAAGACTTAAACTGTGTAAGCTGGGAGGAAACTGCATTTCTTGTTGTGCAGAAACAACAAATGCTGGTGGAGCAGAGCACTTGAAGAAGTGCTCCACAGCTTAATAGTTTTGCAGAAGGTAGGATATCAGAACTCATTTCTGAACCATTCTTTAGTCCAAACTAAATTCCTTTCAGCTCCTTTAGGACCAAGCTCTATATTAGTTCTTGCTTTCTTTTATACTGAATCTTTAAGATTGCACACACTACTATTTATTTTGCTAACAGATAAAGTTTTTAAAGATGCTGTAGAGAAAGGAATGTCAGTAATGATATTGCATTTGTTCAGCTGAGAATGGAATATCAACTATCCTCACTCTTTTCAGGCTAAGTCTTGCAAACTTTTGCACTGGCAATACAGAAAAGCTCATGAAAGACACCAGTTGCACTCACCACCTGTAGGGAGAGGTTGCCAGTTTGGACATCCACAAACTGTACTGAACCTTTCCTTTGAACTGAAATGACTTTTGGTTTTCTTTGGTCCCTCTGTCTTCTTTTGGTGCCAAAAGCAAGAGATGTTGCAAAAGAAAATTTAAAACACAACATGTTTAATGTAGATATCTTTCCTGCTCTTATAGACCAGAGATTTGACTGAGTATCCAAGCATCTGGATACTTCCTAAAAACATCTCCACAGGTTTTAAAGTCTGCTGTTTTGCAAGATGGTCTCTTATAGAATGCACTGTTCTGTAAATAATAGCAGCATTTGTGTGTATATATGTAAACATATCATTTCCACTGAGTCTACCTGAAAACAGGGTTCACTGACCCAACGAAAATGATTTGCAAGTCCTTTTTACTCACAAAAAGACTCAGGTTGGCTGTGTTCCTAGACAAGAACTTACTTTGCCTTGTAGAAAGTTGGGCATTTTCTTTTGCTATAACTCCGGACTTGACTATCTGGTGGTTTTAGAGAAAGGGACAATTGCATACTGGGAACTGTATTCAGAAAATGTAAATATACAATAAACTAAAATAATGTATGATGGTACAAGAGTTCAAAAGAAGAATTTGAAGTAAAAGTGTCTGTTTCCCTCTCTCTCATTCTATTTAAAATTTCCTGGACAGAGAGAAAAGAGATATTATTTAGGGAATGGGCATTCATCTGATTTCTTGTTGCTAGAAGGGCAGGTAGCGACAGGACAAGGGGAAATGGTTTTAAACTGGAAGAGGGTATATTTAGACTAGATATCAGGAAAAAATTCTTTACTGTGAGGGTGGTGAGACGCTGGAACAGGTTGCCCAGCAAAGTTGTGAATGCCCCTTCCCTGGAAGTATTCAAGGCCGGGCTGGATGGAGCTTTGAGCAATGTGGTCTAGTGGGAGGTGTACCTGCCTGTAGCAGGAGAGCTGGAGCTCTATGATCTTAAAAGCCCGTCCAACCCAAACCATTCTATGATTCTTTTTTCTGTGGTTTCTTGACAATTACTGAGCACTGGAGTAACAAGTTCAGGTGAAAACTTCCGGCAATTGCTGCAGATATACAGATTCAGTGCTTCATATTGATGATGTGGAACAGGTTTTCATGTCCTTGTTGCTGAAATTTTAAAACTGTCTCAGAGCTGGGCCTTTTTGCTCTTGGTACATACCTAGTGAACAAGTGGGACAAACTTAGGAAGATATAAACTATTGTCCTGTGCAAGTCTCCAGATTTTCTTTCAAGAGAGTTCACGTGTCAGCCTTACATATGAAGGGTAGTTTCCTGATTCCCTGTTACTTCCAACCAGCATAGAGGGCCTATTTTTTTTTTTCTATCTTTTTCTGCAGAAAAAAGTCTGTCTTACAGACTGTTTTGTCTCCTCACTAGCTAGATTTGCAGAAGTACATGAAGAAACCCCCAGAAAGGAAGAGGCATTCAAATACACTACTTTCCCCTTTCACATGATTAGCTCTTCACCCATAGATGGTAAGCAAAATATTCAGCCTTGATCTCTCATCCTTAACTGAAGACTATGTAAGAACATGTGTAGTTTGTTAAGGTCTTCGTTTAAATATTGTTATTAGTCTCCTGAATTGGTCTGAATGTGGAAAGCCCCTGCGATGATAACAAGATAAGTAAAAAAAAAACAAAACAAAAAAACCTTTGTCATGTTTTGTAACCCTACTCAGTTCTCTTCCATAGCACCTGCAGACCTTCATGCATCTCACCAGGGCTGCTGTACATAATTTAAGGAATTCATTCCACTGGGGAAAGGCAGCCCTTAAATCCTGAGCAACATTAACAGTTTCTGACAGCAGCATTCAGAATGAACTAAAACAAGGGTCTGATTTACAGCTGATGGCCAGAAACCCCAAAGATAAGGAATATTTCAGAGGAAACCATGTTCAGTCACCCCAGTTCTTACAATAAGAAATTCTAGGTATAGCTTCTTAAGACTGAGCTCTTGCAAAACTGCAAATCTTCTGTCATAAACTTAATCTAGGAACGTACTTGGCAATGTGAAGCTATTTGTGCCATCTGGCAGCTGTTAGCTTTCTTTATTCACTTCCTCCCTCCTAACGCAAAATGCAGAAACTGGACTTTTTACATCTTGCTACATGAAGAAGGTTGGAGTCTCTTGAGGCTTTTTAAGGCCAAACCATTGCACTGTTCTCATGCCTGCTATCTGTGCATCCATTGCAAATGTTAATAATGACGTACCCTGATCAGCAATAAGTCTCCTTCCTCTAATATTCCTTTATAGCACAGTGCCTTCCAAGAATATTGCACATGTCTTCTTAAATACCTGAAATTCACCTCATACACATCTTTGGAGGATTTAAAAAGCAGCTGGTGTTTATCTCTATGCTATCTCCATTTTTAGCTGCAGCTAATTGACCTTCAGTGCTTTTACTGAAGATAATATTCTCTCTTTTTTTTTTTTTTTTTTTTTTTTTTTGCCAGAACACTTGCAGTGATTCTCAAATCTTTTAGTCAGTGCTGACACTTTGCTATAAGCCACCTGTGATATGAAATGATGAATTTACTTGTTCTTCATTTGGGTTATATGCTATGAAGAGAGGTCCTGGGCCAGGCAGGACCTTCAGGTGGCCACAGAGAGGTTGTACCTTTACCACAGGGCAGTGCAGAGGCAGAGAATTGGGAACAAAAAGGTAAGGTGAGGTGGAAGACAGAAATGATCACGGAAAGTAGCCCAGCAAAACAGACTGTGAGTGTGCTGAGAAAGCAGGGAGTAGCCAGACCTTCATGGTAAGGGAAAGAAACCAGAGACTAGACGGGGCTGTGCAGAGGTTGAGCTGATGAAAATCAAGCCTGGAAACAAAATCGTTCCAAATAAGAGATGGTGAATGAAGATATCTTGATTTGTAAATGCTTTTAATCTGTTAAAGAGTAACTAGATTTCTGTATGTATAAATTTAGAGCATTAAGAACATGGCTTGTTGAGATTAAAATCTTTTATTTTTCATAGAATCATTTGACTTAAATGTCACCTAGTGCAACTCCCCTGCAATGAACAGGAACACTCCTACAGCTCAGTCAGGCTCCTCAGAACCCTGTCCAGCCTGACCTTGAATGTCTCCAGAGCTGGGCCCCCCCCCACACCTCTCTCAGTCTGTTTCTGAAGGTGACATCTATTCCTTGGATCTTTCTTCTGTCCCTCCTCTGGGCTTACTCCACCAAGTCTCTCCTATACTGAGAACTTTCAACTTTATGGGGTGCAAGCTATAAGGAAAAAGTCCTTGATACACTGCCTTCAGGCTCTGGTCATTGTAGACATGGTCTTCCTTTGCAGTGCAAGAATAAGCAACAGTGCAATTTCTCTTATGATACTGACAATTGCAGCTTGAGTTCTGCTCTGTGAAACATGCCAGCATTTTGATATAGTGATAAAATAATAAAGTACAGAACAACATGCTCAGAATTGACATTTCATTCTTGGGCTCATCCCTGCTTATCAGAAATGCTCTGGTTCTGCTCTCTGGAGATAGCTTTGAAGTCAAAGGCTTTAAGAGGTTCATAAGGGGAATTCAAGTCTTACATATCTCATGAGTGGCTTTACAGCATCTCTCTTTTGCCCTGAGGTCTGCCACTACATGGAGAGATAGCTCAGAGTGAAACCAAGCTAGCTCTGCTATCTGACAGTAAAAGAAAAATCTCACTGCGATTTTTCTCTGCATATAAGCATTTTGGATGAGAATAGTTTAGGGCAGATGGTAGCAAACAAATCCTTGCTGAAAGGTAAGGCAGTGCAGAAACCTTACTTCTGTTGTTTGAGTTTTATGCCTTTAGATTGAAACGAGTGTTGTGGAGTGCTCCTGAGCAGCGAGATTTTCTGCATCAGGATGTCACAGTGCTGTGAGCATGCATCATAGGCAAGTGGTTGCCAATCTTCCCAGCAATGCCAGCTTCAGAAATGAAAGATGGTGGGGGTGCTGCTAACCACACATCTTACATTCCAAAAAAATAACATATTACCTGGGCGAACTCCATCTGCTGAAGCTGTAAAAATTCCGAACTCTCAAAGGCCATAACAAACCTCACTGTGGAAACTTGATTCTCCACTGTTCAAAGAATTTTTCCCTGTTTAGCACATTGCCAAATATTCATGGTTCTGGCTTTACACATGTCTGTAGGATTGTTCTTGGTTCCGTTTTACTGCTATCCTACTCCTCCTAGACAGCAGGTCACCTCTGCTTGTAGCATTTGTCATTTTGTCACTTTCTTGTTTGGCTGATTGAGTAGCTGATTAATTGTAACAGAGCATTACCCATATCATTGCAATCAAGATCAGTGTTCTCTTGCAATGCTCTTTTGGAAGTAGAGTAGGAGATAAATTACCACTACAAAAGCATATGAGCAAGCCATAACAGAGCAGAAGGTAAGAAAATGAGAAGATCCCTCTGGAGTGGATCAGATCACCACTCAGGAAAGAAGTTGCATCTGGATAAGAATTTATGTTTTATACCCTGAGTCTGGAAGCCTTATCAGTTAATGTGGCATGGTAGGTTTGTAAGCACCTAGTGTTAACTGCATACAGCATTGTTTGTCCCAAGACAGGGAACATACCAGCACCAATTCCAAGACTCCCCTACGACATTCCTCTGCGATTGTTTCCTTAAAAGCAAAACTAAAAGAATTCAGTTTGATACAAACTATTCTATTCTGTTTCATATATTTGCAGATGCTACCTCCCAAGAATCTGTTCAGTTTGCTAAAAAATGAAATGGCTCAGATGGATATTTCTTTCAATTACTGTAAAAACATGTAACAAAGCCTCTGGCATGCCAAAAGCCAGGCATCAAAGCTCAAGAGCTTACATATTTTATTAAGTGGTTTAATATTGTAGAGAAGAACAGAAAAAATACAGTGTTTTGTCCCTTATGGTCTTCTTTAGGAGACCTCAGGGAACCAAAAGGTTGCAGTTTTCCTAGTCTTCCTGCTTTAATATTAAACCACTTAATAGAATATGTAAGCACTTGAGCTTTGATGCCTGGCTCTTAGCATAGCAAGTATAGTTCATACTGTTTTGATGATTTGGGGTGGTCTGTGGGAGATTATTTTCCCCTCCTGTTGAGAAACCACAGGAAACACAGGCTTGTCACACAGGCTTTTCCTTTTTTTGTCTTGGGGTATAACTTGCTGGTACTTTCCCTTCCATTTCTACTTGTTACCTCAAAAAACTTTTATTCAAAGGAAATACTTATGGCAATTGTATGTGAATGGAATCTTACACTGAAACTCAGATCTTCAATGACATTGACTGCTACAGCCTACTGAGACTTAGCGCAAGAGACTGAGAGGCCATTTCATTGTGTTGCAGTCTACTGACATGCTCCTGTGCTAGCTGTGAGCGTCCTAGAACTAGAAGCAAGAAAAGCACCCAAAAAACTACATCATTTTCATTTATTTTTCCAGGATTATATGTATCCAAGTTGGAACTGAGAGGAGGAGGTGCTGCCCCATGGGAAATCATCTCAGCCTTTAGTGGAAAATCCCAGGTGAAAAAAAACATTAACCACAATTTTCTTTAGAGTCTTGGTGGTTTATATTCATTTGAACACCAAGTACTTAACTGTTGGCTGGAAGGCCCAGGACTCAGTGACCATACTCCTCCTGAAGGACGGACCTTCAGCCCGGTGCCTTCGATGTTGCTCCACGTGGCTCACAAGTAAATCAGTATAAGACAAAGGGAAGAAATGCTCTAGCTTCAAGAACAGAGGGAAGGAGAAGGCAGGACAGAAATTGCAATTGCCCTGCAGGAGAGGCAATCATGGTTTGGCAAAGCACTTGATTAATATGGCAGAAAGAGGATACATGGCTGTAATCTCTATGGAGAAACGGTCAAGATAGAAATTAAGTATAGAATTTTATTGACCTTAAACACTGTAGACCAGTTTGAAGCAGTAAAGGAGTGGAGTGAAAAGGAGACCGGTTTGAGTAAATAAAATAATGAATCATTAATACTTTGAGGCAATATCAACTACTCTCACAAAATCAGCAATGGTACTTTATCTTGCTTGGACAGAAAGTTCTTTTTCTACCTCTTTTTCGAAACTGTAAGCTTGAGACTTGCTAGAAGAAGGTTTGATAGTGAGTTCAGTATTGTCTTTGTACCACCTCTCCTTTAAAGCTTGGATTCTTCTTTCACTTTTACTGCTTTTATATCACAACAACCTTAGGCAATTTGACACAGTCTGGCCTATGGCCTGAAAATATGCCAATCATTTCTAATTTTAACAGAAGGAATAGCAAACATTTCCAAGTCCTGCTGTCCCCTTCCACCAACTCAGTACTGGCCTAAATGAATCTCTCTTCAAATGCTTTGTGAATCTTATAATGAAATACGCTGAGTGTACTGGATGTGGAAACGTTCTTAAAGCCTTGTTTCTAATTTTAGAATGAGTACTGCAAGGGATTTCTATTCCTTGTTCACCTAAAATCTAATTTAATAGCAGTAGAAGAGGCTATTGAAGGAGGTCACCAAAATACTCAGTAAATAAAAACTTGTATTACTCTCATTAACATGAGAAGAATTTATTGCTTGTGAAGCTTCTTTCCTTCCTTCTCCCAGCTGCAGTTTAGGGCTGTTCTTAGCTTGAGTGTGTATTGATTTGGAAGAGTTACACTATTGGTCATATCCAAAACCAACAAACATTTCACATATCACCTCTAGAGCTCTCCAAATCTTTTCTGCCTAGTTATTTTCTAAGCCAGAAAAACTCTGTTAAAATCACAGAATGGCTGGGATTTGAAGGGACTTCAGTAGGCCATCTGGTCCAACCCCTATTCTAGCAGGGACACCCAGAGCAGGTTGTCCAAGATTGCACCCACAGGGCTTTAGAAGACCTCCAAGGAGGAGACTCCACAACATCCCTGGGCAACCTGAACTAGTGCTGTCACTCACAGGGAAAGAATTTCTTGGTGTTCAGATGTGTTTCAGTTTGTGCCCTGAGCTTCTTATCCTGTCATTGGGTACCACATAAAAAAAGCCTGACTCTACCTTCTTTGCGCTCTCCCATCAGGTATTTCTGTATAGTGGTACGGTTTCTCCTGAACCTTCTCTTGGCCAAGCAGTCCCAACTTGCTCAACTTTTCTTTGAGCTTTAAAGAAGCTTTTTTCCATTAATCTTCATAGCCTTTCACTGGACTCTCTGCAGTGTGTCCATGACTTTCATGTGCTAAGGAGCCCAGAACTGGACACAGTACTCCAGCTGTGACCTCACCATTGCTGAGAAGATAGGAAGAATTGTCTCTCTCACTCTGCTGCAAGACTTTGCCTAAGGAAGTGAAGGAGACCATCAGCCTTCTTCCAACATTGTTGGATCATATCCAATCAAGGGTCCATCAAGACCATCAGATCTTTTTCCACAAAGCTGTTTTACAGCAAGGTGGCCTCCAGCATGTACTGGTGCCAGGCGGAGTTTATTCCTCTTTAGATGCAGGAATTTGCACTTTTCATGCTGAACTTCATAAGGTTCTTGTCAGCCTATTTCTCAAGTCTGTCCTCCTGAATGGCAACACAACCCTCTGGCATACCAGTCACTCCTCCTAATCTGCAAACTTGTTGAGGGTATGCCCTACTCTAGCATCCAGATCATTAGTTTCTGGCCTCCAGTTAGATTTCATGTCGCTGTTTACCACCTTCCAAACATGGCCATTCTTCCAGTTTTCAGTCCACCTCACTGTCTGCTCATCCATGCCAAAGTGCTTTCTGAAATCTGGGTGGATAACGTCCACAACTCCTCATTTACCAGGCCAATTATTTCATCACAATTTTCCCTGTGAAAAAATTTTCCTAGTGTTGCAATGTATTTCTCATCCTTTTAACCTCACATGAATGTTCAATACCCAGTTAAAGGGATGTGACGGTTGGTTGACATGTTAACAGTACATATATATATTAAGAAGCAAAGAAGAGAGCTCTGCAAAGTACAGTTCAGTTTGGATTTTCAGCAACCTAGCAAACAGGCAGCTGATGTACAGTTCATGGAGCATCTTCAATGATAATTACCCATCTACATTTTCAAACAGAAACACGTAGTACCTTATTACACATTATTCTGTAAGTTTATAATGTAGTAAAGTAAGTAGCATTTATTCTTTAAACAACAAATTTCCTTTAAGAGGCTTAGAGTCTCATGTCTTTTGAAATAATCTAGAGTTTGAGAATGCCAGATATGATGGTACTGTAATAAAAGAATAATGACAACGAGATACTATATATCAGAAAATATATTCTGAGTGTATTTTAGAGTGCATTGTATTTTAGTATACTTTCTAATGTATGCATTAAAAAGAAAGTTCTATTCATTGACTAATAGTTCTGGCTTATTAGTATTGCTCATTCACTGTATAAATGAATGACCATAAATAATTTAAATCACAACATAGCAGCTTTTATGTTTGATTTACTTTTTTAGACACACTAATACTTTTTAATAAAGCTTTGCAATTCAATATTATAGGACATTCATGGAGAAGTCCTCTAAGCAATTTACAAATTCCATTCACAAAACCCTGTGGATAAAGATTATCCTCATTGTACAAGATCAGAAAACTAAGGAACCAGGTTTCAATAATCCTCTTATGGTTACTGTAGAGTACAACTTTCAGGCCTTAATATTAGCCTTTGCTTTAATTATTTGTTTCATACACTTATTTAGTTTCCCAAAAGGAATGTTTGAAAAGAAACACCACATTAATTCATAAAACTTATACAGGTAGGTTTGAAAGAATAATGTTTGTCAAGGCAGCGTATACTTTCTAGGAGGAAAAGGCAACACTTGCAAGAAAGCTCTTCTGAGGACACTCTTCTTCAGACTGTAGGGGAGTGCCCCTTCAGGTGGTGCTGCACTGCAGAGCTGTCTGACTTACTGCAACTGCAGTTAGTTTAAGCTAAGAATTGGAATATCTTTATCAGTGCATTTCACGAGGCTAGTTTCTGTCCTCAACTGCAATAAGAGTCCACATAAGTCAGACTATACAGATATACTGTATGTACACAGCATGTCTCAGATATGGAAAAGACTAGGAGAAGAGGGAATCAAGGAGATTAAAGCCTGGCAATATATTTCTTACTTTGATTAAAAGGGGATTGTAGGATGGAATATTACGTTACAATGGATAGTAGCAGTACTACTGTCCAGTAGTGCTATTAGAACAAAACCTTATGTCACACATATGATTGAATGATACATAATACATTGATTGTAACATAATCAAAACTTGTGTGGTAACCATTTTCACACCCACACTATTCACTAAATATCTAAAGTATAACTTTACAGATGTGGCTACTGCAGCAGTGCCCTAGAATTCTGTAACTTTATGGTGTCCTTAAATAACTTGCAAAACCAGCCTAGAAAGAATAAAGATCAGATAGTGAAAACATTTCTATTATGTAAGACATCAGTATCCTTTTAGTCTAGCCTCTTTTGTGGCTGCAACTGAAACAAAGGAATACATATTTCAAGAGAAAGGAAGTAAAAGAATAGATTGTAATGTAGAAATCCTGAAAGACTACTAGCATTTATTCTTTTTTTTTTTTCCCCCTTTTTCCTTTCTCTTTTTTTTCCCCCCTCTTTTCCTTTTTTCTTTCTTTCTCTTTTCCTTTTTTTCCCTTTTCTTCTCCTTTTCTTCTCTTCTTTTTTAGTAGCTGGATTGTTGTGCATGACTTCTTGTAGCTAAAGGTCTAGGTTAAGGAACTGTCACATGCTGAAAGGTTTCAGAACTTTGTATTTAAAAATTGATGGAACATAAGATGTTATCGGGTCCTCTAAATCTTTACAGACACAGATAATAGCCTGTTCCTACTGTTTTTCTTGTTGTTACTAGGAATATTATGTAATAATAAAACGATCCAACTTCATAGAACACAGGAAAACTCACACTAGCTTCCAATACATCTCACAAAGAGATGAATTCTGTCACATACATTCCTGTGTAGTACTTCAGTCTTCAAAACTTTCTTCTGAAATCAATGGAAGAGTCATATATCCCTGACTTGACAATACACAGAAATTTAAAATATCTAGTTTGATTTGTTAGTTATCTGTCAGGATAGAATTATTCTGATCATGCAGACAGAATTATATGTTACTTCTGCTCTCAGCCTCTCACACCATCATATTACACTCTCCAGGTTTAAGGCATGTTACAGTTCTGGGGTAAATAATAGTAATGATTCTGGAATCCTTACAGTTTTATTCAGTCTGGTAAAATTTTGCTTTCTAGCTTCTTGGGATATGGACTCGTTTATCGTTTGATTTGGACCAGCAGAATGTGTCCTGCTAATCACTGAAACGTAGAGAATAATACTGAGTTGTCTGTGTATCCTGATTAGATATCTAGTCCCTTTGACCTTTTACAAATGTGCAAAGCTGCCCTGTATGAGGTTAAGTTCACTATGATGTCATGAACTGTATGGCATGGCAAGTATTTAAATATCATAACCTCAACTCAGATATTTGCTTGTAGCACCATACATTGCCGAAAGATGACACTAGTATTTAGAAGAATTGGAAGATGGAAATCTCATCTTCTTTCTAGAAGGAGATTAAGAAACACTTTTGCAGAAGGCAAATAAAGGAAATCTTTTCTTATATATTAAAAAAAAAAAAAACAAACCAAAACCTGAGAGTGAATATAGATAGCCCCCTAAGCTACACAACAATGTTTCCTTTTAATTCCTCTGCTCTCCAAGATGAACTGTTCAGAGATCCAATTAGTCCCTTAATAATCATGACTATTATCTAATGATGAATAAAGCATCTGCAGAAAATATTGCTATCACATGCACAGCTGTTACCATATGCTGGAAGTTTCTTACATGACCTTGGTTGCTACAGCACCTACCACCTGAAATAGGACATGGAAATATTGCCAGCTTAAATTAAACTAGCAAGCTGTTCCTTTCCCAAGGCTGTTCAGCCACTCTAACCATTAACATAAAACACAAACTGTTATTGCAAGTTTTGACTACCCGTTCCTAAGCTGAAGAGGTGAAATTCTGGAAAGAATTTCAGTTCATCATTATTAATGAGACTAAAAATAGAAAAATTCAAGTACTTGATTTCAAAAGATCCCCAATTATCTGTTGTTTTTAGAAATGGAATCTTAATCTGTATAGAGATGCAAGAAAGAAGAAAGGCCCTGGAAATGAGCTCCCTAACACTCTCGAGTTTATTTAGAACAAAGGCACAAAAGCGGGAATTTGGCAAAGAAGTCCAACATGCTTTTCTTTATTCAAGAAGCAGGAAGTATGTGACCTTGTGTGGGGTTTACTGTTAGTCTGCCATGAGGTCTATTTCTAGCAACCGAAGATATTTTAATAAAAAAGTAATCCTTTAAAACCTTTCCAAAACTAAACTTTCAAACATGTATTTATAGTAAGGTGGTACCAGCTTTATTACGGATGCCTTTGTCAAGTAGTAAATATTTTAATCTTCTGGAACTTTTGTATTATTCTTTCTAATCCGTACAACCGTTTCTATATTATATTAATATGAAAATGCTGAATTTTGATATAAACCTGAAATCAAGCACAGACAGTGCTTAGGACAAATATTTTGCTATTTTATAACAAGTTTGATGAAACCAGTGTAATCTCTTAGGCCAGGAAAATTATTTTGTCTTTAATTGCTTAAGTTATCTGCTTGGTTAAATATAATACATTAATGGAATGAAAGAGATGGAGAGAATGAAAACTATGGGTTGAATTACAGTGCCTGCAAGCACCCCCAGTCCTATTTTGTCTTTTAGAATGAGTTCAGTGTGAGATGGAAAAGTTCTCAGTTTCTATAGTAATCTTTGTAGTATGACTGGGTCACATGAACTTTTACTACTTCCAGAAAGCTGAAACTAATTCTTTAAGGGAGTTTTGTTGTCAATATAAAAACTCTGTTGACTCATTTTGTTGTACGTGGACATTTTCTAATATTTGCTTAAAAACTAATGTTTCAGAAAGCATTTCAGGAATTATTTGTTACAATAGGGATACTGAAATCGCCCAAGAGATGCCTGGTCTTTTTTTTTTTTTTTTTTTTTCCTTCTATCTTTCTGCTAAATACTGAAGTCAAAAGGACATTAAACATATAACCACAACTATTTCTGCTATTACAAACATTTTATGTTACTTCAAATGAGAGGCAAGATTTTCTACAAGTTGTGGTCCAAATTCTCATCAGATAGAGAAGAAATGGAAAAATAGAATGAGACAATCACAGAAATTGTCTGGCTTCTACATTACCACAATCTTTCTTGTACACCACACTTACAGTTGTCTTCCTCACCTACTCAATAAGCAGTAATTCTCTGTTTTAGTACCTTCATTAAAGCATGTTTTGAGTGTCACAAGCACAAAAATGTCTGTACCATTACCAGATTGACAGCTCATTCGTGCAGTGAATCTGAAATACGCTTCCAATGTCTGTACTCCAGTGGCACATGGAGTACAATGAAGTGTAAGGACCTCATTGTGTGTCCTGCTAAACAAAACATTCCTAGTCAGTAGATAATGAACAATTATCAGGACACTGCTTGTGATGTTTTATAGCAAGGAAAACTCAAACTTAATGAGAGCAATGGGTGCTTTCATATTGCATTTGCAAAAGCCAAGACTTTCCTCATCACAATTACAACAGAATTATGCTGTCATATGCTTTAGAATAGTTGTAATTATCACTATCACTCCAGTCCTTATGATTTGAAAAGCTCAATGTATTAATCCAATTTATGGTACAAATTGAACAGTTAATTTGTTTGTGTGTATATGCCCATGTATAATCAAGCATATTGAAGTCAGAGTAAGCCATATTTAAACTTTGAATTCATAGGAATTGATAGTAATCTCTTAGTTAGAGCAAACTTGAATTGCAGTTACATTGTGACTGCAATTCGAGTGCTTTGTATCCCTCTTGCAACATCGATTTCCCCTTTTTTTTTTTTTTAACCACACAATTTCCACTGCACTTCTGTAAGATACTGTGGATGCCAGTGATTTCAATTGCAAAGGAAAATGGCTTTGCATAATTTTATATGTATTGTAATGATTTTATGGAGGCCCACCAGAAGGAAAATATCCCAGAATAGTTTCTAAGCACTGATAAACTGGCTGTAGGCACCACTTAAGACACAGCTGTCTACAGTTGCACAGGACTGGGATCTGAGACTAGAAAGTCCCTATGGTTCTAACTGTGATGCGTTTCTAGTTGATGGGAAATCTTTTTGTAATGGCTTTACAGGTGTAGATTATCAAATTCCTTTTACCAGCTTTCATGGGAAAGGAAAGTTACAAGTGTGGTCAATTTTAAAGAAATCCACATACAATCTAAAGAATTCGGACTTTTATCATGTCTTCATGTAACTTCTTTTAACAAGTAGATTTGTAACACTTCAAAGTTTTTTGTTTGTTTTTTTGTTTTTAAATTTACTTTCAGAGGCTGTATCTACTTTAGGTTGCTAAGTGATTTATGTTCTTTTTGTTCTGCTTATAGAGAGCAAGATGTGTTCATCACTAGCATCTGTTTGAAAAGCAGTGCACTAGAAGCTGGATCCAAGGTCTTGCTGAGTGAGGAACATATTAGAAATTAGAGATGGGAGTTGAAAAATTGCTTTTTCTTTTGTTTATTTCTTTAAATTTTTTTCATCATCTTCATCATATATTTCCATCACAATGGCACTCAGTTTTTTTACTGTCAGCCCTGGCACCTACTCTGCTGCCTTAGCAATCTTTCCTACTTGGCTGCTTCACAAATTTATTTCTGTTTGGGTGAAAAACTGCTTCTAGAGTATTTTCAGGATCTATCTTTTTCTTCTGTATATTCCCTACAGTTCTGTGCAAATTAGCGATGCTGAAATGCTTTCTAGAGCCTTATTCTTTCCTCCAATTAAAAGTTATTTAATTGGCTGAAGTTTTTATAAATTGTGGATAAATGATTCAGATCACTTAAGTGACCTGGACTGAGATCATTGAAGAAGCTGAGGCATGATTTTGTTCAAGTTTGCCCCACTTCATATCAGCAGCTCTGAAGCAGCAGGAACTGTAAGCTAATGCGAAAGGTTAAATGACAACCACTAAAATCAGCTTGTCTAGAAAAGGTAAAATCTTCCACACTCATCTCAAATTCTATAAGCAAAGCCTCATAGGCTTAGACTCCTAACTTTGTTCTATAAGTAGAAGTTAGGTGACATAATGAAGCCTGGATTCACAACATGATGTTTTTAGGAATGTGGGACTGAAAATGCATACTTCAAACTTGTGTGCATTTGTACGGTTCACTGTAGTTGTTAGCAGCATGGAATGGGTAAAAGGCCACATAGGTGGGTAAAACATGGTACAAAGAACTTCCTGAACTAAGGAGCTGGGTCTAGAACATTAGATCAATCTTCTTTTGAAAATGCAAAATAATACAGTGATGTTGCTTCTCTTGTGTTTTATTGTATTGCTATTCAGGGCCTCTAGACAGACATACAGATATTTAGACTGAGGAGAGCTATGAATGTAAATGAACACAAATTCACGATCGCCACCTTCAACACTGTATAATCAATGAATATTAAGATGTTATAATTACAAAATAACACAAGAGTTAGTCAAAGCAGATTATAATAACAAAAAGAGAATAGATAGAAAGCTTACCCACATCCTGGGCTTGCTTACAAAACTCCAGCAGAGTTGATCTCCAGACGAGATCCTTCCCTCCTCGTAGCCAGCTCTTAAATAGGTCTAGGAGAGGTGGAGCCAGGCTCCACTCCCTTCCGGCAGCACAGGTGAATTGCCTTCACCTGTGTTCCTGTGGCTGACTCATTGCTTGCCTCAGGTGATCAATCAGAGGTTCAGGCCGTGACTCAGCAGCTTCCATACAAACACCTTGCTGTCATCAGAGCTGAGTATGGAGGGGGACAGACACTAGAGCGTCTGGGAAAGAGCTACACTATGGAAGTGCCTATCAGGGTTGTGCTCAGGATAAAGGAGAAAGGGAGCTTAGGTTCAAAGCTTGAGGAGCAGGAGATATTGCCCAATATCATTGAATAGAATAGCCCACAGTGTGCTTTCTTCATTTGATACTCAGGCATCTGTTCAGACGTGAAACATTTTGAGAAATATTTTTGTTTACTTTCTATAACTATTTTGTCACACCAAACTTTTAATGCTTTAAACTGCCACATTGAAAATTCAGGGGAAATGTGATCAAACCTCAATTTGTACTGTGACATCAGCCCTGAAACTTTCTGCCCTTCCTCTCCTGGCAATATTGCAGAGACAGAAGGAATGGTTAGGTTCAAAATAACATTGCAGGAGAAGTAGTGCAAGCAAAATAGGGGGATTGCATTCATAATTGGCTTGCTGCTTACTTATAAATTTGGAATGTCATCTCAAGGTTTTTATGGAAGCCAATGTAGTCACCGTTGGACAGTGGGAAAGATATTTTTCATTTTTTACAGAAACAACTCTTCTGTAGTCCCATTTTTCATCTATAGGGCTAGCACCTTAGACTGTCTGATCTACTTAAAATCATACATCTCTCAGCTCCAGGTGTTACAATGATAGCCTCATTTTAAAGATCCACTCTGTAGGCCAGTTTTTTGTAACTTCATTTAATTGAAGAACCATGACAATGTTTTCAGAAAAAAAAAAAAAATAATCCACAGACTAACACTGAAGTGTTCCCACCATTGTCTTCATTTACAAGCAACTAAAAATTAGTCTAAAGTTTAAATGTCCATTTATTACAAAATGAAAGGAACTTTTGCTTGGAAGTTTGGGAAATATGTGTGGTTTCTTTCTAATTTCACAGACCAGTGTACGTATAAACACAACTAGTGATGCATGGAGCACAGTTTGAGAAATACAGCACAAAAAAACCATTGCAGATTCTTTAATGAATGAAAATTTCATGATGCCTGGGTTCCTAGGATAACTAGCTAAGGTATCCACGTGTTGGATATATCCATGCTTGATACTGACTGCTCTTCTTGGTGCATCTGCTAAAAAGTGAGCAGAGCTTGCTACGCCACATAAGAAGCTTGTTTCTGTTGCATACGTGAAACTTGGCTTTTAACTGTCTTGTAGATCAATAGACACAAACAGTCAACACTGGGAAAACTCAGAGGGAGAGAATTTCCTAGGAACAATATGTGGAAGTTCACAGATTTATTGCCTTCTTGCCTCCATGCTTCGATGCTCTGAGGAAAAAAAAAATACTCTTTTCTAAAAAATTAAATAAAGTGGTTATACATTATCAGTGTTAAAACAAAAAGCCTGGCATAAAGTCTATACTCTTCTGAATCCACAGAACCCTTAAATTTATTTAAGTTGGATAACAATGTACCAAGAAAAGCATTTGACAGATTAGAAAACTCTTGTGTTGAACCTGGCAAACCTATTTCATTGAAATAACTCCTCCTTGAGGCTCAGATGCTACCCTTCTCAAAGAAAATACTACCTCAGACATCTTTCACGGCTGTGGTGTATTACTGGTTTTCTCTTACACTGCTCATTCAGAAACATAAGAGTGATTAGATTTTCATTTCCCTTTCCTTGCTTAGAAATAGATATCTTGAATCACGTCACTCTCAGCTTTGCTGCTTCAGTCATGAATCTCAATCAATTTTATTTTCTAGAAATACTGGTAATGCACTAAATATGCGTATTATTATAACCTATTTAAAATCCCTGGGACAGCTGCCTTAGACCATATTTCCTTGAAAATAGTTTTCAGCCTGAAAAGCAGGATTAATTAGCTTTGCAATGACCTACATAGATTGTTCAAAGTGTCTGATTGCTATCAGCCATTCAAGGAAAAATCTAAGCAAATTGCACTCTTGTTCTCATACAGGGAACAAAGAAAAAGAGAGCACATTACAAGGGAAAAAAATAATATGCTAGAGACATCAAAGTGACAACATCTTCCAGTTCATTTAAATTATACTCAATGAAAAGATGATCAGAACCTGAGAACCAAAGCAATAGTAGAAAATTAATTCACTATCATAGATATGAACAGCAGTAACTGTTTACTGTACTTGTCTGATGATGGTTTCAGTGCTGCCTGTCTGTAAAAAAGGTAAATATCATTTTCTGGTCATGTGGTACCTCTCCTTTTTCATCTGGCATTCTCCATACAGTTTGTATCTTCAGAAGAATTATGAAATTTAATCCTTTTTGCAATAACATTTGTAAGGGAAGGTGAATAATCCCAGTATATACAACGCTTGTCCATTCTCTCACAGCAATAAAGCATAATGATTAAATTGCAGAGTGTGCAATTGCAGAGAGTAGGATATATGAGGACAGATTACATCAAGTCTTTGTGTGGAGAGGACTTCTGCTGCAGTACATCAGGAAGAAAGTCTTCAACACTTCGAGATTTTAAGCATACGGAAGATAGAGAGGTGATATGAGACAACCAGTGAGGGTTCACCATGGGTAAGTCCTGTCTGACCAACCTACTGGCCTTCTGCGATGGAGTTACTGCATTAATGGACAAAGGAAGAGCCACTGATATCAGCTATCTCAACTTCAGTAAGGCCTTTGACACAGTCCCCTTAAGATCCTTCTTTCTAAATTGGAAAGATATGGGTATGAGGAACTAGTTGCAAGATCATACCCACAGAGTAGCAGTCTATTGTTTAATGTCCAGATGGAAATTAGAGATGAGTGATGTCCCTCAAAGGTGAGTACCAGGACAAATTCTCTTTAATATCTTCATCAATGACATCAACAGTGGGATCGAGTGCACTCTCAGCAAGCTTCCATATGACATCAAGCTGTGTGGTGTGGTCAACGTGCCTGAGAGATAGGATGCTTGGAGTGCTGCATCCAGAAGTGGACTCCTCAGTACAGAAGAGACATAGACCTGTTGGAGTGCATCCAGAAAAGGGCCACAAAAATGATCCAAGGGCTGGAACACCCCTCCAACACAGACGGGTTGAGAGAGCTGAGGCTGTTAAGCCTGGAAAAGAGAAGACTACAAGGTCTATTGTGATAGGAGAAGGAGACATGGTTTCAAACTAAAAGGAGAGATTTTGACTGGATATATGGAAGAGGTTTTTTAAAATGAGGGTGGTGAGGCACTGGAACAAGTTGCCTAGAGACGTGGTGGATGCCCCACCCATAGAGATATTCAGAGTCAGGCTGAGTGGGTCTCTGAGCAATCTGATCTAGCTGTAGGTGTCCCTGTTCACTGCACTGGGAGTTGGACTAGATGATCTTTAAAGGTTCCTTTCAGCTCAAACAAGTCTATGATTCTACGATTCTATGATTAGAACTGTTCAGTAGATGACATAGGGCCAAGACAAATCATCCATCTCCCAGGTCAGCAGATCATCAATGAGTTGAACACCAGTATACAAGATCCAATGCTTCATTCCTATACTTAAACAAAGAGGAACCTGAGAAGAGGGGAGGAGACATTCTTTGTTGTTTGCTATAGTTGCTTGCAGTTACCCACTGTGACTTCATAATGCACTCTGTTAATCATAATTTCTCCATAACTTGTGAACATAGCACTACAGGACTTCTGCTAGTTGCTTGTTTGATTGTTCCCAAAACAACAACATACTTACTATCTATGCTTTCACTTTTGCCACCCTCCATTGAGAACCACAGACTCATAGTGTTTAGGAAAGCTTGACTAATGTATCAGCAATGAATCACCAGTAATAGAAAGTCAAAATAAATAAACATCTTCTGTCCTTATTCCACCATGATGTATGGGGATCCTAGAGTAAGACTGCCATCTCACTGAACAGACTTCAAATTCCTCATTGAAGTTTTCTTTCAACCTTGCTGTTCCATACATAATGTTGATCAAAGTAATTATTTGGAAGCGATTTAAACTTTGCTTTAATTTTGCTGAGAAAGAGTAAGATAAATGCCTTAGATGTTCAGACTCACAATCCACCTGGCACAACATCTGCTATCACAGTACTACATAATGACTTTTAGAGGATTTCAGAGCACATGCTTCTTGGCAGCCCTGTTCAGCAGTGCTCTAACATACATGCACTGCTCTTTCGATGTACTCTTATTCTGCTTTCCCAATCTGCCCTAATTCTACCTAGCTACTTTCATTTCATGAGGTCTGCCTGAAATCCCATAAGCCTTTTCTATCTCAGGCAAATCAAGGAAGGAAAAAAACAACAGCAACATAAACTAAATTAAACAAAACAAAACAAAACAAAAAAAAAAAGAAAAAAGGAAGACAAAAACTGAGAATAAAGGAATCTACCATCTACCATCAACCTTAGAGCAAGCTAAATGTAATCGTTTGAAAATCTTGCATGGAGCATTGTTCATAGGCAAGTTCACATGGTCCTTGGACAAAAACCCCATCGGAATTTTGTCTACATAGCATTTCTGTCCTCAGCTTTCTCCTCTCCTCCATATGGCAGCTGCTCCTTCTACTTATTTTATTTGCTTTTCTTTGTACCCTCTCTAATTCGGCCACACCCTTTATGACAAGCAGAGTCCAAAACTGAACACAATACTCACTAAGAAATGCATCAACAAAAATGACACTTTGCCTCATTCTCAGTTCTCCTTCCTGCTGATGCCTAACATTTTGTTGCTTTATTTCATGTGTCTGCTATGTACTGAACTAGTGGTTATGAAGGACTGTCAGCGATGACTCCAAGAATTCTCTCTGGAATTGTAGCTGCCTGTTTGAAACTCAGCATTGAATAAGCATGTTTTCAACTACTGTTCCTTTGATGCCCAACCTAATGTTTTCAACACTGCTGTTCCATCCCTACCTCCAGCCTGCCCACTCAGTTAGTTCAGTGAGGTTCTTCACTACAAGTGGGGCATTTGATCTCAAAAAGCTTAACATGAGCTGCAAGCTTGGCGGTTTTCTTGGGTATTCCCTTCTACAGTCATTGATGAAGATGTTGTATACAGCTGGTTCTAGTTTCACTCCTGTAGGAACTCTGTTTTTTCATAATAATAAATTTTCAAAATTAGATCTACTGAGTCATGTAAGGTGAATAATTCTAATGCAGAATCTTGACATTTTGTTTAATTAGCATTTAATTCAGCATGCATACTCCATGTGCAAAGTGAGAAGAACAGCATAGAATGGGAGTTCTTCATCATTAAGAAGGCAAAGGCTCATCTGTCCAGGTCTGAGATTTTGTAGTGCATCTGCCACTTTCCCTAATGCAGTTTGATAGCACCATCACTTCTAGGAGGTTTTTCAAACAGCTGCAAGGTACCTACAGAGTGCAGGGATGATGGTCCAGGTTAGTATGAACTCTGTGAGCAAATTATTTTCACTGCTTTATCCTTTAACTCTGCTGTACATAAAATGTTGCTAACACTGCATCTCTTGATGAGGTCAGAAAGTTTTGCTTATTAGTATTTGTGCAGTTCAGAGCTGAATATGAAAATGGTATTAAGTTACAAAGTAAAACCATAACAATAAACATTTCTCTGAGAAGCCAAGTCTAAATCAGCTCCAAAATATGTCATCTCCCTAGAGTTCTGTATTACATCTGTGATACCAGATACAAAAACCTTGGTAAAGCCTCTCTGACTCATTAAGAGGGAAGCTGAAAAAGCCAAGGCCAAAGAAGATATAAAAACTATCCAGCCAAATGTACAGTCTGCTCACAATAGCGCAGAGAGCAGAAATTCTAAAAGCATTCAAGTTGTTGTTGTGGTTGATTTTTGCAACTGTTATAGGCACCCAGCTTGGGCAATGACAATCAGGTCATCCAAGCTTCTGTCCCAGTTGCATCTATCTCCTCTGTGACTAAAGCATTCCTTGCCTTTCCAAAAAGGAGAGTTGCCAAGAGAGGGACATACTGATGCCACACTCAGAGCTGAGTCTGAAAGGCACCAGCACTGGGATTCTGAAGTAATCACCATTAACCACACAGGATTCAGGAGCAGCAAACTTGTTCCTATAGGTAAGCAAATGGAGCAGCCAGGTTTTGTATGACATCTAACCTACAGTTTTGGACTATAACTTATTGATCCCACTTCAAAGCTGGCCTGGATAGTGGAAGTAAGAATCATAAGAATAGTCTTTTTTTTTTTTTTTAGGAAGACTGAACACAGACAGTGAAGCAAATAAAGTCTGGCTGCAAATTATGCAAGCTGTGATTGCCCTATTCTTGTACACCAGATTTACAGATAAAGAAAAGCTTTTAATCAATAGCAGTAAAACTTTGTCCTACACAGTTTGTTACAGTCTCAGAAAAACAACAGCTCAATCAGGTGAAACTGCTCGTCTCCCAGCAGAAGGATGCCCCAGGACAAGCTTTATCCTAGCCTTGTTTTCTGCAGTAATAATTTAGAGGACTTGCAAAAGATCTTACAAGTTCACTCAGGATAGCTTAGTGTTTCTGTAGGATGTGTTAAATTTTGTAATAAAATGAGAGGCAAAAAGAAACTGCAACTCTGTGTGGTAGAATGAAGGCTAACTAACTGTTGGTCATTTAGAAATGTCCTAGAGGGCATGCTATAATATAAGTTGGTTTATGGTACTAATAAGAAGAGAATTCAAAGGCTGATTGCTGGCAGCAGAGAACTTAACCTGGCCCAAAACATTGAAATTGCCCAAAATAATAGAGGCAGCATTGAAAAATTACAAGATATGTGAGTATAACACAGAGACAATCATACTGCTTCAGTAAACAAAAAATGAAGCCAGTTGGAAGGAACTTGCTCTCCTGAGGGCTGTTTCCATGTGAAGGAGCTCATTTTACATCAGGTTGTCAGCAGAAAATGGCCCAATGTCATAAGTGCCTGAAGATATGATGCCTGGCCAGGAAATGCAATGGTGACTGTCAAGCAGCGTATCAGATGCAGTGTACAAAACTCATCCAAGGACAGAAGAAAGCAAGTAGAGGAGGGAGAAAAGGATTAAGCCTAGGAGAAATCTGCACATTCTCATACATTAAAAAAAAAAAAAAAAAAAAAAAAAAAAAAAAAAAAAAAAAGTAAAAATTAGTATTTAGACACTGCAAACATCTTTAAAATAGATCTGAGAGATGTCTGAAGCAACGAGTTCATGTTCACGACCCTGGCAAAAACCCTGCCAGGTGGAGGGCTCTCTCCTGCTCCAGAAATGCAGAAGCCTTGGTGAAGTCAAAAGTTAGGTAGTGATTTCCCAGAGAATGAAAATTTGACATATATTATTTAGTGGGCACCAGGACAAGTTTTCCAGCTGCTTATAGGTTAACAGTGGGAAACAGATCAGTGTGCAAGGCTTGAGCTGAGGTTGTGTTAGACTTAACGTTGACCATAACGTATAGATTATGGATCTGTGTGTCCTCCAAAAGAGTTTGTTAGAAGCTACCTCAGCAAGACACTAAAAGAAGATTTCTGGATGGGAAAGCAGATTGACTCAGTCAGGAAACAGAAATTTAAGGCAAAAATCCCACTTAAAGCAAGATGAATAGAAAAAAAGCAAGAACAAGTCAAATCCTGGTAGTCATATGAAGCATAGTTGACATTTACTGAGTGAGGTTTTTATCTTTGTGGCAAAATGATGAGGAAAGCTGTAGATGAAGGAAAAATATGACATCAGTATTAAACACAATCAAACATTCCAACTTTGGCAATATCCAGATTTTCTGTATATCCATTAAAATTTTTGCTGGTGTGTATTCTTAGCAACAAACACACAGGAGAACAGATGTGTTGATCACTAATAGACCTGCTGCTGTTAATGATAAAGAAATTGATGATAAAGGAAAATTAAAAGACTGATACAGTTATTAGCATAATTGTATTTCTCCTGCTTTACATATTCTTTAAGTTTATGGACTTCCCGAACTGATGATTTGATATAGACTGTCAAGTTTAATTAGCATATGCCCTTTGAATATTTATTTGTTAACATTGTTTGCTTGGTTCTGAACTTACATGGACATCTATGATATTATGTATCAATGAGTTGCATAACATAAATATTTGAGTAGGTATAATGTATTTTTAAAGCTATTTAGTTTCATAGCTTTGAAACTTCTGCATCCCTATATTCCTGTGCAAAATGAAAGGTTCGGCAGTTTTTCTACTTATTATTTCATTGTTCATATTTTTATAGATATTTCTTTTCTACATTGAAAATTTATTTTGTTTGTTCTCTCTTTGTGTGAAAATTATTCCAAACATCTGGTTACTCTTGCTTTTCTCTCTATCTTTTCTAGGTCGACTTCATCTGCTTTAGTTCTAATTCTAGTGCACTGAAAAAACAGATCTACACATTGTATTCAAGTTATATATGCATTCAAAGTGGCATCTTGATTTTCTCCTCTGCTCTTAGCTTTTGTCCAAATCAGATTCTCTATCATAATAGACAATGGAAAATTTCAGTAAAAAAACTTCCATATAGCTTCATTATTGAAGAATTTCTTTTGTACTCTAACCATTAATAAGCTGGAGAGATTCTGCCAGATTCACTGCTCTTCACAACTTCACAATAACTGCAATTTTTAACAATTACACCTCTGTCTTTTTTGGACACTTTTAATATTGCTTTACTCTTTCTTTGGTAAAGTTTATGTACGTAGGTCCCTCAGAAATTAACGCCTCCTATTTATTTTCATGGAAACTACAACATATGCAAAGAGTACAATAAAACTATTTGATAGAGCAAATTCTCAGCTACAAAACACTATTTTTCTACAGTCACCACCATTAGCCATTTCCACTAGCAGTCATAAAAAAAATCTGCACCAGCAGAGATGACATACTGTTTCACATCTGCTATGATGGTATCACTGCTAGGAGAACATTGTCTGTATAGTATGTCTTTCATTGGCCTGAACAGATGGAAGTTAGAAGGTGCCAAATCCGTAAGTGCAGGTGTAATAGATCAGTCCTGCCAAGACTGTCAGTGTGCTCCACAATCTTCAAACAGGCATCTGGCCTGGAGTTATTGTGTTGCAATAGAAAGGTTGTCATCTTCTCTGGTCTGGCTCTGTAAGTTTGAGCCTTCGGCTTAGTGTCCCAGTGTAGTGATCGGGGATCAGCTGATGGTTTGTCCAGGTCCCAGGAAATCCAGAAGGATCACCCCTTACCCCAAAAGACAATGCACATCATTTTACCTTCTGAGGGCTGCATCTTGAACTATCTTCTTCAATGGAGAATTTTCATGTCAGCTCTGCTGTTTTGACTCCGGCTCATAGTGGTGACACCACGTCACTTCACCAGCAATGATGCAATTCAGGAAATTGTCACTTTCAGTCTCATATTGGTTCAATAAGTCCAGACAAACTTGCATATGGTGTTCTTTCTGTTCCTGTGTGAGCATTCGTTGGATGCACCTGGTGCAAACTTTGCATAATTCCAACGTCACCACTGTTTCCTGTGCACTGAAGCTGATATTTACTTCCAAAAACAATTTCATTTTTGTAATCCACCAATTTGTGTGGATAATCTGACTGAGACACTCTTCCTTTCATGGCATTAGAGTTGTGTATGGCCATCCAGAATATGCCTTGTCTTTCACAGTGCTTTCACCACTGCTTAAACATACCACCCACCACCTCAGTGTGCTCATATCAACTGTTTGGTATCCATAAATGTTCATTACACCTCAATGAATTTCAGTGGGTGCAATATTTTCCACATGGAAGAATTCAGTGACACAATTTTGCTTCACACACCATGTCAGACGTCATCTTTATCAGACTGCCTCTGCTGCCATCTGCCACATTACAACAGAATGTAATGAAATGTTGGTGGGATGGTTCAACCTCTACTGCCATACCACCTACATCCATCTCTGATGATGTGAGACAACATAATTAAAAAGAGGCATTACTTTTGAAGCAGCCCTCATACTCGTCTAAATTTCCCACTGGGATGTGATTTCCACCTTTTTGGGAGGACATCTATTTTACAGCTACTTTAATCTTTCATTTTACTTTACGAAGCTGGATTTTTGTAGTTGGGCTTTAATTGAATGGTTCTGTTTAATTAGCAGTGTTTCTCTGATGTGGTGGTTTTAAACATTATCCATGTAAGCTATTAAAAAATTGTCCTTTTAGCTGCTCCTTTTGAACTTCCTTTTAACCAGTTTTCTCATAGTAATGTAGTTATAATTTTAAAAAAGAAAATGTTATTGTGCTGCTATAATCCAGTTCAACATATTTATATTAGAAGGTACAATTGTAGTTATGCAGTGTCCCTTTCATAGATTTTATCTGTGTTTTATTACTAATTAGCTACATCAAGAAAGGCTTCAGGAAGTATAGTTTATTTCTGAAGCAAACTCTTCTGGATAAGTCTGGATAAAGACAAAGTATACCCCTGCATTCTAAGCAGATAGATAGGTTTTTCAATATGGGGCATAAAAATCTGGATGTCACTTTTTGAACTCATTCATTTAAATTTGCTTTACTTTAAGAACAAAATGGCTCAGAATACCTTAAAAAATCATGAATTAAAATATTAAAATCATTTTACCTGGGTTCTTAGAAAAATCTCTTTCAAAATTCCCATTGAGTTGCATTTTAGTGGTGCTAAGGTAAAGCTGCGTGGCACGCACTCTGTCCTGATTTGAGATTTATCACATAATGAATGTATTGCATTTATACCAAAGTGCCCCTATTTTACAGACCCAAAATAAACTCTTTGTCTGCTGTGAGTAGATATTGTCGATCACTCATGATATATTTTATTCTTGAGCCCTGATTTTTCAGTATTGGAAAACGTTGGCAATGATTTCATAACTGGTAAGAACTGCAGAACAACTTTTTCCTAAGTAATATCATGTATTGCTTGTGTGTCAATTCTTCATATAAAATGTTTCCTGGCAATCTATGACATCAGGGCCAAGACTAACTTGTTTTATGGCAGCAATCAAAGCATATAATTAAAATTAAACTCAGAAGACTTGAAGGAACTGTCTGTTGGGAAGGAAAAATAGACCAAGAAGTATTTGAAGACTTCTGCAAATCCACACAACAAACATCTGTGATGAAGTAAACTCAGCAAGGAGCTTTCGCTAGTGACCTCAACCTCAATAGGATCAGATATGAAGGATCTGGATCTTAATATTCTCAGTACTTCGGAACATAAAGAAAGGAAAGATTAGACTATAATTCATACAGTTTTAACACTATTTAAAGTACAGAATTGAAGTAAATACTAGAATTCACTGCAAATTCAAGATTAAAAAAAAATCAAAATTGAATATTTATATTATCCAATAATTATACCTTTGATTAACTAAAAACTGTCTGTGATAACTGTCACTGTATTTCACATAATCAACAAGAGAACATTACAAGTACTACAGTTACTTACAATATGCATTCTAACTACGTAGATGGAAATAGCTTAAAAGTAATATCTATCAGAAGTTGTGTATCTGTGTACAAGTTGCAGCCTCGTGCAGTGGCTGAAGTAGAAGCACAGAGAAAAACAAGTACTCTTTGTATTGTACTACAAAATGTTTTGCATGGTCTAATTGTATTGCCTCTAGGCTCTTTTTAATCTGTTTTAAGATAATAGAAGATCCCATGAACTTGGTTAACTGGTGTTTAAAGAGGACTTAAATGAACCAAAACTTCTCTGTTCTACTAAACAAAAAAACATGCCTAAACTTTATAATACATACAGTGTAGAGGATTGCACCTGTGAAAATGCTGAACACCTTGGCACTTCACTTGAACTTTCTAAATCTCAGTCAGGCTTTGCTAGAGAAACTGGAGCAAAAGTTCCAAATACAGGATGGAGTAATGGTAAGCCAGGCAGCATTTTGTAGAACGAGAACTAAGAACTTTTGTGACTAACTTATCCAGGGAAAAGAAGGAATGAGATCAGTGTGATTTATTGTTGCATGTACATCTTTTTCTCACACATACACACACACAAAAAAACTCTGCCTGGATTTCATCTGTGCAATGGGACCTCAAGTCTCACCTCTGGGGTGACTTGAATGGGCAGTTTTCGTGTTAAACAAATGTGTAGTTCACAAAACTGACCAGCAGAGAGCAACATATTTAAATCTGAAATGAACACGATATCTTGACAAACTAATTATTACATTACTGTGCACAAAACTGTATAATGCAGTATGTTAAATGTAAGGCTCTGTTACATTAGTCACAGCCACTCACTGCCAATGCATTCCAATGTAATGTCTAACCCAGAAAAACATGTATGCAAATCATCTGAATTCTTGCTTTTAATTTGCATGATGTTGAGGGGTTCTTCTGAGGTTATGATGTATGGAAAACTGGTAAAATTAAACACAGATGTACTTTTACTTCACACACAAAATATAACTGGAAAGCCTTAACAGGGAATTTGCACAATGAAATTATTCCCTCTAGCCACCTGAAGTGGTCATCTAGTTCAGAATGAACTCAGCTTGAATAAGGTAGACTGGGCAAATGAAAACCATGTGTTTTCTCTGTATATTTTTCTCTGTCTACTGGGGGAAAAGGTTTACTATCCCCTTCATATGACAGCCCCTGAAATTTACCGGTCTGGAATTACTCCAGCCATGTTCTTAGTGTGGTCACTGGACATCAGCTGTGAAAACACATTTCAGAACAAGGGCATCAGTGCAGCAACCTACTCAGCCCAGTCAGCCTAAGAGATGAAGAGTGAACTTCTCCCCTTTGGTGAAACTGGCAGTCTAGGCAAAGGCATTTCTTGATCTTGTTTCCATTTCTTCTAGCTTCCTAGAGACATAAGATCAGCTTCAAACGAAGTCTCCAAGCTGTATCAAGGAAAGAATAACGCACTTTCCTTGATTATGAGAAACTGGCTTCCTGCCTATTCCAGCCCTCAGGGTTACACTGACAGATAACGTGTCTGCTGAGGAGCAACCCATGTGTCAACAATTAACGTTTCCCAATTCTGTCTGTCTCATTCCTTTCCTTGGTGTTGCACATGATAGCCATTATATAGGCAGTTGTTTTAGAACAGTCTTCAGTGAATTACCTGGCAAATGTGAAGTAGGATTTGCAATGCAAATATTACATGACTATCCGAATCATGTAATATTTCTAGTGCACTTTTACCATCCCCGTTATTTTTTCACTGTGTCTCAAATGAAAGGTTACAAAGAGGTACTGTCTAAATAACTCTTTCAATTTCTTTACAATTAAATTAGAATATTTTTTTTTAAGATCCAGAAAATGGCCAAAAGAAAAAAACAAAAAACAAACAAACAAAAAAAAGTGAACAAAAAAAAACCTACTTAGAAATACACTTAGAAAGTAAATTAAGGTATTGAGCACCTAACATCAACAGTGTACATGCACCGTGGGGAAGTAGGAGTAGGAAAAAAATTTCAATTTTCCATGAAAAACTTTCTGACTTGTCAAATTAAATTATTTGTACTGCTTCCATGTAGTCCCATCCAAAAAGTATTCTCGTAATCTGGCTTGCAAAAAGAGATGTTCACTGTAAATTTTAATTAAATATTGCAAAATATTTCCAGAAAGTGAAGCTGAAATTCACACGAAGATTTCAGAGCAGCAGACTGATCAAAGAAATCATGCTCAATTAGTCAGGGAAAAGGAATTATAACATGTCTGGGCAAGATACTAGATAGCTTACACATTATCATCAGTGTTCAAAACAAATAGTGTACAGAATGTGTAGAGCATAAGTCACTCTGCTTTGGTACTCAGATTAATTCCCAAATAATCTGAAAGAGTAAGGAGATCTTTATAACACAAAGACATAGAAATGTGATTGAATAAATTATTCATTTCAAAAGATCCTCCCATCTTGCCTCCCAAAATCATAGACATGTATCACAGTGAAGGGGATGTAATAAAAACCTATAAAGAAAACACACTTCCCAGTTCTTAGAGATAGCAAGAAGTGTAGCAGCAATGAATGGATGTCAGGATGTACCAGTTTCTCTGCATCTTTGTATTTATTTCCTAAACTACTCGACCTTTCCTATTTGAACCCTGAAAGACAACGGAGCTCAAATAGCTTCCTCTCTGATCGAAATAGACACTGATACTTGTGGTAAAAAGAGTGAGTCATAATACATAGAATATTTGCATTTCAAATGATTTAAAATGCTGCAGCTCAGTGAAGTCTGATATAACGCCAGGAGGCTTCTTACCTCGTGTATGCATGGCATAGAATACTCTGAAGCATCTAATAACACCTTAATGTGATATATCTTAAATCATTCACTTCACTTGGACAATAACCTTGGCATGCTTTTCTCATTACTAAATGCCACTGGCATTTGTATTACCAGCATCCATGAGACTGAATTATCATAGGAAACATGAGAAATCTCCAACTGGGAACCTGCAATAGCCCTTGAGCAGAACGGGTATGAGGAATCCCTCAGAAAGGAAGGTCTGCTTGCAAAAGAAGTTACAGGCTCCATCTGAATTGGAGGGATTAAGGATAAGAGATGAAAGAACATGAGTACATCATTAGGGGACAGTACAACAAGTGAAATACATCTTTGTCCTCTCAGAAGATTACTCAATCCCATTATATTCCCTCTTCCTGCTAGCCACCTTGTTACATTTGTCCTTCCCAATAACAAGGACAAAGGCAAATGCAAAGTGATACGTATCTTTTTCATCTCATGCCATATCTGCTCTTATGTAATTTATTTATTTATTGTAAGACCATTACTGAAAGTAATGAAATAATAGACAAAAAACACACTGGGGATTCACTTCTCTGCCACAAACTGAAGTGTGCTTAGCACTCCTTCCTTCTTGTGTCTGAGCACAGCCCTGCCTCAGCTGGCATCTTTGCAGTGTGTCCGTGATTAAGGTAAAAAATGCTGTAAGATCCAACAGTTTCAGTCTAGAAGTATTTAATCCAAGAGTAGCTCTCGGACTACAGAAACACTAGGTTCACATGAGACCATGAAGACTAAAGGAATAACCTTCCCAACAGTAAGGATTTCAAATATGTTCTGTAATAACACTGGCTTCCTATTAAACTACATTATTAAAGACATCTCCCTTAACATTCAGAACAGCCAAATAGATGTGCAGCTTTGACAGTGCAGATATGAACTGTGTAGAGTTATTATCATAATAGAATTGTTTCAGATGGAAGGAACTTTAAAAGCTAATAGAATAAACAGGAGCACCTGTATCTCAATTACGTTGCTCAGAGACTGATCCAGACTGACCTTGAAGGGAGTCATGGCTCCAGGGATGGGGCATCCACCACCTCTCTGGGCAGTCTATGCCAGTGTCTCACCACCCTTAGTGTAAAAAACTTCTTCCTTATATCCAGCCTAAATCTTTCCTCTTTTAGTTCGAAACCTTTTCCCCTTATGCTATCACAGCAGACCCTGCTAAACAGTCTGCCCCCTTCTTTCTTACAGCCTCACTTTAGATACTGAAACGCTGCTCTCATGTCTCCCCAGAGTCTTCTCTTCTCCAGGCTGTACAGCCCTAATTCTCTCAGCCTGTTCTTGATGCGGAGTGATTTTTCTCCCCCAGCCCTCACCATGTTCAAGCACATGAGATTCAGGGATGTGAGGGATATGAGAAGATTGGCTGCTCAAGAAGGCCGAGGCAAAGAATTCATTGAATACCTAAGCCTTCTCCATATCTGTCATAGCCAGTTTTCCCTTCTCATTTATCAGATCGGGTACATTTTCTTTGGCCAGTCTCTTCTGACAAATGTAACGAGCCCATCTTCTTCAAAATCACAAACTCTGGTGGGGCACAGTTAATACAGACCAGGCTGCCTCTAATCTTAACTTCTTTAATGAGAAGGTGAGCACTAAGTAAAGGAGAAGCAGTAATGCCTCTCCTCTTTTCAGTTTGTTTTATATCGGGACCAAGAAGTTATACTCAGCATGCTCCAGGAGTCTCTGGGATTGTTTGCAGACTCCCATATTGTTTTCCCCAGCAGGATGAGAGCCTGAAAACATAACACTATCTATTCATTGACTATTGCATATTTAAGAGATACAAGACATCAAATAAATAAACAAGTGGATTAGAGGGCTAAGCTTCTGGAATTACTGCTGTTTATTTGAAGCTAAAGACAGCAATTTTTAGAATGTTCTTAGTAATTGTACCAACCCTTCTTTTGTAGACTGGCTGTAAGGAAACAAAAGTGTTATGAAAGCTTTCTTTGGAAGATGCTACCATCTTTAAAACCAGTGAGTATATTTCTGGCAAATTATTTTAACAAAGCTAATCCATGATGTGGACTTTATGGAAAGGCCTTTCTTTTGTCAGATCCATTGAGCTGCGACCAGGTCATGTCATGTTCTGTTTTCACCTGTCCCACCTGCTAAGTTCTTCAAAATCAGAGATGAAAATGCAGTTTGTAAGCTGCTTGTTTTCACACTATACAATCACTTCTGAAATAGTTAAAACTCCAAAAAAATCAAGTTAGGTAAGCTGGAATACCATTCGTTGAATATAAATTTCTTGAAGTCTCCCCATAAGGGGAAAAGAAGTCACTTTATGTATTTGTTGAACAGAAAATGTGGCATTGCAAAGCCTATGAATTACATAGTGTTCTCCTTGAAAAATAGAATTGCATAATATGTTGTTTTACTACTGCACGTAGTAAAAAATCATTCTTAGGTCCGAAAGCCAGAAAAAACAACACATGAAAGGACAAACTGACTACAAGTTCACTGCTTTGGATATAAAAAGGTATCTGGCATGATGAAGTCTTTTTTAGTCCATGTGTTTTTCATTTGAATTGGTTCATGTAAGGTTCTTTCAAGGGGAGGAAAAAAATGCGATAAATCTCCTTAGGAATAGAGCTGTGCAAGCTTGGGAAACTCGCTGGGCAAGCTAGCTTCTTTTGTCTGCCAAATTCTAGGGGCACAAGAGCCTAATGAGAGCTTAATTAAAATTGATGTGAAAAAATTAAACACTTTAAAGTATTGTTTTGGGGCTTGCAAAGCTCATGCCAGTGAAAGTCAATCATTTTGTGGCTTTGGAATTTAGTTTAATTAATATTTTTTCTTTTTATCTGCAGGCCTCTCTTGCTATCTCTTGTCTCTCCATCTGAAATGAAACAAACCAGCAAAAAGTGTGTTAGGAAAAAGTCCATCTACCTCTTTTCCTCAGTTTCCCTAAGTCCACAAAAGAGAACATATAAATGTTCACGTCAGAGTTTAGATGCATTTCCCCTTTCAGGACATTTTTCTACGTGGTCTTTTGCATGCAAGCATGAAATCATTCTGTCTGCACTCTGAGCATATGTGCATTCACTCTACGCATCCTTGGATGAGCATGCTGCTTAGCACAAATTGATAATTTTCTGTCTTTCAGCGGGGGCTTTAGTTTGGGCTCCACACTAAATGCAGTAACATGGCTTCCAGTTTAGAGCTGTCATACATCCAGCTGGCTCCAATCTTGGGCTGAGAAACTTGTATTCTGCCTGCAAAAGTCTATGTAGACATACTCTGATACTCATTCACACTGGGCTTGATCTGATGCCTGCTGGAATAAAGGATGGTCTTTAGACTTCAGTAGGTTTTGCAATAATCTTTTTTCAGTGCTTGCATGAAGTATTTATCACTCAGAACTTCTAGGGACTTCAGCAGGCCTCAGAATGCTCAATATCTAAGAAGCTTTTGCCATTTCAGTTCAGATGTCCATTCCACACAAACATCAACAGTCTTGTTCCAAGCGAACTCTGGTTTTAGTGACAGATTTAATGAGCATGAGCATCATTCTTCATGTCAGTAACTCTGTTGGCACCTCTGCCTCAAGAACTTGGAACTCCAGTAAGTTCAGGGATGCAAGTAGAACTTGCTTTGTTTGTAGCACGGATTAGAGTCTATTGTGCACCAGCAGGATAGGGAACCAGTGGTGTTACCACAACCTGATGACTGTGAATAGCCAGTCTTTATGAGAACAAAGGTTACTTGAAGGAAAAATTGCATCATAACTAAAGGTAGTTTTAAATAAAACAGTATTCTCCAATCCCTTAGAAATCACATTCTTCATACGTGCTCTAACAAGGCTTCAATGGCAGCAAGTAATTCTGTTTATTTTCACATCCAACATATTTACTCAAGCTAGAATAGAGAAGTTTAGTCTATTGGCAATGATTTTTGGGGGTTGTTCATTGTTTTCATTTGGCAAAAGAAACAATTACTGTAAAAAAATCACTTCTGGGTTTAGGAGGAAGAAAAGCCTACTTCCGGGAATGGTTAATCTCAAAAATAGAATTTGTGAGCCTTCTTTTATAACTTTGTATTACAAACCAAGCAGAAAAAAACAAAACAATCTGAGTGGTGGAGCCATATGATGAACCGGGTGAGGCTTTTTTCTGCTAAGTTAAATCTTTTGTGAGGTAGGCCAACAGATATCAGCTATCTCTGGAGGTGAACACATTTATATCTCAAGGGAATACTGTCAAGCCTCTAGACAGCACAACACTGTTTCTCAGCGTTCCCAGGGAAACCAAGCTGAAAGCAGAAATCACAAGGAAGCAGCCATCACAGAACACTGACCAGCTCAGCTGTAGGTGCACGTGCTTCACAGAAATTCCACTTCTGTATTTTTTTCCTCTTTCCTCTTTTTTTTTTATTCCTAAGAGTGAGTAGATGTTTCAGTCCCATTGCTCCTGCAGGTGAGTTCATCTGAATAATAAGGAATCTGATTTTGCAGGAACATCTATTTTACATTTATATAAAGTCTACTGCAGTCAGTTGAACAAACAAACTTCCAGTAAATACTGAGAAAAGCGGTAACAGTGAAAAATATCCCAACTTGGAAGCATTTATACAACTAAATTTTTACAACGAAAACATTTATTCAACTCAAGGGCAAGAAAGCAATCATTTAAAATTCATATATGCTTTCTTTTCATAATAATCATCTCTACCTCTGTACTAAAGCTAGCTTCTTACATTGTATGCACTCTTATCTGTGCTACTTCTTTTGCTACTCTCATTACTACAAAGGATTTTCAATGCCAAGTAACAACACTATTAGAGTCAACCTAGAATCTTTTAATCAAATAATCAAACTAAATATCAAAAGGCAATTGAAATGAAAAGATTTCAGTTTATTTTTGTTTTTAAGTTGAACATGATGAAAGCATCGTCATTATTTTATTTCCTCCCACTTATTTAGGCCCTGCTGTATGACTAGAGCGATACTGATACACGATTACAGAAGCAGGTTGAAGTTAGATCAAAGCACTTTTCACCACTCTCCTGGAACTTCAGAGGTACTGTTCCATGTTTCTTCTTCTGACCAATTTACAGAAAAACAAATTTTCAGTTTACACTTCTATCCTCAAAAACATCCAAAACATCAGAAAGAATTGCTACTACATACACATTTGTCATACCATGCCAGTTCTTCATTTTCAATTAAAAGTTCTTACCAAGAGATAAATAGATCTTCTACCTTTTTCTATAACCATGATACCTGGTTTTCTGGCAAATAATGTGAGCAGTGTTTCTATTATTATCAGTAACCATTTTGTTATACCTTATGTACTATGTAACTTACACAACATTCCAAAACAGCAGATTCTTGTGCCTAAACAATTTGCAATTTACAAGGAAAAGTTGCACCATTGCACCCAGACAAACTGCAATACAGAACAGGAAAGTGACCTCAAGATCTCAGACATACTGTAATAGGAATGAATGTGGCTTCCACTGTGTGACTAGCCAACTCTTTTAGCCCCAAAACAACTGAACCTATAAGCTCTTAAAACCGTTAGGCTGCCATGAAGGTATTTGCATCAGCTCACCTGAAGTCAACAGCATAAATGCCTAAGTAAGGAGCCTACAACCCCCATACCAAATAGAAATAAATGTATTCTTTCAGAGGAATTCAAAGCAGGATGTATCCTGAGCCACTATTTGCAGAGGCAATTCTCTCTTGCAACTTAAGGAGTCACAAGAATTTGGACACTTAGTGGTCGGATATTAGGCAACATAAACACTCCAACTGAACAAGGACAGTGAAGCTCCATTGCCCCTCTGAGGGCTCAACCCATTTTTTTCCATTGTGTTTCCACAATCTGTATAGCAAGAGCTGTAACATTTCCACACCCTGTCCATTTCCCAAAACCCAGACAAAAACCGTCTCTACAGTGGTAGTGAGTGCAGAACTAAAACAGAACACCACAAAAAAAAAAAAAAAAAAAAAAAAAAGAGGGGTGGGAAATCATGGACATGTGAAATTGCAGCTGTGTCTGCCATGATAGTTTAACAATGGTTTTGAGTTGATATGTCTGTAGGAATGAGGGGACAAAACTATTCTGAAAACATATAACCACAATAAGCTTATTGTGAGAGAACATAATTAAAGAGATGTGAGGCTGTGAATGCTGATACACCATGAAGAGAGAAAGATCAGAGACATGGAAGATGTTGTCTCATGTAGGATCTAAACTAAAGACAAGAATTTGACAACATGAAAAATACATCATGAGTCTATGAATGCTTTTCAGATGATGAAAGACAGACTGTGGGGCTTGGTACAAAGCTTGCTATACAACTTTCTATCACTCCTGTCTGTCAGTCGCATTATCATAGGATCATAGAATTATAGAACAGCTTAGGTTGGAAGGAATCTTCCAACGCTCCTGCCTCAGGCAGGTTCGCTACCCACATCAGATTGCCTAGGGCTGCATCAAAACTGGCCTCAAACACCTCCAGAGGTGGGGCAGCCACAACCTCTAAGGGCCAGCCTGTTCCAGCAACTTACCACCCTCTGAGAAATTTTTCCCAAACATCTTACCTAAATTTCCCCTCTTTTAGTTTAAAGCCATTCCACCTTGTGCTCTTCATATCCATGCCATATAAGACTGCCACGTACAAAGGAAGCCTTCTTCCTGTTTATAAGATCCCCTCAAGCAGGCTGCAGTGAGGTTTCCCCAGAGCCTTTTCTTTTCCAGGTTGAACAAATCAAGGTCCCTCAGCCTGTTTTCACAGAACTGCTCCTACCCTATGATCATCTTTCAACTTTCACATCTTTCTTGTTGTATGGCAACTATTAAATCATGGCCTGAACCTCTGATTGATCACCTGAAGACCTGCCTAACTTCTCTGCTTGTTGATTATACATCAGTATACTCATTGATTACACTCTTGTGTTGGGAACCCTAGACCTAGAAGTGTAATACCTTTAAGGCTGGAAAGACAACTACAACAGTCATAACCTCAGCCAGGACTTCAGCCGCCTCTGAAGTGAAAAACCATCTTCAACATTTTTTTTTACTGAGTCACGGCCAGAATTTTTTCAACACCAAATGCTAGTTTCACTCCTGGATATTTAAATATTTGAAATGCATCACCAAATTACAAGGGCTGTCCTTCGCAACAGATTGTTCAGCTTTCCCAGGAGATGTAACTGTCCTTTTGGTTGAGCAGATTCATCTTAAAGATGGATTTCATCAAATGAAATTTAGGTGCCACTATTTATGAAAGCATTTACAAATATCTGTGATGCAGGAGACTAGGAGACTTACAGCTCACTCTTTTCTAGAGAAATTTCTTGCCTAATTTTTAATTTTTATTTTGCTTTTGTTTCTTGCCTTCATTATTAAACAATGTTCTTCATTCCTCTAAGATCCTAATGGGGAATTCACTCTTTTGTACTTTTTTATATGGCTCTGTGCTTTGATTTAACTGACAGCAAGTTAACTCTGTCTCTTGCATTACAGCTGAGTTGCCTGTTGACTCTCCTATAAAAGCTGATACTGTTTATTCATGAAAAAATTTTGCTTCTCTGACATATCATTTAGCTCTGTGAAGACTTTAAGCAAGGCTACTGGCACTAAGACGTTGCTCTCCACTTCTCTCTTTGAACTTGTTTTGTACCAAACAGGTACCCTCTAGGTAGTTTATCCATGCCTTGGGAGAGATGCACAATTGTCTTCTCAGTCTCTTCTACCATTCACAGAAAGGTAAAACAGAGTCATCTGCTGCCAACTATTTTTCCTTTCTTTTGTCTTGTGGGCCACTGGAGATTAATGGTAGACTAAGTGCAGTGACATTACTACTTTACAGAAATGCAGGACCACTTTACTCTCAAATACAGGGTACAAATGTAATGTCCACACTACAGCAAGACAGCCACAAGACACATGTTCAGCACATGGCTATGTCAGCCATACTGCTCTGCTGCACACACACAGGTTTCACGTGCCAGCTGGACAGGGGACACAACAGATGATGGCTGCTGCAAGCTGACTGAGAAGTGCCTAGCTCTACCTCAGTCACTAAGCCTGTTACAGCTCCGCTCTCATGGCTAGTGTCCAAATGCTTTGAACCCAACAGAAATCTCCATCCCTTTCTTTAAGCCCATTTTATAGAACATCTGTAATAACAGTGCAACCAGAGGACAAACTGTGCTCATGTAAATAAGCCCAGGGGGAAGTTTCATGCCATATTCCCACCATACTCTCTTTGTTCTGTTCCCTTCTTGTCCCAGTGACAGCTGTGGCCTGGGCAAAGCTTAATATTCATGTGGAAATGTGTGGTATTTTTAGTCATATTTCCTAAGAACATGAGAATTATGAGATCATGTCCTCCATGTGACCATCAGTGTTTATGAAGAGGAGGGCCATCATATAAGTATTAGAGATATCAGTAAAAAACATTGTTCCTGGTAACTTTTTAACTTGTTTTTCAACCTCAACCAAAAGAGACAGAAGGTTAGAGGGCACTAACAAACATTTTATATAGTCCCTGAGAAAGAGGTGCCACTAATATGAAAGTATAAACCATGCATAAAGCAGCACACCTAGTATGAAACAAAAAAAATCTGCACAGTTCCTTTTCCCATCCCTATCCATGGGACATACACAAAAGCATAGCAAATCAAACTTCACTAGCCCTGTTACTTGTTGTATTACTTTTTCTTCTGTCACACTCAGGGTAAACAAGGATTATCTCCCTGAATATCCTTCCCAGTCTCACACACTTCAGTACAATACTAGCCAACTAGAACTGACTCTTGCAAGCTCTATAATCATCAAGACGGGAAAAAGAGTGCCAGAATGGCATCATCTTATAAGTCTTCTGCTCTCAGCTTGGCAAAGCTACAATATTATGAAGGCTTAATGTTTGTACCTTGATTGTCTGGTTTCTTCCTGTTTTTATATCTTCTGATGTACTGGTTGCAGAGGCATGAACTGGTAACACTGCTTTATATATATATATATATATAATATATATATATAATATATATATAATATCTATATATAATATATATATAGCAGGTTACATGGCTGTACACAGGAAAGGTACATTTATATTCATTATTTGAAACATATGAGCAACAAAAAGCATCTATCAAACTAGATGGTTGCTGCTGACACGTGTTAAAGTAGATAAAAATAGGTTGGCAACCCTGAACACAGCAAAAGGATTGAAACTAGCTGATTGTTATGATATTTTTAAACCCAGGCCATTCCATGATCGTACAAATACACCAAAGAACAAATAATGTTAATAATGGGTAACTGGGCAATTTAGAAGTAAAGAAAGACACTCGCATCAACTTTTCTTTAGGCTGTTAAGAACTCGCGCTCTACCAAGTCCCAAAATCTCAGTAAAATAAAAGTGAACTGGAAGTTAAATTAAATATCCCACTGTCATGAAAGAAGCGGCCTTGCTGCACACTGTAAATTCTGAGAAATCCCATTAATGCTGTAGACAATGTGCTCAAGTTTCATACTATGAAACTCCCCAAAAACAGGCTGCAGGGCAATAGGCAACATGATCCCTTTGTAAACTTTGGTAATTTTCTAACCCACACTTGTGTTGCAAATTTAAATTGACCCTAAACGTAAAATTTATGCCAAAAAAGGAATTTCTAGGGTTTTTGGTTTTTTTTCCTTCCATCATTGTCCTTACTCTGAAATTGACTTTTTGTTTGATCAACTCAGAGACTTAATTTGCTAACAGCTACTGACAACAGTGATTCAATATCATCATGAGTTTCCATCTTTAACTACTACATCGCTTAGAAAGCACTGAAAAGCTACAACTTTACATTATGCTATGATTCTTCAAACACGCTATGGAGTCTGTGACAGGATAACAATGAATACCAATTTTATTTCTTGGTCCAATATGGAAAGACAAAGATAATAATCACAAAACTCTCCACAAAGGACCAACACCCCAGCAGTGCAAATTGACTTGGCCATAATACCATGCTGGTGATTTTACAGCTTTTACATCAGACAAAAAAGTCACGTAGATATGGCCACACAGATATAGAATCAATGAAGACGTTATTCCTCAGTGCTTGACAGTAATATTTATACTGGGCAGAGTGTAGATTCAGAGGTATGGAAATACTTATTTTACAGAGCACAGATAAATTCAAAAGGCATAGGTCTATTTTTCAAACTGTTGAAAGACTTTCTCTTGCTGTATTGAAGTAAGCCTGTTAGGAAAAATACCATGATTCTGCCTCACTTTCAGATTTCTGAATGCTCTTGAAGCTCTGTTTTCTTCAGATATGTGTGTCTTTACATTCCTTTGTTGACACAAATTGGGTAGTGTATAATCCATCTCACATTAAGGTATATAGAGAAACTTGCAAGAAGTCAGGTTGGCCAATAGCCCTTTTCCATACTGCATTGTTCCAATAGTATCCCAACTTCTTATCTTTGATATTGGTATCAAACAACTATTTTTTAACAAAAGGAGGAAAATGAAATGTCAAAAGCTTCAGATTTGCTTTTATCCCGGATGAGCATGATTGAAACAAACAACTCAAAAGCTACATAGACTGGTTACAGAGAAGGACTTTTTACAAGAGAAAAAAATAAAGAAAATGGAGAATGCTAAAAAAAGTGAAGAGTAACAGTACCAAGTACGGAGATGAGATGAGAGCATGAAAGGGAAAACATTAGTTAGGAAGAAAAGACTGAAAATGTGTGGAGGCTTTATTAGTATGCAGTCTCATTATTACGAGTCATAATTGAGCAATTATGCCTTAGAGGAGCTCCTTTGATTCACAGTAAAAACTAGGAAGAACTGGAAACATAGAAGACCAAGCATTAGTGACAAAAAATACCAAAAGTTCAGAATTTCAAATTAGGAGAATATTTCAAGTGTTCTGATATTGTATATTTGTAGTATTCTACTATGATGCTAGCAATCTTATCAATATGTAGAGGTGGATGTTCTATGCTAAGACCACTTAAGTGATTTCTCCAGCTTGATACATGTCTAACCTATCCTTAAATTCTTAAAAAAAAAAAAAAGACATGTCATGTTATCCCTAGTCTGCTCCTGCATTTCCTTGATCTTCTCCTGTATTTCGTTGCATGCTTTAATACAGATCATTTATGAACTGGGGAGATCCTGTTAACCAGATGTATATCCACTATGGATGAAAAACTGCTGGAATATATTTTTATTGCTTCCTCATATCTAATCTTCCAGCTTTGTGTATCACTAAAATTACCTCTGCTATCCTGATGGCTGTGGAGGAGCTTTTCCCCTCCCCTCTAGTCATTAGGGTTAAATAAAGCTGAAGCTAAGACCTAAAAGAATTTTTGTTGCTCTTTAATGATACCAGCACATTTTAGCTTTCTTCTTTTCAGGAGCATCTGAAAGTAGAAAATAAAAAATGAAACAAGATTTAGATAGGCTAGTATGCAAACCTCAGGGAAGTAATACCTGATATGAAATTTGGGCTAGCATGCAGTAGTGAAATGGAAACAGGTGTAACAAATCTCCACTTTTGTTTCTGGAGGAAGTCAGGCAGCAAAGAATAGCAGTGTCAAGAGACTGTTCTGCGACCTGGTGAGCAACTACCTATTCAAAACATCAGCCTTCCTCAACCACCCATCCCAACAATACTCCAGATGCCCCAGAAACAAACCTCCAAGATGGCCTGACCGGTGTAGCTGGAGGTACACTGGAGAGTTAACATTATGGCACCAGGTAGCACAAACACAGTACCATGACAAATTTACTGCTACATCGCATGATCTATGCAAGTGTGGTATGCCCACCAACACCCAGGCCTGTGACATCCATTTGTCATATTTCCAGGAAAATGTTTCCAACCCTTTAAAGTTTCCTACAATTATTGAAGATCTAGGGTTTTGTGGCATTTATGTCCATTTACATAACTTCTGTAAATCTGTTGCTAATTCTTGTATTTGCTTCTTTATTCCATTTGTCCGATGCCCTTTGAGTGGTTTTAATAAAATCACATATTATGACTAACATTTACTGTCCTCCCATCAGAGAATCCTTTTATGTCTCAAATAACAGTTCTGTCAACTGGATCCCAGGCCTTAATTCCTTACACACCCAAATTTTTCATCCTGCTCAGACATTTTGGGATTCCTTCAAGATGTAGGATGGGACTTCAAGAGGAACAAGGTGATGCTTACACTGTGCATGCTAGGAAGTCATATTATCCTTCTGATAGTGAAAATTCCCACTGTTAGGACTTAATAAAGCAGTGAGAGCTAGTCTTCCAGACCTACAGAAGAAACGCAATCAAGATACACTCAACTCAACATCTGGAGCATATTTGTAAGTTCTAAGAAATATATGAGAGAGCAAACAATTTATGGCTTATGGTAGCCATACCACAGGAGGATTTTACAAATAAGTTACCTTTCTGGATGGATTACTACATTACTAAGCTATGCCCAAAGACAGAATTCACTAAAAAATATTGTGCATGGACATCATTAATGCTAATTGTTATAAAAATAATTCTACTAATCAGTTAGTTCCCTGGGATCTGAAATGGCTTATGTACTGAACAAGGATATTCCAGGAAAAATTAATCCACAAGTAGTTAGTCTTTTTCTACTGCACAAAGCCAAATATGCTTGGCACTGCAGCTGCTGGCTACCAAGATAAAGCCATAAGATCTTGTAATGGCATGTTGTAGTCTTTACATATTCACAGATGTATGCGTAACGCAGGGTTCCCATCACATTGGCCAACTCTGACTTGACAGTGCTTGCAAACCCTCTGATAATCACAGAAAGGTCATGAATAGAAACGTAGAGGTTTGAAAAGCTGATGACAACAAATATAATCATTTCAGTAGTCTCCAGTACGTTCCTGAGCATTACACCCAAGAATACAATAATTCCTATAAGAATATGTTGAATACTAGAACACACTGCCCACAGAGATTAGTCTCCCTTTCTGGAGATATTGAAGACCCACCCGAACATTTTCCTGTGCAACTTACTCTAGGAAGCCTGGTTTAACAGAGAGTTGGAATAGATGACTTCCAGAAGTCTTTGCTAATTCCTACACTTCTGTGATTCTGTAACCCCAACAACAAGTTTATACACTGGTCCAGAAATGTTCTTTCAAAAGGAAAAAGAAAAATCAAACAGGGAACAACAACAAAAATAAGATGATGTACAATTAAAAAATGTACAATTAGAATGGTGGCACGGTTAGAATAGTAACTTACAGGTTTATAGATAGAAAGACTATTGTAGGGGAAAGATACAATCAAAAATGAAATGCTCACTTACGTCCTAGGCTCACAGTAGAGAACTACAAAACAAAGGATCTCCAGAAAGAGAACCTTCCCTACTGGCAGTCAGTCCTTTAATAGGGTCTAGGAGAGGTGGAACCAGGCTCACAGGTGAATTGTCTTCACCTGTGCTCACATGGCAGACTCAGTCCTTGCCTCAGGTGATCAATCACTGGTTTAGGCTTAACAGTTGTGACTCAACAGTTCCCATATAGGTGACTAGGTGATTTTTAAAAAAGAAATAATTGTGTATAACTGAATTACTTTTTTGGCCTGGATCTTTATCTGAATACTTGACCACTTAGAAAAATGAGATGTAAGAAGTAAAGAAGTTCTTACTCAGAAGTTTGTGTGTAGGTTTGTCCTACTTTTCAGGTTCTACTCCCAATTACCTTAGATATTATAGTATGTTTAACTTTAAACCAGTGCCTAGAGGCAATAAATAGCTTCAAATCTAGTTAAAAGTTTGTACCACAGGTATTTCTAGTTTAATGTTTAACACTGCGTCTTCAGAAAAATACAACAGCAAAAAAAGCAGCCCAAAGTCAGAATGTGCTGACTATGTTGGGAAAACAACATAATGATGAAGGTAGAAAGAATCAGCTTAGTTCTTTGAGAAAAATTCTCTGTTTTTCCAACATCCTGACAAATAAAATATGGTTTGTGCAAAGAAGATGGAGGAAAAAAATTAAGCTTGTGTTACTGGGATGGAAAAGAACAGGCTGCCCAGTTCAGACACTCTGCATAACTCTGACAGCCACGTGCAGCAAAATAAGAAAGGAAAACATTCTCTTGGTCTTGGCCTCAGGTAAGCTGCAGAGGCTATTTAGTTAATCTCACAAATTGTTTGGGAAATTGGAGCAGCTAAAGAGCATTTGGAGTACAATCTTTTTTGTGTCATTTTTGTAACTGTGTGCCATCACTTTTTCTCAAATTCCACATTTGCATTTTTCAAGAAAATGTATTTAAATTCTTTTAAATATGAAAACAACTTTGCGTCAAATGACACACTTGGATTGGGCAGTCTTTAAAATCAAATTGTGCCACTCTTGCTCTTGCAGTGTACTGGCCTAGGTCCAGCCTGTTAAGAGGACAAGAGAATGCCTGTGGCTGTGCTGCAAAGGCCAATATAAACATTAGCAATGTGGGTGTCTTGTGCCGACGATGTCAGGGCCACCAGTGAGTATGTGGCACCCATGAGTGCCATACTCTTCACATCTGTTACCCACTGGCTGATCAAGGCCTTTTGTCAAAACAGAAGAAAAACAGCAAAGAAGAAAAGAGCAGCTGGTCCCACAAGTAGAAAGGAAGAAACCAAAGGATGGACTCCCTGGTATGGACCCATATATTGGAGCAGTTCTTGAAGAGTCAATTGCTTGCAGGATCTGTGTAGGATCAGTTTGTGAAAGACAAAATCCTATGAGAGGGATCCCACATGGAACAGGGGCAGAGAGTGTCCATGGCACAGACCAAGGATTATGGACTCACTGCAGCCCCATTCCCTGTTCCCCTGTGCCACTTTGGGAGAGATGGCAGAAGAGCATGGATGGGTTTCTCGGTGCTCTAGTCCATTAGCAATAAGAAATAAATTGCAATGATGCCCCGATGCCAAGCCCTTTTTGCCCATGACAGTAATTGGTGAGTGATCTACCTTTTCTTATCTCAACCTATCAGCTTTAGTGTCTGTATGAGGATGAAATGCACAAAGGACAAGAAGACAATATTTTCAGCGGAAAGAGATCATTTATACTGATGAAATGGCAGCTAGACATGTATTATTACAGAAGTACATAGTCTTTTTCAGGAACTATTAAGGTTTTTAAAAATAATAAAACTGAAACATTCACATAATAAATGCATGCAGTTTGGGCAACAAAATAGAACTTTAGAGCTAGCATGGAGTGAGAAACTGGTTATTATAACAAAACAGTAGGCTAATAGTCATGGCTGCAGAAAATGAGTTCAGTGAGCATTTGATCAAATTGGTAAAAACAGTTGTTAGCATTTTCTCTTAATGATGTGGCTTTCTGCAAAGAGTGGTCTAACGAGTCTTTCAGGTCTAACAAGATCATACTGATGCAGCCCTGGGGATCTGCCATGGGCCAGTACAGCAAGAAGGGACAGAGTTCTCATTAACATTTCTAAAGGCAGAATTATGACAGAGAACAGTCTCATTTGGGAAAACCTTAATTTTTCAGATTGAGATTGGAAAGAAAACACAACTTTCTGCCAGGTGCAGTAAAAAGTTCTGGAATCAATTTCAAGAGGCTCTACAGAAACACAACAAAAGCAAACACAACCCAAGCTCTAAATGACCCCAGCTGAGCTCCCTCTCAGTAATTCATGAAACCAAATTAGCCACTTGGGCACTCAAGAATGAGCAAGATTTCTTCACTCACAAACCTCATATACCCTGACTTTAGAGAGGGAGGGAAGGAGGGTTTAAAGAAATAGCTATTTCTTAGCAGAAAAAGTGAAGCACACTACACTTAAATGATAACTTGGAAAACCTTATAATTTATGGTACAGAGAGCTACCATCCATTTGAGAGCAACTACAATACTCGTTGCCTTCTGGTGTGTCCAGCTGTTAAAGTGAAGAGCCAGAAATCCCTTCACGAGTTCACACAGCATGCACCCAGGTTGCTCACACCCAATGCTCACAAGTTGGCAGAGACCTAATACTTATCCCAAATAAAATTAGTATGCCTCTGTAGTTGGGTAAGGAAGACAAGATGCTGGCTCCTAATCTAGGCTGCTGTTTCTAGTGATCTTCAGACAGTCACCATTTGTCATCATTTTTGGAGAAAACTACTGTCATCCTTGCAACCTACTCCAGGCGCAAGCTTTAAAAGGGAGTTGGACTAGATGATCTCCAGAAGTTCCTTCCAACTCCTACAAATCTGTGATTCTGAAACTTAGTGTGGAAAAACTAATTTCTAAGCAAACTTATGGAGTATGACCAAAGGAAGGACTCAATGGAAACAGAATTTTAATGATTGAGAAATAGCAGTGGTCATTCGAGGACAATGGTGGGGAAGCTGCAGGTGAAAAGACACAAATTGAGGCCTATGAAGTATTCCTGAACTTCTGGTAAAATATTTGCCTATATACAAGAGTGCAAGGAAAGAAAAATGTCGATATAGACATAGATTTCTTAAAAGTGAATCATGCTAGCCTGTTCCAATACCCTTATTTGATATTTAAAGACATTGGTGCTTTTCAATACAGTTCAAGAAATAAAAACCTATTTCTGATAGGCAACATCTGCTGTGCAAATACCCATGTACTTAAAATTTCTGAAGAGAGCTGGACAGCCCTTGCATTAGATACTACAATCAGGAAAAATGATTTGTATGATCACACCACAGAAAAAACAGGCGATATTCAGCTCTAAATTTGGACTAATGCAAAGAAATGAAGCACAGTATCTGTAGTGGATAGCCTCCTTAAAATATGTTAATGGTGTTATTCTTTAATTATTTTTCCTTCGTCTTCCAGATAAATTTTTTAAGAGATGTTATTTACCATGCTGTAAGAAAAATGAGAAGTCTCACAGATACTGTGAGCAACATGTGATGCTTAACCTACATGTTGAGCAAGAAAATAAGCAAGCTGAATGAAATATATTAGTGTCCCTACTTTGTGGGCTCAATCACTGGTTTTACTGGCAGATACACACCCTGCTTGCGTGCAGAAAAGCTTATTATCTATTCAGAGTACAAAAGCATTTGAATTCCATGCAATCAAATAAAATTTCAAAATATAAGCATTCTGAAAGGCAAAATGCATAACAGATAGTTATCATCAATGGATAATGGCTTGTTAAGATATCTTACCCCACATTTAACATTTAGTAGAAGTCTTGAATTTCCTGATTACACTATGGTAAGTGAAATGCAATCTGTTGATAAACTTGAAGCACCAGGATTTATTTGTATAGGCAGAAAAATTCTAGTAAATATAAGAATATGTCAAAAGTTCTGATCTTCACTCAGAAGAAAGAGGAAGAAAGTAAGAGAGGAGAGGAACAGGAATCAAACCTGGCATGTTAATATATTCAAAAAATCGGCAGGAAATTTATAAAGCAAACTCAATCGACAGGAATGATTAACGAGCTGTAAAAAGCCCTTTAATATTACATAACATTTTCATTGTTCTATTGGTTGAAGAAGAAAACTGAAAACTTTAAATTTCCTTTTTCCTGCCTGCTCAAAGACAAAATTAATTAGAATTTGGATTGAAGGTCTGAGCAGAAAAAAAATATGCAGATGAAAATATTTACCTACTGGTCATACTCTGTTCCTCTCTGATATTTTGGAGGCATATCTGAAAAGTATGTGGGAGCTTTTTGGAGCTGACTCGGTTCCGGTTTGAGATTGTTGGGTGGTGATGTCAGTGACCAGATGTGTTGCTCCACGCCAATGACCCACCACAATGTCAGCGAAACAAGCTGAAGTAACATCTGGACTTATCAAAGTAAAAGCTTTTAAGTCTCAGTGCTTAGTCTTAACAAAAAAGAAATAATACTGGTAGCATACTCAGTCTTTTAAAGTCAGTGTGATTTTTTCACCCTGATCTTCAGTGTAAAGAGGCTTTTGCTCCTTCTCTTTCTACAGTTTCCTTTTCCTCTGTTAAAGTGTCAGACCTTTCATGTGTGTCCCTGTGCTTTATGTTATTACTCTCAGTGTTACAAGGAGTGTACAACAGCATCTGCAGGACACTGTCAATATAGTTGCACAGAACACCTGTCCCCTTTATGAAGGAGCTTACAAAGACTTTCCATATGTCCTGTCCTTAGACAAAATTGTATCCAATTCTCACTTCCCACAGCAAATGCTCCGACACAGCAAAAACACGAAAAAAGAAGCCACTATTCTCAGCTGTATACTTGGTGCAGATGACATAGTATTAATATACTTGGGAAGCAGAGTGTGATTTATATTTTAAAATGAAACTATTAATTTACCATCAACAGGAATAACAGCAATTTATCAGACAAGAGAAGAAGGAAAGATGGAGATAAGGAAACAAATAAAAGATGAAATGAGGACAAGAATTAAGTTTTATGTCTTATTTTTCTTATAAATACAACTTGTTATTCATGTATGATATGGACACAAACTGACTGGTGTTTCTGCTGAAATGCAGTTTATCATGAAATGCCCAATTAAAACACAGAAAGATCCTTCAGCAGGAATGTCTTGTTTGCAGTAAATAGGATGTCAAGGTTATGATAGCATCCTGTTTTTCTTTCCACTTTTTGACCTGATTCATGATGACAACAACAAGACAATAATGTGAGAATTGTCCTAAAATGGAAAATGTGGATTCCTGCCCAACTGTAATGAATAAATTTCTGTTGCCATTGCCAGAACTAACAACTTTCATAATTAGGAATGTTGTTGTATAATTTGCTATTGGGAGTATCTGGCAACCTATCTCTATTGAAATGGAAAGATACATATTTCCCTCTCAAGTGGATATAGTGATGTAAGAGAGGTGACTGTCAGAGATTCAAGCATGATTACCATAACCAGAAGGAAAGTCTCATTCCTTTATCAAAGCTCACATATTTCAAATTGCTGGCAACTTTTTAAGTTTAGTGAGACATCCAAGCAATCCTGCTGAGCTACCGAGATCTAGAAAATTTGTCTCAGTGAAGAAAGGAAATGAAAGTATATAGATTTTTTAAATTCAATTAGAAAATTGTTTATTCCCATCCTCACGTGCTCCATTAGTTTTCTGTGACTGCAATCTTGCCTCCACTTAGTAGCTCTCCTACTTGGTATTTCTGCAGGATGGGCCAAGAGGAGACTGTTTCTCAATTCCCTAAGCTCTGAACTCACAAAGGGCAGATACCAGTTGTGCCATCTGCAGCTCATTACACTTGTCCTTGGTTTTAATCATTCTACTTAAGAGCTTTGGTGAGAGGAGATTAGCATAGGACTACCGCAAGCAACTTCTCTTTCCTAAGATGCCTTCCCTTTCCAATTGCTTATTTGGATCTTAACAGCTTTTAAGAATAACCTATCTACAATTAACCTATCTACAATTTACTAATTTTCCAGTCAGGTATTTCGTTCTACTGTTTAACCAGAACTACAGTTCTTGCTGGTTTGTTTGCTTAAATGCACATCAAATGGGAGAGAAACACCAGATGTCTAAGATCACTATCCCATCCTAGCTTATCATAGGCCAGCACATCATGTAATACGTTTACAAAAGATATCAAGATCAACCTTGCCGTCAGTTAGGTTTTTCTTTCAGCTACACTGTTGCAGAATTTTGTTCCTGTGTTGGTGAGATTTTTCTCTTGTAATTTCAAATCTAAAAGTGTATAATGCAGAATTCTTAATTATTATTTTTTTTTTGATCCAACAGATTTTGAGATTAAATTGTTTGTTTACACACTTTCGTATTTCTGTACAAGAAACAAGTTCTGCCATAAAACAGGATTTCTATTCCTCCAAATAATCCTACATTATTTCCTTTTTCACGAACATGTTACTCCAGAATTGAACACAGCACTCAAACTAAGGTTTCCACAGATGTTTTGTCAGTGACTTTGGTACATCTCTAACTCATTGCAAATTCCCAGTGCACTACTATACATTTGTCTTTTCAGTAACTGCTTTTGCATTGACAGCACGTAGTCCACTTGTACTGGACAAATATTGCTATGTCTTTCTCAACAACATTTCTAACCATTAAGTTCGTGGCTGCTACCAGATGTTATTATTACTTTTTCTTTAGGCTTTTCAGTTTCTTCTCATTTCTGCAGGTTCGCAAGGTCCTCCTATTCTTTAATTTTTTAGCATATAGATAATATTTGTCCAAATAGAGAAACCAAACGGACACCGTTATATAAGACTCCAGACTGTTCTCAGTTGAATTCCTTTTATAGCTCCTGACTTTTTAAGAGTTAAGTTTTCACATGTAACGATTGTGATTCTTCTGCAAACCAGCTTCTTACCTGCCTTACTAGTCCTGCACAGATGCTGAACCCCCAGATAAAACAGAGGAAATACAGATAAAATAAACCTAGTAAAAGGTTAGTTTAGCATATCTGCCTTGGGCAAACTTGAATTTTAAACATTTTTGTATTTGTTTTCTTCTCTGTCGGGACGAAAGCTAAATCAGCATGGTGAATCTGCTTAGGCTGATAAACCCATTCATGCCATTATGCTGCTTTTGGAAATTAAATTTCTCTGTACTGTACTTTGCTACTCAGATGTAATGGTCCATTCAGAACTTAAGTCCCTTTACATCTGTAGAGTGTAGGAATACTTTAAGCAAAAAGAAAAGGATAGCAGTTAAGAACTTAAGGAAGAAGTTAAGGGAAAAAAAAATAGAAAAAAAAAACCTCTTCTCAGCTACTGGGTAATCCTGTAACCAGGCAAGCAACTCGAACACCAATTTGATAATATACCAAAAAAGTTTTTGAATCTGCATCCTGTTCCCAAGGGACACCTATCAGAATTGCAACGCAAAGGCAAATGGTGCCTTCTATCAACTCTTGTGGAACGAACCAGCAATTCTTTTCTATGCACTTTCATTTCCTTGTATTTTTAAGGGAAAACTTCACAATGCCATCTTTCGCCTTAATTTCAAATTAAGATCTTAAAAAGATCTTTCATTTGTCTGGGAGAGTAGGTATGGCTGATGATGTTTTCCTCCAATGTACACGTTATGTTGCTAAGTGACATTTGGCTATGAATATCACATGTTGCTCCTGTTTCTGTGAGCCAGCAGTATTTTGTTGCTACATTCCAGATGTCAGGGTAGTGAGATGTCATCCCCATAAGGATCTGCATATGAATTGGAAGCAAATAAATGATTGGCAGTGTCTTCAACAGCTTTCTTGCTATCAAAGCTCTGATATATTATTAGCTATAAAACTTATTTTCCTGACCGTTTTTGAATAAAATTTCACAAAGCATTTAAGATTTTTTATATGTTTTGAATAATTGAAACAATTCAAATCTACTTTTAAAGACACGTATTTCCTGAAATAAACAAAAAAGGAACCTTCTCTTTTTTTAAACTTCTTTTCTGTATAAATAAAATAGATTAGAAATTCATAAAAAAATATGTACACACTGCAATACAAAAAAACCTCTGAAAATAAGTAAATGGGTAGATATTTTAGTCTCTGTCAAATTTTATATATGATAACTATCTCATACTGAGAATTTGGCTCCTTATTCAGATACAAAGTATTCAATTTTTCCAACTCTTTAAGTGGCTTGGGACAAGTATTATGTCTTGTGTAAAGAATCTCTCTTTAAATACATTCAAAAACATGCCTAGATGTCTGGGACCCAGTGTGTATGCTGTGATTTTCAAAATATTCTTGTGCCAACATCATAACATAAACAGTATTTTAATATCAATCTTTTTTGCATTACAGCTATAGAGCTACCAGAGGCTGAAAACAAAAACAGTTGAGCATTAGGGTTACCAAAGGCAGACTAAGCAATGAAAGCATTACTCAGGAGTCTTACTTGAATCCCTGGTTCATATCCTCATGTAGGACAGAGGAAAAAAACTTTAGAAATGCCATCCTGCACTTAAGAGTAGGTCACTTCATCCTCCTGACTTCCTCTACTAGGCACTGGTAATGCAGCCTCCTTCCTCTTCAAGTCTGCATAAATACTGTTGTTCATTTTTTCACAGGAGGTACTCCTTAACTTAGGCTTATGCTATCCACCCGTGCAGATATTCAAATAACTGATGCTTGTATCATCCACAGGCATGCTACAGGTGGCAAAACTTTTGCTGAACTTTAGGTTTGACGCAATAATCAGGACAAACACACAATCAAGTCTCACTGAAATTTGTTCTTAGCTTGGTACCTGAAGAGCAGATCTTAGGAAGTTCATCTGCTGATCATAGGCATGAAGTTGAGTATATGAATATGGCACTTTTGCTAGACTAGAGTCCCTTTGCTGTAAACTAGTTGAGTATCCATAAATGGGTGGAAACATCTTCATGCCAAATACATGAGGGAGCTTTCCTTTACTTGTATTGCATCCAGATCTGTAACAGATGACAAACATCCATATCTCTTTGATCACTACAAAAACAAATGCATTTGTCTAAAATTTACTAAGAGGCAATAAAAGAATATTTTAAATGTACTCAATCCAAAATCTTATCAGGCAGGATAGTGGAATGAACCATTTACTTCAAGCTCTTTTGCTATAAACAGTCTTGTTTCTGGAGAGAAACTGTGCTTAAGAGAGCAAGGTACATAAATTGACCAATTTAGCAGCACTGGTCAGATTAGGGATGCAGTAAGAAATTCTTACTTTTCTGATTTAGTAAGAGATCAGATGTTCTGTTTTCCTGGAAAAGCAACAAAATAATTAAGTGAAGAGAATACAAATTAATAGCTTAAGTAGAGAAAGGGAAGAAAATGGATTTATTTTGGAAACTATGCAACTGTGCTTGCAAACCAAAATACCTCATTTTAAATAAATGTGGTTAAGAGATTGACATTGTGTAGCTCACTGTAGAGAACTTACCATAATTTGTCCAGGTGTTACAATGGCTGTGAGTTGTCATTTGACTCAATACAAGGTGAAAGCTGAGTTTATTTTTAAAGCACATACCAGTGAATGTCACTGGTCAATATCTACTCCTTGTTCTTTGCACAGATATGAAAATCCTGTTGCCTATCATGAAAAGCCTGATTCCTTTTCTCCAACTGCAGAGATTCTCACTGCCTGTTATGGAATTCATCTGGTATCAGTAAAAAAACAATTCCCTAATTGTGAAAGCTGACAATTTCTAATGAAATCTAGAATGTCTTTCCTCCTTATGATCATGATTGATCCTTATTTGAAGAATTAGCTTTGTTTCCTTGGATTTTTCTACTTTGGGGACAACTTTCTTTTCATACTATGTCAAAAATTTTATTTTCCAACTTCATAATTATAGCCCACAATACAAATAAAGAGCAGAACTTGGCCAACTTCTTTGAAAAATTCTGTTCTGCTTTATGGATTACCTTTATACTGCAGTGAAGCAAACCATTACATATGTATAAATGCCTGTAGGCAATGAATAAATTGGTGATGTTCGCCTATAACTGAGTTGGGTTGCTGATTTCTCTCCAGGTTGCTATTTTTACAAGGATAATATTTAGATACAAATCCCAACCCTGCTGTAGTGCAATTCCTGCGTCTGCAGAGCTAATACAGTTGGGATTCGGTGGGATAAGTACACTATGGATGTTCTGTAGAGAAACTGCATTATATTTCTCAAGGTTAAGCTTTGTCAAGGTTCCACAGAGAAGAAAGCAATCAAGGGTTGTCTTTTGGAATACCTTAAACGTAGAGAAAGGTGATGTACACATATACAAAATTTATTCAGGATTTACACCCACCTAAAAATTGCACAAGTGACTTTCTATCCATCTTCAAGAACTGTATTAAGTTAAATTCTGGCTAATGTGTTTTCTAGGCATGAGAGTTAATACATTGTGCTATATATGAATTTTATTAACATTATTTAAATAACCACTGGAAGAAAGTTCTTATGGCTTATAACTACTATAAATATTGTTGCATCGTAAATGAATGCCCCATTCCTAAGTAGAAATGTAAGCAAGTAGAGACCATATGAGTCAATGCAATAATTCCTCCACCAAAATTTAGATGGTCATTATTTTTAGAATTCAAGTTTTCCATCCCTTGAGAACCTTATTCCTACATCCTAAATCAAAATCACCAAACACATCTCAACAGTTTATTCTTTAAATATACCCTTCATTCCTTCAATACTGACAAAAAGAACATTGCTTCAAAGATGAGCCAAAAACCAAAACAGTACATATTCCAAAAGTGAAGTGAGGGAAATAGATTCTTGTTCAGGAATTTTTCCAAGTAGAATTGAGTGCAGTACAGCTGCAACATAATAAAAAGCAATGCTGGAATCCGTGGCTAGCGTTCCCTTTGTGCTAGTCAACACCAGAGCTCTTAACTCTTCAGAGACTTGGGAGATACAGTACAATGGTCAACTGGCCATTAAATCCTATAATACTATGCAATTGACTATGAAAATCCCATGTAAATCTCTACAAAAGTTCCAGGTGAGACCAATAGATGAAATAAACTTAACCAAATCAAAACATAAGAAAGAGAGACAAAGAGAGGCTAGTTTGTCAAAGAGAGACATCGACATCAAAGGAATAAACAAAAAAGATTTCAGGTGAAACAAAACGTTGAGTTTTGTTTTTTTTTTTCTTTTGCTTGTGGCTATTCAGTTAAGAATTTGGGTTGCACTTCTTGTGGGAAAGCTATGTCAAATAGGTGAATACTTTTCTTCGATCAACAAAGTGATGTGGCCAATGTGATGTGTTCTGGGGCTAAACTCCCCAGAATAGATGCTGATCAAGCCCTGTCCATCACTTTCATGACTCCCTGAGATAGTTTAGATCCCTGGTACGAAGGTAATTTCTTACATCTGAAGGCATGCCATATCCTAAATTCCATTTAGAAGCTGTTTGCTGGCATCTATACCAACCTCTAGCTATAATTTCAATGTTTTGTTTTTGACAGTTATTTTTTCTGACAATTATTTACCACAAAGACATATGAATGAAAAACTTCAACACTGGGACTAAATGATAGAAACTAAGCATTTAAACAAAATGCACTGATGAAAAGAAATAAAAGACATTTTCAGTACCAGACAAGGTGCTGTAGATGCATATATGGACCCTTTCAAGTCTAGTATGTATATAGTCTTGTAATGGATGATTTCTGTGGCTGGCTTTAGCAGTCTTTCATTAATTAAAATTTAGTGAGAATTGCAGTCTCCAAGAAATTGAGGATTACTTTCAGAAGTAGGTCATGGAAATGAATATGGAATATGGAAAAAAGTCTCGACTGAAGATTGTTGCTCTGTTCATGAGAAAAGGAAGGTAAGAACGAGCTTTGACTTGCCATCTGGTATAGAACAATAGAATTGGGGTAGGAACAAAGGGATACCAAGCTTCCTGGGAACTTGGGCAAATTTATTTTGGAATTTGTATTTTTTCCTTATCTATCAAGTGAGTTTTGGTGCAGAACACAGTCTATCTAGGAAGTAACTCTAGCATGAAGTGACTCCAGCATTCTGTGCTTCAGAAATGTCCATGAATGTTGTATCTCCTCTTTTAGATTGTCTGATCTACAGTATTAGATTGGAGCCACTGTTACATGACAGCAGAGATAAAGTTCTTAGACCAAGACAACTCAAAGGGGTTGAAGCCACATCATGCTTGACATAGTACAATTCAATAACAAAGAAGGCCACCCCTGTCCAATTTATATTATATATTTATAATCTGAGACATAGTATTCGGTAACATATGGACTGATGGACTGCTTACGAGTTGTAATGAACTCAGGCATCAAGCTGAAAGTAAGATTACGCCTGAAGGCATTGCAACTGCAAGATCTAGAGTGCAGAATATATGAAGATCTCTACATACAGAACTGATTCATGAATTTTGTTCTTTCCTAAAAAGGACAGCATTTAGGCCTGAGCTTAAGGTTAATGCAAAAAAAATCATATTCTGAAGTGGCCAGTATGCCTGTATGCTGGTTATAATTGAGAACCTCTTATAAGCAAGGAGACTCTGTGGTTCCAATTAGAAGGCAAAACAGGGATAACAGTAACAAGAAAAATATACTGAAGGCTTACTCTTTCTTTTTTTGCCAATTAGATTTATTTACTAGATTTTACTTCTGATTTTCCTGTGGCCATGACCAATATCAAAGAGTTGTTGGTAACCAACAGGTCAGACTTCTGTCATACATGATTTGATGATAGATCAAAGTGAGATACAAATATTCATGTGTGACAGGCAAAGAAGGAAAGAAAGGAAGTAAAAACAGAACCTTCTTTCTGTTCATGCCATATTCTACTCTGTGCCAAAGCCTATCTTACTGTATTACTTTGAAAGCTGGTTTAAATTATCTATAACTATTTATGCAGATGCAGTCTAAAAAATTATTAACTGATTTAACACTTTCTGTAAAAGGCTCTGCATCATTTCTCATTCTTCTTAAAAACACTTGAAACTGATTAAACATTTCCCCTGGGAAACTACTTTATTTTATTTTGTATTGAATTTTTTGTCTGTATGATTAATGTGTAGTCAAAACTTGTTTTGATTTTCCAAACTGTATTTTAAAACCAAACGTGAAGTAATAACTTGTGGATTGCTTGCAAAATACTAACAATGTGTTCCATTATGAAAAAAAGAAGTATTGTGCAAATTTCATGTACCACAGAATTAAGCACTCTTCAGTAAGCCCTGTGAAAGTAAGTATGATCAAAGTACCTCAAAGTACAAGTGCTGAGGGATGATAGTTAAGCTGTGTCCTAAAATGCAGGAGAACATGAATATATATATATATAATGTATAGATGGAGATGATCATCTTATCTCACATAATTACCTCTTAAGATTTTTGACTTTAGATGTAATGTAGCTGTGTTCACCAAATTTTTGAAATTTTGGTAAAAAGTATCCTTCAAGAATGCATGTTTCTTGCTTTGTTTGTACTAAAAACATGTGTAAATCTCATTCAATTCAAAAGTATATAACCAAATATCATCACATTTCTCATGGCCCTTGTCCTCTCTGGGGCTGTGCACAGGCAGTATCTGAAGTTAAAATCTCTCCAGAGTTAAAAATAATGTTTATTTCTTCTCATGTTAAACAAACAAACAAACAACAAAACCCTAACTTCTGTACAGAGTTGATCCTTGCCAAAGATCTAAAATCTTGGCAAGTGTATCTCTTCCAAGAATAAATATTCACTGATATTAGTCCATCAGTCTTGCTAGAAGTGAGCAAATATCATAGAACTGAGTCGGTGGGCCAACTGAACATTTTTAACTGCTCCAAAGAAATAACTGACCCACTGCAAGTGTAAAGTAACACAATGACTGTGATCACAGAGCAATGTTATCTCATTCTTAATGTAGCTGTTATATTTGGTTTTTGGAGGTGGATTGGCATGTATATAAGCCAAGGCTTGATTACCAAGGCCTAACAGTGGGGACATGAAATAGGAAGAACACCAAAGGACCATACTTAATCAGTGATGAGCCAAGATCAGTCACTTATGACCTTCATGCAGAGAAATCAGAAGGTTTGAAGTAGAAGGTGAATAGATAAAGGACCAACCCCCAGTATTATGCTTAAAACTTTTTCATTTTCTCCCAAAGTATTTGGAAACAGAGTGAGGGTAATGTCTTCACTGCCTTTATTTTGGTTCTCCCTTGCTTCAAAGACTAGTGAGATCCTACTATATTTTTACAAAGCAGACTGCTTTTCAGGCAGGTTTTCTCGAGTTCTTGCTTTATGAGTCTTGGAGAAAGATTCTGGGCAGAGATGTTCAGAAGAAAAAGTGTTTGCAGTCTTTGGAGGTTGTTAATTCCTGGAAAAGCTTCTGGCAAACTCAAGCTCACCAAAATTTCACAGAAAATGTTTGTTAGAATTTGACCAGTTTAAATGAGTTTCTTGTGTTGGTGTCTACCTAGTGGAAGTTCGAATCGTGCTTGGTTTTACACACAAAGTCAAGCAATGCTGCCAACGTATACAGGCCTCTTCTCTCTGAAATATTTTATTTATTTACTCTGGAGTCTGAAGACAGCTTGGAGACATGTCTCTTGCCAGTGGTATTTGCGGTGGTATTCACAGAGTTGTCCTCTAGTTTTTAGAGTCAGTTAGCACTTATTTCTTAGGCTCATGTAGAGATTCAGTTTTCAGTAATAACTCTCCTAACCATGTTTGAGGTTGCCACCATTGCTCTGCATGGTTATTGACCTGGCCATCAGCCTTCAATATTAGAAGGTTTACTAGATTGCCTTTTGCCTAGAAAGTAAAGACAACATGTATACTGTTAAATTTTTATCTCAGAATATAGATCAAGTGTTTACAGTTTCAAATGTCAGAAATTGTTACAGGGATACAGGATGGGAAGAGGCATTTTGGAACATCATATTTCCTTGACTGCTGTAAAAGCAACTTGGGCCACCATCTTTTCCAGGGCAGTAATGGGTCCCATCACGAAATTAAATAGGGCTTGGACATGTGCCGTGATCTTTTACTTCCTCTTTCCTGTATCTGAAATGTCTTATTGCTAGGAACTTCTGGTACACCTCAGCTGAAATACAGTCAAGACTGGAATTGTGTTAAAATAGCCCAAAATATCTTCTTGCTATAAGTTCTGGCAAAGTAGTATTCAGTGTCACTTTCATTGTCCATTTTTCTAAGTTAAGCATACAAATCTGATATAATTTCTTCCTATACAGTAGGCTCTTCGGCATTCACATCAAACTAATAATCCTTGTTTGTATCTATTCCACTTTGAATGTGATTTTCAGAATGGCATTACTTTCCAGCACTGATAGATTCAGCTTCTGCTCTTGGAAATGATTCCACCCACCAGTGCATTACATCTTGCAACAATGAATTCTATGATTATTCATTTAGGATGTGAATAAAGAGCTTTCTAATTTGTCCCAATCTATGTGCAATACAATCTGTCTAGCACAGTACTTTCAGATGTGATGGCAAGGCAACCGAGTCATAAACATAAAGAAGAAAAGAAATTCAAATCTGGCAGTTTGACATGACCATTTTGCAGCTGAAGTCCTAAACTCAAGTTCAAACCAGATTTCTAGAATATTTATCTTTGAATGACCGGGCAGGCACTGTTCTAGTACCAAGTGTATGCTCATTTGAGTGTGTGTTTACAGTCTAATACATATAATATTCTGAAAAGCTCAAGGTACATTTTTATCATAAACTGAAACCAAGATTACATTAATTTCAGGTGGTCTGTGAAGATCAATGGAATTGCAAGAAAAAAAATAAACTATTCTATATATATTAATTAATAATTTAAATAATAACTTAATACCAGCTTTTGATTTATATGAAATACTTACATATTATGGAAAACAGCTTCAAAGAAGGCTCATACACAAAACAGCCTTAGCAATTTATAACAACTGAGGATCTGGCCCTATCCTGCTCAAATGCATAACACTTTTAAAAACATAATCCACAATACAACAGCTCTGTACTAGGAAAATGAGCTATCCACCAAAACGGAAAATAAGAAAGGAAGAAGGAAAGAAAAACAAATCTGCTTTATAAGAAGAAAACGAGACATTCCTAAAGCATTTCAGGATGACCACACACCAAGTGAAAAAAAAACAGCAGTTCAAAATGCCTGCCCCACACAAAGGATAACTCTGCTTGGCAGAATACAAGACTATCTCCTTTTACTAAGAACAACTCACCAATCAGTCAACACCACTTTAACTACTCTAAGTACTTTTCCACCTTTCACAGAGTCCATCAAAAGTTCAACACATACTACCAGCCAAGTAGAATATCCAGTAAGCTATATATATCCTCATATAGATATCTATACAAACATAAATTAATATATTCCATTTCGAGTAAAATAAAATTCCAGATGTTGACACCACCTATATGACAACATCAATCTTGTCATTTATTAAACCTCTCTTTTTGAGAATTTCAGGTAGAAAGATATAGAATATTTGCCTTTCTTGTCTCATACATATATGCAAGTAAAATAGCTTCAGGCACTCTGACAATTATCTAAATGCAGTTATACTGGGCAGTGGTGACTGCTTTGTTGAGATTTCTGTTCCATTTGTCTCTTAGATGTTCTAATTATAATCAAAATGTAGTACATACAAAGGGAACAAAAGAGGTGAAATGATCTGAGAAATTTTTTTCTCCTTATGCAGGATAAGCAATGGATAAATCAAAAAAGGAAGAAAAACTGATTTATTAGTATCTTCACATTAAGCTGCCTAAGTCCTCCCCAGAGGAAAGGAATTTTAAAGCAGGATTTGAAGCAAAATAATGAGACAGCTTTACAGATACTTTACAGGAAGTTCTCTCTAAATTTGGCAGGCAGAAAGCGGGAACCTTGTTTGGGAATTCAGAAAGAGACAATGGAAGGTAATACTATGGGGCAAATGGAAGTAGGTGTTAAGACCAGGCAATGCTTTTATTTGCAAAAATAAAGAAGAATGCAATAAAAAGGTTTCAAGGAAGAGATACATTAAGAGGTACATGAAATACCCCTAAACCATAAAGTAGAGGTATTCTCTTGCTGCTGCTCCCAAATAAACATAACAGGACCAAGAACATCCTAATAGGTGCAGAAGAAAGGATACTGCAGAATTTAAGTGTCAGGAAGAAGGAAGAGTGAGGAAATTTCAGCAGTCTGCATGGCTAGGAAGAAGTGTGTATTGGAGATGCTATGTGTGTAAAATTTAGAAAGTTTGGAAGATTTAGATGACATTCAGTTTAGGAACTTCAACCACACTGAAGTCCACAGTTATTGAGAAGAGCATAGTGAGAAGGTGTGATGCAGACAAACTAGGTTTGCACGGTTAGTAACTCATTCATGAAGGTGTCAGATGAAAAGTTTATTTAGGAAAAAAGGAGACAGAGGAGGGATATATTGGTAGATCTGTGAATCTTCAGCAAAAAGATGACATGAGAATTTTATGTTTTTGGTGCAATTACACAATGTTAGAAGCAAAGTTCCCTCACCGAAAGCAAGAGGATCCTCCAGAGGATACATTAAAGAAATGAACAGGAAAGAGAATTAGTCGAGGAAAGACAGTCCTGAGGAATCCCAGAGAGATTTCAAGAGGTAAAGAAGCAGGGAGGCCAGAAGAAGTTATGGTTATAGAGAGAGTCTGAGATCTGGCAAAATAGATGCTATTCGATGTTGTGGAAAGAATGGTTTCATTTAAGAGCAGAGAAGGGAAGCCAGATTGGAAGAACTCGAGGAAGAAAAAGTGTAAACAGCACATTCAGAGGGCTTAGAGATGAAAGAGTGACTGCAGATGGGCCAGTAGCTAGAGATGCAAGAAGGAGTCAAAAGTGTTTTATTTATGATGTGAGAGACTTAGCATATGGTATGGCAAGCAGAGAAAAACTAAAAACAGTGAAAACAACAAACAAGAGGAGATCAAGAGGTTAAAGAGTAAGGGAGGGGAAAAGAATGAGCATATGGGAGATGAAGAGCTGAGAGAAAGAGAAGGCAGGCAGAAAACGGGATTTGAAAAGAACAGATGAAGCATGTCTGCATCTGTGATGAGGGAGAAGCAGAAGGTGATGAGGAGATGGGTGGAAACATAGGATTAGGATACCATTAAGTTTGAGGTAGTGCAGCTGTGCAGTCTGACTGACAGCAGAACTGAAAAAGTAGAGAATTGAGTGGTAATGAGGTGAGTGTAATTGGCTTTTTCAGGTACAATAAAAATACTGGTCTTCATACCCTTTAATTTCAAACCTCTCCTCTTACAGCTACAAAGGCCCATATCAGAAGGGTCATCCTTCAGGACAGAATGGATTCTTCATCATAGTACAAATCAGAATTAAATAGCTTGTTAAAAGGCCATGTTATATGATAAGGAGCAGATCTATACTATTTGTGAAATTATAGAAAACTCTGAAATTAGCATGCATATTTTTATGACATGCATATTTTAGTCACTAAGATATTTTGTGAAGTGTAAGCTTAATCTGAATGAAAGCAATAGAAATATTTCCAGTAAAATATTTCCAGTTAAATACTGTGATATTTCCCCACATGGAAGACCCAGCCCTCTCTTTCCATAGCACAGTGTTCCTTAGTGAGGTCTGAGAGTCCTACAGTGTACACGTGCAGCAGCTGCAAGACTAATGCAAATCGCAGAAGGCAGAGACTACGACCATGGAGTGAGATACAGACACCATTAACCATGTTGGCTGCATAACGAACCAGATCAGGAAACCAATCCAGGCTAAAAGTAACCCAGCAGAAAGTTTATTTTTAAACTGATTTGTTTCCCAAACATCTTCACTGACTAGCTGCACGAATGCTAGCACTTGCAGAGGGAAGGGGTTGGATGGGATGGCAGCAGAGAGCAAAATAGGGGACAGTCTCCTTTTAGTGTAGTCTTGGCTTTTTCCCTTTCTCCCTGAAGACTAAACTACTTTGCGGGGAGGGACTGAATAACTAAATTATTTTAGCCCAACTTTAAACGAGACTTTTATATTTCACGTCTTCCAACTTCTCTAGCCTACCCTAGGCTCTCAACATATGATATTTTAGACTTACTCCTTGCAGCAGAGGAAGCAGTTTATGCCTGGCAGAAGTGAACCCAAATCTCTTAAATAACCAGTTTACACTCGTATTCAGCCATCTTTTCTTTTTTTTTTTTTTTAATTAAGGAAGTTAAAATTAATTTTTAATTTCCTTAGCTTACTTACAATGTCCTTTTTTCTGCATCTTCAAATAATTCCTCACCTTCCTTGATGTTTTTTCTACCCTTTTCAAACTTTGGATGTCAGCTGTGCCCTCATAGTCTTATTCTTGTCTATGTGCCAGCACTGTTTCTCTCCACCTTAGAATACAAAGGCTCTCAGGAATTAATCTAGCTTGCTTTACATAAGTTCCTCTATATCCCATCTCATCTATCATTTCTTATTTCCAAGTATCTGCTCCCTGCTGAATTTATAAGCTATTGGTTAGACCTTGTTTGTAGGAAAAGTAGGAACCGAAGATGATCATTTAACTCATACCTTCCAGCAAACTTGGGGTCAAAAGTTGTTCTAACTCTTTGCCAGCGAGAACAGGCAGTGGGGATTGTTAGCACGCACACAGACTACACCGCTGGAGAACTTCGGCTGAAACGTGCTCTGGTAGAGACTCCTTTGGAAAAGTTCAGATTCTGCTAATGCAGCAAATTCTCTGAAAAGTGACCCATAGAAATATACTGTTTTGAATTTGAAACCATCCCAGAGCCAGGGTGCAATTAGAAGAGGGGGAAAAAATGTCTCCCTGGAATATCCAGGACCTAGTGGTCTGAAAGGTTTGGAAAAGGGCTCGAATAGGTTCTCACACTTCCTAGATGCATCTAGACTGAATGTCTCTCCTTTTTTTTTCATTCTTCCATCAACACTTAATTATTTACGTGAACATTAATGACTGTGGAGGAGAGATTATGGGAAAGTCTTGTTCTGTACTTCAGTAGACAAGGTATTTAGCCAGAAGTCCTACGTCCAAAATCTAGCCATTGGTCTGGTGGGCCTTCTTGAATAGCACCTCTTTTCTAAATAAGTTTTTCAGAAAACAAAAATGAGACAGGTTTTTTTTTGCTCTGAGTTCAGACAGAACTCAAAAATAGATGTTGGTAGCTTTACATCTTTCACCTCAAAAAAAAAAAAAAAAAAAAAAGATTATTTCTATTTTAACAAGCACTTCCTGGAGCCCTCAGTTTGGTACCTTGTTTGAAAATGCTAACCTGTGAAGTTGTGACTGTTTTGTGGGTGAGACAAACTCTGCCCAAGAGGTGAGCATTGCAGCTGACTGCAGAACTAACCTCTTGATTTATAGCCTGTTTAATAAAGTCTTAAAAATGAAGTAATTTTGCACTTTTAGTAATTTGAAGTTAAAGATATTAACTTTCACATGAGAAATAGCTGAAGTTCTTCATGCTTCTGGCAGATCTTGTTTCCCTTTTCAACTTGCAGATTCAAAACACCCACTGACTTCACTGTGCCCTCATGTAAGTGTTGATAAGTGAGGTGTAACTCTTTACGAACTGGAAAATAGAGAAACCGGTCTGAAGAGCCTTTCCCTATGGGGAAATGGCTTTCTGGTTCACGAAATTAATGAACAAGCAGAATGATTTGTGAAAAACAACTGTTTTATAGGACCACCACCTGCAGTATGGGCTGATTCCCACGATGTGGAAGAAATCCAGAACATCATTTCAGATTAATTTCTTGACATTTCAACTTTGTCCTGCACCCCATCCACCAACACAGAACATACTCAAGAGTAACAAAGATATTTCTGGCGACACACTGCAGCCATGGGAAATTGGAATGCAAGTCATGCCATATCTACTGACAGCTCATAAAGTATTCCACAGCAGTGCAGAAGATGTATTTTCTATGCCTGAAGATCATGTTAGCTTGGTCTGGGTTTTGCTAAATAGTACTGAACTTTTGGCTGTTTATTCCCAACTCTGTGATGTAAGCTGGCCTCCCTGGAAGCCAGACTCCAATTGCGGCAACCATTCTGTACACACACATTGCATGGAAAGAGTTACCTAGTAATAAAAAACATATGAAGCTCCGAGATCAGTTCCCCCTTCTCCCTCCCAAGGTGTTCCTTCGTGGTTGTGATTTGTGCACAAGCCTATAGAAAATGCTGCATTTTCAAGCCAAGATATACAAAGTGTTTGAGGCTCCCAGTTCCTATTTAAGCATTTAGGGTTCCTAAAAATGAATGGGGGACCTAAATACCTGTGTCCTAAATACCTGGGACCTAAATACCATGTGCAGCACCCACTGCAAATGTAGGGAAGGGAAAGGAGTGAGGTTTCATGTTGCTGCCCGCTGACCATTGAGCACTCTGAACTCTCACCCAAATGATTTCTGGAATCATTTGGCATTCAGCTATCTTGGGTTTTATTGCACAGATGCATTCAATGCTTCACGTACAATTAATGTCTTAGCACTTGCAAAACTGACCATTGATTTAGAATCCACCTTATTTTAGAGTTTCTCTCATACAAAGATACTGTTTAAAATAATTCAGAGGATCCCCTTCCTTAAACTTTCTCTTTTGGGCTGCGCGCGTTCTTTTGCAAAACAAAGCAAACACAGTTGGAAGATCTTTAACTGGTAATGGGCTTTGGCCTAATTATTTTGACAACAGGGTAGTTATGATATTATGCATCAGTTTAGGATTAAAACAATTAAACCTGCAATTACACACTGTTTTTTAAGAGAGCTGGGATGCCGCATCTGAAAATGATTTGAAAATGAAGACTATTTGCAATTTGCAATATGTTGAAAATATCCCAAAGTCCTTGTTGAGGCCTTCATTTCCATTGGAGGTTCATGAAATTATTTTTCACCTTTTTTCTTTTGATAGCCACACACTCATAATTCTCTCTCCCTTGACACTATGAGCAACTTTAGCAGGAGTTATTCACTTCCCCGGTATGTGTAGCATACATCTTAATCTTAGTAAAAATTCATCTTAATAAAAATTTCATTGAGACTCAGTAGTCTTACAGGCTCCTATTGGAACCACCTCCCTATTTTATTTTTTTTAGCAAACAATATATTGTTATTTTCTCAGCTCTTTGAATGCTTATTACATTTCCATGCTTTGTTTCAGGAAAAATTACACAGGCAACATCCATTGCTTTCTAAAATTGGAGTGCATCAAATCATCTGTTTTCCCTCAATCACTGAATTTATTCTCTCAGCAAAGGAAACAGGACTTGTTTTCCGACATTCTTCTTGTATCAATCTCTCATGGCATTTCAAGACGATTTCCCCCCCCTATTTTATTTGGTTACCCACAGATGATACATATGAGGGTCTCCTTGCTGCATCATCATGCACATGCCGTGCACATGTTAAAGACTACACACATCCAAGAGGCAATTAGACACCATACTGATAAATAAATCTCTCTTAAAGCTGCAAGTACAGTGGTATACCTGAGAGACAAACTCCTGAAGCTTGGAAAAGTACGCTGGAAAATTTCAATCACATATATTTTTATACTATTCTTGAGTACTACTCTTATTGGCTATTGTAGGGGAAAATATAGAGAACTAAGCAAACTTTTGGTCTAATTCAGAAAAGACGTGACTGCTGTTTAGGTTATTTAACAGTATGTCCCAATATTTTCTAGGAGGCAAGTTTAAGCAAAGCAGTTGTCAAGATGGACAGCATCCTTGCCCTTCTCCTGCTTCTGTTCCCCTGAGTTTTCAGACTAATCCCTAGTCTTTCACAACTTACTTTCTAGAGCTTTGAATACTTAGATGAGTTTTAGTGGACTCTTCTGACTTGAACACAAGTATCACAAATTTCCTTTAGTTTGTTTTTACATTGGTCTGTTTTCTTATCCTTTTATTTACATTTCCTTTATAATTATTATCTTCTCCAGATTTTCTTATTTAGCTTTTCTGATACTGGTTATGTCCTCCTTTTTACAATTCACATTTAATCTTAGTTATTATACCATTTCCTACATCCATTCATCCATCCTTACTTATATTAATTTATTTTTATTTTCTACACAATTTCTTTCTCATTTTTTGGTCCTCATAGTCCCCTTAATGCATTAATGCATTCAGTTATATCACTTCATGTATTTCTTTACTCAGTTTTATTTTTTTACTTTGAAGTAAAAAAACAGTTTTTACTCTTTTAGATTTTCTCACTGACTTCAGAGAACAGGAAGAGAGATTTGCACTTACTGCCTACAAGTATATGTAATATGTGCACAGATCTACAGTAATTACAAGCCATAGAACATAAAGTCACGTTGAGGGACGTAAGAGTGAACCTTTGTGACCAAGGAGCATGGCTGGCACACTGCTTTTGTTAATTCAGACTACCTCAGCCACTGACAAAACCATATGTGCCAAAATCTCAGATTTACATTCTCGGTCCTGCACCAACCTTAGGTTTCAGCAGCACAGTACTGATTCACCAGCAAAGTTTCATCCCATGTTTGTCTTAGAATTTCTCTTTTCTGCACCACATACAAAATGTACATGACAGATACAAGAGTTAATAAAAAAGATGAAAAGAAACCACAGATGAATTTAAAATAGGATTTCATAACATAATACTTTGAGTGTCGGTAGATGTCCACCATTATGTGTCTACACAAAAGTTTCTAACAGACAATTGTTCCTAAGTACTTTTGAAGACAACTGTGTTCCTCTTTACTTGTTCAACGGCCTCCTATGAAAAGACTAGAGTTTTCAGAGGTTAACTAAAAGGTGTGTGCTCATCAATTCTGTGTACTATACTCAGATGTATGTATAGGAAACAGAAGATACTTCAAAATTGAAAACGTAATTTAGATTCCAATTCTAAGAACAATTAGGCATGAGAGTATTGCCTATTGCTTCTACAATGTTTGGCAGATCAAGGCCATAATGGGGGGAAAAAATAGATGCTTGAGACACCTAAAGAACTTAGAAAAAAAAAAAGTCTAATACAGTTTTATCTTTTTTTAAAGTCATATTTTACTCCTATGTTTCTTTCTTTCACCATGCAGCTAACAGCCTTTGCTAAAGGCAACAAAAAAATACACAAAGGAAAGGATAGCTTCACAATTATTATTTACTTGTGTTATGGTACTGCTTTAGTTAATTCTCTGTTCAGTGACTAGCATCTTCTACCATTTCTCAAAAGCAAGTGTGATTTCAAAAAGTTCCCATCTTGGAAGCAGTGTGTTTCTACAACTTCTTAATACACTCATGTAATGAAATGAGTAGAAATGCACATCTCTTATCTGGTCTGATCTTCAGCAATGTAAAGTAAGAGGAAAAACTGTATTGTTTGCCTCCTAAAATAGGAGGTTCTGAACTCTCTTAAAACAACACTATTTTAGAGATTTCCACGTCACAACTGCTGAGAGTCAGAATTCGTGCAATTCAGAATAAAAATGACAGCAAATTCCTATTGAGTACAGAAGCTTTTTGCTCCCATTTGCTGTCATTAACACTTGAAGTACTGGCTGAAAAATGTAAGCCACTTTCTTCACTTTCAAAGCAGCTAAAAGAGAAGATTCTAGACTGTGCAAATCTTCTGAGTTGCCCTTCCAGTCAATGGAGGAGATGAGAAGCTCAGCCCAGTGCCTTGTGTGGATAGAATGAGCCACCACATTCAAGAGTATCTGTCCTTCCAGATGAGGGCAAAGAACTCCCCTGGACCATCCTGTGCTAGGGCTGAGAAACAAGGAGCACAAATCCAGTGTTTAGCCAATATTTACTATGCTATTTACAAGGCAAGAACCCAAGCCAAAGGTTTGAATCAGACATGTTCAGTTTTCTGTGTTTCTAATTAAAGCTTGCAGTTTTTATGATTTGTTTCCAGTGTTTATTTTTAGCCAGATGATGGCTCCTTTATTATTAGTGAAGATAATTGTGATTAATAACTTTTTTAAAGTATCAGAACAAACACAGAAGGAGGTTTCAGCGGAGCTTTGTGTTCTCAGTGAGCATAGGAGAATGTCAGGGCATGCCCCTCCTCTCCACAAATCATTTCCAGTGTCACCAAATGCTTGCCAACAAGCAGGGGAGGGAAGGGAGGCATCTACAATAACTAGTGCAAAGTGTTCCAGGTTAAATTAAAGGTACAGCCCTGGCAATTTAAAGCCAAAGCATCTTTTCTCATATTTAGAGAAGTCCAGAGACTCCATCAAGTACACTTTAGACATTTTTATCTCATGAAAATCTCTCAAAGATTTTGTTTCTTTTACATGGAGTTTTTCTAACATGTTGGAACAAATAGGATTTTTTCCATTGACCTCCATGGGCGATGAGTCAGCCTTCAGGTACTAATCCCCACAGTTAGTTTCTATACCTCACTGTTTTCCCAAAACATATTTTTAAATACTTTAGCTCACTAAAATAACACAATCCCAAATTCCTTTCTGTATTCAATGGTGTATGCTAAAGGTAATTCATAGCTACTCCTTCTTGAGATCTACCTCTTTTGCTTTTTCATTCTGCAAATCCCTCTGGTCCACTTTCATATTGTTTGACAGTCCAGCAGTTGTTTTTGAATCGTTACTGGAAGACAAGCTCACGGTGCCCTGTCTGGTTGCACTGAGGACTGATTTAATATTTCTAACACCTTCAGTGTCTTACTGTTGTTCTACACTAAACATCTCTGCTTTCTGAGCAAAGAAAGTCTCTAAATGCATCTGCAGAGGCTTCAGTCTTTTCTATGTATTCTTAATGCCATCATTTCTGAGCCTTTCTTCTTTTGAAATAAAGGCCCGATCTTGAATAGCATCTGAATGGTTGTAAGTCCCTTCTGCCTACAAATTGTCACTGAAACAGCACTGCTATCTTCATATGATGGAAGTAAGTCACAGTCATGTAAAAATAGAAGGCAAAGTTTTAGAAGATTTGTTAGTGTATAGTATTTTTTCTCTCATTTGTTCCAAATATCTGCAAACATGCAATTAAATTATCACTTAAATTTACTTCAGAAATTATGCTTTTTAATCTATATATGTATAATCTATATATGTATAATTTCCATACATAATTATTTTAAATTAATTCATAGACATCTTTGTTGCTCATGGTTTAAATTAATTTTAATCTCAGCCACACAAGAATCAATACCAAGAAACTCCTGCTTACATGCCTATCTACAGGAAAACATCATTTTGGCAACAGCACTGAGGTTAGAAGGGACATGAGGAACTCCAGGTGATAGTAACTGAAAGCACTTAAACTGGAAGGTAGAGCATTTAAATACCGATGGTATTTAACTGTACTCTAGAAGCATCCAAGTGTGCTACTGGATCTTTCTGCACACAGAGGATCTCAGTAAGGATTATGATATCCAGAAAGTTCCTTTTTTCCCCTTCAGAGAGTGTTAAGAATCAAAATATGAAGTAAGATTCTTGGGAGTTTGGGAATGCTTCTGAATGAAATTTCCTTCTAGTTTACCATGATGATCCTGTACTTCGCCTTTATATGTGTCAACAAAAACTAAACCAAACCAAACCAAAACCTTTAGTAGTGGTACTATCTTACAGGGTTTAATATACAAGAATGCTATTATAATTTTACGCAAATGATCACAGCACACTTCTTGTATTGTCATATTCCTGCTTCAGTTTCATTCCTGTCTTGAAGTATATCATTCAGACAACTTCCTCTTTCAACTAATAACAATCTCTAGCATATTTTTATGTTCATGTTGGTTGAGGCATTTGTGACATAGAGAAAAACATGTTTTTTCACTGTCTTTACATTTGAAAAGTTATTATAATTTTGTCTACGCCTAGCTTTTCTGTTACAAAGATGAATAATTTTACTTTGAGAACTTCAGAAGGCAGAACTGTTTTAAGTTGCTGTGAGAATGTAATGAATGTAATGTTTGTTTTTGTTGTTTTTCCCAGTCATCATATAGTTTCCTTTTTTCATTTCCTTACAAAAAAGATTCAAACAATTTTTTCTTAGCAGCTACACTGGAATTCCTGTTATAATTTTCTTATTAATGATTGAAAAACCTTTCTGCTTTTGGTAGAGTAAATCCTGTGAAAATTGTTTTCCTCTTTCCTGGTCCATACAAAATAATTTATTGAGCAAGTGAAATATAGAAATTCATGTCAATGAATCAGATTGAACTTGTTTTAAATAATTTGTCCGCTGTACATGCCATATATGTTGGGATATTATACTCCAAGACATTTATCTATACGCACATAATGTCCTTCCAGTAGAAAATACACAGAATAAAAGAATCTTTGGACAGCTGAAGACTGTATATATCCTTGCTGCAGTTCATTTAGAATAATTGTAGCTATTTTGCAAATGCATTTACAACTTATGATTTTGCTTTTTAATAATGTTTTACATTTTTGGCATACAAATTAATAAAGTGTATTGGAAGCATACGATTTTAAAAGGTGCTGCATGAATACAGATTGCACTTGCTTGAGATAATTCAAGTATGCCTTTTTTGTTTCAGACAGGACTTAACAAAATGAAGACACTGTTAGGGTTTAGATACACTCAGCCAATTTTCCCTTGAGATGTAATTTTTGTCACATTTGCATCAATCTATTCCTTGGTCCTTTGCATCACTCTTAAGAAATACAAAAGAAATATAGTCATCAAGAATGTTGGAGCTCATGGATTTCCACTCCACTTATTTTGAGACACATCTCCCATTTTTCTTCAATCCTGAATAAAGTTTAGAGAAAACATCATTGCATTGCATTCTACTCATTTGGGAATGTCATATTCTGCCACCCCATCAGCAATATGGAAAGCACTGCCTTGTTGCACCCTCCAAGACTGCATACTACTGATTGGAACTCTGCAATTAAGAATATCAGTATTCCTAATTAAGAAAACTTTTTGTTTGTTTGTTTACAAAGCTATTATTGGCTGTGTCCAGAAATGTTCTTTTATGCTCTTTACCTGAGTCACAAGGAAAAAATAAAAGGTCTGGATTAATATCATTATTTTTTAACAGGAAAAAATATCAAATAAAGCCAAATGGCTTCTTTCCTATTTCAGATTTGCAAGTCAGTGAAATCTTAAGACAATCCAAAAGAAGAATATTTTTTGAGGGAAAATAACGAGCCTTCTGATTAAGTTTTACTTGTAGATTGTATTTCTTCTGGTTGAATCCTACAGTGAAAAAAAAGCTCAATCACAAGCTTTGGTATATAGCAACTCTGCAAAACATTGGTTTTATAATTCAACCTTTGTTTTATTCAAGCAACTAATGAACTGATAAAGTGATATCCTTTTGAAATAGTCTTCCTATCAAAATGTACCAATATTTTGGCCTTTTTACAACCAACAGCAGCTATAAGATCAGGTCAAGTAATTTACTGCATTCACACTGTCCACTTGTTTCAAACACAGGTTTAAAACCAATAAATATCCCCGCAGCACAGTTTTCTGGACCAAAATGCACCTCTTAATCCATGTTCTACAGATTCATGCTCAGCTTTCTACCACAGAAGGTTTGTTCATTTGCTCTTTAATCGTGTCTTCTTCTGAAAGTTAAAAATTTAAAAGCAATAAAATGCAAATTAAATAAAACAAAATTTTATACTACGCTGTTTGCCTGGCAAATCTTCTGAAAGAAATATTTGAAAGTTTACCAAATAGATCAAGTAATGCTATTTTCCAGACTCTGGTTTTATCATCATGTAGTTTAAGCAAAGATAGATGGCTTTTGGCCATCACTGGTCCGATAAGTACTAGTCAAAGGACTGGAAGACTTTGGTGGTGGTGTTGATATTGCTTCTGTTGTTTTAGTTTTAGTCTAAGTTGATGCGTGCATCTTGAGACAAATTTCTGTTGTTGAGAAACTCCTATATTTGCCTGTCTTCTACTACTAAAAACAGACGGGTGCAATTCTTCTCTTAAACACAAAGGAATTGAAGACTATATTTGAGAACAAAATAAAATCCACGTGACTTCTCAAATTGGCTGATGCATTCCCCTATATTTGATCTTACAAAATTCTATTTTTTTTCTTAAAAGCATTCCCAAAACTTCATTTAGACATTTTAAAGTTGCAGATGTGACTTCAAAATAAAAATAATAATAATAAAAAAAAAAAAACAAGAAACAAAAAAAGGCTAGGATTTTGTGTGTGTCCTTCACACATCACGATGTAAGATTTCCCTTTGAATTAACATGAAGGTTTCATGTTAAAAAGAACAGAATAATCTGTGATGATGCTTAATATTTTTAACAGACATTACGATATTTGAGTCCTCTATAGAATACATACATGAAGTTACTTTTTCAGATATTTCAGTATTTATGCTTCTATTGGAGTTAATAAGTATGAGAACAGGATTGAACTAGAACATAAGTTCTCATCCTGCTCCAAAAAGAACAAATGCCCTGGATGCAATTCCAAATATACCTCTCTCTCTCTGGCTTCATTTGTATTAACTTAAATTACATGAATCATAGTAGTGCATATTTTCTCTGGAACTTGGCTGTACCTCAGGTCTACCCCATTCTACTTCCCTGCCCCTTAGAGATACAGAAGTCCCTTTACTCTGGCATAGAAAACCATCAGTTAAGATTTAGTACAGTCAACACAGTCAGACACAAATCATCTTTATCAATTATCTTTCAAGCAAGATTCTCTAAGTAAAAACTCCATAAATTAATGTATTCCTGAGGTTCTGGCTCCTTCTGAAATACAGTAAAAGCACGATGCACAAAAAAAGACAATTGCCTTTTAGGAAACTGATGTTACTTATACCTGCTCCCGGAGAAAGTCAGTTTTTAATTCTGTTTAAAGTCTGAAATGATGACATTATGGGAGATTTCTATTCTGATTAATTCAAATTCAAATTCAAATTCTAGTCCTGCTTTGGTTTCGTACCAACTTGCATGTATTCCAGAAATATAGTCCCCATGCTTATTTTCTACAGATATCATTGGTGAATATCAATATTAAAAGAAGAAATCATCCTTCCAGGAACAAGCAAGGGTATGTACAAGGAGTAATTTGCTGTGTTCTAGCATCTTCAGTTACTGGCAAGGTCAAGTTCTCCAGATCCATGTTTGCAATGAGCTGTTACACTGTATGTCAGAGTATTTCCAAGAATCTCATCCACTTAAAGGAGATTGTTTTGAGGAGCTATTATTGGTGCCTTTGGGAGCCAAACTAACTAACTGCCTTAGTATTCAAACTTCATTTTCAACAATCTGAGCTTGTATTTATAGGAGAGAAACATTTATACTAGTATTTCTGTGCTACTCCCTGGAAATATTAACTCATCCCTACAGATTAAATCTTGAAAATATAAAACCTATTGTAGCAGATACTCAGCTGCAGCATTATTTTTTTCTTTGAGTGGAAAAAGCAAAAGGCAAATGCATTACTAGATTTCCTTTTTTAATGAACAAGTGAAAAACAGATTAAGAAACTGGCTTTTTGAGAGTTTTTTTTTTGTTGTTGTTGTTGTTTTGGTTTTTTTTTTAATCTGGAAGATAGATTTTTCCTGGAGGAAAAAGAAAAAGGAAAAGAACACAACTCTTCTCCATTAACAAGAATGAATTCATCAATTCAAACAAAATGGTATATGGTATATATAAAATTATGTTTTTGTTGAAATATTCTGTCATATTGGCATTATTGTTTTTGTTATTATTACTGCTGTCACTCAGATCTCTAAAGGAAATTATTTAGAACTGCATGCATCTCTGAGTCATATACAATCTGTGGCAAATGAATATTTACATTATGTAAAGACAATAAAAGAGATTAAATATTGGATCCTAATGCTGATATTGTAGCATACATACAATTGATTCGAATATACTTACATATTTAAAGGTAGTATTAAACACTAGAATCTGTAAAACTACTTCTTGGCATTAGCTATATCATTAACGGTAAGCACTGAGTGAACTTTTCTGTGGCATTTTTAGATGCTGTTATACATTCACTGCGGTATGAAAGTGATTTTTCTGGGACAAGTTTAATGTACAAAGCACTGAGGAAGAGCTCTATGGACTCAGGTGACCCAGTCCTGGCTTTAGGCAGAGATTTCCTGGAGCATATTCCACACTGCCTTTTCTGCCTTGGACCCTGCTCACACAGACACCAGGCTGGGTTGCCAGTACTCTGCACCAGCCACAAAATCAAAGCTCTGGTAGCTTGCTGCCATTTTATTCAGTCTTCACAAGTCTTCTTGTGCAGATTAACACTGCCATACTTGCAACATGGGAAACTGAGCTATGAGCTGGTTGCTATATCTGCCTATGGCCACACAGCAATTCAGCAATAGAGAGGTGCAAGAGCCAGGAGCACATCGTGGTGCTGTGGTTGTCAGGCCATATTCCAGGACAAGCCAAGGCATTCTAAGATAAATAGACAGTGTGTGCTCTGCAAAGTTTTCCTGCATGTATTTTACTAGGTAGCGAGTGATACAACAAAATACTCTCTCTTTAAAGGATATAAAATAGTCGTACACACTCACTAAGGCTTTATACCATTGGCTGCTATCCCGACGAAATGCAACTGGAACAAACTACTGAAAAAGTAACAAGATCAATTAAAGTATTGAAAAACAGATCTTTTGTCGTAAGAAATCATCATAAGAAATATGTAAGTTCATAGTGTTTATATTTTACCTAAAATTCTGCACCAGTATTTTTAATATGTATATCTATGTTAAATGTGTTAAAATGCTCAACAACATATTCCACTGATAGGCTGGTAAGCAAAGAAAGTGATATTTTTAAAAGTCCCAGGCAGAGAACGAAGAGACTTAAGGAATTCTGACATGGTTATTAGCTCTAAGACGAAAACAATTCATTGATACATATTTCACGTGTCAGTCTCTGGCCCTCAGGAAGCTAAGAGGACTGTTCAACTTGAAGAAAACAAGATTTAAAAAAAAAGAAGAAGAAGAAAAAAAAAAAGAAACTTTTTTTTTTTCCCCCGGAAAATCTGCTTAATGCTGGCAATGTTAAGTCATGGGCATAGCACTGTGGCTTGAGACTCCTGAAGAACTCTGCAAAAACTTGAAACTGGGCCTCTGGGTCCCTGGTGACCCAGAGTCAGTGTAATGTTACAGGAATGCTCATGTTTTTTGAACACTGAGAAGACTTCAGCAGTTGATCCTTGCTCCTTTTCTCTCCCCATTCTTCTTTCCTTTACAGAAATGTCATTTATATAATTAGAATAAATGGGCTCCGCTAAGTATTTGAACCAAATCTGGGATGTAGCAATGTTTGGATGTGCCCTCAACCACAAGCTCAGCATGCCCATGCTTCTACAATGTTTACTTTGGACTTCTGAGAACCCAAGCAAAACTGGGGCACTTTGGGCAGGAGAACGGGATAAGCAGAAGAAATCTGTGGGCCAGGAAGCTTGACTAAACATTGTACACAAAGAATAAGGGGAGAAATAAGTAGTTTGACATAAAAGAGATGGTTAAGAATTCAACAGAACAAGGGATTGTTGGGTTAACTGAAGCCAGCAGGAATAGGCAGGCAGGCACACTGAGAAGACTGAGTCCCCAAAAGCTCATTACTATGATATCCCAACTAACATAAATTTATGAAGCCAATTTGAGGGCTTCGCTATTGAAAAGGAGTGTTTCCTCAAAGGAATCTGACCTCTACCTCTTTCTGAAAATACAGCTTCTTTTAAAAAAAAAAAAAGAAAAAAAAAGGTCATTTAAGTATAAAAGGAGCAGACAATCACCCTTAAAGCCTTCAGCCCTACTATAGGACTTTCATACTTCTAAGCCAGATTTTTTCCTCTAGCATTTAGAAAATAAATATCAATTCAATGAGCTGTCACTATTGTTTTCACATTCCTGATGACCACCTCCAAATGTGCCTTAGGTAAAGAGAAGGAAAAAAATGAATTATTGAGCCATAAAGAAAAAAAACTCAGGGGCACAACTTTGAATTCTGGTGACAGAAGTAATATTTCATTTTGTCAAATTTAGAAAAAATTCTAAAAATCATGTTTTTTGGAGACAGAAACTCTAAACTATTGAGCCTAGATTTCCTTTTGCTACTGGTAAAAAGTAAATTCTAGTCTGTAGCAGGTTTTTTGTTTTGTTTTTCTTTAATTTCATTCCCCTGGTAGCCCCAGAAGCAGGACAAGAATTAATTTCAAAAAAGGATCTTTATTGTTTGCATAGCTCACTATTCTGTTTAATTACAAAAACATGTTTGTTGTTTTTTTAATTTAATTTTTTTTGAGAAAGTGATGGTTCAAATTAAGGGGAAAAACATTTTGCAAAGCTTGATGGTTTTGTGAAACCTTACACTGTTTTTCTTTATGTTTCTAAATGTTTGAAAAACACTAAATGCTACCAGTATATTATTATTATTATTTAAAGGATCAAACACTTAAATCAGTCACACATTACAGTCAACTAAGTCCAGACTAGTAACAGTGGCTAAAGTTCCTAATCACACTATCAAGCTAATAGATATTGATTTGCATTCACTATTAGTCAAATTGCTCTAAACAAGCAGGTCAACAAGTTGATTATTCATCACCAGAATTTCACTTACAGCTCAGGCTTCCATACTGAAATGATCATTGTGTAGATTCTGGCTGAAGGAGACAAATTTTATTTTGGCCAGGGAAAGAGGAATTAGTAAACTTTCTTAGAGAAAAAGGAATTTAATTCAAAGTGGAGTTAATCTGAAAATTTAGTTCATGATTCTGAAAGTGAGATAATGTTCAAAATCACCAAAGATCCATCCATGAAGCTTGGCATTCACTGGAAGAAGGATATTACAAGACGCAAGTTTGTTTCTGTGTGACCTATGTTTCCTCTGTCACTGGACAGTCTCACACTACGTATTAGTGAAATAGCTGTATCTTGAAGTATCTGGAAACTGAGCAGAAATTACCTGATTTGAAAGTTCATCTAATGTCATTTAAAATATTCATTAAAATCTTCTAGTGGTGAAGAAATAACAGCATTTCTTACAGCAATGTAAAAGATCCAGTACAATTTCTCTCCAGTGCCTAAGACAATTCCTTCTCTTCCAAAGAAGGTGGAGAATTGAAGACAAAGGAGGATATAGCTTAGATTAGCTTTTGCTTTTTGTTGATCATAGAAATGTGGTTTTTTAGGATCCAGGATGAAATAAAAACATTTGGAAAAACTGCTATGTGGGCACATGATGTCTTGGTGATTTTGGTTTATTGTTTTACAAGAACAGGAATGTCCAGTCATGTTCAGCCACATATTTACCTAATCTACAAAAGTCCATCTCTATCACTAAGCATCAGAAGAGACAGAAACTTACGATGCTGTGAGTGCTGACGTTGGAAAATATCACCCAGCTGGTCCCATCACTTCTTCTAAGTGGAATTTTAATTCCATATTTCTCAGTATGTTTATATATCCCAATAATAAGTTGTCTCCAACTCGGGTAGTTTGCCAGAATCCAAAGTGTAAAGTTGCCCCTCCTCAATACAAGAGAATTACCAAAAACTCCTGTAAGCCATTGCATGCATAATCCAAACTTCTGCTTATGTCCGCTGTGATTTCAAAGAACTTCATGTTTCTGTGACAATAAATGGAACAGAAATAAAGTGAAGTAAATCTTGAAGGATATAGACAGTATTAATGTGATGCAGATTTTGATAAAATAACTGCAATTGATCATATTCCAGAAGGTGATTCACTACACATATATTGTTGTACTTAAAGTATTATAGAGGTGAAATCCTGGCTCTGTGGGATGAGGTGGGAGTTTTCCCTTTGATTTCTAGAGGCCTGGATTTACCGTAGGCACATTTTCTCTTCTAAAATTACAATTCATATGGAACTAATTGAATGGACAAATGATATTAAAAAGTAGCTTTGTTGTCTGTTTATTGCTTTAGAAACTCCTCATGCACGACATGCTGTAGACCTGAGATGGTACAGAAGAGATACTGATTCAAATGAGTTTTCTTTCTTAGCTTGAAAGATTGAGTGATGTAAGTCAAATATTCTATTTAGATATGTTAATGATATTAATGAAACTGGTCAGTTCACCCAATAATGTTTTCTTAAAAAAAAAAAAAAAAAAAAAAAAAAAATCTCCTTACGTGAGGCTTTTCTTTAAGGAATACTTAACTATTGTGTTTGAAAAATATCCTAAAAATTGTTAAATAACATATTTGGTCAGACTAGCCAGTTATTCTTAATGTGAAATATTTGTGAATTACATATTCCACTCGCATTAACCAGAGAAGGTGGGAATCTTAAAATAATTTACCCATAGCACACATCAAAAATGTATTGAATAAGTGTTTAGCCAAACAGTACCATCTTTCCTGTAGAACCGATAAAAGGCCCTGGCTCATCTGGGTGCCTAACTGTATGCTTTTCTGCAAAAACATAACCTATGCCTGCCTACAAAAACAGGAGGGAGTATTTCTGTCAGCAACAGTAGCAGTTCTTGTGTCTTAAATTACTCACATCCCCAAGCTCTTGCTGAATGATGAGTTTTATGATTCAAAAATCTCTGTTTGAATGATGAAGCCTCTGACACGGACAGCATCCCTTGCTCTCTTTTATCCTCTCAGAAAGATCTGTGAATTCCTCCATGAGATTCCCTTCCCCTTGTGACCTGAGATGACCTGAATCAACTACGATGCACTGTGTGGAAAACATTCTCTCCTATCCACCCTCCCCCATCTCTCACTTTTAAATTATTGGCCACCCACCCCTCTTTTTTTCTTTTTGTTGTCCAAATTTTCCTATTTCAAGCATATGTTCTAAGATTAAAAAACACTTATTTGGCAGATGGTATAAACACTGTACCTCAACAGATGTTTTTAGTGTCAGTGCAAGAAACGGCCACACGCTGATGCGGTTCTGCTTGGCACTATTTCTTGTCTGGAGAGACTGACGCTGCATGAATATATTCATTTTACTGCTGGTTTCTTTTTGTCTTTTTTTTTTTTTTTTTCCCCCTATTCCTCTCTCATGACTCTGTAGCAAATTTCATGTTTCTGTGACTTGTTCCCTCTGCTTATGACTTTGTTTTATAAGTCTCTAAAACTTGTTTTTGAGAACGCCAACTGACCTGAATTTACCTCTGAGCATGTCTCCCTCCCCTTTAGCTGTGTTACCAGGAATATGCTTTCAGGTTAACTTAAGCTTTTACCAACTGTTTTTATGTATCCCAATCTCACTATTCCGCTCCAAAATGTATTGCTATGCAGGCACATGTATCAAAATAGTTGGGGCCTTGGTGAATACTATCCACAAGTTCAAGTTTTTTCTATTTACTCAGCTGGTCATGTTCTTGTACGAAGGAGGTTTTTTTTGTTGTTGTTGTTGGTTGTTTTTTTTTTTTTTTTAAAGCTGTACTTGAAACTGGGGACAGGTTATATAAGGGCATAATAAAAATATGGCTTTTGTGAAGGCACAGACATAAACCAAAAGAATCTCTAAATCTCCTTCCATCTGCTAATCTGAAAGGATTTTTATGGCTTTCTGATGGCAGAGGAGATTGTTCTTCATGAATTCGTGCCAGGTAACAGCTGAATATGAGGACTGGAACAGTGGACAAAAGTAAAAAATAGGTGAAGCTAACAGCTATGAATTTAGAGTGCACGCTGATCATAAAATTTTCTGCTGGTTAAGTGTTACCAAGTGGTGCCATATGAGACACCGCAACATTTCCCTAAGCTTATGAAAGGCCATAATTGTGGTGCTCCAGATAATTTCATGTGGTAACTGCTTGTAAAAGTTGACCCTTCAATAGCAATCCCATTCTTCATGGCCTAGTGCAGCCATTTTATTCTTTGTTGTCTTTTTGCATTAAGAGAGAAAGCAGTTAATTGATGCAAATGGTGGAAGAGTCAACTTGATTTTGAAAAAGCAAGTGTATCTACTGCCATCTTTACTTAGATTCTTTGAAGGTGCCAAGCTCAAGATAGACACAACTTTTCTACTCCAGGCAATAATGGGAGCTCACCATCTTTCCCTTCCTTTTGTACAAACCACCTTCTGAATGTGCTTATCTCCTCCCCAGACACTAGCTGTGAGTTTCATGACTCAGTTTTAGGTGTGGAGATCTTTACACTGTAAATTTTTACTTTGGAGCTCATTCCAGAAATCAACCAGCATGTGTTGCCAGCTAGAGGTGGGCATTTTGTCATCCCCTCCCCACATAGGCTTCGAGAGAAATGATGCTACTGTCTGGAAGTAATCTTGCAGTGAGAAGCCCTGCTGCTTGTTTTGAATTTCACTTCTAGGATCTTGCTAGGATCTCTAAACCTTTGTCTCTCTCTGTTTCGTGCAAATGGCTGAAGACATAACTCATACATTTAGGGTGGTGGGGCTCAGTCTGACCTTAGATAGCTCTCACTGAACTGTGATATCTCTGCAGCAGGCACAAACACAAGCTTTTAGTGTCAGGGGTACATGTCTCATTCTTCCGGCTGCTTTTCTCGCAAACAAATATTTATTTTGGAGAAAGAAGGGGAAATCCAATTCTCTACTTGCGGTTTTAATTCCTTTTGTCTGCAACATGTTCTCCTAGGGAAGTGATGCACAGTGGTTTCTTTTTCAAATTTGCTTCTGGCACAGCAAGAAGGTGGGTGGCACGGCAGTTGGAAGTCATCAAGCATAAGCAATAACGTTTAGTAACCTTTTGTGTAACTCAGCCCTCCAACCATTGCAATGTCTTCCCTTTCCTGTTCTTATTGGGGGAATATATCCTGGGAGGTCCTGTGTTTGGCTGAGACATTCCAAATCCTAAACTTAAACTCACAAATGGAGTGCAGAAAAGCAATACAAAAGCTTTCTAGCCATACCACATAAGGGAGCCAGTCACACAATTTGAGCAAAGTGAAGCAAGTCTCCCCAAGGCAGTAGAAGAAGGCAGCAACAGAGCAATTAACATGAGCAGGCCACAATAATGCCCTCACACTAAGAGTCAAATCCTAATCTCTGGAGCACCATGTGAACTGATAGAAACTTTATGGAATATTTATATCCTGGACAGAGCAGGTGTCAGGTTTTTCTTCCCCCAATGGCAAGCATATCTGCCTTATTGCCATCAATTAAGCAAAATGTCAGCATGAAAGACGTGCTCAGAAAAAAACGCCTCTAGATCCCAGTTGTTGCAACTGGGTACTTGCTAATGACAAACAGTGATGATTGGTGATATTTATTCATGTGGTAGGCTTTCAAACATGAAGAGTTTAGTATCTCTGACTAATTATTTCCCAAGAGCAATACGATGGCCCATTCAATGTGCTAATATTCAGTTCTATTCACAGTTTTCATGTGCAAATTTTGGAAAGAAAGCTATTCCTTACCAGAAAACTATGTTTCTTTTTTTCATATATTTAGTACACAAATACATTCATGCCACAGAAGTAGAAAGGGAAAATATCTGTTTCCTGACCATGTAAGTTTTCCTCCTAAAATAGTTTCTCACCTATTCATTTATCTAGAGGACAAACTAATTATCTTTTTTTCTTGATACCTACTATGATGGTGATATGCAAATCTACATTCAGATTCTGAAGAAATCCTCTTAATTTAAAATACGCTGTTCTATTTTACAGTGATTACCTACATGTATGGACAAATGAGCTCAAAGGAAGGCTGTAAATTCACCACAGAAAAACAACTGCATTCTTCATATCAATAAGGGTTGTAAGGATGCTGCCAAGTGTAGCTCTATTCCTGGACACATCCAGGATGGCCCAGGATGAAATTAAGAGAGCTTCAGATAAAGTCTCAGTAGATGATAAGAAAGGTGAAACTTCTTAGCATTACCACTCTCTTAGCTGATGAGTTAGTAGCACTTGGTCCAGTCATAAATGCAGACTTGCTTGCAGTCTTAGGTCAAGACTCTAATCTAGCCTCTAATCTACGAGGACGGTCCGCACATAAAGATTACAATATTCCCAGATCATTCTGCTGCTGACAGTAAGAGCCTCAGCAATCACTTATAATTTCTGATCTTATCAGAAATCAGAAATAAGGCAGAGATTTACTGGCATTTAGAGTGTGTATGAAAGATAAATGGAGAGAAGATAAAATTTAAGTTTCTGAGACAGAAATAAGGATGACTCTCAAAAGAAACACCCTATGAGGAATGGATACTACTCACAGAAAAAAGACCTTCCTACCCTTCAAGAGAAAGCAACATTCAATAAATATATCTTTAGCAAGATTAGCAAGAAAGTTGCTATAGTTTCATTGGAACTATGTCAGTGAGGGTCATGAACACCAATTTCAAAGCTTACAGAGAGAAGTACATAACAAATTGGAACAGTTTGATTAACACTTTTAAATAAAATTTGAAGACAAGGATCCAAAAATCCATTTACTAGGAAGAGTAGATTTTGTAAGTAGATTCTTCCTAACTGTGGCCCAACAAATCAAATAAAACAAACAAACAAATCAGTTAGCGAATCCAATCTTAAAAGGTTAACTACCAGTAATATTCAGGGTTTGTCATGCCCCTGGAAGATTTAAAAAAAAAAAAAAAAAAAAAAAAAGACACAGAAACAGTACAAGTCAAAATTTATATTTTGAAGTACAAGTATTCATCCTCAGAATCTCCATTCATTTCTAGGAATGAGCTCCAGGCAGTTATCACTAAAGCTTGAGGGCTTGTTCTGTGTTTTAATTCTGTGAAGTCTATCAGAAGACCCAGCAGCAACCCCGACAAACATCGTCTCTGCTGAAAAATGAGCTCTCTCTCCAGTTTCCAACAGACTTTCTGCTCACCCATGGTTATTTGCATTTATTGCCTTTCATAAAACGCACATTTTATTAAAAGAAGAGAAATAAATAAACTGCTTGTACTGAAAACTTGGTTTTGATCTCAGGATTAATGAGGGAGATGTGCTCATAACACCTCAACTTCATACAGATGGTGATGGAGAGAGTTGCCAGAAGGGTTGAGGAAATTCATAGTGACAAAGATGAAGGACCTGTGTTAGTGTCATTTTCCAGTGATCATGACACCCAAGAGATTCTCAGAGGAATGATCACAAACCAGATATTCAAACGACAGCTTCCAACCATTTGGCTCTGTGGATGAAGATGATGTTACTTGCAGAGTATTAACTACAACAAGACAGAGGACCACAAAGATCTACAGACTAAAGCCATAGAAGATATCAAGTGACATATTTGCTTGAACTTCTTTTCCTGACATATGAATTTAATGGGCATATGGAATCTGGGATTAATGGCCTTATAAAGAAAGATTTTAAAAAGATTTTTGGAGCATAGCAAAATCCCTAAAGTGCTTGAAAATTTCGGTGCACAAAATCTTTGTTGCAGAGGCAGAAAAGAACAACCTTACTTCGTACCTGTGCTTTTTTATTAAAAAAAAAAAAAAAAAAAGTCAAAGCTGTGTCACTGGTGGAGAGGTGTCTTAAGTGAGATAACCAAATAAAAGGTATACACAACTCCTCAAAGGCAATGAAAAAAAGAATTGTTAGCACTTACGAAGTCTAATCCAAGGTAATAGACAGCAGAGAGGTGTCAAAAAGCAAAGAATTCCAGTACAGTTCTGCTGCTGAAGGGAAACATTACAAGGTATTTCTCACTTTACATACCTCCCTGTCAGATGTATGTCACACAGTAGGACTGCTGAAAGAATGAAGTATTTGTTCTGAATTACAAGGTGTATGCATGTGCCCTCTGTGAATATTTATATTGATATCACTAAAAGTCAGGAGATCATAGAATCATAGCTGCACCCAGTCTGACACAATCCACACATTCTGAAATGATCTCAAAATAAAAATCTTCACTGGTGGAACTTGAGTCAATTCTTTGTTTTTGAATTCTGGCTTTAATCCTTAAATTGACAAGACAAATTTTAATATTCACTGCACAAAAAGGGCAAACAATAGCTTTAATTTCTTAGTTTATGTTATTGCAACTTGGAAAGCAATTTTTTCTTTTTAATGATGTTGTGCTGGAAGTCATGATTTTCCAAATATTGGAGCACTTGTTTATAGCTTGGTGTTTAATAACCGAGTATATTAAACACTCTGCTCTAAATTTACCAGTTCTTGGATCTGTACCAAAGTCTCTATAGAGTGCTGCTCCAGGAAAACACTATCCAAGCTCTGATGACAGAATTTATATTTTCAAAGCTTTAATAAAATGCAATATTAGAAATATACTGGGAAGAGGTGATTAATTGTTATCAAGAAGCAAAGTGTCAGACAAGCCTTAATTACTGTAGTCAATCTCATCCCAGATCTGTGTTTTATATTTACCTCTTTACTATCTGCTTTTATTTTAGTTGTACAGAATATGCACATTAGAAATGTTCTTGAAGGACACACAGATTGTCAAGCAATACTCAGTGACTGATGATTGCCAACCTTTCTAGATGATACTTTGATACCAGACTATGTTTACCATACTCCACTGGTGCACTAGAATTAGACACGTATTCCCACCTACCTCTTGAGTTATTGACATCGCCAAAAAGAAGGCCACTTGTTGAGGTGCCTTTAGTTAAGTGACTAAATTGAGACCCCACGTGGCGTGCCTATTACAAAATAGCAAGGGCTTTTTCCTTAATAGGCTCCCATGAAAGCCAACGGGAGTTTAGCCACAGAATTCAAAAGGGACAGACTGCACTCAACTAGTGGATTGTGTAATAGCTTTTATTTTGATGCAAGGTTTTCTGGTACTTTTTCCTTAGTAAACGACTGAAAACACAAATTAATAAATCTTCTCATTAAACTGCTTAGCAGTATTACAACATTGGCGCTGGGATAAAAACAAGCAAAAGAAAGGCAATTATAAAAGCGGAAAAGAAACAAAAGCAAAGGAAGAAAATGGGACGGGAAGGTGGACTCTGCCTTTGGCTGTTGGTTTGGCTCCTTGTCTCTCTTGAGGCAGACCTTTGGGGAGTCAGACTAGGCAGCAGATTTCAAAGGTGTTGACAAGCCTGGCAGACCAGTGATTTCAATTTGTACCCCAGAAACAATGCCAGGCAACTGTAAATGACACTAAGATTCTCCACTTTATGACAGTTCCAGGATTAGGGATAAGTTTTTGCTTTAAGTCCAGTATGGACTCCCTGCTAAGAGGCTCAAGATTACTTAGTGAGCGATTTCAAACTATAAGCCATAAGCCTTGTTTATTTTGCCAAGATAAAAGCAGCAGAAATCTTTTGAAAGGTGGAAAAGCACTTCAGGAAGCAAATAAGAGAAGTGTGACATGGACTCCACTCAACCATCTTTCTTTCAAGGGGATGTATGATCTGAAATCTCTTCAACAGTTTGGATATCTTCCATCACTAATTTCAAGGCATTTTAAAAATGTTGTTCGTGTGCAGAGAAAAGACAGCACCGTTCAACTCGCACAAAAGTAATAACATATCACTTTTTCCCAAATTCTTCCTTTCCAACTTGGGCAGGCTTCTTTCAATAAAGCAAAAATAGTCCATTCTTTTGCTACTTAAGTTCAGCATCACACTGTAAACAGAATCAGCAGGAGGGCATTATCTTTAGCTACATCACCAGCACCAATGAACATAACCTGTCCATCCAACTCAGTAAGAGATCATAAGTTTCTCACATAGTCTTGCTGCTATTTTGTCATTGGCTTCACTGGAAATTAGTATCAAGCCTTCACTTGATAATTTCATGTCTGTTCTACAGCTGTAAGCTATCACTAACACAGTTTCTGATGCCTCACGAATTAGAAGATCTGCCTAATAAACATTACCTTAGAAGATTACTCTCTTTCATGTATTGTTTATTACATCTTCACAAGTGAAATATATTGGGGTTGAAGTTACAGCTGTAACAGAATACACAGTGGTTATGTGCAAAATATTTTATTTTTCTTCAGTAGTTCTAATGGAAGCCTTCAAAAACTGGAATGGAGAAGAAGAGGGAAGAGGGCAGCTTCCCTTTAAGGCTTTCCATACATTAAACATCCATTTTGATTTTATTATGTCAGTACCTCATAGAGGGAAAAAAAAAAACAAAACAGCCACTTTCAACAATATCAAGACTTAAAAAGAGAACAAAAATATTTAAAGTCTTTTTCACTTCTCTCTTCTGTCTCCTCAGCAAGCACCAGTAATGAAAAATGCATCAGTGACTCTAAAAGACAGTGTGTTCTGAAATACATGTGTCTGACAACTAAAAGATCTTTTTGTATTTTTCCCTTCTCTCGTGGCCTAAATTATTAACTTGCAGTATGCCACACAACTTAGTCTGAAAATAAAATTACTCTGTACGTAGAATTTGTAAACTGTTGCCAAACTGGTTACTTGAAGCCATTTATCACTGTTTAATCTGAGTAAAGTTAAAAAGAAACAGCGGGCTTGCTGTATACATACAAATATTGGGACAGGAGGAAGACAACAATAACATAAAAGTATTATCAGTCTTACTATCTATGTTTCTTGTGTTCGTTTAAGCAGCTTCTTGCCAATCTCAAAAGTCATTAAAGTGGGATGCACTGAATTCTGGCTGCAACACCTCCGCTGTAGCAATCAGACTCCTACTATCCACTACATACTCCGGTATAAACTCAAGTTAATTCTTTTCTTCAGTCTTCTTCTCCCACGTCATTAAAGCCCAACAAATCTTCCTATAGAAATAAATGCTTTAGAAAAAGTCAAGCTGAGAACAGTGCCTTACACTGCTGCTTCCTGGACAAAGCCACAAAGAGAGAGCACAGAACCTCAGGGAAGTCACTGGGGTGCTGTCTGGGTGAAGGAAAATTTTCACATGGAAGAGATTATATAATTATAGAATGAAGCCAAGCAATCTGTTAATCCATCATAGGATCATATAGCTTGCATATGTTGTGCAGCCACATACCTTTCAGTTGGGACTGATATGTTAAGTTCATCTTACTAACACTGATCAGTTAGACCACAGATGCTGAATTAAGTGGGCCTTCAGGAGTTGGCCTTCTTGCCCTTGAGTGACTACAGAACCAAGAACAAGTGTACGAGTAGTAAAATAAATCAGGAACTGAAGCACAATAGTTAAAACAGGACCCTATACGGACTCTTTATCCCACATTGCTTTGGTTATTTTTTGCCATTTGAGCAGATTCTTTATTTTTTTATTTTATTTTATTTTTTTTAAATCACTGCAGACTGTGTCTAGGTTTTCTTAGAGTTCTGCCAGAAATAAGAGCTGGGGCATGTTTATTTCTGAGGGTAGATCCAAGAGAGGGAATAAGGTCAGCCAGCTAGCAGGCGTTAGCATCCAAGGAAGTGAAAGAGGACATGAGCAAGGTTTATGAATCCACAGTTTTAAAAACAGAAATGGATTTGTCAGTAACCATTTCTACAGATACACTGGAGTGGGGAGGGAGGTTGGTGGGATGGATAGCTACTGAGTATTTCCTCAGAGCTGCACAGTCCTTGTGGAAGGGTAGGAACCATTAAAAGAAAAACGATCAGCAAGGCAGTCATGCTCCTTACTTTAATAGCAGAGCTGAAGCATATTGTATTGCTGATACTAAGTACAGCATAGAAGAAGAATGGAAGACCTGCAAACAACATGGAATAATGTGGAGATGTACTTTGCAACAATACAATAAGAATACAAAGAAGAGAGAAGTCTAAGGAGTCACAATTGTCCTTCATGGTTAACCCTATTTCTCACACAATATAAAACTCTACCTGTATAGAAGTTTCATAATAACATTACTAGGAGATTTAGCATTAATCTTTGTTAAGTGCTAAATCAAGAAACTCCAGTCCCTTAAACACAGGTGTAGGTGTACATCATGGCTGTATCTTTCATGACAGCTAAAAAATAAGACAAATATTTTTTTAAGTGACAGTGCTTTGAGACCTTTGTTCATGTTAGCATGCATTATACATACTGCACATACTATAACTAACAAGCGACAGTGAATACTAGCTTCTTGGGGTTTTTTTTTGTTTGTTTAAGTAATTGCAGCTTCAGGAATGGGTGTAATTACAACACAAGAAGCTTCCAGCAGCCTGCCTCCCACCGCCCAGAGATATTCAGCAGGAACTGTCTGATCCTCAGTTACAGCCTAAACACTTGAACATCCACTTGAATGAGTCCCTACTCATCTGCTTCCGCAGAAGCCATCTTGAGATGGAAGGAAGAAAATAACACCTTACCAAAAAGAAGGCTACTTACATCAAGGTTTGATGTGGTTGCTCCCAGGGGAGCTTTAACTGCTACTAAAGGCAGGGGAAGGAAGCGGGCATCTTCTCTGGGGGAGGAATGACACAGATGGCAGCTACTGCTGAGAGTGCCTACAGTTTGTGCAGAGCAGTAGTTGGTACTGGTTATCTCAAGGATCAGTTGCACCACTTGAAACGTTCTGGTTTTCAATACAGCTCTAGTCAAACATAGTCATCTTTGATCCCTGGCTACTAAACGTGGCAGAGAGTGCTCTGCACAATGAAAAAAAATGATAAAAAAAGATGAATGCTGATTATAAGCATTGTGTTCTAACAGCATTATGTATGTTGGTGACAATTCAGCATGGGGGTGGTGGGAACACGAATTTTCAAGACTATTTTAAAGACTTTCAAATTCAGAAAGGAATCTGCTTCCCTTTTTTTTTGTTGTTGTTCATTTTCAGCTAGATAAAGATCTGTCTAGACAGAGTTAACTTACATTAATAACTTCAATATCATTACAACTGGATCTAACAAAATTTTCTCAGTGCCTCAAAAATAGGTCAGTTTTTGACAGTGGGAGGACATCTCATGTCCAAGATCTGGCTGAGTTATCCTTCTAATGCTGGCCAAGTATGGGAAGGGAGAGAAAGTCCTCCCACTCCTCTCTAAATGTCTCCTAAGAAGGCCCTTCAGAGTTTGTGATTTATCATAGAACCGTTTGAGTTGGAAGACACCATTAAAGGTCATGCGGTCCAGCTTGCATGCAATGAACAGAACAGCTCCATCAGGTGTTCAGAGCCCTGTCCAGACAGAGCTTGAGCATCTCCAGGGACAGGGCATCCACCACCTCTCTGGGCAACCTGTGCCAATGCCTCACCATTTACCTCTGAGCAATTAGGTGCAGCAACAGAGTACTTTCTCTCTCAGCAGCTGGGCTTTTTGGTCAGTGTTCATTTTCAGGATAATCTGCACTGTTTATTTTGTTTTGCTTCAGTTGAGAAAGCAAATGTCTGTTTGATTCCAGAGGGGGGGAAAAAAAAAAGCCAACTTTGGTGAAGGATACTGTAAATACTACACAGGAATCAGTTCTTAATCAGATAAAGCTAGCAAGTAAGTATTTATGCAGTCTAGATTTACAAGCTTGTAAAGATGCTCTACTCACATTCTGATGGCCAGGTCATGAGAATTAATAAAGTTCAGATTTTGGTGCTGAGAGATAAGCCATTGTACATTCCTTTGAAATATTGAATATCTCATGCTGAACATCTGATTTTTGAGAAAACTGTATTGCCTTTATTGCAGCACAAAAATCAAAGAAACAAATTTTAATTGCCTAACCTAGTTTTTAAATCCAAAATAATTTACTCTTCAGGAAAGGCAGAAGAGAACAGGAGAGCAAACTGAAGCAAACCTATTCATCCTCACTGCAGATGCAAAAAATGCATTTCCCTTCATTCTCCGTTCTTTTCCTAGCTCAAGATTTATCTTGCAATGAAAGAAATAAATCAAAAAAATTGATCTGTAAGAAATTTCAGGCAAGAGAAAGATCAACCACAGCATTAGTCTGTCCTGCGTGGATTGGAATTTTCAGACAACTACCGTTAACTTTTTTTTATAAAGGAAAATATTGATATTTATTAATTGATACCAGTAAGAAAATTGCATTGACTTTTCATAGGTCTGAAGAAGATCTGGCCAAAGTAAATCCAGGTTTGGAACTCTGACTAGTGATATTTGATACAAGTTATAGGTTATCAGAACAAGGATAAGGAGAAATCCCTGGTGTAAAGAGTATGTTATTCAACTGGAACTACTGGTTTTATACATTTGAGCAGTAAGTCAAAGAAATGTTGAAATGAGCTTGGTACAAGTAATTCTGTTATCACATCCACTGAAATGGACACACAAAAAGACATAATTCAGAATATCCCTGATCCACTACCATGAATATTTTACAATCTCAACCCAGGAATCTGATTTTGCTGCCTAAATTAGCTACACATTATACCTTTTGTAACCAGTTCAGGGACAGGTTTTCTCCAGCAGCACAGACCCAATGCCTTTAGGTTAGATTTTTGCACTGAACTTCCCTAGAAGGAATAACTTGCAGACAGAATGCGAATTTAGAAACATGGATGATTTTGAAAAGTTATACTAAGGAACTACACCACTTCTTCAAGACCAGAAAAAAAAAAATCTATGCTTTTGCAAGTGTCCTGGATTCTTGTCCCAACTGTTGTTTATTTCAAAGAAGCTGTACAATTATGTAAATCCTACTGAGCTGAGAAGCACCAAAAATACGGTCTGTTGAATTCTTAGCTATTAGTAATATCCAATTAACAAACAAGTTAAGCTGTGCGGACAGAAGAGTCATTTGCAAAGAGTAAAACCAAAGACATTCTAGTTTTGAAAAATATCTGTATACTTTCCTTGTTCACTTTCTAAAAACATGCATGGCACTGAAGAACTGGTATGGTGATGGAAATAAAGCACTGGTCATTCTAATACAAGATGCCAGTAACATTTGCTACTGTAAGTAAAAGTACCTTAGACATTTCATGTGCAATTCAGTGAACTGGCATATTAGTAATGGCACAGTGTATTTCAAAATTTAAAGAGGTGTCTGTATTCCACATTCAATTCAAAATAAAAAGACAATTCATCAAATATACTTGTTATGAATTTCTCAACTAACTCAAGAATGTGATTTTTTTGTTTTGTTTTGTTTTCAAGAATGACCTTTAGATAATCATAAATATAAATTACAACCACTGCAGGCTAGATACCTGTCTGTGAAACAATTTGTCTCAATGTATTTTCTTGGGAATGGTTGCAGTTCTGCAGCTGCGCAGAACACAAGTCGCCTTTTTCTGAGTACACAAGTAAATTCCAAATGTACAACAACTTCAAAATTAAGGGCAAAAGCACAGAAAAGCTACTCAAGAGGACACCTGTTCTCTTAAGCAAGCATGTAATAAAAACAATTTTTCTCTACCATAGCAACACACAAGAAATCACTAAATCAAGGCATTCTTTCCGTCCACAGCTGTTCCACAATTATTTTTTTAGCTCACCTTACTCCTATCCATTTGTCCAGGACTAACTGAATAAGAAGACAGACTGTTGTTTACTGAGGGACATATAATTCAAAGATCTACTGCTACAGCTTGTTTGAAGCATTTGAGAGTCTGGGAATTGCAGGGAACTCATACTAAAAAATAAAAAGGATGTAATCACAGCACCCTGCATAGTTTAAAGCAAGAGTAATTTTTGATTGCTCTTGGTTTTGAATTAAGCATATTGCTCTGATTATACAGATAATGTGTACACACGCAAAGACCAGAATCTATCTATATAGTCAGGATAATTTAAAATATTCCTTAATTTCATGATTATAATTAATCTAGGCAAAGTATTTACAAATCACAAGATTATTATTATTTTTTTTTAACCATGAAGTAAGACAGAACTATGTTAAAGACACCTCTGGCCACAAATTTAAACTAGACATTGTGCAGCCTCCTGGCTGCATGTAGCAGAGGGAAGCATGCTCACGTCTGTAGCATTTTCTTCTTAAAATATTAAACAACTAAACCACATGCTTTACTGTTCAGTATGCCACTACTGAGGATGCCTACACGAGTCTGTTCTATGCCATACTATTCTTTCTGGAAAAGTCATTCCAGACTGATGTCAGACTGAGTATATGAAGGATGCAGACTTGTTATAATTGTAGTACTAAAACAAACTGTGCTTGGGCTAATACTTTCCACATTGCATTTCAGTCCATAGTAATTTTTTCTTACTTTTGAGCAAAATTAGTTATGCCAGCTTTTTTGTGCTATTAGCAGAACTGTGTTTTTTCCCCATGTAATTTGTATCCTGAAGTGTTTCGGATAAAGCTGAAACATCGGATGCTAGCTAACTTGTAGACCACAACGATGATTCAGGAAACAGCCCAAGGCTGAATCTCATGGATTTGCATTTCTGAACTAGAACTATTTTATGCTAGCATGTTTGTACTACTAGATTTTGCACCACTAGATGAGGGAGCTGGGACTTCTTAGCCTGCAGAAAAGGAGGCTCAAGGGAGACCTTATCACTGTCTACAACTAGCTGAAAGGAGGTTATGGTGAGGTGGGGGTCAGCCTCTTACACGTAACTAGCAATAGAACTAGAGGGAATGACCTCAAGTTGCATCAGGGTAGATTCAGGTTGGATATTACAAAAAATTTCTTCTCTGAAAGAGCAGTCAGGCACTGGAACATGCTGCCCAGTGAGGTGGTGGAGTCACTGTCCCTGGAGGTGTTCAAGAAACATTTAGATGTTGCATTAAAGGGCACGGTTTAGTGGGGAAATACTGGTGGTAGGTGGACAGTTGGAAAGGATCATCTTGAAGGTCTTTTCCAATCTTGGTGATTCTATGATCTTAAAGTCCTGCTTTTATAGGGAGAATTTGTTTAAGTTTCTTCTAAATAACAATGCTGCCATTATACAAATACACTTTGAAAATGCATTTGCTAAGAAAGCTTTAAGTTTCCTATCTCAGTTTCTCTCGCTCTTCATTCCTTTTTCAGTTAAAAGAACTCTAAGTAAAAAAACCTCATTTCTGCTATGTTCTGATTAGCTCCCATCTGTGTGAAATGAATGGAAGATAATCATGGTCAGCACCTGGATAAACAGACTTACCTGCCACATCAAGAAAAGTACTGAGAAATATTGAGAAATCAAAAACATAAGTGAACAAGGTTATATTTAGTGGAAATGCTTCTTACTGATTTTAGCATTTCAACTTTAGAACTAAGAGAGTAAATTAAAGCTTTTTTCCCCCCAGTACACAGAGAAAACAAATTAAATTGTTCTTGCTGTTCAGATAGAGAACACAGGGTTCATAATATAAGCTCGGAATATTCATTAGGCAGCAGTTTCAATCCTGGAGGTTATCCGAACGGCACAGTTACTGCCAGAAATGATACATATCTCAGAAATTTGTGGTAGGTTGGATAACTGTAAGAGATTATTCTTTTATGCCATTGCCTGAAAGGTTGCAGGGGACACAGATGAATAAGTCCAAGCAATCCTGTGTCTGGAGAACACTGATGGATGAGTCCTAGGCCAGGTTGCAAAATTCTTTGTCCAAGGGACACAGATGAACAAGGGCAGGGGCAACAGAGAGAGAGAGAAGCTGCAGATTAATGGCCAGGAAGCAGTCCTTTGCATAGGCTTATCTCGAGGAAGATGGCTATCTAAAGAGGTACCACACATAAAACCTATCCCAGAAATGCCACGTTGGCAGAAGAAGGATAAGAAAGGGACAAACAACCATGAGAGCAGGTTTTTTGGACATGAGAAGCCTCAAGTCCTGCTCCTCTCCCTCCTGGACCTATTATGTCACTGCACCTTCTTGCTGCCTAAGGCCAGCTGTGCTGCTGCTACTCTCCCCCAAAAGGTTTTCTGACAACAGATTCCTTGTGATGTGATGTCTGCATGCTGAAGAAGAACAAGAGCTGTCTGCCATCAGAAGCCTCATGAGCTGATGTCTGCAGGCTGATGGACTCTCCTTGGCCTGCTATATGAATCCTGCTGCTTCCTCCCTGACTTACTCTGCAGCTTCTTCCTGCTACCTCCTTGCTGTCTAGGACCAGCCACGCTGCTGCTGCTCTTCCCTTGTGCTTTTGCCTCAGACCATTGGAACAGCATACAATGGACCATTGCTGGATTCTGGTGGTGACTATCCCTGCTTTATGCAATTCTTGCTTATTTCCTATCTTTCCTATCATCCGCCTTCCCTTCTCCATCACTTTAATACATAATAGTTGCCAGCCTCCCCTTCCCCATCTCCCTGATTAAGATTTCTAATAAACAGGTTGGACCAACATTTGAACTGTTGTTTCTTAATCTCACACTGTGTATACATGTATCAAAGAACCTCCTTTCCCTCCTATAAATTGGAGCAAGACAATAGAGTCCAAACTGCACTGATTCATGACCGTCTTTGCTTGATTAGGACTTATGAATATTTCTCCGATCAAGGTTTCCAGTTTGTTTCCACATTCAGCAATGCTCCAAATTGTGCAACTTCATTTTCATCATTTGAGAATAGTTTCACTTGCCCTCCAGTAACGTCACTGAAACATTTCATTATTCATATTAGGATTATCTGATTGATTCACAGTTTATTTTGCACACATTTTGCATTCTCAAATTTTGGAAATTGTGTCCTTCTCCTTAAGATTTTATTTCAGTTCACACTAACATTTCATATTTCAGTGAAAAAAATATTTCTTAGCACAACAGAAAACACATGACATTGACTTTGGATATTTTTCATCTGCTTTGCCTGCATCAGCTCAGGTAGCTGCTGTGCCAAGTGCTTAATAAAAGTATTGTGTTTAATTTACAAAGAACTCTATTCAATGAAACAGCAAAATACCCTTTTGGCTTGCCCAACTGAAAACATAAGAAACATCTGGAAAATTGGGCTAATTGTAAAGTAATGAAGAAAACTAAGAACAACTTTCCCTTTAAATTTTCCTTTACTGTCTGACAATTATAACGTGTAGACAATTAACCCTAAAGGGCATAGCAGCAGATACAGCTGATGTTATTTTAATTATTTTTCTAATTCCTACTTAAGAGCATATTTCTTTTTTCCACTTACACCTGATGTATCCCTGTTATTTTTCTGACATCTCCAGTGAATTCTCTCCTTCAAACCCAAGGAGAGCCTCTCAGGTCAATTTTGACTTGCCCATTCAGTATTTATTTACAGATGCAAAAAATAGATCTGCCATGGCTTTGTTTCCTCTCAAGCTGTCTTGAGCTAATTCTTTTCCTATCATGAGGTTACTCTGTCCTTATTTAACTTCGTTATATCTAAATTATGTCCCATAACCTTTGCCATTAGTTTTCCCTTAATAGGAAAAAGATGAAACGCTATTAATGTGGCTAAATTTTCCATTTAAACAATTCTAACTTCAATACTTTCTATATTTGAGATTGCCTAAGATTTTCCTCCCATCAAGAACAAAGAGAAACATATTGGTAAAATGAGCAACTTAAGGATGACAAGCTTACTGTTAGTATTCTGCTCAGCATGTAAAGTTGGCAGCTGCTTAAAACTTATTCCACTTTCATAATGATGGACACTGGAAAATGTAGTATTTTTCTCTCTCAGCCTTTCCTAATTTACTCCATATGTAAGCAGAACTTCCATACACTTACCTCATGCACCCAATTTTCTAGCACCCCCTCCCAGCGTAGGGCCAGGGTCTCCAAAGCAAAAAAAAAAAACAAACCAAACCAAAACAAAAAACACATTACCTTGGTGGTTTGTGGTTTTAATACACACTCTCAATCTCACATACTCAGAACCACTAAAAATCAGCAACTCCTTAGAGAGCCAAGATTTAATTTGGATCACACGTTACCGGCCAGACTAGAGAATATGTTTACAATAACAATATTTACTTATATTCATCAACAGATGGTAAAACTGTGCAGGGAGAAATGTTTGAAAAGTGATTACTTTTAAACAAAAACAATGGTCATACCAGATACAGATTGTTGATGAAAAGCAAGAAAATATAGCATGATTTTTCAAATTATATCATAGATCAAATATTTCTTCCTTATGTACCTATTTCAAAATTGAAAGTCAGATTTACTCTGTTCCGCCATTTCTTTGGTCACTGCCCCTTTGTTATGCAAGAACGGTGCACTCAGCACCAGAGCATTTTCTTTCTAGAGAGGTTTCTGAAGAGCTGACTTCACTGACCATAGCTGCAATTCACTGAGTCTCTCCCCCTACAGAAGTATTAGCTCAGATGACCACATTTTTTTCTCCCTTTTTAAGAAGGCTCGTTCACATAGGTGTATTCTCTTGAGTTACACTAATATGCCTTAGTTTTTTCAAATTTTAGTGTATAATTTGGCTGTTCTTACTGGACTTTCATTTTGTACACAGGCTGCCCTTAGGAGAAGAAATAAACATGACTCTCCTGCCACACATACATACATAAGATAGTTCCATGAAGAAAGCATTCATAGTCTAATACATCCAGATGAAAATGGGAAGGAAAAAAATCAGAATGAAAAGTTATTTGTAGAAATTGGACAAGGAAGTCTACAAGAACTGGTACTACATGATCCATTCCACAGCCGAAGGGTCATTAATTGATATTGGCTAACATGAAGGTTAAATCTAGGCTGCAAAAGTTACTTGGATTTAATATGAATAATACCATGATAACACAAAAAACTTTGATCATCAATTACTTCCTGAAAAGTTGTCCAACTGACACTTATACCGCCTTTGTATTTCATAACATTCTACCCATTTATAAGAACTCTTCAGTCTGCTTAAAGAGTGGCAGAAGACACGCAGAAACCAGAAGATTCTGCTAAAGAAATTAATTTTCGTGCATTTTACTTTCTGAAATGACTTTTTTTTTTTTCCTGTGATCAACTATAAAATTATACTTTTTGTGTTTGGTTTTTTTTTTTTTTTTTTTTTTTTTTTTTTTAAACAACTCATCCTTTGACCCTGACCATACTACTGAAAGACAATCCAGTTCTTTTGAGTCAGAATTGCTTGGTGCAATTTACTACAGATGTGGAAGGAAAACTCAACCCAGCATGAAAACAAGGACTTTTTTAATAATTATTTTAAGCATTCATGTGAAATTATAGAGCGTATTTGTTTGTAAACAATACAACATTTTATTTCCAAGACACGTAATATGTCTCAGTATATGTTCTGCTTTTGTGATTGCTTATTCAAATTAACAAGTAGTCAAAAATAAACAACAACAAAAAATTGTAGCAAATAAAGACTACTGCGGTCAGTTTTGCAAGTTAATGTGTGTTTATCTGGCAGATGTCAGTGAAGATGGCAGATTGCTGCTTGCTATAAACAGTTCAGTTGAACAACTTAACTGCAGCACCACTGAGTTCTGGGTAAATTAATTAAAATCATTTCTGTAAACATGTTATAGACATACTCCATATAAAAGGAAATTAAAAAAATAAAATAGAGATTCCACACAAAAATCTGGTCTGAAATAATTGAGCTGCTGAACCTCAGAAATCTAATCTTGCATCAACAGGCAAGTTTTGCTACTGTCTGCCTTGTCTCCTAAGGCTCGTGATCAAGGAGACTATGTTCACCAGAGTTTCTAGGTAGAAAAATAGTACTTTTCTTGTGCTGTTCATGTTTGTTCTGTTTTTCTTTTTGCCATCACTAGTGATTTCTATTAAAATCATTACCTTGGTTAGCAAACAAATATCTTCAGTGTTAAAATACGTAGAAAAAAATAAGTTGGTGCCTACATTATCTTAACATTGAACACTTTTGTACTGTAAGATGAGCATATTTTACTTGAAGCCATTCCAAATCACTACTACACATCCAAAAAATAGACTTACCCTTTAAACTAGTGGGTGCTAGCCTCAAAACAAGCTAAAGGAAACAAGTTTCCCATAATACGTAATTATGCAGTGGGACATGGTGTACCAGATACTATGAATAGCAGCAGTTGAGATGAGTTCAGAGAAAAAGTAGACAAGTTTATGGAAGAGAAATCTAATGAGGCAAAGTCACCTCAATACCACATCATTATGCCTGGATCAGGAGGCCCCCAACCTGCAAATTGTTGACTGTGAGAATATTCCCAGGAAGCATCACTGCCTGCTTTCCTATACTCATATGCCTCTACAGACATGGACTTCAACGACTGTCAAAAACAGAATGAAGGGCTTCTATAACTATTCCTGCAGTTAACATCCAATATTGTGTTTGGGTCAGAGACATATTTCAGTGTTGCTGGTGTTCAGTATTTCTTTCAGTGAAAGCTCTAATGAATTGTTGACAGAAAGCAACCTTTTCAGATTTATTGTGGATAAAAAGTATCTGTAAACTAGACAACAAGCATTCCAGGACAGGAGTCAACTTTTCGTTATGTGTTTGTATGGCACCCACAAAGAGGTCTTCTGATGAGGACAACAGGTTTTCTGGAACAGCAGGTCCTGAATGTTTCCATTCGCAACCTCACTTGAAAGGGCACCACGGCAGCAGGTCCTGAATGTTTTCACTCACAACCTCACTTGAAAGGGTACCATGGCTTTCCAAAATTTCTGGGATTGTGTCCCTCTGCCTTTTATATTTCTGTGATTATATTCCCCAAGCAGGAATAACAAGCCCATGTTAAGGAATTAGTGTCCATGACTGCTACCATAACGCAACAAATACAAAACACCAGAAAGAAAAAAAAAAAAAAAAAACATTTTTTCTTAGCAAACAAACTTCAGAGAGAGACTGAACCATAATGCCTTCTAGCAAAATGTCTGCAACTGTCTTTGCAAAGAAGCTAAAACAATAAACCAAATAAAGAGTTAACCAGAGTTTTCCTCATTCTTTAAAAGGAGAAGCAGTGTAGATTCCTGCCAGAATCTGTTGCCATTTAAAGAGTACCAAACACACAACTGCTTGGAAAAGAAAGGTATAATATGATGTAGTCAAGCTGCAACAACAGACCTCTTATCTGTGGTGCAGTAATATGAACGAATGGGTATGATAAAATTAGTTTACGAGGGAAAAAATAGCAACTTGCCATTTTTTCCCCTTTAAAAGTGTCCAGCAAACAAAATAGAAAGATGTTATGTTATCCTATCCCTATTTTCTTTTGTACATCTGTTATCTTCCTACAGCCAATTTTCTCTGACAAGATGATGTTTTGTTGAAGCAAATCCAGTAGCTGTACAGCTGTGCAGAACAGCAACCCGTTACCATCCTGAGAACCCTGCAAAGCTTGGGAAGGATAACTGCTGCTGAATTTCAAGACTCTCCATGCTTTCTTTCCTCTTACAGTATTACATAGAGCAAGGAGTAGTGATTTTATAGCACATAATCTATTCCTGGTGTAATGGCAAGTAGCTTATTTCACCAAGGAGTAGTTATTTTTCATTAAGCTTGCATTTCTTGCTAGGAAACAAACTGCATATGGATGATCACCATGCCATAGCTGACCTATAACCGACATTCTAACTTACCTCACTCCCACACTCTCACTTCCAGAAAAAGTAAAGGGGAGATCATTCATTTTCAAGAGCAAATTTTAGTTGCTCTGAAGTTTAGTTTTCCAGTTTCAAGGTGCAATTTAATTTTTTTTAACTGTACATAAAATACAAGAATAGAAGATGAACAACTCTAAGAGTAATTTTGTCACTAATCATTGTCTATATGCCAAGTAAATTTCTTTTGCCATCATATGATAGGGTGTTGATCTTCACGATCCAAACCCTGATTTTTAACTAGTACCTAAGCAACTAAATCTCAAACAATATCACTTCCTAGGAGCTCTTCATACAGGAGACAAACATCTTTGTGAATTTCAACTCCGTCATTTACAATTCTGCTCTGTACATTTTTCTCTTACATGGCCAGCATTTCTGTGCATGTTCCAGAACTACCCTGGCCCAACCAGTGTTCACTGGTGAGGAATAATAGGTTTAGTTTAAAGTGGACACTGAAAAGTTTCATTGCCTATCTTTAGTGCACCTCCGTAAAGGGAGAAGTATTAAATATCCTTTGAAATGCAGGTCTTAAGGGCAGTAAGAAGAATTGGGAAGCAATTAAAAAAAAAAAAATGATGCACAAAACAGGCTGATGAAATCACATCAGCAAATGTTTTCCTTACAGAACAAAATCTTATGACTTCTGCCTATTAACAGTTAACAGTTCTGAAGAGAAATAAACAGTGAAACAAACTGGAGAAAACATGCATTAATCAGAGTGAAAAGCATTTCCTCAGTAAAATGCCACCCTGATATAACCTTTATCTTTTCTCCTGAAGTTTTTCCTCATTCTTCTTTACACATCATTCAATGCCACAGTAATTGGTTTCTAGTTCTCAGTTTTCTTCCTAAATCTTTTAGTTCACTCCTTTTATCCTCATGTATCGTATCTATGAAGGATTATTTCCACTTCTGCACCACCACATCCTCCTCTCACCCCCCATTTCTCTTCATCCTTTTTCCTTTTTACACTAATTTCTACTCCTTTGTTGTTGTTTTTTATCCTTTACTTCACATTTAGCTTCTCTATTCAAAATATGAAAGACAGTATGTCAGACCATTTTTCCACACTAACAGATATTCCACTCTGAATCAGCTGCGTACACCATGTTTTGCATTGATGCAGCACCTTCCCAAGTACTCATATCCCTGCTATGCATTTAGGTAAATGGAGTTTGTCACGCTCAATCTATTGTCTCAATCAATTGTCAAGCTAGAGCTAATCTCCTCCTCAAAATCATTTGCAAAATAATTCCATGCACACTTCTCTACTCCCAAACAGAGATCTGCCAGCAGCTACCTCTCAACTTACCTTTCTCTCTTGCTAAAGACACAGGTTTCCCACACAAGGTTCTATCCCATCTTGCGTACTTCAGCATCTTAACAGAAAGCCAGTCTTCTCCTGGGATGTCTCACCAAGGAATATTAGCCATGATTTTAAAGACATCTATTATCCACAAAGCAAGCTCTAAAGTATCAGAAATACTTGAATTGTTCTATTTTTCAAATGTGCTAAAAGGTACAGATGCAGCCACACAGTTTGATAAAGGTTCCACTACCACTTATCAAGGAATGCAGAAAGGGAATGAGAAAAATGCCAACTATTATAGTTAACTCACAAGTGGATGTTAACTTGCGGTGAGTTTGATAAAAACTAAATTTTAAATATAAATAGTATTATAAATAAATAATAACCAAGCTGATGTACCTCATTATATTACATTGAAAGTCCGAACCAAAGACAAACCTTACCAAGGGCCACCTTGGTTTTAATCAGATTGGCTTAATAAAAATGAAGCAACCAAAGACCAATCAATTTGGAACTTCACAAAAACCCACTGACAGATAACATGGTGTAGATTCATTTAGGAAAATAACTATGCATCTATTTAAGTATGCACAGTATTTCACCACAAATAAGTGCACAAGCTTACTTCAGGTCAAAGCAATTTTATATTGTCATTAAAGAAAGTGGTCATGATAGGACTGCACCAGCAAAGTAATTATTAAGAAGCTGGCAGCTGAAAAGTTGGGAAAAGTCCTAATTTCTCCTCAAAACATTCATTTAGTACCCAATATTCCAGAATCAATAACTGACTAAAGAACTTTAGTCAGATTTAGATAGGTAGAATTTAATTACATCTGCATCAAGTCTGTATCTCCCTTTAAAACTGACAACAAAATCTCCATGTACGCACCACAAAACACTAGAGAAAGCAAAAGCAGAGGCAAAAAAATCCTAACTTCTCTTAGCACTTTGATGACCTCAAGAAGACATTTTAAAGGCCATCCATCCTCTTTACCCCTTAGTTCTCCACCTGCAAAATAAAAACATTTCTGTCTCAAAGCTAAGTTTCTGATTAGCATTACATTCACAGGAGCATTTACTAATTGACTTCATCTAGAAAAGGGCCACCTACTTCAATAAAAAGGAAAGTTTCTAGCATAATGTATCACAGTCAAGTACACTAAGTAGAGGAATATTATGAATGTCTGTACAATCAGAGGTGAGAAAACCACACTTACAAAAAAATTACTTTGAATCACTAAAAACTTTTCACTTACATCCTCATCTCAATCAACATATTGTATAAAGAATTAAGATAAAAGTTCTTCCTAATTGGGTATATGTTTTTAGAATTACATTATTTGAACATATAATGAAGAAAAGGCAGTTATGGCCTCTTCATACTACATCTGTTGTGTGCCTGATCTACTTTTATTAATAAGAATTACCTTCAATGCACAAAATCAACTACACGTAATATCACAAGATTATTTTCACACAACCTAGATTTTAAAGCGACATTAAAAGGAGAGAAGAGATTGTCTTATATATGGTTTACCTTACAAAAGCAGAGTATGTAGTTACCAATGTGCGATACTCCATGTTTTTGAAATTATAGTCCTTAGAGATTTGTTTGGCATGGAATGAAAACCACTAACAAATTGCTAGTGGTAAAATATTGCATGAACATTGTTTCTTGCAAAATATTGGAAATAACTATTGTAGCATTACTCAACAGTTAGGCAACCTCTGTTTACTGTAAGTATTAGCTCCTTGAACAACGTGTCCTGCATACGTAAATTCATTCCCTTTGGATCCAAAACCCCGGATCCTAACACTTGGGTCATAAAACAAAAATATATAAAAAAAGTCTTCTTGCTAGCTAGTCTAACTGTAGCTGCAGGAAATTGTTTACGTCATATGAATAAAAAAGCCATAACAACTAAACAGAGCCATGCTTATTTTACAAATAATTCCTCATGAATGCATTTCATTTACTGCAGAAATATTTGTGGGCTTTTTTGCTGTATATATACATAACAATCAAATCTTGTAGTGACTCTTAGGAAAAGCAAGCAGAACATTCTCCACCATACATCCCACTGTCTCATTTAGATCCATGCAATTCAAAACAAGTTTTGTTCCATACTTTAACACTCTTTTATAGCGATGTACAGTAGACAAAAACAGACTTGGCTGTTTGACCTTTGGTCTAATTTCCTCATTTTCCTCTCACAGGGTTTTTGTTGGTGATTTTTAAAAAATTTGTTTTTCTGTAAAGATACATTGGAACAAGTCTTCTGGATAGAAATCTTTCCAACTCAAAGCCCGCCAACTGATATCACTACTTCTTTGAGTTTCAGGTTCACTTACCCTAAACAAGTCTGCAGATGACACCAAGTAGAGTGGTGCAACCAACACACTGAGGGGAAAAGATACCATTCAGAGGGACCTGGATAACCTTAGGAGGTATTTAGCTCATGTAAACCTCATGAAGTTTGTTAAGACAGTCAAGTACAAAATTCTACACCTGGGTCCTGTTCAAGTTGGTCTAGAAGGGGGCTGGCATACTTCAAAGAGGACAGGCTGAGAGAGTTGGAGGTTCTTTAGCCTGGAGAAGACTAAAGGGAAACCTTATATTGGTCTTATAGTATTTAAAGGGAGCTACAGAAAAAAAATAGGGAGGGATACTTTACCAAAGATTGTGAAGATAAGAGAAAGGTAATAGTTTTCAGCTGCAAGAAGGTAGATTTCAATTAGTTATTGGAAAGAAAGTCTTTGCTCAGAGGGTAACAAGGCTCTGGAACAGGTTGACCAGAGAAGTGGATGCTCCATCCCTGACTGTGTTCAAGGTCAGGTTGGATGAGGCATTGGGCAAGTTCATCTTGTGGAAGATATCCCTTAAATGGCTGGAGGTGTTGAAACTAAATGAGTCAAGATCCCTTCCAACACAAATCATTCTATAATTCTGTAATCTCTAAAGAAACTTTATTTTATAGCAAACATGGACTTTGCAAACAAACAAAAAATATTGATCTTCTACAGAGCTCTTTGTATTTATATTTTTTGTCTTTCAAACCATCATTACAAGTACCTGATTAAGTATAAAACCACAACTCTTAGAGAAGAATTTAATTACTTCATTGTGGTTGACAACTAACATGCAGAAAATTAATTTAGATAGTACATTAATCCCAGAAGCTTAACAAAACTGGAATGCAGGAAAGAGCACAACCATCTTTATTGTAAACTGAGAGGAAAGAATGTCACAACATATTTAGCACATAGTATGCCAGCAGTAGTAAAGCAGAGATGGGAGTTAGCACCTGTTTAGAAAAGGAACAAGCAAGCTAACACTGGGAGTTGGGGGAATTCCCCACTAAACTATATAGAAAGTAGGTCATGTTTACTCTTTTGAGAATGGAGAAAAGAAAGAATTCTGAATCATATATGAACCATTACATTTAATTTTCTTAATCTCTAGCAGCTCCCAGGAGTCTGACAGACTGAAAAAATCTGGATTTTACAACTCTGGCAATTATCTTTGTTAATACCATAAACTTCTCAGTATCCATTCGCATTATCATTAAGGCTTTGTCTTTCTGTTTTACTCCCCTTCACAATTCTCCCTCTACCCCTTGGCCTTGATTTAGTATTTGCCTGTTAAAATTTACTCCAGATAAAACTTGGCACACAAACACCTTACACATAGGCTTCAGCTAAAATAGTACTTCAACATTTTTGCAATTTAACTCTTTTGCCAGGTGTTACTAACAGGAAAAATAGTCAGGCTTAAATGTCAGAGGGGTCTTCTTAAAACTAATAAATACAATAGCTTAAGCATCCCACCCAGAAACCTAGGAAAACTAAGTACCTTCTTTGTGTGACCTTAATAGTTAATTCTTCTCTGAAACATTGAGTTAGCATTGAAACAGTCAAAACTTTACATGCGGAAAAGAAGATCAGCTTGATAACATGCAACAAAAAAGACCATCTACAATTAGGAATGGCAAAGCAATCTCATATTAGCGTTGAATTTAGAAGTCCCATTTTATCAAGTATAAAGTAGTAGGCTAAATGTAAAACTGATTACAACACTTCTGTGGAACAGATGAAACATTATAAGTCAAAACCCAAAGCAGAGGCCTAGTAAGAGAATGGACCACTGCAATTTTCTTTGGGGATTAAGTGCAAACTCAGGGCAATTATGACTGCTGAGTGGAGGATGGGCAAAACCACAGGGACCCATAGGTCAGGTTGCAGGAAAGACCAAGAGACAACCAGACAGCATGTAGGAGGATTTTAAGAAAGAAATTGAGCAGAGAAGACAGTTATGGTAGTTCCTTGTCCAAGCAGAGTTCTAAAGCAACGAACTTCTCATGTTTACTTCTTGCATCATTCAGGCAAATGCAATTTCAAAGATATTCTTTGTACATAGACCAAATTGCAACAACGATTTTATTTCATCATCTGTTTGCAAAATCAGTCCCCTCAGATATCCGCTAATCACCCAGGATGAAGAGTGAGAACTCCACAAAATAGTGGAAGTGTTACACCTGAGTACCATCACTCCTCGTGCAGACTATAACAGCATTTCCCTTCACCTGTTGAGCACCACATTGCTGTCAGAGCAGCAGTCTAAAGGCAGATTCAGGTCAGCATCTTCCCATGGAAATGCTTCCCTGATTTCGTGCTGAGTTTACTCCACAATTAAGCCTTGACTGATCAATTGAAAGACTCCACCTCCATCACTGTCAGTGGGGTTCACTCCCACATTCTATAACCCTCTAGGAGCTTTGTTCATAGAGGGTTCCACTAGTCAGTGGGGCCCAGTGCAGTTTATACATTTGTAGGGTACCTCACTAGAGCAGAGATAGATCCTCAGAAGAGTTCTTCAACTACTGAAGATGTTTGTTGTGGGTTTTTTTTTGTTTGTTTGGTTGGTTTTTTGTTTTTCTTTGTGGAGATACACCTTGGCAGTGCCTCTCACAGCTAAGTTGAGCTTGCAGGGTAGTCCAGAGCAACAAAAAGTTAATAGCACCAAAGGGCCTTAAATACAGCTTTTGTTGCCTGGGGACACTGGCTTGCCACGAGGTTCAATTTCTGCTCTAGTTTTCTCAACCTAGAGCTATTCTACTTAAGAAATGTGGTGTTTTCTTATGTTTCTACTCAGCATATGAAGATGACAACAGAGGTCAATCTTGTGAGACCCACAATAACAGAAAATACAATTTACAAAGAGACAAAACATGGGCAAGAAACAAAGAAAATCATCAGCATGGAGTAATGCCAGTTACCAGGAATGGTGGTGGATTTCCAGATAAAAACCTCATGCAGGCAGTAAAATTGTGAAAGCAATAACTGAGCCACCATATGGAATTTATAATGGAAGATGACAAAAATAATTGTTATAACATCTATGGGGAGAAAGATCATCAGGACATTGCTGTTGGAGCAGACCATGAAAATATTCAATAAGCCCAGAAAGACCAGTAGAAACAGAAGTGTTCTGTTTTTGCTTTTACCTGAATATTTGTATTTAACAGTAAAGAAAAAAAGATTATATTGCACAGCTCACATTATTGGCACCTATATGTAATTTTAAAAAGGATTAAAAACAAGATCATTTGTATATTTTTGATGCAATAGCTGTACCCTTACAGACATGGCACTCATTGAAAGAGCAACTAGAGTGAACAGTGAAAAGAACAGAATGGATTGTTACAGAACAAGCTCCATTAAAAAAAAAACCTCCCAACTAAGTGAACAATATGGAGAATGCAATTCCATGTATTGTAGATACCATTTAATCCATGTGCTACAGTCTACAATTTGACAGAAAAATTAATAGCCAGACTATTAGCTACAGTAGCAGTAAGCATAAAACAATGTATCTTCATATAACACTGGTAGGCCAGAAAAAAAAACACACAACCAACAGCTCTTGCTGTTTTTGAGACTGTCTGTGAAGACTTCTACTAAAGGGAAAGCAATCCATAGCATGAGTGAGCAGATGCAGGAATATTTATTACAGAAAGAGTTGGAAACTCAGCTTCCATATTTACTGTTATATTATTAAATCAGCAATCAATTCAAATCAAGCTAGATGGCAGAGGCAGATACATTTCATTGCCAGCCTCATTAATGCAGTAACAAGACCAGGTGCTAATGAAATGCTGTTTGAAAACATATAGGTCAAAACAAGTAATTGATAAGAAGCCCATAAAACAAGTGTCAATAATTGGTATAAGACTTGGTAGAAGATGACAAGAATTTATTTGAAAGAGATCATAATCCTATCAGGTCTCAACAGGAAATGTTTTACAACTGAGAGAAGATATGCCAAACACAATTAGGGAAGCACAGCTCTTGCTAAATTCCCATTCTGAACATCAGTGATGCAGTGTGGGGTCTACAAAAGTTGCAGTAATCTCTACACATCATACATAGGACAGGAAGCAGAAGCAACATAACAACTTTTCTAAGGATACAAGAATATGGGACCAGGTTAGAACCATTCTCTGCTTTCCCCACATAACATCTGTGGGGCATGATTACCACATAAGCACAAATCCATAATTCACTTAAGACTTAACTGCTGTTCAAATATCACTCAATTCACTTATGATACTGACTCACAAGTGATAAAAGTGTATTAAAAGCAGGCAAGACTGTCCACAAGTTGATAAAAAAAAGTTTTACTCCAACAGCCTCAAAGGTTTGGAAGACTAGTAATACATTCACATTGCATAGAATACTTTCTTCTCAAGAATTTCTGCAGTTCCTTAGCAGATTAAACATTATTTAATCATTAAACAGGGTATCTGCACCCTTCAGTGATTGATGGTTTTGCTTCTTAGTGCACCTCTGGCTAATGTGCCACTGGAAGATAGAAGTTGTCCTCTCCTCAGGACAGCGAACAGCCATGGTAGAACAGAGTAAGGTGTGGTGCAACACTTGTGCCCACGTTCTTTGGTCAAAATGAAATTCCTTTTGAAGTGATATGCTGTATACTTCTGGTGACAGGTTTTCATTAGCCTCATGTATATAAGAAAAAACAACGTTTATTCATGGTTTAAAACTAGTAATAATGATTCTGCCTTCTTACAGTTCGCTGAACTGTGTAAAGGTCACAGCTCTGCTGATGCCTTTTTTTTTTGTTTTGTTTTGTTTTTCACAGCTGACTACAAATAGAAAGACTCTTCACAGCCAAATGCTGAGATCAGGCTCTAAGGAGCTGCAACTTCAGATGCTGCCAAACAATATTTGATTCCTCTATTGTGAAATACCAGGTTGGCTCTGGGGCATAGAGAGAAGCCAAGCTGAGTTTAGAAAATTCTACATTGAACTATTGTTTGGTATCAAATAAAAGATATCTCTCCTGCTACTGCAAATCACAAGGCATCCAAGGACATCTAATACTATCTTCACTTTCTACTACTTCTGCAAAATACAGCAACAGTATCACGTTGCTACATGTAACAACACGTATCCAGAATGTGTGTGAGAAAGAATGGAAATCTCCTTGTCAAGAATACAAATTAAGAAGCAAAATATCGTAAGTAAAAAGAGCATTAAGATACTTTTATCTGTTTTGTGCCCTCCTGTACTCCATACCAGTAGTTCCCACTAAAGTAATAATCATTGCATCTCCAACATACTTCCTCTCGCACAGTTCTGATATTAGAAGAGCCAATAGACATTGTAAACTGAAGGTCTTGTTATCATAAAAGAAATACTACTGCAAAGATAATTTTTATTTGCTTGAAAAAGTCTGATAAGCACCTCTGTCGCTGGCTTATAGATAAAGCTGTCTTCCACAAATAGAGAATCAGGCTAAATTGGCCATGGTATAACAAAGACAGGAGAACACTGATGCACTGAATAAATTCTTACCTGTATGAAATGGAATGCCTATTATTTTCATGAAAGAGGAAGTACATTGTTAGAATCATAAAAGCTATATGACTGGAGATAGATTCCCAGGAATGGCCAGCTGTTTTGTTTACGACATATAGATAGATATTTCTGGTGCTGGTACATTGAGTACCCTTCCATTTGCCTCTAGATTCATTCTGATGAGAAATACTCTTGCAATAAGAGCAAGATTTCCAATAAATATAGAATGGCTACTCTATATCCTGACTATCTACAAGTCTGTCCGAAGCCAGATTTTTTGCATTTGCTCCTGAGCAATCCAGCATTTTTATCAGGTCTGCACGCAATTCAAATGACCAAGTCTTTCCTCCTAACTTCCTGAAGATAATTTAAACATCTAAAGAAACTGCTACTCATTTCAGCTAGTGAAGTTTCTGGCATGAAGTGCAAGGTATGACATTACAACGAACTCACTGTCACAGGAATAGGGCAGCTCCTTTGACCTGTGCACATCAGAAGCAAGGCTTCCTCGATTAGTAGCATAAATTTCATGTTGCAAAAAATCTCATAACATGTAACACACATGCTTTTAAGTATCTTAGTTTCTCTCAGCTTCAACTTCGAAAAAGAGGACAGTTGTGTAAAATGAAAAAAATAATTTATTTCCAATCTCTGTCACTTGACACAGTTTGTCTGCTTACAGATACTGTGGGAAGCAATCATGAACTTCATAAAGGGATGTGGAAAGGCATCCAGAAAGCACAGTACTAGAGTAATCTTACTAGAGGAGCAGTCTACTTTTTTTAATAATGCAGTAAAATGACAAAGATAGCAAGCTTTTTACATTGCAAAAAGCAGAACTAGGAGAATTGAAATGACAAATGTATGCACAAATATTCAGATGCATACTGAATATTTGATCCTTTTTTTCACAACGTGCATTTATAAAGATCTTCCCTTAATATATTCAGTGAGGTGAAGCATCTAATCAGTACAGGAGCATTTTCTACTAGTGCCCAAAAACATATTCCCTGGAAAGATCCTGAGAACAGTGCAATATATGACAGTAACTCCCCACAATATTTTCACAGCCTCCAGGAATTTGTGGCTGAGTAGTTCCTGAATCAGAAGAGGCATCTCTACCTTTAATAGCCTTGGATCTTGCTTTCCTTTCATCTATGACTTTTTATATCTGAGCATATTAACAAACACAACATCTCACGGCAAAGAACTTCACAGCATAACAACGCAATATGAGGTGAAAAATATCATATTTTGCCTATCTTGAAATCACTACTTTGCACAGCTATTCCGAATAATTTTATCTGTATTGCCAGAAAATACCTTGAAGTTTTTTCATTCTTAATTCTAGATTCCCTTATTAATGCTGATCAGTACAGTCCCAGGACAAATCCCATAGAGATCCTCCTTCCTCTGTTTTTTTTTTGTTTGTTTTTTTGCTTTGTTGTTGCTTCTTTTTTTTGTCATTTAACTAGCCTTTACGCATGTCAACCCTTGGAAGCAGTAAAATTGCTTCCAATAAATTCTTTATAATACCAAGCAAAACATTCTTAGGAACATCAGTAATCTCATACAAGAAAAAGCTCACTCACCTGACTGATGATAAGGACATCTAGCTACAGAACGATCCATCTCAGGAAATAGCCTACATCCAGGAGAAGTTCTTTTGGAAGCCAGCCATTTAAGAATGAGCCTAGGGAGGGGTCAACCCCTTGCAGTCACGTGGAAAGTACAGGTGAATTGCTTGCATCTGCTCTTCCTGGGACAACCACTCATCTTCACCAGGTGCTCAATTACCAGTTCAGGCTGTGACTTAATAGTTCTCTTAAAATATGTGAAGTTTTTTTCTTTCATCCTCTGAGTTCTTAACTTTTTTAAAGGCTTTCAGTAACCTACAAGCCAAATAGACTATATCAACTACAATTTCATTGTACACAAGCTTTCTATCTTTTCTAAAGAATCCATGTTGATTCTCAACCAATGTACAGTATTCAACCCTGTGTTTTCTGTATATTCTAAATTGTTTCTAAGGATTTTACACTAAATGTGGATCATCTCTTGAAACTTTCTAGAATCCTTAGGTGAACACAATATACTGTTGTTCATAATTATCAATTTCTTCTGTAAGCACTTATAACAAAATCAGCTTTATGGAGTCTATGTGTATCCTGGAAACAAAAAAATTTGTATTCGTGAGTCCTTATACAATCAAAAAGTTATGATCATTGTTGGGTAATTGGTTAATAGCTAGAGCAAAACCTAAGAGAAATAAATGGGATCTAGTAAGCTAGGTTTTTCCTATCTCTAATGATCATGTGGAGTCCTATAGGACACTGACTTCTTCAAGTTTTATTTACTGCACTCAAAACTTACATTAATTTTTACATAGCATACATTTTTCCATACATTTACATACATACATAGTAATCTTTTCCTTGCCCAAACTTGAGATAAACTCCAAGCATCATGCTACTTAACCTGTGAGCCTTGAAATAATTCTTGCAGTAAAAATATATTAAGGGCACCAGCAGTATCATTACTAATGACCTTCTAAATCTCCACCTCTACTAAATTAGGTGAGCAAACTGTAAGAAATAGAGTGAATGCATTTGTCTTTAATTATACTAACCTTGGTCCTATCCCTGAAGCCGTTCCAGAATCGCTGACAATCTAGGCTCAACAAGGCTCTTCTTAACTTTTTAACCAGAAACTGAAATGTAACCCAGTAAAGAAAATGAAGAAAATGTTATTGAGACAACCTACTAACAACTAATCTTTCTGATCTCTGTTGGTCCTAAACAATCAAACAGTGCTGGTGAAGCCTCTCTCTTTTAGGCCATAATGTCACCCTAAACCTAAGCCTAAATTTTTTTAAATCACAGTCACCAATTTGTGTAGTAAATCTGAATATATGGTATTTGTTCCCGCTTATGGAATCTTTAATCCTACTTCTGCTAGTCTAGTGGAATGCAAGAATAAAAAGGCTTTCTACCTTCCTTTCTGAAAATCTGATTTTGAAAAATTCACTGTAAAATTAATGCATACTGTAGACAGAGGATTAATCTGTACTGGAATACTAATATGAAGCATATGCCTCTGCCTGTACCATTCTACTTCTATCTCAGAAGACGCCACAGAAAACTTATAGGTGTGGTTTTTCTAGTTCTCTCCCCTTATTCTGAATCTTCCTTAAATGGAAAAATGTGTCCAGGAATACTGAAAATAAAATATTTGCTTATGACTTCACCGGTCTTCTTTCAAACCCTTATAAATCCAGCACTAAATCAAACTTGTTACAGCTCTTCTTCCCAGATCTTATCTGTCACCAGTTCCTAAAGGAAAATTAAAGATATTCATCCCCAGTTATATCAGTATTATTATTATTCCTGCCAGTCACAAGGATTTGACACTAAAAGAATTTATCAAGTCTTTTTTTCGAAATTCCAAATCTAATCACTAGGTTACCTATCCCCAACAGCTCCAGCAGAAAACTATTTATACATTCTCTTTTCCATTCTCAATGGCCAGGCAAGTATCTCACTTTAAGATGACATTTTCAAACCTTATTTGCAAGTTCTAATCCAAACCTACTCTTTGGAACTTTCTGAATAAAGTTCCAATATAATAACAAATAACAAACTGCATCAGCCACTAATTTTTCTTTTTTCCAACAGATTAAATATAAGTTAAAGAAGATTATTAAGGCACTAGGTCAAGAAAATCAGTTTTTATAAGTATGTTGGACTGTGTTTATGATGAATGTTTTAAACACTAAAATAGTGTTTAACACTAAACAAATCACAAATAAAGGTAAGGTCTGCCCTATGAAACACACTGTCTATAAGTCAGTCTTGGAGACAAAAGGATGCTGTGGAAGGCTTAAGGGAGGACACTGGCAACATGATGTCATTGCAGGATATTTGACTGATATTGTTAAGTGTTAACGTTCCTTACAAAGGCATGGTTTTTATGAGATAGCAGAATCCTTTATATCAAATTCAGAAGTTTGAACTTAGTAGGTAATCCATAGATGGAAATGAGATATAGATGTGAGAACATTCACGTTTATCTGGAACATTATAAAGTGCCAGATATCTGTGCTTTTATTTATTAAATAGAAAAAGTATGTATATCAACAAATCTGTGGTTCCGGCACACGAACCACATTCATCTACGTTGTTACATCATTCTGTCTTACACATTCCACAGTGATGACAGAAACAACTGCGAAAGTGGCTGTAAAATATTGGTCAGTCTTTTACTTCAACTGTATCTCCATTGCTAACATTTGCCAACTCAGAAACATCTATCTTAAAAAGCATTTTAAACAGCAGAAAAATTGCACTACACATTATCAGTTGACAAAACTGAAAGCAGAATGTTGGAAATTTCTGGTTGGATGGCTACCATGTTGCCATCTAACAATTACTCCAAGCTACCTCAGATGAAAAGTTAAGTTGAAAAAGTGGATGAATTTCAGATAAATGCATATTTAACTTATGTTTTCTTTGCAACAGCTTCTATCTCTGCATGGGTGTTGCATCACTTACACAATGACTTACGGTACTACAAGAATATAAAGTTCATTCAATTGGAAAGACAAAAACTTATCCAAACTACTGGCATTGGAATATTAAGTAGACCTTGCAAGAATTTCTTCCATGTTCTAGGGAAAGCAATTTATCACTGAATTCATCCCATAGGTATGTGAGTACAACTTTACATTTCAAAAGTGAGCTCTGCGACTTTCTTTCACAGGATAAAGTATCTGTTAAAGCCACCTATGTTGTTGCTAAGAGAAATGACACGTTTGGCAAGGGTATGTAAGTGATAGCTGGATATTCTTGAAAATAAAATAGACTTGGTGTCAAGGTTTTTTGTTGCTTTTTTTTTTTTTTTTTCATTTTCTGCAGAATCTTTAGTAATAGATATCAATAAAATACAAATAACTATATAGCACAAACTCAGTATAGACACAACAAAGGGCTCCTACATCTTCTTTAAAATGTTCCTATGAAGCTCAATCACCTGAGATAGAAATATACATTTAAAACTAAATTTTTAAAACCTTTACATAAATGTAAAATTAATCTCTTTTATTTCACAGCTGTGTTTAAATACAGCTTTCCTCCTGCAATAGGGAACACTGATTCAGATTCTCAGCTCTTTACAGCTCACTGCACTAATGTCCCTTCTCTGTTAGTCATACGGATTGCTCACAATATATGCTGCAATAAATGAGCTGGGATTTAGGTTTATCAGGCTCAGCTGGTGGGAACATGACTAGAAACCAATTCCAGAGATTACAGAGTCCTATAAAAACTTTATAAAAAATGAGGAGTCTGTTTTTTTATGCAGTGTTTAAAAGGGAAGTGCGATGTTACTGAACTACTTTGTGTGATGTTAAACTGTACTATAGAAATATGCAGACATTGAATTAGTAGAAATGAAACTGTTACTTCAAAACTCTCATAACAGTATCATTCTAAACTATTTCTTACCTAGAAACACACGGCCATTCCCATCAGCTTTCCTTGGTTGCTACACGGTTTATGACTGTTGGACTAGTCTGCAGTCATGTACTGTACTCTGAAGATCAAGAGCAGTCCTTTAATCAGGTTTTTAACATTGACATTTCAGACAGAACTTTGCATTCTTTAAGCATTACATGTATTTTTAAAAGAATAAATTATTTAATAAATAAGGAAAAAAAAGTTTTGATGTTGTTCTGTAAACATTACTTTCAGAACAGAACAGCTACAAAATTTTTAATAGAAAGAGTTGAGTATTACTTGGTATTTTCATGCTTTCAGATGCCAAAGTTCCTTAAGAACCTGTGCATTAGTTGTAGACATGACCTCAGCTAACCCAAAGAAAGCCACAGGCACGTCTCCTTTCCCTATTGGCAGCTACTTTAATTGGCAGGTTCACAATGAGCACTTTTGTTTGCATCCTAAACATGCAGAGCACAATTAAAAGACTTGATACTTTCATCCTGAAAGTGCAGCAATTAATAAAATTAATATGTTGGGTTTTTTTTTAATAGGCCAAATCATTACACATTAAATAGCATCAAACACTTAAGGAACTTGTTTTACTAGGACTCAAAAGGTTGCCCACTTCAAATTATATGGATTTAGTTTGGTTTAAAAATAGACATTTTGTTTATTTTCCATTCCATTGCTCTACTATTTGGTTCTTTTTTCTTGCAAACATTGTCTCTGAGTATTTTACTACCCCCTACTGTATGGAGAGAAAATTGTGCAATACTTTGCTATAAACTATATGCTGCTAGCACCCCTCGAGAGCTCCCAATCAGTTGGAACAATGAGAAGATGGATTCAAAGTTGTTGGAGTTATGGGATCCAGTTTGAGTTGTCACATGAAGTTCCTAGAGACTTTGGTGTGAATAACAGAGAACAAAGTTTTCTAGACAGTCCTAAGGTAGTAGATCATTACTGTAGCAGCAAAGTTATTGGGTTTTTAGTGCATATCAGCATGATTCCAAAGCAACTAAAAGTGCTTTGTGAAGCAATGAGTCAGATTCTGGTTCTGCAGTAACCACACACAGGGATTTATGTTTTCAGGAACTATCTGTCCAAGAGAAGCATACTGCTATATAGGCCTCTGGCACTAAGTGGCTGGGGAAGCCACTGAATCAGATTGGACACTTTAAATGCCATATGAGCAACCGTGGGTGTACTACTGTGTACCAGCACAACCCACATGATATTTATTCACTTGGGCCACTATGTGATGTGATGAAACTCCTCATTCTGCTGAACCTCACTGCCTCTCTTGGTAAAGAGCATAAGTTTAAATTGCTTACACACTTGCACAAGATAAAGCACATTCCATTTGCAGTTTGTATGTCAGTAAAAAGGCACAATCAAGCATTGCTCACCCACCATCAGAAGCCATAGCTGATCCTTTCTCTCCCACTTTCTTCACAAAGTGATTTGCCAGTAAATCTTGTTTTTCCATCCTCTAAGAAAAGAGAGTTAAGTTTGTGCCCAGTGGCATTTCCTCTCCCACTGCAGTTCACACTGGATTAACCTGAACTATTTCAGACTGGGCTTTCCCTGATGTCAAGGCTGGTTGGTAGCTAATTTGCCACCAGCCTTGCTGAGTAGCAAGGTGGTCTTCTTCCTGGACTGCCCAGCTATTTGTCCTAGCCACACTGCCTGGGAGGTAGTCCTGGCTTCTTGAGCTTTTCCATATTCACTGAGTTTCTTCCACAAGGTTTTTGTTGTTTGTTGGGTTTTTTGTTTGTTTGTTTGTTTAATTCATGTCTCATTGAAAATATCACATACCTGTCTTCCTTTCTGATTTGGAATGCAGCAATTAGAAATTAGAAACTGCTAGTTTTCTATGAGAGAGGAAATGCATTTTCCACACAGGTATTTTCCATTGACTGGAAGGGTAGTTTGTACAGCTTTGCTTGAGAAAAATATTTTGGGCATATTTTTCCCACATCAAACTACAGAACCTTGCCAATTTTTTTTTTAATTATTATTATTTTTTTTTTTTTAAGTCAGCACAGGTTAGACTCTGAGTTATTGTCCAGATATAACAATTATAATTTTATTTATGTGTTGCCCTGTAGTAGACCATATCCTAAATGGGTACTCATGGAATCTCAAATCAATTCCTTGGTCCACTAAGGAAATGACCTGCTACAAAGGCTTGTCTAGCACAGCTAGAATCATTTAAAATCAGTTGTTCCTTTGGAAGTCTGATAAAAGTTCATAAATATCTAAAGGGAGGTGGAAGGCAAACATATGAAGCCAGGCTCTTCTCAGTGGTTTGTAGTGATAGGACAAGGAGTAATGGCCTGAAAGTTGAACACAGGAATTTCCATATTAACATGTGGAAGAACTTATTTACAGTGAGGGTGACAGAGCACTTGAACAGGTTGCCCAGAGAGGTTGTGGAGTCTCCTTTTGTGGTGATGAAGACCTGTCTGGATCATAGAATCATAGAATCACAGAATCACCAAGGTTGGAAAAGACCTAAAAGATCATCCAGTCCAACTGTTCACCTATTACCAATAGCTCCCACTAAACCATGTCTCTCAACACAACATCCAGTATGCCTACCAGGATGCCTACCTATGCGGATACCTGCTTTAGTGGAAGACTCAATGATTGCTTGAAGTCCCTTCCAACCCCTGTGATTCCGAGTGATTCTGGGTGAGCCTGGACATCAGTCCATAGATCATTTCTATTCCTTCAGCACAACACTTTCATCTCTGAGCAACCCACCACTCAACCACGTATATTCAGACTGAGACATTTGTAAGGGCTACAAAACAGTACTAGCACATGATTTCAACCACTGCAACAAAACAAATTCAGCAGGTAAAGCAGACAGTAGTCCAAATTCCATTTTAGTACCTAAAACAGAAATGATAATCCATGTATCTTGGATCTTCTGATTAAATGTTAGTACTTGTTACCAGCAAATGATAAAGCAGCAGATAGAGTCCATGTGAAAGATACCATGAAAAAGATGGATTAGCCAGAATATTTTATACAGCCAATGCTGTAAATCTAGTCATATCCAGCACTTCTCTAAATTTCTATTAAAGAGTTTTTATAAGAATTAATGTATTTGCCCATATCTTACTGTGATGTCAGATACATTATTTGACAAATTCTTTTTCAATTTTTTTTTTCAGATTCTTCAGTTAGTGCTAATAATAAAACTGTCTTATTCTGTCATTTAATTCACTTCCTATTTCAGGAAAAAAAAAGTCAAGACTAAACATCTACCAAATGCTATTCCTCTCCAACTGGATATGACGGATGGTCTGAAGAGCACATAAAAATTAAACAAAAAGTGCATTGTTCCCTTCCAAATTTTTCAGCTGGTGTAAATCAGCATAGCTTCTCTGATGCCAAAGTTACAGAGATGTACATCAATTGAGAATCTAACTATTCATCTTCAGGAGAGAAATGTTTTCCCTACAGTTTATGTTCTTTGCCTTTTCACACTCACAAAAACTCCTGCCCACATCCCCATAAATGTGCTCTCCACATCCCCATAAATGATCTGCACTTTGCTTCAGCTCCTTATTTCCCCTAACCTGTGAAGAGATCCTATAAGGAAGATTTAGGATGAATGTGACTGGTAAATTACTCTGTCCCAGACTGCCTGAGATCCAAGTGTCTTCATTACCCAGTGTTTGAATTTCTGTTTAGGGAAATATGTCCTTAGCAAAGAGGAATACAGATAGTCTTTGTTCATCCCTTCTTCTCAGTTGATCAGATCCCATAATGCTGAATGCTATACAATTTATAAAAACACAGTAATAAAACCAATTAATTTTAATTCATTTTAAAATGTGATTTTGGGGGGACCACCATTTTCCACTGAGCTTGATCCCTCTGGTGCCCATTCATTTGGTGCCTAAATATCCAGCAACAACCTATGGCAGGGATCAGGTACCCTCCTTCTAAGCACCTGGGAAACTACAACTGTGAGAGGGAAGGAGCCTTCACAGTGTTAAATCCTGGAGTTCCCAGACTCGTAGCTCCTTTTGCTGACATTAGCCATTCTCACAGAAAGGCAGAAATGTACCTGCAGTCCAGACTCAGGAACACATTTGGATCACTAGTCCACTTCTTGACTTCTGCAAAGGAGCTGGGAAGGAGCCAGCTCTTATCATTCATCTCTCAAATGCTCTATTCAGATTTTTTTTCCCCTCACTTGCTGTAGCATCACAGGTTGTTTGTCTTCCTTCATCCTGCCCTGCCTCCTTCCCCATGATTATTTTCTGTCATTCCTCTCCCCTCGTTTCAACCACAGCCCCTCCCAATCCAGACTAATGAAAGCTTTGTTTTCATTATATAAGCCCAGTGTATAATCAAATACATTTATAAAATAACAAAACCATGGAACTGACAAGACATGTGTCTACCATCACCCCATATCCAAACACTGAGGTTTGAGCTTGGCTCAGGCACCCTTGAAAATGCCAAACACGGATTTCCACAAAAACAGAGAAATGGATCCATAGCTGCTGTAAACAGAATAAAGGTGCATTGTTTAAAGTTGCTTAGCAAATGCACACAGTAAATCATAGATGTCTTGAGAAGAAAGTTGCAGACTTCAGTCTGACAAACACTTAAGCACATGTTTAACATTAAGCAAAGGAGAGTCCCACCTCAAGCAGGACATTCACAAGCCTGAAGTATCACCCCAAGTATTTGAAGGACTGAAGTCTCAGTCTTGAAGGCTATTTCTGTTCTGAAAACTGGTCCACATTTAAACCACAGATATCTCTGTAATAAGTTGTACTGGGCATGTTCAGACAGACTTCTTTTTTCCTGTTTTAATTTTTTTAAGTGCAACATTAAAAACTCATTATGCTCTCCCATAATTGAATTCAGTTGAACTGCTGAGGTCTAGCAGTACAGGTGAAAACAGAGTAGAACCTAGGGAATCATCCAGGCTAGATTAAAGGAGAAAAACATTTAAAACTCAGGTTTTCTCATGCAGTTTCAAAATGGAGTGTCAATATTATACAGCAAGCTCCTACACCACAAAACAAATGCACACATACAAAACAAATGCAAGCCAACTCTGTCCTAAATACCTGACAAAGCCAGACTGCAAAACACAGTGGCAGACTCCAAGGAAACCTCTTTCTTTCAAGGAAACCATCCACTGTGGATGTTTTCACACCACAGTGATGCAGTATGTAGCTTGGACATCAACAGAAAAGTCCCATTCCCACCACCAGAGGTGACTGCAGATGCTGAGTGCTGATTTTTACAGCTGCATTGCTCACAGTGAGTGAGTTGCGTGGCTGCAAGACCACATTTTTATCAGAGCAGAGAGGAGAAAAGGCAAAACAAAACAAAGAAGTACAGTGATAGTGGTAAAATTAATAGAAAAATAGGGAATAAAATGGAGGACAGGAGAAGTTCAAAACATCAGCTTTCTCTGTCTTCCTCATTACCACAATTCTTTTTGCTTTACAGGTGTCATTGGGTTTGTTTTTGAGTTTGTTATCTTAGTTGTTTTCTTATATATTCTTACATCTAATTATATTTCCAGAATAGCTTTCTATATGGTAATAAAACACTTCTGCAATGTTCCTTCCTGAGAATGCTAACTTGGTTTTTATAGAATGAAGGGGACAGCAAGAAGCATAACTATTATTTCACAATAAGTAAAGCTCTCCTGCTGGGTCTCTGCTCATGATAATATATTATGGGAAAAAAAGAACTACAAATATATTACTAGCAGTATAATAAATAGCATGTGCAAAATGTACAGTATAGTAAATACACTACAGGGACTACTTAGTGATTCTCTTCCACTCCATAACCATCATCAACCATCTTCTGTGGTTTGGCACATCAAATATTTGCTATGTACTTTACCATTTTAACAGCACTGCAAATCCTTGGCTGGACACCAAACAAATGCTGTACATTATTTTGTCAATTGTTACCTTGTATACTCAACATCTGACCTTACCTCCCCCTACAGTTCAATGTGTAGAAATGCCAATAAAATACACGATGTTTATTTCCAGTGGCTTTTGTTATTAAATAGGTCTGTCACACTGACAAACCAGAAGATTTCTCTCTTGGAGGAAGACTCAGAGGAAATCTACACCATTTAGAGACAAGGACTTTGGAACTATGTTTGAGAATCATTTCTGTTAAAGAGCTGTTTCGCACGTTGTGTTAGCACATTCAGCTCTGTTATCTTAAGAATAGTATAGTATTTTCTGCACTTATGTGGAAGAGCAGAAATACAAATTACCCTCATGCACTCCTTAAGTGTATGACTGAGGAAAAATACACCAACTATTAACTACTAATCAGTAGACACGGTACTAACACAAATACAGAACCCAGATGGCGCAATCTATGCAGATAAGAACTGGAGAGAGGAGAAGGAGAATAAAACGCAAATACTTATCCTTGCCAAAGGCTTGACTGGACCAGAAAATCTCAGAAGCTGTATTTCAGGGTAGCTTCCAGTACTGAAGGTGATCAGTCCTGAGATGATGTCAAGCAGCTGGCTCTGATTAGTAAGAGATTAGAAAATGTACTGGAGGGAGAATAAGAGTTCCATCCACCTGTCCAATTTCTTATTAGCAGATGTGACATTTTCTTACCAGCTCTAAAAGACTTGCACGGCATGGATTCAAGCTGGAATCCACAGCTAGAAGATTACTTGATGGTATAAACAAATCCCAAACTTTTCATCCCATACCTGTTTTTAAGAAAATTTCCTAAGTAATAAGAATGAATTCACAGAAACTTAAGGGGGAGATATAAAGAGATCTGTTTGAAATGAAAAGATACAGCCCATGTTTTATTCTGAAAAATAATATCAGGAAATCAAAATACACAAGGCATACATAAGCATTATACAAGAACTCTTATTATTGCTATTATATGCCAGTCATAATGTAACTAAAAAAAACTTGTCAGGTCTCATAGATTTGAGTTCCTATGGAAACCACTCTTATCAAGTACTGGTTTAAAAAAAAAACAAAAACTGTTGTTTACAATATTTCAGTTCCTTCTAGGACACTGCCTTTGCTGAGTTACATTAACATTAGCTAGTAATAACAGCTCTCATAGTTCAGCACAGACATTTGGGGTTTTTGCTCTCTTTCATGAAAGAGAGCATTTCTGAGCATTACATCAGCAAAGCTTTTACCTCATCATTCTGAAATTATATCAGTGAAGAGCATATGTGGCATCTAGCCATCTTTATCTACATTCAATTCCAGTCTTCCATCAAAAAGTGCAGTTACAGCTAGTGCATTTCTGGAGCATTTAAATTATCACTGTCCTATGTGATATAACCTCTTTTCTAAAGGTCAGCTGAAAATTCAAGTCTCTCCTTCCTTTCATTTCAGACTGTATTTAGAGCTGCACAGTCAACTGTACATTTGTTGAAATAACTCATTGTAGAAATGTGGTCAAGTCTATTAACAGATGTAATACCCAAGCACCAAAGACTGACCCCAAGTTCTGCTTTCAGTTATTTAACTCAAGGAAAGTAGCCACTCTATCACTTTTCTGTTAGCAGATTGATTACAAATGGACTCTCGCCAATGCTAAACTGATCCAGTTTGAGAATAGATGTTAAGTCCAGACAATTCTTCGAGGAGACTGCCTTCTCCTGTGCCAGCAGCTGAGCTTTCATCTCCAAAAAATATGTGAATATCCAGAGTACAGTGTTGCAAGGATAAGTTATATATTCAGAAGCAATTATTACCTGTTACTGCAACATGAGACTCAAATAGCAAAAAAGTTCAAAGAACTTTTAACTTTTTTAAGAATTAAAACCTGAAAGTCATCTCCAATCGTGTTAGCACTGAACATTAATGATCATCCAAAACTGATGAACACTGTTTGCTATTTCAGTGACAATGAAATATATCTTAAGCATGTTAGAAAAATTTCCACTTTCTTTTGAGAAGGACTTCTCATTTTAGTGCTTCAGTATGTCAATAACTATTCAGTATTACTGTCAACAGAAAAGCAGCCCTCAATCACTTATAGCTGCTCTACAGTTCTTTCACAGGCAAATTTACAAAAAAAGGCTTTTTGCTCCCTAAGAGTTTGCAATCTTAGTTAGGAAACAGCAAATATAATCAACAACAGGAAACTGCAAAAAGGAAGACAGAGAACCTTGAAGACCCCTAGATTTTTGAGGTCCAGAAAGACATCTGACTTTATAATACAGGCCACAGAGTTTCATCCCGGTACTTTTGCACTGAGCCACATCGTTTCTGTGAATGATTTTTGAATAAAATATATCTTCCATAAAGGCATTTAGTCTTATTTAGAAAAGTCAAGAGAGAAAGAATTCACTTCTCTCCTGGGTAGTTTGTTCCAGTGGTTTAAGCCAACAACGTTTCCAGAGCCTACAGAATGAAGAGATGCTTTCTGCACTTATATAATTCAAACTCTCATCTATGCAGACATAATTTCATTAAAGTCAACAAACCTTAGTCATCACTGCATTAAGCCAAAAATTTTGAGTTCCATTGACTGACTTTACAGAATATTACCGAACATTTTTTCAAGCCAAGAACCCCCAAGATATTTACTTGTTTGACAGGGAAGAGATGCATACCAACTTCTCACACGGCAGACTGAAACAGTTTGGGTTTGCAGTGAGCATGGTAAGTGTAGCTCTTCAAAAATGCTCCAAAAATATATGACTATACCTTACTGGCCAAAAAAACAAAATCTCACAATGGGTCCAGTACAACTTGGAAAGATAATCAAACACTCGTTAAAGAACCAGGTGGTCTAACTGTGGAGGTTAGCACGGAACAGAAAACACACTGGATGGTTGTTCTCAGTGCAAGATCATCCTTCTCCCCTGCTTTGCAAAACTTTTTCCATTTACTCACTTGTCTAGGTGAGCTGATTTGGATTTCTTCAGAATAATTCTACCAGCATTATCTTCATTCATTACATTGTAAATATGGATGTCACAGTCTCTTCAGATGCTTTCAGTAAAACCATTGCAGCAAAAGGACATATGAGGTGGATTCTTCACAATCACAGTCAAGAGTAAGTAGTAGGTAACAACTCAGAGCTAGTGCTATTGCAAGCACCTCGTACCACAAAAAGTGCTATGGAGGCATCCAACTCCTGCCTGTCTTACACAGCTGGCTTTGTGGATGTAAATGGAAATTACACTGCTTCCTTGTAGTGTAAGCTCAGAGAAACAGCCACTTCTATTGGCCAAAAGTTTTAGTTCAGCTGAGAAGGGGTAAAGATTCGTTGGTATTTGCAGGATGTAAGAAGAGGAGAAAAGAACAGCAAAGTCTGAGGAGCAAGAACAGGTAGAATGAAGAGATATGTGAGGGAAATTTCATCTAAAACCTCATGTAACAGATTACATTATCTTTGTCTCATTCAGATCACCCTGAAAAGCACCCTACTTCAAGCTACAAATTTTTTCCAATTAAATTCTATGCAGAGGGCAACAGCCCTTTGCAGCCTTTCTAAAGGATGGTACTGATAGAAGGCAAACAATGGCTGTGTTTACAGAGAAAATTAATAGGATCATCAAAATTGCAAACACAGGCTACACTCTGTCTACTATGGAAGTAGGGATTATTAAGTATTTCTTCTTGTACCTCATAAAATGATTCTGGTGGGAATAGGCATGGGGAGATCAATGTTTAACAGCTTAACTGACCTGCTACTCTACAGAGTTCTCACTGAGAATTCACAAAATCTGTTGCACAAAGACAATTACACTTCCCCATGCTTCTCAGGGGTAAACCTTAAAAACTTTTGTACTAGGACTGGACTTTGCCTAAACATGGGCAAAAATTCATTAACATGAATATGAGAAACATCTCAATATTGAATGAAAAAGCAGTAATTGGAACTCTAGAAATTTCCTTGCCATTTTGCCTTTAGACACAAGATGGCAGCAAGAAATTCATTTCAAGCATTTGTTTCCATTAACTCAAGTGTTATCTGGCAGTAAATGTAGTGTTATCTGGCAGTAAATGTTAACGATGTGGTCTTGGTTATTGTGACTATTTGATGAAAGTCTCCACAGACACTCACACCCTCACACTGTTCTCCATTAACCTGTGACCCTGAATTCTGCTGTTAACTCCAGTCATAATGACCAAATACTTACTACATGGGGTGAACAGCCACACACAAAATATATTTATGTCAAATGCAGAGGTCTAAGAAATGCCAAACACAGTCTATTCTAGTGGCCTTAAGTCAGGACAGAAATCTTTCATCAACTCTTACTTCATTATGTAGCCTTTTTTTCTTCCCTAGTGTGAGTTTGGACACAAGGGGTAATGGTTTAAAAGAGGGTAGATTTAGGTTAGATTTTAGGAAGAAATTTTTTACTCATAGTGTGGTGAGGTGCTGAAATAGGTTGCCCAGAGAGGTAGTAGATGCCCCATCTCTAGAGATGTTCAACACTAGGCTGAATGGGGCCATATGCAGCCTGATCTAGTGGATGGCAAGCCTGCCTATGGCAGTGGAGTTGGAACTAGATGATCTTCAAGGTACCCTTCAACCTAAGCTATTCTATGGTTCTATGATTTTTTTTCCTTCCTACAGTTTTACCCTATAGAATCTACAGACATTAGCAGCCTCATAAAATTTATTTCTTGTCTTCATTTCCCCTTCCCATAGTGTCCTAGTAGTTGTCTGTCCAAAATACCAAGCTTAGAGCTTCTGGAAGACTTCTTAAGTTCTTTGCCAGAAGGAGTTTCTTTCCTTTAAATTCAAAACTGCTCTTCAAAATTACAATGAAATATTATCTAATTTTACTGTATTGGTAAGTGAACACTTGAAAAATTCAAACCATTAGTCTGCTTCTCTACAGTTCATCAGTATTTGTGGTATATTCACAATTTCGGCTGATAAAAGGATCTGTTCCAGAGTCCTTTAATACAAAGGACACTGGTCTGAAATTAAAGAACTAAGTTTGCCAAAAGGAAGCCTGTGCCATAGTCACAAAATAAATAGAAGAGAGAAAAGACACTTCCTTAGTTCCTTGGACACTACTCACCCACACACTCAACCTCTGAGTAGAGGCGTGACAACCAGCCTGGAGTTCTTTGTATATGAAAGTTATGTGTGGCTACAGGCAGTATCAAGAGTTAACTGTGTTCAGAAAGCAGGCCAAACCAGCTGGAGGACCCAGAGCAAAACAACCAGGCTGGTAAGCTTCTGGAGCAACACACTTCATGTTCAAAATAAGCCAATGCTGCAATCATCTCTCCTCCCCTAATGACAAAGTAACAGAACTAAAGCAAATTGAGTAAAAAAATCTAAGAAACTGTAATTAAAGTATCCACATATTCATCCATTTTTAGCCATCTGCCTCCTAAGGATTAAACTTCTTGACAAAGAGGTTTTAATTATACAGCCCTTAAAGTGATGTTAAAGCATGTGATGTTAAAGTTATTGTGTATTTCCATGGTCTTTTTAAGCCATTTTCTTCAAACTACTAGTGATTGATTTTTTTAAGTGTCTTGTTAAAACTAGACTGTTCAAGTCAGTCCCCAAATACTCATTTAATGCTTTAAGATCTCAAAGTAAATATTCTGCTTCATATTAACCAAACACCTCAGTTGACATTACAAGGATACACAGCTATTATAACATCTTGGTTGGGGCACACATGATATACAAGTACACAAAAATTTGGCCTCATATCTAAAGCTTGATAGTGCTTTTCCTCTCAGAAATATATATGTCTTCCAGAAAACACACTACACTAGATTAATGAATATTATCTTTTTTAAAAACTTTCATTTTCTCCACTGAAGAAGAATTTCCAGCTAGTTATTAATCTGCAATACAGTTCAAGGACAGAATTATTTACTTACAATCTTGGAATGCCGGAGATTGAAAACACATTTTCATCATGATACTAATGGTGAGGTCTGAAGTCTTCAGGAGAAATTCTTAATATAGCCACCAAAACCAGTTTGATTTTTTTACCCTTAATGTCAAAATTTTCACTGGGCTTTATTATGTCTGTTTCATTCTAAATAAACCAACAATGACCTCACAGTTTAACTTTTTTTTTTTTTTTTTTTTTTTTTTTGGAAGCAGTCCTTATATTTCTACTAATACTTAGGCAAAGTATGAAATTGTTTGGATGCATATCTATTATTTTTTCTTCATGAATATTATTTCTAGTATAACATTTTAGCAATCATGCACTTACTCCATTCTGTTCACTAAATTCTGGAGAATTTCCCATCTGACCTATGTCTGAATAGCTGAAGATTGAGTTGCACTTTTAACTTTTCCAGATAGCAATTCCTATTTTTATATCATTTATTTTTATCTGCTATATACAGCATTCACTTGCAAAAACTAACATCACAGGAGAAAAATCCCTCACAGCAATCTAATTACTGCAAACAAATTCCCAGGACTCCTTTTGTCCTCCTGACAGGACATGAGGATGCCATCATGACCTTAAACCTTCATACCTTCTTCTGGTAAGCTACAGGCAAAAACATGTTATTTGTATCATCTGAGAAAGATCCTAGCAGTTACAATAAATTGCTGCCTAGTTCTGGGGACAGCAAATTGTTTGATTGACTGTGTTAAGCTGCAGACCATGCAAGGAGAAGCATGGACCTGCTTCAGGGATACTTCACACAGAATGACTCTCAGACAGTTAACTTGCCACTAATGCACCACAAAACAATGGGGCTGAGGACAAAACCAACGTCAAGAGATTCAGCCAGCATTGTATCTAGTCAGAGAGCAGAAAGCTTTGTCAGACCTTTCCACATGCCCAAACAGCTCACACTTGGTACACAGCCCTCTTCCACTGAGGTGAGTAGATTGGAATTGGAATACGGTTAAACCATAAATCAGGCAATTTATACACTCAGCCAAAAAAAAAAAAGTAAACTTGATATTCTCTTTTCCTTCATACATATTTTTAAACAAATTCACCTCAACTATGCTCAGGTGTTGTTTATATGCGCTTTCCCTTTTTGGACATTCAGCCAATCATATGGTACAAATACACATAATTCAGCTTCTAAATGGATACATTAATGTTCATAGGAAGCATATTTTAAGATTGTATGATGAAATACACTACCAGGTGCTAACTAACAAGTTAAAAATCACCACTCCAGTTTTAAATATATCTTATCAAGTCGATATTCCCAGGGAAATTAGCAACATCAATCAATTTTAGACTAATTTTCTGATTGTAAAAGTTGGTTAAGTCAGAATAATGAATAATTCAAAGCGACTGCTTTGTTCTTATAACATACTGAAGAGGGAATCTACATTTATCAAATAAATTATTCATTGCAAAATTCATTCTCTTCTGCCCAGTACATACCACACAAACAATTCTTCTCAATTCTTCTCAAGAATTATGTCTTGAGAAGAAATCTCATCTGATTTCAGCTTTCAGTTTCATCAAAATCACTTAGTCAAACACAAGACCTCAATATAGAGGACATTAGGATAATGTCAGATCTCAAAGAAAAATAATGCAGACTGAAGAAACCATATAACCTAACAACACATCTAAAGTTAAGAACAATTAAGGGGGCTTAAAAAAGAAATGATGTGACACTATAGAAATAATAGGCTGTTCTGCACAGAAAAGGATATAAATTGTTGAAGAAAGAAATATTTATTGTAGAGTATAAATATTGTAGGCATAACATTTTTGAAAACTGATTTGAGATTTTGCAAGAATTTAAGACTCTCTCGTTTTGAGTGCAACCTGAGACTGATTTATATTAAAAACTATAGCAAAAAGAATCTTGAAATATTAACTTTTTCAATTCCTTTTATTCCATCTATACATCTATTGAATTAGATTCATCAGCACAGATTATTTATAACAGAACTGGTATTTTTTTGGGAAAACAGCAATTTCAACCAACTCTATTTGATATGATATCTAATAAATAATGAATACAGAAACAAATTATTTTTCAAATTATTGATTATTTTCTAAAATTCATTTTAAAATTGTGATATTTTAAACAGGAGTGGTTTTTTTGATGCCTGACAACTCACAACTGTCGTAAGGTATAAACGTGTTTAATTCTCTTTTGCATAGATCTTTTTATAGTCAAGGAATACAGAGACTATTCAAACTGAAATAAAGACTGATAAAGCAAAAAGACCAAGCAGAAATTGATTTCAGAAAATGCAAGAATTTCCTACCAGAATTCTTCACAGTGGGATAATAAATGAAGAAAATATAATCGTTACAGAATAATTCTCACAATTCATGTTTTCATTCAACTCCATCACTTTGACTTCTGTGAAAATAACATAAAATTCCTTTTAAAGAAAATTTTAAAAAATTAAAAATAAAAAAATAAAGAACATGAAATTTCATTTAAAATAAAAAAAATTAAATATCTAGCATTTGCATTTGGAAAACAATCTTAGCAATATTAAAAGGGTATTTTAAAGAACTTGAAACTAAAAACAAGTATGAAAAATAAAATTGTGAAGAGAAACATTTGTATTGAGACTAACATTATTGATGATAAAGAAGGTGCTTTCAACTGAATGAACAACTATGAGATCAAATCATAACTACAAAGTTATCAATATAACATTTCTTGAAAGCCATTATTTAAAAATGTAGAACAAATATTAGTCAGCAACTTTGTAATCACTGCAGTGTAAAGGTTCTTCTAATTAATTCTTATCAGAAGAAGACATTATATAGAACAAAAATACGCCCAAAATAGAATTGTCTATTGCGTACGCACATTTGCAATAAGTTATTTATGCAACAACGGTGTAAGTATTTTTCAGTGTCTCAGAAAAGCTTCAAAATGCATTTCTACATGATTGAATTTATATTAGAGTCTTGTGTTTAAAACCAGGCTTTTCTCTGTTGTGTGTAGCAACAGGGACAAGGAGTAAAAGCCTAAAACCTGAACACAGGAAGTTTCATACTAAAAAGCAGAAGAAATTATTTACAGCAAGAGTGATGGAATACTGGAACAGGCTACTCAGAGAGCAGTCTCCTTCTATGGAGATATTCAAGACCTGTCTGGATGCCTCCCTGTGCAACCTATTGCAAGGAACCTGCTTTAGCAGAGGGTTGGACTCAATGACCTCCTGAGGTCCATTCCAACTCAAACAATTCTGTGATTCTGTAATTAGCAGCCCTGTCCTGTTATTCAAACACCTATGAAAGAACACTTTATTCTACACAAGAACATTCACACAAGAATTACTATTCTTATATACAAAACTCCAAAATATTCTAGCATTACCGAAATCAACAACTGTTATCAGGTGGTTCAAATGGAACCAGAATGAGACTTGCAGAAATTAGTAATAGATCCCTCTGTAGTAAACACAACCTTATACCATTCATTTCTTTATTTGTGTAATTTTCTAAAATCTGAAAGTTTGCTGTTGCTAAGGAAGAGATACCATACCAGCTCAATTTTATCTGCAATGACTAGATTAACTGAGTAAATAAATAGATAGAAAATGAATGAATGAATAAATAAATAAATGCTGATGTATTTCAAGTCAGTTTATAATAGAAAAATAAATTTGGAGGCTATTCTAATAAACGTGTAAGTTGAAAATTTTTACTCTAAAGGCATCAATTGAAACAGTAAGTAGTTTAAGTGCTAGGCTTGAAGGAGCAGAAAGCAAACGGTGAAAAATATCAGATGAAGGAAATGCAGCTAAAAAAATACTGTAAACCAGCCAAAATTATATACTCCTAACTGATTGAGAACAGGCAAGATACTGTGAAGACAGGCATGTAGTATTAAAAGCAACCGAGCTTATTTTGTACAAAGTGTACCTTCAACTTTTCAGTGAGTGTAGAACGAACATCAACCAGGAGCCTGAAATGGCTCATTCACCTGATAAGGAAACATGTCGTAGCTGAACTGGACTAACTATCAATTGAAGAATTTGACCCGGGAAGCTGAATATGCTTGGAAACCAGATAAGTAAAATGAAAAGAGCAATTTAAAATCATTTTGGAATACTTATGCTTGGGTGGGGGGGAGTGGGGAGAGGAGAGGATAGGATAGGATATAGGATAGGATAGGATAGGATAGGATAGGATAGGATAGGATAGAATCAAGGATAATGTTGGTAATGTTGGTGAAAGAAACACAACAATTACTGATACTCTCTCAAGACTAATTTGTTCACTAGGGAAACCAGAGCAAATTGTTGTTAAATGATCAGTACATAATTTTATGAAAATAGCGACTCCCAATGGCTCATTTTTAAACTGGAATAATATGCATGAAGAAGGTCTCAACAAAGTCAAAGACACTAAGAACTTAGGGGACAGGAAATGCTCCTAAACTGAGCAGAGGACATAAGTAGAGTAGACTGCCAGCAATTTACAAGAGAAAAGTGAAAACAAAGGTGATAAATAGGGGGGCAAGGGGAGAAGGGGAGAATGACAAACTAATTGAGATTTAATTTCATAAAATGCAAAGTTGTATGTTAGAAGAAAGACAAATATGCAACATCAAAAGGGAAAGATAGGGAAAAAAAAAAAGGAATGGGTATGTTGGAGCCCAGACCAAAGATGAGTCAACTCGCAACAAAGGTTTCAAAACAGAGGAATATAATTCTGTGTTTTTCAAAAAGAAAGCTCTACATAAAACACAGAAGGAAATTATTCCACTCTCCGAATGACTGGTAAAGCTTTAGCTACATCTATTTTTGTCTCAGTTTTAAGAAAGATGTGGTAAACTGGAAATAGTCATGAGAACAAAGAACAATGGGAAATTTATAAAATATTATCTATTAGGAAAAAGAAAAGATTGAAGACAGGATGATAAACATTAGCTAATGTTTATTTTACAAATTTTGAAGTCGTCACTTATCCTGTTTCCATCAGAGATGGCAAGAAGTAATCATCTTCATGTGTGACAGAAAACTTGGATAAGTTTTTTGGAAAAATCTTTACAGATCTTTCTGTGACAATAATGCTTGTATAGTGAAACAAGCAGGTCAGACAACATGCTTAAGGTGTGCACAAAAAGAATGGTAGAATATGTAACCACATCATTATTGCTATAAAGCAAAATTTCTTCAGCTGAAAGTGAGATAATTTAAATGAATGCAGTGGGAATAGGAAGAGGGAGATGCTGATTCTCTGGTCAATAGCATATTAAATCTGTAACCGTGCAGGAGAAATATCTATTTACCTCCATCTTGGTATTCTGGCCGCAGATCCATTTGGATGTGTAAGCGCTCTGGTTAAAATGAGCTGTTTTTCTGAGTAGCTGATTTTAAAGTTTTTTCGTATGAGGAAATTTTCTTGTTTTGCAGATAAAAAATGAAATACATTTTCTAAAGACTCTCTACATCCATGGGAGCAGAACAATATTTTGACAGAGGGCAGTGTCAGTGTTTCTTTGCTTCATTCTAGCCAAAGTCATTCACTGAGATGAGTGGAACATGGTGGGGGAAGGTTGGACCTTTGATTTATACACAGTTTGGCAATGTTTCTTCCTAGTTTGAGAAGGTTATTTGGGAAGGGCTTGGTTAGTTAATTTTCTTATTGCTCTTATAAATGGGGAAAGTATTTGGTGTTTTTTTTCTTCAAGAGAGAGTGTGGGACAACTGGTCCATGCTCACCTCTCTTTAATCTCCCACTCTGGGCCATAGCCACTGTTCAAATGTGTTTTAACAAGTAGACTGCAGTTCAGGATGCTTTTTGTGTAACAGAAGATGACTGCTGCAGTCCCCGATCTAGTCAGAAGTGGTGAAGGTAACATCAAAGTTATCATTCCAGTCTAAGTAATATGATCATGAGATGACTCACTCTCAGAAGAGCTATGGACAATATTGATTTTCATGTCGTCAATCCACTCTTAAGACTGCAGAAAAAATTAGTGGTCATCTGCTCCTCAGTCTCAAACCTGAGATGCCCCAGAGTGGCAGGCAGTAGTTTACCTTCTGAAGCATTACCAGGTCAGTGAAGCCAAACTGCTGTATTCAACTTTACTCAAAAACCTAGCCAACACAAAACTCTCCGTCTCCACTTGATCCAATACATTAAAGAGGATGAGAGGGTGTCAGATGCCTCACCAGATGCTGCCAGATGTTAGGTACTTTGCCAGAGTTTGTCCTCCAGCTGCTGGGTTGCCACAGCTCTCTCTTTAATTTGTTCCAAACATGATGCAACTGCATCCCACTCCTTCCTCAGAACAGCTTCTTCAGTCCCAGCTAAAGCTGAAGCTGTACATAACAGACAGCAAAACTCAGGGCATCAAAGCACAGCAGCAACGGACAAAACAAGCTGACAATTTCTGAAAGCATTTCACCTATGAGCAGGAAATGACTACAAAAAGAGCGCTGAAACTCTGCATCAGCAAAAGGCTCAGAGATAAAATAAACATGTAAACATAATACAGCCTTTCATAGTAAGAGAAAGACTGAAGGAGGAGGAACAGTACAGCCTTTGCTGTTTTGACTGGCATCACTGCTTGTCTCACTCTGACAGGTTGCCAGGTTAAGGTTTTGTTTTGAATCAGTCATTTCCCTTTGAACAGTGGCAACTGTTACCATTGTTACCCTGTTACACTGAATATAAAATAAAATTTTCACCAGCAGCTTTCTTACCATATGTTTATTCTAGCAGGCAGCAGGCATCTAGGATTTGGTAACAGTCATAGTGAGGAAACGTTTGCAGGACTTGACTCATCAAAATAATTACTTTGATCACAGAAATATCATACAGAAGATGATGCTAAATTTACAACTGTTGCCCATGAAATCTAGAGTAAGAAATCTAATATAAGGTGCTATTTTGTGTGGTTTTGGTTTTGTTTCTTTAAATTGATGGCTTATTATTACGAGAAATATCCCCTCCAAAGCTTGAAGCATACACCTGAGAGATTAGTCCTAAAATTCTATTAATCATGTTTGATCTGCAAAAGCATTTAATGGATACCCTTGAAACATTTTCTACTTTGTCTCTGCAATACAACCATCCACTTCCTGGTAGTTTTACATCAAAGAAAATGACATGAGGGGCTTAAAACAGGATTTCTGCCAGGTCTCATATCAGCACAAATTTAGCTATGGAAACATTTCTGAATGTCTTTAATCTATGACTTCCTAGTTATTTATGGAAACCATTTTATAATGAGACAATATATTTCTTATTTACTTGCAATGCATTTTATTCTTCCTAATTCTTTAGGCCTGAAAAAGCAGATATCAGTGAAATCTCTTTTTAGAAGAATATTTTTACAGTCAAATCAGATTATCGCTGCAGTGCTTATTGGTTTAATAAAGTAGTCGAGTCAGAAATGAGTTCTCCCTTTTGAATTCCTAGGGTGAATGGCCAAGTGTTAGTGAGCTCTCATTCCTAATAAGGTAATTTAAATATTTAGTAAAATAACTAAGAATTATTAGTAGTGGCTGGGAATATAGTGCTCTTGTGGTTTTCTGGGCTAAAAAAGACTGATACAACATTACAAGCTTCAGATGATAGTTTGCAGATAACAGCTTGTATTTTTGAAAGAAACTAAAGTAGATTGATTCTAACACCCTTTAAAGGGAAATTATTGCTAAATCTCATAGGTTATTTAGAAATCCCAGAAATTATTAAAAACTTGGAGAGAAGAAAATATGGACCATTTTGACTTTAGAAGTCAACTACTCCCAGTAATGTAGCTGTCTGATGTTGCACTAATTTTTTGAAAGTGAATAAGTGGTCTTTAATCACAGAATTTAGCTATCACAATCACCTCATTTCATGCAAAAAAATCTTCTTATATCAAAGTGCTGCAGTTTGTTTATTATTCTGCAGGTAGTTAGATAATCACCTTATTAAAAAAAATGATTGTGAAAACAGATTGAAAAAGTAAAATGAAAAGAATGTATCAGAAAGGGGACAGTTTTCACAGAACACAACATGTTTTTTCACTGCTCATCTCTCATCCCTTCAAACAACCTATTTGTTTTCAAGCTCCCAAGGTATACCAGGCAAAGCACTAGGGAAACACATAAGAGGAGGTAAGAGAGGAAGAACATTTAACATTTATAATTAATAGATGTTAAGATATGAACAGAAAAACACATAAGTGTAAAATACAAAAGTTATCTTCAAAGTTTTTACTTCCTTTCATTGACTTCTGCTTATGACTAACAAGTTTTCCATTACATCACATTATGTGTAATTAAAGTGTCTGACATTTGCAGATTCTGAACAAATGATGTGGTAAAGCAAGGAAAATATGTAAAAAGACCTTTGGATTGAAGTATTTGTATGTTTTCACTTAATAATGTTCAGTTAAAAAATGATAGCTTTCTTGTTAAAAACATGAAGTGATGTAGGATATCCTGCCTCAAGAATTCCTCAAATGTAAAATAAACAATATGTAAAGAAGATATACTTTGCTCTCTCCACAGAATGTTCCCATCTTTTGGGTGAAACATGAAAGTTGTATAATTTTAGCTAAATGTCCCAGTAATCTAGAGAAGGAATTGGAAAATAACCCTGCCAATTGAAACTGCAGGAGTTCTTTTGGCCAATGCCATGTCAACAGAGTCATTTTCATCAACTAAGTGGGCTTTTGGAATAACAAAAAATATGTAGTATTGTCAAAGATGCCCATGAAAACCAAATTTGCCACAGGCAGAAACTCTTTCCAAGCAGATAAAAGAAAGCATGAGTCACACACCTGTACTTGCCAAAATGCCACACATAAACATCCAAGGGCAAGTGAATGAGAAGAAAAAAAATTACAAGAACAGCAGAAAATGTCCTGTTTCCACTCTTTTGTTTTGTTTTATCTTTCACAGAGAAGTACAAGAGGAATTTCATGTTCTCCAGTGTTCTGGAGATCCAAAGTTTGAAACAAGAAATACAAGAAATGAAAATCTGTGTAAATGTCGGTAGTAACAACAGTTTTCAGCTCAGATTTGCACTGGAACTTTGAACGTAAAAAAATCTAATGTATGTTAAATGGTATTAGGTTGTGCAAGCTTTTGTATGATCAAACCAATCATTAAAGAACAAAAGTGTGAAGTTTGAGATCTTCAGCAAAATTACCCTAGGAATTGATGAGCTATAGGATGCAGTGCTGACACTGGCTGAGAAACAGTATCTGGTGAAGCCAGCAACTCTTCTTGTAGCAACTTATCTGTGGGACTGACATCCAAATACTCCAGACAGTTGGGACAGTAGAAGTATCTGGAGACTCCTCTGGACTTAAAGGATTAAAATAAAAGTGATTTAATCTTTTATTTTAGATCAGCTCCTCCTCTGACAAAGAATCTGTACCTTCCAAAACCCCTGAAGTGAAATGGAATGTTGTTAAATAAATCAGAGTGTAGACATAACTGAATGTAGTCATGGTGTTCAGTGACATCGACTCCACTAAGAAGAATTACCTAGCTCTGCTCAGAATAAGCAGTAGAACAACCAGCTGGAATTAGCAGAGGTTTCTGAAGAAATCAGAAATATAATAGGTGTATATTTGACCTTACATGAACCAAAAATGGCCTATCCTGGAGAAAATAAATAAATAAATCCAAATAAAAGGGATTGCCAGCTGAAAAGTGTATATTTCCATGAAAGCATTTCCTTAGGGATATTTCTTTGGAAGGAGGTGATGGGAATGAGATTTGTCAACACAAATTTTACATCCACATGCAGTTTTCATAGAAGTGGAAGCCAAAATGGCTCTGTGGCTTACATGAGATTTGCACTGAATTACTCTGCTGCCAAATCAAGATTATTAACTCTGTACATACTCTATGCAGTTTCTTGAACTGGATCAAATTGGTTGTTTAGTTATATATATATATATATATATATGGTAAATGGTAGTATTTTTTACAAATAAAGATTGTTATGATTCAGACCTGATAAACACATTCAAGAAAATACTATAATAAAAGAAATATACAATGAAGCATTTAGAGACAATGGACACTTAATATGACCTATAGTGAAGTCCAATTTATTAGATTCAAACTGGCATTCAAAAGAGTTTTAAACTAATAGGCCCAAGGAAGAAATTTGGAAAAGTGTCATGCCCATCTCTCCAAACCTGATTTTATAAAACAGGAAAAAGATAAGCAGTTTAAACAAGGGCCCATTTAAAAATAATAACATTTTAAAAAGAGCAGAAGTAGCAAAGATAAATGGTATAAGCATACTGGAGTAATTTGGAGACAGGTGAGTTACTGAAGATTATACTCTATCTAGTCAATATGGGTAAGCTAAAAGAAAGACAATTTAGCTGTTTGGAAAGTAATGATAGTTGTCACTTACATACCAGAGGAAAGAGAACTAATAGACTGGGACATAAAATTAGATAATAGTGATATAGTAAGACATGGCGGAATCATAATTGAAATGTAGATGTTGAAATACTATTCTAACAGCTAGAAATAAAATTAAGGCTACTGCCACAGTAGCAAGTAGTCACTTCTGAAAGTAAAAATTTGCAATAACATGGATACAACTGAAGACTTGAAGGTCAAAATTAATTTGAAGCGTTGTAAACTGATTTAGGGTCAGAAATTTGATAGTGTCTCGCGTGGATCAAATCTGAACCTGGATGAAGTCCACATTAACATTTTGTTGGAAAGAAAATGGCTGTCAGAACATGTATCGTTATGTAGACATATTAATTTCCCAGACAAGAATTGGAAAAAACATGCTACCAAATATGGTAAAACCCATTTATTCCTGAATATGATAGTCAACATATTTGTTCACCAAGTGTACTGTGACTAATAAGTCCCATTATTTAAAAAAGGTTCTGGTCAGCTGGAAATGACAGAACAAGCAAAAGACCTGGACATAGAACTTAATCACAAGATTACGATGAGTCACCAGTATGATGATAAAATGTAATGTGATACTAACCCAGAGCAAAAGCAAAATTTTTCCAGTAGAAATAGAGACATATTAAAATAATTTTGCAAGGTAACAGTAAGCTGCAGCCAGCACCCTATCTTAAGCTGTGTGCTAAGATGAACTCAAAGCAGAACACGTATAAAGAAGAAATAGTTATTATTCTGGGGAACTCAGAGTCTACTTTGGGAGGAGGGACAAGACTTAGAGCAAAAACAAAATGTTGTTCTCTATGAATTTTGCTAACTCAAGGTAAGAACAGAAAGGACCGTGCTGGGAGGCAAAAAGTTACCTGGGCATTTAAAGGGAACACATAACTTTTCCTGAAAAATCAAACTTTGGGCATTGAGGCTGCTCCTTTAATGCAAGAAGTATAAAATGTTCAGAAGACAAGCCACCAAAAAAACAGACTTAACAGCCTTTCTCTCCATCTTGTTCAGGGTTAATATGTCATACTGCCATGGACAATGGTATTTTGGTCTATCTGCCTGCATTGCATTTCTCAGGAATTACTTGCTATATTTTTTCACAGACACCTAAGACAGAGTGGAATACTGTATAAAATCAAACCTATCAAAATAAAAGTACCTAAATTATCTGACTAGATAATGAGTTTGTTTTCACAATTACAGCAAGTCTGCTGTGATTCAAGTGCTAATATTTTGAGTGACGTGCTTGTATTCTAAGAAGATTTAAAGCATTTTTTAAGCCGTAATCATGGGTAGATTGCTTACAGTACAGCCGTCCATCTGGAAATTTCAGATTTTGTTTATCTGTTTTCACAGGAATTTTGACACATCAAATACTTGGGGTTGCAGAAAAATGGCAATATGCATTTTGACTACACACTGTCTAGGTAAACACTTGTCAAATGAGGAATACTGAAATCAAAACAAGCTTGTGTGTCTATCACTCCATAAGTAACGGACTTTCTGGCTGCCAGACCAGATTACAGTTACAGTTCCAATACTCATCAATAAAAAAGGCAGCACTCAGAAAATTGCTGGTCCTATAGCATAAGGAGTTATATTTCGGTTAGCATTACAAATATGTAAGAATAATTATATTTCTATCATACCCAAAAATAGAAGGAGCAAGAGACTGAAGCCTCTTCATGAGTTCTCAACAAATAAAGTCTGACAGTAGATCAGCCTCACTGTAGAATGTATGAAGAGTTTGGGGATATATTTTGGTATAACATTGAAAGGTTAGTAGAATTGAACTTATCCTAGCTGGAGGAATGTGGAAAGATGCCTTTAAGCATCTGTATACAGTAAGTTTGGGTTAGGAATCAAGACTCAAGTCAAGATGAGAGGGAGTTCTCGTGAAATATCCACCTAAACAATTGGAAATCCCTTGTGACCAGCTGTTCCCGGCATCTTAAATTTACACAAGACATACTAAAGAAGCAAAGAGGAATTTAAAATTGACCAAAAGCCAGAACAATAGGGAAAGATTTGTATCACAACCTTCCTGAACCTGAAAAGACTTAATACACTCAAATTCTCAGCTTTACCCTATTCACAAATTTAAATGTGCTTGTAAATTTAAAAAAGACCTTCACAAATAATATATACATACATATATATATATGTAACCATTAACTCTTGAAGTGTTATCTCAGCAGCTGTGTAAAATATTTTCACCTGAAATTCACACCCATTTCAAAGGGTTCTGCAGTTCAGGCTACACAGGTGTCTGAACTTGAGCCCATTCAAACTAAATCTCTGATTACTTATTCAGGCCTAATACCAAATTTTTTACTTGAAAAAAGAAATCCTGGAACTTTCTACAAAGTACAAATAAGGTCTTATCTGTTCATTTAAGTTTACACTAAAATTCCATACATTAATAACATGTAACATGGAAGAAAAGAACTGACACTGCATTCTGACCTTCTCCTTACCAGTTACGTGTATTTTCTTCCTTCAAGGATATATTCTACCTCATATGTCACATATCATGCTGCACGTGATTATCAGGCGGCCTAAAAATCCTACAAACCTATGCACCACCTTAGAATCTTACCTGAAACTTATCTGATCCAACAAGGATCACATCACACAGGAATAAAATTTTTAATTGAGCAATTAATTTGATGTTGTTTCATTACTGAAAGATACAACAAACTATGCTGTGCATTCTACCACCTGTAAATGTGTCAAAAAGGCTAGAAATAGCCACCAGAACATATACTGCCATACATTAAACTCTGTCTTGAAGCACACCAGGCATCCTGCATTAGTGCTAGATGCTTATCAACTATGTAATGAGGGTTAAATATTAAAGCTGTAGATGACAAAACACTAAGATGACTTTTGCTTTTTTCTTCAAAATATTCAACAGCTGTGTTTACTCGGGGATTTTTTTTTTAACTCATAGAAATAAGGTATACTATTTCATATAACAGAAGGAGCAAGACAACTTTTATATTCTTCTGAAGCCATTAGTTTTTTTTCTTAGCAACTGTCAAGAAAATGCTTAGAACAACTGCTGAGAGACTTTATTTGTTTCAGTAATTGGCAAACCCAGGTTTCCAGGTAAAACCTATGAAAACACTTCTAAGCATAATGGCACCTAAATATCACAGCATCTGAAATTCCTCTTGCAGCACAGGAATCCATCGTTTTTCACAGGCCAGTCAGCTTACTGCACGTGATGGGCTGCCCTTTCAAGGTACTCTGGCAGCTAAAGGGAGCCAGGGTCTTGGCGTAACAAATGCTCTGAGAAATTCCACAATGCAGGGAAATAATGGCAAATTGCAGAGCTCCTTTTGTGACTGATGATCCATCTGACTTAATGGCTAAGGGATGGCATACCTCATGTGCTGCAAGAATCTCCTGGTGCTCTGCCAAGTAGAAATTAGACATTTTTCATCTTATTTTATATTACACTGACACTCATCAATACCAGTTTTCATCCTTTCCTTAGTTTTGGGTTGTGCCTTTTTTTAAATTTGTTCACCGTAGACCTATTGTAGGCAGAATTTATTAAAACATAACAATAATTTCTTCACCATCCAATGACTGGCTGTAAAAGGAACCTTAAAGTTCTGGAAACTTTTAAGGTCTTCTTCATAAAGATGAGATGAGCTTCTCAGCATTCTACAGACATTTTTGTAAAATTACCTAGACAAGAGCAATCCTAGCCAAAACCAAGATTTATTAAAAACAGAGAAAATAGAATCCAAAGAAACCATTTCCTGAATAGCACCGAGCTTACACTTCAGTAAAACAGGCTTTCTGTGATAGAACATGGCAGTGGGAGGTTCAGGCATATGATTTCGGATAGGTTCCAAAACAACACTATCTAAAACATATCACACCTTTCACGTGTTTCTTTCCTACCAGCATACACATTTAGTTATATATATATATATTGCTAGTAAAATACTACAATACTAAAATTCTTGCTGTTTATTTCAAAGACTTTTAATGTTAGATACATAAAGGGAAGCACAATATCAGGTTTCAGAACAGCCTATCCCTTAGGATAACCTCACATGGCAACTTCCATTTGATAGAGATGGTCAGATTATGTTATGATCTATCTGGAATGAACATACTTTTTAAAATTAAGAAGTCATTAAAAAAATAGTGAATTTACTTTGCCACAGAAACCAGAGCAACTGACATAAAATTTGGAAAAATATTACAAGCTTTCATTAGCATGAGAGCTTCTATTTTTTTCAAGTTCTATCATCTGTTCAAGTAAAAAGTCATAACCTCACTACACTTTTTCCCTACATTTGTTCAGAGAAATTCATTACTTTAAATACTTCAGCAACTTCAGAAGCCCGAATTATCCCCCCCAAAATTATCTTCCCTCTACATATACACTCACAAGCCTTTCCTACCGCTAGAAAAGGGAAGTGCAAAGATTAGTCAATAATATTTCTAAACAAGCCAAAGTTTCTGCAAAGGAATTGTTCAAATAAAGACCCTAATATCAGTTTAGCACAGCAACATCTTCAAGACTAAGCTTCGGATCACTTTTGCTGAGCTAAGCCAGTTCTGTGCCATATCTCTGATTTTTCCTTAACTGAATGATGTCTGTCCCCAGAAGGAAAGAGGACAATATCCCTTACTGGCAGATGCTCTGGAGAATGGATGAATTTTGAGGAAAGACATGGCATGCTCAGTCTCCATTGGGAAGTTAGAGAATAAGCTGCTTCTGTCTCCAACATTTCTCAGACTATGAAAAAGGGGAAGGAATTATACAGTAGCATATACTTTCATGGTAAATGTCAAAAATAGTCATGCAGCTTAAAATACTATTCTCAAATATTCCTCAGGTAACATTGCCTCCATATGTTTAAATATGTTTACTTATTGAAATCTAGATCTCTTGCTATACACACTTCCATCAAAATTAGTCAATCATAAATATTTTCACTGAAGTTAGGAACATGCTGCAGAGTTTCTAGTTCAGTCTTATTCTTTGTCGTTATTCTTAGCTCTGAAATTAAGGCCTTATATTTTAATAAATGAAGAAGGCACAAGATACACTAGTTCCACAATCCAATAATTATTATTTTTTTAAGTACAGTCACACTAGGCTGAGTCTCTCTTTACAGAACAGTTAAGGTTTCTACTTATTAAAAGAGATCAAAAATATACTGAACTCCCCTTATCCATTGCAGAATTCAGCTTCAGAATTTTGTTATGAAGCTGTAAAACAGCACCAAGTGGAACCAGAGATTCCAAAACTCTGTCAGAGAATCCCTTGGGCACTTCAGGAGAGATTAAATCCACAGATTATTCAGGACAAAATAACTTAGCTTGCTTTTTGGCATCAGAAAAAAAAATACCACCATTTCTAAGACCTCAATTTCAGTTTGCTCCTGATTTCTCAAACATCTCAAATTCTCACTGCTGGAATTCCTCACTGTTTAATTCCTTCCAGTTTTTGTTGAAGAGCCTTCTTTACAGAAATATCACAAAATTATCTGATGGCAAAAATGGATATTTTCTAAACCCACAGCTTAACTGTCTAATCCTTACATTTGAGCCTTGATTTCAATCACAGATGAAGGCTCCAAACCTGATTTAGGGAAATTAAGGGATTCAAATCCTTTCCTTAAAATAAGAAGTAGGCAGAATAGCAGCAACATTGTACTCCAACCTTCTGAAAATCAGTCTCAGGCTCTGTGAAGTATCCCCAAAACCTACTTAGAACAATAACAGAGGGTGGACAAAAGAAACTGAGCAGAAGCACTGCCTTCTCCAGGAAGTGTGATACAGACTGGCAAAAATAAGCCCAGGCAGCTGGAGAACATTAGAAGGAAGTAATCTGTGAAGGCTGAACATCCATACCGTCAACTTTACAGCGTCTTTCATTCACTCAAAAGATTCAGGATCAAAGGTTTCATTTAAGGCTAACCATTGAAAACACACCAAGAAATTTGACCATCCAGTAGCGTTACTTCAAATCATGTTTTCAAACAGAACTGCCCCAGGAAACAAAACATCTGTTATACATTTTTTTTTCCACGGTGAGTATTTTGATGTAAGTAACACCATTGCACGGCAATTTTAAAACAATATAAATTCATATTTCAAACAAGCTAGGTAGTCTTCGTTGCAAGTTTCTGCTATACTCTCATATCTTCAATGGCATTCCTATTTTTCTACATAAAACCGTCAAATTTTCAACTTCTAATACATTTCACATCTACATGAACACTCAAGGAATCACAAGTGACCACAGAAACAGTCAATCACAAGAATTATGGATTAATTTAGATTGGAAAAGATCCTTAATATTATGAAGTCCAACCATCACCTATCACTTCCAAGTCCACCACTGAGCCATCTCCCAGAGAACCACATCCATATGTCTTCTAAATATCTTCAGGGTTGGCAAATCTTCCACTTCCCTAGGCATCCTGTTCCAACGCCCAACCAGCATTTCCACAAATAAATGCTTCCCGATATCCAATCCAAACCTCCTCCGGCACAACCTGAGGCTGTCTCTGCATGTCCCATAAGTTTTCACCTGAGAAAAGAGACCACCACTCTCCTCACTACAACCTCCATTCAGGTAGTTGAAGAGAGAAATGAGGCCTCTCTTCAGCTTCCTTTCCACCAGGACTAACCACTCCCCATTTCCTCAGCTGCTCCTCTTAAGCCTTGTTTTCTAGTCCTTTCACCAACTTTGTTGTTTTTCTCCAAACACACACCAGCAACTCAAATTCTTTCTTTTAGCGAGGGGCCCAAATCTGAACACAGTACTTGAGGCATCTTTTCAGCCACTGCTCCTCAAGCCTGTATTGCTGCATGGGTTTGTTATGACACCAGTGGCATTTAGCCTTGTTGAATGCCATACAATGGGATGCAACTCATCAATCTAGCCTAACGAAATCCCACCGCAGAATCCCTCAAGCAGATCAACACTCTTGCCCAACTTGGTGTCATCTGCAAATTCATCAAGGATGCATTCATTCTCCTCACCAAGATCACTGATAAAGCAAAACTGGCTCAGTTACTGTGCTATGTAGAACATCACTTGTGATTGGCTGCATATTGGATTTAATTCCATCCATGAGCCATTGGACCCAACCATCCAACCTGCTATTTCATCCAGCAAACAGTACATCCATCCAAGTGACAAGCATGCAGTTTTTCTCTATGAGAATGTTGTGGGAAACAGTATCTAAAGCTTAGCTGACTCTGTTGGCAACAATTCAGATTGTTTTCTGCAGTGGCAGAAGCAGTAATATACACTTTTATTTAAAAGAAAATTTCAGCCTAATATATTGGCTCTGACTGGTCCTGCAGTAGGCAAAATCTGAAAAACTTTAAATCTCACTTTTACCTTTAAACATCATAATATAACAATTGTACATCCAGATTCATTTTAATTTTTGTTTGACAGAAATGTGAAAAAAGAAAATGAGGATTTTTCTTTTGGAAAGTATCACCTTTCCTTCAAAAAAGCCTTCTATTAAGCTTTTTGAAATTTGGTAAGAGAAAAATCAAATATTTTAGGCCAAAGCCACAGAAAAATATTTTGGGGGTTTCCCACAAAAACCCTGTGAGTTTCTAAGAAATGTAGATACTATCTGGAACAAGTACATTCAAAAAAATCTTTTCCCATTCAAACAAAGATTCAAGCTAAAAGGTTATTTTGGGTAACCTCCTCCTATTTATTTCATCAATTATGCAACTGAATCTAATTTCATAAGAAGGAAGTCTCTCATCAACTATTACACTAAAATAAATAAATATATATATATACTTACCACAATTACATAGGAAAAATTGTCGTTTTTATTAGTATCTGTTGTAGTGAGAATCTTTGAAGAAAAAAATTAACACAGCACAATTGGTAAGTGATATTGCAAACATGATAAACTGCTGATTACAGGTTCAAACAATGCTTAAATGTTCAGCACAATCAAAAATGAAGCTAAAACGAGGTAGAGAGGCTGAAGGGAAGACAGCAACAATATTTCAACTAAGTATCAAAACATCTTAAAATGATCAAAGGAACCTATTAACCTGAAAGCATTTGGCCTCAACTCAAAGAACTTTATAAAAATTTTATGTTGATCTGCTTAGTAGTATTTAATGAAATCAGAATGTATCTGAAGTACATTTGGTGAGAAAAAAAAAAGAGAGATTAAAAAAAGAACATTTTCCACTTAATTGTTGTACATATTGCTGATAGGTTTTTTACATTCACATGGAGGCATAAGATTCATATTCAGAGAAATGTGAAGAAAAAAAGGAAACAGATGGAGAAAAAAAAAACAGAGAGGAAAAAAGAAACAGACTTCACATATCCTTTTATATAAAAGCACACAGAGACAATTATAAGTGAATTCAAATTTCAGGAATAGACCTGTTAGAACCTATTTTTTCACTTCCAAAACCATAGGTATAGGCAAAATTGGAGCACGTGAATCAGCTCACTTAAGTCAAAGATCCCTGGTAATTTTCCAGTGAATATTTCAGTCTCATTTTGAAAAACACACTCAAGACAGATTTTCTTCTAGTGTCTGTCTGAATGGTACTTTCGCCTCCGCATAAGAATGCTGTACTGTTTTCAGATTCATTCCAATACTTTTCCCAGTGTTTCACTTTGAACTGAAGAAAATGAGAATTCTGAAGGCGCACCCATTTAAAAAACTGAGTCATATCAGGTCACAACAATTTGGCTTAGATGGCTACATAAAACAGTGCAGTTGGCACAGATCTATCATAAACAGCTTGGTAGTGATTTTGAATGAAAATGAGTATGCTTGGAAGCCTGCTGAAAGACGAACATGGAGATGTAGATTTTCAGTTCTCCATCCTATTCTTCATGCTGGCAAAGCACCTGCATGTTGTTATAGGCAAATGCCAAATGCTTTGTTTTGAGACAAGAGTTTACTCACTCCCTCATTTATAGCCACTTTCATGCATTCTCATGCAGGCTTTCTTCTCTGTTTATTCTCAGTTCAGTGATGTGACAGCCTCTGGTATTCCATCGCAACAGTAAACCCTATTTTCCAAATGCCTTGTTTCCCAAGAACCACACAGTCAGATCAATGTAACTTCTTCAGAAATTATTTTTAAGGATGAGCTGGCAAACCTGGGGTTCAGAAGCTTCTATTAGTACCCAGATTATACCCCATTCCCTACAAGCAACCCTAAGAGGCTTCCGGCTCTCTCCTTGTCACAGCAGGCTCCTGAAGAAGACGGAACTCAAAGTATCAGTGTGGCTCTCTGGAAGCAATACATACAGAAAGCAAGAGGGATGAGGCACTGTTTTTCTCCAGTTTTACCCTAGGACAAATTCACTTACTTGAATGGAGTGGAATTAATATAAGGCAGTGATAAATGAGATCCATTGATTCACTGACGGTGCCCCTGTAGGACCTTCTTGAGCACCAGCCTACTGAACAGTGCTTGCAGCAATGTCTTCCCTAACACTGTGCCATGCCATTTCCACAGACAAATTGTTTCCTGACACAGCATAGACTGATCTACATATTTCCTTCTTAGTTAATACATTATAACCACACTGTTAAGCACTGGTTGCCTTCTAATTTGTGTGCAAAGGCTTTCTGAGTCACACAGCCTTCAGCTGTGGCAAATCCATGTGGAGTTTTGACTCCTGAAGCACCCAAAGATCACAGGGGTTACAGATGCAAAACATATTTTCCATATTTCCCAAACTACTTTTATGATTTGATTATTTGAGAAACAAGGGAAGAAAAGACATGTCAGACCATTGGAGCCAAGAATGCCTTTTAAGGAGACACTGATAGTCAAACTTTTGGCCTTGAAGTCCAAGGTAGAAAAGGATGCCCTGAAGAAATATTTACATATCTCCTGGTCTTTTTTGAACTCATCAAAATTTCTCCACGTTTTGTTTTCAGTCAGATATTAATCCCCAGAGGCAGCTTCAGACAGTGAAAAATTAAGTCTGGTCATAATTGCTTGATAATTAGCAGCTCTCAGTAGCAACAAGTGAAATAATAAGCATTTCATCCAAGTATATCTAGTCATTGTTTTGAGACACCTTTCCAACTCAGGGTTTCTCAATTGCGGCCCACATAAAAAATGCCATAGCAGCAGGACAATATGAAAGACAACCCCTTTTTGGAAATCAGATAGGAGAAAAAGTGCCTTAAGAAAAGAAATTGCTTTTTCCAGTCTTCTTTCCAGTTCCAGTCTTCTTTCAGCAATTCCAGGAGACCTTCGCTGTTGAAAACACTCTGCTATACTCCTGGAGTTCCAAAACATTCATCGATTATCATAGAATCCTAAAATCATAGAATCCTTAGAGTTGGAAAGGACTTTTAAAGGTCATCTAATCCAGATTCCCTGCAATGAACCTGGACATCCACCTCAATCAGGTTGCTCAGAGCCTGGTCTAGTCTGAGCTTGAATGTCTCCAGGGACAGGGCCTCCACACCTCTGGACAAACCATTCCAGTGCCTCACCACTGTCTCTGTAAAATACTTTTTCTTTATATTCAGTCTAAATCTACTCTCTTTAAGCTTGAAGCCATTTCTCCTTGTCCTGTCACCACAGACCCTACTAAAGAGTCTGTCCCCTTCTTTCTTACAGCTCCCTTTTAGATACCAAAAGGCCACTATCATATCACCTCAGAGCCTTCCCTTTTCCAGGCTGAACAACCCCAGCTCTCTCAGCCTGTAAACCAGTGTTGTCCCAGGCAAAGCAACAATGAATAACATAAAAATTTGTATTGAACAGATATAATTCATGTTGGCCCTGAAGAGCCCTGTCAGCATCTAGGTAGGAGAAGAAAAGTAACTTGAGGAGGACAATGAAATACTGAAGGGCACTGCTTAAAGCCGCCCTATCACTGTGAGAAAGAACAAGACAAAGAATTGGAGCTACCATCTCAACCTCAGTCTCCTATCCAGTCAATGAAGAGATATGGGCACTGTTAAGGACAGTGTCCATCTGACATTTTAAGCTTCTGCTTCAGGAGAAGTAGAGATGGCACCTGTAATCCCCTGACTACGTTGATTGTATATCCACAGATCATGGAAGGATGCTCAGTGACTACTTAACTACAGACTTTTACATTTCACATGCATTTACATATAGTTAGAAAAATTCCACCTTTTGACTCTAATCACATAGTACCACTGCTCAGGTTCCAACAGTGAAAATTCCTTCAGAAGACAATTATATCCAATATGAGAAAACACAACAGCTGGTTGTCAGCAATCTTCAAGAAACAGGGAAGTCAGAGATAAAGTATCATCAGTCAAAATCCTGTAAGATTCTCTGCTTCAGGAGGCAGGAAAATACAGACAGCTCTACTACAAAAGGAGCAGTTCCAACATATTTATAACTGTTATCATCTAGACATTCGTCCCACCTTTTTTAACAGGAGTATATCTTCCTTTCCTCTCTCTCTTGCTGAGGAAAAGATATTTGATCCATTTGTGAACTGGCTCCTAAATTAACTGTGCTTAATCCAGATATTCCTCCTCATAATTAGGAAACTCCATTGAGAAGATGAGTGTCATGGTTCTATGTTTTTTGTTTTTGGGTTTCAGTATTCCACATCAAAACATCATGTAGTGTACGGGGCATTAAAGTGTCACTGCCCCAATCCCAGCTACCTATCCCTGTACATTACAGCAGTCACGGGATCTGGCCCTTCCGGGTGGGGGGGGCGCTCTCTTGCTGCCTTGCAGTGGGTGCTGGAGGGTGCTTTCCTAGCCGTTCCAAGCTTTTCAGGTTTGAATCGGTCCCGGGAACTCTCTCTCTCTCATCTTGTCTGATTTATTAATCTCAATTTCAATTAAATTGTATATATTGTGTTATTTTGTATTCCAATATTATAGTAAAATAAGTTTTCCTCTATAGATTGTTGCCTCTGTTCTTTTCCTCCCTTCCTTCCTTCCCATTTTTGTGGGACTGGGGTGGGGGGAGGGGAGGGCAGAGGCCTGTCGCCCCTGTCACGGACATAGATTGATCTGGTCAAATCCGTGACAGATTTTTGGCGCCCAACGTGGGGCACGACTGCTTTTTAGCTTTTAGAACGAATCTTTTTTTCTCTCTGCTCTTAGAGAGCTTCGTTAGGGAGCATTATCAGTAGTTCAGGTTTTCTCTGCTGGAAAACCTGACCTTGAAAGATTAGGCGTACTGCCAGTGTTCTGGGATATTTGTAAACTTTGAGCACTACTTAGTCTGAGTAGTGCCTTTTTTTCCTTTTTTTTTCCCCTCCTCTTGTTAGCTTCAATTCATTAACCCTTTTTTAGCAAGTACCAGCGATGAACCCACTCGTTATCGTGGGGGTGCTGGGTAAAGGATTTAAAGCAATGGTGTTAGTCACAACCTACTGGGCAATAATCCATCTCACACTTGTGTGTTTTGGAATTGCATCCGTATATAACTATCTAAGGGCACTGATGGAGACACCTATGTTTTACCTATTTGCAATGTGGTATGATTTGAACTTTGACATCTACATCCCAGAAGGAATGGCTAATTTCTCAAACAACTACATCCCAGAAGGAATGGCTAATTTCACAAACAGCTACATCCCAAATGGAATAGCTAATTTTACAAACAACACGATGTTCAGACCAGTCTCCAGTTTTTCTTCTCGGTTTGTTAAACGTTTTTCGAATCTTGAATTAATACTCATGTTGGTGTGCGTGTCATTAATTCTCCTGAATGTACTCCAACGCATTTGTAATAAGGAGTCTTCTCCAAAACTAGAGAATGATGATTGGCAGGGAATATGGAGAGGTTTAGGAAAGGTTTTAGAAGCATGGGGACCCGCAGTGTCATGGGATTTTACTCTTGAACACCTGTGGGATCCTGAGAAACTAAGCCAGTATTTGAGTCAGGGACTATGCGGCTTACATAAATCTAAGGAGGTACAACTTATTTGGGGTTTGGCTTGTGCTTATCGTGCCCTATATAATACCATTCGGGAGAGAGAGAGTTTCCGAGCTGAGGTTCAAGCCAAAGGGGAAAATCCCCAAGTCAAATCTAATCAATCACAGGAGACACCAGTAACAATACCAGTTGCTCCTGTGGAGGGCAAGAAATGGAAACGAGTGTCTTCGCGTCTTGAACGAAAAAGAGAAGAAGAGGAGGAGGAAGATCCAGGCGAGGGGCCCTCCTCAGAACCACCACCATCGCGAAAGGCAAAAGCGAAAACTAAGAGACATGCAGAAGAGAGTGATGAAGAGGAAGTCTCTATTACTACTCGCCGGCCTCTAAAGATGACTGAAATCCAAGGTTCAAGAAAGGAGTTCACACGGCGCCTGAATGAAAGTATTGTTTCCTGGTTGGTTCGCTGCTGGGACAGTGGGGCCCATAGCTTGTCTCTGGATGGTAATGAAGCTCGCCAACTAGGTGCCATTGCCAGAGATCCAGCTATTGATAGAGGAATTAGTCGGTGTTCGGATGAGGCTGCCTCCCTCTGGGAACGAGTGTTAACAGCTGTGAAGGAAAAGTATCCCTTCAAAAATAGCTTGAAGATTGCAATGAAAAAATGGGATACAGTTGAAAAGGGTATCCAGTATTTGAGGGAAATAGGCGTGGTGGAAATGCTGTATGACCCTGACTTTGTTCCTAACCACCCACAACAAAACCGCGACCCTGAAAGAGTGAGGACAACGCCTGAGATATGGCAGAAAATCGTGACAACAGCGCCGGACAAATATGCCGCTACACTAACGTCAGCGTGTGACAGATACCAGGAACAACAGAGAACGCCCTTAATTTATGAATTAATTGTTACGCTTCAAAACTACGAACAATTGCTGTCCCCAATTCATTCTGCCGTTGCTGCAATATCAAGAATGACGGAGCAAGTGTCTCAACTGATTAACCGTGACAAACCTGTAACAGTATCAGAGACGCTGGATGAAGATCAGGATAATCAAACAAGTCTAGCGAAGGATGTGAAAGAGATGAAGGAGACGATGAGACTTTTGCGAGCCCACCTAACTAAAGACGATGAACCTTCCTTCTTACGTGCACGATCAAAAATCTCAGCTGTTAGAGGCAGACGCTCTCCGGCTCAAGTAAGGAATAATACACCGCGAATTACCTTATGGTATTACCTACGTGACCATGGAGAAGACATGGGGAAGTGGCACGGTCAACCTACTCCTGTACTACGAGCCCGGGTGAAAGAATTACAAGGCAGATCAACCACCAGTGCAGTTGCTCCAGTTATCACAGGTAATGAATAGAGGGGCCCTGCCCTCAGTCAGGGGGGGGAAAGGGATAATAGAGTATATTGGACTGTGTGGATTCGATGGCCTGGCACATCAGAACCACTGAAATATAAGGCCCTGGTGGACACTGGTGCACAGTGCACTCTGATGCCCTCGAGTCATGAAGGGACAGAATCAATCCATATTTCCGGAGTGACCGGGGGCTCTCAAGAATTGACTGTGTTGGAGGCCGAGATAAGCCTCACTGGTAAGGACTGGCAAAAACATCCTATTGTGACGGGCCCAGGGGCTCCATGTATACTAGGTATTGATTATCTCAGAAGGGGGCATTTCAAGGATCCTAAGGGGTATCGATGGGCCTTTGGAATAGCTGCTGTGGACACAGACAACATTAAGCAGCTGTCTGTTTTGCCTGGCCTGTCAGAAGATCCATCTGTTGTGGGGCTGCTGCGAGTAAAAGAGCAACAGGTACCGATTGCCACAAAAATGGTGCACAGGCGTCAGTACCGCACCAACAGGGATTCTTTGCTCCCCATTCATAAGTTAATTCGTCAACTAGAGAGCCAGGGAGTGATCAGCAAAACTCACTCGCCTTTTAACAGCCCCATATGGCCAGTGCGTAAAGCCAGTGGAGAATGGAGGCTGACGGTGGACTACCGTGGCCTGAATGAAGTCACACCCCCACTGAGTGCTGCTGTGCCGGACATGTTAGAACTCCAGTATGAACTGGAGTCAAAAGCGGCCAAATGGTATGCCACCATTGACATTGCTAATGCCTTCTTTTCCATCCCTTTGGCCAAAGAATGTAAGCCACAGTTTGCTTTCACATGGAGGGGCATTCAGTATACCTGGAACCGTTTGCCCCAGGGGTGGAAACACAGCCCGACCATTTGCCATGGGTTGATCCAAACTGTATTGGAACAGGGCAGTGCTCCTGAGCACCTGCAGTACATTGATGACATCATTGTGTGGGGCGATACAGCAGAAGAAGTCTTCACAAAAGGAGAGAGAATGATCCAAATTCTTCTGAGTGCTGGTTTTGCTATTAAGCGAAGCAAAGTGAAAGGACCTGCCCAGGAGATTCAATTCCTAGGTATAAAGTGGCAAGATGGCCGTCGTCACATCCCGACAGACGTGATCGACAAAATCACTGCTATGTCTCCACCCACTAGCAAAAGAGAGACACAATCTTTTCTGGGTGCAGTGGGCTTTTGGAGAATGCATGTTCCAAACTACAGCCTCATTGTAAGCCCCCTTTATTATGTGACACGAATGAGAAATGAGTTTACATGGGGCCCTGAGCAGCAGCAGGCTTTTGAACAGATTAAACAGGAGATAGCCCGTGCCGTGGCCCTAGGGCCAGTACGGACTGGACAGGGTATAAAGAACATCCTCTACACTGCTGCTGGAGAGAACGGTCCCACTTGGAGTTTGTGGCAAAGAGCCTCAGGAGAGACACGAGGCCGACCCCTGGGATTCTGGAGTCGGGCATACAGAGGGTCTGAAGAGCACTACACTCCAACTGAGAAGGAGATCTTAGCCGCTTATGAAGGGGTTCGGGCTGCTTCCGAAGTAGTCGGTACTGAAACGCAGCTCCTTCTGGCACCTCGACTGCCAGTGCTGAACTGGATGTTTAAAGGAAAGGTTCCCTCCACCCATCATGCTACTGATGCCACTTGGAGTAAGTGGATTGCACTGATTACACAACGAGCACGGATGGGGAACCTCAGCCGTCCAGGAATCCTAGAAGTCATCATGGACTGGCCTGAAGGTAAAAAGTTTGGAACACCACCGGGAGAAGAAGTATCACGTGCTAAAGAGGCCCCACCATACAATGAACTACCGGAGAATGAAAAGAAATATGCCCTGTTCACAGATGGATCGTGTCGTATTGTGGGAAAGCATCGCAGATGGAAATCTGCTGTGTGGAGCCCCACACGACAAGTTGCAGAGGCCACCGAAGGGAAAGGAGAATCAAGCCAATTTGCAGAGGTAAAGGCTGTCCAACTGGCCTTAGATGTCGCTGAACGGGAGAGGTGGCCAATGCTCTATCTTTACACTGACTCATGGATGGTAGCAAATGCCTTATGGGGGTGGTTACAGCAGTGGGAGCAAAATAACTGGCAAAGAAGGGGTAAACCTATTTGGGCTGCTGAACTGTGGAAAGACATTGCTGCCCGAACAAAGAATATGATTGTAAAGGTGCGCCATGTAGATGCTCATGTGCCCAAGAGTCGGGCTACTGAAGAACAGCAAAATAACCATCAGGTAGATCGAGCTGCCAGAATTGAGGTGGCTCAAATAGACCTGGACTGGCAGAACAAGGGTGAATTATTTCTGGCTCGGTGGGCCCATGAGACCTCAGGTCATCAAGGGAGAGATGCAACATACAAATGGGCTAGAGACCGAGGGGTGGACTTAACTATGGATGCCATTGCACAGGTTATTCATAACTGTGAAACATGTGCCATCATCAAACAAGCCAAGAGGATGAAACCTCTGTGGGAAGAAGGGCGATGGCAAAAGTACAAATATGGGGAGGCATGGCAGGTTGATTATATCACCTTGCCACGATCTCGCAATGGTAAGCATTATGTGCTTACTATGGTGGAGGCAACCACTGGGTGGCTTGAAACATATGCAGTACCCCATGCTACCGCCCGAAACACCATACTGGGTCTCGAGAAACAAGTCCTGTGGCGACATGGCACCCCAGAAAGGATTGAGTCAGATAATGGGACTCATTTCAAAAATTCTCTTGTAAATACTTGGGCCAAAGATCACGGCATTGAGTGGATTTACCATATTCCCTATCATGCTCCAGCCTCTGGTAAAATTGAACGATACAATGGATTGTTAAAAACGATGCTAAAAGCACTGGGTGGCGGAACATTTAAGCACTGGGAGAAGCATTTGGCAGAAGCCACCTGGTTAGTCAATACCAGAGGATCTATCAATCGTGATGGTCCTAACCAATCCAGTTCCCTACATACCGTAGAGGGAGATAAAGTCCCTGTTGTACATGTAAAGAACATGTTAGGAAAGGCAGTTTGGGTTCTTCCAGCTTCTGGAAAGGGCAAACCTCTCCGTGGTACAGTTTTTGCCCAGGGACCAGGATCCACTTGGTGGGTAATGCAGAAGAATGGGGATGTCCAATGTGTACCACAAGGAAACTTGATGCCGGGGGAGTGCAGTTACTAATTCTATGTATATGTATATAGCCATGTGTGCATTTTAATCATTTTTTGTTTGTTTGTATATATGTATATATATTTTAAGCATGATGTAATGATGTAGAATAAGGGGTGGAATGTCATGGTTCTATGTTTTTTGTTTTTGTTTTTTTGTTTTTGGGTTTCAGTATTCCACATCAAAACATCATGTAGTGTACGGGGCATTAAAGTGTCACTGCCCCAATCCCAGCTACCTATCCCTGTACATTACAGCAGTCACGGGATCTGGCCCTTCCGGGTGGGGGGGGCGCTCTCTTGCTGCCTTGCAGTGGGTGCTGGAGGGTGCTTTCCTAGCCGTTCCAAGCTTTTCAGGTTTGAATCGGTCCCGGGAACTCTCTCTCTCTCATCTTGTCTGATTTATTAATCTCAATTTCAATTAAATTGTATATATTGTGTTATTTTGTATTCCAATATTATAGTAAAATAAGTTTTCCTCTATAGATTGTTGCCTCTGTTCTTTTCCTCCCTTCCTTCCTTCCCATTTTTGTGGGACTGGGGTGGGGGGAGGGGAGGGCAGAGGCCTGTCGCCCCTGTCACGGACATAGATTGATCTGGTCAAATCCGTGACAATGAGGAATACAATTAAGAAATAGAGAGAGATACCTATACTTTAAGCTTTCCCAGACTTTATGGAGCCACTCTCCCAGAGCCCTCTTCAAAGCTGAAAGTTTTGAAGGTTTCTTTCTTCTTCTGGTATACACTGCCATTCATTTCAAAAACAAAACAAACTCCACAAAGCAGGAAAGACAGAAAGCACAGGAAGAAAGAAAGCACAAATTAACTAGAGATCTCATGCGTTCACTTTAGACTTCAGTGTAGTCACGGTCCCTATGTGAATAAAGCAAACAAACACAATGACAAATTAATCAAGCTTGAAAGGATAACAAGAATTGAAATTATTGTAATTATACAGTGTTCACAGAAATGCCAAACTGAAGTACTCTGAATTGTAAATGAGACCTGAGGGTCAAGTTCTGTTCCAGGGAACACACCAGAAACCTCATCCAAGTGAAGTAGCGGTGACCAGTAATCCAGAGCAGGACTCCATGCATACTGTCCCTTCCCCAGGAAATTCCTCTCTCCCTTTGGTTTAAGGTTCTCTGATTTCAGAATTATAATCACTGTCTTGTATACCCAGTCAGTTAACGTTCTTGCTCCTCTACTATATGCCTTCTGGAAAGAAAAATCTGAACTTCAGCCATGAGAACACAGCATCCTGGATTTCCTGACCGGCACTTGTAGAACAGCCTGGCTTTTTTACATAAATACAGGTGCCTACAATACCAAGGAATACTCTGCTTTTTATAATTACAGTCTTTCTGAAATAGCTCAAAATGGATGTACCACACATATCAGTTACAGTTTAGGCTCACAGTTTAAGCTCTGTTCTGCTCTAACAGTAGATACATTAAGGAGGAAAAAAAGCAAATGGAATATCCTAAATCTAAGTAACACTACATTTGCTCAACCTAAAGGCACAACACACCACTTTAGACATAATTCCCTTCAGTTTTCACCATGTACAATACCTTAGGGGGATTCTGAATGTCCCCTAGTTCAAGAGGGCACTTCACATATTCTCCTGATTGCCCCTAGCCAGCTGCTACACTTGGCCCACTCAGCCCTTTGACCTTAACCATCTTCATAAGCACAGTGGATAGAGTTTGTTCCAGCTACCTACCTCTTCCATCTGATGTAAACCTGGTACAAATTACAAATACTTTTCACAAGCTGTATGTTGGTAGAGAATTTAGCTGATAATCTTCTCCATCATGGCTTCTGTGTAACCCATTAGGAGATAAATTTTTTTTCTCTAATATCTTTCATGTAACTTATCTTACTGATTAAATCAATGATGATGATATCCCACAGATTTGCAGAGGGACTTCACCTACTTACACACAACCCTGGAAGCCTTTTAAATGGGATTTCATGGAGTATACTTTGGCACGCCATTGAGAACAAGTTTATTTTACTTCCAAGATCACATACTCAGCTCAGCAGTGCTGAAATGTGGCAATGAATTCCTCTCATCGCATAGAGATGATGATCAGCAATACTACCAATAGATAGGAAAAACTAACCAAGTTGCCCTAGTCAGTGGATCTTACTTGCATTTAAAACTGACACATACATAGCAATTTGCCTGTGTTCTGCAGCAGCTGCAAACTATTAACTATGACAATGAAGTTGATTTTTAAACCAACAAATATGATGGCTATTATGAAAGTTCTACCACTATCACATGGTGTGCAGTCTTTAAATTCATCCCTTGCTGTGTGGCTGAACTTTTATTGAATTTTTTTAAAATTAAAAGAAGGTCATGTGAGGACAGAAAACCTCTTTGTCAATCAGACTGTGTAGCGCACAAAATTCTTTCAGAACTCTCATGAAAGCCAAGACCAGCATACTGTACTTAATGCACAATGTTGCAGAGATACTACAGCTGTGTTTGAGAGATGAAAAGATAATCCCTCTCATTCCCCACTGCTTCCTTTCACCTCCAAAATGCCATCATCTATGTTGGGTTCCCAGAAAATCTAGCACCAAACAATCCAACTGAGGGAGTTTTCAATATAAGAAACCTTCAAAATAATAGCATTAGCCCAAAACATGGCTGTAATTCACTGACAGAAACAAAACACAGGAAAGCCAGCTGCCAATCCAGGAGATGCATTCAGAAGGAAAAGAAGGATTTTAGCTTCTTCTGAGGGCTGGGGATGTATTTGAGAAATTCTTTCAGAGGGATACAATATAAAATGCCTCTTATTATGCAGAATTAAATCCTGGGAAACTATTCTGTAAAAATCAAGATCTAGCTTCTAAATAATACACATTTTTCCTCTATGACCCCAATTACATATCATAAAATGCATTTGAATTCTAGAAGCCCTTATAACTACTCAGCTGAAGATCTGATTCCTCCTAGTTTCTATTTCCATTCATCTTCTTTCTCACCTCATCATATGAGCTACCCTTCTCCTTCAAAAGAAAGGCACAGAAACCCACAAGAGGGCACGATCAGGCAGAGAAGGGTGTGAGCCTTACTGTTTTACATAACAAAATCATATGCATCAAAACACACATATACACACACACAACTTCCCAAATGTCTGAGGTTAGTTATCCTTCATGTCCTGACAAGTTACACCCACCTTTCCCAGAGGAACAAACTCACTCAATAACAAGTACCAGACTTCTGTTAGAACAGCAAATAAAGTAGGACCACCTACTGCCCAATTCTGCAAACATTTATTGGTAGACAGTCCTGCATGCCTACCACCAAGCATAACCTCTGAGTTTCAGCTGGTCTGACCATGTTACTAAGTGCCATATCTCCAGCAAATGTTCACAGAGTTATGCTCTACTGCTAGGTCAAAATCAGGCCAATTCTGCAACCCCTGTTTACAGTAGGCCTCAGGCACTAACTGATGATGGAATAACTCAAAAGAATGAAATACTCTTTTGAATTTCAGGATAAGGCCCCCCAGTCAACATGTGGGAGCATTTATGGCTCTGTGAGACCTACGTTAAAAAAAAACTTAAAACCAGACAGTGTTTCCCTATGAGTGGCCAGTTTTCCCATGTTCCAGTTTGCTCTTTCAAAGAGGCTGGTAGGCTGAGATATCAGTCATTATGTGAAAATGACAACATTCAATTAAAACAATAGCAATTTTCAAGTGATGCTTTTTTTTTCAATAGATGTATGACATTCCTAGACATTCTATTAATTAGCAGGCCTTAGGCAACACATTTGGTAAAACAGAACAATCTGGCCTTTGATTTTTTCCAGTCCTTACCCGAGATCACACAGAGGTAGCCAGGCTGCTGATAGATCCCCCACACAAAGCACACACCCCAGCAAGCAGCTGTGTTAAGAACTACATACACCCCACTTTCAAGAATGTTCAGTCTGCAGGGAAAGAGAAAATGATTGTGTTGGACTGGGAAGCAGAATCTGTTCAGCAGACTTTACTAATCAGCCTCAAATCTGTTTCTGTGTCCTTTTTCCAGTTACCTGCCTTAGCTCCACTATAAAAAAAACATCCTGGCTGAAAAAACACGTCCTGAATGTTTCCTGTATTTCAGGAATTCAAACAAGCCCATTACTTTCAAAGTAAGGGGGCTATTAATATCCCGATGAGCATCTGAAATTAACAGCATCACAGGTTCTACACCTACATGATGGTTATCTAGGAAACTGGCATCCTTGTTACATCTTTTCTGGGCAGCTACAGTTACAATCCATCAGAACATAGGATGAAAAACATCATCTCAGTAAGTTGTAAGGTTCCAGCTGAAACACTCAAGCTTTTGATACTCCCACCTGCATTAATAATTTCTGGTTGCATTGGATAAAGATCTATGAGTTCCTTCATGTTTAGGAATTTATTAAGGTAACCAAAACTTTGGAATCTTTCTTACTTGTTGTATTATTCATTTCATTTGTTGACGATAATGATTCTGTTATATTGAGAATAATTAGGGCTTTCAAAGACATTTCCACATTTTTCAGTGACGTAGTTATAACTAAAACAGCAACCAAAGGAGAAAGAGAAGGAGTATTCAATCCTGAAAGAAGTCAGACTGTCTGGAGAAGATGTATTTTGAAGGTTTTATTGGTGGCCTTCTGAGAAAGGCAGCTATGACCTAAGCTTGAAGGCTAGCAAGGACGATGTGGGTTTGTGTGGGAGGGGGTTAAATCTAATTTGTAAATGGTGAGTTATTAGCCCTGACATTTGAGAATAGGCACTGCATTGTGTTGATGATGAGAGCAAATCCTAGTTTTCTTGTTAATGGCAGTGATTCATTCTTTCCCACTCCACTATTGTTCCCGTTTACCTGGCAAAGAGAATTACTTCATATGTGTTTCCAATTGCTGATTTCTAGAGAAACAGTTCAAATGAGAACAGGAGAAGAAATGCACCAGGCAGGAAGAGTTCTGAGAACAGCTCGAGTTGATCTCAGAATGGGTGTGTTATTATTACCAATTGGCTTTTTCTTCCTCCTCTACTTTCCTTTGCATATGAGAAGACGTGGCTCTCCTTTCTCCTTACTCAGGGCTTTCATTCGCCTTTTCTTTCAAGTCAGTTTTAAACTCAAACTTTTCAAAAATATTTAATATATCTTAAGGTAGGTAAAGAATTTGGAAGCTTTAACTAGATGGGTGAGGTCATGCTCCTTCAAATCTACATGTTGTCATACATCTGGTATCACAGAGCAATCAGCCTTGGATTCTCCACTGCTGGCTTACCCAACTGCACAAAAACAGCTATGCCCCAAGTGGCATCCTATGTCCAGACAGAAGTGGTCTCAGCCAATTATCTTGATAGATGTACATATATTAATGTTTTTAAAATTTGTCTCAAAGCCATGGCATATCAGGACAATGACCACAAGTAAATCAAGACTCAAGTGTCCACACAGAACTGTCTCTCCAACACTGTGTTTTATAACAGGTCTGACTACTGTCTGTGACTTTGAAAAACACTAAACACACCCATTTCTCTGTCTACCTACCCTCGATCCCACTGGTGGACAGATCTGATTCCCTGCAAATGTGAAGTGACACAGCTGCACTGACATCAGTGACGATACTTCTCCTTATTACAAATACTAGTCTGGCCCTCCTACTTTCACAAATGCCCCTAAGGGGACTACATGAAAAATAAAGCTTGGAAAAGTACAGAGCTATGACCAGGGAACAGCCCATGGCACAGATGAGAGGACAGTAGCCATAAAGAGCTTGAATCCAGATGTGAAATTCTCCAATTCTCTATTTCCTATGTGAAGCAAGTTAACTATTGGGTCAACCTTGTCCATAACACACAGATTTCTAAGGACAGCTCCACCCAAAGATCTTTGAGAGCTATTTACTTAGAGCCATGCAAACATCTGTATGTCTGACAAAAGAATGAAGCAAATTCCACCCTTTGTGCAGCTATCCAGGGCCACTGCAGCAGGCAGAGCAGGCAAGCGGACTGACATGCCAGGGCTAGCCATGCACAAGTACTTCATGTGTCCAGTGAGCATGGAGACCTCAGCTGCAGTTTCATCAGTGGAACAGAAGGTATCATATCCAGAGACAGCAGAGGGCACAAAACTGACCTCAAACAAACATAGTTTCAGTGGAATGTGGTATCTTCAATTCCTTCCTGGGTTTCAAGCAGCTAAGCACTTTCCTGTGCAACCTACTACAGGGAAACTGTTTTTTAGCAGGAGAGTTGGACTCTATGATCTCCAGAGGTCCTATCCAAACCCTACAATTCTGTGATTCTGTGAGGAGATGCATGAAATTCATATTGAGCCCTCAAGCTATTAAATGCCTACTGCACAGAGCTACATCTCTCTCTGAGCTTCCACAGTCAACCATAAAGGTAACTGGGCTTTGGCCATGCAGAATTCCCACAGATTTCAATGGGAATTTCAGTGTTCCAATCTGGACTCCAAGAATGCAGCTTTGGACCCAAAACTCTGACTGCTGGAGCCACATTCAATATCAGCGTCTGGCAACACCCATTTGTGAAACAGTGACTCATTCACAGGCACAACTTTAGAGGGACAGACAGGATGACTTCAATCATACATTTCCATTTCATTAACAAAACTCAGTAAAACCAGATGAGCATCCTGGATGATAATAGTTGGTATTAATGTAATGACTGTAGGGATCCACTGCCATAGTTAAGAATAGTTTTATATCATACAGAATGCACTGGTTTAATTTGGTTCAAGAGCATAACAGTTAATGGACTCCTGCAGCTAAGGACAAAATTGTTTAAATGGACACCATTTTCTTTTCTTTTTTTTTTTTTTTTTTTTTCCTGAAAATACGATACATGAAAATGAATTATAGAAAGTAATTTGAAAGAGACAGATCTTCAAAAGCACCTAGGTGACCTAGGAGTCTAGGATGCCAGATAAATAAGCTGCCATTAGCACTTTACATTCATTGTAAATAAGGGAGCAAGCAGTTTGTGTAATGGTCCACTAAGGGAGCGACAAGTAATTCAGACAGATATTTATTCAAGGTGCTCATCTGTTATGGCTGCACAGTCCTTCCTAGTGGCTATCTGGGTTTCCATTCAAACACAGTTTTAAGTCTTTCCGTCCAATATTACTGTATATCAAGCCTCAAACTTGACAGAAAGCATCTGAAAACACACTGTGTGTTAAAGCTGGAGTTTGGCACTGGGCTTTTACTGAAGGGCTTTCTTAAATAGAACGGGCAGTGTTTTGGGCACTGTTTTTCTGGATCAGCATGTTTGGCTAACCAGTTTAACATATTCAGGGTACACTTCCATGGCAGCTTGCAAGCAGATGCCAATTTCCTCTGCACATGCTACAAGATGCCCAGATATAAGCTACCTCTAATCTTAAAGCATGTAACTGCAACCCTGTAACATTGATCCCAAACTAACATATTCTGCTTCTCAGCAGGACTTGTTAGTACAGGCTGAGCCACATGCTAATCATGGCTATGCAGCTTCACATTCAGAGCCAGTTTTCACCCAGCCAGCTTGGAGCACACACAGAGTGAGTTCATATCTGCCTGCCAAATCCTGAGTAGACATATCTTCAGTGACTCAAGCAGCTAGAAGTAGAAATGAGGGATGAATCTTGTGTAATATTCTCACAGTCCACTAAAAGGCTAACCTTGCTCGGTACATAGAGGAGCAAGTCAGAGTATGGTAGCCTGCTTTCCTGTCTTGATATGATAACTCCTTACTTTGTGTACCAAAGCTCTTCCTCACTGACACTTCTCCAGCTTCATTCCAAGTCCTGCCTCTCTTAGAAGGCTAAGTGCCCTTCTGCTTGGAGACATGAGTTCCTTCAGGATTTGCCTCCACATGAAAAATGAAAGCAACACATACCAAACAAAACTCCTCTTGCTAATTTCCTAATCTCCTCCCAGACTCTGTAGGATAACAAGTGCTTCTCTAGATCCCCAAGGAAAACCAGGACCTCACAAAATATACCTACACCTAAGCTGATGATTTAAATTCTGTATTGCAGCCTGAAAGCTCTCTGGTTAAAGTCATGGCAATCAGCCAAAGCATGTTTTTTTCCTCCACAGTCCACACAAATCCAGTAAAAAAGTTCCCTCTGTCATAATGTAACTTCACTGAAATTATAATTAAGCTTTTTGTATCCTAGCAGGCCATTCATTTAACAAAGAAGCTTAGAAAGCAACCATTGGTTTTCCAGTAATACATCCATCCATATTTCTTAGCATTCACATTAGTATCTGCTGTTTTTCTATTATTCATATTTTAAAGTCATAGAGATAATTTCTCTAGATTTACAAACACCTCAGGTAACACCAATCTGGAAATATACTATTTTGAATCTTCCATCACAACTGCAGATTCTACATGCATTCCCACTTTTGCATAACTGCGCATTAAGTCACCTAAATTTGATTTTTCAATTTCCAGTTTACTTTAGATAGAGCCTGCATCAGCTGATCCAATTCAGCAGTCTCTTTGGGACCTTGTGAACACAACTTGGGATAAAATAGCAATTAATACAACACAGAATTGTCTTAAACAATGTCTAGAAATGCAATCCAAGTTAGAAATAAAAGTCCACAGTCAAGGCACAAGACTTGGCCTACAGACTCCAACACATATGTTTATCTGATCTCCTGGAGGCTGGACACAAGATTTATCCTAACTATAAGAAAAAGAAGCAGCAAACTAAGGTTCACTGAAACCGCCATCCTACTGTTCTAGTATTCAGGCCTGGGAACAGTTAGCCAGAATACTTCTGCTGACCTCAGCTTCTGGGATAGTTCTTCCTTGTTTAACCTTGAATCTTTCACATACACATAGAGATAAACACCCAAAGTTCTACATGCTAAGACTTATGCAAACACATTTTGTGCCAAAGAGCATAGGCCAATAACCTGCAAAGATCCACACCCACACAAATTGCACAATAGACCACACGTATTTGGGAGTGTGGCATTTGCCTATCACTAAAAATTATCAAGCACCAGTCATTTTCAGAATCAATTTGCTGGTCTCAGTGGATCAGTTACACTGCATTTATTCTTGCCTTAAGCAATACCTTCTATGCGGGTCATTCATACCAACCTGGGAGCTCACCCAGATCCTTCCCTCACCGTTTTCCAGGTCCTCAAGCTCAATAACATTTTATTCACCAAATAGAATTCCTCTGGCTTTTCTCTGAAACCCTAATTTCAACTTCATCCCTTCATCCTGAAGAGCTGCCAGAGGCATAGAGAGCCTACTCCACAGGGATTCCAAATTCCATAGTCCACTGCAGCCCAACACTACTGCAAATCTTTCAAAAGAAAGAACAGACTCCATAAAACACCATCAGACATCTAATATTTCAAAATGTAAATTTATACATAAGTTGTAAACTCTTCAAACACACACACTCAGCTAATGCACAGGTCTCCTCTGATCCTCAAAGGCTGAACAACAGGCACTTCACTACTGCCCTGTAAGCTCTGATCCACTAGCTGATGAGTGGATGGGGTCCAGGAAGACCAGTACTCCTGGCAAGAGCAACAGAACTTTTCTCCTAATTCTACCACATGCATAGTAACCAATGCACCATTTAATTGACACCCTTAGTTATTTCAGAACAGGTAGAAAAAAGTGGAGCTGAAGAAGTAGCCCCTGAACTGATCCAGAATGCTAAATTAAAAGGTATTTTGTAAATTTTCAACTGCTATTGGGAAGGCCCAACTAACAATCCAAATAATCTCAAAATAATAACAGCCCTTAATCTAACATATATCAGCAAATTCCTGTTTCGCCCTTTTCTAGCAAAAATAACAACACGTTAGTTGCCAGTGCATTAATAAGATCCTATTTCTGCTCCAAAGACTGAATAGAACCTTTGTTCTTCACAGCAAAGGATTAAGAAGGTTGCTATTTTGGTAACAAGATGTGGTAGAGGTACTTACTTTGCAGCTGAGATCCAGACTGGATGACTGAGAAAGGAATAAGCTCTGTTACCTCAGATGAACTTATCAGCCTCGCTTAGCGTGATGCATATAATTAATAAAAGAGAGACTATTCATGAATAATTACAATTTGATACTGTTTAAGCTCATTTACAAAATGTGCCCTATGTTGTACAGAAAAACATTAATGTAACTTCATAAGATGGCAACATGTACAAACATATTACATAAGAAAAATTACTTACTTTCTAGGTAGATTATTGGTCAGTTGCTTCCTTTTTTCCCACTTTATTTCTGGGTACCTCACCTCTTTTAACAGTTCATCATAGAGAAAATCTGTCAGAAAGTGCCACAAGAAAAAAGAAGTGTCAGAAAAACAGCACATGGACAGAAACAAATGAGAGAACACTCTGAAAAGAAGATCAAATCATAGGACGCAGATCCAAGTGCTGAGGCACCCAGATGATTGAGAAAACTGTTTGTGAGGCTGGAAAAGGAAGCAGTGACCTGTGAAAATGAAAGCAACTTCATGAAAACATTAGTCATGTCAAAAATATGTTGTTTATAGTTATTATAACAACATTTTTATTAAACAAACTTGTTTAGTATATAAAGTTGTTGTAAGTAAAACATTTCCAAAGGACTAGGGTAGGTAAGGCAGTGTGGTTAGAAACTGGCACCACTTTTAATTACACAGGGATTAACTTTTTGCACTTAGAAATGGAAATGCTTGGGGCTCACATCAGAGGAGGTCTAAATTTATAAATCAAAAGTATTATTGTAATAAAATCAAGGAGAATCTTCAAATACAGCAAGCAAAAACAGAAGTGAAGTTAAACAGAGCCTTGATATCTCACTTGTATCCTGCCCATTGGCCATTGACATGATAAAGGACCTTGAAAACATAACAAAAATGAAACAATTTACTTTTATTTCCACTCCAGCAGGGAAGTTGTATGTATAAATATATTCTTTTAAGGACTACCATGATGAAAAGCAATTCCAGAAATGGGCAGAATGTCAGCAGGAAATATATTCCATTGGTCATAGCTGATATCCTGTGGGAATGCTGTTTTACATCCAAAGAAACTCTCTTATATCTCCTTCTCTAAGAAATAGTAGGAATAGGACAGTAAAAATCCACAGAGGTTCAGATATCTCTGGCAATACAGGTGCCAGATATCGCAGGGAAACAAACCTTACACTTGAGTTTTGTCTGCATGACTCACCATATGCCTACTACCTTTTCAATAATTTTTGACACAGTCACCAATTTCAACCATATCTGATAAAAGCAGACACCTCAAAAGTAATTATAATCCTAGCAGGAAGTAGGAAAGTAGTTGTATTGGTATATAGAATGTCCTTACTACTGCTTCTAATAAGGAAAGTCTTCAGTGTAAACATACACTACTAGGCCTTCAGGGAATCCACTAGTACTGAACAGTTAGGAATTTCCTAGCCAGTGGAAAAGCTCCAATTGGAGCTTGAGTCTTGTTAGAAAAGCAGACAGCCTAATATCATAGGAAATTAGACCTTATTCAAAATGGGACTTTATTCATTCCAAACTCAGGGAATCACAGTTTTCCAAATAAAGAGTGGAAAAGAAATTGTGCTTACAAGCTTATAATTGCAGGTAACACTTTAATAAAACTTGAAAGGATTCGGGCTTGATGCAGACGTGATAAATCAAAACTGTAATGTGAAGGAAGTGAGAATTTCAAACAGTCCCCTCTCTTGAGTTTACAGAATATGTTGATTCCCTTTCAGATCTTTCAGCAGGTTAACTAAACAAAATATCTATTTACAGCATAAAAAGGGATTGAGTTCTTCAAGGATTGCCATTTGATTATCAGTGCAAATTAATGACAAGTTACAGAAGGATCTACATACTGAAGCTTCCCGTGTTTGTTCTCCCAGTATGAAAAATAATTGCAGATTATAAAATAACTTCCTCATGGAATACTTGAAGAATTTGCAGCATAGTTTTATTTTCATATCATCATAGAAATGCTTTGAATCTCAAATGATAACCATCTCTGCAGAGCCTTAAGGGCCCCAACCATGCAGCTTGACCCATACTGGTGCAACTCTGACAGATCACTAAGACAGATACACTTACAGAAAAAAGAAAAAGAAAAAAAAGAAAAAGAAAAAAAAGAATCTTATCCATGCAACACTGGTTATTCAAATCTTATTACAACATATTAGCATGTAGCAGATTCTGCAGATTTTGAATTCAGATCCCTAACATTTAGGTAACATTTTAGCCACCTAAAAGAAATTCTTTGATTTGATTCCCTGGAGGAAAAGGTATTGTGGTTGAATAGGAAACTCTGGATATGGCAGCTTATTTTGGAAAAAAATAAAATAAAATAAAATAAAAGAAAAAGAAAATTTTCAAAATCAAATACTACCATTTTAGTTTTGGGAACTCAGATGAAAATTAGCATCTTCCATGCTTTAGCTTTCTCTTTGACAGCTGACCAGCCCTAGCACATGCACAATTGACCCATGACTACAGATAACAACTGGACTGACATGACAACTCCTGGAGAAGATAAATATTCAGCTGGATGAAGACTGACATTTATATTTCGTTTCTAAAAATGCTATTTGAGTTCAGATGGATGGATGCATGCATGCATGTGTATATGCATTTTTTCCTCTCTTTTACAATACATAAGTCTTTTAACAATCACCTGAAATGCTCTCTCACTGGACATAATATAGCTACAGAATCAGGCATTTCGGTGGCCTTCTATGTTTTAATTATATATTATCTCAGACTTGAAGATTTACAAGTGTTAAAAAGACCCTCTGTGCTGAAATAGTGCAGTCAACAGCAGTTGTTTCTACTGCATATTTACTAAGATGCTTCAAGTCTCACTAGCCCCAATAAGTAGGAAGAATGTCATATTAAGTCAAAAGTTACACAAACATATCACTCAATTTTTGTGAGATAGGGCCAGTGTTCCAGACACCAGCTAGAGCTTATAGTACTTTAAGAGCAAGACAATGGAAATTAGACAACTACAAACCTCATGACCTTTTAGAGATGCTATAGAGGGGATGCAGTTGTGCTCAGAAGGTTACAGAGTTGACAGATGGACAGATCAAGGCATTGGGTGCTCCCCTCTGTATCTACCAAGTGCACTTGCATTAGGGTGAGAGATTGGCAGCAGGCACTCTAAATCCTTCCCTTAAACAGTCACAGTATAATCAACAGGTGTTGAGAGCGCCAGACTTGCTGAAAATTAAGGCATGGTTGTCTCAACTTGGACAACTAGATTTCAGAAGAATTTTTGAAAACTGGAGCCTGCAGGAAAATGAGGGTTAGAGCAAAGCTGTCCTAGCTCTCAGGCCTCACACAGAGGCAGTTCTTTTGACTGTAGGACTCCTTTTTCCCTCACTTCCCCTATTCCTTTGCAGGGAGGTGGGGCCAAAGGGAGGCATTTTCAGCCTTCAGAAGACCTTTATACTGTATTAAAAATACAGTTTCTTTAATGTTTCCTTTTTCAAAAGTAGTAATATAAACTAACTGAGTGTGCTCTTAGGAGAGCTGTTGGCAAGGGTATGGGATAATCCTCTGCCAAACCTCATCTTTGGCATGAAGAAATAAACAGACTGTGGTTCTGCATAAAGACAAAACTTTTTGGAAAGCCTTTAAAATATTTCTCATAATGAAACAGTGGGAGGGTAGTTTTCTTGAAATTCAGAATGCTCTCCAATCGACAAATTCAACCTTTAAATGTTTTGGCCTCTTCAATTAAGAACCGAGTTCCTTCATTAAAAATAAATAAGTAAAATTTAAATAATTCAGTGATATATGATGTATATGCTCTGATTTTAAACAATCCTCAGAAAGACTATTTTCATACCATTTCCTTTGTCCATAGCAAATATGTTGTGCCAGATGATAGGAATTAAATTATTCTCATCACCCTATATTAATGAAAAGAACACTGAGATTGAAAGGTCACGTGTTCTGCCTAAAGCCATAAAGGAACCAGTGCTCAGAACAGCACTGCCAGATTAACTTGCTCTAGACTCTGGCTCTGCACTTCTTAATCATGTTCCCCCTCCTGATATCTGAACAAGAATACTGTCAAAAATATAGGGGAAAAAAGGTGCAGCCTTGGATTTTATTTCAAGGTGCTCTCAACCAGTCTCCCATAGTAAACTGGAAGGCAATGAAAATTATGCAGAGAATTTAGAAGAAAAGCAATCGGAGTTTTTGAGAAATATTTCAGCAAATTTCTCATTAACGTTACACTTTAGAGAAAAATAGAGAAGTCAGCTAAGAGCCAAGACGCCTAATACCGTTATATTGTTTTGGTTCACTACGTGAAACACAACTGGTGTTTTAAAGAGTAGATAAACCTTCCATATTTAACAAATGAAGTTTATCACACATAGATCTGAAACACACTTAGATGAAGTTTCTGTATCCAAAAGGCTACTATGCTTTGCCAATACACACAGGATCATGTTGGACTGCCCAGTGTATCATGAGTGTTTTTAAAAGAAACTGAATACTTTAAGAACATTTTAATAGTGTTCCTTTTTGATTTTGGGTGGAAAGGAAGACTGTCTTTTCCTTTTCAGGATTATTTTTTTCTAAGTACATTTCTAAATCCCACTTAGTTTTGTTTAATTCCAGCCTTGTAAACCCTTTGTATGTTTCTCTCTCTCAAGTCTATTTAAGCACTATTATATCTCACCTTCCAGCAAGGATGTTGCTGTATCGTTTCTTTCTTTTCTTTCAGAAACCAAGGCTCTTTGCACAGTTTGTGAATTTCTCCCGTCTACACAAAGGTCTACTGCTGCAGGCCACATAAAGACTTCAGCATTATTAACTTATACAAACTCACAAAGTTCTCTGCTTATTCCAGCTGTTATCTCTGTACAAGATTAATTCATGCCAAATCTTCAGCTTTTCTCCGTAATAATGATAATAACAAAAAATGTTTAAATACAAACACCAAAATTCTGACATCACCATGGGACTGTTCAAACTGGAAGCCAAGAACCTGCCTCAGTGTGGAGCTTGACATTAGTCAGTCAGTTTGAGAAAAAGGACATACCTCATCCACACAGCCTTCCAGTAGAGCTACATAGTTGACATGTTTTCAAGCACCTCCCTGAAAGAAGCAGTGGTTTAGCCCAAAGCTTCAAGAATTTCACTAAAGAATGTACCAGTATCTGGTTATGCAAAGGCCTTTGGTTGAAGAATACATAAACTTCAAATACCACTGGGGCTTGTGGGTTGAATTTTTTGGGGTTTTGAGTTTAGGAATTTAAGTCACATCTTACTGTGAGAAAAAGAAAGCAAGAACAACTGAGAAATGGTAATAGTCCACTAAAAACTCAGAGCCGTATGCTGTCATGCCACAATAATAAATAAGAGGCTTGTGTAGGACAGAAAGACAGGCTGTGACCTCCTTTCCACTAATTATCACAAAGCCATTTTGCTGCATTTTTACACTTTCCTATCTTTGTACTTAGTACTCTGTCCCAGTATAGCTCTCCCTCATTGTCTAGGCTCCAGTTTGATAACTGAACAGTCCAAGTTCTCATGTATGTCTTCCAAGTGTTTCTCATTGGAGTTAGGTATTTAAGTACATGAGGATGAGAGCCTTCTATTTAAAAGAAATTTATTTATTTTCCTCACAAGTCAATGCATTGTCTGACTGCATGATGCTGCTATACTGAATAGAGCAAGGTCTTTTAGTCGTAAGCTGCATATGGTAACATTTTAGGTTGTAAATGATTCAGACACATTGCAGAAAAAGCATTTCCTGCAAGAGGCACTTTAAAAAGGTGGTTCTATAAAAGGCATTAACAGAACAGCAGAGTGAAAACGGTTGACCTACTGGGAGGAGTAACATGAAGATGGCATGAAGCCAAGAGCCCAAGACAGCTGTTTAGCACATTAGGAAGCAGGACATTGAGCACAAAGCTGGGTTTATACAATAAAGCCAGTGCAGGGTTTCAGCTGCAAAGAATTTCTGCTGCATAGGTAAGAAAACTAAATGCAGTGTTGTCACCTGAGTAAACACTAGCTGATGGAGAACAATATCAAGGCCTGATCTAACACCTAATAAAGTTAATGAGGGGGCTATACTGACCAAACTCCACTTGAAGACTGGGCCCTACTCTGAAATCTGAGCCCAACGGAGTCAAGCAAATACATTCATTTCTTATCAATAGAAGTGCTACTGTTGCTAAATGGACATGCAAACATGTTGGGGATTTGTCTTTCTCAAATGCCTTTTGGGGATAGTTTCACGGCCTGTCATGAACATACACTGCAATACACAAGCAGACACAGACATTCATTACATAAGAATCTTTAAGATAATGTGTGTGCAGTTTTAGCAGCTCGTGTTTTCTCCAATAACCTAATTCTCATCTATCTATACTTAATATAGCCCACAATATAGTGGGCTATATATACTTAATATATATACTTAATATAGAACCACAGCAATTCAGTAGTTGCTAAATGCACAGATAAATTTTGGCTTTTACTAAATTGCATCAGAAGGTAAATTCACAATTTTTCATAAGGAAATCAGGTTTCTTTTATATAAACTTATTTCCTTAGCAGGCAACTGAAAACAAATTTTAAATAACTTTGTCTTCTTTTTGTTTGTTTTTAAAGGAAAAAATAAACAGCAGCTGTTTTTTTGGATGAGCTACATTGTTTATTATTTTCCTAAAATGTCCAAACGATGAAACTCATTTAACCCATTGAGGAGTGACACAGAAATGACATGTTGTGCATCATACATCAAATAAATGGTTACTCCTGCTGCTCTTTAGACATCTGGGGCTTAATTTGCAATTATTTGCATTTTTAGAGCAAAGCTATACAATAGAAATGGGAACACATCTCCTATGTTGATTCAGAATTAATTTTCAAAGGGTGATATGCACCATAAATCCTATTGCATGATTACTATAAACATGCAGACAAAAGAATGAGGAACAGTGTTGTCTGCTAATGGATGTTCGGTTATGAATTTCAATTGTTATACCATGTGATTAATTTACATGTTCAAATTAAGTCTCCATTTAGGCATGTTTAATTATGAGGTATTCAAAAGCATGGATGGGTATGTTTGATCATAAGGAGCTTTTAGGAAAAAGCTTGGCACTTGCTGTTTGTTTGTCCTGGTTTAAAATGTTCTCATTACATCATGAAATGAAAAAGTTTGAGAAAGGAATATGTCTGTTCCAAGCTAACAATACACACAAGTCAAGAATTCTCCTCTTTTTTGTATTTCCCATAAAGACATGCATCAGAGGTATTTTTTTGGCAAGTAACTGACAGAGGGAATCCATGAAAACAATAGTGCTTTTGGAAAGACCAGTAGTACACATACTGCGCATGCCATCATTCAATCCCTCTTTAGAGCTCCTGCATTTCTAAAATCTTCAGACGCCCCTACGTTTCCGTGGGACTTCCATTTCATGCCACTGTGCCGTAGGTGAACAGCTCCAGTGACTATACCACAATTCCCTTTGTAAAATGCAGGGGTCCAACTGCAAAAAAGGGCTTAGGGCTGTGAAAATAACCAGCTTTTCAGTTCATCTGCCAAACCAAACATTTGAAAAAGAATGTTGGTTCAAATTGAACCAAACTCACAATTTTTTCCAGGTTTCCACACCAAAATCAATACCATCTCCACCCAGACCACTATATTTCCTTCAGTGTGAAATGTTCCATATGTCTCAAGAGGAAACATTTTTGGAAAATGTAAACATTTGGCAAATTCAAACACAAAAGGCAAGAAAATTCAGGGAAACATGTGCAGAACCGTTGCAAAAGGATTGTTCACTATGACACAATATACAATTCATTCCTACGTTTTAATGAGGAAGTTTATTCCACGCCATGTAAAATGTAATAGAGTTTGCTCCACCTTACCAAGTGACTACCATTAACATAAGATAGGAGAGTCGTTCTCACTCTATTCTCACTGTCTCTCAACTATTACTGAAATACTTTGCATGATATGGCTTATTGGACATTTCCATATTGTAGTGATATGAAGAATAACTGCTAGGAGATTCACCTAAAGAGTTAGGGACCCACATTAAGACTCCTGTCCTGAACAGACAGAGCACTGGCTTGAATTCTTACCCAACTTCACTTAAGTGACCAGGTATTGGGGGGTTTTGAGGAGCTCAAACCGATTCACTTTGCGTGTTTAAGTGCTTAAGGGGCCGCCATCAAGCCGAAGAATATCTTTAAAGCCTGGCACACTCACATAGAGGAGAAGGTACGAAAGTGTTCCTTGGAAGTGAAAACCTGTGAAGAGGAACAACTGAGAACACACTGTGGTAGTCTTCACTGCTGCTAATTGCTCATGTACTGTTCAGAGAGAGAATAACTGGATCTAGATCTTTGGAGCAGAGGACATAATTAATCTTTAGTCTCACTACCGCAAATTAACAACCTAATCATCAAGAGAGGAGGTAGAAGAGAAACACAACCCTGATGATTTTGCCTCCTTCCTATCACCAGCATTATTCTTCTTAGATGAAATTTTCTGGTAATAAGGATTGAGTTGTGCCAAACAATTTGCTCAATGCCAGAAATGACTTTTTTTTGACGCTGCATATTTTTCTCTCACCGTCCTAGGCACTACAAGATGTATTTCTTTGAAACAGAAAACTTCTTCAAACAGCAATAACCTAACATGTAGGTGCAAGTTATTAGATACTATCACAAATATATTCATAGCAGTATGCTCTCTTAAAAAAGCTTATGTGTGTGAAGCCTCAGTGGACCTCAGTTCAGGAGACTGCTTGTTTGACTGAAGAGTCCTGAAGAAAATCTCACAGTAGCCTTCAGGCCATTCCTCTTTACTTCCACATTATATGCCTTTTTCTGCACATTGCCACTTAGATGCACAGAGTTGATGCAGGACTAGCCTAAATTCAAAATTCAAGAGTCTGAATTCATAAAGGTTTGTGAAGGAAAGGCCCTTTCATTTTGCAAGTATCGTACATACTCATACTCTCACCTCTGCTTTGCCTAGTACAGATAGAGGTGCCATAATGACAGTAAGAGCAGTAGGAAAATATATTGTAGATCTATTTATATATTATTGTAGATCTATTATATATATATATATATATTAGATTGATTTATCAAAAGCAATGATTTCTAATGTGACATAGAAGCACTATGTAACACTGTCAGGTAATAAGTCACTCACACATGCTGAGCAACTGGATGAATCAGGCAGTCCCTGCCCCCAAATGTACACATCCAAATTTAATCAGTGTGGATATATTTCTAAATGCATTTTAAAAGAAAAAAAGAATAAAAAATCAACCTAGACAACAAGTAGTGAAGATGAGAAAGAAAAAAATGAAGCAAAAAAAAGTTAAAATAGTATTATTTTTTGCTTGAAATCTCTAAGTGCAACTACATTGATTTTCAAATTGCTTAGAATTAAAATTGCATTTAAAGCATTACTGAAGACACTTCAATTTCTTTTGTTCTCTTTTTTGTCCAAGATCAACTGATAATGTCCTGCACTTATCATTATAGTTGAGGCCTTCATAACATCTATTGCTTTGAACCAAATAGTTACTTTTAGCTTTTCAGATTTATTAATAAGAAATAACTATGTGGAAAAAAAATAAATCCTATGGCTTTGAAAGAAGATACAGATAACATTTATGAGTGAATAAATTCTACTCATATTTTTCTTCTGTCATATTTTTCTGAACTTCAATGAACCTTTCTCTTTACTTTAGGCATTCAAGATTTACTAATCAGTTTTTTGAGGATGAATTTGGATTTTCCAAATTGTTCCAAAGTGCAACTGGTATTCTCACCTCTGCTTTGCCTAGTGCAGATAACCAGCTACGGCCAGGGCCAGAGCTTACAGCTGCCACTACAAGACTTCAGCCATTCACCACATTCATAGATTTACTCACTGAACTACATTCAGAATATACCAGATAAAGACAGACAAGATAGTAGGGTTATAAGCAAGAGGAATCAGGTTATGTACTGTACCATGATATAATACTTCTTGTTCAGGGCTGTCATTACAAGACCTCTACCTTGCACAGAATTATGATGGCAGGGCTTTGGTAGAAGCTTTTAAATATTACCAAAGAAAAAGGGTAGTTTATGTAATTTCAGCACAACTGTTCATTCATTCGGATTTTTAACCGTTGTACTGCTGTTGTTCCACTTGGAGTTCATCAGAAAATCACAACACTATGGGTATTTTCAAACATTTTACATATTTTTGTGTCAGAACTGAGATGGGTCACGTGACATACAGCTCTGTTAACATATTTAGGATTTGGATACTTACAAGCTCTTGCTTTCTGGAGTATTATTTTTCTCCTTGTTTACATTTGAGAATTACTGGATGTTTGTTTTTTTTTTTTAACCACAAGGTTAGAATTTATGGGAAAAAATTAAGCAATAAATAGGTACAGTGTCTCAACTTCATTTTTCATGTTCTGCCTGCCAGCCAAAGGATTAGGGAGATAAAGCTAGTTTTCTTCTGTAAAACTGCAACTAGTTCAGTCACAAGATCACAAACCCTCCCTACCATGTTATAGCTATACTTTGACCACACAAGTTTACAGATTATGGGAGTTACAAAAGGACATGGCAAAGATCTCTCTGCAGCCTTACTTAGACAGCAGCAGGAAGAGCTTCCAAGGGACCTCTCCATCCCTGCAGTGCTGAAAAACTTCCAGTGAAATCTTCCTGGATACCAATGATCTTGTTTAACACAGAAAAAAAAGACAGAACACTATTCTTGGCCAGCTGTAACAAGCACAAGTCTGTCCCAGCAGATCAAAGACACACTTTATCACTTAGTCACACAGACAGATGAATAGATCCCATTATTCTTTAGGAAGGTGCACAGCAGCAATCATACATATATTAAATGTGCAGTATCTTATTTGAGACTCATTTATTTCTTCTTAGCTCTAAAGCTTTTTTAAAATGCCAACAGCCTCAGTGTTAGTTTGGTTTAATCTGGCAGGCAGCTCAGCACTGTACAGCCATTCACTCACTTTCCCCCATAGGGATAGGGGCAACAATCACTAAAAGGTAAAACTCATTCATGGGTAGAGATAAAGACAGTTTCATAGGACAGAAAAGGAAGAGAAAGCAATAACAGTAATCACCATTATCATAAAAGAATATAAAAACTTATGATGTACAATGCAATTGCTCCCCACCTGCTGACTGAGGCCAAGACAGTCCCTGAGCAGTACCCCACCCTACTCTAGCCAAGTCAGCATGATGTCATATGACATGGGATACCCCTATGGCCAGTTTGGTTAGCTGGTTCTGCCACACTGCAGCTCCTTGTTCACCCCACCCCCGGCCTCCTCACTGGCAGGGCAATGTGAGAAGCTGAAATGTACTTGGCTGGGTGAAAGCACTGCTCAGCTAAACATTGGCTTGTTATCAACATTATTTTTATCCTAAATCCAAAACACGGCACTATACCAGAGAATTAACTCTATCCAAGCTGAAACCAGGACAGTGGTGGAATACGAAGCTTGATACTGTATGTAAACCAATAAAGTTCATTTTATTGTTTACTTGTTTGTTCTTTTTTTTCCTAACATGAAGTTAAGCAGTAAGTTACTCCAAGGGAATCCTGAGATTACCCCAAAACTTCGAACTGCTTGGGATTTTGCCGTACCCAGCCAGGGCAAATTTTCAATATCCTCTGAGGTAGAATTATTTCTGCTATAAACCCATCTGGTTTCACAAACAAAACACTTTTATGCACTAAAGATCCTCAATATTGCTTGCATTTTGCTCACAAATATAAAATAAAATTTACATTTTTCCCACATACCATCTTGTTCAGCATTTTGTTTCCCATCTCCTAGACAGTACTCTCTGCCTGCACAAAGCCCTGTAAAGAAGCGGATGTTGACCAGCTGCAACCAACATAAATGTTTTTGGTGTCTTTTTTCATTTGCATTGGTGCCAATGCAAAGGTCAGTCTAGTCTTCCTTTCAGGTTCGATGATAATTTCAGGTTCGATGATAACTGATGACACTGTTGAGAATAAGCAGGCCCATGCATTCATAAAATATCCATCAGGTCCAGAAATTTGCTATCAGGAATTATCTTGGCACAAAAATGTGTGTATGAGCTCCTGTACTTTTTTCTACATAGTCTGTCTCCTTCTGCTCCTGGTCAAATCTCCATTTTGATTAAAATCTGTTTTGTTGCTGTTGTTGCTTATTAGAAAAAGAATCCTATACTATCCAAGCTCTAAAACCTCAAGACCATTTACTACTGGCTTGTATTGTTAAACTGCACTTCTCACCTCAGATATTGAGAAGTGATGACAAGGCAAAACAAACAAACAAACAAAAAAATACATGTTTTCTGATTATTTACCTAGAAGTATATCCCTTATTATTACTACAAAAACCATCCATAATCAATCAGGTTCTGATGGTCCTGTACTGGCAGAATTCCCATTACACACTCAATCATCCAGTTACACTGACTTTGCTTCTGCTTTCCATTTCTGCTTCTGATTGCTGTCAGATAAAGATCCAGATGCCTTTTCTGAACTTTCACAGACAAGAAAACAACACCTTCTCCTAATACCAGGACCCTAATTAATAACATGAGAAGAGCCAGAAGCTGCCACAGTAAACTGGAGTCATCAGCTGGAACAAGAAGCCAAGAGTAGTGTGAACAAAAAGAGCGTGATGAACTCAAAAGAAGGACAAAGGAGCTGTACAATTATCCAGAATGACTACCATCTGTTCAGAGAGGATAAACATGTGACAGTAAAGACTGTTGGGAGATGCATCAAATACTTACTTCTCTGATAGTCCTACCTACCACTGAATAGAGAGAGTGAAACAACAAGACTGCAAATGGACAACAGGACCACAGATGGGAAGCAATAAAGGAAGCAAGCAGAAGAGGCGTGTCCATAAGGAAGTTTTGTTACTCCAGAAAAGAGGTAATTCTCAGAAAATGTTTGAAAACCTTGCAGCACGCTGAAATGATTTAACCTATCCCAGGAATGTTTAATGGTCTATATACAACAGTGGACTTCATGAGGCTATAACAGGTCATACACATCAGTCTTAGCCACTTTGAATGCAGAAAATCACAGAAAACATCCTATTATATTATATATTATATATATATATCCTATTTTATATATATATCCTATTATATTATATATATCCTATCCTAAAATATCCTTTTTCTATCCTATATTAAATCTATATCCAGCATTCTTTTCTATACTACCCTCTAGCCAACTGGAAGTCGACTCCGTTGTCAAAGAGTTAACATCAATCTATGCCCGTGACAGGGGGGCAGTAGGCCCCTGGCTCTTCCCCCCCCTCCCCTCCCCCCCCCTCCCCCCGACCCCACAAAATGAGAAGGAAGGAAGGAGAAAAAACAGCAGCAATGATCTATGGAGGAAAACGTATTTTACTACAATATCGGAATGCAAGATAACACAATATAATACAATCTAATTGAAATTGAGACTAATAAATCAAATAAGATGCAAGAGAGAGAGAGAGTTCCTGAGACTGAGTCAAACCTGAAAAGCTTGGAATGGCTAGGAAAGCACCCTCCAGCACCCACTGCAAAGCAGTAAGAGACCTCTCCACCCAGAAGGGCCAGATCCCATGAATTCCGTAATGTATAGAGATAGGTACCTGGAATTGGAGCATTAACACTTTAACTCCCAGTGCATTACATGATATTATGATGCGGAATACTGAAAACCAAAAAACATAAAACCGTGACATCTATCAATAGAGGTGAAAAAGTTTGGAGCAACCACCTATCTCTAGATTGCAAGGACAGCCATGGCTTATGTGGTCTGTGTACGATTTGGTTTACTTTCAGGAATATGGTCTACTGGAGTCAGCCAACAATTAGGGTTTTGCAAGCCCTTATCTTTACTGAAGATTAAATTGTTTACAATGCAGTCAAGTCTGACAATCAGTATTCTCCTTTGTGATTTACCTTCATGGAATTGCATAATTCTCACTTGGATTCACCATCTCCTAGAAAGCAAGTATTCCTGTTTCACCAGGAAGCCATGGCTATTAATGTATCATCCACACTGGGAGAAGACAAGCCAGAAATCACTATCTCCTTATAACAGAGAGTCTACACTGGTTCACATGCCAAGTACTGAGCATTTCCATTGCATTAAATGAATCAAACACTCACAAGTCACAACAGCTGTAGAGGAATTCAGCCAACACACAAGTAAACATGCAATTGGCATTGCCTCAATCTATCAGCTATACTTCGGCTTCCTGCCCTCGTACCTATAGTCTGTGCCTCTAGGAGGCACTATAGAACTACAGTCCAGGGCACCTAAGGCGTTTAGAAAAAGAGCCACAGCCATAAATCCACTTTTCACATGTTGTTGTTCATCTGCTCTCCATGAGGAGATGATTTATTTCTGTGGTAGAGAGCTACTCAAAGGAAAGCCTCAAAACATCCTAACAAGGATAAGTGTCACATATGTGTTATGTCAGCCACTACCCATTAGAAGGTTTATTTCCTAGAACTGACTTAGATGTAAGTATTTTTTGTAAAACAAAGCACTGAAACCCCTCTGATATTATGAAGGTCATTGTAAACTAGGAAATGCAACTTCCACAGATCTTTTTGGTTAGTCTAATTTTCTGAACATTGTTGCTAAAACATGTCAAACCGTCTCAGGATACTTCATGAAATACATGTGGTACATGTATCATGTCATATACATCCTCCATCTCAGTATTCTGGGCCAAACTTTTCTGTACAGTCTTGATTCTTCATGACATTCAGCCACTATAGCCATTTGAAAAAGATTCCCATGGACAGGATTTCTCGTCCCATAGTGAATCAGCAGTGCTTATTAAGATACCAGAATGTCCTGATCTAACTGGAGGGATTCTGCAAAAGGGCACTATGAGACCTCTTCCCTTCAGATAGTATGGGTGGTAAAGCTCCATCTTTCTTCAGTTGAACTCCTCTGGTGCAGAACTGGAGTAACACAGCAGTGAATCAAGTTCACTCTGCTTGCCCGTGGAGCATTTAATTGTGTTCTTTCTGTTTGTGGTTCATGCACATAATCTAAAAGGTCATTTTACACTGAAAGCAGTTGTTTTGCTTTTTCTAATGGAAAAACAATTCCCCATCAAACAATCCATAGCAATAAAAAAATTTTAAAAATAAATAAATAAATAAAAACCACAACAAGAAACCCCATCCATATCTAAGAACGAGCCAGCAAGAGCATCCCATTGCACATCTCCCCACTTCATAGAGGCCAACAGTTCCCAACTTTCTCTAGATATATGTTCAAGAAACCGGACTATAAAACATGTCCTGAAGGTGAACAACTCCAACAGTCCTTGGCCCTTTGCTTGATCCAAGCAATTACTGTGACTCATAGTTCTTATATTATTTCATGAGTGAATTTAGTTTAAGGTCAATATGACAATTAGCTTGTCTTGTTTGGACTGTAGATTATACACAGAAAACAGATGTTAACAGGAGTCCATATACTACTCCCATCTGCCACTGTACTTGCATGTTTACAGCATGTTACTGTGCTGAAAAGTGTACACTAGCCTAATTAGATTGTTCTTTAAAAGTTCCTTATCAAAATCATTCCACTAGAACTTTTCTTTTGTTGAAACTGTTGATAACCAATATTATATTATGGTCAAATATGCAATATATACATATATATAGCTCAGTTGAAAAATAAAAACTTCTTCAATTGAATAAAGTAAAACATTCTTTCTCGGTATCTTTTAACAGATTTCTTTTTATGGTTTTATTATGATTTTTCTTTTTCTTCTAATGTTTTTAACCCAAAGTTAGTCCACAGTCTTTCAAAAGAGAAAATACATTATTATGTCTTTTATGTCTATTATGATGTGGAGAAGCTGAGAGAGCTGGGGTTCTTCAGCCTGGAGAAGAAGTGAGACCTAATAGTGGCCTACCAGTACCTGAAGAGGGCCAACAGGAAAGTTGGGGAGGGACTGTTTATAAGGGCAGGTAGTAGAGGAGGAGGGCAGATAGGATGAGGAGAAATGGCTTTATACTGAAAGAGGGTAGATTTAGACTAGATATTAGGAAGAAACTTTTTGCTGTGAGGTTGGTAAGACACTGGAACAGGTTGCCCAGCATCTTTGTAAATGCCCCCTCCTTAGAAACATTCAAAGCCAGGCTGGATAGGACTTTGTGTAACCTAGTCTAGAGGAAGGTATCCCTGCCTATAACAGAAGGTTTGGAACCAAATGATCTTAAAGGTCCCCTCCAACCTAAAGCATTCTATGATTCTACAATTATCTAGAGGTGGAATGGGAAATAAAAGGAAAAAAAGTTCAAATTTCTAATCCACTCAGGAGCAAAAATTCAATATGTTTTCATTTCTTTCCCCCAAGCTTTCTATTTTTGACATTAGTAGAGCTGAGATACAGCACTAGCAGTCAGTCTTAAATCTGTTTGGTGTAAAACTTTGAGTCTTTATCAAAACAGAGTCAAAGTCAGCACTATAATTCCTGTGAGGGAGCTCAGAGGAGACAGAGTTCACAGTGAAGTCCAAACACAAGATGGAGATGACTCTGTACCAGAAGGTTGAGTTACTGCTTGTCCATACAGAATTCTGCAGCCCATTCATTGCATGTCAGTCTCCCTTTCTTCCATCAGTGAAATGCTTTGCAATAACACAAATCAAGCTCCTGAACAGCATTGCAAATAAAAAATGAAGACAGTTTAAGGCATATAATTTGGGTTACGATTTGCAATATTCATTAAGAGGACAGCCAATTCTGGCAAAGAAAAAAGTGCCCTTAGCTACGATAATGAATACGGGGTTTGTTAAAGCAACAAGACTGATGATCTAATCCATAACTATCCGACAGTGGCTGCTTTTATAAGATACCTTGTTTTGATTTTCATATCAATAATTATATTATGTGCCTCAAAACATCTGTCTGGCTGGCTGACTTGATGCATGTTAAAACCATCCTGTTTGTGGATATGCATTGGAATAGGAGCTATTATAGAACCATATAACAGATGTGGGGAGCAGTAATGACTCTTCAAAATTCTGTGCTATGCCAGAGACAGACAGCACTCACTGTGGTCCCTTCTGCCGTTAGAAGCTTGAATATGTGAGCTGAGCCTCTCAATGCCCTACCGTGAAGACTCCTGTTGTGCTTTTCTTCCAAGGCGGAGAGTCAATGCCTGAGTTAGCACTCAGAGTATTCTCTTACTGAGAACGACAGTATGCTTCCACCTTGTCACCCAATGCAAAGTAGAGAATGAATTCCTGCTCCAAATTATCCAACCAATTCCTGGCAAGTGTGGACAAGCTGGATTTTAATTTTCAAATAAAATGCACTCATCTTTTGGTTCTAAAGTTGTCTTGGGATCACAACTAAATCCCTACTTCTGGCATCAATGGCAGTGAGTACTTGGAGCAAAAGGCAAAGCAACAAATTAGCCCTAAAGAAAAAAAATTCAATTGTTTTTCTGCAAAGACTTCTTTGTACACTTCATTAATTTGGTGGGCCAAAACTGAAGTATGTTTTAATATAAATTAATAATGATTGCCAGTTACAAATTTAACTATTTTTTCTGAGATCTGTTTTTTAGAGTAATTTTACAATTTGAGATCCAAAGAGTTGGGGTTTTTCAGAGAGGAGAGGACAGGAGAAAAGAGATCAAATGTCTCTTGGACACTGACAGGCATAGGGCATCATCAACCTCCCTACGAAGCCTGTGATAGCTTCTGACCACTATCATATTAAAGAAATTGTTCATATTATCCAGTCCAAACCTCCACTGTGCAACCTTGTGCTGTTCTCACATATCCTATCATGGGCTACCAGGGAGAAGAACCAGCACCTCCCTTTAGGCTTCCCCTCCTCAGGAAGTTGTAGCTCACAGTTTAGGAAAATGGTTTATAACCATCCAAGTCAAGATATATACTTTTTTTTTTTTAATGGACACATGGCTTTCTCCAAATTCACTAGCTTCTGAGACAGTCTTTCTGATCCAAAGCTCTACTACACATCCACTGCATTCTCCACTGTTCATTCCACACCTCTTCCTGTGCCCTAAGGCCAAATCATACAAATGAATATGTTGTTTTTTATGACATGGACAGAGTTGAGAAATGTTAACAACAAAACCCAAAACCACATTGTTTGTCTTGCTTCAAATTCTCTTAGAAACTTTAAACACAGAGTAAGTTTTTCAAAAGCCTCATTAAGATGTAAGCATCTCCAAAACAAATTAATAAATAGTAAAGCAAACAAAAGAAATACATGATTTTGCACAGAAAACTGTGTATGTCATGACTTTACACCAATCATTTCATTTTTTATTTTATATTTAAACTTGGAAGAACCTAGTTGAGCAGGTAGACATAATAAAAGCTTTCACTTCAACTCCTTAACATAGGAAAATTGCCAATTGTTATGGACAAAGTCTTTGGAGCATGTTTCACTTGACTTTAAGATTCAAAGGAAAGGTTCTGAACCAAGAAACATTAAAAAAATCCTAATCCATCATCCTGTGTTACTGCAGGGGACAAAAGGACATATTATCTTGTCAATATTTGCAGGGCCACATGTGTGCCCACCTGACTTAGTTGTGCAAATCAAAGATACAAATTCACAACCACTAGCAGACAACTGCATGATAAGAAGTGTTTGCATGTGTACCTATATACACACCTACACAAAGAAAATCAGTCTAGTATATCTACCAGGTGTTTGCTTATGCATCTTGACAGAAAAAAAAAAAAAAAAGTGGCATATACAATTTATAACTGAACCTTGGCATCTTCAAAGGCACAATGCTGCTGAATTGAGCACTTGTGCTTCCTTCTGTAGCTCACTTATTACTATGTTTTTAAATGTTGGTTTCTCTAAAAGGTAGTTTAACATTCTGAAAGGACTTTACATTTCATTCCAGCCCATGTTCAGAGAGAAGCCACACTGAAATCTGCTTGATGTATACTTGCAAGTTCATCTTTCTGTATTGAAATCAACAAGTTCCTGCAGAGAAAATCTGATCCTGCTTGACTGCTTGCTGTATGCAGACACATTTCCTTCACACTCAGGGACAGTGAAACTACTAATACATCAGAAAAATAAGTTTTCACGTGAGAGGGATTAGTAGGAATCACAGAGAAAAAAAAAATGTTTACAAAATCCACTCCTAATGCCCAAGATATTGTATGAAAATGTCATCAAGACCTTTTAGATTAGCATCCAAAGACTCCTGACACATTCTAATTCAATTTCAGATTACCAGATTTTGTTGTCATTTTTACAAGTCAGAAAAGAAGAAAATAAAAGTTATCTCTGATCTTAAATATAGGTAACTTCTGTGTAGACAGTCATCCTTCACACAATCCATATTAGCAATGTGAAATAAACTTCAGGTTGCCTCTATATCCCCTCAACAATTTGTGTGAATTCCTACCATCATAGATACTGCCTCCTCCCTCCACCTTTCAGACTACTCAAGTAAGTAGGATTAGTAGCTGCCTAAAGGCCGTATATCGTCCAGGATGCAGAAGGACTGCCACACGACAGTAGTGACATATTTAATTTCAACAGCTGTCGTATTACTCTGTGATGATCAATATTATTTCAGCATTGCATTCTGCAGTTCTGACTGGTCACTGTCAAATAGTGTTGTTCCACTAACAATACTGCTCTTATTTTGAAGAGAAAACATTTGTCATCCTTCCAGAATGAGAGATTTGGGTTTTCTTGTTGCTGTTTTCTGACCTTTTCCACACAAACAAATATGACCCATGATGTAAACACAACAAATTAATATTAAGTAATAAAAATTATTTTCCCTATTAATTCTTCCCTGTGATATTCTCCACTACACTGCATTAGGGCAATTTTGTTGTTTTTCCAGTTCCAAAGCAGAACAATAATAACAGTAGCATCCAAAATTTTATTGTAATTGCCTAAATTGTATAACACCTTACTAGGGTGTCAGGAAAACAGACAAAGAATTTCACATTATAAAACTGGGCATATCTGATATATCAAGTTTGAGCATATTTTCAGACTATCCAGAGTTTACAAACTTTCCCAATTCTAGTTTAGACAAAAGCCTTTAAAGACCATCTGGTTCTAATGACTCAAACCTAGAATATTTTATGCCCTTTTCACTATACTACATCAAATTACTTCTTAAAACATCAGTAAAGCAAAAATAATTCTTAGCAAATGTGTTTGTTTTTTTTATAAAACTGTACTGCATATACTATATGTTACAGTCAGCAAAATCCTTAGTTCAGTTACTCTTGCATGCTGCTTGGTCCAGAATCCACTGAGGCAAAGGAATTTTTAATATTGACATTTAAAGGGCTTTAAATGAGGCTCCTACAGTATCACCAGATCCTTACCATCCTAAAATATGTATGAGGTTTCAATACCTCTCCCAAGAGAAAAGGTTCAAACTATGCTTACAGTAGCCTTTCCTAAATTAAGTCTTCCATGCACACTTGGTAACCCAACTAAAGCTCAGTGAAATCAAAATATTAAGACGTTTTATAGTTAAAAGGTATTGTGAAAATTATGTAGTCTACTGTCAGTATGCACTGTAGTTAACTATAAATAAACTCTCTGGGAGCAAATTTCACACGTTTATGTAATACTTCATCTTCTAGCAGCTGTATATATGTTACAGAGTTTTGAAAATCCCACACCAAATGCAGCTCCTTACCTCTGAAACAGGTTACAATTCTTTATGTTTCACCACCATTCTTAGAAGATTGTCCTGAAAGTGGAAACACAGATGAACATTTAGGAAAATGTATACAAATAAAGTTCATTCTTAATTATAGAAGTGCAAGCACTTGAATTTCCAAGGAGATCAAACCAATCTGGAGGTCAGTACAACCAAGAAAGCCAGCAAATGCCTCAAAAAATTAACATTTTCCATGTTTGGTCTCTTCACACAGGTGACAGGTGACACGGCCTCAAGTTGCACCAGAGGAGGTTTAGGTTGGATATCAAGAAAGGGTTGTTAAGCACTGGAATGAGCTCCCCAGGCAGGTGGTTGAGTCGCCATCCCTGAATGTGTTTAAAGATCATCTGGATGCGGTGCTCCGAGACACGATTTAGTGGTGGGTTGTTAGAGTTAGGGTAGAATAGTTAGTTTGAGGTTGGACTTCATGATCCTGTAGGTCTTTTCCAACCTGAGCAATTCTGTGATTCTGTGTGCCAGCTAAGGTCATCCAGAGTAAACGTGATTTCTTACTTACAAACTTGCTTATGTTTATAGCTTATGTAGCAAATAGCCATCATTGTTTTCTTTACATTTTGTTTTTCTTTCTAGTTTCTATCATTATCATCCTCATCATGAAGTTGAGATACGGACATTGTCAGAGGAGACATCACTGTCTACATTCTTCTAAACTCTTCCTGAATCCAAATGTGCTAGTAGACAGACAGTCTTCAATCTATTTCTCTTTCTGTTTTTGTTTTTTTTTTGTTTTTGTTTTCTTATTCCATGGTAGCTACCATGTTAATATTACAAAACAATTAGAACACACAGTTCCAACCCTGACTCTTTGCAAAGCACTCTAAAAAGTTTTTCTGAGTAAGAAAGGACTGAGTGAGGACTGCAAGAATTGGCCCATATGGAGTTACATGCTAACTGTTGTTATTGTTCTCATAGAGTGCATTTAAGGTTTTGGGAACAAACAATAAAACAAACAGCTGAACAATTTTAATCATGGCCCAGTTCCTAGTTACAATTATTTTTAAGCTGTCTCACCATTTGCTAGAGTCTGATTTTTTCCCCAATGAAAAAAGATATATTATGTAAAACTTAAAGAAATACTGCTATAAAATGACAGTAAAACTAAATAAATGTTTCTCACGTCACATGCTATGATTTTTGTTCCAAGCTCAATACTTGTATATGAATTACATATAATTTTTAAAATGTTCCATTCTCTATATACTTCCTGTACCAGCCAATTCTCTACTATACTTTACCAGATAAGTTACAAGCATGACCTCTGAACTCTATGACTAGACAGAAAATATCAGATTTTGGCCACAGAGATGTCTGAGCAAGATTAGAATTCTTGCTCATATGAAAGGCGTATTTCATGCATTCCACGTATCAGAATGCTACAGCAGGGACACATCAAATCAGAGTAAGATGACAGTTTGAACATGCAAATAAGAATGGCAGAATACAGTGGTACAAGGATACAATGATAACTGAAGAGAATAGTAACCATGAATATCCCTTTAAGATCTTTTTTTTCATTCAGATCCTTATACAACAACTTCCACTCCAGGCAACAGAAAGACTCCTGTCTTCAGTGTCTGTTATTGTGGCTTGCTACACGTGTTACAGTAACACACTGAAGACTTATTTAAATTCAAGCTCCATAACCCCAGGTGCCATAACACCCAGAGTGTAGTAATACCTTCTTCCCAGAGCTCACATGAAGCAGGACCTTGAATCATGCAGTGCAAACAGATATCACGAACAAAATGCAGGAAAGAATCCAAACAGAGCCAAAGGGATTTAGGATGGGTTACAAAAATAATCAGTGTGGTAAAGCAAGAAACACTTCAGTTGTCTGAATGTACACAGTGACCTACCTATTAAACCATGCTATCTGACAATGAACTTGGGCCAAAGCTGCTCTGCACTATGTGAATAGTAATAGAGCAAATGAAGTAAAAAACCTTCCTGCTAAATAAAATCAATAACTGCCAAGCTGGTCCTACCTCATGTGGAGGAAGACATGCACTGCAGTAGAACTGTGTACAGAAGGCAGGAATCACTAGTGCCTTTCTTGCAATTCTTGTTTTTAATAAGAGTTCTGCAGGAAAAATATCATAAACGGAAACACAGAATCATTCCAGAGGTTACCCATTTCCACTCCTCCCACACCATGGCAAGCTTGGTTATAACCATGTCATTCCTAACAGATGTTTGTCTAATCTGCTGATGGATGCTCCAAGCTATTGTTAGGCAATCTCTTCCAGCACTTCATCCCCCTTGCTATTAGAACTGTTTTCTGTACTTCTAATCAGAACCTTTCTTGCAACAGCTTGTACTATTGTTTATTCCCCCAAGTTGTCCTCCTGTCTTTAGACTAACCAGCTCCAATATATCCAAAACTCTCCTTTTAAATCACCTTGTTGACTAACATTAATCTTGAGATTCATGAACCCTAGTACTTTTTTTGCAGTGTTGGGTTTTCCATCCTGAATTTACACTGTTGATTATTCTGTGTAAATGCAACAGCTTACATTTGTTTGTCAAAAAGCCTTGAATTTTATGTAAATATATTTCATGTAATTTTATGTAAATATAATTTCTGAATCTATTGATTTCTTTCAGTGTATATGGAGTTAGCGCCAACTGAAATTTCATAAGGCTTTTCTATATCACTATCAAGGACACTACTAAAACCCTTGAACACCAAAGGCACAATAGATGCTTATTCAATAGATCAAACAACTAGTAAAAAGTAGTTCTTTAGATATACTTAGTGAACTCCTTTCGCATCCACTCTGTGGTAGATTCATTGAGAATATTATATGCCTCAATTTCCTGTTGGAATGTGGAATAATTATAGATATATTATAGTTTTAATATATGAAGTTTTAATAAAATTGAGATAGACTCCCTTATTCTTTTCTAAGCAGGGTCTGTTGCTCTGCTGTAGTTTGGCTTGACAAAACCTGACAATTGACACAATTTATTCCTGACATTTATATGTTGAGTGTTATCCAATTCTTCATCTTCTATGCGTTCAAAACGAGATTGTGGGGTGTGTGTGGTTGTATTTAAATCAATCAGTCTCTTCTATCTGCTCTTTTTCCTCATCTCTAATGGTAAGCACTACCTTTTCCCCTTTCCCTATCTATCTTCAGTGTGTTCTCAATTACTGATCATTCTGAGACTGTTTGTCTTTTAAATATATCTAAATATGCTAGGCAGTCTGAAAGAAATGCCAAGCAGACAAAACCTGTAGCTTAATAAAAGTTCTTACAGTGTTTTACTTTGCAGTGTTAATTGCAACTTCAATAAAACTTCCTGTCTTTTACATTATTGCGGGTACTGTTCGTTTGGTTTTGATGATAATGTGTCTTAGAATCATAGAATCATAGAATCATAGAATCACCAAGGTTGGAAAAGACCTAAAAGATCACCCAATCCAACCGTTCACCTGTTCCCAATAGCTCCCACTAAACCATGTCCCTCAACACAACATCCAGCCTTTCCTTGAACACCCCCAGGCTCGGTGACTCCACCACCTCCCTGGGCAGTCCATTCCAGTGCCTGACCACCCTTTCTGAAAAGTAATACTTCCTAATGTCCAGCCTGAATCTCCCCTGCCATAGCTTGAAACCATTCCCTCTGGTCCTATCATTAATGACACAAGAGAAGAGGCTGACCCCCAGCTCACTACAACCTCCCTTCAGGAAGTTATAGAGAGCAATGAGGTCTCCCCTGAGCCTCCTCCAGGCTGAAAGGTCTTACCTAGAAACAGGTCAGGATCCTTAATCTCTTCACACAGGAGTTGGTCATAGGTCTGAAGGAAATAAATGCCCTGTTTCAATTCTCTGATGACTCAAAAAGGATGAGTTCACATCATCCCTTTCCAAACAGAACTGTGAAGACATAACTGAAGAATTCTGGTAGCAGTTTTAGTAGCATCAGTAAAATACTGCACCTAAACTAATCAAACCTATTGTTTTGCAGAGCTAGTTTTCCGAGGCACAAAGCAATGTTATACGCATCATTGCTTTCAAATGGGGAATAAGGTTCTTCAGAGATAGCTCAGGGTTTTTTAATATGAACATGTTACATTGTTCATTTCAGCTAAAGTTAGATCAGATTCAAAAATAGCAACTTCCATCTACTGCCCTTCACCACGAAGATAAGATAATGCAAAGCCCAGGTTCACCTATGTACATTCTTGAAGACATGAGAATGTTGTTTAGATACTTTTACAGAATCTTGGCACCAGATCAATACTAAATTCCATAACTGTGCAACTGTGACAAAAAATACCTACCTTGTTAACACAACACATACATCTAAATTTGAAAAAAGAACAGAAGAAATAGTCGTGGCCTTCCTGATCTTCATCTTGTACTGTTGTTCCTTTTTTATCCTATATTCAATGTGAAGACAATAATTTGCCAGGTCACTTTTTATTTCTTAGTGGCTTTACATTTCCAGGAATTTTAAGAAACAAAAATAGACTTTGTTGTGAAAATATGAATTACAGTCATACTGCACAGTAAGAATACTGAATGGAAATATTTATGTGGAATTACTTCTTTGCTTTATTCTTTTTTAACTGTTGATAAAAACATGTCTAATGATTCTAAATTCTATGAGTCTTCAGCCCACTAACCACAGCCTTTCAGTGCAAGGCCCAAACATCTTCCTAAGTACAATTGTGTTCAAAATAGGAGATTGTGGACTAAACTCTGGGCAGAATTACAAGCCTATAAACAATTCAGACAGTTCTTTACACAGAGATTGGTTGGAATATCAAACAAACTGCCAAAAGTTTTGCAGCCAGCAGTTAAAGTGACTTGTGTACATTAATTCAAAAAAAAGTTGGATTACACTTTGGAAAAGAAAGAAATACTACAGTACAGCAGCCATTGACATGTTTTTTTCTACTTTTTCTCTTCTCTTTTTCTGTATTTTTTGGAGGTTGAGATTATTGTAAGACTATTACATATAACTAACAAATATACTAAAATTAGCAATCTTTCTACTTTCATTTGTTACGATCTGCAAGAAGGTTCCCATGCTTATGTGAGACTGACCATTGGGCTTTCTTTGCAAGATTGCATTTATATTTTCACTCTTTGTTTGTTTCTTTCTTTCTTTTGGCACAATTATGCCAAGCAGCACTTTAAAAAAAAATTCAAGCCTCAAAAAACAGATGTGGAAGATGAGATAAAATAAGATATCTAAAATAAGATATCTAAAAGTATACAGATGACTAGATAATTCAACACATACCTGGAACATTATCTTCATCTGTTACACATTTCTGTCATGTCCAACCTTTTTGTGATCATTGTTGAAGGAAAAAGAATCTGATATAGGAGAGAGTGTTCAGGGAAAAGGAAAACAACATGAAAAGTCAAATGGAAATTCATTTTTCACTGGAGGAAAAATAAATGCTTAACTTGTCAGAAAATTAGAACACCAAGATAATCACCAAGCCAGAGCACAGGAAAGAAGAAGAAGAAAAAAAAAAGAAGTTTTAGAGATTATTTGTATTAGCAAAGTCCTCTCATTCACTCAAGTTGTCATACTGGTATCTAGAGCAACAAACAGGAGCAGTAATGATTATGAACATTGCTGCTGTAACAGAAATAAAGAAAGTGGATGGGAAAAAAAAAAGAGTATCACCCAGTTCCTTACCTTTCCAAAATATGCTTCTTTCTTGTGGAACATCTTCTTATAGTTTTTTTAGTATATTTTTATATTTCTCAAAGGATCAATTTTCCACTGTTTCCCTTCAAAGATGCTTCTGTGACTTATGGAAATCATTTCCTATGTGGAAATGATTTAGCTACTTGTGAACAGATAACACAGAAGGACCAATCACCATGGCAATGTCAGTAACTGCTACTGATCACCTGAAAGAAGTAGATGAGGTCTTCCTAAAACAATTTGGCCTTAGTCATCATTGGGAACATAATATCTGTGGATAGAAATGAGAAGTGATCAAGGAGCCAAGAAGGGGTAGGTATTTGGCTAGACCTCACATTTGCAAACAAGGAAGAACTGGACAGAGACATGAAAAAATGGGGAAAGTCTTGATGTACTAAGTATGAGATGGTGGAGTTCAGGATTTTGAGGGGAGAAAACAAGGTAAAAAGGATCATAACACTATATTTTGAGAAAACTTTGGCCTATTCAGGAACCTTCTTGGAAGAATCCCAAGGGATATAGCCCTCCAAAAAGAAGATATTTTGAAATATCACCTCCTCTGTGTTTCAGTACAGTCCATGCTTATGTGCAGGAATTTGAGGAAAGATGGCAGGAGCTCTGAATGGATCGAGATGAATGATCGAGCAGTCAGAGAAGTTCCCTAAGAAGGAGAAAGCAAATGTAACATCTTCAAGAAGGGCAGAAGAAAGGATTTGGACAAATAGCATCTTCCAGGCTCTTTTCAATGACTCAGGGACAAGACAAGAAGCAATGAACACAGTCTGAAACACAAGAAACTCCTTCTGAGCATGAGAAAACACTTCTTTGCTGTGCAGGTGACTAAGCAACATAAGAAGTTGTCCAGAGATGTTGTGGGGTCTCCTGTGAAATATTCAATAGAAACCTGAGCTAGGTGGCCCTGCTTGACCAAATGAACTTTACTGGGCCAAATGAACTCTAAAGATCCCTTTTTCAACCTTAACCACACTGTAACACTGTGATTGGATGTAATTCGTCTTGATTTTAGAAAAGCTTTCAAAACTGTCTTCCATAATGTTCTCGTAAACACCCAAACAAATAAATAAAAAATAAATATAAGAACAAACCTTTTTAAGGTGATAGTGTCTAAACACTGGAAGAGGTTGTTTAGAGAAGCTTACCAGTCTCTACTTCGGAGATACTCAAAACCCTACTGGACACAACTCTAATTGTTTGCTTTGAGCAGGAATCTGTACTGTGATGTACATGATCTCCACTTTAACCATTCTGTGATTCTGTGTTTCAGGTAAAGCTTGTGAAATTTAAAATATTCTATGTATTTCAAAAATGCTGTGCATTCCCTCAGGATCCAGAAAAGCAAGACCCTTGTCACTAGACCCAAAACAAATTAGTAAATAACCCAGAATAAATCAGAAAGGATGAAACTTGTCATGTGTCCAAAGTGCTATAGCATCAGATGATGTTTTACTACAGGAAGTGCTATAGCATCAGATGATGTTTTACTACAGGAAGTAACATGATGTTTAAAGTAAGATACGGAGTAGATTTACTAGAAAGTTTTTGTTTTCTTCATCCAGGCATTTATCATCATTTTAGACTAACAGCTGAAATTCATCTTTTGTAATGATAAATTATAGCTGGATGAAACTTGTCCGGGCCTGCCCTCTTCTTCATTCTTAGTTGCATTCCCTTGGTCTTTGAGGAAAAAATACTCAAATTAGGAAGTCCCCTTACAAAATGGTTTGCAAGAAAGCGGAGCTATTTCTGTAAACAATAGGAAAGTCCAGTTGTTGTATCTCTATTTGTGAGAAAGAGAAAATGGAGCTATTTCACCCAAAAATATCCAAAGTAATACCAAAGAGTCTTTCTTCACAGTGGTGGAGGTGTCACAGGGCACAGTTGTCATCTGCCTTGGAATAAGAACAAAAACTATATACTGAAATGGCAGGAAGTCAAAGATTTACTCTTGCTCTCAATGTGAAAATTTTTTGGAAGAAAGTAAAGATCAACTATACAAAGGTTGTAGAAAAAGACAGTGTTTCCAAAAGAGAAAGCATGAGATACTGTGTGCAAACATGGCCAATGACAAGGGGGAAAGGGAGAAGAATCATGCCAGTACATATTTACTATTGCCAAATGAGCTGAAAAAATCCAACATCATTGCTATGGTATTTTTTTCACTAGATCTGAAGGACAGCAGCAGTGGAATCTGCTGTTTGTGTTGAAGTGTCAAGAGGGGAAAGAACAAAGATGTGGAAACATCTGCTTTTAGAAGCCTCTTGAAAAATAATTATGCAATACCCTGTGAGAAACATCTGTTAAAAAGGCTGCTGTCCACCCATCACATTGAAAGAAGTCACTTAAGGAAAATATAAGCAAGATCAAGAGAAGATTGTGGCACATTTTTCTTTTGCAACACCCAGCACTGAAAATCTAAACTGAAGCTCAAGCATAAGATCAGCAAGAGAAAGATGTGATAGAAGAAAGCAGGATGATATACCACTGCTGAACAGATGGTACAACCTGCTATTACATAATCAATACAAATTGAACCAGACGCTATGCTTAGTATGTGTACTCTTTCTGAATACAAACAAATTGCTTTCTGGGAACTCACAGCCCTCCCATTCACAGAATCTAATGCTTTGGAAGAAGTGATAGAGCCTTCTTTTCTACCACAGTGAGCCTATTCTAGTATAGTCTTCCTTCCACCGCACAGAGGAATACGAGTTTTCTGTAAATTATTATGCCACAGAGTCCAATGCTTTCAAGATTTCTGAGACCAGAATATACACTGAAACACCAACATGAATAACAGTGTGAAATGCCAGTCCATTAACGACAAAATTCTTGTAGAGACTGATGGATAGAATAGCAAGGTAAGATTTTACTCATTGCTAAAATGTCTGCTATGAAAATTGCCTCCAGTTGTTAAAACCTCCTAGAACTAGGTTCTAACAGCAGGAAGCAGTTAACCCCACTGTTTGTGCACATTGCTATAGTGGAAAGTGAGCATATAATATCATATCCACACTTGAACTACTGTGCAAAGGTTATACACATATCAGCTGATATAAGATCCAAACCTTTCAGGTGGACTTATGAGCCTAGTACAGTGCTGTGTTGACATATGATGTCATACCTGAATGCTAAAAATCACCCTAACTCCTTGTCACTTTGATGTGCTTTACATGCATAACAACTCATTCACGTTTTAAACCCTAAACCTTTAGCCAAAATATAGAAGGAGCTTGACTACTTAACAGAGGTTACATGAATAAAGGCACAACACCCGATGCCTTGCAGCTTCTGTATTACTAGTATAGTTAACTTCATCTACAGTTCAAAAGACAAAGTGCAGATAGAAATATTGCATGTGACAGAAAGAGGCTGGATATGAAATCCTGTTTTATCTTTATGCTTGACTTCATGCTCAATTCAGTTGCGTAAGAAGTTCTCTAACAAAAGATCTGACTCCTCAAGTTATTGAGAAACTCTCCTTGGACCTCAGAACAAATACCTATAATTCAACACTGTATGCTACTGTATTTTCCTCAGAAATCGGTATCTGTCCGTAAGATGCAAAATAACTGTTATAAGTATAATATGGTTTGTAAAATGCTTTGAAATTCTTGGTGGTGAGTAACAAGATAGAGTCATGTAGGAAGATATTATTATTATTTCGCAATTATAAAAATGAGTGCAAAATATAGTCACCTTGCTGCTTAAGTTGCTAAAAGAAAAAAAATATTGAATGAAGTAGGAGTAGGGAGAATTTAAGTATTCCCAAAATAATTGTCAACCAACTGAAGTCCCATTGAAAATTCCCAGGAATTGTCTTCTCAAAACAGCAACTTATAAGAAGTGTCTTCTTAATATTTTCTCTGCTTATTTTTACTTATAAAATGTTTCTTATGAGAAGTTTTAACCTCATTTAGTCTCTGCTCTCTTCTGAACTAGTAACTGTGATTAATTCAGATGTTTTAATGAATATTTTTGTCTCTTTGCATATCTTCTTAGAAGAGCATTACACCAGCTAAAAAACCTAGCCTCTACCTTTAGGGTTGGTAAAGACCATCCATAATTTGCTGACCACAAGCACTGGCAGATGAGGAGTACAACTTACTGTGTGTGACAGATTTAGATATTTATCAAAGTCGATGTGGGCATGTGGGAGAAATATATACGTATGTGTTGCTGTCCACAAGTGCTTCTTTGAAATAGAGTTCCATAATAGGATCAATGAGCCAAATCTTAAAGCTTTCCTTGTGTACAGAGGATCTCTCATCTCAGCCCCATGGAAGAATACATGCTTTGGATATTTAGGGAAGAAATTAATGAAAATGCAGCCACACAGTGAGAGATTTGCAACATTCCCTAGGTTGAAATAACATTAAGGAAGAGTTCTGTCTATCAAATTCAAATGCCCTTCAAATTCAGTGGCAAGAATAGAAGATATCAAAATACATTGCTTTCTGAATACTTTGCTCAATTAAAGATTGCAAAATTTAGTTGAAGGATGTTCAGGATCCTTCAGCAGGAATGCATTGGAGCCACCAGAATGAAGACCAAGCTAAATACTTTAAGTGAGCAAGATACATTCTCATTTTGTGCTTCAAACTATGTAGAAGTCTGTATTACAAAATACCCTTATAGAATTACAGCAGATGCCTTTGACATCTGGGAAGCGTGGCAATTGGCTTCAGTATAGAGTTTTCCCAGCTAACATAGGTCACATAGGTCAAACCAATTTCCATGTCAGTGCAGGACCGGTATACACACATGTAAATGCCACATGGTCACTATCTGACTGTTCATGATCTGCTGCCACTAACTTCTATTGTCAGTCAACTTAACATTCAATGTAATTTAATCAAAACCTTGGGCACCATATAATCTATATTAAAAACAGAAATTGCCTTCTCAAGTGACAATTTCCAACTGCATTGGATGGGGGCAAGAGAAGACTGTTCATCTACTTGTAACTATGTCTACAAAAGCAAACTGAAAAAAGAAAATCCTAGCTCTTCAAAAGCACACAGGCTTGTCTACACAGAGAAGTTGGTCACTGAAAGTGGTCAGGCACTGGACTAGGCTGTCCAGAGAGGCTGTGAAGTCACTGTCCCTGGAGGTCTTCAAGAAACATTTAGACATTGTACTGAGGGACATGGTTTAGTAGGAAATACTGGTGATAGGTGGGTGGGTGGACTGGATGATGCTGGAGGTCTTTTTCAACCTTGGTGATTCTATGATTCTATAATTCATCAGTGGAAATCTATTCTGCATGACTGAATAATATATACATTTAAAGTGTAATTTAAACATTCTCTTTCAAGCAAGCACTAGTACATAGTGTGAAGAATAGATGAATTCTAGACATTTGTTTCCACAGTCTGTCCTCTGAGCCAAGGGATAAACCATAACACATTTCTTTGCTTTTCTCATTTTTTTTTATGGCTACACATAGTTGTCATAACCAATCTGATTATCAAGGATGCAGCTGGGCTGCAGTAGATGCTTTCAGGGGCTACAGTGATATTTGCTATTACAGTCATTTTTAGATCTGATGGACAGTAAAACTAGGACCAGCAGAGGTACGTCTGATAATATTCTATACTTGTCGCATGTTGAAGGATGGTTCCATTATTTTTCTGAATGCATACACTGCTATCACTTTTTTATTACCACTCATTAAATCTTTGCAATATCAGCACCCTCTCATTACTATCCTGCCTTCTTCATGACTGTCTTTGTTGTGTTTGTACTATTCAAACATCAGTAAATTCATAGATTGCTAAAATAATACTTGCAAAATAATTATTTCTCAAATATGTAAAACATTGCATGTTTGGTTGAAACTCCAACATTCTACCTTTTAATCCTTGTGGTATCTGTCCACTTTTCTGCAATCATGTCTGTGAGAGAAAGGCAGATATTTTCATGAAGGATTTAATTCCCAGGTATACTTGTGCCAGCAACTCCCCTAAGACACTGAAAATAGGCTCAAATTCTATAAAATACCAGCATTCACAGCAGTGAAAATATAGTAACCTAAGATTGCCTATAATACTAAAGACCAAATCAGCAGGCACTTTGTCATTTGTAAAGTTCTAGTTCTAAAAACTAGTTTAAGTCTGATGGCAGCCCTAGAACTGAATCATATAATCATGAGGTTGGAAAGGACCTGCAAGATCATCTAGTCCAACCATCCTCCCCATCACCATTACTACCACAAGCTACTAAACCATATCTCGTAGATCCTTACCCAGACGCCTCTTGAACACTGCCAGGGACGGCAACTCCACCACCTCCCTGGGTAGCCTTTCCAGTGCCTGACCACTCTGTGAGAGAAAAAGTTTTTCCTTATGTCTACTTGAACTGTCCCTGCAAAATTATGCATTCCAAGCACTACAGGTAGCATTGAATCCCTCTCTTTTGAAAAGCAGAAGATGAAAATGTAACATATTCAAGAATTGGGACACAACAATTGTCCCTAATAATTCTATTTTTAAAGATCTAAAGATGTGACCAAAGAGAAGGATTTCGCTGTCTCTTTCTTTTAGATCATCCTATGTCTACAGGATGAAATTAAAAAAGACGCACACGCACATGCACACACACACACACACACACAAACAAACAAAAAAAAAAAAAAAAAAAAACAAAACAAAACAAAAAAAAACCTTTTTTGTAAAGACTTGGAGATTTGTAAAACCAGAATGAACAAATTTTGGTTGTTAAACCAGAATAACAGAAAGTGGAAATAGAAGAGGTGATGGATTTGTAAATTTTCTAACAATTTCAAAATCAGCAAATCTAGTGGGATCTTCTGGTGAGACCAATTCCAGGCTGATCTTATTTAAGTTAGAACTAAAGAAGTGTAATTCAACCATTTTTAATAAAAATACCTGAATATAATCAGAAGAAACAAGACAAACTCTGTGAAAGGCAGAATGCTGAATGATCTTTTACAACTGCTTTTAATTGGCTAAATTATTCATCTTCAATATGGACAGAAAATATGATAGCTGTTGTTGCTACAGAGATGCAGCACATACCACTAATTAATCATAAATGAAGTTGACAATCCTGTTACATTAGTTTAGTGTCTCATCTGAAATTATCTGACAAGCTTGCTTTGTAGCAGGTAGATTTCTTGAACCAAGAATGGATCAGCTCAAGTAGTTGAATTTAGAGCACAAAAGAAGAGGACCTCCTTTTTGAATGACGATAAAGATTGTGTTTTGTGAATTCTGTATCATCAGTACATAGTTGACACACCTGGTAAGTAGAAACTAGATTTAAACTCCAAAAAGGTGGGCAGGCAGTAAAACAGATAATTAGTATTTGTCTACCACATTATGTTAGAAAGAGAAACAACAATTCATCGTTCAGCTCCAGAAAGACAACAGAACTGCTGACCACATTATTTATAGAATACTGGGTTCTCAACAACCTAAACAGCCTCATCAGTGCAGCGTCTGTGTCTACACACTCCCTTGGAATTAGGAACCTAAATTCTAAGTTTTTCTTTAGGCATCTAAGTGCTTTTTTGGATCTCACTCTGAATTCTTACTTCTCATAGAACCTTTTCCAAAAACTCCATTAATTTCTCCAGCAATTATCAGAAGACCATGAGATGATTCCACTAATACACAAAATAAAGAATTAGGTTGCTTTTCTGTTTTTATATGAAATACAAAAGAAAACACATCTGTAAAGTAAACTAAAAACGTTGTGTTGTGTGACTAAGCCACTTAATAATGAAATATGTGTGGGGACTTCCAGTACTCTACTACTGCAGACCATAAGATCTATTGCAGAATTATTATTAAAAATTATATAAATATACATCATTAACCAAGGATTATGCACACTCCTCAATTGTATACACCAAGAAGCAGAAACAATGTGCAAAACTGCACATCTTTGCAACGTCCTCCACACTGCTGGGAGATTCCTCAGTAACTGAACAAATACTTTCTCTGCAAAAGAACACAGCATTAAATAAAGATTCTATGATCTAGGGGAAATACAACCAAGGACTTAGGTGTATTTTCTTGGGAAAGAAAGCACTCTTTTTCCTCATTTCAGAACTCCAGGAAGGAGATAATCAATATAATTTCACTGGAAATTATCTGGAAAATAATCAAAATAATTTCACTGTATTAAATAATTTCACTGCAAATTATATTGGACTGGTGTATACATCATAAAATTAACTAAAATATTAAGATTTCATGCTAACTTTAAATAAATCTTTTTGTTAGAAGACGAAAAAGTCCATACCCATATGATTTAATCAGGCCATTCTCTCCTTTTCTTTACTATGTAAAACAAAAGAATTCAAAAAGAAATTGCAACTCATCACCCTTACAGGAGGTATCTTTTATTCCTCTTGGCAGATTTTTAGTATTCAAGCTGAAAGATGTGGGTTCAACTTTCATCTTCTTTTGATTTATATAATGATCCCAGTTGTCTACGTTAAGCCCAGATTCTTTATGAGCTGAGTATACTGTCAACAACAATAGGATTCAGCTAGGCTTTGTGGATGCTGATGCTGAGTTGAAACTGAATTTAAATGGATCTGAGGTTTAGCTGAACCACAGCCTTCAGATTCATGACCAAACTTAGGATGGAATTAGACCCATGTTCTGTCCCAGAGCCATTTGACTTCTACATGATTGTTTAAGGCACTTGAAGCCCTGAGGATAATGTTCTGCAGGAGAGATGGAGGTTTCACTTCTCTCAACAGTGTAAGAAAAATGTAATACTGAGATACTCCATTTGGAGTTCAAAATGAACAGCTTTAGAAAACTAACACTATATTTCTGACAAGAAATTAAGAGAGACATCTGGGCATATTCAATGTTAGCAGTTTTCATCAGTTTTGCAATTAAAAGGATACATAAAATGTAAATGAAACAGAAAAAAAATGAAGGTCACATACAAGCTCTGTAAAATGTGTCTCCTGAAAGGAAAATATTCATTAATTATTCATCTGTTGTGGTTCAGGTTTACCTTTCAAGACAAAAACCTGCAATTGCAGAAAACGTGGTATAAAAACCAACACCATGAACTAAGAAAGTGCATGAAGCAGCTCTTGAAAATGAGGACAGGGGGAGAAAGCTGGGGCTGTTCAGCCTGGAGTAAAAAAGGCTGACAGCAGACTTTCAGCATCTAGAGTGGGATTATAGAAAGAATGGGACAGACTTTTTAGTGGAATCTCTTGTGATGGTACAAAGGGAAATGGTTTCAAAGTAAAAGGGGGGATATTTAGTCTGGAATATAAGGAAGAAGTTTTTTTACTGTAAGGGGGTGAGACACTGGCACAAATTGCCAAGAGAGGTGCTGGATGTCCCATCCCTGGAGACATTCAAGAGCAGCCTGGACAGGGCTCTGAGCACCTGAAGGAGCTATAGGTGCCCCTGTTCATTGATGGAAGTTGGACTAGGTCCTTTCCAACTCAAATGATTCTATAATGCTAAGAACATTCAGGCACAAACGTCACAAAATATGGCTATAACAACACCCCTTTGCTAACAGAGTTAAACTATAGCTTGTAGTAACTGTAACAAAAGAATTTAAAAGACCCCCCCTACTCTCAGAACACTTGCAGTTCCATCAGGAGAATATACGAACATTCTAAATTGTATCACCATTATAATTTTACCTAGTGATGAAGTCATGGCAAATATCACTATGATTATGTTAATGGCTATATTTAGATTTCTTAAAGGAAGAACAAAATATTTTTCAAGAGCAAATACAGTATCATCAAATGAATTTGCACAACCTTTCAGATTGCAATACCTGAATATGAAAGCTCTTTCTTTTTTTTCCTCTTTTCAACCCACATACACCTTTCTGTAAGTTATTGACATCTCTCACAAAATAAATAAATAAATAAAAATTAAAAAATCAAGAGCTCAAAGAGCTTACATTACAATAACAAATGCTTCAGAATTGTCTTCCCAGAGGACAATTTCACATGTCCACATGAAATGTGGATCACAGTACTCCAAGAGTTTATTATCCATTCCAGATACAGCTCTTGCAAGTCTACTTTATGTGTTTCACCTTAGCTTCCAAAATCTATTATTTTTTAAGTTGGGGGTTGTGGGGAAAGCAGATAAACAGAGCAGGCCAGGCTAAATTAAGATCATAAAACCACCCCACATTTTCAGCAACTAGCTGATCTCCCATGAAACTGGATTTCAAACTTTCTTCAGATTCCTTCATAAACAATGTCCCAGGAGCTTTCCGTGTATGACGATTATACACTTTTCTTTTTTTAAATTATTCTTCAGAAAGGGCATAAGCTGATTCCTTGGAGAGATAGTGCTTTTTATCTACAGGGACTTTGTAAATAAATTGATCCAGATGTTTTGCTTTAGATCTCTCCAGACATACTAAATTATTCCTTACAACATCAGCACTTCATTTCCTCTATTTGCTGTGAAGATCTCAAAACAGACTACTCTTCAAAAGACAAATTACTGAAACGTATTAGCATTAACAAGATCATTCAATTTCTTAAAAAAAATCTGTCTTCTATATATGGATACATTTGGTGCCATGTAACAGCTTCCAGAAAGGATCACGATCAAATATTTGGATCATTTTCCTAAGCCACTGAAAAATTATCAAAAAAAAAAATCTTAAGAATTTCATTTTTCCTTTCCTTTTTTACATGATTTGCTGCATTTATCTTTAAAAAAAAAATAGGCATGGGATTGTAGTGGCTTCTGAAGTCTGAGTTAAAACTCAGACAAAATCTAGTCCAATGCATTAGGATGAAAATAAAGTGGGAAACAGTGAGAAACTGGGAATACATCCATGGACTAGGTAAAAGATACTTAACATATTTTCACATATTCACTCAAAAATTAGTGAAGAAGAAGGAAGTCAGCTCCTTGTGTTTATTAGTGGCAGGACTAACAGGACATTCTTCAGAAATGCATATAGAAACGTACATTTTTTTTAAGCCAATAATAAAAAGTAATAATTAACTTTAAGGATATACCTTGATATATCTGAACATACTGTATCAAAACAAATTTTAGCTGATTTCAGTAATTTTCTTTGGATGTTTTTCTTCCATTTTGTAATGATGCGACCATTTTCTCCATGGCACTGAAGTAATCTTTCCTAATTACAGGATTTTGAAAGTCATATGCTGACAAATATAGTAACCAGCTTTCCATTCTATACTTCCTGAATTAGAATATTTGCTTTAAAATGAAATCATTGGTAGCTTTCCAGTTACTATAAGGACAGCGGGATCAACAGAGGGCACATCAACAGATTACAAAGCAGGTGGCATGAGGCTAAATCTAAACAGTTTCCTCACATAGCTTTGTAAAGTTGGTTCCAGATAACTCCTAATGAGTGTTAAGGGCTGTCTGGTCACTTAGTTGCATACAAGGTCTAGAGAGGTCAAGGTCTAAGGATCAGAGCTTCCAATTACATTCTATTGAACACTCATTAGATGTAAAAGTTGTCACCAAAAGACCCACAAGAAGTATACTTTCTAGTTATTAAACAGTTGTGCCCTTAAAAGACCCATATGACTCCAAAAACTATTAGATACTGAAAGAGAAAAAGAGACAGCCAAAAAGAGGTGAATCTGAGGACACAGTAGAAAATTGAGGTCATTGTTCTATATCACATTCCCCATGTAAAAGAGGAATGTGAAACTCGTCGTCTATTGAATCAGTCGGTATTTGGCAGCATCAATTCTAATGTTGAGTTAAACCATTTAGGAGGCAGATCTGGAGAGCTTTTCATTGCAAAATGAACAAATAATGAAAGACACTTATTTCATAACCTGTGTTTGTTACAAACACATGTCACTGAGCTGTTGCTCATTCCCTAAAAGCCAATAAAAAGGAGAAATTAATATGACTAAAGACAGTGTTTTTTACTTCCTTTAAATAAAAGCCTCATATAAAAGCTCTTGTGGTTTGGTGATTGTCCGCTGTTGCTGACTGCTAGGGCAGGATTTGTCTATGCACTTCTTTAAGATTGCTATTATGCTCTTTTTCTCCCAGTATGAGTACTGGGAGAACACACCAAATGAGACCATTCCAAGGGGAGAGCACCTGGTAAGCATGAACCCTGCAATGACAGATTTTGAACCAGTCACAACCCAAAAGGGTAGTAGAGAGACAACAAGCTCAAGATGGGGCTAATGAAGAGGGCCACACACATGCTTACAGTCAAGAATGCTAGCACTTAGCTATGTCATTAGAAGAGGTAACGCATAAGGTTGGGACAAGGAATCCTAACATTCAACTGCTAAGGACTGATCTTCAGCAGCTTGGAGGGTGATCATAGGAGACAGAAATATGGTACTCAGGGTCAGGAGACAAATGCTTGAGGTTCCCCTTAAAGCAGCACAGCAGTCCTGGAATAAGTCCGAAGTATTATGATGTTTCTCTTCTTTCTTTCTCTTTAAGCACCCCAAAACATAGCATTGTTCAAACTTTCTGGATCTACAAAACTTTTCAGAGAATGAAAGACTCCAGGTTTTATAAACTTCCTGGTGCTTTTCAACAGCCCTCACATTACCTGGACTGCAGCCTTACTTGCAGTATCTTGGCTCTGCTCTTCCCAGTCTGCCTGGAACCAATTAATGCATTAGCACAAAAAATAAAAAAGGAATTAATCATCCCTTTCTTAACCTCAAAAGATTTATTTTGGACAGGCCTTTATGGAGATGGGAGTAAGATATGAACTGAGTTACCCTTTCCTAGCTGACATAAAGTCTTACTACTAATTTCCCTTCTTACCAGGTGGCACTTACAATAAGTTATGAGGCTGCATGTATCATGACTGTTCCCCTTGCCTTTCTTCTCTACAGCACACAGGTAGAAGCTGAAAAAGGGCATCATCTCCTATCTACATTCTTACATTTTCACTTCCAGGTTGCAAACTATCCAACACAATGTGACAAGACCCCACCTCCCAACTTTGTCATTTTTTTATGGACTTCTTTTGACCCAAACCTCTACATAACCAGTCCCAACAGGAATCCTCAACCTTTTATACATAATTTGTAAATTGATTATCTTCCTTCTGCTGCTACAGAAATCTCAAAATCTCACAAATTTCTTCAGTTCCCTATAATCTTATCAATCCAGAGGAAAATCTTTTTGGCCAATTTCCTTCCCCTTTCACAGTTAACCCACTCACACTCTCGCATCTCTCAGATGAGATTCTCCATTCTCCTTAGGACTCACAGAAGGAGGAAAGCTGGGAAAGAAGTAATACAGGACCAGTGAAGGAATGTAGTAGCAGAATAACCTACCATTTAGATACTGACACTTGCCTTGCCGCCTTCCACCAGCCTTTTCCACAGGGTCAGAGTATCCCTAAGTATATACCAAGGCTGACTGAGTCCTTAAACAGGGTATGTAATGATAGCCTCAGTCTTGAAAAGCCTCTACCTCTTCTACCTCTTTCTCCTCCATTCTGTTTCTGGCCTTGATAAGTAGAAATTGAGGCTGCAGGGAAACCCATAAGATCAACGCATATCAGTAGTGTACCACATGCAGCCTTAGCTCTGTGGAATTAAAAGATGCTCCACAGGATCAGCATCATTTAATAACTCCCCTGTGTCCATGTTTGGAGTTCAGTCACACATCTCAGCCACTCTGCACGCCTCCATGCCCTACAACCTCAGAATGACCAGAATGACCAGAAGGTCCAGAGCCCAACTACATCTTCTTTCTTCCCTTTACCAGTTTTCCACCGCTTTCCCAAAACACATCTGTATTTCTTTTTTTACTCTTGAAAAGACATGGGTTTGCTTTTCAAAATGCCACTTAAGCAAGAAAAGAGGGGAAATTACACATCAGAAGTAAAATGGAGCGTTCTACCCTTTGGCTTGTTAATTAGGATTTATGTACTGGAAAAATCCAATTTCTGGCACCGATGAGTTAATAAGTGAAAAAATGTTGGAAAATTGGAAAAACTGGTATAATTATCTAAAAAAAACTAGCACATCTAGTCATTTCTCACATATTGTTATTAGCACCACAGTTATTTCAGCAGGAGGGAAGCTGGGGAAGAAGTAATACAGGATCCATGGAGGAAAGCAGTACTGACTCCTGAGAGAAAACAGACCTGCCATTAAACACTTCCTTTATCTGTGACTTACAGTGTTTAAACTGGAGATAATTATTTCCACTAGGGGTATCATAAATGCAAAACTACCCAATTCCTTTTGTGCAAACATCCACGTTGGTACATAAATTGCCAATATTCTGATTTTTACATCCCTTTTCTTATGGTAGAAAGGAAAATGTGATCTGCAAGACAAGAGAAAACAGATCCCTGGACAGTAATCCATACAGCATGAATGTGAACAAGAAGAGGATTCACACGTACGCTCTTGAGATTCAAATGCTTATCGTAAGATTTCCAGAGTGTACCAGTGAATCTGGTAAGCTATTTGTTGCTTTTGTGAGGAAGGCAAGAAAAAACTATCCCAGGAAGGATGCCAGTAGCAGTTGCACTTTGTTGATTCTGCTTTGAGTTTTTTGCTTTTATATTTTTTCTTGGTGATATTTCATTATATGAACATTTTGACAGTTTAATGGGTTCTCTTGCTTCTCCTGCAGTGTAATCCTTCAGGAATCTTATCCATAATGAGTCTCTTGCTAACATGTTGAATACTAAGACCTTCTTTTTTAAAATGTGTGCTAAAAGTACTAGTTGTGCTTTACAATTAACTTTGCACTGTAGCCAAATTGGATGAGATCCAGTAAGAGATTTAGATATTTCAGTGCTAGGCAGTATAACATATATCTTTCAGTCACTCAGTTCATATGGGAAAATTCAGAAAGGGAACGGAGTGTCAGGCTCTCCATTCAATGCACAGGGTGACTTGGTACTTCAGATGCAATCTAAAGCAGCCAGCATACCACACAAGCACATGATAGCAATATACTCAGGAGGCAACCACTGAGAACTAACTGAAGGCAAATGAGAAGACCAACATGCCTTAAATCCTGCTCACCCAGGAATGCAGTTTGATTTATAGCATATCCAGAACTCAGAAGTCTCAACTCATGTCACATTCTGTCTCTCCAAAAAAATAAGCAGAGTTCATACTTTTCAATTAAAAATAGGTTATAAATGATGGACTCTTCATACAGACACCTAGTGGTAGCCCAGGCAATAAAGGATCTCAGTTCTTCCCTTAGCTCAACTGACTTCAAAGCCCTCCAAAGACAGCATCCTACTTGAAAGTACACTTAATGCATCAAACACAGTCAAGAAGCTCTAAACTCCAAACAAACATCAAAAACTGAAGCATAGAAAGGCCAACAGGTAACTTAGAAGCAAGTAAAGAGATGTCTCTTTCCACTTCTACTGGTGTATCAAGCAGCAATTTCATGTAATATGTACAATACATCCGGGGAGCAGAAAGAAGAAACTTGGGTCCATGTAATCTGAGAGTCCAGGAAGCCCTCACTTGTACTCCCTTCTCTGACACGAATACTTGGCAACTGTCCGTACAGTGGCAAAGCTTCATGGGATAAGATGAAGAATGCTCTGCCACACAAACCAAGGCTACTTTACAGAAAAGTGATTAGGTATAACACCGTTGAAAATGTAAGGTTTCATCTCAATAGACAGACTGGACTGCATTTTTCTAACTCTTCATATTTAGGTACACCAATCAGTAGTCTGAATGGACCCATTTGTGGTGGCTTTTAGAAATAAACAAACAGTAGCAACTCCATCAATTTCTGAAATGCTTACTCTCTCAGCATGTGAATATCCCTAAGAGATTAAGTCTCTTCTGAAATTCACATACCTGATAGTTTTGCCCTTTACAACTCTGAAGCGTCATCTATACCATTTAAACTTCTTCTCACCTATTTTCTTGCATTACTTAAATACAGACTACCTTATTTCAAAATGCCACTTTGACACATTTGGTTTTACTTCTTGAAATTACCAAAATATGCTTCTCAGACCAAAGAAGTTGTCAACAAAACCCAACTATCCAACACCTCATAAGTTAAATTGCACACTGAGCACTGAGGGGAAGGAACTTACTTGTTTTGCTTCTACTTGGAACTTTAAAGAGCATCTCAGCAAGTCCATATTTAGTATATTATTTGCTATTTACACTTATCAGATAATGTTTTCACATATTTACATGTTTTCCTGTACATACTACTTTTATTACCATCATTATTTTTCTATATTAGCATGAGGAAACATAAATTATAAACTTAGGAATCCTCTGCTCCCAGATTCAGGTCAGCTTTGCATTGTCCAAATAAAGGTGCATGCACAAAAACTGCAGTATCCATGCAGTTGAATTACCATATTACATGAGAGATATTTTTGCTGTTTGGCCTCAGTGCTGACTGCTGTCCTATTCTGATAAGGAAGAATTTGCCAATTCTCATCAACTCGTACTCAAAAACCATCATCACCATAGCCTCCAAATGCACTTCACCCTGCACTTCCATTCCTACCACGACCAATCATCAGCCAAGATTTCCAGAACTGATTATTGATATCCTCTTCCTCACTAAGGAAGATGGAACTGAAAATACATTTGCCTCTTTGGTAATCCATGAAAAGGAGATTACAAGGGAAAGATAGTGCTATCTAAGTTTTTTTCATTTAGGTTGCTTAAATCAAAACATTACATAATGAACAACCAATTTAAATAATCAAATTTGCTTTTCCTCAGAGAAATAATATGTATACTCTATGCATTTCAGATGTTAATGAAGGTTAATTCTACAGTATTACCTTCAGATACAAAAAGCATCACATACCTCTTCTCTGACACTCAGAAAAAACAATCTGTGAGCATTTTACATTTTTGTATCTCAATGCACTATGAAAAAAAGAAAGCGTAAGCGAAGTAATCCATACCTTACCTAACAAGGAACAGAAGAGGTACAGAAGAGTCACCAGGTATGTGTTACATGTGCTAGAAGCACAAAGAACAGCTCCTTTCTAAATATTAGCCCTCCCTGTCTTTCTTTTCCCCTTACTTTCTTCCTTTTGTATTAGGAAATGTGCTGTCAATGACTCTTACAATTGACCACATAATATTAAAGATATTGAAAACTAAACAACTGGAAAAAAGCAACTGCAAAGTGAGACTGTTCTTAAGTTTTTGTTTCTTTTCTTTTTGCTATAAATTATTCTTTATTTTCAGCAATTAACAAAGGCTTTGAATGAGATTTTCTTCACTAAAAAATTCAATATTTTTAGTCCTGCTGTTATGCTGCAAAGAAATCAGTACTTCTCCAAGATATCCAGGAAGTTACCAGGAAGACCATAGAAGAGTGGACTTCACATTTCTCAAATTTCTAAGTAAAATTCAAATGGGAAAAATATAATTTAACATTCTCTGGAGAACATAAAGCAGCAAAAAATCTCACGCCAAAGCTTAAAAACATTATTTCAAATCTTCCCTTAAAATAAATAAATAAATAAATAAAATAAGCGTGTAAGGGAGCATCATTAAGCTGGAATCCATGGAAAGAGAGTTGTTGCGCTTTGGGTGTTTTTTTGGTTTGGCTTTTTTTTTAAGAGCTAGAAGAAATTTCAAGCCTTACACTTGCCTTGGAGCCTCATTTCCAATTTTTGTGGTTTTACAACCACAGTTTCTTATTGCTTTTTCTTTTTTTTTTTTCTTTCTTTCTTTTTTTTTTTTTTTTTTTTTCTGAGAGGGAGGAGTTGTTTGTTTGTTTTTCTAAAGTATTTCTCTCTTTCTCTTTGTCATATATGATACCCACACAGTAAACAAGGGAAACTAATACCAAGGGGCATGCCAAGAAACCGTCTATTTGAACCGAATAACATTTTCCCTTCTGCATCACCAGAGCCTATAGCTTCTGCCCAGTATGACTGCTAAAGTGAGAGGGAGACTTTATATGCCTTCCCAACCTGACACAGTCTTGCAGTACCTTAACTTCTCCAATAGTTTGTTTTATAGTCCACGGGCTGAGATTGTAGCTGTGCCCAATAAGAAGTTATAGCAGGCAGTGTCTGTTCTACCCACTAGTGAAGTGGGCAAACATGTCCAGTGCAGCTGTGCCTGGAAAAAGTAAGGCCTCAAGTCTTAAGCCCTGTCTATCTCACAGAACCCTCAGAATGCACAAGTTAAACACAAAGGCCTTCTTAGAAGAACTCCAGCACCTTTTGATGATATGAACTGTAAAATAACAGAGATGTCTGTGACCCTGAGAATACCTTGCAGACTGCCACATTGACACCAGAGGCAACTAAGGCATGTGTCAAGTGATAGACTCTTTTTGGGCACCCATGCCAACACACAACCCAGACTTACATATTGACAGTGGTACTGCATGCAGAGATTTTTCTCTAATTTGCAGAATGAGAATGGCTAAATTGTCAATGTCCTATTTTTTAGAAACAATTTGTCTAGTGTTGGCAGGTACTCAGAAAAACAAAAGCCACTTCTGCATGCACAAGTCTTCCCTGGATCTCACTCAAAAAGCCTTACAATAAAGACAGACAAAAGAAAGCCAGGTTCAGACAACAACGTTGTGAGCTCCTTCATCTACTGCCCTCAGTAGTTTCAGTATTTGTGAGTTTTATTCTTAAAAACTTTATGAAGAAAGAGCAAAGGTTAGGGTATTTCTGATTGCCGCAGTCCCCTGCTAATTTGTCATACTGTGTTTTTTGTTACAGTGGGGGAAAAGAGCACATCCTTTGCGGAATTCTTATGCTTATGATTTTGTAACTACGTTTGAAGTTTTAAATAAATAACAGCTTCTTACCAGTAGCTTGAAATAAACAGTGAGTTTGTCCCTGGCCTGTGTACAGTGTTTCTTGGGTTTTGTGGTGGGTTTTGGCAGGGGAAGGGAGGTGAGAGTAAGATGTTTCCCTCTGACATTTTTCTTCTTTCACACAGCTAACAAATACAGTTCCACGTGCGTAATACCCTCAAAGTTTCAGGGACTATTTCAGGGACTAAACCCTCAAATCAGTGGATCCAAGAATGGAAACATATCTAGAAAATAAGGCTTTAGACATATCCCTAACTTGGTCCTGAGACCAGAACTTACTGTCCATAACCTCTTTGTACTGAAGACCTCCAAGATATCCATCCTTCCAAAGGCCAGTACCACAACAATGTGATTCGATGCCCCATGGTGTGGATTATCTGTGATTCAGACTTGCATGACACAGTTTGCAGTGTTCTCACAAGCAAAATACCACAAGAAGAAATCTGAATTGTTGCTGGTTTCTAATGACTAATTTTTCACAACACTAATAAAGCATTTTACAGTTAGTTGTTTGGTTGTTTCTTTTTTTTTTTTTTTTCCGAAGTACTTGACCCTTTACAGTTTAAAGTAAATTTCAATCACAGAAGGCATTTAGGCTAGTTCAACTGGTGTTCATTACATCAAAATCTGGTGACCTCCTCTCTGATGGTGAGGACAGCTACTCCTTTTCATAGCTAACTCCAGGTGAGACTCAGAAAAGAAGTTTACAAGCAATTAGTTGTTTTAGGACTTGTTTACTACTTAAGCCCACAAGAGAATTTATTGCTCTAATAAAAATTGAATGAAAATAAATAAAAGGAAATTTAAATTAAAAGAGCTTAAGTTTTGCAAGTGTGTTGTAAACAAGAAAAAGTTGTAAAGGCTTTTTGCATCCTGAGGAAAGGGTGTTTTTCTTCTGTATTTTTCCTGAATATTAGTAATCTGTTTTACTCTCCAATTTTATACCCTATGTTCCACAATTTGCAAAAACAAATTCCCCTTTAAGTCATTGCTTTTCCTGTCTACAGGAACATACAGACAGTGAATTTAAAGTGTATGTTCCTAAAGCAATATACATGTTATGATCTCAAGTATGATCCTGCTTGAGAGCTTGACTATGCATTTTATAATTTTGTGTGAAAACACATAAAACAGAAACAGAAAAATAAGAATCATATTCTCCCCATTTCTCTCTCTTATCATCATCTATCATGTTTTCTATAATATCAAGCCATCCATATTCAAGCTCTTGTTTTGCTCTCTTCATACCTACCTTCTAACTGTTTTCCTGTCTTTGGTTTTTTGTTTGTTTTTTTTTTTAATCTCAGTATCCTTTGGCCATTCATTCTGTTCCCAGTATTTCACTTCTGTATTTCTTGCAGAACTGCCTTTGCATTTCAGCTTCCTGAGTCAGTTTTCTTTCAACACTAGAGGGAAATATTATGCCCATGTAGGCATTTATTTGGGTGATGCAAAACTACTAAACCTGAGCATGGAAGCATCTATTATTAATTAAAAAAAAAAAAAAAAGTTCATCTGCAGATAGCATTCGTATTTAAAAGACCTGGAGTTTTGTTCTGTAGCAAGGAATGAGAAAAAGAGTGAAAACTGTCATCTCATATGTTTTCTAAGTTTACTGAGGTGTAACTTCATCTTCTGCTTACTTCTATTCTTCCTATGAGGCACATTGTTCACCAGATAAATACTAGACCTCCTCAGTCACACTGAGCATTATCTAATGCTAATAATAATCTGTTTTGTTTTGTTTTTTTCTTACATTCTGAATACTTAGCTCCATTTTTCACAGGATTTCTTCAGAAGTTCCTGCTTCTGTGAATAGTCAAACTAAATGTCTTTCCCACACGTCCGCATCTTCTATCATTTCAGATAGGTCTCACAGAACTCACAACTGCATTGTCAGATAATTTGTTAGTGTGTTTTCACAGTTCTCTTACATGTTTGTTGTTTTTTTCTTAATCATGACCTGAAATTTTAGTGCTAAAGATAGCATAAATAACGGAAATGCTCAGTGACGTATTTATATAATAACCCTCCAATGGAACGCAAGGTAGCAGATGATTACTGAAGTTTCCTCTGTGCTGATGGGCTCTGTAGTATATGTGCTCAGAATCAGTAAGGAATCATGCTGACATTTCCTTACATGCTGTAGCTTATCTAACCTTGCTTCACACTTACGAACGCTATTTAGGGATGAAGATACCTTTGCATTAGGTGCTGTGGCAACATAAGTAAAAATATGCCCCTATGCTCCAAAGTAATTACAAAATGGGCATAGAAAGAGACAGAAAAACAAAGATGAAAGACAACAACAGAACACTGGGCTGTCCCATTTGTAGTGGTCTACCACTAGCGATCTGGGGCTTTTTTTTAGCTATCATTAAAGAAAAGAGAATCTAGAATGGGACTACAGATTTGTTCTGTGGTTAGTTACACAAAATTCTACTCAAGCATTTTGAGCATCACAAAGAAAAACACATAGGTAATTGCTCAAAATTAGGAACAAACAATCAAGTTTGGCATCAGTAGCTAACTGGCTGTCCATCATGGAAAGGGCATCCTAATAGCCATTTAGACATGAATAGACAGAATAGACAGAAGTACAGAAGATTAAAAAAATATTACAAAATCAAAGGGAAATAGTTCATGTTCGATAGGACAGAGAAGTTGGGTGCATCAGATGATCTGGATTAATGTGGGTAGAAGAAAATGGCTTGTCTTAATGTCTATAGATCTATAAAAAGGCAATCCAATCTGAAAGTGATTACTTAGGAAAAGGTTTCAATTGAATATGACTTCCAGGTCAACAGCTTGAACATTTGGAAATACAGTGATCAAATAAGGAAGGTAATGAAAAAGACGTGGGTGAGAAACTAAAAAGCTCAGGCTTAGCTGTGGTAGACTTGTGCTGGTAGCTAACATTCATCACATATTGTTAGATGCAGGCCAAAATGTGCATTATCAGCTTTGACAGAGAAAAATAGATACATTCATTTCCAGGATAAAAATCAGAAGTCAAATTTAGCAGTATATAGGGAATAGACCCTCCTAATTTCAATCTTGTAGTTAATAAGAATCTTTTCCTTTACTGAAAAGCATTTAACTTCTATAATTCTTACCAGTGCTAGCTTCTTTGCAACATAATATTAAAAGAAAAAAAAACAAAAAAAAAAAAGGTAAAGTCTGCTGAAAAGAATGGTAAGTGGACTCAGTAAAGGGGATTGATTTTGTAGCTGAGAAACATGGCATACATTGGCAGAACTCTACTGATTCTAAGATAGACCTGCCAAGATGTGTCTGAGCATCAACTCTTTTTGTATTTCCAAATACATCAACTGTATCCAAACCATAGATTAACACTGATCTTTGCAATATCCACAAAAATTATTTATATCCTTGCTTTCTCTGCATCTAGATAAGTATGAGTGACAGAAAAGTATTACAGATGATAAGAGGACAGTTGGATAATATTTGGAGGACAGTTCCAGAAGCTATCACTGGATTCTGTTCTCCTTCTTCCTTCAAAATACCTGTCATGCATTGCAAAGATCAGGAGCTAATTATACTAATGAGGAAAGAGGGTAAGTGATCTGGGGAAATTGGAGGTTTCTTTCTTCTTTAATATCTACAGTTTCAGAGATCAAATACTGCTCTATAGTAACAGAAAAGAATCAATACAGTACTCAGTTTTGGTGTCAGTAATCTCTTCAAAAAGCTGCAAAGCTGCTTTTTGGGTTGTTTTTGGTTTTGGTTTTTTTTTTTCACATCTTAAGCCATTATCTTGTGAATGAAGAATGGAACTATGAGGAGCAAAAAAATGGCATATTCTTTTTTACTTATTGTATATTGAACAGAGAATATGTTTCCTTTGAATTTACTTAAGAGGGTTCTCCTTCTCAGATAATCCAGCTGAACAATAAGCTAACTGAGGAATAAGTTTCATTCACTTCTCAGAATTAATGGTCTAGTCCAGAGAATAGCGTGCAGTGATTTAAATGGTTTGGAAGAAACACAGTTGAACTATGTATTGCTAGCCAAACATGAAAAGTTGACAAAAGCATCTACCAAATGATAAGAATTTTGACAGCGTACTTTGCAAGAAATTATAAACAATCTGATACCCCTCAGTCCTGCATGTTCTACTGTTCTCTACATCTGTGCAAAAAAACTGCAAAATGTTCAGTTAAGCTCGCTTTGCGCAGATGTTGATTACTGCTCAGATTGTGAAGCATCAAAAAAAAATTCTTCTGCATCCCATTCACCCAAAGTGGATGATTAATTGTTTATTCAAAGACTATTCTCCTCACTACTCCAATGCATTTGTAAGAGAACTACATGAAAAACACATTCCCTGATGGCATTATACTTTTAAAGGCTCAAAACCAAATAAATTAATTTAGCATGTTATGAAAGAATTAAAACAATATCAACATATTTTTACTAATTCAATGAGGACTGTTTTTTTCATAAGGACTTGCTCTTTGCCTCTTGCCAAAATACAGATTGGCCCCAGAGACTTGCAAACCTATGTGAATGACAATCACCATTTCTGAGCTCCTGTCCGGTAGAGGCCACCTTTCTAAAAAAAAAATTCAGAGTAACATTTCTTCTGATACCAAGCACTCTGGGAGTTAGCTACAAATATATTTCCACTTTTTAATGCTAGTTTAGCAGTCAGAAGCAAAGCATTAATCTTTTTAAAAATATATTTCCTTAATAAAATTAAAATTGTTTTTTTATTTATCTGGCATTTAATATAATGCCAACAACTAAGAAAAGATACATTTATATAATCCTATGAGATTCTAAAATGTTTTGTTCCACGAAATCACATAATAAAATGTAATCGTATTACTTTTAAACTGATCTTATGGTATACATCACTTAGTTAAAAGAACTCATGTATTTAAAGAAAAATTCTTAAAATCTTACCCAGAAATTTTAAGATACTGAATCACAGAATGGCCAGAGTTGGAAGGGACCTCAAGGATCATGAATCTCCAACCCTCCTGCCACATGTAGGGCCACCAACCTCCGCATTTAATACTTGACCAGACTTCTCAGGGCTCCATCCAATCTGGCCTTGAACACTTCTAGGGACAGGGCATCCACAACCTCTCTGGGCAGCCTGTTCCAGCACCTCACCACTCCCTGGGTAAAGAATTTTTCCCTGACATCCAACCTATATTTCCCCTTCCCTCAACTTAAAACCATTTTCCCTTGTCCTGATGTTATCAATCCTTTCAAAGAGTTGATTCCCCTCCTGTTTGTAGGCTCCCTTTAGGCACTGAAACGCTGCAATGACGTCACCCTGCAGCCTTCTTTTCTCCAGGCTGAACAAGCCCAGCTCCCTCAGCCTGTCCTCATAGGGGAGGTGCTCCAGTCCCCTGATCATCTTTGTGGCTCTCCTCTGGACCCTCTCCAACAGCTCCCTGTCTTTCTTGTACTGGGGGCTCCACACTTAAGACGCAGTACTCCAGATGGGGCCTCACAAGAACAGAGGGGGGCAATCACCTCCCTGTCCCTGCTGGCCACCCCTCTTCTGATGGAGCCCAGGATACCATTTGCCTTCCTAGCAGCAAGGGCACACTGCTGGCTCATGTTAAGTTTTTCATCTGTCAAGACCCCCAGGTCCTTCTCCACTGGGCTGCTTTCAAGGACCGCTCCTTCCAGCCTGTACGGATGCCTGGGATTCCTCCAGCCCAAGTGCAAAACTCTGCACTTTGTCATGTTGAACTCATCAGATTCACCCAGGCCCACCTTTCCAGCCTGTCGAGGTCCCTCTGAATGGCATCCCTTCCTTCTACCGTGTCAACAGATACCATTATACACCTGATACCATTATGCATCATTTAATTTGTATTCTCAGAAATAACATGTTTCTGTGGTAAAAAAAAAAAGGAGTTTCCATTGAGCTGCTCTTGGCGCCCACATGAACCCTTGCATAGCAAGGTCCAGCAAGCTACAGTGATACTGGAGAAGGGACCCGCTTGCACAAAAAGCCCTCAAGAAACGGATCTTATGAGATACTGAAACAATTTATACCAATCCTTAAGCTGTCAGAGTCAGTCAACAGCAAAATTATCTTTGACATTAACAGGGACAGGTTTTGTTTCATTAAATTCTCTTCACTGCAAAGCAACTTTGCTAGCCCACTAGGAGTGACTTCAATTTTCTGTGAGAATGCCAGCTTGGCTACCACATAATGGCCAAGCCACTAGTCAGATCACTCATACATAAGTGGAATCCTAATGTTTTGCATTTTACACACTGTTTGAAATAGGGGTAATAAGACTAAATAAATAGGCATAAACTAGTTGTCTTTGGATAGAAGGTTTACCAATGTATGGTGAAGGAGCTATGACTCAAGCAGGAAGGTATTACAACATGATTCCTCCTCCATTTTCTATTCAGCATCTCTACAGCAATCAACTTGCTTAGTGCCATTGCAAAAGTACATAGCAAAATCTGAATTATCTTATGAAAATGCTAGTTGCAAACACATGTGTACTTTGCTCTCCAATTCACTTAAGTTTGCCTGTTGTGTTGTTGGGAAGATAGCCTTGACATGATAGTTAAACTTTTACTCTGTGTGATTCTGGTAAATAAAGGGCCCAATATATTTTTATATACTTTTTTTTTTTTTTTTAACAGAAAACAACTGCAGAGTTACATTTGTCATAAATTCACTACAAGCTAACCATATTTTGACAGAAACACAGGAACTGAACTGTTCATTATTCATTGCATATTGAAACTATGAATACTGTATCTTCTTACTTTGATTAGAGACAACAGTTTATTTTGTAGCCAAATACAAAAAGCAGGGAGGCAAGAAAGGGAAATGTTTTGGAAAAATATATGAATATGATTTGATATATTTGTCCCATAGCTTTTATGAACCCAACTGGTAAAAAGTTTTAATGTAGTTTATGACTTCTTAAAGAATTTTTCTGTTCCATCTAACATACAATAGTGAACAGAACTGAGTGCATGGACAGAAAAAGTTGTGCAAAAATCTGGATTTAAAAAATTCAAATTTGAAACATGACTAGAAAATAATGGTAGCATTAGCAGTAATTGTACTTCCTGTGCAGACAGTAGATGTATATCATGCAGTTAGAAGCAAAACAAAATATTTATATTTATGATTATATGTAACAACAAAATAAGAATATTTACTTTTAGAAGAGAAATTAAGTACTTCAGGCTAAATAATCCCTAGAGGATTTCCTTTTGAAAGAGGAACTTCAGGAAAAAAAAACAAAAACGTTTTGAACAGCTTATTACTGCTGAGCAGCTGAGTTCACATGAGCTTGTAGTTTTTACTTTTTCAAGTTTGTCTTTCAAGATTGCATAAATGTAAAGCTTCAGGTATTATTTCCTGTGACTGATTCAGTCTCTTGTGTTTGGGTTCCATGTCAAATCCAAACTGGAATGGCTTTATTTTCCAGTTTATTATAGTGTATAAATCTGGAACAAATGGCTGATAATAATATTACTAAACATGTGGAAGTATTCCTTTTTCATAGGAATAAAGCAACAGTAGGAATGCCAAGATTAAGGTCAGCAAATACACTTTCCTTTAGTCTAATCTCCTGCTCTAAATACAGCATAGATGAAACTTGCCCCTACATCTGGAAAGTACCAGATATATTGGGGGTACAATAACCCAAGTCATAAAATAGTAACATGTTGATTTGCCTATGGACTCATAGCATACTAGGAAGTACAAAAAGAAAAGAAGAAATCTGTTCTATTTATAATTTGGGCCAGGAACCGAAAATAGCACTGGAGAACTCATAGGGAAAAAAAAAAATCAATATTCTACAAATGTATTTGCAATATAAAAGAAAAGAGAAATGCAGAAAATGTGCACTGAATGGACACATGGGGAGAAACTGAGTGAGATAAGTATATCATATTGTCAGCTCCTTCCCAGACCTCCACAGCACAAACAGTAACAGAATTAATAGAGAAAGTGTGCTGACTACAACTGGAGACAAGGCAGAACATAGGCTATCTATCAAAGATGCAATCATTTTTCAGTGGATACAGCGTAAATAATGTATGCCATGTACTTGAATACATCTTTCTTAGGAATTGCAGATTATTTCTTACGCAGAGAAATGCTAACCATTACAACAGTATAGCAGACCATAAAATAGTAAGATTTGAGCACAAACAACTTGACAAACTCAGAACCAAGGTTTATAATGGAGCCAGGAGAACCTCTGCATTTGAAAAAAAAAAGTATCAGATGGGGACACTATTAAAAAAAAAAAAAAAACAAAAAAAAAAAACCAAGATTGACCTTGTCTATTTTATAGCTGGAAACACTAACACCTATACACCCTATAATATTGTCTATACATACACAGCTACAGCTACCTCATGGAATAGACTCTGTACTGTTGCAAAGGCTTGTATAAAGCATACTACAGAAGTCTGTGAATTCAATGTTATTATTAAGGATTTATATCTGAAGATTTTTGGAAATCAGATAACACTGGCACATTCGAACCATGAAATAAGTTACCATCAGAAGACTTAAAGATTTCTACTGATTCATACCTTACAAGTTTTTATAGTTTTGAAATACTCTATTTGTTAAAAAAGTAGTCACTACATGAAAGAGAAACACTATAAAATCATTAAGTGAATATCAGCTTACACCAGCATTTATGACTCTTTGCATTAGTCTAATCAGGCAGTGCTAATCAAAAATCTAAACAGATAATAAAAAATAAATTTACAACGTGGTGTAAAATATATTGATACAACCAAGTGAGTCCAAATTAAGAAAATGTTTATCACAAGAAGATTTGCAAGAGGCAAGCACAGAATTGAACATTTGGACATTCATGTGAAGATAGTTCTTTTCAACAGTGGCTACATTTTTGTTATTAATTCAACAATCCAACCACAAAAAAAGTAAACAATTTAAAGTACTCTTTTGAAAAACTCATCAGAGAAGAGAGATGTACTAATTATCACAGACTTCTGCCTCATCCACAGATGTGGCTGCATGATTGAATTCAGCCCAGAAAAATGGAGTGCAAACAGAAGGCATACTGGAGAACTGGCCCTGGCTTCAGGCCCACCATAATCACAGTCAAACTTCATTTCCAAGGTCCACCACAACTCATTCCTCTTAAGCTTCCTCTGGGTCACTGTGACCTTTGTTAAATGATACAATAAGTGATAAAAGGGGAGACTGGGAACACATTTGTTGTGCTGTTCAAATTGAAAGCAACCAGAGGATCTCAACCAGATTGAAGTTAAATGTCACAAATTGCTCAGATATATTACTCTGTTCCAGATGCATGATTCCTTACTGGTTATAACAAAATGCAAGCTGTATTTTGTAGAGACTAAAACCAACACATTACAGAATTCAGAAACACCACCAATTTCCTAAAAGGAAACTGCACCTGCTGCAAGCTTGTCCTCATTTGACCGTACTCTCTGGAGAAAGCACAATAGTTTAATGCAACAGCCCTTCACATTTGAAGGGTGTGGTTTAGTTTAGTCTTCAGAAGAATGAGCTTTTTGGCCAAAAATTTAGCAGGTACAGAAATTGTATACATATTTCAACAACAAACAAAAGAAGAGAAAAATCCTCTTCAGATGTCTGTATATCTGTGTGTAACAGTGTAATTCACAGACTGTACTTTGCTACTTCCCTGAGACTGACTTACTCGTATAAATGCTGTTCTTTCAGTATTGCAGCTTTCTTCAGCAAAGTGAGCAGCAGACACACTGTTTTATACCACTGCAATCCTTCCTACTCTTTCAAAAACATTGACCCCTGAATTGTTAAAGATCGGCATGAGAGTTTAATCATGTAGCCACAGCCCTGAACACTGCAAAAGTAAACAGTCTTTTAAAGTTAAAATGTTCCAGTTTATCTTCAAGAAAAAAGAAAAAAAGAAAAAAAAAAAAGAAAAACAAAAAAAGCATACACAATACTGTCTCCGAAACAGAGCAGGAGCTACCTGCAGCATGGTCACAGCTCAGCTCCTACCCATCACAACTGCCTTCCTGCGCTGTGTTCACAACAGACAGGATCTTCTAGTTTATCTCTCAGTGTGCTTTTACTTTACAGGGAGAAGAACAGTGTACAAAATACTCACAAGATCTTAGCACGAGTCGCTTCACCGTGCAGAGACACTGGCTAATGGTGAGGCCTCTAAACTACTCCTGCAGGAACCTACTTGTTCATGGATACAGAAGAACAGACTGGTCCAGGAGAAAATTCAGCACCAGATTTTGAATTCTCTTTTTCTTCAGGCTCTGTCACTTTTCAAATGCTTCACTGTAGGAAGAAACATGCAGTTGATCACATATGAGAACAATCATTGTGCATGAAGAATACTGCAGATCTGTTTATTGGGGATCTAGGCTGACAGCCCCTAAAGAGCGCTGTCAGAGGAAATAACAAGTTATGCCTTCCTACATGGGACAGATGCTTGAACAGGAACTTGACAGTGACTCAGAGAATGTGGAAGTCTCTCTCAACTACCAGAGATGAGCTGACCGGTAGCATCTCGTACTAGCATGAGGCAAGGTCACCCAACTCTCACCAAACAGGAATCTCAGCAGAAAAACAAAAGGAGGAACCCCTACATTGAAGAACAAGAGACCAAATCCCATTCAGAACCCACACGGGCAGAAGTTGCTGCCTTATATAAGGGTGAGTTTGGCTCCTACCTCTCTGCATGGTAGGGATTCTCAGCTCCCAAGGAGTTCACAACTTGGAGGAGCTGCGAGATGTTGCCTCTGGCCATGGGTGTGGCTTTAGTGCTGCTATAATTTCCTGGCTCTTCTCTTTCTGTTGTCCATGTCAAGCATTTTGAAGTGGCACTGTTACTTATTTCTAAGCGCAGTTGCCACTGATGCTGAACAGTGATCCATTGTTCCTATTGTTGCTTCCGCACTCAGTGGTTCATAAAAACAATGGTTAAGATGCAACTTCGGCACAGGGAGTCCCAAAACTGCTGACTGTCAGAAGCTGGGAAAGTATACCAGCAGAAAGAATAATTCTATACTTGCCCTGCTTCTTACACTTGTCCATAAGGATATTCTGCTGACTGCTATCAGATACAAAGTCTTGGAACAACCTTTGGTCCAACTGCAGATTGCTGTCCTTATGCTCTTCCTCTGACATTTTTCTGACCAACACTCACAGTCAAAGTTCACTTTTCTTTCTACTGGCAATACCAATGTCCTTTCTACTGATATAAAAACTGTAGTCAAAGTGCAATACTTTGGTTTTCCATGTAAATGTACTTTCCAGATTGTACTGCATCAACTGAAGTAACTGCGCCACAGAAGCGAAGCAACCTTTGCTTAACAACAAAGAAAGACATGAAATAAATATTGGAATGTATTGATATACTATGGATATACTCTATTTCAGATGTAATTACCTCAAAAGGAAAAAAAAAAAAGAGAGAGAAAGAGAAACTTACATTCTGTCGCTTGGTCTTCATAAGGATTTCAAATCTCAACAATAGCAAAGAGAATATTTGAAATAGTAGAAAATTATTGAAAATGAGAATATTTAAATTTCATCAGCACTCTTCATTTTGATAAAATGTTAAATGGGTGTTTATTTAAGCTCTTTTTTTTTTTTTTTCCATTTTGAAATCCTAATTTCACCAGCTGTTTTATTTTTCCCAAAAGGAAAATGAGATAAATATTTCAAAAACCTTAAAGTGGCATTGTTTTCTACCAAAAAAAATGCCCTATTTTATTAAGAAATTTTGAATCAGTGTGGGTTGTTTTTTCAGAAAAAAAAAAAAGAAATCAGAAACTCTATATTAAAAAAAAAGTAAGATTTTTTTCAATAATCATTACTCATAAAGAATAAGAGTATGACGCATGTGCAATAGAGAAACTGATTATCACAGAATCACAGAATCACAGAATCACCCGGGTTGGAAGGGACCCCAGGGATCATGCAGCTCCAACCCCCCTGCCTGGCAGGGCCACCAAACATACACATTCAGATCAGGTTGCCCAGGACCCCATCCAACCTGGCCTTAAACACGTCCAAGGACGAGGCATCCACAACCTCCCTGGGCAGCCCGTTCCAGGGCCTAACCACTCTCCTAGTAAAGAACTTCCCCCTAACATCCAACCTAAATCTTCCCTCCTTCAACTTAAAACCATTTCCCCTAGTCCTGCTGTTGTCAGCCCTTTTGAAGAGTTTACTCCCCTCCTGGGTGTAGGTTCCCTTCAGGTATTGATAGGCTGCAATGAGGTCACCCCGCAGCCTTCTCTTCTCCAGGCTGAACAAGCCCAACTCCCTCAGCCTGTCCTCATAGGGGAGGTGCTCCAGCCCCCTGATCATCTTAGTCGCCCTCCTCTGGACCCTTTCCAAAATCTCAATGTCTTTCTTGTACTGAGGACTCCACACCTGGACACAGTACTCCAGATGGGGCCTCACAAGAGCCGAGTAGAGAGGGACAATCACCTCCCTGTCCCTGCTGGCCACCCCTCTCCTGATGGAGCCCAGGATCCCATTTGCCTTTCGAGCTGCCAGAGCGCATTGCTGGCTCATGTTCAGCCTCTCGTCCATCAGGACCCCCAGGTCCTTCTCTGCCGAGCTGCTCTCAAGGACCACTCCTCCCAGCCTGTACAGGTGCCTGGGGTTCTTCCGGCCCAAATGCAAAACCCTGCACTTTGCCGTGTTGAACTTCATCAGGTTCACCTGAGCCCAGCCCTCCAGCCTGTCGAGGTCCCTCTGAATGAAATTATCAAAACTGCACAACTTTGCATTTTAAGCATATGGCAGAAAATCATACAGATTCTAAAGCAAAATACAGATTGTCATGTTAATTTTGAATGGAAAGTATTAAGGTGAGAAAAGACAACGCCAACAGGACAGTAATGCACATAGCAGACAACGTAAGGGCAATGGGAAAAAGTCTGCATTGTTTCAAAAGAAATATTCTTTAAACTGTTTAATAAAACAATTGTTCAACAGATGCTTGCACTTCTCTTAAATGAAGAGTCATTCCCAAAGGAAACAAAGCTCAATAGGATTCAAAGTACTCCTGAATTAATATGCTTTGGACATAGAAAGATATGTGTTTCCCAAAGAATTAGTAACTTATCAATGTGAACAAATTAATGGAATCCATTGTATCCATTGTTATCACAATAAATAATGATAACTGAATACAGATTTTACTAAAATTATTATGACAAACATTTGAATATAAATTACAAGTATTCACTGAATTAAATGAAAAAGGCAGCTACCTGGAGTATTCAAAACAACATTCATCAAAAAAATAAGTGAAGTTAATGACAAACTAACTCTTAAAACTTAGGTAATGAAGGAATTCATAAACAGATTTTTTTAAAACAATAAACTTTGTAAAAGAGGTATTTTCAAACAGATATTACCACGCAGATTATATTACTGACGCTGTGTCTACATCTTTAAACACTAGGAGAGGTTCATTTCTGGCCAACAATTCAAGTCATAGGTCATACCAGAGCTCTGGATAAACAATGCTCAAAACAGACCAGAAGAGCAATCAAGAAAGGGCTAAACATCAGAAAGAAAGGATAACAATGAAATGTTGATTTGCCTCTGTGTGGCAGATTAAGGAACCTGTACGGAGCAGATGTCAAATTTTTTTTTTAGCAATACATGTACCCAAATTTGCTTTGGCAAAAATTGCTTAACTGCTGCTGTTTTTCATGAAGTCAGTGAAGACTGAGTTAGATAATGAGCTGGCATGCACTTTTGAAATGTTTACTGTGTTCCTTAAAGTAAGGGGAACATGCTGGTTCTTAAACTAATTTGTTTTTTGTTGTTCGCTCCCCCCTTCTCTCCCTACTACTCTGTTCTCCCTATCTTTAGAATAAACAGAAAATAACTGAATCTTTTGATTAATTTTTATTTTTTTAATTTTTTTTTAATTTTTACAATTATACAACTGAGGAATCAGTAGTTTCCAAATGGCAAACAACTGAGCCATGTCAAGAGCCATGTTAATCTCATGTGTTTGCTCCATTGTTAACAACGAAGGAAGGGGGGTGAGGAGGACAAAATAAAATCTGTCTGTTCTGGCTGAAATGCAGGACATGAACACGGAGAGTTTCCACAAACAATGTAGTCTTTTTCTTCTGGCTGGGGGAGGTGATGGTAGCAGTACTTTTGTGGAAAGAGAAGCTGCCCCCATCTTGCCAGTCAATACAGCATTCAGAAAATTTATATGGTGGGAAGAATTTCCCACCCATTGTTAACTAAGAACTTGATTTGAAAGTGCAGGTTTTAATTAAAATTGGCACTTCCAAGCTTCATGCTGGCATCCACCATCTTGCTAAACACTGAGCTCATTTGTGGTTCCAGCAGTTTGCAAACCCACTGTCAGAGGTGACAAACCAATTCCCATCCTGCCATCCTTACTCAGTTCTCAGACCTCATCCTATCATGAGCAAATGGGAGATTTACTCCAGTAAACACAAAGCAAGGACTGTGGGATGTGGCCTCATTTGGCTAGAATGCACAGATCCGAGACTTTATTACTTTTAAGGTATTGTTAACGGGCAAGAATTCTTCAGAAATGTTTGGGAGAAAAGAAGGTCAGTTATTTTCAAGGCTTCTGCATGCTTCACTACCCTCAGACATCCACAACCATCATTATGGCCAGAGATCCCGCTCTTCGTTTTACATTTAATTCCCTTCCTACCTATACACCCTGGGAATAGTATTCAAAGGTAGAAATTCTAAAACATTACCATAGCAATAAAACGTTTGGATATATAAGATATAAAATTTGTCTCTTGTATGCAAACGGACAAAAAAGCTTACTAGATTTAATGAATATATTAGCATTTGCAATGCGTTCTGACTTGAGGGATCCCAGATAAAAAGCACAGTTACAGATGTGCTTAAGTAACCAGTAAAATATCTTCTCTGAATAGGAGATAACACATTATTTAGGACCCTTTTCATAGCAGTTCTTTGAAAAGAAAAAAAAAGAAAAAATATGTATTTTTTCTAGCTGTACATATCCTAAAATCTTGAAGAACAAGCTGGGAGGGTGAATTTTCTATTTTCTTTTATTTGATTAGGATTGATGCCTTTAATATGTCTAACATTGTTGGTTTCACTACAAAGGATTTCGCTTCATCTTACAGCAGAAGCAAAATATTATGCAAATTGAATAAAGGACTTCACAAGACTATCCAGTTCATGTGAATACTAGCTAGCAAAGAAAGCTGTTGCTGGCTTTTGAAAAATCTGTCAACAATTAAGCTCATCAAAAGGAAATTCATAAGCCGATTTAGCAGAAATGTCTCACAAAGCCTGAACACTGTAAGGTACATTCATGTGTTCAGCTCAGTTAAAGTTCTATTCATGAATTAAAGTAATTACCAAAGATTCATATATTTTCACTAAAAGCTTGCTGAATGCATAAATCCAGATATAGAAAGAACCTCAAGATTTCTAAATTACTGCACTTTTGAGTCATTTGCAGAATTATCTTACAACAGGAATAAATCAGCTTTCCAAGTCTTCTCACATTATTCTGAGAAATACCATCTTTCAAAATCATGTACAAAAAATGAAAGATATCTAATACTTATGCTCAGTGCCCATTTACTGGACTTATATCTTACATACTTCTAAAAAAAAAACCCAGACCTTTGTTAGTGCATTTAGAGCACTCTATAGTCTTCATTTAAGCCAGAGGTTGTGGGCTTAAAAAGGGTTCTACAGAGCAGGAGAGTTCCTGAAACCTCAACACTGGAGTAGGTGAGTCAATAAAATAACATCAGCACTGCAGACTATATGTCCATCTCCCAAAATCCTGCTACAGGACACACGGAAACTTGTGAAATAAAGTGCCTATGATTTCTCCAGTGTCTCATGATTTGTCCAGACCATAGTTAGCAATCCAGAGAAGTATCTCCAGAAAATTAGAAGCTTCATTAGGGAAATCCTCCCTGCGCTGCCTGTTAATTTCACTAGCAAACTCCAGTTATTCGAATTTTGCACATATACATGATTTGATCAGATCTGACATATCGTACTGTGTTAAAGACTATATTCTGGTTTCTTCCAGTAATGAATTTGTGTTCATTTTGTAAGATCCTGTTCATGACCTTAAAGCTAGTTCATAGGGTTAGACCTTTCATTTTTCTTTGTTCAGCTATTACTTTCTGCCACTGGTCTTTCATTATTCAACCTCAGGTCTTACAGGAAAAGGAGTTGGCTGATACTTATTTGCGAAATTCTTTGCCTTCTGATCTCTGGAACTTTGAAATTCTTTGCTTCAGAGTGTCAGACTAAGCCTGGATTAGGATTCTGTCTTTCATCTACTATTCAGCAAATGATTCAGCTTTGGTCTGAGACAACTTATAAAACCGGACCAAATAAATTCACATTGTATTGGAAAAAATCTATTTGGGAACAACTGATGTATGACACTTACTCAGCAGCTACTGTTCATTTCCTTTTACATATGAGCAAAGTTCAGATATTGCCAGAAATTTTCAATGTTGAAATTTAAGGTTGCAAGACTGTTTTAAAACACTGCAATGATTGTACAATTAATCCTAAAACAAACAGACCTGAATTTAACTCTAGAGTACTCTAGGTCGAGTTTTAGAAAAAATACAAATGTGAAGGTAGAAGTCACATAGGTGTGAAAGAAGTAATTTCTACCCCCCACTAGAGAGGTAGTACACATTAGCTATACAGCTATGATTAATCAAAATACTGTTCACTGTTGCAAATCAAACTCAGTGATTTTTATACACATCTGTTTTCTCTCACATTTACCACATACATAGATGTAGTGTCACTATTACAGACATCTGACTCATCCAAAAACATCAGAAGTCAACCATTAAATCAGTGAGGAATAAGCAGCCCATTTGAAGCCATGAGGAATATAAATGCTTGCAGCTTAGGGAAGATTACTGAAGTTGCCAGGCCACCAAGCTCTTTGCATCTTGCCTTGCTGAAGATGAGGTGGTGCTCAGCACACAAGACCTCTGTTCAGCGGTACCCACAAAGCTCATGGAAGCTAGTGGACACGACAACTATCTTCTACTCAGCCTAAGCAGTGAGAGAGCAAAAAAAAAAAAAAAAAAAATACTCCTTTTGTTTAGCAATAAATACAACAATAGGAGCTACAGGCTAAATTGCAAATCAGCATGACAAAGCTGGAGGAGGAGCTGGGCCACGCAGCCTGAAGGATCTCCCCCAGAGTAAAATGCAGAAGTGGGAGTTGGACTTTGCTTTTTAGAATAACTACTTCATGTCAGAAGTAAAAAAACATGCAGGAGAGCAAGGAGACAGTCCAGAGATGGGTCCACAGAGGCTAGTGAAGACAGCAGCATGGCCCTCAAAGAAAAGCAGAAAGCTTTTTGGGCACAGTGTTGGCTGCTGGAGGACTTGGAACTGAACAAAAAAACAGTTGAGGGTGTTCAGAGAAATTTAAACTAGTGGAATATTATTTTAATTAAATAGGACTGTATCAATGACATATCTGACAGTTACCACAGTCTCCTCCCTGCGGCAGCAACCTGTGAGGCCTGGGAATTGGGCAGCACTACAGCTAAGGGGGAATAATCAGGAGATCGCAGAGGTCTTTCTTGCAAAGTTCATAACATCAGCAGGACAGAGGTGCATCCCTGCCATACTTCTATCTAAATAAACTCTAGCGTGTTGGTTAAAACACAGTATTTCAAACCTGTAAAGGAGCAGGAAGAATGCATTCACCACCAGCCAGGTACCAAAGTAGACCTCAAACATTTCAACAGAAAAAAATCTGAAAGTTGAGTAGATGACACATTTGTCCAAGCTTCCTAGCGGGCGAAGTTTAGAGACCAACCTGTACATCAACAGCTAGCTCACAGATGAGCGCACCCATGTCTTTGAAAAGCACTGTGCCCAAGACAGAAACTTGTGCCAAAGCTGAAGGTGTGGCAGCTGTTCTATAGTCAGACTACAGTCAATCCCTGCTGCAAACAGGGACGTTACAGATACTTTGGCCATAATGGCTGTGTGAGATACAGTGGCATGGGCAGAAGAACTGCTGCTCTAGCCTCCACGCTGCCAGCATGTCTGGCTGCTCCTGCCACACTTTTCCATATCATACTCCCTTCCCCCAAAATGTTCTCACATCTGGGAGCAGGAACTTGGTACCAACCAAACTCACATTTCTCGGACTGCTCAACTACATTAAAATTGAATCTGAAGTAGGAACTACACTTTTAAAGCACTGTCCTCTCCAGAGTCAGAATGAGACAGTGCTGCACACAGCAGTCTGGGTCTAGGTAAATCCCACTTTGTGGCATCACCTTCCCCATGTCTATCTGTGATCCTAGCTATAATTTTGCTGTATGTGCCTAATGCAACTGAAAGGCTCTCATTGACTTCTCTAGGTTTAGTTCAGATTCTTAACATAAATTTCAAAATAGAACGATTAAGTAATGGCTGTAGGATTTATCAAGAATTTGCTGCATACCAAAATGAACAACTGAAGTACTTAAAAGTATCAAAGCAACTTCTAGCTTTAAAACCCTTTTTTATCTTCGAATTTAGCTACTTTAACCCAAGTTACCAAAAGCAATTGGATTTCTTTTCTTTATCTTCTCTTACTACCTTTATCTTTCTCTACTGTACATCCTATCTCTCTCTTCCCTGTAAGTGCAAAGACCTCAATTTTAAGTGAACTTTGTGACAGTTTAGTACCATAAGGTTCTTTCCATGTGAGTTAGGTTAATGTACTTACATTTATACAACAGTATTAATTTTTTAAAAATACCTATTTGACATTTAAGCTATGTGCAATAGTTGGCAGCCCACTGATATAATAGAGAGACCAGATTTGCAGAAAATTGGTTCTTCCTGCAAATTTTCTAAGAAATATCTCATACTGAGCATACTAAAATAGCTCTGAACATCTTCTAAAAGCTTAGCTCTTATGAAGGAAGGACAAAGCAGACTGGAGTAACTAAAGAGCACAAAGAAAGCAAGTAATTCATGCTAAGACAGTGAGGAAATCACAAGCCTAGAAAGAGCATGCAGAAAACTGGCTGTGCAATGTCACCACTACTGAACAATACTCCACTATGCAGCTTTTTAAATACTTTTTAACATTTAGCCCTTTTTAAACATGTAGTTGTCCTGAAGATACTGATTTCCTCAGATCCAAGTATAATTGTTCTTCTCAATATTTGGTCCATCTCTATTGTAAGCTCTTAAGACAGCTACAAAATATTGCTGATATTTTTGAGCTAATAGTGTGTTTAGAAGGTCGTGTCAGGTTATTGCTGGGAGGATTAAAAGATTTTCTTTCCTCCAGAGCCCTTTGTTATAAAAAACCAAGGAAATTTAAAACAGGATTTATTCCTTCGAACCAGGACAAACCAACAGAGTACTGTGGCAAAAGCATAAAGCAAGAGTACTCTGGGCCAGGAAATTTACAAAGAAAGCTTTCTATGAACTAAAACATTAAGCTGAAGTTTTAAAACTCTTAATGGTTCTATATTAAGGGCGGCAAAAGGCAGCTAGTTTCACAGTCACTCACTTTTGTAAGTCCTCTTTCAAAAGATCTTGTTAGAGTATGTTGTAGCTTTTTGGCTATCAGTAACAGAAGCAGACATTTCTAGCATTTATATGCTACATTTTGCAGCTGTCAAACTTTACTCAGGTCTTGCTGTCTGCTCACAAGGTCATGAGCAAGAAAGATTAGCAATGAGTTGCAGCTATGACTTCAAAAAGGCCCAGTGAAGAAACATGAAAAACAGGCAGGGAAGGAGGAGAGAAAAAGGGAAATCCAGCAAAATTTGGTCTCAAATGTCAAAGCAAATCTTCCAACAGATATAATGAATTATCTCAACTGATCTTTCTTAGATATGAAGGAAATTCTCAAACCTTAGAGTCCTGCCTGTGTGAAGTTTTAAGTCGAGTCTGAATCTTTATATGTGTTATCAACATTGTGTTAGTCAGTTGTTAAGATGTGAACAAGGTGAATGCTATGCCACGTCAAGCGAATGTATGCTCTGACTTAGTTTAAAATTGGAACAGATTAGCCTTATGAAATGACTGTGGATGTACCATAATTCATTGTTCATAATGTAATTTATATGGAATACATCAAAACACAGTAAATCCAACGTCTATCAAGGTATAAGATATCACAGTGCTTCCTGTCTTTATTGTTTCTTTACTGTTTCTTTATTGTTTCAGACAAATCTCTCACATACCCACAATTCAGACCCTGCTTTCTCCATACACCTGATCCTGAACAACATTTCTGGTTTGGTTTTAAAAGTAACTAAAGTGACTTTCATTTCTACATGTTGCGTCAAACTGGCTTTTAGAGCAATACCTTTAGTCGTATACTCACGTTCCACTAGAACTGGGCCTATAAATATTCTGACCATTTACGCATAAATGTGTCATCCCATAAAGGATATGCTGAAAAAGAACTGATGCAACAACACTGACAGAAATACTTACATACATTTTAAAAAAGATTTCACCACAGGTGGCTTTCATCTACTATACAATGTTGCTAGCTTAGCTACTTAGCTACATTGTCAACAGATGTTTCTAAGCATCATCAATAGGATTACTCTAGAATTTACTCATCATAAATCAGCATACTGCAATGTCCATTCTGGTGGGCAGTCTATATATTCACCATTCACCAGACCATCCATGTAACAGTATGTAGTTCATGCAAGGGTGACAGAGCTCACTTCTATTTGGAATGACAGCTTGATGCAGCATTTCAAGGCTTAGCCTAACTTGTCCCCAAATTGAGGTCAGGCAGCAACCATTCCCAGAAAACATGTTTGTTAGATGTGACTGAAAACAGTTTAGCACTTGCATTAAAGTAATAATTAAACATGAACAGTGTGCCTTGATGTTGTTTAAACGAATGACACATTCCATGCCCAGAGGAATTTTCAGCTCAGTTTTGCGACAGGCAAAACATAATAATTGATCCAAGAAGAAATTAATGAAAAGAGTACCAAGAGGTTAAGTAGACTATCATTCTGTTTGAAATATATTTTATGGTGTTACTCATATAATATACCTTGTCAAAGAAGGCGGAGTTCACTCCAGTCCAACACGCCTCCACTGAAACAGCTGGCACAAAATATCAGATGGGCTTGTTAGCAGCTTCCTCTTGAGAACTGTTATATAATCACAAGGGCTGTAAACAAGCAAGAAAAAGAAATGGAAAATAACTGGATGAGAAACTCAAGGAAAAAATTATTTATATGCACCTACCTCTGTGATTCTAACCTGGACATAAAGAGGAAACTTGAATTTCACTCCATCTATACAGATAGTCTAATTTCCAGTAACTCTTCACAGTACAGTTTTTTTTCACAGTTCATATGAGCTAGATATTTCCAGGAAACTTAGAGCAATTGATATTGCTGACATCTCTACACAGAAGTTTCTCTTCTCCCTCTAAATCACAATGCTGAACAGAGAATCCTAATTCAACTGACTCTGGATACACACACACACACACAAAAAAAAAAAAAAAAAAAACAAAAAAAAAAAAAAAAAACCACTAGGGAGTAGACAAGCACTTAGAGAAATCTAACTTGTGTTTGGGTGCCTAGGAGGAACTATATTCCTTTTCTATAGGAGCTGGAGTCAGCTGTAAAGTTGGTGTATAAAAGGGTACATTAGGATGTCCAATTGGGAAACTAGAGTGCATTTTGTATTATGTGGTACTTAAAACATAGAGGGGAGAGGGAGAGCTGGAGGGCGAGGTCCTTACCCTTGTTTAATGACCATGTCCCAGTGCCCTGCTGAATGGATCCAACCAAAGTGCGTGGCTGAGGCTCAGCAGATGCAAACCCGGGGCAGATCCTGTACTCCTATCATGCCGCAGAGCAGGGAGGACACCCAACTCTAACTCCACCACCACAGAGGACACCAAGAAGGAACACATGCTACTAGAAATACTGGCAGCTCTCAGAAACATGAGAGCTTTTCTCAAAAGTGTAAGGCGTGAAGGATACACAAAGGAGCTGTGCCTGGATACAAGGACCAACCAAATTTCAACTCACTGCAACTCAAGGTAAGCTTCTGCATATTTTCCATAAGAAAGATTCATCTCATTTCACTTTGGGATCTGGTAAAAAAAATGTCTGCAGCTAAGGTGGACACCTGTTTGGACATCTGTTTCCAGAGGAGATGCTCTATTCTATAAGAGAGTGACCAGTTATTCTGTAACAGCTATAAACTGAGTCTAAAAAATGTATTCAGATGCAGAACCCTGTATAGCTAGCGGAATCCCAACCTCAGATGGTTTCATTTCCAAGGGACATTTCTGATGTGCCCACTTCAAGAACTGGCTTCCTCAATCTTAATAGTGCTTACCAGTTAAGCACCTAAATAATGGGGCTCCCCATTATGCATGGAGTTCAGGCATTTATTTTAGAAATTAAAATAGTTTAAGGGCTACATTCAGCACCATGAAACATAATTATTTTGCTTCTAGCTAGATGTGAAAAAGCACCTGGGCACTTGGAAGCTTTGCCTTGCACCTGGGGCCCACACAATATGAGGGCCGACCATTTCTGACGGGCAAGAAGAGATGGTTTGGTTTCAGACAGCTGATGAGGTTACTGTACCCAAGCTTCCCCTCACCCTCCATGCACTGATATTTGAGCTGTTAGTAAACCAGCTGCAGAGCCACTGGAGTTATTTAGCACTTTAAGGGTGGGGTAAACAGCTGGAGGTGATAACCACATTAGCTGTCTCAAGCTGGCAGCAACATATAAATCAATGAGGCCTCAGGCACACTGAAATGGGATGTGCAGACAGCAGCAGACTAAGAGAGGGCTTAAGCTAGCCAGTAGGAAACATGGAAACAAGTGCAATATAAGATCATACACGCAAAGACATTTACAAATGTGTCTGGAGACTGTATGCTGTCACTCAAGTGTCAGGACATTCATCTGTCTCCACTTTGGTTCCATGCCCTTCCTTCACCAAGAGATTTTAACCTACGTTTTTCAGCAGAATGGCAGGCCACCAAGCTGCCACAGTTGGTTTCCATCATCTTGCCCACCTCCCATGCACATAACAATTTTATTTTCTTCCTTTTAAAATATATATATTCCAATTTCTAGATACCTATCAGTCTCAGCTTATAGTAACCTAGCTCTCCTTTCTCTGTTAAGTGTCCTAAAACACATTTACTAGAAATCATTCTTGTTCTTGTCCTCTGAATATAAAAAAAAAGGAAAATAAACCAGAGCGTTCATAGAGGGATGCCAAGAACAAAAACACCAACCCTAGCTAGTGTTTCTCCTGGGTAAAAGATTTTTGATTATGCAAAAATAGGCAAAAGATCTGAGCACAAATCTTTTGTTAGAAAGGTAAGGACCTTAATGAGTAGTTGATTCAATATCAGAAAACAGACTTTTTCTTCATAAAACTGTATGTAATATGAGAAATACTGCACACACACTTTTTGCTCTAACCACAAGTGGAACAGGAAAGGGGATGAGAACACTTTTCTCTGTTTTAAACTGTGGCCCACAGACCAAGAGCTTGATGTGGTCAGGACTCAGGCAGACAGCACAAACTCAAAAACAGACCAATAGGTCCCATGGCAATTTCACTAGCAGAAACTGACCCAGAAAGTTTTAGCATAGGAGGAGAAAAGGTAGATGGGAAGGCAGAGGAATATCAGTGACACCTAGAGATGTCTTAAACACTAGAGAGGCATTTAAATATAATTCCTTCCATCCATCTAGCCCACTAGCCCTGGTAGTTCAATTGCCTGTGCAGAGAATTGTGCTATGTTGCCAGAAAGCCACATGTCTACGGCAACAGGTGGAGACCTTCAGCCACCACCTTCTCTGCACTGACTGCTTATTTTCTTGGAATGAAAGCATCAGCTGCAATGGGCAGAAAAGCAAAAGTATCATGACCAATCATGCATTCTTTTCATACAGTTGGAGAGCACTTTCCCTCTTCATTATGCTCAGCACAGGCAGATAATGCAACTTCAGAATCCCATGCACTGTGTATATGGGTTGAGTCCAATATTAACCTACAGAGCCATTCTAAGTAAAAACATGTTAAAGAGAAGTGTGCTTTAAAATAGAGCTATAATCGTGTACTGTACTCAGTGTGCTTAAATTGTGCACGTAATATAGTTCTGTGCAATAACCACTTGGTACTCAGGTTTCTAACACAAAGAAAGATATAGAATGGAATTTCATTTCAGTCTGGAACTAATACTGGAGTACTGCCAGTCCCATGCAATCTGTAAAAATTCTTTGTGTCAAAATGATGTGTCCCGTTGTCTTGATGCCTTGATCAAGGTTTCTAAGTTATCCATTTCTCTGACATCTGCCTCATTAACAAACTTACACTGAACATATGTTAATCTAACCGCACCTCAGGAATCTACTCCCTTGCAATTTTTCCTCAGCATATGTAGTAGTTAATGCTGTCCCTGTGCATCTAGTTCTCTTCCATATAAATTTATGTCATTTGAAAGAGTAGAGAAAATGTAAACATCATTGCAAACGCTTCCCTTTTGCTTGCAACTATCTTATCATCACCTACAATCACCTTACCAGATTACATTCACTACAAGCAACCCAGTGATGAACTGAATGCATTAAAGTAACATATAGCCTACTGTAAATCATTCTAAAGTTCTCAGTCACTTAGGTCATCAGAAATTAAATTAGCAGCCCCTTGTTATATACTTAAGTTTCTGGGTTTTCATTCAGATTTTCCATCTGAACTAAACTGAGGTAATCAATTTCTGGTGTTATTCATGAATTTTTCATAAACATTTACTTTTCAGTTTCCTTACATTATTTTGCATGGGAGAATCAGAATGGCAGTATGCCAGTAGGTATGGAATAATGATAACACACATAAGAGCTCTGTATTTTTATGAAGTCTCTCATAATCTTCTGAAAAGCCACTGAAAAAGGGAAAAACTGATCCACACTATAACATTGTAAACCTGCTTAAGGTTATTAAGCAACCTCTGCACTCCTGGTGGAATACCGGCCCTCCTTCCTTCCGCTATAAGCTCTCGCCAGCAGATGGTGGGTGCTCTTGTTCAGAAAAGCAGCACAGTGCACCTGACAAGGGAGGAATCTTAAGAAAGGATGTGCACAACGATGTATCTACTTTCCCCTGGCTGGTACATCAGCCAATGGAGGATTTGATCCAGGAAGATAGGAATGAAGGGTTAGAGACCTCCAGTTGTTAGAGACTGAACACATATGAAAGCTAAGATTTTTGAAGCCAAATTCCTATTAAAAACAATAGAAATTTGGGTGTACAAATCCCTTAGTCTCTGTCCAGCCAAAGCAATTCCTCTCCCCACAGCTTCTAGCTGCTACCCATTGGTTAGCACTGCTGGTGCAGTTTTTTAGAAGGATTTGTTGCACAAAGAGAGAGACTTATTAAAAACAGAAAAGAATGTGTTGTGCCTCTGTAGCCAGAATCACAGTTCAAAATCTGTAGGCCGGATTTTCCTGAATGCTCAAAAGATACAAAACTGTTACAAACCCATATGAACCACTTAAGCCCAAGTATACGTCTGTTTTTCGTCTCCAGTGATTCACAGGAGGCATGTTTACTACTGTAACTGACACAGAAAGCTTCCAGAAGAGACAAATAAAGTCATGTTTTCATTAATATTTTTTTCTTTTTTAAACACATTACTCCATTGTTTATTGGTTCAGAGGCTATGATTCACTTAAGGATAACTTCATCTTATATAGGGCTATAAAAATGAAATATTTTCACCTTATTCCATGATTATTCTCTTTTGCTATAAATAGCTAGAGTTGGCAGGCCAGAAGTCTTAAAATCCCTCTTTTGCTTTCCCAGTTCACTCTATTTCTAGCTTGACTAAAGCACAAGGTGGATAGTAACTTTCTTCTGAGTTAAAAAGGTGCAATTCTTGTCTCTGTCCAAGGTGAATTTCACCCAAGGCAGACGAGCATGTCTTAGAGCATGTTTGTGACCAGATTGTGAAGTATTTGTACAACCAGCTCTTCTATTAGTTTCTATTTAAGTAATGTGACCTCAGATAGATATTTGTGCATTTGCCAGGAATGAAGGGGGGGAAAAATAAAGCAGCCCTTTAAAAATTTTCTTGTAGAGGTTGAAGGACGAGTCAGCTGATGAGTATGTTTATTGCCATTAAATTATTTGGGAAATGTACAGGGATCATTTCAGTACTGGAAAACCTGGTACTGAATAGATCAGATTACAGGTAAATTGCTGTGTTCTGTCTTTTTGGGTTATTTTTTTTTTGTTTTGGTTTGGTTTTTGGCAGCGTTTGTGTGTGTGTGTGTGTGTGTTTGTTTTTGTTTGCTTGGTTGATGATTATCAGGGCAAGATTTATTTTTTTCTGTTAAAATTCTTTCAGAGATGAACAGAGACATCCATTGTCAACCCAGCTTCCTAGGGTGTTAGCTGCCTGCCTGCCAGGAGCCCAAATCTATGAGATAACAGACACAGTGCCAAGCTTCAACTAGCAATTCAGCCATTGCCCAATGCTCTACACAAGCACTAATAGAACAGCCAGGTGTGACTCAGACTAGACTGCACAGAAGTGACATCTGGCTCCAGGGAAGGGCTGAGGGAACCAGAGACACAAGTAGTGTTCTGGCCAAATTTTCCTAATGGAGGTGAAAAATAAATCATGACAGACCAGTCCGAACATTCTCCTTAGTTACACATTTATGGCCCACAGGTGAAAGGGGAACCAGAAGACAGGATGTTGACTTTAGAAAGACTGACACAATGCTGCACAAGCCCAGTCCCCAATGCTTTCATCAGGAAGCCAGCAGAAGTTCCACAGAGGATATTACTATTATATTACTATAGGCTGGCTGAAAACTGTATTGTTATTAGTAACTCAGTGGAAAATATACATCAAGCTTGGTTTTGCAAGAGGCTACCCTAAAGCCCAGTTCTATTCTGGGCCTTCATTAACAAGTAAAAGGATGGAATATTAAGGTATGCTCAAATTTGCAAGACATCCAGCTGCGAAGAGTGGAAAAACCTTCACAAAACAGGATTCAAAGAGTTTCTAATTATCACATTGGCTCTGAAAACAGCAAGATGTAATGGGAAGAAAAGTTTTGCACCTGGGCTGGAAAATCAAACGCACAATTACAAAGCAGAGGAAAGCTGCAAAACTGCAGAAAAATCTTAGACACAGCTTTGCACAAACTGAATTAGCAGTATGATTCTTGCAGATACAAAAAGTATATGACATTTCATAAAAAGAAATCATTCTATACTTCTTGGTATTAGTGAATGCCTCAAATCAAAAATATCGTCCAATTTTAAATAGTATGCTTTCTGATTTATACAGACAATCTGAAGAGTGCAGAGAACAACAGAAAAAAAAAAAAACAAGTTGGAATACATGATCCAGTAAGAAAAGCTAAAAGATTTGGGTTTGTTTAGTCTAGAAAAGAGACTGAGGGAAGACATAAGTCTTCAAATATGCAAGATGCTTTTATGAATATGACAGTGATCAACTGTTCTTCAGGTCTATCAAGGTTAGAACTGCTTACCATGTGGCAAAAGAAGATTTGTTAGCTCTTAGAACAAAATAACTAACAAAAACAGCAGTACATTGGAACAGCTCACTGAGGCTGGCCTTGGAATCCTCACCACTGAAGTCTATCATGGAAAGGTTAGGAAAATCACTGTCAGAAATAGTCCTTGGCTCTGCTGCAGAACAGAGATGGACTGGTCGCCTGAGCTGCCTCCGATGCCTACAATTCTATGATTTACTAGGGAATAAGAAGCTTCTTGCACAAGCCACCCTACTTAAGGGTTTAAAAAGTCATGCTAATATATTGCATACAAAAATCTCTATCCTGATGCCAAATATTTCAAACTCTATTTAAAGCTTCACCATTGTAAAAACTGTTATGTTCTAACAGGAAATTCAGGAAGTAGTACTCTGTAATATTATTGTAACAAGAGAGAAGCCGAGTAAAAAGACTTTTCAAAGTCTCATGTGTGACCATAGGACAAGGTCAGAAAAGGCCAATGACATTTCTCCAACAGAAAATAAAAAAAGTCATATACAGTTGGGGTTGTCCCAGTCTGTGAAATGCCAGTGCATAGCAGTGACGGAAAAATGGAAATTGGTTCAACATACTGGTACAGTAGGTAATCTGGCAATCATCTTGAATTTAAACACTATCAAGCTAATACGTTTCAGAAAATATATCCTTTATGGAAGCTACCAGAAATACTTTTACCTGATGAAATTGTTGACCGTAAAGTCACATGCATATCCAATGGCAAGCACATACATGTGATGAACACATCCAACACTCAGTAAGAAATCCCTGAATTCTCGCAGCATCATTTAGAAAAGTGAATACTTATTGTCTGGATCAAACTATAATCAGGCCATTGCACAAGCACATAGAAAACAGTCACTGACTGTGAGCCCCACCAAGAAGCCATTAGAGCCCTTTGGACAAAGGGATTGCATCACACCATGAGCAACACAGATACTACAAAGTACTCAACTCCTGCCTCAGACCTTACATGCCACTGAGTAAACACAAGTCTAAAAAGAAGGGAAGGGAAGGGAAGGGAAGGGAAGGGAAGGGAAGGGAAGGGAAGGGAAGGGAAGGGAAGGGAAGGGAAGGGAAGGGAAGGGAAGGGAAGGGAAGGGAAGGGAAGGGAAGGGAAGGGAAGGGAAGGGAAGGGAAGGGAAGGGAAGGGAAGGGAAGGGAAGGGAAGGGAAGGGAAGGGAAGGGAAGGGAAGGGAAGGGAAGGGAAGGGAAGGGAAGGGAAGGGAAGGGAAGGGAAGGGAAGGGAAGGGAAGGGAAGGGAAGGGAAGGGAAGCTACTTGAAAGTAGTGGAGAGAATTAGAAGATATGCTAAACATGGCAGGAAATACACTCTGAGGAAATGGCATGGTGACTCCTTTCCATTCTGCTCAGAGGCAACCAATGAGAGTACGAAGCCTAGCAAAGTCCTTTGCAGAAACAGAATCACATAATTGTAGGGGTTGGAAGAGACCTCTGGAGATCACCCACTCCAACCCTACTGCTAAAGCAGGTTCACTACAGCAAGTTGGACAGGAAAGCACCTAGGCAGGGTTTGAACATCTCCAGATGAACATCCAGAGGTAGAGAACCCGCAGTCTCTCTGGGCAGCCTGTTCCAGAGCTCTGTCACCCTCACAGTAAAGAAGTTTTTTCTCATGTGCCTATGGAACTTCCTATGTTCCAGTTTGTGTTCATTACTCCTTGTCCTATTGCTGACACCACCAAAAAAAGCCTGGCCTCATTCATTTGACATCTACACATTAGATATTTATAAGCATTGATAAGATCCTTTCTCAGTCTTCTCTTCTCCAGGCTGAACAGCCCCAGCTCTCTCAGTCTTTTCCCATAAAGGAGATTTTCCAGTTTTCAATCATCTTTGTGGCCCTCCATTGGATTCCCTCTAGAAGTCCCCTGTCTTTCCTGAACTGAGGAACCCAGAACTGCCCACAGTACTCCAGATGTGGCCTCATCAAGCCAGTGTAGAGGGGACAACAACACAGTACCATACTGTTAAATGCTAGGACAAAAATCAAGTAGAGCTGGAATTCTTTAATGCTTGAGAGAAATTATCATCTCTACAGAAGAATCACTAGAATAGCCATGCTGATGTGAAAATTTGTAATTCAGAAAAGCACTTAAGCTGCTGAAGTCTCAAAGACTTCAAAGGCATTCAAGCAGTGCATGAATGCTGTATTGGACAAAAAGATTCTCCTGAGATATTTCTCCTCACATGCATTTCACAAAATTATGTGGAAGAATATGACCTACCTGCAAGGATAGTTATTAAAAACAACATCCAAGGAACTGGAAGAAGCTCAGGTTTCTTGTTAAAATGTTTAAAGAAAGTTTCTGCAAAGAGTCTGTTTTAAAGCATTTCTACATACACATTCTGTTCTTCAGAGAACCCATTCCTGCATTCCTTGCAAACCCAAAACACCCGCTGACATCATTAGGCAATGCGTTGGCATTAGAAGGAGGGGACTGAGCCAACAGAGGTCGTGGGTAGCCAAAACTGTGCTGGAGACAGTTCGTCCCGGTTCGGTCAAACTAACTTTTGAAATCCCAGCTGGTTTATAAACTGTGAGCCCCTAGGGTCCTACTGACCCCACTCCCCATTACTGCTGATGGCACTATGAGGAGCTGATTGACCCATGCTCAGCACAGATGGCCACACTCCTCAGCCCTAAAGCCAGAGACCAGAAGTCTCTTCTCCTATGCTTGGAGAAACAGCTATCCCAGCTTCCTGGCCCAGCCCTGCTCCTATGCTCCCTGGCCCCACTCCCGGAACCAATTCATATGCAGTGGGCTACACATCCTGCTGGTGGAGAAGGGCTAAGAGGGACTGTCTTGAAAAGATTTAAAATCTTATTAATGAATACAATACGAACTTCAAAGTCCTACTGGGGAGCAGTATTTGTGTAATGGCAAGAAAGAAAAACAAATGTATCTTGAATCCTGACACAACTAAAGGCAGCAGAGGGAAACACCCAGGGAGCCAGGATTTCAATCAACAATTGATTTGAGTACCCATTCTTGTGGTAGATGGAAGGAATCTGCTCAAGAGAAACGTAAGAAAAGAAGCTACAGATGGAAGGAAAACAGAGATCACTAAGGCAAAGGGCAAGGGCTGAAGAAAAGCCAAAGTGAATTATAACAAAAGCAGCTAACACAAGCTTGAACTTATGTCAGTTAAAATGGAAAAAGGAAAAAAAAAAAAAAAAAGCTTCATTAGTATTAACTAAATAGACCTCCCGTGAAGGAGCTGATGATCGCTTAAAATTCTGTTATTTGTACCTTGCTTAAAGAGCCTTATTTGCCCTTTTACAAACCACATACATGACCATCATATAACACAACATATAGAGAGCATGGGAAGCCATGTTTTCACAGTAATATTGCTCTCAGTCTTGGAAGGAAAAAAAAAAAGAGAGAGAGAGAAAAAAAAAAAATAAGCCTGTAGGGAAGAGAGCGAACCTAGCTCTTGAAGCTAAAGTCTCTTCTCACATAATGAGAGCATTGCATTCACACAGCGCAAAATCTTGAGAATTTAAACCATCTCTCTGGTCCTTGATCAGACCTTATGGTCTTTTACAGTTCTGGACAAAAAACAATTCCTTGATTTAAGAAGTCTCAGACAGATAAGTATGTCACTCTGAAAGTAATACCTCCTATTATTTCCAAGGAAAATACTACAACAAGCACAATAACACTGTTTGATACAACAAATTCTCTGTTACAAAATGCTATTTTTCAACATAGTCACCACCATTAGCTGCAGATTTTCACCAGTAATAAACAAGAATCTGCATGCCATGCTCGTGAAAATCTGCATCAGAGAAGGTGACCCACTGCCACTGTCTCTACTGCTGAAACATGCCACCCACCACCTGTGGTCACATCCTCTGTTTGGTCTCCATCAATGTTCAGCAAGCATTGATGAAAGTCAGTGGGTGCCATTTTTTCCACATGGAGGAATTCAGTGACACACCTTTGCTTCATGCACATTTCCATGTCAGACACCATTTTGTCAGACTGCCCCTCTGCCTATATGTTTCACAGTAACAAAATGTGATGGAATATTGGTGAAAATGTTCAACCTCTACTTCCATACCACCAGCATCCATCTCTGACATCGTGGGCCAACATAATAAAATAGGAGGCATTATTTTCAGATCTCCTCTCATATTTACTGCTGAAGGCTGCAGGTGTGGACACCTCAGATGAACCCTGAGGAAAATGCAGAATCTCAAACTCAAAACTCCACTCAGAAAATTCTCTTCATACAGAATGGCAACAGCAAAGAAAATGATGAAAGGCTTTTATATCTTTTTTCTTTTTCTATATATCTGATCTGACAGTCCAAGATTAGAATGCAGAGCTGGCTCCTATGGGCAAGGTACTGCACCAAACTTTAGACTACTGCATATTTGTATGCTGTAAAGCCAGCAAATAGATCCATGATTTTTACTTTATTTTTCCAAGGGACAACAGAAAGGAAGACAGGAGAATATCAGTATGACTAATACCTTTAAATTAGTCAGTTACTGGTCTGTTTTCTTACTGCAGAACCATCAGTGATGTCCAAGGACCAATTCTTGATAATATTTTTCATTTTCCCAGAAAGCACACTGGCAGAAACATCAGTCTTCCTATGAATCTCCTCTTGATATTGGATGAAGTTCAGAGATTTAACTCTCTGGACTATGGACATCATCAACTGGGAGAAATCCCATTTGGTAGTTTTCCTCCTATTTGACTGCTCTGCAATTTAGCATCTTCTGCTACTCATTCTCTCCTCTACCTCCTTAAGAACATTAGTTTTCCTGCTTCAGTAGAGCCAGTGTACAGATATTCCAAAGAGAGGAGCCAAGAGCTGTAAACACTCTCCAAATTTCTCCATTGTACTGTTTGGCACATAAGGAAAACGATTTCTGACATTATGAATGTTTTTCATTATCATGAGAAGAAAAGATCTGAAACTACATTTCCCATCAGGCATAACAACTTAATTTTGATGGTTCTGAGGACAGTATCATTAGTTATCCATTACATTATTCTGACACGTCATATTAATCATTAATACAAATAAATAAAAAAAAAATTGAATCACATAAAAACTAAATGTAAAATCTCTACCAAAAAAAAAAAAAAACCCACACCAAAACAACAGAAGTATTGTCATAGTTCAGCAGCTTTGCTTTCTATAAATATATTTTACATTTGATTTCTCATTTCCATAAGAATTATTTTTTATTATTTTTTCTTTTCATTACAACTACGTATTCACTTGCAACTGAGGAATGTGAAATAGTTCTTCAAGCCTCCTTGAAGTCTACAACAAGTTGTGCAGCCAGACCAGATTGTCTCAAGCTTAGCTCCTAACCTTAGTTTTGGCTTTGGAAAAAAAAAATGTTTTCTTCAATCTTGTGATGAATTTCACAGAATTTCCAGGAACATGTAAGCCACATATCAAAACTTTGTAATTTAAAGTCCCATTTTGGGATCTGGAAAAGGCTGCAGTTAATATTCATTGCATTTATAATATTTTCTCATGCAGTAGAATCTGTGTTCAGTGGCATCAGAATGTGAGTTTAGCTGAAGAGCACTCTTACATAAATTAAGGCAAAATGTTCATAAAGTATTTCACAGGCACAGAAAAATGTTTTTTGAATGAAGCAATAAATGTAAATTTCTCAATTCCTTTTAACAAGAGATCAGATTCACTTTTTGCATCCAATCTCAACCAAATCTGAAGCAATTTCACTAATGCCAATGGAATTAAGTGGCAGTAGATACAGTTCTTGAAGTCTCACCCCTTTTTAAATCAGTGGCAAAACTCCCAGTGCCTTCAGATCCCATATGCGTACCTAACTCATGGGCACAGCACTGCTCTCCGTTGGCCTACTGACCTTTGTGACTTAACGCATGCTACGCTTCCTGTTTGTAGTCTCTGAGGTAAGCCCTCTGTGCTGTTGAAGGTTCCTGGCCTAAGGTATCGTGTTCTTTGTTTACTGTCTGGCTGCATAGATGTCTGGCACAGATTTCAAAGTACAGTAGCTCAAAAATATGCTCAGTGCATATATGCATAAACCCTGTAGTGGATTGCATCACACGTTCTGCATCGTAGAAACTAGAACACATACTTAATACTCTCTGTACTACTCATGGCTTGCATCAAGCAGGTAATAAAACGCAACTGTATCAGTAGCATGAATAGTAGTTTAACATCATTGGATAAAGCCGATTCATTCCAGGCTGACATCAAGAAAATGAGTTCAGGATATTTTTCTTTAAATGTGTAAGAAAGAAACAGATGACATACTCTACAGTATCAGTAGAGTTCAGCTAATCCAGTTTCTTTCTGTGCCAGTATTCACAGTGCATACAAGAAATTCTATACCATACATTTACTGAATTTTCTTTCCTTCAGTTTTGCAAGGCTTGGCACAGTCAAGTATTTCAAACAAATTCAATATCATATTAAAAACATCAACTTAGTAAAACAAGTGTCTCAGTGCAATGGAAAATCTATTGTATATGCTTCCAGGGATGTCACTTACTGCATTTGCTGGACTGGACTGCACTGAACTTGCTGAAATTAGGCATCTAAGCAATATTTATGTGACATAACTGAATTATAGACAATCACAGCGAAAATTCCCAAGTGAAGCACTGTTTCATGAAGGTGAAACACTAAGGTAGATTCCAGATTACTCTTGCACCACATACACAGATCATCTTGAGTGAGATCACACAGCATATGCAGGACAACCAGCAGAACAGGTCCAGCCAGCATGAGTTCACAAAAAGCAGGTCCTGCATGACCAATGTGATCTCCTCTTACAGTCAAGTGAACCACCTGGTGGATGAGAAAAAGGCTGCTGACATAGTCTAGCTAGACTTCAGCAAATCCTTTGATAAGTCTCCCACAGTATTCTCCTGGAGAAGCCGGCAGCCCATGGCTCAGACAGGTACACTCTTTTTTGGGTAAAGAACTGGCTGGAGAGCTGCACCCAGAGAGTGGTGGTGAATGGAGTTAAATCCAGCCAGTGACCAGTCACAAATGGAGTTCCCCAAGGGTCAGTACTGGGGCCAGTCTTGTTTAATATCTTTATTGAAGAACCAGACAATGGGAAAGAGTGATTCTCAGTAAGTTTGCAGATGACGCCAAGCTGGGAGAAAGGGGTAGAAATGCCCTTCAGAGGGCATTGAATAGGCTGGATGGCTGGGATGAGGCCAATGGAGCGAAGTTCAGCAAGACAAGTGCTGGCCCTGCAAAACCCCAGGCAACACTACAGACTTTGGGCAGAGTGACTGGAAGATTGTGTAGAAGAAATGGATGTGGAGATGTTGGTCAGTGTTCAGCTAAACATGAGCCAGCAGACTGCACAGGTAGCCAAGAATGCCAATGGCATTCTGATTTGTATATAAAATAGCGTTGCCAGCAAGAGCAGGGAGGTAATCGTCCCCTTGTACTCACCTTGAGTGCTGTGTTCAGTTTTTGTACCCTCACAAGAAAGACATCAAGGCCCTGGGGCAGGTCCAGAGAAGGGCAACAAAGCTGATGAGGGGTCTGGAGTACAAGTCTTATGAGGGTGGCTGAGGAAACTGGGATTATTTAGTCTGGAGCAGCGAAGGCTCAAAGACCTTATCACTTTATACAACTATCTGAAAGGAGGTTGTGGCAAGATGGGTAATCGGCCTCTTCTGCCATGCAACTAGCAACAGGACTACGGGGAATGGCTTCAAGTTGCACCAGGGATATTAGGAAGAATGTCTTCTCCAAAAAAGTGGTCATGTGCCAGAAAGGGCTGCCCAGGGAGGTGATTGAGTCACCATCCCGGGAGGCGTTCAAGAAACATTTACATGTTGTACTGAGAGACATAATTTAGTGAGGAAATATTTACGCTAGGTGAACAGTTGGACTAGACAATCTTGGAGGTCTTTTCCAATCCTAACAATTATATAATTCTACAGTTTGCCTCCTGCTGGGGCTTATTGCCAGTTTTGAACTCCAGGCTACCATTACTACCAGTGCCAATCACATATAGCAAAACAGTCTTGTCACTGTGATAAAAAAAATATTCTCTCGCTGTACCATGTGGCCACTCTGTCATATCCAGGTTCTGGGCAGCAAGCATACATAATGGAGAGAAACACATCAAGCCTGCCCAGTAGACAATCACTATTTCTTCTCCATTTCTTCTCCTGCACCCCATAAGGTAGCCCTCTCACTGCTTTTGCCAGACGAAGCCACAACATAAGGGCAGTACCACCAAATGGAGTCACAGGAAATCCCAAGTCATGATATCCCTTAGGGCAGAGGTTTCCCTGTTCAAGGTCTGTTTCTTAGGGCTTGAATTTCCACGTCATGGATGTTGGCAATTTAGGCACAGTGAGAAGGAATTTTTGTCTTGTTTGTTCCAGGCTAAACAGAACAAACTGAAAGAAACATCAAGGTCTTGGAAGGAATAAGAAATTATTCCTTTACTCTGGAAAGGAGGTGCAGTTCTAACAAGAAAAATCTGATCAACAGAGCTCAAATCTGACTTTTATCCATTTCAAGTGAAAACCAGCACCATTATACATTGTAAACAGCTCAAAAATCTCATCCAACTCAACAAATCAACATCCTTGCTCTTAAAGCATTACCTTATAATAGGTTATTAATAATATCATTCAAGGACAACTAAAAATGTGATGGAACTTTTGATAGCCCACACTGAAAATTGACAAAAACACAATGCATACACAAGCATGGATTTCCACAGGTAAGAAGGTTAACATCCAAACACAGTTTCCCATATTCTTTGATCAGCTGACTGTAGAGAAGATTTCTAAAGCTTGCGGTCCCATTCTGGCTCCAAAAATACAGCCAGCTTGCCCTTGCAGTTTGGCAAGAATCAGCAAAATTGTGTTAACAGTTTCTTTCAAGAATACAAGTTAGTAACTGCCAAATGACAGTAATGACCCTGATGTATTTCTCCCCTTAGGGCCTTTTTGTTTAGAATCCAGCTGCCATCCAAGCAGAAAAAAAAATCACTCTTTGCCACAAACTCTCCCATCACCCTGGGCTTTCTCCACTGCCACCAGCACTGCAGCTTATGAGAGGCAAGGAGCTGTTTGCAACCTGAAAATGTGATACTCCCACCTGGGATTAGACACAACAGAGTGTGCACTAAGGACAAGCAGAGCCTGCTGAAATCCAAAGAGTCTTTCCACAGGATTTTGGTCAGGTCCTGAGTCCCTTTTTATGCATTCACTCATTTTTTCCCTTGTTTATTTAAAGAACCATTTCTCTGAAATCCAGGCAAAAATACGCTAATATTTTTTGTATTATCTCAGGGCAATGGTTTAATCATAAATTAAATTGAGAAGTGCCACAGTCTGAAGCCAAAAGAAAGAGGCTAACTATGACATACCACCTGTGCTCTGCTTCTCTGGCTCAGTGCTGACCTTGGTTGACAGGAACATGTGCCTGAAAATGGCTCCCAAGTGGAAACTCATCACAACATGAACAATTACAGCAGAATGATAAACACCCACATTGCACAAGAAAGCCATCAAACTCTCACAGCAGCCAGGACTCCAACTGCATCTGGAAAGAAATATACATGCACCAGAAGAATGCACATGTATATATGTGAATACGTATACTAGTGTTTACACACACTCTCTTACTATGCTTTGTGCCTACGGCATCATGTTTCAATTCATAGTAAAACGTAGGCATGAAAACATCCTTCTGCTCCCTTATGGTAGAGACAGCTAACATTATCAGGTTTCCTACATGCAAACACAGCAGAAGGTTACAATTTCTTGTAGCGACTTAATCCTACCAATTCTCCCATCACATGCATTTTCCCCTAAACAAGATAACAGATGAATTAGTAGCTTGGATTTCCTTTTAATACTCTATGATTACATGCTCCTGCAAGATCATGAAAGCTGTGAGAAAGCCATAAAATACTGGTCTAACTGCATTTCCTCTTAACTAACAAAACAATGGATTTTTAAATGTTACATGGATGCTTTTCTTTCACATGTGGTCTTACGCAAGATTCCTGATGTGGAAGTCAAAAGTTGGCAGTCATCTTCAAAGACAAACAAAACAGCCAAAACAGTGTTTATGGGCTCAAATCTGTTCAGAGGCATAGGTGTTTGCACAAGAGAAACACAATCACTTCAACCAAGGAAGTTCAGATGCATTCTCCCAGAGCAAGGTGTTCTGCAAAAGTGTTTGAAACAGAGGAATGACCTAGCCTGCCAAAGAAGACCAAAAACAATTCTTACTTTCTTCTGCCATCTTCCTTCTGAAATCATTTGCTATCTTGGCCACCTCCAGACATCTGCAGACCAAGATCTGTGAAGTTTAAGTCACTGGAGTAGTAAAAGAAATAGAAGGTGTCCTGTTTCTCAGCACAAGAAGTATACTTGAAGCAACACAAGCAAGAAGCAAAATAGCAAGAAAACTTTTTTCTGTGCCTGCACGTCAATCACAGGAGATATGTATCATCAGTGTACAAAGGTGACAAGGAAAGACACTGCTGCTGTGGTGACACATACGGAGATGCAGACTTCTGGGATAGATGCATTTGCAAATCTGCCTGTAAAAATGTCTGATAAAACTCTCAGTTTTGAAGGACAAATCTGACACCTCTTAGACAGTTTTCACACCACAAACACCAGCTCTGCCTAATATGTGTGAAACTCTAGGTGTGGCTGGAAGATGTGGATCAGCTCATGCAGCAGAGCCTGCAAGGTACTGACCCACTACAATTCCTTTGCAACCATTGTTAAGATGCATCCATGGAATCACAAAGGTTGGAAAAGACCACTAAGATCATCTAGTCCAACTGTGAACCCATTCTCACCATGCCCACTCACCACATCCTTCAGCACCATATCTCCACATTTCTTGAACACCTGCTGGGATGGTAATTCTGCCACCTCCCTTCCCTGAGCCTTCCTGCTCTTGCCCACATGTGTATGCTGCAGCATTTAATCACGTAAACAAGGGAAGAAACAGTGGTGAGGATGCATAGTTTTGTTTTTTGTTTCAAAGACTCTGCCTGTAGACTTGCCAAAGCCAGATGCTGTAACACTGCATAGTGTTACTCCACAAGATGGGCCAGAATCTTCCAGACACTGGGTGTGGTGGGTGCGAGGCCGCATCATTAGCTGTTTGAAGCTGCGTGGGTAGTTTCCATTGTGGTCTAGCAGCCATGCAGGACGCACCCAAAGAAGCTGGGTAAGCTGCATACAGGAATTAGTCCACATTAAATTCCACGCTTTCACAACTAGGTTGCTACCCATACTCCAGAAAGCTAGCTGAAAGCAAGGTAGGCCCATCTTTTGCTGGATAAGGAGGTGGGTTATGGCTCCCATGAAATAAAAATAAGTTTGGAGTGGAATCAGGAGACAGGTGTGCCCTGCTGAGTATCTCAAAGAGGGAAAACACCAAGCTTCCATGGCTTCAGTCACTAAGTTCCAAGTCCTGGAAACGTCAGCCTTAAAAATCTATGAGTACCCACTAAGAGAGCATGGAAATCCCAATAATTTTCACCAGTTCCAGACTTTTCAGTCACCTACTAGCAAATACCAACCAAGAGCTTGGAAGCCCTGTAATAGACTTCCAGGCAGTCCTAAGAGCAATGCTGCCAAAAAAAAAAAAAGAACATCCCAATTATACCAATAAATGAATACAAAGCTAATAGTCAGTTACCTGTCAAATGCCATTTTCACTGAGAAGCTGCAGGAACCAGGGAACAGAAATACAAAGTTTTTTGTATAGTATTTTCCAGAGTGAAATTTTCTCAGAATTTCTAGTTGGCAGGAAATTTTCTTTTTTCTCCCCCAGATCAGTTTGGGATAGAAGCCTGTAACAGATGAACCAATTATTTTCTTCAGCCATATTAAATGAGTTGACGTTGGAAGGGAGAAAAGGAGAGATTAATACTGTTAACCAATGTAAACCTTGAGACTTTTATATTATCAGACTTGTTTTCATGTAATCAGGATGCTGACACCAGAAAAAACAACCACAATTTCTTACCTAAACCTTTATATGAGCTCGGATCGAATTACCAAGGAAAAATATATTATAAGTCAGCCAAACTAGCATCCTCTGCCATTAACTAGCTCATTTTTGTTACAAATGAAATGAAGGTTCCTTGCCTTCCATGTGCCTCAGCCTGAAAGTTATCACATTTGAATTGTATACCTCATTAATATGCATTAGCTTAAGTATATATCTAAAAAAAAGGGGCAATAATTGACTTCCAGCATCATCAGTTTGCTGTCTAACACTACACCGTTAGGAGCACAACACAAGGCCAAGGGTCACAATTCTCTTACACAACAAGCAGGAGCAACAGCTGCTACTTTGCCAGTTACTAATTAACTGAACTAATTAACTAATAATAAATGAAACACTAGGACTATTTACCCAGCTGTTTCAGACTAAGCTTATGCCTGAGTCATATGGGAAATCCCTCCCAGCCACTAAATGTGCTACAGATTATCTGTATTATCTGAGTTTATCACTGCTTTTCAATCTAAGGACATAGTGCTCTTCTCAGTTTACAGATTGAAAAGTGAACCATATTAACCAGTTTTGAGTTATACAGGAAATCTGTGCCAACAAAGCCTTGAGTACAACAGACCTTATATTCCTTTTGCATATGCTTGCCTCCTCAGCAAGCAAGCTGTCCTTTGATACTACAGTCTGTCCCGCTTGTCAGGTGTATTAACTTACGACCATCAAAAATAAGGAGATTTCTCCTATTGCTGTCAACCGGAGCTTTGCAACTAATTTTAACAGAAGCAGTAACTAGCCTGATATCCTAAGAAATTTAAAGAAACCACACGTCTTCCTTTACAGTTCAAGAAGAGCAGTAAGTTAATAATTAGCAAATTAGAGGAACTATGTATGTTTGTATACATGTACTTATGAAAAAATACATATTTGCTCCACATACAAAACAACAACAAACTTTAGTGTTCTGTAGTCATGAAACAGCCTACAGATCCATGAAATATCTAACTTCTGCCTCATTTCCTTTCTCAAACTCTCCATTAATTTATCTCTTAATCTATAGTATTTCAAGTCTGCCACTGATTTCAAACTGCTGCCATCTAGAAGGAACAAATACCCTACATCTACAAAAATGACTATTTTAGCCTAAAATAGAGATCGGAAGAAAAAGACCTCAACAATGAGGTCAATATACAAAGCACTAACTGTCCTTCCTAGATGACTGTCAAATTTGAGAATTAAAGACCCCATGATTTGCCATGATTAAAGAAATGCTTGTTTCCCAGCATTTGCTGCTAGTTCTGGCAAGCCATGAGACAGCAAACTCTAAATCTGTAATGTGACTGGTGGAAATGTTGTTTTTAAAGGTTTAAAATGTTTTAGCAACAAATATTAAGTCACTCAGAGATTGGAATATGTATGGGATCAATTTTTCACCACATCTCATCAGTCTTTTTATACAGTGAAAACCAGCGTGGTTACTCTGGCATAAAACCAGAGTAATGGAATGGAGACTCATGCCTGTGGTCACTAACATGACCTAGTTGTATATACAAAAGGATATGGGAAAAAAGTATCAAGGGTGTCAAAGCCCAAACTTTCCAGTATGACATCGGTTTTGATAATCACTTGGTAGCATTTGTAGGACTTGATCTACAAGTCCCATTTTTTACTCATCATTGGGACCACAGAATTTATGTTCAAATCAATAGCAAAAAATGTTGCACAACCTTGTCACCAAGATGTGCAAGTGTCTACAACATGCCAAAGTGTGTGTTACACAGTGGTCACGTGCCACCCAATGTTACAGATGGAAGTAGATTCCAGCAAAAATTCTGACAAAAACCCCACTGTGCTGTCTCCACTTCAATTCTCTCTCAGACAGTTTCTCACTGAGTCCAAAACTATCTTTCGAGTTTTGCCCTTGGTTTATGTTATAATAATTATGCACAGTAAATGTCAGAGAAGATTCATGAAGGTCATGAGAAGATAGGCCAAGCAGTACAGAAGATATTTCTGTGCTAGACAAAATTATGAGACGCAACTCTTGAAGGGCTGTAGTCTGGAGAAAAAATGGCTTGGCAAGTAGAAGTGGAGGCCATAAAGCCACAGCATACACTGAGAAAATTCATTTAAGCCAAACATGAGAAGATCCATCCATATTGCTATTTGCTTCTTGGATTTGTTTTTCTCAGCTCAGAATAAGATCTGCCTTTGAACTCTTTCTGCCAAACTCTTGACAAGTTTCATTTCGGAAACTGACAACAACGAGGAAGCTTTTAACTGTTTTTATATTAATCTACTTCAAACTCATTTTTATCTAGCTAGAGGCAGGGTTTAATCAAATACAGGTTCTTCTCTGAAGCAGGCCTCAGCTCAACTTAACCACAGTTTACAGTGTGGCCTACATTACTAAATTCCAATGGCATTTAACTTTTCAAGGTCTTCCTTTAGAGTGGTAACTCTGAGCTTTACATGATATACAGACAAGGGTTTAAGAACTGCCAAATGGTTACTCCTGAAGGGATTCGCTGAAGGACTCCACCATCACTAATGAAAAGCTGCAGAATGCACTTAGCAATGTCAAATGTTAGAATTTCTCACTATCCATCACACACATGTACACACACACACAAAACCCTTTCATGCTTACTGGGAAGCTCCTGGAAGAGACCAATTTTACATTCCCTGCAAACCCTCAAATTCCCCTGGATTTCTCTGGCAGTTTGGAGTTGCACAAGCATAATTCCCTCTCCAAGTTGCATCTTCTGCCAGAGCCACAAAAAGCATGACTCTCCTGCAACTGCTAGCCAGAAGATTTAGCCTTTTTGAGCTCAAATTCTCAAGCTATCCTCTAGCTCTGGTAGTTCCAGGTTCAATTCCTGGTAATGATTAGGACAAAAGTTACTTCATGAAGAATGCAGAATCTATCTCCAAGTACTTAAAAATTCCTAATACAGCAGAATATCTTTAGTGTGATTGCAATAGGCATAAATATATAGCTACGTAGTATCTCAAGAGTGATGAGAAGAAAAAAATAAAAGCATTGAGAATTGATTTGTAACAGAAGATGGAGATTAATAATAAATGGTTACATAACACAAAATGGCACACCATATTAGGACTCATTAATTGCAATAAAAAACAGATGTCATTGTGTCTATAACAACCCTGTAAAATTTCTACTTGTCTGTTACCTCTGGGATTTTTACATATATATTTATTACATATGTTAAAACTTTTCATTTTCATTTCAAAAAGCAGTCAAGGAGATTTTATTTCTGAGCTTATAAGTCTTAGTAATAATTTTCTGAAATTGTCTACAACACATGTGAAGTGGAAGCAGCTGACTCAAAGGTTTACATAGTATTACCTGTATATGTATTTACAGCTTGGAGAAGGAAAAAAAAAAAAAAAAAAAAAAAAAAAAAAACACATTCCATGGAAGAACAACACCCTTTCAAGGAACTAAACAAAAACACAAGAAAAATCACAAAGGAGTAAATATATCTTAAAAGCAGGAATATAAACTGCAATAACTACATAGTATACTCCCTGCAAGGATTTCTCTCTGCCACCCTCATAATATAAGCTGGAAAAAATATATCAGGTCACTCCTAAATATAATTTGATGAACAGGAAACAAATGCTAACAGAAGAGAGAGAGGAGAGGAGAGGAGAGGAGAGGAGAGGAGAGGAGAGGAGAGGAGAGGAGAGGAGAGGAGAGGAGAGGAGAGGAGAGGAGAGGAGAGGACTATTTCCCTGTACCACCACTGCTTCATTTACTGGATTTTCTCCAGATTTAGAATTTTTTGTTGTATTTTATTACTACTTCAAAAATAAACCATTGACAACTTCAGGTATAATATTAACAAAATACACCAGGCTTAATGCACTGATTTAAGGAAGGTTACTGTATAAACACACATTCTTTTCTACATTATAGTCTAACATATAAATTGCTTAAAATCTCACCTCTTAGTTTTTTATTTTTTTTTTAAACCCCCCACAGTCACTGATACACACTTATCCATATTTATAGATTTGGCAGACCAGAACACAAACGGGCTACACCAAGTTCCTCTCTCACAGCTTGAGGTTTTTTGAAACGTTGCTAAACATCTAGGGAAATCCAGTATTACCTAAATAAGATACCTAAAATAATACAAAGACTAAAAACCTACATCCTATGAATATATTTACTATGAAAGGGCACCATATACCTCTGAAAAAAGGTAAAAAAGTAGAAAATTTTTTTCCATTTGGATAAAGTAAAGGTTTGATCTGTGATGGGAAAATCCCCTTTGCTTGACTCAACTTCAAAGTTTATTTTGGTGCAAAATTCCCCACAGATACAGCTATGTGACCACATGATCTAAGCAGCAGTGCTGTAAAGCACATACATACCACTCTTCCTCCTAGAGTGTCTTTTGCAATGTATGCTGTTTGCATGCCAAAAACTCTTTCACCAATAGACTGTTTATTGGGAAATTAGGTAAGCTGGCCAGCCACGTGAATCAATTGAAGGTAAAATACTGATAACAGACAACTAGAAAAACAGATGAGCAGAGTTTTATAACAAGCTCTCAGAGAAAGCTTGACAGAGGGAAGAACAGGAAAAAAAATCAAAATACTTCCTATGAAGTAGATAAATTTGATTTAATTAGCGTATATGCATTATGTGCTTACAGATCACCACAAAAACCACAGGATCCATCAAGAAATAGTATCTATTGCAATCCTTTTGTGTAGCACTGCTGAGAAGACTAACAAGTAAAGGTTTTGCCTGAGACCCCTTCCAGAGCCATCAGGCAATTGTGACATGCTCCCTGGCAGAGCAGAGATCATTACAGAGTTAGATGACAGCTAGGCATGGCTTTGTGGAGCCTAGCAAGGCCCACACAGGGCAGTGGGATGTCTACAGCCTTTTGCAGACCTAGCTGTTAGAATTTTACTTCAGTTTACATAGGCCATCATTGTGACAACCCAAGTGACACCACCGCCACCACACCAGCATCTGAATAACACCATCTCACTCTTTTCAACCTCCTCCTGCTACCAGTCTTTTCACTATAAGCTGTCAATTTGGAGACAAAAATCTGTGCGGTGCCATTTCCCATGGACAGAATTAAATGTTCTGCTTACCCAGCAGTAAGGGAGTGGGAATGTGAGAGGCAGAAGGTCTGGCAGGAGCAAATGTGTTGCTGAGAGCCACTGCTTCGAGTGGGATTCAAAGCTTGCATACTGCATGGTTCCTTAGCTACCCTGCACTATGCTTCTCTATGCTGCACTATCTAATCTCACAGAGCAGTAGGTGGGCTGGCTATTTTTAAAGCACTTCAGATGAGTTTACACTGATTATCATGCTTCTTTGATTTTCCTGTTTTGCAAAAGAGACTGAGTTTTGACTCAGAAATAAATCCTTCTGGCAAAAGAAAACAAATTTAGGCCTTATAGAAAACTTATACTGAATATAAAATTAAGTACGACACAAATCACTCTGATAAGTGGTAAGTTAGTAAATATATTATTCATCAAACCACAAGGGTTGCATATTATAGTGATTTATAATCGTCTGGAATGTTTTTAACTGGTGTATTTATAACCCCTTACACCACATGGTCTTCATATGTGTAGCAAACTGTATGAGCTGTTTGTCACTTAGCAAAAGCACATAAGTAAATCTTAACATAAAGTGAATGACCAGATATATTTTACAATCTACACATAAACTAATGTACTCACCAGATTATTCTCTAAATAACTGTTAATATATTAAGCCAAAAACAGCGGTCCATGCTTACTAAATAAACAAAGATGTAAAGACTTGCAATGGAAAACTCTTCCATTCCTGTCAAAAGATGAACTTAGTGAGCTGCAGAGCATTAATACCTGCTGCTGAATCCATTCTCGGGTTGAAGACTTTGAAGCTCAGCCTGAGAAAGTGTTTGGATAACAAAGCACATTGCAGTTGGACTAAATCTTGGTAGGCCCCTTCCAACTGAACTATTTAGTTCCATTCTATTCTGTGCTATTCATAGACTCACAGAATATCCCAAGTTGGAAGAGACCCACAAGGTTCACCGAGTCCAACTCTCAGCTCCACACAGGACCACCCAAAATTCAAACCATGTCTGAGAGCATTGTCCTTGAACTCCAGCAGCTCGGGGCCATATGCACAGCCCTGGGCAGGCTGTTTCATGCTCACAGCCCTCTGATGCAGAGCCGGTCCCTAAACCCCAGCTACCCCTTCTCTGACGCAGCTCCATGCTGTTCCCTCGGGCGCTTTGGCTGTCACACAGAGCAGAGCTCAGCGCAGCACCTCCGCTCCCTGTGAGGAGCTGCAGCCACCATGAGTCTTCCCCTCAGCTCCCTGCTCTGGGCTGAACAAACCTAGGGACTTCAGCTGCTTCACATGCTCACCTTGCCCTTCAGATCCTTCCCCGTCTTCATAGCCCTCCTTTGGACGCTCTCCAATAGTTTTATGTCTTTCTTATACTGTGGTGCCTAAAGCTGCACATCATGCTTGAGGTGAAGCCACAGAGCACAGCAGGACAGTCCACTTCCTCACCTGGCAGCAGTGCTGGCCCTGCTGTGCCCCAGGGTACAGTTGGCCCTTTGCCTGCCAGGGCACACTGCTGATTCATATACAATTAGCCACCAAGCTACCAGGCCTCCAGATTCCTTCCCACAGGGCTGCTCACCAGCCATTAAAAATCTCTGCTTTATCTACATCCACATTTGTGAGGTGACCATCCTCAATAACTATCAGACCAACATTATCTCTGATCCTTTTGCAGTTAACATACTTTTATTGTCAGCTTCAACTCTAATTGAGCTTTGATTGCATGCATTTTCTCCCTGCAATAATGAATTGCATCTTTGTAGTCCTCCCAGGTCACCTGACTCCTCTTCTCTTCCTCTCCTCTTACCTTCCTTTCCTTCCCACCCCATTCTATATTTTGTAAATGTATCATTAATTTTTCCTGACAAAGGTAAAAGGAAATAGTTGTCTGCAATACCCATGTCCTTTGCCATGTAGATGGCAGCAATGCTGCTGTCTTCTAGGGCTCTGCCCAAGTAGCTAAGGAAGACCTTGCCACCTTTAGTCAGGTGCTCAATATTCAGCTTGCACTGACTGAGCTGCTGCAAGAGGAGGGTTATGAACTCTTGCACTTCCACAACTCAATTTCAAACAGACTTTTAGTGCCAGGAATCTTGCATAAAAGCTTGTTTACAGATTAGGAAAATGTAGTTGCTGCTGTGTCAAAATTTAACTGAACTCTACATATATCCCCAAGGTCCTACAATTCATCCAAATATAGACACGTAGGAATAAGGCAATTTTAATACAAATTTCTAGAAGAAAATTGTTTGAGCTTTATTGACTGGTTAGAAACACAAACTAAATGGCCAATTAATCCTGGAAAGCATCAGACACTTTATCACAACTGACTGCGATCTGATCAGCAAGATTGGACTCAGCACATTTATACTGCATGTGCCCACTAGGTCTGAAGTCAGGGCTTGACGCAATAGACTGGTCATTCCTGTGTACAGATCTGGATGCTTGCCTACCTCCTCGTCTCCTTCTCATTTCCTGAGAATAAACATAAACTGTAACAATATTTTTTTCCCCAGTTTAATCTAGATGGACTGACTTTTAACTGGAACAGAGCAGAAAAGACTTGCTTGCACAGCAACCCCCCGTCTTTACCTGTAATGGAAGAACTAACAGCAACTGCTGGTACCACCTCTTTGCACGGAATAAAGACCCCTGGAAAAACACACCTTTGTACACTAGCTCTCCCCAAGCCCACAGAGCCCTGAAAGATTGTAAGAAAACACACAGTCTGAAATCTGACGTGGAACTGTGTAAGTTACAGTACAAACCCAGCTGAAATTTGAGGGGAAAAACAGTTATAGACACACCCTTCCCCCTGTTTCCAGACGGGATAATAAGTTGTTTGTGATTTTGGACTTTGTTTTTCCACCTCTTTCTGAGATGCCCTTTCTCTGGCCTGCTTGTACTCCCAACAGCTAAATCAGGACCAGGACTATGTCTCACTTTGCATGCTACATCAACATCTTAGTGCATTGAAGAGCTTCTTTTCAACTACAAGTTTGCCCTTGCACTTGGGGTCCTGTGACTTGCACTCAAAAGCATCGCTGGCACATGGAAAGCAGTTTTAATCCTTGTGGACATAAGGCTAATAATGCCAGGTATCATCTAAAGCTTTACATTTGCAATGTGAATAGTCCAGCACTGCTTCTCTATGCAGATGACGCACACCCAAGACCTTTGCTGACTCATGGGCCCAGAACCATATGGCATCATGCCTAATCAAACCCTGGTCTCTCCTTTGCATCATGAGGACATTCTATGTGTTTGTACAGCGCTTGGAACATTTTGATATAATTATGTAACATTTTGCAAAGATGTAATGTTCTCCAGGATCACAAAACTGAAGAAGAGCAGAAATAGGAGGTAGAAAAAAAAAAAAAAGCAGAGAATTACTTGCAGTAGGCTGAGTACTTCATGAACTGATACAGAAATCCAAGACGCAAAATGTAACATTAAGCTAAATTCCAGCACTCATTACTCACCATGCTTCAGCAACATGAGTAAGTTATGTATGAAATAGGATACTTTTCTGTATGAGATATCCAGTATAACCTGGCCCATGCAGGAGGGATTTTCCATCCAAAAGGCAGAGAAGAATAAATGAGTGAAGAAAAAAGTAGAAAAAGATGTCAGCATATTGTCAAAAAATGACATACGAGTTCACTTTATAGGCACGCACCAAGGAAGCCAAAATGTCTATACTGTGCTAATGTAATCTCTCTGTGGTCACCAAAAGTTAATACTTATGAAAAAAAAAAAAAAAAGAAAAAAATACACTGTTTGGAGCAAGCCCTAACCTGATAATGTCTTAGTATTTCCAACAACTAGACGTTTGCAGATTTCCTCTATGGCAGCCAGAATTCAGACGACCACACTCTGTCTCCATACATGAATATCCCTGAATGCATTTTTCTGATCCTTTTATGAATCTTTTCTACTTCTTGTATCCACAATATCCTACGGAAATGAAGTTCTGCCACTGACTCTTTGTTGTGGATTTAATTCTAAATTTGATCATTTTAATCAGTACCCTCTCATTTTTGTATTGTCAGAAACTGTGATTAACTGTACTTTGATTCTTTTTACAGAGCTAATATGCAATGCTTCCCTGGCATCCTGTTTGATTGCTGACATGCTATGTCCGGTTCATACAGCCATAAAGTTTTATTTCATATCCAATCAGTAATCACAAGCTTGTATTCTCTTTCACAATAAAAGCAAAACAACTATCATTATATCACATCTGTTTTCTCACTTCAAACAAGTGTTTAAGGCAACTCTGGAACTGCTCTCAAAATACCTCTTCCAACTTGTCACTCTGTAGTGCCAATAGCCATATAATGCAAATTATCTCGTATGTTTTTGGATGGAAGCCTGACAATAAATGCCAACCTGATTTTCTACAGTCCAGAGTATGCATATTCACAAGTGGTTATAATATTTATAATGTTTTGTTAAATGTCAAGTCTAAAAAGAAGGTTAATGTTGCCTTAAGAAGATCAGGTAAACAAGGTAGTCACTGTAGCACTTTTAGCCTACTTATCATGAGTTACTGGGCAATGTGATTTATTAGTAAGCAGGACAGAGCTTGTATATAACTCAGGAAACATTACTTTCAAGAAATTTTGACAAATCTGTATTAAAAACCCTTAGGGTCGTTTCAGGTTTTGTTGACAATTTTTCAAGAATTTGTGTAGTTTCTGCAGCTGCACATCATAGGATTTCCAGAACTGGTTGACTCAGACACACCCAAGTATTCTTGTAGGGTTCTGTTACTCACAAAGTGCTCTGCTAAAATGAGTTACGATTTGGCTACAGTCGTTACTTACTTTGTTTTAACTATCTTCACATGCTTGAGATATTATCTTGGACTTGATACTGTTGGGCTTCCGAGCAGCACGAAGAAACCGAAGATTTGATCCTTCAAAGAGTTCATGACCCCAACACAGATATTCCCATTGACCCAATCAGTAAATCTTGATTCAGGCTAAATGTAAGGAACTCTATCGAGGACAACAGGAAAATCCAAACCTGAATTGAATGGATAATACGTTCTGTCTCTACCCTTGTAATTTACTGCAACAGCACTACACTCAGATTGGGTAAAATCCTGACCTCGCTATTATCATTGACAAATCTGCTGCAGAAAATTTCACCAACACAGTATCACTGAAATATGCACCTCACAAATCAGTCTTACTTGTGCTAGTTTTCCTAATTTGAGAGCAAGCTATCTATAAAGTCAGAATGTTTGTTCCTTAAAAGTAATTACAAAAAGAAAGATGCAATGGCTGGAAAATACTGTATAAGCTCAGAAGTTTACATGGTTATTTCCAAATTTTTTTTCTAATATCTGATGCAATTTTTTTTAATGCTTGCAGCATAATTCTAAATTACTAACAGGGCACTTGTTTTTTTCAATTCTTTTTTTTCCCCTCTTTTTCCTTGAAATTCATAGCTGAAAATCAACGCAAACTCATTCAGCAATTACCCAGGAGAAAACTTCTATTTTGTAAAGTGACCACTGTGCTTTCAGGATCTCTCTGAAAACTTCCAACAATGTTCCACCCTTGGGCTTTTCCATCCTCCAATCCTTAGCTTGAAAGCTTGCATTCTCCCTAGCTGTCCCTTTTAAAATATGCCTTTCTAAAAACTGCACTGAAGTGAAAAATGTTGCAGAGGTTTTATTATTTTAAAAGGAAAGGTAGCTCTCCTGCTTTGATCCTGGCATCTTAAAGATTTTTTACATTTTGGCCAAAAATAGCATTAAAATAAACCAATTCCCACCTTCCTATGTTACAGCCAACAAACTGATTGCATTATTACTGGATAACATCACCTCTTTGGAATTAGGCTGCCAGCTGAGGTCTTATTATAGTAGTGAATTCACACAGCCACAGTTAGCACTGTCAGCATTTCTATTATAATAGCCTCTTCCTACTCCCACTCTTTTTCCTCAAAGGAATGAAATTTGGACTTAAAAATGAACTTAAGGTTAAATCACTGACAAGATGATCCCCAACCACCAGCCCGTGGCTTGTCATTTTAGCACATTTCTGACAAGTTGGAGTATTTTTTAATACAGGCCCAATCATACGTTCTTTCTGCATCCAGAACAAATGTGCATCCAGAGAATACAGCACTCAATCCCAGTACCTTCAATGGCTTGAGTTTCTTAACAAATGTGTTTTTAATAATCTCTTCATTTCAGGGAGCCGCTGCTTTTAGAGCTGTGCCTACAGAGTGCACAGAAAGATGCATTCTGCCACAGTTTCCATTCATAAACACGCTTCAGAACACAGATGTCACACAGGCAGCATGTTTCTCAGAGGCACTGAACTGCCCGATGCAAAGGGTGTGAAATGCAACCAGTCAGGCTGCACCTGGGAAACAGGAAAACACGCTCACCATGAAAAACTTCTGCAGTGTGTTCTAGCTGGGACATGCCCTGGGGACTCCATGGAAACCACACGCAGCTGCAACACGGCAGCCTGCATGCTGAGCACAGCCATCCACATGCTCCGCACTGATGCTCACCTTCTTTCCTGACACTGATTCCACATCTCTCCCCAGGTGCCCACATCTCTCTTCCCATCTGCTGAGCCACATGTTTGCCCAAATGGATACTGAGGAACCAGCTTGGGCCTGCCACACCACATTGGGACAGGGAGGCTGAGGTGGGGACAAGGCAGAAGATCAGCCCCCAGCCTGCCCACCAGGCCTCAGAACCACGATGAGATTTGGGCTCTCCCTGAAAGACAACGTGACACAGCCAAGGAGGACACAGCCAAGAACCAAGAGGCAGCTTTCACTCAGCCTTGGGCCCACCCAACTCAGCCCCTCTGAATCTCCTGGCGACCCCGGGGCACACGGCGCTCTGCCATCCCCTCCCGGCCCCGCAGCCCCTCGGAAGGTGGCCACGACGCGGGCACTTACGTTGAGGCGGCCGCCGTCGGAGCGCTGCGGGCTGCACACTGTGGTGCCGTCGGGGCTCTCACGCGGCAAGGAAAGGGTTGGGGGAGACCATTTCGCTGTTGGAAGGGTGAATTTGTGCTCCGACAAAGTCGTCGGATTATTCCGAAAGAATAAAAATACATTGTGCAGGAGATGAGGGGGGCTGGGAAGGGAAGGATGTGTGACTCGGGGGGGCCCGGCCCGGCCCGGCCCGCGGTGCCCGGAGAAGGAGCGGCCGCGCCGTGCCCGCTTCCCACTCGGCTCTCTGATCCGCTAATCAGCGGCAGCCGCGGGCCGCCGTGAGTCACCCCCGGCCGCGGCAGCATCAGTCTTTGCCGCGGCGTTGGCAGCCAGACGAGCCGCGGCGCGGAGCCGCCGCTGTCCTCGGATGAACCCGGCGGGGCTGCCAGCGCCAGTCGAGCGCTTTGCGAGGCGAGAGCCGGGTCCCTGCCGGCGCGGCGGCGTGCGGCACCTCTTCGGCGGGGCTGGCGGCGACGGGGCGGGGGGCGGGAGCGGGGGTGGGGGGGGGGGGGGCGAGCCCCTCGGCGGCCGGGCCGGAAAGGTAAGCGTGGATGGAGTAAGGAAGGGGGAGGGAAGACGGTCAGCGAGAGGGCACGGAGCGGCGGGGAAGGGGCCGCCCGGCTCCGAAGGGGGGGACTGCGGCCGCTTCGGGATGCGGGAAGGGGTGGGCACGGATTGGGAGGTGAGAGGAGGAGACCCCCTCCGTGCACTGGGGATCTCCCGACAGCGGGGATGCTCGTGGCAATGCCTCCCTCATCTCTACCCTGTTGAAAAGAAAAAAAGCCAGCAGCCTCTGCCCCACTGTGCAAACAGGCTGCTTCTCTCGGGCTAAAGGCATAGCGCTGCCCCTTATCGCCCCGCTCCCGGCGGCCGCGGGTGGTGGCAGCGCAGCGAGGCAGCTGCTGGCAGCTGTCGGCGATGTCTCGAAAGCCGCGGGCAGGGTCACGGCCGGCTCCCACATGCGGCGCGACCCGGGGGGCATCGCCTTCCCCGGCCTCTCCCTCCGGCCCCACCTCTCCTATGGGAGCTAGCTTCATTTCTCCGTCCTGCGCCCTCCCTATCCCCGTAGCTGCAAAGGACCGCTCCCTAAGGACAGGGCATGATGCCCGTGCTAAAGATGAGGAGGAGGCAAGGGGAAAATGCGAGCCCCCTCCCCTCCCCCCCCCCCCCCCCCCGGGAAGCCACTTTCCACCCCCTGCTCCTGTCTCGGGTGGCCCCAGCTCCGCGCTTCTCTCTGGGCTTTCTGCGAACCTCGGAGAACTCCCGGCCCTGCTCACCGAGATGGGGTCCGGTGGGGCGAGAGAGCCGTGCCCATCCCCCCTTCCCCCAAGGAGCCACGCATCACGGAGAAGTGCCCGGGGAAGGATTTTTAGGGGATTTCTCTTTTCGGGGAAGTTAGAGGGGAGCGGCGGGTAGATCAGAGCCCCTCTTTGCCTCGGGAAAGAGTCCTTTCCGCTCCACCAGGGCGGTGCAGCAGGTGCCGCCGGGCCCCTTCGCTTCTTCCCCGCTCCGCTCGTAAGAACAGAGCCCGAGAAAACTCAGGGACAGCACCTTAACAGCCGTCATAATTAAAAACAACAACAACACCAAAAAAACCCTTCTGCCTGGCCTTAATGATCCTTTACACACATTCCCCGCCCGCTCCCTCCCCCGTCCCCCCGTGAAGGGCAGTGATTATTCGCACTCCTCTGCTCGCCGAGAGCGCAGCCCGATGAAAGGACTTTATCCTCGAGTGACTCCACCGCTCGCTCCTCCCCCCCCTTCTCCTCCTCCCCCCGCAGCCTGCCAGCCGCCTCGCTTCGCTCTCAGCCCTAATTGGGCTCTTGCTAATATGATTAAAGCCCAGTTAAATGTTTCTTGATAAATCTTGTCAAGAGAGGATCCCCCCCCATCCCCTCCCCTCTCTCTGTCGCTTGTCAGAAGCCCGGTTACAGACGGGACATGCCCGGCTCCCGCTGTTCGTGCTCTGGTGGGAAGTTGGCATTTCACAATTGTTCCTTTAACGGGGCTGTTTTGGAACCGCTCCTGGGGATTGTTCCTCTTCAGGCCAGGCTCGCTGATAAGAACCGCCCGTGGCTTTTATGTAACACGTTAGGATTTGGTCCCGCTCCCAAAATTGCGCTGTTTCTTTGGCCTTTTCTCTTTCATTTCCCCACCCCCACCCGTCGGAGAGCTGTCGGGAGCCCGTTCCCGGAAAGGCTCTCTCGATGCGATCTCCGTGGCACAGCCCGGCGGAGCGCAACGCTGCGGGCGGACTCCGCTCCCCGCCGCCTACGGGGGCTGCCCCGCTCCTTTTCGGGAGCCCTCCCCAAGGCTGTCCCGTTGGTGCCAGCAGCTCCGGCACCCCGCAAGTGTTAGGAGCTTCACCTGCATCTGCTTTCTTGTTGTTTCAATATAATTAAGCTCTGGGGGTGAAACCCTACCAGACCCCGTTGTCAGTAGGGGAATCTGGTTAAACTCGAAGGAATTAGGAACGAGCGGACGATGGTGGAGGGCGAGGGGGTTCCTGGCAGCCTGACCCCCCGCTGGCTGACAGCCGGCTCGCCTCTCCTCGCCGTTTGGTGGCAGCTCGTGGGGTGTGCTGGTGGTTCGCTCTCTTTTATGTTTTCTGTTTTCTTTGGGAGTGCTGAGCTTCGAGGGCGTTTTGTTGTTCTTTCTTCAGCGTTACTGAACTGAGGGTCCCGGTGGGTGAGAGAGGAGGATTATTTAGTTGTTTAGAGGTCCCCACGGGCTGGCGGCTCGTCGGTGCATTTCCCGATAGCCTGATGGTACCCAGGCTCCAGACCACACGTCTCGGTGACCCCGCAACCTTGCCACAGCCCCGCGTCACCCCACGCACCGCAGTCCTCTGTGGGAACCGAGGGTGCGGGCCGCCGGGGGACGCGGACTCGCTGCCTCTGTTCCCCGCTCCGAGGAGGAGGAGGCGGGTTCGAATACACGCTCGCACCCGTTGCGAGCCCACAGACTGCTGCGGGGCAGGACACGGGCTGCACCGCCGGTGCGGGAGAAAGGACCGAGAGCGAAGCGCAGGGGCCAAAACCGAACAAACGAAAAAATCAACACCGGCCCACGGGAGCGCAGCTTCAGCGACCGTGCCCGTTCCCTGGGCAAAGAGAAGCCCGAGGCGAGGCTCAGCACGGGAATCTGTCGGCCGCTGAAGCCGGGGAAACAGGCAGAACCCCGGGCGGGGCGGGCAGAGATGGGGGGTCTGCCGCGCTGCTTCGACCCGGCACAGCGTCGCCCCCTTCGGCCGAGGTCCCAGCAGCGGTTTGCGGATGGTTCCCTCTTCCCCTCCCCTTTCCTCCTTCCCTGTCATATCCCCCCCCGACCCGCCCCGAGGGGTCTGGGTTTGTGCAAGACCACAGAGCTATGGCCCCTTCGCTCGGGACTGTTGGTTTACTCGAGGAGAGTCCCAAATAAGAAGCTGTTTGTACTCGAGCTGGAACGCTGGAGGCTTTCTAAGAATGGCTCTTTTCTTACTCTTTTTTTTTTTTTTTTTTTTAATTTTATTTTATTTTTATTGGTACATGGAACCAGCCTACAGCATTGCTGGCGCCTTTCCACCAGGTGCCTGGGGCTCAGAGGAAAATGCAAATGAATCTTAAAATTATGAGACAATTTCCCTCCCTTCCTCCCAAATAAAATAATTATAAGAGAAAGAATTGGTAAGAACGGATGAAGAAGGGACTGAAAATGGAAACAGAAAAGCAGCTTCACCCCACCAGAGCAGGGGGGACCCAGAAAGGCCTTCCATAAGCAGAAAGTTGTCCAAGCAGCTGGAAGATGGTTTGTGTACCAGCCTCTGAGGTGTGGTTACCACCCACAGCAAGGGACTTGACCCCTTGGTCCAAAACATCCTTCCTAAGCCTCTTCCCATAAAACAGCTTGTCTTTCTATACACCAAAAAAAAAAAAAAATTTCAAAGTACATTGCACACATTAAACTGTCGTGCTTCACACCATACTTGTAGGCATGGCTCTATATTCCCATTCTACACAGAATAAACTGGTTTGTTCACACTTGTGTCACACTTGGAGCTGGGGGCACGCACTTGGTTAGGACACACAGTGCATGCCCACCCTGCACTGCTCCGCTCACTGAGGTCCCAAATGAGATGGGGCTGTTAGGAGCTGTGAGGCTGTTACATGCAGACATGAGAGGCTGCTCTGCAAGGTTCAGGAAATACCCGTTCTGGATGTTGTTTTAAAGATGAGTATACAGTCTCAGGAAAAATACCTAGAACTGGAGGTTTTAGGTTTTGGACTCCCTGTGTTTGACTGCTGTAATTGCTTGACTAAACTCCAGTCAGCCTCCATAGGCAGCCTCCGCTACTCTTAGAGGAATCTAGCTGAACTGACTGTGGGATTTCCTGCTCACCTGATTTACAAATCCATCACTGTCCTTCTGAATAAATGAACGACTGGTACTCACGCCTTAGATGTAGACAGAAAAACCTAGACTCGAATCTACTTGCTTTTCTTATGCAAATCTTCTCACAGGATTACAAGGGAAAGCAAACAGCAGCTCCAGCCTTAAGATCTTTTTTTTTCTTTTAAGAAGCAGCCTGTTGTATAAATCTGTAACAGAAACCGTTTCCATTTGAAGATCAAATAGAAGTTATCTACCGAAGCTGACAAACAGGGGCAGAATAATCTGTTTGCATTTTTGGGAAATGGATAGCTCTGGTTTTGTTTCAAGACAAGTAACTTTTAAACAATATTTAACGAAATAATTGACCTTGATGTTTAAACTACAACTTCCTTCACGTCATTAAGCCCACTGCTGTTTTTTTTGTTGTTGTTGTTGTTGGGTTTTTTTTTTTTTGTTAGTTTGTTTTTTTAATGTTTAGTATTTGAACTCTGGCATTCATTCTGCTAATCCCATAATAACATTTGTTTCTAGTGGAATTTTATTTGATGAACTCATCGGTAAAAGAGGAGAGAAAGAGTTCAGAACAACATGAGCTTTACAGCTCATTTATATTTTCTCCTCTCTGAAAGATAGCAAAAAGACATATGCAAAATGACTTTTCAGGAATAACTTTGCAGATGGAAGGAACAAGGAGAAGCTTTATGCAGCTTTATATAGAGCTTTAGGAAAATCTGTGCTCTTTTAACATACATTCTGACTTTCAGAACACACTGCAATCCTTGACTGAAAATAATTATTTGGGTAATTTGTCTTCGTGATAATTAGGATCTGAGTCCGCTTTTGAAATGTAGGAAAAATGGAAATAACTCCATGAAGTGTATCTATCGCATAAAGCTTTTAGGACAGCCTGATTCACAATGTATCCTGCTCTTTGTTCAGCTGACAGATTTCCAGCAGCCGAAAGAGGCACATATCTGGGGGCTGCCATTATCTAAGCTAAATATGTACATTTTGGATCAGTTCTATTTTATTTGAATACTCACAACTTCTGCTAGGGGATCATAAGCATGAAAGGACCGCAGAGATGTGCATTTTATTAGCTATCCATCAGCCTTTGTGCACGAACAAAGGTACATAAACATACACATTTTCTGAGCTCTCAGCTCAGCAAGACTTTAGACAGTACATGCAGTAAGATTTCAAATGAAAACAAACAAGCAATCAAACAGCAAATACACTGCCATGCAAAAAATCAAGCACATAATTTGGGGGAGGGGAGAGCACTAAAGCAATAAATGAACACGAAGAATTTAGACTAATTTTTATTTGACTGTTAATGAAAAATACTATGGCAGCAGAGGGTTATTTAAGTTACGGGATCCTGGAATTACAAAACACTGATATCTACCTAAATGCTGATGTGTACCCTTGCACGTAACGTACTCATACACAGATAAAAACTCTTCCTTTATCCCTGCTGGCACAAATTTCATCCTTTCAATATGTGGACATATGAGGAATCAGGTTGCTTTACTCTCAACAAAGGGCACTTATCTACCATTTGAAGCACTTAAAAATATTTGAATTCCCTCCCCAGTGCACAAACAGCCAACTCAATAACTATTGCAGGCTCAGGATCTAGAGAACACCATGGTGTTACGCAATGGGAGGTGTGACGTTATCTGGTGATCTGAGCAGGGTCATGCTGATCATGGGACAATGCAAATTCCACGTCAGGCATCATGCTGATACAGGTTGTTTACAGCTTCACCCGAATGACAAGCAACGCAGGCAAGCTTGAATTAAATGGCAGTCATTTCCCATCTCGGCTCTTGCTCCCCTATTGCAGAATGGGTGCGTCAGTTCATCCCTGAGCAGCCCTTCAGTCTCCTGCCCATCCCGTTGACCCCACACTCTCATCACCAACTGACTGACTTACAAACCACCTGCGTCTGACACAACAGCATCACCCACACCGGGAGAGAAGGTGTATGCTTGTAGGAGGTGTAGCTACTGAGTAGTATCTCTCACCCTCATTCTACAATCTTGTGTTGTGGCTGAACACCAGCAAGTGAAGGGAGGAAGCATTCCCATCGATATGGGGGTAAGGTACAGCCTCCCCATCCATGCTGGCAGCTCCTACTGCTCACAGAGCAATTAATATATGTGCTTATGCCACTTCTGCTCTTCACTTTTACAGGGAACTCAAGCATGGCACCTGGGATGGCAATTCCTGACCACAGACACTGCAACAGAGTACTAATTGTCCTTTACACACAGTTACCCATAGAGACTGATGGTCCCATATTTTTTCTTTTTTGCTTCAAAATCGTGAATTATAGTGGAAAACACATCACAGCATCTCTTTTCAGTGAACTGAGTACTGCCCCCTCTATAAGTTAGACCAAACCCACGACCGCTCTGTTTTGTGACACGCAGCTAACACCCAGCTGCCACGTCTTTTCCTGACAATTGAACACAGCCTGCAACATTCTGTCAGTGGCAGGAGATGGCATTTCAGACACACTGGGTAAACATGCCTGTGCCATCTTCTGCTACACTGACAGTGATTTGTGAGGAACCCACCCAGCACATTGCCTCAGCCAGGGACTAAGCTGTGTCTCCTTGGCACAGGCTTTAAGCAAGAAGCCGTGCAAAACCAGGCTTTGTTGTGAGAATGAATACACCACTTTTCCCTGTTCCCCTGATGATTCTCTTGTCCCTGAGGATGATTTACCTTCTGACTGTGCTGCTCCTTGGGAAATTCTCCCCAGTACTCTTACCAACATCCCCTTACAGATCAGGGAATCAGCAACAGTGATTGTGTCATAAATCTCATCAGTCTCCAGCTGTCTTGTTTTAGGATCTTCTGTCCTAAAAGCCTTTTCCGATCTGATACATGGATTCTTTGTAAACTCTGCTGAATGGAGCTGCTATGGAGCATTTCTGTATATTGAAAAAAAAAAAAAAAAGGAATATTTCCCCCTGTATACCAGTATCAAATTCAGTGGTTCCTGTGGAGATGTAGCTGTAGATGTCCCTGTTTACTGCAGGGAAGTTGGACTAGATGAGCTTTAAAGGTCTCCTCCAACTCCAGCAATTCTATGATGATAACTATGATGATTATATGAGATCATGACAGTCAACTTGTAAAGATCTTCAGGGTCTGCCCATAGAGAATATGCAAGTGCCTCACTTACTGCTGTTTCCCAGGGTTAAACAATATCTATCTGGATGCATTCCCTTACTCTTTTCTCCAGACACACCTTTGGCTCCGTAGCAGTGCCCTCGGGAAGCAGAGACCATTCTGCAAATGCTGATGGTGTGAATACACATAGGATTAAGGCTGCTAGCTGCAACGGCATGTCACTTCTGCCTGCAGCTTACTAAAGCAAAAAAGTCTTGTGGCTGACATGTCCTCCACTTCACTGGGTTACATGACACATGCCGGAGAATGTGTCAACCCACTCCCCATCTCCTCAGCATTATTAGCCCAGGGAAGGAAATGCAGCCAAAGAACTCACATGCAACTTTGACAGGTTCTGCCTAATCCGCCCACATAATGACCTTTCTTATGCTAAGTGCCAGAGCGGTGCAAGGAGACCATTGCCTGTATCAGCTGCTGGAGAGTCAAAGTTAGTTTCATGGTTATGTTTAAGCGAGAGCCTGACTTTACGTTAAGAAGTCTTTGTCTCCCGCAGTGCAGCACTCAGAGAATGACATCAAAAGCCTTCCTAATTCACACACCCGGGTCATTTGATTGTAGGCAAGGCACAGAGCCATGCTGCCCCAGCAGCCTGTGAGCCACAATGACATCCATGACTATCCTCTTATTCCATGGAAGGAAGTAATGTGCTCGGAGCGTAACACAACCAACAGTAGATTACATCCTTCCTCATGTCAGCTTAGCCCTGCTGGCTGCTGGGGGAGGCACTGGCCAGGCAAACACAACCTCCCACTTCCCAGTTTCACTTCTCCCCACCCCATCCTCAGGGAGCTGGGCCTCCCCAGGCTGGGACATGCCATGTGGCAACCACACGAGAAGGTTCTGCTCCACCAGACAAGGAAGAGGACGTTCCCACTCTTCTCCAGTGTGGCAGAATTACGCCACATGCTGAAACATCAGACTCTCCTCCAACAAGACAAGCGTAACTGATCATGGAGATGTATCTTCTCCTCCCTTGGCATGTGTCTGTGCAATTAGTCTATCTGTTTTTGATTTATTTATTTTCAGTCTGCCTTCTGCACCCTTTCTCGGGTACATGGGGCACACAACAGACTTGCCCTTGGACTACACAGAAATAAAATCAGAAACAGACTAACCACATGAATCAATACCAAGGGAAACAAAACACATGATTGGATGCTGCAGTTCCCTCAGAGATCCATCTGTCTTCAGATGTGATATAACAGCGGTCATGTACCACATTTGCAAAGGAGGCAACACATCCCTCCCCATAGCCTGCCTTGTAGGGTGAAATTCTGATAGCTCAGAGATGCCAAGGCATTTCTAAAAATCATTTCAAAACAAGATACAGAAGTCTGGTCTGTATTCACAAAGGTAAAGCAATTGCTTCCTATTCTGAAGTGACTACTGTCAGTGCTACTGTTGCTTTCTGGAATTTAGACTTGAATTTGACAGAAGTTCAGATGGAAAGACACACGCAGAACCACTTGTGAGAATCAGCGTGTCTGTGGGCATAGGCCAGTCCTTTCCTGAGCAAATCCCTGCCACTAAGAGCTGCTGGTAAAGGAGAGACACAGATGGCAGTCAGACTTGCTGTGTAGGCTCATACCTCCAAGGCAAGGCTATTAAACAATACAATTCACCATTCTTCCTGCAAATAGACAGTACTGCATAACGAACCATACCTCCTAGTGCCATTAAAATGCATGTATTATATTCTGTAACTGTTTCTTGTTTGAGTCCCAGAAGCAGTGTTGTTGCCTGGGAGGGAGTATCAAGACATTAATCAAAAATAGATGTGCAGTACAAGAAATGAGGGCCAAGCAGATGAGTATATATAGCTTCCACATACTCAGAACGTAGGAGCTGTCTGAAAACACTGTGATTAGAGTCAATGTGCTTGATACAGCACCACAGACATTGTACACAGCTGTCAATCCTATACTGAACATCTTATTTTATACCCCGTGGTTCTGCAGCCCCTCATAGGGTGAATGATGCAAAGGTGCCATTCATTTGGCAGAACAGACAATGGAGAAATCCTCCAGACAGAACCCTCTACTTGTTTCTGGTTAGGAAGAATAAATTTTTCCTTCTTTTAGCATCAACAGAAATACAGATGCAAAAGCAAGACCTGGATAAATGAGACAAGTATTGTTCCTTCAAGCAGAATGTCCTGACTTCAAGACAGGTGAGTACTACTAAACTTTCAAAATGTTTCGTTGCCCTCCAGATAGATCATACATCTGCCTTCTCTCCTTCTCAGAAATTTTCCAGCACTTTAAGCTGTCACAGAAGCAAGCTGAAGTTAGTCTGGAGAAAAAGAAATAAGAGGGAGGGAAAAGAAAAAAGAAACAGAGGAAGGAGAGAAAAAAAAAAAAAAAAAAAAAAGAGGATGCCCTAAATTCCATTGTCAACTTCTCAGATACAGCCACAGAATTTTGCATATCTGCATGAAGACTTTGCCTATATGAGTTAGCAAGAACTTGGTGCAGCTGCATAAACAGCAGATTTCTACACCTACAGGCCTTCATTTATTTCCTCCAGTGAGATTTTAGATTTGATTGGCAGCTGGCCTATCTGAGCAGCTGATAAGAGAAGAAAAAAAAAATGACACTCCAGTCTTTATATCTCTGTAGCCTTTCCTCTGGTTCTCATGGTAGAAGTGTACAGAGAATTAAAGAGCTCTCAATACATTTGTAGCCAAATATTTACCCTAAGCGAGGTAGATTATATTTGCTTACTGTATCCACATTGCCACGCTGGCACACATTCAAGACTAACTCCTTGTGGTACTATTGAATACCTTGGAAAAAAAACCACCATTGTTTACAACAAACCATTCACCAATGACTGCAGGTTTTGTGTTGTCCAGGGTATACGAGCTCTTGAGCTCACATGTTGGACACTTTGCCTAGTGCCACAGACACAGCCCCAGGGATGGTCCTGCAGGTGGCTGGTTTACCTGAGTCCTTTGCAGGATTATTAAGAGTATTTTGAAATTCTCTCAGGCCTTTCACTGAGGGCGAATGTAATTAAGCCGTGTTCAGAGGGAATTTATTCCTTCAGAAGATACAGCTTGTTCTCAATCAGCGTGCTTTTGAGAGCATACTTATTTTGACAACATTTTAATGAGACAAATTCAAATGCCATTTACATTCATTGACAGTAATAGCACTGTTTTCTAAAGTAAAAACATTTTAGTATCCCTTGCTTCATGTCAGTTTGTTTTGAACTTCATAGCGTATATTTAACATAAACATACACTTTAACCTCTTTCCCTATTAAATTAAATATTTTAATGACATTATAACTTCCAGACTTTCTGATGTGTGAACTATTTGATTTTTTTGGAACACTTCCATCATACCAAATAATTTTTTTTTCTGAATTTTCATTCTGTGAAAACTTCAGCACCTTTACTTCTTTTCCCACATAATGGAAATACTGTTTCCTGACCAGCTCTGCTAAAATTTCTTGCTCTATCTAAAAAAGAAAGGGGGAAGGGTGTCACAGATACAGAACTGTAAACTCCTCAGGATACATTTCTCATTGTTGGCTCATATGTTGCCCTCTTTTGGTAGCTTTTGTACTGTACTACGCATAAAAATCTTAACATTGCTGTAGCAACTCTGCATTCTAAAGGGCCCGAGTGCTGAATGTTAGAGCTAAATTACTGTGTGAAAAGAATAATAGGTTGCAAGTTAATTACTTGAACCATCTTACAGAGGCATCCTATCCAGACAGAAAAATAAATAAGGGATGAATGAAGCGGCGCAATATAAAACTGGACAGTAACAGGCACGAAGAAAGAAGCAAAAGGAGAAAATGTAGATATTCACTCACGTAAATGATTTAACCCCATTTCCTGACTTCCATCCAGTGAAGACAAAGTCAGCTTTGAAGCATGTGGTCAATCAACATTTGTAAAGGGAAGTTCTACTCTAATCATCATTCACTTACTCTTTCCCACTTGCTTTTTTTCCTAACCTATGTAGGGATTTTATTAAATTCTTGTGGATACTGACTAGTCAAGCCCAGAAGAGCGTCTCCAAACTTTCCAAGACTAAATCCCTGCCATAGCCAACACTTCTTTTCACTATTAAATTTCTTACACTAAATATTAGACGTTCTTTTCCACAAAATTAATTGCTAATTCTAATTATGAAACCATCAGATATTAACTACATTGGAATTCTAAAATCATTATTTGAGTGAAACACCGAAGTATCACTTATTTTTCAGAAGGGAGTTTTTTCTTCTGTTTCTGAGGAAAAAGTAATAAATAAATAAATAACAATACAGTTTGTCACAAAAGTTTAAGTGGCTGGGTATTCACCTTCTTTTGGCTTTCAGTAAGAGCTGAGTACTAATTCCGCCAAAATGCCATTCTTTGAGAACAGGCTGCTCTCTACTCCAGATAATTCTCCGTTACAAGAACAATAAAAGGTTACACAGAAGAGATATTCCCAGCATATTTGCGATTGGACATTTCACAGCTCTATTCTTTAAAGATTAATTTTTGTTGGTTTGAAAATCAGCATCAGGAATTCAGTCTGACAGGAATTCTTTTATAAACAGTCACAGAGATGATTTCAGAGGTCATAAAGCAGACATTCTTCCCACCTTGAATTGTGGAGTATTTGTAGCAACTTCATATGATCAGAAATTCTTGGAATCAGGAAGCACTCCCAGCATTCCAACATAAAGACATAATGCTATTCTTCATAGGCATTCTCTGCTGCTTTATTCAAATCTATCCTAAAACCCCCAGCAGTCTGAATTCCCCCTAGAGGAATATCTGACAATCTTCCCGTTCTCACCTTTAAACAATTCACATCCAAGAGGCTTCATTTTGCTGACTTCATCCCTTCCAGCTAAACAATGCCGGCTGGTTTAAACCTCCTTTGCAGACCTTTGTTCCAGGGGTAAGAAACAGCCCAGCTTTATAGAAATACATGTCTTCCTGCTGATTTCTATGCAGACAATAATGTGCCTTTCAGTGTCAGGGGCATGTCACCTTCCCTGGCAAGTCTGTCCAAGCTGTTGTTGCAGTCTATTGAAGTGCTTAAGTACGTGCCCGGTTTAAGCTGATATGTGGTTCCTTTGTTAAAGTCACCTAGCAGGGCTATAAAGGGAGTTGAAAGTCACCAGTACAGCTCATGTACTTAGTTAAGTTTATACTTAATGGCATGCTGGGTTTCTGCTTCAGTCTTTCCTCCAAAGTGATTTTTCCACCCTTTGAATTGCTGTGGGATTTCTTCCAAGTGCTTCCAGTCAGTCAGTGGCTGGCAATATTGAACACAGACTAGAACTAATAACACAGAGCTTTACAAGTGAACTATTACCTCTCTACTTCATGACATATGCCTGAATGTGCATGGCTTTTACAATACTACAACTTCATGTATCATTTCCATCTGATCTGCTGTCCACTGTGCCCTGAAACCTATCAGCAATAGTGATAGCTAGGATAAATACACTCCAGCTTCCTTCATTTCCTCCTCTTTTTCTTTCTCCTTCCTGTTCCTCTCTGTTTCCTTCCCCTTTTCCCTTCCTTTTCTCCTCCTTTTCCTATCTTCCCCTCCTCTTTCTTTCTTTTCATGAGTTGTTTGGGAGCTGTTTTCTTTTGCACGCAGCTTTCTAATATCCAGCGGTGCTTTGATATCATTTATCTGCTGTCTTCTGTTTACATTCCTTCCTGCTTTAGTATCATCAGCACATTTCACTATTGTGCTGTTTACCTCTACTTTGAGATTACCAATGGAGATATTAAACAGAATGATGTCTGTCAAAAGTCCCTGCCATGACCCACAAGACATTTCTACAAGCTACGATAACACAGCAAGTGATCGTTACCCTTTGTTTACATTCTTTCTCCCATTTCAGTCTACACAGCAGTGCTCCCCGCCAAAACAATTAAAGTTATTTTTCTCAACGTGAGTACCCAAAACAGTAGCAAATGGCATATTGAGTAGACCCTGTATCCACTGTCCCATCTTCCCATCCAGTCTGTCTCTCAATACATTTATTGTGCATATTGCTCAGTTTGCTGTGTGCCACACTGAGTGCAGCCTAAAGCCTTGGTTCTCAAATCTGCAACATACAGAATGTGCAATGTTTATACTAATGTGAAAGGTACATTTAATAAGCTTTATTCTTTCTGACTCTGTGCTGCTTTCTGTTCTGATACTGTTTGTCTCAACGCTTCCATGAAATTGGTGGATGTTTTAGCTGTATGAAATAAGTAGCATTTGGCCTAAAATGTTTAAAACGTTTTCCTTGATTTACAGCTTTTGAGGCCAGAGAGGACCATTCGCTAATCCTGTCTGACCTCTTCTGTGTCACAGACTATAACATTGCATCATTCTCCATACACCAAGCTCAGGAATTTCTGTTTGGCTAACATGCATTCCCCAGAAATACATCCAGTTTTGATAGGTACACTAGCACTTTCTTGAGCAGCTTCTTTCAGCAGTTCATCACACTTAGTGCTACAGTTCCAAGCCTCATTACTTAAAATTTCTTGACTTACATTTCCACCCACTGATTCTTGCAATATATTCATCTGAGCTAAGACACTTTTTTTGTTGTGAAGGTAATTACACAATGTAATCCAGCTATCTCACTTCGATAAAGGAAATAATGCATATTTTCCAGTCTACAAGCAGTGCTTATATTTTTCTTACTCTTTCCCAAATTTCCAGCACCCACAGCAGTGTAATACACTATTGCCATATAGTCATTATTATCTACAACTCAAACATCCCTACTAACTTATTCAAAGATAATATTAATTCTCCTTAGCGTCATCAGACTAAATCCTGTTTCCAGTTGTTTCCCACAGTGGTACCCAATATTTCATGTACCACCCTTGGGATATAGTTTCTGGTGCATCAATACCACCATTCATTACTTAAAATTCATCTTGCTTGCAGAAGTCCAGCCCAAAAAATTTGGGCTGCTCCAACTTCATAATTTATTATTCCACCAAATTTATATTTCCTCCTTAGTTGACTCGTCTTGTTTCACTAGGGATGGATTTGTGTCTCAATCATTAAGGAAAATTTTATGCAGGATGATTCTGGAGCTTTCATTCAGAGCTGGTAGTGACTTATTAGCATCCATCAGTTAGTCAGTTCTTAATCTGTTTGGCTATTGCAGAGCACTCATTTTTCTAAGTGCCTAAGCAGAAAAGGCAAACAAGGGTATTTGAACGCTAAAAGAATAGACTTAGAACATAAATCCTGCAAAGTGTTAAAGAGCTTAATCCTCACTGGTGCCTAAATGTTTATAAGCATGTGGATTTATGAGACTGGCTTTAGGTCCACTGTTAGGAAATCTCATGCCTTGTATATTTTTCTGTTAATATTAGTTTCTCTTATCTTTGAAAGACAAAACTCCAAAATCACGGCTATTGAAGGGACCATAGTAGCTTTGTGGTTTTGTTTGTTTTTTTTTCCTAGTCACACATAGCTTTCCTTTTGCTCCTCTGCATCCCCATAGGTAACTATTGTTTTTTTCCAGAAATACTTGGCAATGGCAGTGTAAATCTGCTAGATAATATTCGTAATATCACTGTGTGCAGATTATGCCTTTTTAGCAATCCTCATACATACATTCAGATATCCTAAGTATTCCCTCATCTGTTTCTATCAATAGGATTTATTTATTCGTGCCACAGTGTTTCTTTCTTGTTAATTGCTTCAAGTTATTTTATGTAATTAAAGACAGATGGTAAAGCAAAGTTCAGTATCTCATCCATTTGTTAATTAGTGGCTTATGCAGCGCTATAAATGTAGCAGGGATGTTATGATGTTGTTTTTTCATGTCCTGTGCTTTAAATTAAATACTGGGACCAATTCCTATTTACACTGAAGCCAATAACAAAAACTGCCATTGACCAGGATCTCACAGTGGGAGAGCATGGATGGGGAAGCTGTGAGCCAGCTCAGTGTGGTGTTTATGTTGTACAGAGGCATAAAGCCCTCCCTCTCTCAGGCCCAGGTCTTGTCTTGATCTTCACATCTATAGCTTCTGTGACGTGTCTCTGGGAAACAAGTGGACAGGTCAGGACATTAACAAAGGATTTTTTTCTCCTGTCTTTGTGGGAACCCATTTGTGATCTCAGCATTCTTTGGGTTTATTCTATTTTGGGGTGTTGTTTTTTTTTCCCATATGCAAGGGAGCAAAACATCTGTTTTCATTAAGGACATCTTGTTCTTCAGATTAGAGAAAATCGCCACGAAAGGGAGAATAAACAAAAAAGGGAGAATAAACAAAAGCTTCCAGAGTAGGAGGCCCATCATGCTCATGGCCCCCCTCAAGCTGCCACTTTGCCCTGACTGAGCACAGTGTGTAGCTGTGGCCCAGCCCCACCAGCTCCCTCACTTTACACTTCTTCAAAATAAAACGTAGTGGCATCCCTGCCTCGTTCTCCCATCCGCTCACTTTCTTCACACTAGCAGAAGTGAACTTGCCATTCACATTGCCACACAGCCAACAGGAGCAGCACTGTGATTCTGACCAACTTGTTTCTCATCTCCAGCCCAACAACAAATTTTGCTTTATGTGTTTTGACTCAGTACTAGCCTGCTCCTATTGTTCCTCACATTCTTGCATTTCCACCAGACTCTGTGAGTGACAGAAATGCAATTCCTCAATTAGACTGCAAGGGGTGTGCTGGGAATCACAAATCAGCCTAAAGATTTATGCGTTACACCAAATTATCGTAACTGACACAACACTTCCAGCAAGCCAGTTTGGAAATACCAGAATCTCCCCCTGCCCCTCTCCTCCCCCCTTATGTGAGAAGGCCAAATTAGAGAGAGCAAGGATTTCTCATCGCTACCATGAGTCATGCTCACATCGAGCACATGGTGGTGAGGTCAGTGACAAGGGTTACTGGGCTTGGACTATACAGAAAATGGATTCTGCTAAATGACAGAGCAGTGAGAGCAACAAGAAAAAAGAAAAAGGAAAAAAAAAAAAAAAGAGGAGGAATGCAGAAGCCACCAAGGTTCCTAAACCACAGGCGGAAGGGAAGCGGAGACAGACTCATGCTTCTTGGAAGAATGAATAGAGACAGGTGACATGGGACACTTGGCTCTTTTATTCATCTAACCTTTTGGCCTCTAACATCAGCTGCTTCCCTCCCAGCCATGAAAGTTCACAAAAACAACAAATTCACTTATTGTATTTAGCCTAGGATAGGATTTTAAACCATATTAGCTCTACTTTTTCTCAGGAATATGCAGCAAGGCATATTTTCAAATAAATAGGCAACTTCTGCCAAGTAGGTGTCATGCACAGTTCCTATTTGAAAGGCAGATATTCAATTTTAGGCACATATTTTAAGTCCTAAGACAGACAATACAATTTAAGCAAACTGTAATTTAGCATGTTGCTTGTATCAGGTCACAACCAATGAAGGATTACTCATGCCAGCAGTCCAACTGTGGGTTGTAGGATGGCATTTATATCATGGAGTCTGTTACAGCAGGTGCTTTTTTCCTTTTCTTCTTTTTTTTTTTCTTTTTTCCTTTTTTTCCTGTTTTGCTGTTGTTTTTCTAAAACATGCTCATTTCTTCAGAAAATCAGCTGTATTTGGCACTTATTGTAAGAAATGCTGATTGAAATTCCCAAACTGCTTTAACCACAGAGAAAAAAATCTTCTAATGTTGGTGTTGAAACACAACTTTCAGTTTTAAAGGCTGTGTTCTTTATTTAAAAAAAAAAAAAAAAAAAAAAAAAAAAAAAAAAAAAAAGTTAAATGCTAAAGCAGCAAGCAAGCACACTTTACAGTCTACAGTCTATTGCACCGGGCTCTTTTTCAGTAGGTTGGCTCCTGCCAACAGCAGGTTCAGAACTGCCAGTTCTAATTAAAAACTTAATTTTAAAGATACATTTCACAGTTTATTCATGGCAGTAAGTCCTTCCCACCCTCAGAAATTTAAATTGTTAGATTGAGCAAATGGAAACAGTTTTATAATGATTCCGAAGTAACGGCTTTGGCTAACTGCTTTTGGCAATTCATGATTGATCTCCTATGCCTACTGAAATCAATTTATTCTTTTAGACCAGTCACCTGGAGTGGACTCCCTCAATTGTGTCTATTTCTTTGCTCAGGGTTTGACTGCATTTTATTTTCCTCTGTAATTTTGTACTGCCTCAGCTCAAAAAGGGTCAAAGATTATTCTCATCTCAGGCATTCCAGTGACAAATCCTTTTAGTACTCCCAGTTGTAACGGACAAACAATTGCCATCATAAACTCTATATGAGTACCACTGTGAAATCTATGATTTATAAGCATACTCCGTAGCAAAAACAATTTTGATAGTCCTTGCCTCTCCCTGCTGCGGTAAGCTCTCAGCCCCAGAAATAAAAGTGAAACAGTTTTTTTGCCTTCTAGATTCAGTGTGAAAACATTGGCTTCAACATCAAAGTTCTTTCCAAACACAAACTCTAGAAATGCCACACGTATGGATGTCTAAATTTTGCTGGGGGTTATTTCTGGGCCAGTAAGACACACTGAATTGAGTTTTGAAGGAGCAGACTGTATCATAACCTCTTGACTCGTGTTTACAATTATTGATCCAAAAGCCAGTACACAGTATAATCATTTGCATCATAAAAGGACAGTAATAGCTACTGCTACAGTACCACTATATACACTTGTTATCTTCTATTGTTTATAAGCTTTTTGGATTAGATATTAAGTGCTCTATTAAGGGAACAGAGACCGTATCTTCATTTTATTATTCAGTTATTTGAGGTTAAAGAAATAATTTTATTTGTCTTCCACACTATGATAATCATTAGGTGTAGTAGGGTATCTTGCAATCAGAATGTCCTCTGAGTAACTGTTATGCAATTCATTAGAGCCCCATTTGCTTTCTCACACTGATATAATCACACCTCAATCACTTAGTGAAGTCAGATGTTTGCATTCACCAACAGGTTTTAAAGCATGACAAAGGCTAGAGAGTCCTAAGGAGTTTTGGATTACAGGTGGCTGAAGAACAGCCTGAGTCAAGTACGACTGTTAACATTTAAAAGAGCTAGCTGAAAAATATTTAATGCATTTTCAGCTACCTGTAACCCCTTTAAGCTGTTGGGAAAAAAAAAAAATCTATCAAAAAAGATTCTATCCAAAGATTCTATCTGACCTGCCAGTTCCTCTGTAGACCTCCAGCAGACACTCCCCAAGTCTCTGGTGGTCAGCAGGCCAAAGTATGAAATTCACTGGAACGCAGAAATGACTTAACACTTTGAGAATCTGAAATTCTTCACACCTGTATTTTTTATTTAATTTTTTAAAAAAATTTTTTATTTTTTTTTTATTTTACAGAAAGAGACAGATCTGGCTTCAATTGAAGACAAAGAAAGAGGTATAATTTTAACTAAGAGACATTCAACTAAACCACCAATACATTCTCTTAATTCAAAGCAGGAATAAGGGGAACATCTCCAAATCCAAAGAATGTATTATATCACCAACTCCTTGTTTTTAAGTGATTCCAAATCATCACAAATATTGTGTAAGAGCAGCTGATTCCCAATATAGATATCCCTTTCTTGGGCACTAAGTCTTGCCAAGACTCTGGCTAAAAATTTACAAGGAGCGTCTCTGATTGTACTTTAAATAATGGTTATTAGTCATAAGGATTGGCTACCTTTCTTTTCTTTGAAAAGCAGCTATAAATATACCATCATTTATTCATTTCTGAAATCATCACATTCTTCTCCAAAAGCATTATGTTAATTTTCCAAAATTTAGCAGCATGTGTTGTAGGTCGTTTGTTCAGACATATAAGTTTGGGAACATGTATCCTGTCGGATCTTAATTACACAAAGACCATGTTTGCCTAGAAGTTAAACATGTGGATCTTTTCTGTAAATTCCTAAAGGTGGAATTTCCTCCTCTTGATTTAAAACAACTTCAACCTTGAATAAATACAACCTGATTATTACTTTTCGTTTTGCATTGGTCTACTAATTCCAAAGTCCAATCATTAATTAGGACTTCAAGTTATTTAGGGCAGTGTGGACACCTGGAAGAAAATTTTCCCTACACTAAAGTGGTTGTAATGTGAACTCATAATTTAAAATCCATTAAATTCACACATTACCTTACATAACAATCACAATGCCATAAAAGAGCAAACACATGCTTGCAATTAAAGCCATGGCAGTCTCATCCCATTGTATGAAAAATAGCTCTATCATAATGGTCCTGAGTTCATGCCAGAATAGCAGCTAATCATGGGAGAGAGATGATCTAACACTTACAGAACATGAAAATAGAAATACAGCATTCTGGTTCCAGTCTATTTTCTCTAGACTTGCTGGGTGATCCCATGCGTGCTACTTAAGCCTTCAGTCCCTCAATTTACCAATTTGTAGAACAGCAATAACAGCATTTATCTGAGTATCAGAAGAGTTTTGTAAGAATAAATCCATAAATCATTGTCTCTTATTACGTACTTACAACAAGCTTTCTACGGAATGTCTATCATAGATATTCTTGAGAAGCATGCACAGGTTACTAATTTTAGGCTCATAATACCTCTAAAAAATAGAGTTATGGGAATATTTTGCTGGAATAAAATGAACTTTCACAGTCAAACCATTTCTGTTCCTGTGCTATTAGTATTTTACCTCTAATAGGCTATATGGTTCATCACATGTATTTTGTAGTTTTTGGCATTATAGCTTTTTAGCAAATATATATTCAGAACGTCAGACCAAATTTTTCTGCACAAAACCTGTGGAGCAATTTCCTTGATTCTTTATCTACTGTTTTTGTAAGAGATAATAAGTTATTTGTGAATTAGGAGGGCCATAATAATAGAAGAAATTCTGCTAAATGCTGCTGTGGATGATTTTTCATCTGAAAAGAATGGAGGAATAATGGTCAATAGTGACAGTATGGCTGTGTGCTTGTACCTAGAGGGGAATGCTGGTACCAGGTCACCAAGGTCACCAAGGTCAGTCGTCCCATTCATTGACAAAATCATTCACAATATGAGAATGAATGAAGTGTCTTGAAAATCTCTCACTCTCTAAGCATGTTTCACAGTTCAGGTCAGAGCCAGTCTATCGGTGGCATACTTTCAGCATGTAATCATCTGTAAAGTCACGTCCTAACAGAGATAATGAGGTCCCATTCATTATTTGCCAAAGCAGTGCAGCAGTTTAAGTCTTGCTTTCCTTACCCTGAGCTGGAAAATTAAGTGCTTGAAATTTGGATTTGATCCTACCTTCACTGAAGTCAATAATAAGACATCACCTGATTTCAAGGGAGCAACAGCAGACTTTTTTTTAACAGAGACTGCATTAAATTCACTTATCCTTCCCTCACAGAGGGGAAAGCAGGTCATGGGTCTGGTGTCTGCAGCAATAATGAGGAGGCTTTAGAAACTAAATGGGATGTAGCTGATGATTTTAGCACAAATTAAACTGAAGTACTAATGACTTACCAAACATTATTCTTATCTGTTGCACAACCAGCACATGATGATGTCCAGAAATAGTGTAACATCATACTTCAGTCAAAGCCTCAAGGGCTGCTACCCATTCACTCACACCAATATAAATCAGGAGGCAACTTCACCAAAGTAATTGAATTACATAAGACTAAAATTAGCGAGGAGAGAATTAGGCCTGAGGCAGTGAAAGGGAAGAAGGTGTCACCTCTTGCCAGCCCTGTCCGAGAGGAAGGCAGCTCCAACCTGCTGAGAGCCTGTGGCAGCCCTACTGTTGTTCAACCCACAGCAACTTTGCTCAGAGTGAACAAAGCTGGTGGTTTGGGGTCAGAAACACCCTGAGGAGATGGGGCAGTTCCAAGGGAAGTCACAGCAATGACTGGATTCTTGAATTTTACTGCAGTGCCAACACACGTAGGCCAGTTCCAGGCCAAGGTACAGGGCTGCTTGGAGCTGGTTTGTCTCAGCAGGTTGCTGACACACAGGTTGTGGTGGACATCCTGGAGATACCGTCTCTTTTTGACACTTGTCTTATCTCACTGACAAACATATCTGCGCTCAGCAAAGGGGCACTGGCTGCTTCTGACATGGGCTCCTAATTCCATTTATTTAGTCTAGGGTACTGAGATGAGTTTTGCATATTAACACAGGTTACTCATATACAGTATTATATTCTTGGTGAAAATGCATACTCCTTGGTCCAGGACCAGCTCCCTTCCTTCCCAGGTGTGTTGCATTCCTCACTATGGTACTCTACACGCAGTGCATGTGTTGCCCTGTCCTATTCTCCACGTTCTCTGCTGAGCTCCTGCCCCCTCGGCAGAGCGCCCTATAACAGCATCTCATTGCCAGTGGCAGCAGGACAGCAAGGCTGCAGGTGAGCAGCAGGTCCTCTCTGGGACATAACCTAGCTAGGCCAGGGGAGCTCGGCTCAGCACCGACTCAAAAACTGTTCACAGTGCAACTCAGAGGCCAACATAACTATACCCCATTCTCTTCAACAGGTGCTTCTAGCTTCTGAGCTCAGAGAGATTAAAAGTATAATCACCCAGCCCATTTCTAACTTTTTACATGAACCCAGCATCTTGTTCTGTTGAAAGAGCCAAAGTATTTCAAAACAAGTAGCATGCTCAGCAGAAGACACATAATTCAATCTACAATTCCTACATTGCAAATGATGGTACCTCCATAGCTGCAGGCATCCTCTTTTACATACTAAAACTGAAATTAAAGATGAGCCATTCCTGTGTCAAAAAATAGCATTTATTATAACGAACAACTCTGGTTTGTAACTCTAAGAGGTTTTTCATATTGTGAATAAGCTGTTCACTAATGTTATAACTTTAAGCAGCATTTTAGCTGCAAATCAGCATCTTACATGTCTCACAACAAGTAACCAAATTGGAGATGTGAACTAAATCAGTGCTCAACAGTGCTGCAGCCTTATTTTAAATGCCAAACCGCACACAAAAATCTTTACTAGAAAGTAGAAAAGAGTACTGTTTTTCAGTTAGAACATGTCTCTGTGTATAAAGGCAAAATATTATTCACAGCTAATATTTCAGACAAAATACAAGACTACTGATATTGAAATTATTCTATAGTAATTTAGATTAGGAACAATAGACTTGGCATTTTTCTGTAATACCTTACACCTGAGAAGCTTTAAATAGATTACAATAATTAAGACTGATAACATCATTGTGATCTATGTGTCTCCACTAACAGATGGGTAAACTGAGACTGAAAGTGGTAATTTGTGCCAATCTGTGCCTTACCCAATCAATCAAAGAACAAAACAGCACAGAACTTACGATGCCCTGGCTTTCACTTCACTGGTCAAACTTTTACCAGATCACGTTTCGTGCCAAGAGAACCTCATGCTAACAACCTCATTGTATTTGAGAGCGGGACCCAGAGCTTTCAACTCCACTGTTGCAGTAACACTTCATCACTTGTACTCCTGTATACAATTATTTTTACAGCCAAATAAAATAACTTCAGGAATTCACATATTTTTATCGTATTGTTTTCCAAGCACCTCAATTAAAATACCATTGGAAGTCTTTCTCTCATTTGTCAAGAGTTCCTGTAAGCCTGTTTCCCTTTTATGTGGTACTGGATTATTTACTCTTCATTTTCTACCTGGAACAAGCCCTGACTAGTGACTAGATGGCAAACATGACACGTCCAGAGCCCAGAAACCTGTTCATTAGATTTCACCATTCTTTTGGGAGTTTGGCTTTTCTCCTGATCTTGCATATGTTATCTCCATTTTTTTGCAAATGCCTCAGTCAGTCTGCCTGAGCCAGTCACAGGCAGGATTAGTAAAATTAGGCATCCGCAGATGTTAGGCTACCAAAAATGAATACCAATGATGTGAAAGTATTTCAGGAGCTTTCATTCAGTGGAGGACTACAGGATTTGGGATGGTGGAGAACCTCCTGCTGCACCTCAGGAGCAGAGGCTACCTAGTAATCCCCTGCTCTGTCCTCAGAGTGGCTGGGGCAGTTTCTGGGCCATGGCCAAAGCTCATCTGGGAGGTGTCAGGATATCAGCAGAGGGCAAGTGTTGGGCTACTTCCGCAATGATGCGCAAAAAGGAATGGCAGGATTTATAGGAGTTTGCAGCAGTGTGGCTAATGAGGACAAGAGAAGCCTGATCCATGGAAGTGTTGAGCAACCACAACTCCCTTTTACTTCAGCACTTTTGCAAATCAGACCCTTTGGGGTTATTTGCTTTTTGGAATAAGCCAGTTGTGGTCTACATCAGCCCTCTCTCTTTGGCAGTAATGGCCCAAGCCATTCCTTTGACCAGTGTAATCAGTGTGGCTCCCAATCAAAGAGAGTGACATGAAGTTATTTTTAACATATCAAATACACCAAGAGACTAAGGATCCAGTTTTTGCAAAGTGACTGAAATGCCTCTTCCCTCTTGCTTAACACATTTCTCTCCCCAGGCTCAGAAGACTGTTGTTTTTGACAAACTAGGCGGGCTGTGCTTGGGAGAAAAGAGTCAGCTAGATTATAAGAAACTGCAGATGAATTGTTTATTTTATCACTCCATTTATCTTTTCAGTGTTATTGTTCTGTCAAGTAATGGAGAGATGAAGAAGAGCTACATCACAGTTACGCTTTGACTCACAAACCAAGAAAGATGGGAAAGACGGGTGGCTATTTATGCTGCACCCATTACCAACTCTGTCCTTAAGAAGGAGCCTTTGTTCATTCTCCTTCATTTCTGGCTACTCACTAGGAAGGGCCAATGAAATGAAAATTTCCTCCAAGGTGATCTTTGGTATTGTTTTCTCTTTTTGTCCAGTTGGAAAGAAAAATAACCAAGTAGCACAATATAAGGTTTGTTTCCACCTGACTTACAAAATACTGTTGTTTTTTTCCCCTTCTCCAGAAACTTTCTTACTGCCCTACATCATTGCCATGGATTTCTTTGTTGCACTGTGGGAAACTCAGCCTCCACCAGCCTGATTCACTTAGGTAAGTACCACATTGCTTATTTGCTTTCCCACAAAGTTTATCAGCTAAGTTTTCATGAGGTGAGAAAAATCACTTGACAGATGCAACCAGGTTGCTTTTCGGGGAAAAATAAAAAAAAAAATCTAGTTTTCCACAAAAATTTTTCTGGGGCTTATTGACATGAGTTTAAACTTTTCTACAGCAAGGAGACAGAGGGATCTACCCAACCAAATCCAATCATATCTTTCCTTTGTCTGATTTGGAATACAGATATAATAACATGGATGCCACATGAACATCTTAGCTGCTGGCTGTTTTGCACTTTCTCTGCCTCTCTCCAAATCTCTTTCCCCATTTTCTGCTAATCTGTACTCTCTCCCCACCTCTCTCCCCAATCTCACCTGCTGCACTGGCCTAGCTCTCTAAGCATAGCTCTTCAAAAAACCCTGACCATCTCTATGGATCTGTAGAGTGATGAGGCAGATCTGGCTGTCAGAGGACTATTTGTCACAGCTACTGAACTTAGTTTGGAGTCAAATTAGTTTATCATATGGAGCTTTATGGATATTTGGAATGGGTTGCCAATCTACCTCAACAAATGTTAACTCTCATTTGCTGGGAGCCTGAGGAGATGGTGCCAGTAACATTGCAAGGTTCACAAATACAATACAACTTGTCATAACAAGTTCCTCTGGCAACATCTGTTAGCAGCCCGCAGAACTATGTAGCACTTAAGCCAGATGTAGCCATGATATATTTTTTTGCACTGAGCCGTAGCCGTTAGTACTCTCCCAGACATCAACATACATTATTTGCTGCTGGCCTCAGAAAACCTCACCATTTCTTTCAGAGAATATTTGCATTTCTCTGGCATCAGTCTATAATGCCATGCCAGCTACATCTCAGGGAACAGACTTTTCTGTTGACATCAAACTCAGATTTGTATCAAATTCCTTCAGACACTCCTGTCGATTCTTACCCAGCATCAGAGACTGGTTCCGGACATCATTGCTTCTAAATCAGTGGAGCTAATTTCTTACATGATCTCCTCCCATTTCCACCATCACTGCAAATCCTTAATAGCATTGCAACTAGGTTCACATACTGTATCCAACACTGGGCATGTTGATCTGGCACCACCAGGCAAGACTATATAAATGTAATTTTGGCTTCTGAGCTCATCAGTATAACCATTTCAATGCCTTATCACTGCTGATAGATTTACAGACACTAATCAAACCTCACTCAAGTAGTGAGGTAATATCAACATGACTAGTCTACCACAAATGTTTGTAAAGAGGGAAGATGGCAGATACAGGAGGAATTCTGTCCGCGTACCATCAGCATCTTGTTGCAAGTCTGAATTCCTTTATGCTTTTGGCATTCTACAACAGCCATGGATGAAAGAGGTAAACGCAAAGACAACTTCTACAGTGAAAATTACTTGTGAATATTTCTTCTGGGAGAAGAGAGCTGTCTATTAAGAGAAAAGAATCAAAGGAAGTTAATGCATGCCACAGATGTGCCATGCCCTTCCTCTAGCTTTAATAAGCTCAGTGGGTTTTTCCACTGAAACAGCAAGGGATTTTCCTGTCAGAGAGTAACAGATATCAGTAGATCTCCCACCATATCTAGACATTGCATCTCTTCCAATTTAAATGCTACATCAGTAGTTATTAAGACTGCATTGCAAAGAAATAAATCTAGGGAAAACCTTCTAGAGGGTGCTCTGGATTCTATTAAAGGATTGAATTTCTCACTATATTACACTTTTTCCATATGGCTGAAATCTGGAGCTGCATAGTACTGTGAATATGCTCATATACTGCTAGTGGCATAATCCCAGATGGTAACAAATGACCCTGTTCCAACAGCAATGTATAGATCTTTAAGACACTGACATTCAGCCATGCTCTAGGGATATTCCTTCCAAACAATGAATGACTGGCAGATAACAAAGTTTAACTTCTGCCTTCAGTTTTGTACATATTTTATGGCTAACACTGCTGAGTTACATCTTTGTTAAGTACTCAGCCTTGTAATAGTGTACAGATGACATGAGATACTCCCTTACCACCACCAAACAATCTCCTTTGGTCCACGGAGGTCAGCTGTGGAGCAGGCAGTGTGTCGCTATCTGTGTGTAAGGATACGCTCTGGCATGCTTGAAGTGAGCTGATAACGTCTTACCCCTGCTTAGGCCCTTCAGCTGCCTCTTGGGGAAGTGAGAAAGGCTGCCAAGCTCAAGATGTGCTGCATCCTGCAATTTGGCTTTACTGAGAAGTACAACCCCTCCCCCAAACTCACCCACGCACTTCTTCACCCCAAGAAGAGGTCATCACACAAAAAGGAGATAGGAGGGAAAGAGACTGCACACTTGACTATAGCTGCAAAAGAGAAAAGTCTAGAGCCCTCTTGAGATGTTGTGTAAAGAGAAAGCAATCTGGGCTGTCTCCATTTTTACAGAAAGACCTCTGTGCTCCTGCGGACTTCGTGGCCTGCCAGATGGAGACAGCTCCAAGTAACACTGAGCTCTTATTGCTGCAGAAAACCAAGGAGAACTATAACCCCAAATATTGCAGGTGTAGGAGGGAATGCTTGCTCAGATGATGATTCATGTCAGCATCTGAATAAATAAGGTCAGACAGCCAGAGATTATTCCAGTGAAAGGGAGTTGATTTGTTTGGGGGGCAGAAAGGAGTGGCTTTTTGTTTCATATCATTATAGCAAAAACCTACCCTGATCTGAATTTTTTTCAAGAAGTAGCTCTCATCTATTTTAATTAAGACCTCAGTTCAGCAAAACGTTTAACTGGCTGTAACCTACCTGTACTGGAATTGTTGTACCACATGCAGAAATCCTAAGGTTAGCATATGCATTATAGTCAGATTTAGGTAGCATTTTTATACTTACCCGCAACAGTTTTAAGGAACATATCACCACTACAGACCATCAGAAAAAAAAACTACTTGCCTGAAAGGGGTGAGAAAGGATTAATTAGTTAGTGCTCGTGCAGCACTGCAAAGACACAAACTGTGGGACTGTGCTATTAGCAGGAAAAAGATGCCAACAGGAAGCAGCATTGTTAAAGGCACGAGGACAAACAATGGCTTTGTTCTCAGATTTGTAAATGATTCTTCTGCTATTGAAAGGTGTTGGCCTTTCAGTCTAGGAGACTGAAATCCTCTTTCTTCACCCAAAAGAGCCTTCACAGGCTGTGCATACTTTCTCACACTCTCTCAGCCGTGTTCTTCACTATTAGCTTATAGATGCTAGACAGTAGTCCATTCTCCACAGCCCTTTTATTGCTTGGCCTCTGCTTCAACTGCCAAGAAGGGTGCCATTTAGACTCAATTGTTACGGTAGCTTTTACGATCTAGACATGGTGTCTAGGATCAGAGACTTCCTAGCAATTCTGTATATGCTGCTCCGCTGCCATCAGAGGAGAATGGCTCTCGGCTGCCAACCATGTGGGTAGAATTCAAAGCAGTGACCTACAGATGAAAGGCACCCCATCCCCAAATGGGCCAGCTGAGCCATCCAGCCACCAAATGCCAGGTCCTTACTGAATGAAACCATATTGTGATGTGATGCTCAGATGGGGAAAGAAAAAGAAAATTTAAAATATCTGTGGACAATGGCTCTCTAGAGCTCAGGCTGTGGACATCCAGACCTCACTTACATAATATTTCTATCATGCACCATCCTCCTGTCCAACTCCCCACCCCATGCCAAGGTGCTGGAGGGAGGTCCTGTTCTTATTTATGCAGCATGAATACAAAATCAGAGAGAGTGGCAGAAACTTTCCATGGAAAGGTATGGTGCCTTTGGCATGCTGAGGAAAACAGCAGTGCAAGAACAGCTTGTAAGTTAGGGGGAAGAGAAGGATTAGAGAAATTTGAATAACTACTTCCAAGCATTTCCTCAAAAAAAAGAAAGAAGACTGGAGCCCTTTAAACCCAAGACTCGCACAGAAAAAAAAAAAAAAAAACTTCAGCCGAGCTAAACATCCTTTTCCCCTATTTGTTATATTGCTGACTTTGACAAGCGGAATCATTTATTACATCACTGTCCTTAACTCCTGCCACACATATGGTCCCTGCCCTCCCTCCTTGCTAAACAAAGGCCAACCAAAGAAGGTGATTTTGTCACCTGGAGTCAATTTATGCTGGTCTACGCTGTGCTGTGACGCCATGCTGGGGTGGGACCTTTTCAGATGTCGGGATGATAGGAGAAAGAACAATGAAGCAGCAGAGTATGTGTGGCGGGTGGCCGAGTCATCCTATCACCATGTATTTGTGTAGTTTCTTTTAGTGCCATCCAATCTTTCCTTCTGTCCCTAAATGGCCTGTGTTGAAAATGTCCCTGCTTACAGTTGCTCAACTGGAATGAGGACAAATTGTTTGCAGTGGCCCCCTTCCAAATGCTTGTGCTGTAACTTTTGTCTTGACTAGTCTCTGGAGATATCTCTAGAGTGAGTTTCCTATGACTCGTTTGCGCTACCCCAAAGTCACGTCGGGTTTTCTTCCTCTACTCTTTAAACTTTGTAGCAGGAATCTTGTTTCAAACACATCACAGAGAAAGCCAGAGCAGGCAGTGCCTCAATGCAGTTATGTCACAAGTTCTCCAGTGAATTATAAGTGAGGGGGATGGGTCTCGAGGGTGCATGAGGTTACAAAGTGGTGCTAGCAGGCAAAGGGATGCACAAGCAGAAAAAGCACAGCCACATCAAGCAGCTTTGAGTTATTAAGTACAAGTGTTACTAGGAATGCTTCACCATCACTGCTAATATGTCGTCCACTTTTGTGGGTAGAAAGCCTAGTCCCTGGACCCTCCAGGCTGCATTGATTCAGCTCTGAAGGGGGTGGTGAAGGTACTCTTCCTCTTCATGTTCACATGTGAATTAGTCCAGGATGAGAAGTCAGCAAGAAAATACGTTAACAGAGGCTGAAGAACTAAGCCAAGAAAGGAAGCATTTGTAATTCTAAAAACCATTGGATGAAGTTTTGCACATAAACTCATTTAATAGACATTGCAGAATAAAAGGTTCATTTCCCTTCCTCTTACATGGATGAACTATTAGACATACATATATCGATAATATTTGCCTAGGATAACTCAATTGCTCTTGTATTTTTAATGTACATTAAATATTAGTTATTCATCAAAAGTGCAATGTGCTTTTAGAGAGAAAAAATGGAGTTAATGCTATGATAAGGTGCCCTTCAACTCCCTAAAAGCAGGAAACAAGGCCTTTTGCAGAAGTTGGTCAGAAAATCCCCATAGCGAGGGAGAGCCAGGCCAGGAGATGTCTGTGATTCCTCATGGAGTACCTGGACATACAAGGTCAAAGAATTATAGAATGGCTTGGGTTGGAAGAGACCTCAAGGATCATCAGGTTCCAACCCCCCTGCCATATGCAAGGCCACCAATCTCCATACCTAATACTAGACCAGGCTGCCCAGGGCCCCATTCAACCTGTCTTTGAACACCTCCAGGGACGGGGCATCCACAGCCTCTCTGGGCAGCTGTTCCAGCACTTCACCACTCTCATAGAATGTCCCCCTGATATCCAACCTAAATCTTCCCTCCCTCAACTTAAAACTATTTCCCCTTGTCCTGCTGTTATCTACATTTTCAAAGAGTTGATTCCTCTCCTGTTTATAGGCTCCCTTTAGGTACTGAAAGGCTGCAATGAAACCACCCTGCAGCCTTCTTTTCTCCTGGCTAAACAAGCCCAGCTCCCTCAGCCTGTCTTCAGAGGGGAGGTGATCCAGCCCTCTAATCATCTTTGCAGCCCTCCTCTGGACCCTCTCCAACAGCTCTGTCTTTCTCGTACTGGGGGCCACAATCTAGAGGCAGTACTCCACATGGGGCCTCACAAGGGAAGAGTAGAGAGGGACAATCACCTCCCTGTCCCTGCTGGCCACTCTTCTGATGAAACCCAGGATACCATTTGCAAAGGTCCATGATGGAGACAAACACAGGTGCCCATAGGTCCCTTTCATTCCATGGCTGGCAGTACCTAGCCAGTACAAAGACCCAGTGCAGGTCCCTCAGCGTGAATTTTCCTGGCGCAGCCTTCTCACACTCCCAGGACCTCAGGGGGGTCCTCACACAGTGCTTTTTGTTTTGTGACAAATGGGAGTAGGGAGATTAAAAAACAAAACAAAACAAAAAAAAAAAAAAAAAAAAAAAAAAAAAACCTCATGGTATTATTTAGTTTTATAGGTTGTGCACCACATTGCAATTGCTTCCCCCAGACTGTCACCTAACTTCTAGAAAAGTAATCTCTGCAGTGAACCTATCCCTGTATTTCTGAGATGTTATAGGATGGAAGTGAACAGAGCACGGTCAGACTGGGAATTCCAGACAGTAGGGGTTGCTCAGTGTTTCCAGACTTAGCAAATAGGATTTCATCTGACTTTACCATTATTCTGAGGAAATAATAATTAATTAAAAAAAAAAAAAAAGGCAGAAATTTTATTTTACTTTATTATTTTATTTTTATACAATTTAATTTTTAACCAAAGAAAGCAGAATCACACCATGTCACTGCCTTCAGTTAGTCAGCTGAATGATTGCTTCCAGTGCATTTGGGATCTCACAAACACCAAGACTACTTTGGTTTTCATTAGCACTAGAGGGGAAAAATAAACAGGCTGGGCTCATGGTTTATAATTGCATATGTAATTACCACTTTAAGACCACTATTAGCAATACAAATTAACTCACTGCCCTTTTTATCATCTCTGCAGTGCCTCACAGAGTGCATGTAAGCTGTCTCTTCGGGCAGCCAGATTCTAATCTCAGATGTGTAGAAAACAGCCCAACATACCTCTAAAAATGGTCTTCCCTGTTTGTAAACATAGTGCTCAGCAGTTGGAGCCATCCCTTGAAGTTTGTCATTCAGCTAGAAACAGAATCTGTCCAGGCCACTGTTTGGGCCAAATCCTGCTGGTAAGAATTGTGTACCAGAGTAACTTTTTCAGTTACTCCTAGTTTGCTTTGAGTATACCAAAGAGCCAGTGGGAAGAGGTCTGCCGACATGAGGAAGGCAGAGCTTGCTCTAAGCATAATCACTTTCTTCCATATAAGTAGTAGGGATGATGAAGAGCATATTGTCAATAAAACACAGAGGTTATTTACAATTCAACTTCTAAAAGCTGCCATAAAGCAGTGAATAGCAACGAATAATTCCAAAGCCATTCTACTTGGTTTTGGTTTCTACTTTATTTTCCCAGAGCTCGTGTTTTCAAAGGGACAAAGCAGAGACACCCAGAGGAAAGGAAGTCTGATTCTAAGAAACTGTAAAAAGAAATGCATGGCCACAGATCAGGGAATAATTTTATGTCTCATATGTTTTCTGACCCTACGAAGAGCAACTTTAAAATTTTGCTCTCCCCCTCAGAGCAAACTCCAGAGTTTACAAAATAAGATTGGGAAGGATCCTGAAAAGGAAAATCCATAACAAACTGTTGGTCACTGAGGCCAGAAGGACCCCTTGCCCACCCCTCTGTGTGTGACAGGATTGATTTAATTATTCTATAACTGTTCCTGTAGATGGGCGTCTGGCCTTGAATAACTCCAACGACAGCGATTGTCCAACGGCTCTTGGCAGCTTGTCCAACTGCCAAACACTTCTTCCAGAGCTTTGCCTAATATTTAACCTAAAACCTCCCTTCTGCTTCAGCCAATTATTATTTGTCTCATCCTTGTTGACTAATGAGAATAATTGATTCTTGTCCTCTTTATAACATTCCTTTATGTCTCCCGTTATTATGTTCCCCACACTCTTCTTCCCTTTAGGCTAAAGGTGCCAAGTTATCTTAACCTTTCCTCTTAGATCTGAATGCCAAATTTCTTACTATCTTTCTTACACTCCTCTGAATTCTTTGGTTTTTCCACGTTTCTTCATACAGAATTGAACACAGTCACTCCAGTTATGCTTTAACCAGTGCCAAGCAGAGCGCAATAATTACTTCAGTAACCTTACTGACCCCATCTAATAACAAAGGCAAAATGCAGCATGTAATTAAAATCCAAAAAAAATAACTATTTTTAAAAGCTAATTGCCTTAACAATCAGAACATTCTACAGCTCAGAGAACACACACTAAAGAATTTAAAGGTTATTGTTCATTCAAAACATCTTTTTCAATTATATTCCATATATTGTATTCCAGGCTATGTGCAGTTTTACTCCTATTAGGAACGGTCTGTACTGTGTCTCTCACACTCCCTCCCCCTCTTTATTTCCTGCAGATTTAACCCTAACGGCTCAATGGGACCCTGTCTACACTAGGGATATTTACTGAGGATTTCCCATTGACTGTTGCAAGAACTTTCTCCAGCTCCACCAGTATGGCACAGCACAAAACTTCCACTCAAGGCTTTGAATCCTTTAGGCTATTGCTACTTCTTCCAGTCTTACTAACGCCAGTGAAACAGAGCCAATAGTGAGGCATTTCTGGAAAGTTTCCTTTACACAGAGATAGTTTTCATCTCCTTGGCCAAGTCTGTAGTAGGCTACCTTCAACAATCCCCTGCTCTCTGTTCACTAGCTAGTCTCTTAAAAGTTCCTCTGTCCCGCAGTGAGCTGCACTCTCTTCACATTCATTGACACTGTACACGTAGTTACATAGCGTTATGAGCACATACAACTGCCTTTCAGTTCTTATCTCTTCAGGAATGGAAATTCTTGTCAAATCCTAGCATAGGTCATGCAACCTTACTACCATTCTGCTGACAGCAGCTATTCTTGGAAATACATGAATTTCTGGAATCCCCAAAACCAAAGAGCTTTGGCTCCATGAACAGGAATGGCAAACTCAAACTGCAAACCCACTTGACTAAGCAGAGGCGTTTAATTAAATCATCTTTCTATTACACTGATAAACAATCAGATATGACTGTTGTCAGTAGATGTAAAAGTTTCTATTCTTGTTCCTCCACAGCACCTTAATTAAATTACAATTGTTGCGTTGGAAAACACATCTGTGAGAACCTTCAAGTAGAAAACATCAAAAAATATTCCTAGCAAAAAAGAAATCAATTAATAGTGCAATATTTCTTGGTAGACAGAACAAAAAATAGTTGGATTAAGAGTGCAGTAGAGAAGATTAAGGTTTGACATATGGAATATCTAATAGAGAAGCACTAAAAAATATTGACTGGGAAAGGAAGGGAGTCTACAGTACTGATTATCTTCTAGTACAACTGAAACGCACTGCCTCAGAAGTGATATAGACATAACTGATTCTACCTTGATCCAAACCAAAGACTGAAGATCTGTTGAGAAGCCTTTCAGCTCTGTTTCCCTATGGCACTACTTTGTTGAAAATTTCTAAAGAATGAAGTAAAGTCCTGTTCTCATTTACATGCATTTGAGCCTCTTATATTCCATAAAGGTTTCATATTTACAAGTGAGATCAGAATTTGGCTCCTTATAATAACACATTGTAAAGAGCCAGAAATTTCTCTAGAAAAACAGAAAAGCAAAGTTCTGTGTTGTATACGTCTCACCCCTTAACCAATACATATCATAGATGGCAAAATAATCACTGTTTTTTATGGCAAGATCTTGTTCAAGCATGTGTCTGCATAAAACTCCTTCATATATCTAAGTAGAGTAACACGTCTGTACATCCTCCACTTAGAACAGAGGTGGCTCTGGAGATCCAAACAAAATCAAATACTACCTGCAAATATATAGTGCACAACCAGGCATTGGTTGGAGTCCAGGCAAACACGAATTTACAAGAGAAAATGCGACTGCATGGCTCTTTGGCAGTTTCATATGTTCTTTCTTCCTTATTACAACGCTCTAGAGAGTAATTAAATTTCATAGCTCAGCATTTCCTTTTCTTCCTTACCTTGAAAGATTTGCACACATTTTTATAACCAGATTAAAAATTTGCCAACTGGCTTTTTGAACAATTCTCAGTGCTTTCAGAATAGTTGTTCATAAAACCTTACATAAGATTCCATTTCAGGGACTGACTCCTTTCCCAAGAAAGTAAAGCTCTACCTTCTCAGAAGCAGAAAGGTACTGATTAAAACATGTTAGGGTACAAAATCTCCTTTGTATGACACTAGCAAATTCCGCAGTAAGACTCAAAGCCTGTTTAGGTCAGTTAGAGGCTTGCCATTAACAAAGTGAGTTTTGGGACAGGTCCTTAAAGGACAGGAAAGCCACCATGCACACCACAGTTCTTAGGAAAATCACTGAGGTCACCAGAGGTTTATTGACTTCAGCAGATCACTGAGGTCAACAGATGCTCAAAGGAACAAAAATTTGCACTGATCCAAAGCTATCAGAGAAATGAGTAAGATGATGGGAAGACTGAAAAGAGCATGTCTTGCCCACATGTCATTCATCTGCTGGCTGCCAGTGCTGCAGCAACTGGAAAAGCCAATCAGGCATCCTGGCTGAGCCGTGCTGTGCTTTACAAGCGACTAAAGAGGTCAGCACTCCCACATCCTGTAGAAACGGTTGCATGATGTGGTTACTACTTTTAAAATAAATTTAAGATTCCATCCCCTAACTCACACAAAAGCTAACTAACAAAAATAGGGGGTTTTTTGTGTTTTTTTTTTTATTATTTTTTTTTTAATGATGTACAAATTAGTATTATAAAATAAATTAAGTAAATATTTCCCTTGGCAAGGAAATATAAAATAGCTCATTCTCTTAACATGCAAGTTTTATGTTTACAAAGCATACAGCATCCCACATTTCCATAATGTGTTAGTAGCAGGAAACATTTTTAGCTCCGATGACTTAAACAAAGCTGGAGTTAGCGTCTGCAGCACCCTTAAGCTATATGTCACAGTCTTCACAGTACTGAAACAAAACACAGGGCAGTAACCACATTAAGGTTTAGTGTTTAGAAACACAGAAGGTTTAACACTTGGCAAGCCAGAATTCCCCTATGACCTAAAGACATGGAGATCGTGACCTGAGAATTAAGCGCTGTGTTAAGCGGCCAAGCTGTCTCCCTAAAGAAAAGACAAAAATAGCAAAAGACAAGCTGAGCCATGGGGCTGGCATATGTCAGGTGTGCCCAGGCCCAACTCACAGAAGATCTGTGGCCGCATGGGGACAACCCTGACCTAGTCCAGCCTTTCCAGGCAGGGCTTCCTAAGTAGGAGGATTTTCAGGGGTGCTCAACACTCGTTGTCCCCACTGCCCTCTGAGGGAATGGGAGCTTTAAGCTAACATGCTGCCAGGACACCAGAAGAAAAAAATTCACTTTTCTCCAACTGGAATTGGAAAGATTCCAGCATTAGAAGGAGGAAAAGAGAGAAAGTTAAATGACTACTCCGCATATTTCCTCTCACCCTCCCTCCCTTTCTCTAAGGGCTCCTCCTTTGCAGGTGCCACAGTCCTGGTGATAGAGGAAAAAGAGGAGGAGAAGAGGAAATTCAAAAAATGAAGTGAAGTTCTTGAATTAAATGTTTAAAGATAGGTCTTTGTTTAAAGTAAGGCCTGCAAGGCAGAGAAGTTGGTTTGCGAAAGAGGAAGGTCAGCAGAGAGGCAACTCCAAACATCAGAGATGAAGAGGAGGCATGCAGTGAAAAGAGGGGAGTGTGAAACAGCTGCCTGGGGGAGCTTAAAAGGGATGCTCAGCATGCTCAAAACACTCTAATTTTGCCACGGCAGATCTTCTTGTGCCAAATTCCCACACAGAAAAATCCCAAGGACATCAAACTGACCTGGGTATCATTGATTTTACTTCTCTTGCTTTCTTTCTTCACTGCAAGCCAGATTTAGCTTGTAAACAGGTTTTCTTTTTTAGAGTATATATTTTATTCTTTATAAGATATTTTTAATAGTTGGTCAATATGAAGTTTCCCCTTGAAGTTACTACACAGTTCCTGCTGGATTAAAACTGGATATTTCTACATTTATTGGTAAATTGCCAAATGCTGTTACAAGGAACACTCAATTGTAATGAACTTTCAGTCAGGGTCCCAGGGTGCTCATCAGAGAGATGTACGTGTGTATATATATATATATTTTAAATTAGGCAACAGAAGAATCCCGTGCTGCACTAGATCTGCTTAAAAAGCAGAATTTCCAATCTGGAGGGAATTCTTATATATTTCAACTTTAATTTCCGTCCTAAAACAGGCCAAGAAATCAAAATATCAATGAAATAAATTGGTGGAACTCAGAGTTCAGAATAATTTAGGTTTGGAAATGTATATAAACTAAATGCTGATGCTTTCAATTGAAAATATAATGGTCCCAGGTTGAAAAGTCCTGGAATATGATCCTCATCTTACATGGATAGAAATCAAGAATAATTCTGCTAGAAGTCCATGAAGTTACACTGCTGTAAGCCTTCACATGGGTAATAAAAATACTCAGAGTTATAAGTACTTTGTAAAGCCAAGTACTTTGGAAAGTGCAACTCTTTCAAGTTTCAGGGCACAAAGCAACTTTGGAATTAGGAGGAAAGTTTCACGGCTCATCCCCAGTGCTCCAGCACTGAAGGCCAGGCAGCCACAGCCTCACAGGGGCCATGGGGAGCGTGGCTGATGGCTGCTCAGGCTAAACATGGGAGCAGCTATGGTCTCTTTTATTTAGCAGAAGCTGGAAACCTGCCCCCAGTTGCAAGTGGGATAGTAGACACAGCTCAGGGGCAGGGTCCACGCTGTCTACTGGGCTCTTCACATTGCTGGTAGACCCAGGCAAAAGGCAGCAGTCTGCTCTGCAGTGTTCTGTGCACGCAGAAAAGTACTGGTAAATACTGGCTGGCAGAGGTAGCTCTGGCAACAAAGCCCCAAAGAAAGCAGAGACAAACTGTCTGTGCACTGTGCTGAACACAGAGGGCTTGGACATGTGAGCAGAGAAACTCTCTCTGGATGCTTGACTCCCCTTTGGGATCCAGGAAACAAGAATTTAGATATATTCATTGTGAGAGATATGAAGTGCCGCCAAAGAAGGATGCCATTCCACTATCAGCTGCTTCTTTTACTGAAGACAATTCAAAAGCCTCCTCCTGCTTGGTGGTTTTTTTTTTTTCCTATTTGTTTTTTAAACAAGATTCTTTCAAAAGGCTATAGCCTTCAGGCCGCGAGCTAATCTTTAACTACCCACTTAATTTTTCTGAGCCATCTGGCATCAACCATTGTTGGAAGCAGTTGCTTTGTTAAAAAAAAAAAAACCAAAACACATGGATGTTCCCCTGCAGAGTTGTTTCCACAGTATACTTGGGGATTGCTGGAGCTCTGGTTAAGGCAAGCAGCCATCTGCATCAGCAGAGAACCGATGCCACCAAAATCACCAGCTGGTTTAACCTCTCTGAATATGACTACAGCTGCTGTTCGTAGAGCCTTCTGAAGGCCCGGTCTGCAGGCACTTATTTAGGGTCCTCACTCAGGGATTAATTCATGGATCTTATTTGAGATCACAATCGGATCATTTGAAATATGCTAATGGCTTAAGTGTTAGACCAGAAAATAAGAGGAAAAATTTGGGGAAATCAAATTTTAGATTTTTTTTCTAAGGAATTTAAAAAATGAAAACCCAATAGTGAAAGAACAAACACTGCATTTTCCATAGAAGCTAACATACCAGTCCAAGCAAGAATGCAGAAACCAACAAACCAATAATTTTCAAGATAATTTCAGAACCAAGCTGAAACAAGTAGCAAAGCATCTTGAAGAAAGCAGTTTTGAAGTGATCTGCCCCTGATTAATCTCTATCAGTCACCATCTGAGCGAGAGAACACAGAGGAAGGGTCAGTCAAAATTCCCATGCATTGTTCATTCCTGCCTCATTTCCAGCAGCCAGCTTCCTGATCTGTCCCCATCCTACAGCGTCCTCCAGCCCACACAGCAATTGCTGTAAAGTCAAGCACAGTAACACAACAACAACAACAACATTTAATGTCTTTGAAATCTCCCACAAAATATGGCCAGCTTTTTCCACACAATTCTACCAAAACTTCACAAATCTCAGTCTAGTGTCTCAACTATAATATTATTTCTCCTGCCTAGAATAGGAAATAGCATCCATTTCAGGAATTGTTGAGAACGCTGAAAAATCCAGAACTAACAAAATGTAATGTAATCAGAACCAAAAGAAAAAAAAAAAATTCCAACTTCACAAACCATCTGATTGGAGCCAAAATTCAAGGCAATGATATTTACTGAAGAAAGGGAAAGTCTGACCTAATCTCACCCAAAACTTAACCACAGTGTCTGGACTCAGCAGGGTCAGGTTATTTTCCCGTAGTATCAACACTGCATCTGGAACTGGGAGAAATCATGACTGTCAAAGATGGCACTAATTTTCATTCCATTTTCAGTACAACTTTCACATCAAAGTAATCATTACACTTCAATAAAATTGTTTGATCTTTTCGATGCTCAGCTGAATTGAATCATCATATCTTCCTAGCCATGCGCAAATGAGAACTTAAATTCAGAATGCCTGTTGCTGAAGAGATTGCTCGCTATATTTACTCCAGTTTACTCAGAAAGCAGAATTTACTCTGCTGAAAACAAAAGAAATGTTGTTTAAACGTATGACAAGATATATGCATAAAACATGAACTTAACCAAATACATACAACAATCTTCACAGCAACCTAATGAGTACCAGAAGTGAACTCGATGCAATACAGCAATGACAACCCAACCTGGTAGATACATTATGCAGACCCGTTTCAGAGATAGGTTTCAAGAAATAAAATCATCTGATAAAAAAAAAAAAAAAGTATATGGGGAGGGCAAAAAATGAGGTGTGCATGGAACAAATGGAGATAGCATTAGAGAATGAACACAACATAAATCCACTAATAATTTGCTAAAAAAACAAAAAAAAAACAAAAAAAAAAATCTTGCAGGTTTACATTCTGAATTCTCTAAGCCAGCAGTTCCTGAGCTGTGATGTGCAAACTACCAGCAGCTAACAAATCTTTGGTTGTTGCCTGCTGTTGTGGCTGGCTATCATCTTTCTTGTCCCAGATGTTACATCACACTGAAGTTGTATTTAATAGATGTCAGACTAACAAAAACAACCGCTACCATTGCTACAGAGATATTTACAGAACTGCTCATGGAAAGTGAATCAGATCAAAGAGCTGAGAGCAAAAACTTGCTTTACCTCTCTATCTATACAGAGTGGTCCATATTAAAAAAAAATTAAATTAAAAAACATCTCTTTTGTCTGTTCAAAAATTCATGTTTGCAAAATTTGCATCAGCAAGCTTGAGCAGTCAACTGGAGACCAAACCGCAGCTGATATATCAGTCAACACAACATTTAAAAGGAGTTCACAAAGGAAAAAAGTAATTTTGTCTCCTGGCTTAGAGAAATTCCTGGCAAAAGCAAAAACTATGCTCGACCCCCAAATAACCAAACTCCCATCCATTGCATATGGAAATTATTCTGCCACCATTTTATTGCTCTAGCAGAGGTGGTGCATGGCCCTTTGGAAGCCTTGGCTCTTCTCAAAGGCTATTATTTTAAACATTTTCGTACTGGGAGCTGCATGAAGCTGGCAATTTTGGAATTAGAGTGCAGTGTGGAGAATGTCACTTTGAAATTATTTAGCTCAGTTCATTTCCTTTTCAAGCGCAATAGAAAGCAGATGGAGCAGGGAGGGCCAACATGCCACAGAAGAACTCTCCAGGCCTTGGCCAGTGCTCTCCTCCTCAAGACTAATAGAGAGGTCACCAAATCCTCACAGAGTTATTATCCATTAGAAGTACATGCTAGAATTCAGCTATAGTCCTGGGTCCTGGTCTTTGGAACAAGATGCCTCACTCCTAGGTTTATGTTACATACTGAACGTGAGACCTAAATTGCCAACAAGGTCACCAGGGACACAAAACTCATGCCGTAAGAGCAGTGCAGAGAAGCTGAAGAGAGGTCAGAAGAGCACAGCTGGAAGATTAAGTGCTTTGGGATAGAGAGTCATGATAGAGAAAAAGGTCTAAACACTTGTCCACTATGAAGGAAAGGGTGCTACCAAAAGACAGCTTTGCCATATGCAGCAAGAGTTAGACAAGAGATTGTAAGCTTGATTAGCATCAAGGATGTGTTGAGGTCAAATACGAGCGGAGAAAAAAAATAAGCACAAGAGAAGTGAAGCACTGCAGCCTCTGTTTGTAGTTGATTCTGCATCACAGGAAGTGTCTATGAGGAGTTACAGGAATTTCTCCCAGGCACACTCCAGCAAAGTGTGATCTTGCGTAGAATGAGGGGACGACATCCAGGGATCCTCTCCAGCATATCTCTTGAATACTTTAACAGAGCCTGTTAGAGCTTGTGCTTCATGTCTCTGATACAGAGAAAGAGGGGTTGCCAAAGGAAAGTAATTACACGAGAAACAAATCCAAGTGCTGGACGTGCCATAAGTTCTAACAGAGACATTGGGACTTAGAAGGTCCAACCCATTCTCTGTTGAGACATCAGGAGAATTATTCTTCTCTCATTGTCTCCCTCTGCATTGTGACGGTATTCAGAACATGTAATGCACAGCTTCATGTCTCACTGTGCAGGACTACATGCATCAAACAACAACTAGAGTGAGCTCCAGCCCACAGACATGGATTCTGAACCTACTCACGCACATCTCCAGTTTGATCCACACACTGTGCTCAACCCTTGTTTTTCTCCCAGAATTAAAAAGCGCATTACAAGCAGGTCATACTTTCAGCTTTCTGGCAACTGTTGTCCAATAGGCAGACAACAGGATTCTGATCACTGCTTCTACTGCTTTCATCACAGATGAACCTGTTCCTCATATTCGTACTTATAGCCTTGGGTACTATTTCACTCAGAAAATACTACAGATACAAAGATCACAATAACACCATTTGATAGAGCAAATTCTCAACTACAAAACACTACTTACAGAGTCACCAATAGCTATACATTTTTGCCAGTGATGAACAAGAACCTACATGCCACACAAAACCACTGTTGCTACTGCTGAAACAAACCATCCACCATCTCAATGTGTTCATATTCATTCTTTGATCTCAATAAACATCCAGTAAGCATCAGTGAATGCCAATTAGTGCAATGTTTTCTTCATAGAGGAATGTGACACCTTTGCTTCATATGCACTTCTATGTCAGACACCATTTTGTCATCAGACTGCCCCTCTGCTGCCATCTATTGCATGGCCACAAAACATAACAGAATATTGTTGGGAAGGTTCAACCTCTACTCCATACCACCAACATCTGCCTCTGATGTCATGTATCATCATAATACAATAGGAGGCATTACTTTCGGAACAGCCCTCGTAAGTTTGTGCTGTGCACCTAGAATAACTTCATAAAATGGTTTAAGTTGAAAAAGACCTTAAAGATCATCTAGGTCACCAATGAAGACATTTCTGGATGCAGCAGGCCAACTTCAAGGCTTCCTGCATCAAACATCATCAGTGCCCCTTTCCCTTCAACAAACCAGTAACAACAGAGGAGATAACTGCTGCCACTCTGGAGAATTTTACCATTCTGAGTCCTCACCAGCTGCTGGCAACAGTTCAGGGTTGGGCATTACCACAATAGGCACAATTGTGATAAGGGTCTGTGAGATTGGTCACTTTGCTCATTAAATATCTGCACTGAAAACATCAGTCAGCTCATACAGATGTACGTTCTACAGATATTCAGGCATTTGTATCCTTCACAAGTACCTCAATCAAAAAGTCTGTTGCTCTTTCCTTTCCTAAGCTCTAAGGAGAAGACTCAGAAAAAAAAAAAAAAATTATACCAATCACCAGCAAAAGGGAAGTTATCTGAAATTCTTCTCTATGCCAGGGGAACTGAGGTTCTTCTCCTATCTCAGATACTGACAGCCAAACACTTTTCCACACCTAGACAAACTCCACTTTGTCACTCCACAAACTTCCACTCCCGCAGTGAATCAAATGCCATATCAAGACAAGCATGGGTCTGATGGCACATTTGCTTCCAGCAGAACATGTGTTCAGCTAGCTGACAACCAGGGAAGTCAAACCAGACAAGTCATGTTTTCTGCATCTTGTATTACATGGGCCAGGCCATTAATAAGTCACCCATAAACCAAGTTGCCAAAAAGTAATACCTGTCTTCTGCCTTCTCCCCACACACCCTTCATAGGCAGTATCCCTTTCTAGCACATCCATCAGTCACACAGGATGTACACAGGTTTCTTCTCAGCTCCATACCAGCCACACGGAGCCTCAGCCCCTCTCCAGATCTGGAAGATAACACTAAGACCATCAAGTGTACTCATAAGTCCCAGATCTCCAAGAGTCATCATGCACTGCTTCCCCACTTTCTTCTTCCCACACTCTTCTTTGCTTCTTTCTTTGCTTCTGTCTGCTTCTTTGAACTGTGCTTCCACATCATCACCCCATTTTCTCAACCATTACTATAGCTATGCAGAGATCTACCCCCCCTACCACCCTATAGAGGTCTGCCTGATCTACAATAGGCCACGGATATCCTAACACTGCAACACTACTGCACACCAATTAATACCATCAAAACACACTCTCTTACATAGAAAAGCCTCAGTAGTAGTAAGCACAAGAAAAAAGAAATAACATAAAAAGACTTGCTCACCAGCTTATCCACAGCCGCGTCCTATTGAGGTTTGCAGGGTCAGCCTGCCTGGCTAGAGCCTCAGCTGCTTCAGTCAGCATCTTCCAGCCTTTTCATTGGCCCCAGGTGTCTCTCTTATACCAGGCAACAGCTTGATGAGAACAGCTCTGGCTTTTGGATCTATGCTTCTGTTTCAGCCTTGTTGTAGGTGTAGGACTGAGCATGGCCAGGGCAAGAAGTAGCCTCAACAGACTGGGAAGACACAATTGCTAGCACGTAGGCCCACCTCCCCCAGATAACCTCCATCACTGTTTGTTCCAAGAGCTGATTCTCACCTCCCCTTTTGCTTCATTAGCTGGAGCTCATAAGATAATATGAAGTACTCCATCAAACATCTCTTGGAGAGGTGGTGGCCTCTGGAAATAGTCTCAGGGAGGACCATGCTGGGTGTAAGGAGTCAAATGTGGCATTTCACTGTGTCACTGGAGAGATCTCAGGAGCAAACTGTCCTCTTGGAATTTGTTTTTAAGCAATTCTGTCGATTCAAATGGGAGTCTAAAAGCAACCTGGTAGGAAGAAGTAAGGAGCAAGTAGTGTAGATTCACCTTTCTTCCACTGCCTCATCTATGAAACTAAGTTAATCACATGATCTTCCTGAAGAAGAGTAGTTGAGAAGATTAAGAAGAGGTAAGACAATAAGCTCCAAAATGAATGTTTAAAAATCTTTTTTTTTTTAATATGTATTAAGATGTATAGACAATAATTACATGTCTATTAAACTGAGTTATTTAAATGAGTGCTTGGCAAATTAACATATAGAATATTAATTAGAACCCCTAATTCTGCTGAACCCAAGAAAAGCTGATTTAAAAATTGTAAATGTGTAGAAGATGGCTTCTGAGAGAATAAAAAACATTTCTATGTTCTGAAAAACAAGCAATGAGGATGTGACAACACATGAAAAATTCCTTTAACTGTACCTCTTCTCAGCACAGTTTGCAGGACCTGAGGCTTCCCCAGTGGCAGCTGCTTTTTGAGCTCCCACCTAGACAAAAGAATATATATTTGTCCTATCTTGCTTCATTTCCATATGTATTCTCCTTCTGTGGGTTTCATGGCAGCTCTCTCTCATCTGGTCCTGCACCCCAGCAGAATAACACATATACAGTGAGTTCCCAGGCCAGTGCACTTAGACCAGGCAATGCTGTCAGAAGCAGAAGCATCTCTACCCTCAGCAGCTCGTGGTCTTGATCTCAGCAAGCTGCAACAGTGTTTGAGGCAGGCATGCAGGGGGGACAGAATGATAGAGGCAACTGAAAAGTAAATGAGAAGCAAGTGAAAAGTCTGAGCTAAGTCTCTCGAAAAATCCTCGGAAAATTAGAAACAAGCAGGTTTTGCAATGTGAAAAAGAACATGTGAGGCTTATGGGGACATGCATGTAGAATTATAGAATCCTTAGAGTTGGAAGGGACCTCTGAAAGCCATCTAGTACAACTCCCCTGCATTGAGCAGGGACACAACAGCTAGATCAGGTTGCCCAGGGCCTGATCCAGCTTTGTCTTGAAAGTCTCGAGGGATGGAGCATCAACCACATCACTGGGCAACCTGTTCCTCACCACCCTCACTGTAAATTTTTTTCTTTGTATCTAACCTAAATCTATCCTCTTCGAGCCTGAAACCATCTCCCCTTATTCTGTCACCACAGACCCTGCGAAAGAGTCTGTCCCCTTCTTTCCTGTAACTCCCATTTAGATACTGAAAGGCTGCTATCAGGTCTCTTGGAGCCTTCTCTTCTCTAGTCTGAACAGCCCCAGCTCCTTCAGCCTGTCCTCGTAGGAGAGGTGTTCTGCCATTGAGTCATTTTTGTGTTACCTTTTTTCCAGTTACCAGGGACTTCACCTGATTGCCATGACTTTTCAAATATCACTGAGAGTGGCTTGGTGACTACATCAGCTAATTGTAAGGACCATCCATGTTTGTGTGCCCACCTATTGTTGGGTAGATGCACACGTACACTTACATGAGTAGCAATAATATCCTGGCTCCATTTTAATGCCACATGAAAAGTAAAGCAATTGATGAAATATAGGAGTTTGTGTATGGAAACTGGCATAAAAGAATAAACCTGCACAGACTCAGTGCAATTCTTCACATTTGAAAGAGCTATTAGACTAGATAGAGATAGATGCAAGTAGAGAAATACAGCAGACAGAAGCCACTCAATAGCATTCAGGGAAATCAACACTCATGTGAAATGCCAACATCCTGGGCTAAACATCTTGTTAGAAGTGATTGAATTCCTAACAGCTGTGTCAAAATGCATTCACTTGCAAGTGTTACTTGTGGATAAGCAATATTATCTTGTCATCCTTGCTATTTATGGCAGCATCCATAACATCCTCACTTCTTTCCAACCATATTGTTCTCCAAAGAGCCTGCTGCAACTCTTTTGTGGCTGTGAATGTACAATTTTCTATGATTGTCCAAGCTACTGTGGGCTTCAAAGTTCAATAGTAACCAAGGTGGGTATAATCAGAGTTGAACAACTCATGGATTATATCAGCATAAGGGATATAAAAGCAATCCAAAACCCCATACTGTAAGCACCATTTACTGATTGGACAAAATTTTTAATGTTGAAAGGAACACTTGAATTTGAATTCGTACTTGAATTCATAAGACATCAAGTATTCCATATTTGCACTGACAATTTCATTTTTTTATTACTGTTACAGTTTTTGTGGGCAATAAAATAATCAAATACTTCTGGGAATAAAAAGTAATAAGGGGAAGCTTAGAGATTTAGAGAACAATATTTCAGGAATTTTGCCTCAAATAACCAGGTCTTTTATTTTTTTGTGTGTGTACCTAGAGTATGCACAAGAAAAACTTTGAGTATGCTGTCAAATAGAAAGAAACATATTTCTCATTAGGACTGTGCTTATCACACTTTCAAAAGTTTTAAAAATCAATGCATTTGTTTGTCATTTTAATTTGATATAACAATAGCTGTCAAAACTGCTCATTTTTGCCTGCTAGTGACAAATTTACTGAAATTTTGCAGCATGAGCCAAATAACATGGCACCAGTTCCTCCAGCTTTTATTTCATTCTGCTCTAGGCAGTATTCCTACTTGTTTTTTTGCGTGAGTTTTGCCTGAATGAGGGCTGAAAGTTTCAATTTCTAACATCAGACAGTTTTAGAGTCAGTTGAAGAGTCACAGAAATCCCATTTACAAAACATGTTGGGTGACTAGAATGGTGCTGCCTTCAAATTTTATCTCTGAAATGCCAGGCTCATTTCTTACAGAGCATTGCAACATACAAACTAACTACATCCTTGATGAAATTCCCTTGAGGTCCTTGAGGTCACCCCCAGGATTAAACACTGCCTGACCTTTTGCGTTCAGAGCTCAGAAGCACTGTATTATGACGCCTACTACGCCTTCGGAGATGTTGGTCTGTTCCACTAAAAACAAACATCTTAGACCTCGTCCCTCATGGGAAGAGCTCCGATGAAGCAACTCTCTGTTATTACCTTGTACAGAGACACTACAGGACCATGTTCTGCCCTTCTGGCGACAGAGACAACATAGATAAAGCTATCACTCAAGTGCAGCCTTGAGTAATGGCACATTTTCCCTCATTCAAAATGATATTGTGATGCATTAACTAAGGGAAATGTGTTAGGAGCTTTGTGCTGGAAACAGAGTGGCGGGTCATGAAGGTAGTGGTTAGGGCAAAGTACTTCATAAAATCATAGAATGGCTTAAGTTGGAAGGATCTTATAGATCATCCAGCTTCAACCCCCTACTGTGGGCTGCTTGCCCTCCATCAGATCAGGCTGCTCAGGGCCCCAGCCAGCCCAGCCCTGAATGCTTCTGGGAATGAAGCATCCGCAGCTTCTGATTTGATTCAACTGCTCTTTTCAGTCTCCTCTATGCTACTGACTTGTGCTGAGATTTGGAAAAGTCTTTTATGGTAAAGCCTATAAACTAGAGCCCTTCATCTAACTGCTCTGCCACTGCTTTTCTGCAAAGAGGAGGTTGCAGCAGTTCATTATGTCCTAATACTTTTACTGTGTTAGCCACTGGTGTGTACAGTTAGTGCATCTTTTTGAACATGTACCCATCATTTTTTTTACGAGAATGTGCTATACATCTGTAAATGAACATATCCATGTAGATGCTGGGACTCAGTAAGATCACAGAATATGAAAAAGCAGTATGAAATCTATTGAGCGTAGCTCCTCTGACTGGAGCCTTTATGGCAGCTGTGTGGACCGACTCCTCCCTGAGTTTTCACTCCAGGAATTATTTCTAACTTGGCATCCTGAAGTCAGTACTGGATTCCAACCTGAAAAGAAAAGCAGAGTTAGGCAGACACACACTAACCTCCTTCAAGCATTCAGAGTATTGTGCATGTGATAAAGGGTTGGATAAAACTGTGGCAACAGTCTGCTATCTTTCAAGGCTCAGGAAAATAAACCACAAAGGCAATTCAACAAAGTCCTCTTTGTTCCTGAATAGAACCAACAAAATGAAAGAAATCTGGTGGATGAGAGAAGGCAAGAAAAGGTTTATTGCAGGCAGCAAGTACAGACAGAATCATCTTTGCTGGCTTCTCTGACAGAGCAAGTGCATGATTATCACATGAGCCTCTCAAAGACGGGAATTAAAGGGGCTGTCACATCGCTTAAGCTGCACTGAGGTCAAAGGAGTTCGGACTAACCAAGGTCAGCCACACGTGGCCCGGGAAGTAGGGGTCTCATTTTTTCTAAGTAACAATTGTTCAGTTTGATAAAAATAGATGCCTGAAGCCTGTGATGGCTTGTAAAGCTGTCCCTGTAGGCTGGATTCCCACAAAATGCAGTATATCATCAGCAGTGCTCTGAAAAGAACCGAAAGACAATGAGGCCAGTCAGATGGTCAATAGAAACAAGCACAGAGGCAAAAAACACAGAGGAGGTCACCATTTTTCTCTGTCACCCCCCTAGAAGAGCAAGGGGAAAAATAACAAGTCTGAAATATTGGTGCATCGGTATAATAAAATGAACATGGAAACAGGTGCTAGCAATATGACTGTATGGGAGCCTGCTGCTCTCTTCCACACAGTAGTCCATGAACTGTGTCTCAAACAGAGAACCCACCTCACAGGTTGCCAGTGATGCCAGGGCTACGAAGAATGCCCCTGTGGTAAAAATAGTGCCCATTCTGTCCCATGCTCTCTGTCCCCTTTCAGTTTCCAATTCACGTAATTCAGCTATAAAAGGAGCACTGAACTCGTCACCGGGAGCATCAAATTTCTCCACAGTTTTGATGAACCTTTTGCTGGAAGTGGACAAAGGAGAAATGAAAAGTTGTGTAGTCAAGTGCAGCACGTGTCTGGGTACATCCTGAGACTCATATTTGAAAGCAGGATTGATGTTCCTCTTCTTCACTGGGCAGGCACAGAAAAGCAGCCTCTTTTTTTTTCAACCTTTGGAGCAAGTCAACACAAAAACACTGTAATCTTCATCATCATCTTCACTTTCATATACAACCAAGCTCAGGATGCTTCTGTGCTTGCTGTTACACAGCACAGATTATGTGATTGATTCTGCCCAGAAAAATGATTCTCATTTCGGTATCCCCATTTCTGAATCAGAATTTTCCATGTTGAGATTATTTGTGACAGGAATACCAAAATTTTAAGATACTTTCTACAAATAAAGCTTATCCCCAACTTTATTACTCACACAGTAAACAAAGTATATGTGATACAGACAGAGTGAATGTAATGGGATTTGCAAGTATCTCTCTGTCGGACCTTTTTATTCACTAAAATAAATCCTGAGATCAAACCAAATAAGGAAAACTGCAGGTTCCCCACATGATCTTCACTGGTATGTTCAAGCTGATAGTGAAGAATGAATCTGAGTAAACAAGTCCTTAGGTAAGCTCAATTCTCTTTTACAACCTGGTAATGACTATGTGTTGACCTGTCCTTGAGGAAAGAGCCTTTAATGAAGCTTATCAAGCCCAGAAGACCTCCCATTGTCCTCAGTGAGGTCTGGGTCAGAAGTCAAATTGAAAACTCCAAACACACTATCTGTGCTTGACAGGCTTTAAACTGGAATTGACGTTCAATGTCCAGTGTGCCGTAAAACACAGCAATAAAATACACAGTAATGTAATAGTCCTGGGTAATTTGCTCCAGGTAGCCCTGCCTGGTTAGACCAGATGGACCCGAGGACCCTTCCAACTTCATCCATTCTGTGAATAGTAGAGAACTGCTTTTTTCATTCATTTCCACCCTTTTGTTCCAATTTTACTGCGTTTTTTTCCTGCTCTGGTGTAAGGCTTGAGATGATGCAGTTGTATACTTCCTTGAGTATAGAAGGAGATGCAAATGCCTTTTATTAGTCTGTTCATTTTACCCTCTGTACTCAGCACTGGTAAAGCCACACCTTGAGTACTATGTCCAGTTTTGGATCCCCTCTCAACATCAAAGCCCTGGAGTGTGCCCAGAGAAGGGCAACAAATCTGATGAGGGTCTTAAGAGGAGGGGCTGAAGGAACTGGGATTGTTTAGTCTGGACAAGAGTAGGCTCAGGGGAGACATTATTGCTCTCTGCAATTACCTGAAAGGAGGCTGTGGCCAGGTGAGTGTCAGCCGTTTCCTCAGAACTATATAGGATCAGAGGGAATGGACTCAAGTTGTGTTAGAGGAGATTCAGGTTGGGCATAGGAAAACCTTCTCCAAAAGAGTGGCCAGGCACTGGAATAGGCTGCCCAGGGAGGTGTCAAAGTCACCATCCCTGGAGGTATTCAAGAAACATTTAGATTTTGCACTAAAGGGTATTGTTTAGTCAGGAAATATTGGTGGTAGGTGGATGGTTGGACTAGATGATTTTGGAGGTCTTTTCCAACTTTGGTGATTCTATGATTTTTAGGCCTGATAAAGGACAATTGTCACCAATGATGCAGGATTCCAAAGTAAGCAACACAGAGCAGACTCTCAAAGCCGGCACCCTCAGTCCTAGTGAAGGGGATAAGTATGGGTTCCTCATACACTGGAATTTGGACTTTCTGATGCAGCTGGTATGCTGTTGCTTTTTGGTGGGGAGAAAGATGAGGAGCAGGCACTCAATCATGCATATCCTGGGGGAGCTGAAGGGCTTGTGTTGAAGGTCCTGGAAGTGTTCATTACTGACCCCCTGATCGGTGACAAAGCTGCAATCCACCAAGCAGCAGGATTCTGTGTCAAGCATTCTCTATGGAAAAACTCTGGTTTTCTCTGTAAGGAAATTTATTGTATCTCCAAAGTGATGGGGAGTAGCATGGAGTTCAGTTTCTGCGTGTTGTCACCAACTCCTCATCTCAGCATGTCTTGCTGGTAACTTAACCACCCATTGCAATAAAGCACTCTTGGTCTTTCACACCATGTTAAAGAAAATAATCAACAGAGTACTTAAACCATGTTTGGCTTCAGTTCAGTTTTCAGCTGAGTTCAATAGTAAAAAGAAACCCCAGTAGTTCTACTACACCACAGCTAGTCTTGCTCAACGTCTAATGTTAAGATAAATTATGTTTTCCAGTGTGTAGGATGAAATAAGAGTTGCTATCGCATCAGGATGATTATGTCAAACGCTACTCACATTAGATAGCAAATCTTTTCTTTTGTAGAAGGAACAATTTTGAAAGTAGATAACCAAGCTGATGTTGGGGATACATCACTTGGGACCATGATTCATGATCCATGTAGTCTCAGTAAAAAGTATATTACTTTCTCAAACAGCTTTTAACAGGGACCTTGACAGAATTTTTTTTCTTCTAAATGATAAATGATCAAATCCAGTTCTACAACATAATTTTCAGTCATTGTTGTTCATTGTTCTTCTATTGCAAGTATGCCTTGGCATGGTTTATGAACCATTCAAGTATTTAGTAGCTGTTTAAAAGTAACAGCTATAACTACTTACACTGGATCCAAACAGAAGACGACTAGATGGGTCACTACCTTTAGAAGAAAAGTGTTTATGGAGAAGGATTTAAGAGAAATAAGATTATAGATGCAGATGTTCCATTATTCACAACATTTCAAGGGAGAAAGCAGAATGGCTTTTAAAGTTAGGTACAAAATAAAAATATTTCAATAAAAAGATAAGGATAAAGTTAGAGAGAAATTGCAAAAGTCAAGCCACTTGTAAAACCCTACCTGTATAGGTAGGGTTTCTTGATTCTAATATCCCAAGAGTGAGCATTTTGATTGTGATTCCAGGTCACAATAAGATGCCATTCATGGAAAATACTGCATTTTCCACCCAGATGGAGAAAGGAATGGGAAAGGTGTATGACAGAGTGCCTCTCATCCCTTGAGATCTATCCAAGATCTTAGGAAATCAATGGAAAACTTTCCATTGAGTTGAACGTGCTCTGAATCACATCCGTTTAGAGCACGCTTTGTTGTCAAGCCCTTCTTCCCACTCTGTTGCACAATTTGCTTTCTGCTGATGTTTTTTTTTCCAAATATTAATAAATCTGTATAATCTTTGAGCCTTTCTTCTGTTTCAGTCTCACTGTTTCACTGTATGCATGACTGCATGATTGAGGGCTGCTCTGGAAATTACTCATGAAAATGAATTGCCTGGTCATACCACAATGGTCAATATCTGTAGGCTGCAGCATCCCCTCTGTGGGCCATTGCAGCAGATCATAAAATCTCATTTCCAGGAAAGTTTCAAAACTTTTATTTTCTAAGGAACATTAATTATCAGAATCCAAATGACCTGTCCCATTTCTCCATCCACTTCCTCTCTTTTTTTCCTCATCAGATGTGGTAGATTGGAGGCAAGTGGCAAGAGATGACATTTTAGGTTCCTGGTTTTAAGTCCCTGGTTTCATATCAATGTCAGCTGAAGTGCTTAAAAACAACAAGACTCATGATCCTAATGCCCAAACCAATATTTGCATGCAATCATTTCTCCATTGTTGAAGTTTTATAACAACAGCTGATTTACAAGTCTGACACTTAGGCAGGCATATGCTTTGGCAATCTACAGGCTTCCCAAGACTCATGCCTGCAGCACTGCCTGTTGACCTCTCCTTCCAACACAGGGCTTTGAGGCATCATCACAATGGCCAAACCGCTTTGGACCTACATGGTTGTGAAAACACTAGTCATACCCCCATCTGAGCTTCCACTTTTTCACCTATAAATTATATTCTGTAGAGACCAGAACTTTCAGGAGGTACTTACGAGTTTTTACAAAGCACTTACCCAGGAAAGGTTCTCATACCCACGGTGAGACTTGAAATACATTGAAGAACAGGAAAACTCTCACCCCTCCCAGATGACCACCTGTTGTCAAGACACTGATGACATGGGAATCCAGATTTCAAGCTTATGTCCCGCAAGATGTCTGAATATCAGAATCCTGCATCTCAGACAAGCATTCTGGCCGCCAAATTGTCAGGTATTCTGAACAACAACTTCCTCAGTCTCTCCTGTTGGACCTGTTTCACTTTGTATAAATAATTAAACATTAATTGGAACAAGGACTTGAACTTAGACTGCCCATTGGACTGTTGCATTGGTCTTTCTCCAGACCAGTGAGTAGGTAACTATTTGTATAAACTTGGTAAGTTGCAGAGCAACAGACGTACCTAAAGGGATCCCAAAAACTCAGAAAGAAAAGCCCAAAGACGTGTGGTAAAATCATTCAGTAAGCTACAGAACACACATTTTTCAGTCCTTGATCAGAATGAGGCAGAACAAGGAATATTAGCTGCTCTAGGGAAGGTTTTGCCAAATCTTCTCCACAGGTCATGCTTCCATCAAGTTTTGAGAAGAGATACTATTTAAAAGTCAAACTTCTTTTTTGTTGAAGTGAAAAATAGCTCCTACAGTTACAAAATCCTAATAAACCCTCTATATTATGTTGAAGGCGTTAAGAATCTTCGGCATCATAATTGCTAGATTCTTAAAGTTTCTAAAACCTCTGGCTCAGACATAAAGAAGACTCTCACTGTTCCAGCTCTGAGTGGAGTAATTTGTTCCTCTGGCACTCTTCTCAATTTTGCTGGCATTTGTCAAATGATGACTTATCACATTTAGTCACATATAGTCATACAGAAAGATAAGTGAAGGCAATCAGATAAATTCAGTGATTAGAATAAGATTGCCACAAAAGAAAATACAGAAGGTAAGATAAAAAACTGGGGAGGCTGACTCCTAATCAGTTTACCTACTTGGTAAACAATGTTCCATAATAACTTAGATGTTTATTTTTGGTAGTCAAATACATTTATTTTCAAACAGCTTTTTCATAAGGATTAGAAATTAAAAACTGTAATTTAGATAACAGACTCTATAAGCAGCTGATATCAAAATCAGCAAGTTGGTATTCAGTAGACGGTGCAAGGTTCTGCTTTTTTCTTTAATGTCATATAATATTTCATTTTCATAAACACATGAATTCAGTTAAGAGTTAACTAGCTAAAATATACAAATATGCGGGAGGTTTTAAAAAGAACTACAACTTCAAAAGGAGCTGGTTTAGGAGTCATGACCTTATTTTTTGCAATAACTTATGCATCATGAACTTACGTAATAGGCAAAAGATAACATATCACACTCTCAGTTTTATGTCCTTGGTTTTTGACAGCAGTGTCAATTGTATTTGCTAACTGAAGAACTATCAGAGCCTCGTAGCTGAAAATGTTTTCATTCCAAAACTGTTGTTTGTACCAAATCATTTCCCCTTTATTTTTCCTTTCTAACATTGCTAAATTCAGAATCAGAAATGAATAGGAGTATTCAGACAAATTTGGACGTCAAGAATGTTTCTGAACATTAGTTATCCTAGTGAAATAGAAATATTTGAGAAATAAAAATATGTATTTTTCTAACTCTAATGTCAACAGAAAGCACAAAAGCACACATATGAAGTGGATGCAGAGGTCTAAATCTTTAGTTGTTGCCCTTTGAGTGGAAGTCAATAGCAGTGACTTGGATTTTAAAGCATTCTCGCAAGCTAAGTTTGAGTCCATTTCTTCCTTTTCCAAGCAACTGCTTTAAGCACTAGCCATGAGGCTGGGCACCTGTATCATCCACTGAAAACATCCGTCCTCCTGAGGCACTGGGATGTTCAGAAACTACAACAGGAAATATTTTAACAAAACATTATGGAAATGGGAGAGGTCTAAAATGTCAATGAGTTAAGGTGCTTAACATCCATACGGATTGGCAAAAATGGGCTCACTTTCTTGAGGTTATTTTTGGAGGGATCTGAGGCTTAGGAGTAGGATTTGTTTTGGTTTTAGCTGTGAAATCTGAATTTTGGGGGGAGCAGTTTTGCTTTGAGACATTTAATAATTCACAGTAATATGTAGCATAGGGGAAGAGAATGGCTCCAATTTTGTCAATTTGCAGTTTTCTGAAATTTTAGAAATTATGACAGGAAACAATTACATGCCATTAGTTCAGTAGAGCATTTGCTATTTTATCTCATCTGAAGCTGAATTTAAGTGACCTGAAGAGAACTGGTTACATGTCTTAAAATCTGGCTAACAGTAAATTATCACTGGCAATGTAGATTATTTGGTGAAATCTATAGATACCATTTTAATTCAATGCAAATGAGAACTTTCAGTACCTGTGAGAGTAAATTGACATCAGTGAATCTCCCTGATTTAACTAAACTAGGAGAAGAGAATAGGAATTGTAGTAAACAGCAGGTAAACAGACAAAAAATCAATCTGGAAAAACTGAAATTGGTATGCAGAAGAACAAGAGACACACATTCAACAGATGGAAGAAACGTAAGGAGATGCAGTGCTGAAAGAAACCACAAACACTGCATGAAGGATAGCAGTCTCACACATTAAGAACAAAGTTCTTCCGAGCTGTTACTACAAAGGTCATCACTCCATAACAGATACGATGGTGCACTTTGGAATCAGAGGAAACTTGCCTTGAAGGGATGTCATAAACTACCAAATCCTTTCCTGTGTCTTTACACGCAAACAGCTACATTTATCTTATTCCCAAATGCTTATAAAATAGGTTTCTTTCAAAAATACATAAGTCTTCAGATCATCTTATTATGTTCTATATTTGTGCACAACAAAGCAGTCTCAGACTCACAGACTTTCAGACAAAACTGAATCAACCAATAGAAGTACCCTGGCGTGGGTTTTTTGTTTGTTTGTTTGTTTTCTTGTTTTGTTTTGTTTTGTTTTGCCAACTCAGAATTATTAAAAAAAAAAAGACATAAAACAGCACATAATTGAGGATATTGGGCCCACAGCACCAACCCTGTGGCTCTTCAGCTTTTATTTTCACTCACTCCATACCACTAGACCTCACTACTTGCACACATAGCTGTAGCTGCTGGCAAACATTATCTGAAGAACAGAGAAAACTCTGACGGCATGGAGGATCTGATCTATTGGGAAGGAGCAGGGCAGATACACTAAGAGGGCAAGAGGAGTGGTAGAGGAGTTGTACAACCATCATTTTCATTGGTTCCTTGGTTACAGTTATTCTCATGCAGCCAAACAGCCCTTTCTTTTACATCAGACCAGCGACACTCCAGGCTGGTCAGCTCAAGGACGCAAAGGTGAATAGCAATAACCAACAATTACACTGACTTTCAGAGTGTACAGTTTTCATTTGGTACCTCGTAACATAGCCAGTAATGAGGGATAACTAAGATAAGGGAAGAAAAAAAAACACATACTGAATTTCAGAAGACGATGTACTGGCATGACATCTTTCAAACAATGGAACAATCTCCTAGATGCTCCCCAGTAATGGATCCTATTTGTTTGTTGCTTTTATAGCTAGACTGGCAAATGCTAGAAAATAGCCTGCAGGATATAATCTTGCCTTGGCAAGTGGTTGGGCTGGATGAACATTTCCATATAAGCTTCCTCCCAATTCAGATTAAAGCTCTGGAAAAAGGATTTATTTCTTGCTCTGTATTCTACATGAAATCCATATATGGATTTCATAAATGGATTTCATATAACAACCTCAAAAAATGCCATCAGAAGTCTTGGACTCTGACACAAACTTCCTCAGAGATGACTGATATATCTCCACTGACCCAGGGACTTCAAAGCATGTCCTTTGATACTCACAAAAACAGGTCCATATCTGCAAATGCCATCAGAATTCAGAGCCACTTACTCTCAGTTACCCAAGATGGAAAGAAACAGTCCAGAACTGGCACATTAAAAGTTGTGTGGGTCTCTTCAGTTGTTACTTTGCTTAAGGTAATGTTTCCTACTGAAATAGTGGCATGCTGACCCAGTGATTTGGCTTTGGACTCAGACTCACTTCTTGGTCTTGTATGCGCTCAGAGGAAGTTTGCATCTTTCTGTACATGGTCTCATAAACATGTCTTTAGCTATTCTTAGTGTTAACCAGCAAAATAATAATAATAATAAACAATAGTCCTTTTTGACTCATTCCATGTGCCTCATCTCTTGGGTGGCTGTCATCAGACTATACACTGAGGCAGGAATCTAGTTATTTTAGCACCTAATACAGAATCGTACACTTAGAGAACAAGAGAGACCAAGAAATGGTTGTATTCATTTGAGAGTTCTGCAGGTTTTTTGGGGCCAAAGCTCCTTATTATAATTTCTGTCGTGTTGAACATTCTTCTCTAAAAACTTATTTCTTATAAATGTCCCAGTTTAGCCACCCATAAATGGAGTCATCTAAGCCTTACAAGTCATTTTGAGAAATCCCAACCACATTCCTGAATGGAGAATTTTTACTCCAACAATATGAATATAAATTAGAATCCCTTCTCTCTTTCTCAAAATCAAAGAGCAATGCTCTTTAGAGGGTTCTATATTGTACTTTTTCAACACACATACATGCACACCAAGATCACCAATAATAGCAAACAGAAAATTATTTTTTGGCACATGAAAGGTAAGTACATATAATACAGAGCAAATAGAAAAAGAAAGAAAAGGAGAGTGAGTTTAAAACTGAGGTTTCAGAGCAGAAATAACAGGAGAAGCACTTAAACATATTGCTGCCCCAAGCATGTGAAAATTTCAATGGAAAATAACTACCAAATGTTTCCAAAGCCAACCACAGAAATCAAATGAGATTCAACTTAAGTTCAATTTATTCTGATGATTTTGTTACTACAGAGGCACACACACATGTAGCATTCATGGTTATTTCTCAAAAAATTAAACTCTTCTGGGCTCAAATTTGTATAACACTAAAAAAAGTTTTAAAGAGAAATCCCTCTATTCTGTGAAACAGCTTCTGGGAACTTTCCTGGAAATCCCAGGAAAAGAAGCCAAAGAAAATTATCTATGGGGAATTGTGTTTGTTGCTGTGAATTTGTGCTTATACTCTGATTCATTTAATTAAACTCTTCAAGCAAATCATGGGATGCAAAACAAGAGACATAGAGTAATCAATCTGTAATGAGATCATACTAGTCATAAATTGTCCATTCTGCATACGTAAATCCAGATCTGGAAAAAAGTTATACTGCAGTTACAAACTATGATTTTCAATAAAGCTTTAGAGCAGCATTTGTCGATGGTGTTAAATTATATGGAAAGTGAAGACATTGTATAGCACCCAAGATTTAGCATGCTGAGGAAAATCTCATCTCTCTTTTGAAGTTATATTAAGAAAAAGATAATAAAAACACATTTCAGAAGGATATTAATGGGGACAAAGTTCCTCAAGAAACACAGTGAAGAAATTAAAATAGAAGCATAGGTGTACAACAGCCATATTAAACCTCCAGATGACAAAGCCTGTGTGGCTATTCATTTCTGTTTTGCTTCAAATGAACAGTAATGTGTGAAAATCGTTCTGGGAAAACAGAAACTGTTCTTCCATAAGTGATACTGGTGTTTTTAAACAACAGCACTGCTAACACAATCATTTGTATTGTACTGTATTAGTAATAGTCAAAATTCGTTATGAATTTATGGTTATTGAGTAGAGTTCATTGATAGCCATAGTGAAATTCTTTTGGACAAGCGCATAAAACACTCATCAACTATAGATCTGTGGCTGTTAATGGCACTGTCTTTGAGGAGTTCTGCAGTTACATCTGGGTGAACACTGGTCTCCAGTGGTCCATAAGCAGATGTACATCTACCCATGCTTATTCTGGTGCAGTCTGGAGGAAAACTACTTTGGAAAAATTAAGGAGCCTGAGATGCTGCATCAGAAGTTAAAAGTTATGCCAGTAACTTTAAGGAAGTCCAGCAACACAGATGGAAAGGGGAACAAGCACTTCACGTGGTTTTCTGCAGCTTCTCATGCACCATTCATAAGAACACAATAATTAAGCCACACCACCTTGTACCAGGACTTCTAATAGTCTTTTGAAAATCATATTCTCTCACTGAGGCTTTGAAGATTTGCCCCAGTTATACCCTGAGCACTCAGATTTCTTACAGTTTTCCATGGCATTTTGACGCTCAGGTACGACACCAGGTTGGATGAGATCAAACAGGCCTGCAGAGCAAATTTAGTGCATTTCACTTAACACATTTGTAGCATTATCTGTACAAATACAACAATAGGACAGTTTTATGTAGTTCAGTCAGAGCAGAAGGTAAATTAAGAATTTGCACTCTACTCTTTAAATGGATACAGACAAGAGAAATACTGCTTCAGATAACTTCTCCATCTTATTTATGTGCAAGGGGGTTACTCCAAGCCCAGCTCCCAGCATCTGGACTGGCGAAAGCTGCCAGTAAATTTAATACTGTCCCCGTCATGTATTCTGGGACACAAACAGACAGACAGACAGATCTCCAGCATTACACTGTTCAAGCCTTGAACAGCAAAAATCCATCTAGAGTAAAGAAACTGGATATTCAACCCATATATTGCAAGTAATGACTTCTGTAATCTACGCTTAGAAAAACAATTTCCTCACATCACCTTTCCCAGAAAGTGAAGGATGCAATATAATATACAGTGCTAAATTAAACCTTACGCAAACATTACTGACATGTACAGATGTACACTGCTTCAAGTGCTTACTCATCGTATGTAATTCAAGCGAATGGCAAGATTCTGGGGGCCAAGGGCGAGCATTACAAGAGGATTTTTCAGCTATTCAGAATTGTGAATCAAAAGCAATGCATTGTTAAATTGAAAGTCTGTATATGAGAGGGCTGTGGTTATGGAATATGATGGCAATGAGCTCTGCACTGACTACAAATGTCACCTTATTTATCATCCTTTATTATTTTTAGAATGTTCATTGCAAGGAAATACACTTAAGCAACCTTAATTCTGTACTAGAAAGCTCTCCATAAGAGAAAAGTTGGTTCCAGAACTTTTCAGTAAGAACTTTTTCAATTTCTAAAGCACTACTAGGAAAAGAAGCAATATTCAATACAGTCTGTAATACTATTCATCATATCAGGTCATTTTAGGATACTTTCATGCAGATATTTAACGGATTACAGCTTACAACACAAAGTAAATCATTTTTACGCACCAAAAGGAGAAAAGTAATGTATAAAATCTTTCTCAGATTGTTTATAGCTTAGAAATCTGAAAAAGTCCAAACTTCTTCAAAAGCAGTTCATTAAATGGTGATATCCTTATTACCTCATGCTTAAATTTGATCTTCTCTTATCAAAGACCAAATGGACAAAGTTATGGTGGTGCCGATTTGTTAAGCAACGTCTGTATCAGTTGCCCAGATAGGACACTGCTGTCTGAAAACAGGAATGCTCAGTCAATACAGATCTCCTTCCTCTTTTCTCAGTATGTCTTCCCTTTCAGCTTGGTTCCCCCTAAAATAGGATCGTACCAATGAAGCTTGCTGAGCCTAAGCTTGAGTGGCTCTGGAGGTGACTAGTAGCTCCAAAATATTCACATTAAGTCACACAGACCCAAGATCTTCTTGCTTTTTAATTGTCACCATGACAATGTCAACACTTAAATCATCAGTACTGAACATATGCAAGATGTGGCCCAGTTTGTACCTCTTGGAGGTGTTACCTAGGCTGCTTTCAGATGCACTATTGCTTCTGCTTTAGATTTCTTAGGTTTTCTTCTCAACCATAAAGCTGGAGCAATGCACTGGCAGAGAGGATGGAAAAATATCCCTGATGATATAGAGAAGATAGCAACATAATGCCCAGTTTCTTGAATAATAGGACAAAAGTGCTTAAAATGCCACCTCCAAAGACACCATTGTAAAGATACTGAGGTCATGCCAACAGCAAGCGCTTGTTGCAATCTTTCTATGGCATCGTGAGAAAAATAAGCATGTGTTACCACAATAACTGGGATCACCTGCATGTAGGAAACACAGCTACAGTAGAGTTAAACAAGGGGGAATATTCCTTCTGATGGAAACATAACACTTTTAATATTGTAATACCTTTAATGTTATGATGCACTATGAGTGTTCATTTGGCCTAAACATACCTATTCCATAAGCATGGTTGTACTTTCAAGTAATGCCTGTTGAATTCTTTTATTAGATGTTTAAATAGTCAAAGAAATACTGCATTTTAAAGGTCTATTTCTAACTACATCCTGGAAGAAACTTAGCTGGAAACAACAACAGTACTATTCTGACGCCAAAAGCTGTGGTGGTTTACATCAGCTAAGGTTATCTGCCATCAACTAATGCTCAAGATCAAACATCACTTAAATATAGTCAGCAGAGAAAATTTGGGTGCAAAATGCAGGAATGGGCTTCTGAAATCTGCAGGTGTACAGAACAGGACCAGACTGTTACACTGGAAGAATTAAATGACTTCAAGGTCTGAAGCAGCACAGATAGGATGAAATCCAGTGTTGCCTAGCTCAGTGTCACAAAGATGGCAGCTAAAAATATCCATAACCTGGGCACTTGTCAGCTGCTTGTGGAGAAGAAAACTCTAGATGGTTCAGCCAAATGCAGGGTTAGCATGAGCCTCCAAAGAAATGCAGCGATGGTAAACAAGTACAATTTGAAAACACATGCAGTATTTCCAGCAGAGAAGGATGTGCTGGTTATAATGTCACTGGAATACTGCGTAAAAGTTAGGTCACTCGTTTCCAGGGCAGACACAGCTGTGATCCATATGGGGAACATCCATAGCCACAGCCCTATCACGTGGCTCCCAAGCATGTGCCTGGGCTCCCATATTCATGTCTGGGAAATCCCAAGCCACGCACCACACGAACAGGAAATCCAGTGTGTGGTAAACATGAAGAATGTAGTTGGCCAGCAGTGCACAGAGCACCGCAGGCACTCTGGTTGTATTGGGCTGCCCAAGAGAAGTGGGCCTCCCTCGTCCCTTCCACAGGGACAGCAGAAAGGCTCCAGAGTTACTGTAAGTATGTTTGTCAGTTGTTCTATGGGTTTCAGGTAGGTCTGAGCTCTACTGAACAGCAATGATTAAATAACATAATGCATGAGTTGTGCACCCAGCGTGCCTCCACACTCATTGACCAGGTGCTCTGCTGACAAGCTGCATGTTTGTCCATGGCTTCCAGCTGTCAACCAGACTGAGAGTTGAGAATGATTGTGCTGAATGAGGGACTGTTTGCTGTGCCAAGGATTGCTGATCTGAGGAAAAGGATGACAGGGTAGAGCTACCCTTAGTTCTCCAATGAATCTCCTCCTATACAATGCAGGAAGATGGGCTTTACAGGAAACAGGAGCAGAGGGAAGCTTCTAGAAGGATCGGAGAAATGGGAAATCCACCTCATGAGATAAGATCGAGCACCCAAATAAACAGGTGCAAAAACCATGTGAGTTCCCATACTCTCCATTAGCCTCGTACTTTCCCAGAATCCATAACAGATTGAATTAGCACAGTGCTAATGAATTCTTCATCAAAACTCAGCAGCTCAGCCTTAGCATTGCCTTGACATAGCCCTACAGGCACAAAGAGAGGGGGAATTTGCAGCCTGCTTCATTCAGGACTAAGTGGAGAGAGCCCACCCTGTTGGCAAGGGTATGTTCCCATGAGCCTGATGTGTTGACCACCATGGAGCACTGCCCATGGGGACAGAACGACCATCTTCAAATATGCTGAGAACAGGGGACAGGAAAATTGCCCTCACACAGAGGGTGTGAAAGTAAATAGGTGAAAGTCCACATAGATACATTTAAGCTGGAAAGTAAAATGATCTGAACTGCTATGGTTGCAAGATCCAGCAATAGCTTTCATAATTATTGGAGGCAAAGATGTAATTTTAAGGTGATACATGCAATATATTTCTGAACAAACCCTCTGTTTCAGAGGTTCCTGAAGTACTCCTAGATGCCCTACTACACATAACCCCCAAAAACTCCATCAGCTGTGAACTGCAAGCCAAAATCCAATCCAAATCAGAAATTTAATTTAAAGCAGCTCTCCTGAGCATGTTGTTGGCAGTCCTTACGCTGGTGAGAAGGGACAGCTGCATCCATTCGCCATGCAGTGTCAACAGCTGCTAATGGTGGCCAAGGAGCAGCACAGGCCAAGACTTCTCCAGGACCAGCACATTTCGTGGAAGGTATTTATAAGAAGGGATTCAAAGTCTTTTATCTATGCTTTTATCAGTTAAGATACTTTACTCCTACTTTATTTATATTTTGCTGGGGTATTTTGGGTTTTTTTTTTTGTTTTTTTTTTTTGCACAGTGGGAGCATAATGTTAATTAAAACTAGTTAAGAAAGAAAACGTCAGTCTTTCCAAATACAGCATATTTTTTCTTAAAGAAATGTTCCCTCAGTACCTAATAAATCTAGGGCTTGTTTTCAATAAGTTTCAAATTTGCACTCTTTCCCATTTCTACAGGAAGGCACGGACCTCTTTGATTGATTCTGTTCACATCTGCACTCCCAGCTTTGTATAAAAGTATGATTCCCCATTAAAGAAGGGATTGTAATACTCTTTCTGAGAACAAAAAAAAAAAAAAAAGTGTCGTTTTATTGGTTTAAGAAACGTGAACTTGGTTTCAGGTAAGAACTAATAGCAAGAGATTCGTGTTCCCACAAAATCAACTTCATTAAAATGTCAGAACTAAAAGTGTGGTTGGATTCTGGGAAGCTGGTTTGCACAGATCTTAACCTTCAGAGGCAATTTGTGGCCCTTCAATTAAGTTTCATAGAGGATGGCAGACAGCTCCAGGTGTCCACAATGAGTCACACACTGAGAAGAATGAAACGGAACTCAGAATTTCACATCTACGTTTAAAGTGCCCGTTTAATCTTTGATTGGTTTTCATTTTTTTCTGCTGGAGCTTCAGGTGGAAATGATGGGCCCCATGAAATGATGAGCTGTATCACATAGCGACGCTTGTCACAGCTCTTCCCCGCAAAGATACTGTATTGCTTAGTCTAAGAATAACTTTAAAATTCACAGAAAGTAAGAACTGTTGAACAGCTAAAAATAAAGAGTCACAGGAGGACGCGCTGTTAGGCATAAACACAGAGACCCTGCAAATCAGCATGAGCTATTGAGCTAACCTAAACATTTTGGGACGGATCCTAATTCTAGTGAATTCAGAATGATTTGTGGTGAGAACTAATGTTTCTCTCCTTATTTCTGTTTTCCTGCTAATGAGTATCAGATACCACATTGCAAGACTATTCTGTAAACAAAGCGCAAAATTCATCCTTTTCTGAGGAACATTTTATTCAGAGTAGGCTATGGAGGGAGGAATTAAGCCTAAGTAAATAAACAATGAAGGTAAATAAGAATACACAGAAAGTGTCACGGTCATTAGATGATGCAATTGAAAGTATTGGGGGTATATTGTGAATGCAAAATATACGATTTACGAGGAAAATCCAGTGATTGAGTAAAACGCTGAGTAATTTCATCTGAGCATTAAATTATTTGCAGTTTTCTGCATGAAAGGAAAAATTAGAACCAAACCTCAGGCCCTTGTTCTGCCTCTTCTCCTCATCCAAGAGCACAGACGCTAACAGGTTTACACAGTTCCACGTCAATTAAAATGTTCCCTATAAACAATCTACACTCCCCTGAACTAAGTGACTTCCACTTCCAATTATCTCTGGACAAAGTTTGAGAAAGAAATACTGCACTGCAATATAAAATAAGTGAATTGCATCTGTTTCAGAATAAGAATTCTGTGCAGTTCATATTTGTCAAAATCTTTCCATCTGGCTGCAGAGGTCTATTATTAGGATGTGTCAAACCTGTCCAGAAACTTCTTTCTGTTGTTGATAAACAAGCTGTGCATTAAATCGGGAGATTTACATGTGTTCCTTCCAATTCTTATGTATGTCTGGTCATTAGTCCAAAACAACACTGCCAAATCCTGACCACAGAAACAGCAAACATAAATAGCAAAGGTCTGGAAAGAGAAATCCTGAGGTCACAAAGAGAAGGTAACTTCAAGGGAGTATCCTGGAAATTAGGGTTTGTAAATTATCATGGCCTGAAAAAAGATTTCAGAAATTGGATGATGCCATTTTACTTGACCAAAGAGAGCCCTAGTGCAGACGCCAGGAAAAAACATCAGTGGAAAACTTCACAAACATTTGTTTTCAAAGAAAAGGCTTGAAGTACAGGAGTTATGTGATGAAAGCAGAAGTGCAGAGCAGTTGTGCCTTCTAGCCCTGTGTTTGGAATACCATTTGTTGGTATCACACCTGAAGTGGTCATTTACATACCACTAGATCATGTTATGTATGTAATATACATTTTAGTGATGCTGGGGATAAAAGGTCAGCAGTTTAATCATCTCATTTCTACATTCTAATGTGGGCTGATATTCTTGCCTTTCTAGGTAAAGTAAACTCCTCCATTTTTGCTGAATTATGTGTTCCTCCACTCCATGGCTTATTCAAAAATGTCAAACCACTGCTGGGTAGAAGCATTACATTATAGGAAATGAAGGTCACCTTGGAAAAGATTATCCTACACGTGATCCCTAAAGGTTTTTCTTGAATAAATGTTTTTCTAAATGCTATTTTTCCTCCCTTCCCCTCTGAGTCTGTCACAGATTGAAAATTCAAATGTGTATGTCAGTTCAGGCAGGGCACACGCAAGTGCCTGAAATGGAAACTTGAGAGTTATTAAATGATATTATTTAAAATTCTTTATGGTTTACTGCACTTGTTAAGGAAAGCGAGACGACGGGAATCACATCCCGAGTCTTCAGCCCTGCTTTTGTCTGTTATCATACTACATGGCTTGGGTAAAATCCTGATCTCAGGGAAGGTAATGGGAGTTTTGCCGATGCTCATTGAAGGCTTTCACCAGACAGAGCTCAGGGCTCTGAAAATCAGCCGGTAACAAAGCACGGCAGGCAGCTGTGAGATTACCTCGTGGAAAGGAGGGGTGCTTCATTCACCCCAACAAAGCCTGGACCCCGCCTGTCAACTCAAAAGTATCCTCTTAGCATTTTAAGAAAATATCGTGACTGTGCTTGCTTCATTTAAAAGATGAAAAACTAACCTTAGCTATAAGCCTGCTATTCTCATCTTTCTAAATGATGTTAGTGCATTGAAATATGCTGTCCGTGGAAACATGCTGTTATAAAATGCTGCACGTGGTGAATTCTGTTACAATCCTTTCAGAGAAGAGATTCCAGCAAATTGCATCTCCTCATCCTTCTCTGCACCACACCTGAAACCAGCATGAAAAAGGGACAATGGAAGGAGTATTATCACATTCTGCCAAGGACTTCATCTGTATTCAATGTGTATTAAATCACCACTTAAGTATAACTCTATGGGGTTCCACTTCTGGACTAGACTGTTGCTTTGCTGCAAAGCAGGCCATTCAGATAACTGTAATTGCACTGCCTACCAGGGGTCCAGCCTGAGCCCTTGAGCCACAGCAGCTCAGGAGCAGTTTGGTTGATGGGTTGTAGAGATGTGCCTGGCACAGGGGTTCTGGATAATCTGATCTCCTGCTGCTGGAGTTGTCAGTGCTGACTTCCCCATAATCCAGCTGTGCACCCCATCCAGCTCCATTCTCCAGCAGGACCTTGTGACAGCCTTGGTCAGCTGCTGTGCATCTCCTCTTCTGTGTGCTGTCCTTGCAGTGAAGCTGACTCGGGAAATCACAGAATCATAGGAAGGGACCTTTATAGATCATTGATTTCCAGCTTCCCTGACATGGGCAGGTTGCCCCCTATCAGCTCAGGCTGCCCAGGGTCCATCATGCCTGGCTTTGAGCACCTCTAGGGATGGGGCACCCACAGCTTCCCTGGACAGCCTGTAAATCTCCACTCTGAACATGTTGTCACAATGCAATCCCACTCAGGGCCAGTCAGGTAGTATTGCTAAAGCAATCCGATGCGATGGCCCCAGTTTCCCTCCCTGAGGCTGCACAGCATGGCCCTTTGTCTTGTCGTTTTTCTGCATCATACCTGTGATCATTTGGTTTTGTCAAGAGCAGGGAGCTGATCCTGCAGGAAATTACTCATTTTAACACAGCTAAGATTTTCTACTCCTTTAGATGCCTGGGCCAGGTCCCCACGGGTCACTGCAGGATCATGCGGCACACACTGCAAACAGATGTGAAAGAGCAGTGGGGTGGAAAATTGTACCTTTTTGGTATTCATCAAGTTGCACTGTAAGTGGTGTAATTGCCACTATTTCAGGGATCCTAAAATAAACACAGTCACCAAAATCATCTGAGTTTAGAATGATAAAACCATTGTGCACTAAGATTGGAAAAGGCCAATAAGATATAGTTCAACTGTCAACTCATCACCATCATGCCCACTAACCATGTGCCTCAGTGCCACGTCTACCCACATTTAAAATAAAAAATAATAATAATTAAAAAAAAAAGACATCTAGCAGTATGTCCTCTCTCCAGAGACAATATGGTTTATAATCACAGCTGCCAGGCTGCTGGCACAACAGGGCACTTGCAGGCAGCAGTGTGCAAGAACCTGCTATAAAGAGGGGCTATAGGAAGGAAGGGGACAGACTCTTTAGCGGAGTCTGCTTTGATAGCACAAGGGGAAATCGTTTCAAAATAAAAGAGGGGAGATTTAGTCTGGATGTAAGGAAAAAGCTTTTTTACAATAAGGACAATGAGGTACTGGCACAGGATGCCCAGAAAGGTGGTGGATGCCCCATCCCTGGAGACATTCAAGGTCAGGCTGGATGGGACTCTGAGCACCTGATGGATCTGAGGGTGTTCCTGTTCAGTACAGGGGGTTGGACCAGGTGGCCTTTAAAGGTCCCTTCCAACTGAGACAAAACTCTGATTCTATGAACACATCAGGGGACTGTCACTGGGTCATGCTGACTCACAGGCTCAGGAGTTGTTTTCACTTTGGGTGAGAGCTGAGTGCTGCACTGTTGTTCTGGAATCAGTCTTCCCTCCAAGATGACCAATTCCTCTCCAACCCAGAACTGGTAAAAAGCGAGGGGGAGAAGGGGGGGAGAAGTAAAAAGCTTAAATGCAGAGAACTTTTTTGTCACATATGTCATACTTGTCATAAATGCTGGGGTGGGGTAGGAGAACCAAGGCCATGGCTCTGCTGTGACCTGGCTGCAGTGCAGCGCTCTCCTATTCCATTCAATTCCCAAAGCACCAGCTCGCTCCTTGACTCTGCCTGGGTTTTTTGAGTCGTGTATATTTATAAACAGAAAACAGGAGGGAGGAAAAGAAAAACAGCTGTCATTTGAAAGCGACGAAAGGCTACGAGGGAAATCAGTGCCAGAGCCATGCACAGCCTCCAGCCCATGGTAACCTTTCCGCAGAGGTGTCACTGAGAGCAAACAACCACCAACGGAGTTCACCCACCCCAGATTTCAGCCACGTGGCATTTATTTCTTGCAGAGCCCCGACAGGTGAGCAATGCCCCGCTGCAGCCGCTGGCAATGGGTGTCCACTCACACCAGGTGGGATGGTTCCGTTCACACGTCAGGGCTCAGTCCAAGCCCCGCTGGAGGTTTTTCATCTCCCCTGATGAAGTCCAGCTCAAACACCTGGCCGACATGGAGCTCGGCTGACATGAGGGGTGGAACCCTTCCAAAGTAGATTTTGTTTCCTGTCAGAAAGCATTGCTTGCCTTTGCCCGGGAAATTGTAAAATGGAAAAATAAACATAGAAATATACCATTTCGACACATCCTCTACATCAAAGCACACCCAATGTTTTTAATTTTGGCTTTTTTTTTTTTTTTTTTTTTTTTTTTTTGAGGTTTTGTTTTTATGTCACTGAATTTACTTGGTAGCTCGTGTTTATGGAAAGAAATGTTGAAGTGTTAGTAATTACACTTATCAAATCAAGAAAAACTACAGCCACTGAGTTCTTGAAGAAAAATGCTGTGAGCTCCGTGCGGACACACACGGATGTCTGCAGGGGCAAGGTCAGCGACCGCTGAGCCACAGACTGTGTGCAGAAGAGTGAAAACAACCCACAGACAAATGTGCCACTGTAAATCATGTCTCTTAGAATATATGCCATCATCCCTTCAGTGAGCAGGAGGATGGGGTTCCCACCTTAGCAGTAGCAGCAGTACAGATTCCTAGAAAGACGCAGTGCCTTCAGGCGCCCAATCCAGCCCTGCACCCCGCTGGGGGGCACGGCCATTGCGGTGTTCAGGGACGGCAATCCCAAAACACATCCAGCACCACACCAACCTGCGAATGGCGTTGGCACATCTCCAAACTTCCCTGAAACCCGAGGCGGAATTTCACCCTTTTCCCACTTGTATAACTGCAAACAAACGCCGTGCTTGGCCTGAAAGCATCAGCGCGTGGGTTGTAGGGCCACACAGAGCCCCTGTTTTGTCGTGCGGCAGCAGCAGCCCCACAGTATATCTGCATTTTCCTACGGCAGGAAGCTGCAGCAGTGGGGCCAGTGTAGCAAAATGCCTCCATACCCTGCTCCATCCACAGCCAAATATGAAACCCCAATCCAAAAGTTTTCTTCAAGCTATAAAAATAAACCGAAGTTGTTCCCAGGGAACAGAGAAAAAGACATTTCCACAGTCCCTGCACAGTTATAAGCACTCTCCATAAGACTGAATGCTTTTTTCTGCCTCGGAACAGCCCTCTCTGATCCAGCAGAGCAAAGTTTGTTGATACTTGGGGTTGTAAACCCATGTGTTTACTCAGGCTTTTGTCTGTCAGCAGAGTTTGAAGAGGTCGCTTTGAGAGATCAATATTTTTTCCTGGGGGTTTCTTCAGAGCTACCACAATTTGTTATTGCGTCTGTTTAGAGGCTTTAATTTGTGGTTTTCAAGATTGCATAACTGCGCAGAGAGGTGGTGAGAGGCCCACATGAAGAGTTCAAAATAAATTTGACAATATAGTAAATATCTGCTCAGTAATTTTCCCTGGTCTGAGCGCCACAGAATGCCAACAGAGCCATTAGTCAGGCTGGGTATGAAGATGCCTTTATAGGACCGGGGCACATGTTTCCATCCAGATGGTACAGAACTGGAGTCACCTCACTCATCATTGACACCAACAGAGGACATCCCTCTGGGACCTCCCATCTGGGTGCCTGCTTATATTGCTTTAAAAGACACTACTTTGAACCAGATATGGAAAAATTAAAATGAGACTTTAATTTTGCCCTTTACTCAGAGTGCTCATAGTAAGTTACATCAAAATGAACCGAGCCACTTGCCTCCCATAAGGCAACCCAGGGGTTGTATAGCAGTCATGCAGATGTCAGCTGGGAGGTGTGCAGGGATGCACAGCCCCACATGGGAGCTGTGGCCCCACAGGTCATTGGGGGGCTGCAGGTGGAAACCCAGCACTGACACCATACAGAAATGGGGTTCTCAGCATGGACACTGCACGGCATCCTCAAGCCAAGCACCCCTGGCTCTGGGAGGAAGCAAATGCAAGCGTGGTGCCAGGGCAGTGCGTGAACAGGTGATGAGCTGGGGTTGGACTTGATGATCTTAGCGGTGTTTTCCAACCTTAATGATTTCTATGATACTACAAATGCAGGAGCACACGTACGTAACAGAGGGCAGTGTTCAGCGCTTCGGACAGCTCTCACAGACAGTTCTGAGGAAGGTGGTGAAGAAGTGATGTGCACGCTGAGGACTGGGAGCCCTGTGTCAGCAGAGCCGCAGGACCGGCAAGCTTAGTCTGGAATTGTGTCTAGATCCGGGACCTCCGGGGGGACAGCCGGGCAGGCGCGAAGCGCACAGCTCCGGGACAGGATGGGACGGGACGAGACGGGCGTGCTCCGGGGACCGGCGTCGAGCGCGCAGGAAGACCGCCCCGCAGAGCTGCTCGGCCCCGCCTTCACACCCGGGCGGCCCCGCGGGAAACGAGCACCCCCGGGCCGGGGTCGGCGCGGCCCCGCCGCTCCCCTCAGCCGCCGCAGCGGCTTCTCGGCCAACAGCGCCCCCTAGCGGAAGGAGCTCGCCGCCGCCGCCCCTCCTCCGCCGCGGGGCACCGTCCGCCCGCCCGCGCCCACCTGGCACCGCCGCGCCCCGACCTCCGGAGTCCGTGCTTCCCGCCGGGGACAGATCCCGCCCCGTCCCGCTCCGCCGCCGCCGCCTCGGGAGGATGCGGCGTGTCCGCGGGTTCGAGCCTCCCGTGACCCCGAGGGGCCGGGGCGGGGGTCCGTGCCCCGTGCCAAGGTTCGGCCGGGGCGGGGGGCGGCCGGAGCCAGGGGCGGGGGAAGGAGGCGCGGCGCGGCGCTGGCGGCACCGTCCCCGTCACCTGCGGGCGCTCCCGGGACGGCGCGCTGCCTGCGCGGCCCCAGCCCCGCTCCGCTCGGGGGTCCGCGCCGCTCCTGTTGCACCGTCCTCGGCGGGGCCGCCCGCGGAGCGCGTGCGCCGCTGTCCGTGCCTGGACCCAGCGATGCCCCGCGTGGGACGCTCCGCCGGTGTCCGACAGCGGCCGCTCCCTGCCTCGTCGCACGTCCCCCGCAGCTCCCGGCGGGGCTCTCTCCCCTTTTGTCTGTGTATTTTTAGGTCATTAGAGTGGAGGGGTAGGTAATCCCCAGGCTCAAGTTCCAGAGGGGCGGGTTCTGGCCGGAGGTGGAGTCACTTTTCATTTAAATCCCCGACTATAAAATGGGCTTAAAGAGAAGCGGGATCTCAGCCGTGCCGCGCAGACCCCGGCACGCAGGGTCCGGGGGGGCGGGCAGCCCTGCCCGCAGCAGCCGCCGCGGCGATGCTCCACTCGCTGGGCGCTCACACCTTGCAGCTGCTCACCCAGGCGGCCGCCTGCATCCTCCTCTTCCCCCGCTTCCTGCTCACCGCCGTGATGCTCTGGCTCCTAGATTTTCTGTGCATTCGCAAGAAGATGCTGACGATGCCCACGGCGGAGGAGGCGGCCGGAGCAGGCGAGGGGCCGCCCCCCGACGACCCTCCGGTCTGCGTGTCCGACTCCAACCGCATGTTCACGCTGGAGTCGCTGAAGGCTGTGTGGCACGGGCAGAAGCTGGACTTCTTCAAGTCGGCGCACGTGGGCTCGCCGGCCCCCAACCCCGAGGTGATCCAGCTGGACGGGCAGAAGAGGCTCCGCATCCTCGACTTCGCCCGCGGCAAGAGGCCCCTCATCCTCAACTTCGGCAGCTGCACCTGACCCCCGTTCATGGCCCGCCTGAGGTCCTTCCGGCGCCTGGCCGCGCACTTCGTGGACATTGCCGACTTTCTGCTGGTGTACATCGAAGAAGCGCACCCCTCCGACGGCTGGGTCAGCTCGGACGCTGCCTACAGCATCCCCAAGCACCAGTGCCTCCAGGACAGGCTGCGGGCAGCGCAGCTGATGCGGGAAGGGGCGCCCGATTGCCCCCTGGCCGTGGACACCATGGACAACGCTTCCAGCGCTGCCTACGGCGCCTACTTCGAGCGGCTCTACGTCATCCAGGAGGAGAAGGTGATGTACCAGGGAGGCCGAGGACCGGAGGGTTACAAGATCTCGGAGCTGCGGAGCTGGCTAGACCAGTACAAAACTCGGCTCCAGAGCCCCGGCGCGGTGGTCATCCAAGTGTAAAAAGGACCCGGCAGAAGGCGAGGGGGGAGAGGGGAGGACGGGCGGAGGAACGCGGGGGGGCTCCGCGCCGGGGCTGCGTGCGGGCGAGATGTGCCATAGTCCTTTCTCTATTCAAATCATGTTGATTTGCCAGCCACGCTCTGTCAATACTGTATCTCCATGTGCGTTTTGTAAATAACTCTTTTCTTTTTTTTTCTTTTTTTTTTTTCTTTTTCTTTTTTTTTTCTTTTGAGAAGCGTTTACTATTTTTTAAGGCGGCTATCTTCCTTCGGGATCTGTTCCCAGCTGCGTGTGTGCGCGGGTGTGTGTCTGAAAAGTTGTGTACAAGTGCTCCGTGCTGCCCAGCAAGTGCTAACTGGGATTTCTAGTATTTCTTTGTGATGACCGATTTTGAAATGGGTTTGAAATGCCAGGAAATCGTGTCTGATGTTGTCAAGTACTAGAACTGCCAATAGCCAGAGCTGAACGGAATGTCCTATTTATGGGAGGGGGGGGGGGGGGGGAGGGAGGGTTTTGTAAGACGTTCGTTCACCTTTTTTTTAAATGAATTTTTTTAAATAATAAAGGTTGAGTAAATACACATCTAACCTTGCCTACCTCTCTCTATCTCGCTTCAGAGCGCCGCATCCCCTTTCCCTCCCGTCCACCTTCTCACTTCCTCTCCGCGGCCGAGGAGCGGCTGCCGCCGGAGGATGCGCTGCCGGGTGCTGCGGCGGGACCGGGAGGAGAGGGGGGCAACGGGCGTCCCGGGGGCAACCCCCACCTCCGGGGCTGCTGCGGGACGGGGGGACGCGGTCCCGGCCGGGGACGTCCCGTAGAGCCATGGGGGCGGCTCCGAGGTGCCGGGGGCGGGGTGCGGAGAGCACCTGCATGTCGGGCAGCCCCGCTGCGCACCGCCTCAGAGGGCGGGGAACACCGCTCCGCAGCCCGCAGGTGATGCCGAGCTGAAAGCCTCCCTGAAGACCCCAGCGGCAGCCGCTCACCGGACCCTCGGGCGGCTCCGCGGCGGAACGGGATGGGACAGGGGTCCCCGTCTTTGCAGCCACCGGCGGGGCTCGACGACGGCTCCCGCCCGCGGGTGAAGGCAGAGCGGGTCCCGCACGGTTCTGGGCAACGCGGGTGCCCTAGGGGCGGCGGCCCGAGGTGCGCGCTGAACGCGGAGCGCGACGTTCTCCACAAACCCCGGAGCCGGCGAGGGGGGACCTCAGCTGCCGCCCAGGGAGAAGGAAAGGTGCCGGCCGCGTCTCACCTGGTGCCCGCATTGCCCCACTCCCCCACCGGACAAAGCGGCGCTTCCCCAGCGTCTGCCTCGCCCGGCAAATTGGGCTGCCCCTTATGTAAGGGCGGAGACGCTCCTCTACCGTTCACTGGCACAGGAGGAGCCAGGCGGGCCGCGGCGAGCTCCGGGCAGGTGCCGGTACCGCTGCCGCTCCCCTGCCCCATAGAGCGGGAGCTGTCCCACATCCAGGCCTCGAGGATGGGTCCGCACCCCGGCTCGGTTCTCCTCTTTACAGTAACGCTCTTCTGTGCTTTCACACCTCCTCGCCCTCTCTTGGCACAATTCAGCTGTCACTGGTACTGCGGGCACCCCCCGGCGCGTCCCCGCCCGTTCCCAGGATTTTGGTCAAAGGGTACCGGAGGTCAGCGCTGTTATTGGTTTGTTTCGTTTCTCACCAAGTCAGCTCCGAAGCTCCATTCCTCCTTTACACCCAACACAGAGCTCTTACTTATCACTTTCTCTCTAATCACAGCATCAGGAGAAAAACGTGCAGTGAAAGCCCGGAATCCTTGAAAGACATCACACTTTTTCTTTGCTCAAATCAAAGTTATCTGCTCCTATTATACACTCTGTTGAAAATGAATCATAAAATGAATCAGCTCTGCTCAGCTTCTGGAGGGCACTTGTTGGGCACAAATTAGAACAAGATGCTTTGCATCCCAAAAGCCTGGGGGGTCCGGAGCATCTGCAGCTGTTAGAGAGCACCAATAAATGCCCTATCTCTATTATTTTTATTGCTTTTCCATCCCTTAAGTGACAAAGAGAAGACGGAGAGCAGCACAGATTTATCTGTGAGAGATCTAAGTGGTGATTGCGTGTGCTGTCAATAATTAATTGAATTATGCCCTCAGCATAATCACATGCAGTCCTCAGGCTGGGAAGGGAAGAGCAAGGAGGAGGCTGTGTGGTCAGAGAGGGATCTCAGGACATGGTCCCCGTCATTACATGTGATGTAATATTGCAATGTGGTGCGTTCTGAGGCACAAATGGGGAAATACAAACGAAACCAACCACTCGAGTGTTATTTGCTTAACAACAGACATGCAGCAGCAGCACTTGTTTTCAGTGGTTTTTTTTTGTTTTGTTTTGTTTTTTATTTGTTGTTTTCTTTACTGTTTATTTTTCTTGCCAGAAACCCAAAGGTATTTTATGATGCCAAGCAAAGATGTGCAGGTCAAAGGTGCTTTACAGTGCATCATAAAACACTCCTGACTCTAAGCTGTCAGCTTCATATTGTTCACCTTTCAGAAACCCAGTTAATTTTGTCTTTCTGATGCTTGAAGAAAACTGGAAGAAGAAATTAAAATCAGCCCAGCAAACATCAGGCATCCAATAAAAATGAAGAAGTGACGCACTGAAAGGATCTCGCAAGCAAATTCTTACCCCAACGCTAATTTTTCTGTACTTCTTCCAGTCACAAGGGAGATCAGCATATCATTATTAATTTATTATTTACTAAGAGCTGTTAGAGTGCTCTTTTGGTACACAAATGCAGGCAAACAAAGAGCTTGATTCATTTCTCTCCCAAGTTTTGCCCTGGTGTGACTTCAATGACACGGGTGTAGTCACTTCAGCACCACCTGGGTGTAATTATGATCAAAATCTGGGCTATTGCACTTCCTTTGCTTTCCTAATGGTTCAAAACCTCTATTTTTCTACAGTGTGCTGCGGAAGACAAGACAGCTGTTTACAAATAGAGCTCCAAAATCATTCTCAAGTTCCTCCTCCCCGAGTGCCAGCATCTTCCATCCTGCTGGCATTCAGCAATGTCAGTGCATTTCCCCACCATCCCACACCCCTCCTGCGGCATGAGCACTGCACACCCACTGCTCCGTGCTCCTTTGCACTCATGTCCTCTCAGGGTACTGAGATTTGTATCTTTCTGTTTCAAACACTTCTAAGCATCCAGATGCTGAAAGAAATTCAGCAGCTGTGTCCTTCTTTGCAAATTTCTCCTTTCAGACTAATGCTTGATGACGCCTCTTAAAAGGGACTCATTTTTGACCTCTTTGACCTCCACTTAATTGATTACTCTATGTATCTCTTGTCCCCATGGCCAAGATGGTGGGAGTGGTTCACAGTGGTAAATGCACCAACCATCAATGGCCAAAACATCTACACTAGAACAGCAAGCATCATTCAGCACTTGCACGCTACTTCATGCTTCAGTAATGTCAAAATATCAAGAGAAGGTTAAAGTCCCTCAGCTAATATGTTTTATACAAGAATTCTTCTCAGGATCAGAATGTACAATGCTTCTGCTCATAAAATTAAGGATCTTACAGTTATACATCAAACAGAAGACTGCATATCTTTGTATCCTCTCCCCTTTTCAAGTTAATAGAATCATAGAAAGGCTTATATTGGAAGGAACCCTAAATATCATCAAATTCTCTCCTGAGTGTTCCTTGTTTATGCAAATGGAAGCCCACACCTGTAAGCAGGAAGCATTTACTTCTATTTCCTTTCAAGTAATAAAACACTCTCCCATCTTCAAAAGACCTTTAGAGTGTGTCCAGATGGGGTAAAGTAGTTCAGCCTCCAACGCATTGCTTCCCCCATGGGGAACACGACACAGAGGCTGAATTACCTGCACACAGAGGTGATCCCTGAATATCTAATAAAGGCCACATCCAATTGCGGCACTTCTTACTAGAGATGTTCAAGAATGAGTTGGGCACATGGGCACTGGCAGAAGGGGATTCCCTTTACCTACTGTAGAGTAATGGGCACTACATTCTATAAACAAATTTCAGTTTTGCTGAAAACCCCTGGCATGAAGGGCAAGGACCACAATGCAGCTTTCTGCTCTTCTGGCCATCCTTTCTCTGACACTTTCTTAGAGTCAGACAGTATCTGATGCAGTCTGCCTTTGAGCAAACTTTCACATTCACTCCAAGGCAGCCACAGTAGTGATCACACACCCATTACCTTGGTGACTCTTGCTTTTTGTTGTTGTTGCTGTTATTTTTGCCCGAGCAGTCAGAATGTAAATTCCTTGCAGCAGCCAACAATGAGTATACCCCATCACTTCCAGCCCAAATCCCCAAGTGATGTGCCAAACAGTGGAATTTCAACTACCTCTCAAAGCACAAAACCTCACTTCAGGTACTATAAAGGTGAAGAAAATTGTCTTGAAACATCTTTCAGAACTTTCTCAGAGCTCACTTAACTTCAGAAGTGTAATTATGCTGAAGATAAAATCAGTGCTGAAGCTCTGATAGCAGAAATAATTTCCAAGAATAAAAATCATTATGTAAACTAAGGATGTACTTTAAACATACATTTATGAAAAATGATATTACGTGATAAAATTTGAAGGCATGGATTACTTCTTAAAATTCCTATAAAGGAATTGACCCTTATAAAAACTATGAGACTACAACTGAAGGAATTCAAAGCAAGGAAAAGGTTTTGAGTGATCTCCTTCTATTTGTGATGAAGGATATAATAGGGTGTAAGTCCTTTGTCAACTGGATTTGTAACACATGACATAGAGAATATGTGATGCCACTCACACTTCAGACACGTGCATACAATTGCAAACAGAGCTCAAAATTAGTCCAAAGTGGTTTTGGAACATTTGAAAGGGAGAGGCAGGGGATTGGGCATTTTATAGAATGAGGAATTTGTTTCCAAGAGTGGCAACTGTAAAAAAATTTTTAAAAAAATAGCAAATTATCAAGTTAATTTCTACTCACTCTGAGTGGGACACAACCACTTTATGTATGTCGGCAAATCATGAACATTTCTGGGCAAGTACAGAATGTTAGGTGGAACTCAGCTGACCCATTTCCTGTATTTTGTTTTATCATTATGTACTTTTTCTCTTGACTGTACATCACCCTCTCCAGAACGCTAAACTGATTAAGCTAATCTCTTTTCTTTTTTTTCATTTTCACAGACCTAAAATTTATTTGTCAGTGTTTAGCCAGTTGGTGCATCCCAGATAATAATCTCCCATGGCATCAAATTCAATAGTTTTGTCCTCCTGATGAGAGCACAGTCAGGGTAAACAAAAACAAGAAAGGTGTTTCTAAAACTTGCAGCCGTCCCCTCAGAACTAACCAGCAAGTCTCCTATTCCCATGAAACACCTGATTCACAAGAGGAGTTGGGAGAAACTCAGTAGTGATATACTAGTAGAATTGAAACATGGTATGTGCAAGAGAAATGCATCTCTATTTCCTGAAGCTGGTAGAGGTTATCTGGAGGTACAGTATTAGCACTTCCCATAGAAATTACTGGAAGCTAAATCTAATTCACAGGAAAAAGATAAGACAAAAGAAAAATCAGGCTTATTTTGTCTTTCCAGTAATTGCATGTGCCCACAAACTCACAATTGATTTCCAGATTCCAGATCTCCGAAAGTAATGCCTCTATTTATTTCCACGGAAACTACAGCAGATACAAGGAGCACAAGAACACTAGCTGATTGAGCAAGTCCTCAGCTACAAAAAAGTTATTTTTCAACATAGTTACCACCATTCGCTGCATTTTGCCAGCATGCGCTGCATGCCACGCTCAGAAATCCATACCAGTAGTGGAGACCTACTGTCACTACTGCTAAAAAGCACCACCCACCACCTCACTGTGCTCACATCCACTGTTCAGTATCCACAAATGTTCAGCAAGTGTCAATGAATGTCAGTGGGTGCCATTTTTTCTGAATGGAGGAACTCAATGACACACTTTGCTCCATAGGCACTTCCATATGTACTGCCACTCTGTCAGACCACCCTTCTGCTGCCATTTGTCACATGGCAACAAAACATAACAGAATATTGTTGGGAAGATTCAATCTCTACTGCCATACCACCACCATTTGCCTGTGATGTGGGCCAACATCATAAAACAGGAGGCATCACTTTCAGAGCAGCCCTTGTAGCCGGTAGGGTCTCCAAGAGAGACTGCAGCTCTGCATGAGATGCAGGAGCTATGGCCCAAAGGGGAGGATGATGAAATGAAGGAGCCTGTTGTCTGCTTCCCTGGTACAGCACGTGACAGTTGGCAGATGCATCTGGCTGCCTGTGAAACCTGGTGCTATTTTTGATGCCAGGTGAACAATAAGGGCATTCATTGCAATTCCCAGGTCACTCGTTTTCAGACGATGGATGTGTCATCATCGTAAAATGGAATTTGCCTTCTTCTTTTTTTTTTTTTTTTTTTTTTTTTTTTTTTTTTTTTTTTTTTTAAAGAAAAGAAATCAACACTTAAGCCATACTTTTGAGCAAGTTAAAAGACACCCAAGGGTATGATTGCCTTGTGTGCAGCTCTTGTTAATAAGGCCGAGGAAAAGCATCACTGGATGGGATTATAAGCAACTGCTACTTTAATGCAGGCAATCGAAGAGGGCTCCTCACTGGTGGTTGTAAATTCGTTATTAAGGACACCACTCAGAGTCATTTCAACATTTTTTATGCAGAGAACAGAAAAGTGCAGTATTAGCTCCGGAGTGACTGGATGAGTTGTACACCCATTAATGGACATATCAGAAAATGTTTCCCAGATTTGACTTATCTCCTACACAAACTCAGAAGATGCAGACTGTTTTGCTGTTATTTACTCAAATTGTTGGTGTATTTTTTCGGTCTCTCTGAGATCCTGTTAATTTGAGAGCCTGATATCATCAGGCATTATGCATATTGCTGCTGACTGAGATCACAAGAGCCTGGCTGTGTTCACCACGTATTATGAAATCTACAGGATGATGAGAGCAATTTAGTTGCACTAATCCTGTAACAAACAAACATTTCTCAGTTCAGTGCTTTGAGAAATGAGGGAATTGGTAGATTGCAATTTCACTAAAGCTGGACAAATTTTTGGATGAATGCTTAATCCACCCAAAATGCCAATTCAACCTGGCTAAAATCCTGACAATTGCAAAATTATTCTAACAAGAATTCATTAAAATATAAACGCAGTAAGACTAAAAGCAAAAACCTGTGTCCATATTTTAATTATAGACCACTTTTTTCCTATATATTTCTAAATATATCTGGATTTAATTTGCCAGAAAAGATACACAAAAAATTAAGTTTCATTTTCCATTTTGGCCAACTTAAGAATCTCTATTTTCCTGTTAGACAGACCAAATAAAATTCACATTACTCAAATTCACTGCTCTGTAGTCTTTCTTCCTGTTCATGAATCGTTCATGAACTGTTTATGATTTGTTAATCTATTCTTTATCCACACACTTCATCAATCAAATTGCATGAACAAATTTCAGCCAAGAACATATCAACTAATTGCTCGCTTTGGGTATTTATTTAACTGTGTTATACAGCC